>NC_090922.1:1239273315-1240593559 GCF_040938575.1 Ambystoma mexicanum | reverse complement strand
GGAAGAACTGAGAGCAGTCAGACTGATGACCCTCCAGAACAGATATGTGCTTGACATGATCACCGCAATGGATGGAGGTGTTTGCGCAACAATTGGAGAATCATGTTGCACATGTATACCATCACACGACGAAGAAAATGGAACCCTCACAGAGGCCATAGACATGTTAACAACCCTGTAAAACCATATGACCGATAAGACAGATGAAGTGGACGACAACAGCTGGTTTGGGAACCTATTCTCATGGGTCCCGCAATGGATGGATGATATATTCAAGTTTCTGGGAGCCTTGCTAGCAATGGTGCTGCTAGGATTCTGTGTAATCAAGATAATCATCACAAAATGCCAGAAAACGGCAAAGAAGGCCATTGGGATGAAAATCATGGTCGATGTCGAACCAGGCTGGAAGCCCAGAGACCTGACAGATGAGGAGATAAAGGACTTTGTAAAGGCCAGTGAATTTGCACCAGAAGGAACAAAATTCACTTATCCCAAGAAACGAAGAAGGTACGAAGGCAAATGGATTTACTGCAGTCCAAATGGACAATGCCAGTTGATGACCTGGAACAAAGATGAGCATGTGAGAACAGCAGGAAGCTTGAAAGGGGTGATAAAGATATGGACACCAAAATTGCATACTTTCACGCCTTCTTGTGTAAACCCAGCAGACGATGAGCAAGAATCTGAGGAATCAAAGAAACTCAATATAAAGGAGGAAGTAGGAGTGGTCGATGAACCGACCAGAGGGGGGGGTGTAGAGGAGGTGCCAGATATGACCTGCACCCCTGCCCCCCATTGCGAGTTGCCAGTAAGGTACTCGCCGAGGCATGTGACGTATGAGGAGCAAATGGACCAACAGTGAGCCGCACTGGGACTCTGCCCCGTGTAGATAAGGAGATCAGTACCGGTTGAAGCAGCCATAACGCGACAACCCTTGGCAGCACGGTACCCTATCAGACAGCCTTACCAGCCACTGATGCGAAGTGAGGAATACCTGCACACGGTCCACGAGGAGACCACCAAAGCCTTAATGGAAGGCCAATGAAAATAAACCAAGGGCCTGAGCAGCTCCGAGAACAAACGGAATTGGCTACTGAAAGCATGTATTCCTGTACTAGTAACCGCAAGGATAATGATAATGGATGCAGGGGAGAGACACTGTTAAAACGTAAGGGAATGGTGCCATGAGACAAGATGGAAGCAACCGCCCTGTTGAATGTGTGTAAATAAGCTTGAAACGCAAGATGCTAAGAAATCGATACTGCCTACAATGCTTAGTAGAAGAATAGAGCGGCAAGCGCCAACCATATATCTACCTCAATACTGCACAATGTACACGTGCAACTCCATTTTGTGAAAGCAGAATTGTACCCAGGCGGCCAAAGGCCTGACAGGCTGAGTTTCGAAACCCAGCAAAGACCAGAGAAGGAGCGGAATCGAAACTCAACAAAGAGAGGTTTATGCTGGGGAGATCGAGGTCAACCAGAGAAGGGGAGGTGAGCATGAGCTCACGAGACTCCAACTACAGAGAATACCAGCCCGCCCGTGAAGGTCAAGATAAGAGAGGCCCATGCAGGTGGCCCATGCAGGTGGGCCAAGCGCACACAGAATTAAATGCACTAAAGGTTGGAAACTGAAGCAGATTCACGGTGGACCAGCACATGACCAGACAGGCGCGAAGATGTACCACCGCCTGATGTCATCCAGAACCCGAGGGTGCCATAACTTTTCCTGATAAGAGACTACAGATCGGAGGCCATACCCAGCCAGCTAATTGACACATAGCCCTAAAACACTGATTGATGGAGGGGAGGAAGGGTGAATCTTGGGACACTAGGCACCTGGGTGTCAACTCTGCATGCTGCTAATTAAAATGGAGATTTATGTTTAGGGGTGTAACTTGCCCAATCAAAAGGGACCATGTAATCTAGGGTCCTATAGACATTGTAACCAATGAGACGTCGTACTTGTAGTGACGTCAATCATGTGTGTTGTAGAGGGAAGGGCGTAGACGATCACCCGTTAAGAGTTATCCAATCCACTTGCGTTATTTCCATTTACAGATATAGCACTAATACTTAAGTTACCTTTCCCAACCAATTATATTGCATGATGATTTTTTGTAGAATTAGACGTCAATGATGATGGATTTTGCCCATAAAAGAGGCTGTTTGACTAAAGTTTGAGGAAGTTGGGGTGAGGCAGGTGGTTGTGATGCTGCTGATTTCCATCTGCTGATGTATATATCATTAAACGGACTTCCCTTTGCCAATTTACTGAATCCTGATTATTGAATCCTGCTGGAGTACATGAATCCTGCACTCTGTCCTCACATGGTGCAGCTATCATGCATTACTAGTTTTCGAGGGTGAGTACTGACCAATGGGCCCGTCAGTAATTTCCTCTCCTCGTCAACACCACAACTACTGAATTTTGGGGAATTCCCTTCTTACATCTGCCTCCTTTTCTATTGGAATTTAGGAAGAAGTTGAAAATGCATTTATTAATCATGCTTTTCCTCATTTGATTGTGTATTGATACAGTTTACTTGGATATTTTCAATGACTTCTTTCAACTTTTAGGCTTAATTTTTCATTGTATTTTTTATCTGTTCAATTTATCTTATAAACTGAAGTTTTTACTTGTTTATCACCTGTTGCCTTTGAATGAGTGTGCGCTTAGAAGAAACTTCTAAATAAATAAAAATCAAGCTTTTAACTAGGCATCACTAACCCAACCAACTCCTTTTTCTTCACCCTGGCATATCACCCTACAAAAAACCTCCATCTTTACTATAGATAGCAGTGATATTGCCCATTTCATTGTTTCTTCTCAAATTGCTCTCAACCTGGGAACCGTGAATATTGGGGATGATGACTGTATTATAACTAGCAGGAAATTAATCATTGAGTAAATGGCTATCATGCGCTTCACCCAGCATGTTCTGTTAAAAACACATGGCTCGATCAATTTATCTCCCCATTGTAGAGCTTCAGATTACCACCTTTCAGCTTCATCAACTTCCTTGTAATAGGCAAAATGGGCCCTGCCTTTCAGCCACTTCATGGTTGAAGCCCCCTTCTTAAGAAAGAAATAGGAAAAAAGTCACCCAAGACACCTCCACACAAGCTCTCTTATCAATTTCAGATCACATCTTGGAAAACCAAACAGACATCTTTGTCCATCTAGAAAGGAAAGTCATCATCGCCCTAAACATGCTGCATCCAACTCATATCCACATCTCTAAACCCAGTCACCGGACCAAGACAAATGAATTTGCAAGGATCAGGTATTTCTGAGGACTGCACTTTGTTCCTGCTGAAGAACTATGTTGGAACGTAATCATTTTCTCGAGAACATAGCCTCACTAGGAGAAAACATTTCAACAGCCGCCCCACTTCCCATTATGGGTGGTTTTTCAGAGAGAATCTTCCACAAACCATCAGGTAGATCCTTGCTTTCTTTCACAAATCATCCGTATCATTTAACATGTGGACGGAAAGGGTTATCAACTTTTAGGTCTTACCGCACTCATCCACCACCCCACATACTAGTAATGGTTCACGTTCTCCTGACGTAGTCCCATAAGCACTTAAATATGGCAACGTGGCCTCTATCCTCAAAAACAAACAGTGGATGTGAATGTCCTAGAAAATAATCTAGAACTAAAAAAGTCCTCTTAGCTCCTTCTTTAGACTTTCCACCTATGGACAGCCTCCAGCCCTGTGGCCAGGAGTGTGACAGATTGCCTCCCACAAAGTGAACAACTATTGTGCTCTTCCACTGGCCACCGCTTTTTGATGTAGTTGCCTTCCAGGTCATATGGTTGGTCATGCGACTGATATCCGGAACTAAAAAGGCACCTTGTCTCCTTCTGTGGAATGTGCACCTATGATCTGCCTCCAGTTCTGTGCCCAGAAGTGTGAATGACTGATGCCTGCAACGTGAGAAACCAGTGTGGTCTGGCCCCACCCACCTTCCGACCCCACAGCCTCATATGGCAGCCACCCAGAATAAATGTACGGTCACATGCCATTTCCTCTTTTGAAAACATGATCTTCATGGCTTCCTAGACCAGGTATCAATTAAAGGGTGACATTTAAGTGCACATTCAGTTTCTCTCCTGTTTTCTTCCTCTTTACTCCAGGAGCCTTTGTCGATGGGTGGCCAAATGTTTCATTTATTGTCTGATATTCTATGCTATGTGATCCATTTTAGCATGAGTCATGTTGATTATTGCAGTCACATACGACTGCAGTATGGATATTCGTAGTTAAGATTCTTGATGCAGACCTAGAGCTGCACGTAATCAAAATGATCGTGGTGTGAATATTTTGAATGTATGTTACCCTATTCTTTATTATCAGTTACATTTTTCTTTTTTCCTTGCATTCGAGAATGGTAGGGTCCCTAGTTAACATATGTAATGTAGCACTTGATCTTTTGCTGTTTTTTTTATTTTTTATTACTCTGCATTACACAACCTTAGTTACATTCTCGTGTTGCTTCTAATACGGATACTTCTATTGCTTCCTGATCTTCATTTGTCCATACTCTTAGAGCTGTGTGCATTAGTGGACGTGTGGAACAGGTAGTCAAGCTAATATGAAAGGGAGCCTACTCTTCATCTGCCTTTCCTTCTGTTCTTCTTTTGAATTTCATTTTGCACATTTAATATCCCCCGTTTCTTTAGTGGCTGGTATTATTTATCTTCCTCCTAGTCCCATTTCTAAATTGTATGAGTAATTCAACTAACTGTTTGCCTCTGTGTCACTTTCATGTATTTCGTTGTTTGGGGTTGGTGATTTCAGTATTTATCTTTCTGTAATGATACTCTTTTGGACCCTTTGCCACACTTACTTCTTCTTTTACTCTATCCTTTTTTCTTCTCCTCCAAAACCGGTTAAAGGTAGTACACTTGACTTTAACTTTGCATCGAAAGACACTGTTAATTTGGAATCACGTTCTGTTGTATGTATGGCACCAGAAGATCATTATCTTGTCTACTCTAATTTTGCCTTAGTTACTTTTCCTGTTGTTCAAGCTGTTACTTCTAATATAATCCTCTCGTGTGATATTCCCCATCTATTTTCAGTATTATTTCCTTCTAATAATTATATGTCTGACATTACATATTCTGCTATGTCTTCTTCTTTGAATACTTTATGCCTCTCCCTTGGTTTAAAAGTCAAAATATTACTAATCACTTGTCCCTTCAAAATCTCCTCCTGTAGACAGCTTTCTACTTCACTTAATAAACTATTTGCTTCTCCTTCACTGGATCTATCTTCTACTTCTACTCTTGATTCTGATGATTTTCCTTCTTTTTTAGTTCTAAAATTGAGGATAATAGGAATTGCTTTTCTAATGAGAGGAACTCCTCAACCTTCTCTTATGTTCCATCTTGTATTAATTATTTCACTTCCTTTTCTTTAGTTTCTGAATACAATTTGTGTCCTGAATTTGATGAATTACATTAAATGCTGCTCCTTTGGGATTCTATGCATGTTACAATGTTTTAATCTTTTTTTCTATAAAGCCTAATTTATCCTGTTCTTCTTTTTTATTCCTCTCTGAAGTTGGGTGGCTTTCCCAAATATTTGAAGTAGGTCTCAGTTATTCCGTTAATTAATAAGTTATCTTTAGACACCTCTAATTTCCATCCAATTTCTCTACTTCCATACTTTGCCAGAGAAGCGCAGCCTTCTGCCTCACTCCTCTGGGCTTTCGCTCACTTCTTATGGGGAAACTGACATGCCCGTAAAACAGTCAGTACTGGGAGACTTCGTTTCCCTTAGTCTTTTCCTCATGTTGCAGCTTTTGTGCAACATGAAACAAGAGTGCACCTAACTTACATTACTGCGCTCTTGGGTCTCTAGTCATTCCAAAGACCCTAGAAACTCTCAGTGGATTTATTATGAACTGTGCAGGTATGTCACGGATAGGACTGGTGGCAGCTATCGTATTCTTTTGTGTATTGAACCCTTTTTTGCCATGTTATCCACGCTTACCGCGTTTGGCAAAAATAGGTGGCCTGGCTCCCAAGATGGCCATGCCACGAGGTTCTTTGTCCTGTCCGCTGACCGTCTTGCCCCTTCACCTTCCCCCAGGTCGAGCCGACCCGGGGCAGTCCTTATTTGGTCATGCACTTTCCCGCGAAACCCCAAAGCTTTTGCAGGCTTCTGCATGCTTTGTGTGTGCCTCCAGGATGTGGGGTGGGATGTCTATTCCCAATACACATACTGGGTGCCAGAGAGTCTGGAGTGTCCTGAATGCCTGGGACCACCATGGTCCATGATAGGTCCACGTATGGTGTGAGTGTTTGTGAGCAGATCTCCCATTGGGTCCTCTCCGTTTTGGCGCGAAGGGAACTTTGGATAAGAGGAGGCTGAAAACACCACGACCAGGTCGATCTCCTGAGTTCACACCGAACAAGGGATAAGGAGCCAAGTATCCTGCAACAAGAAGCTGAGACGAGGAATCGCTGGTGACCCGCTGAAGGTTTGGCACCCTGAACCGCTGTCGTCCTACGAGACCCCTCTGCATCTGATCGTCCTAGAAGGTCTGAGAAGACGCTTCGACCCATTGGAATAGTGGGACCAACTATTCCCGGTACCTTCATCAAACCCTGCAAGTAAGCCTCTTCGGAAGTGTCCCTGGGCCAACCAGTGGGCTGACCAGCTTATGAAGGACGCTTTGCTCTGTCACCGCCGCCGTTTCGGGGAAGCCCTTGAAACTTAGCTTACTGCTTGCTCTGTGTCCACGACACCCACACACCGAATTTCGTACACTTGGCATTCCCAGGTCTGAAGTGAGACGAGTGTGCCCGGACCAGAATAAACGTGGTTGCCGTGTTGCCCTGCTGTGGTAACAACCTGTGCACATCCGCTGCATTTGGGACACCCTCTACCCTGCTACGCAGAAGCTACACGGTGTCGAGACGTCCTGATCATCGCAGCTGAACCTGCCAGCAACGTGAACTGAACTGGAGAAGTCTGGGTCTGCATGTGTCGGGGACCGGTGAGTATTCCATACCCCAACCGGTGGCCCCTCGCACAGGAGCCCGTTTCTTTTCTACCGCTGTTGCGAAATAGCGACTCTATCCCGCACTCTCACCCTGCCTCTGCCCACAAGTGGAGGCCTTGCTTGAGTAGTGGGGACTTGTTCTGCATCGCTTCATTCACCTTCCTGAACTGCCTGATATCCTTGAAGAGGCCCTCTTTTGTCCATTGGCACGAGCGCGTGCAGGTACTTTTGAGCATAAGGCTCCTCTCTTCGTAGGGCTCGGACTTCCTCCTAGTTCAGTGTATTTCAGATATCGAACTGGGTCTAATGATTACTTGCACTGCCTATTTTCTTCCCCATCTAGGTGGACTACATATTACATGCTCCTAACTCCTTAGACCCCTCGGTCTTGTATATATATTGTATTGATTTTGATCTGTTGGTTTACTTTAGTATTATTGTGCTTCTTTACTATGGTCGATGTTACAATGGCCTTGTAATAAATGTGTCTATATTTTTAATATAACACCTGTCTGGAGTAATTTGTAAGTGTCCTTGCTTTGTGTGCTCCTTTGTGTGAGGGTCACCCTCACCCCTCTTGAGACTTAGGGCCTCATTACGAGTTGCCCGGTAAAAACGGGTTTGAAGTGGGAAAATGGAAAAACAGACTCCCCTCTTTCCCCTCTCGCGCCTGGCCTAAAGGTTCACGGCCCAAGCACCCGCCACGAGAAGAGTTTGCCCATCTACCAGACGACCAGATACCCTGGTAAAGGAACATACGGATGTGTCCATCTGCCTGCCCAGCAGCCCGCCCTGCCCATGCCGATGCCTGCGGCATGGATCAACTGGACTAAAACTATACGTCGTTAGAGATGCCATGACGACCTAGCCAACGGATAACACACCTGTGCCAACATACACACTGGACACTCCCGCACCAATCTACATGAAGAATATACTCAGTGCTATGACGTAGGCGACAGACATACTCACGGACGTGCATCTTTATTATTTTCCATATAGGCTTTCAGAAATGCAGAAACGCAAGACGCATCATGAACTCATCTAAAGAGCTTGCTTACGCTTCTCCTACACTTAGGTGCCGTAATGAGAATTATAACAAAGACACGATACTGGTCATAAGACAATATGAGACTATAACCTAAAGCGCCTGTGCACCAGACGGTTCCACCTATATACTAGGCCTGAGTAGGCCGCAAGCAAGAGCTCTCGTGGACGATTAACAGAACAAGAATCAGGTTGCTGATCCTGCAGAATGAGCCTGGGGAAAGCAGACAGCCAAGGTCGTAATGTTGCAAACCCACAATCCAAAAGCAGACCATCAAGGGCACGATGTTGCAACCTCGCACGCCGCGCACCAACATCAAAGTCGCACCTGCAATCAAACCAGACACACAGTGGAAAAACAATATTAATTGTGCAGAATTCTGCCTCAAACACGGTCCCATCCCACGTGACCAAGCCGAACCTGACGAGATGCCAAACCCAGGAGGAAGGAGGCATCTGGATCCCTCGTTACGAGACACAGGCAGATACACTTGAAAGGATCAATGGACATCTGCAACGGTGGGAGTAGTCGGCCGTCCAGCTCATGAATAAGTCTTCACATTGTCTGCATGTACCAATAGTGAAACATTGTTGCAAATTGCAGGTACACCGAGAGCTGGGAACAGCGATGGTCCCAGGCTGGGAAGCTCACGGGCGCACCAATCAGAACATGGGGCTCTTATCACTGACGCCATTAACATCAACCAACCATTACGAGTCTTCATGTAACAATTCTCATGTATCTAATTGTAGGGACAACCCAGATATATCACCTGACTAACCCTCGGCCACTCATATTATTCTCTATACGTATGCTATACTAACCCTACCACTCGAGCAACCAATTAAGAGTGGCGATAGTTTTTTTTGTTAATTTTCTAAAGTGACGCAGGTAGCGCGTCATACTACAGTAAAAAGGGCCTGCGAGCCCCACGATTGTGTGTGTGTCAGGTCAGACGCGTATGATCCTTGACCCATCCCTGCCGTTTGTGTCTAATAAACAGCAGAGTCACATTGCTTCTTGTGTGTGTCTCATACTCTATCTCCTTTGGGATATACGGGAGGAGTTGGGGCCTCCCTGCCCGGAGGTCTGCGGACGGCCCGGCCGACCCCGGCAGAATTTCCCCCCACAGGTTCATTACCGGCATGCCGGTAAGAAAGGGTCCATGCTCGTATGAACCTGCTACCAGCGGGTGATTATGAGTGTGCGAGCACGTGTGAACCCCCATGCCAGTAATGGAAATACCGGCATGCCGCTAAAGGCCCTCCAACCCCCCCTACCGGTACCGCCTAGGAGCAACCCTAAATACTGGCCCGGTAATACCACCATGCTAATACCGGGTTCGCAAAACCGGACCCAGAAATAACATCATCGCACAGGAACTGGAAATGGGCTGGCAGCCATCTTTAAAAACACAATCCATTGCCATCCTCCCTAACCACCAGTCGATACTTGGAGAGCACAGTGGAAATCCATACAGAATGACAAAGGCTACCAGGAAGACCACCCCCCGGCTGCGGAAACAGCGTTACTCAGACGCAGAGCTGACCATGTTAGCGGACACTCTAGCTGCACATGCAGACATAATCCAATCCCGCGACAAGAATCGGGAGGTGCAGCAACAAAAGAGACAAATCTGGCAGGAGGTAGCCCGCAAGGTATCAGCCGTAGGTACCACCCTGCGGTGTGAGGGACTGCAGGAAGCGGTGGGATGATCTCCGGTTGAGGGTACGCAATATCATGGCCAGCAATCGGAGGGAGGCCATGGCCACAGGCGGGGGTGCCCATCCCCCTACCAAATTGATGCCCTGGCAGGAGACGGCTCACAGATTCATCAGTCCTGAGTCCATCGAGGGATTATGCGAGATGGAGACGGGTGCGGCATCAACCGCGGAAGGAGGTGAGTGACCCTGCAGATCCCTGTAGGGGAGACCATGACGTAGCACAAGTGAAGTAGTACAGAGTCTAGGCAAGGCAATGCATGTCCCAACATCCACATGACCATATCCAAGTCCAGATGGCGGGCCAAACGCTGCCACACTGAAATGCATGCTGAGTGCCAATCCCATAACCAACACACAGCCAACACACCTGGACCTTGCCCATGTGATACATCACACAAACCCAAAATCAACGGCATGCCACCTGCCATGCAGTGAATGCTAACATGCCCCCTCTGAATACCCTGCGTGACACACCTGTAAGACATGAATGCATGATCAAATGAATAATGAACAGAACCATCCTATGCCTCTGCCATGTCATACCATCACTGATGCCCTGCATCTTTTCTACCCCCCAGGCTCCGATGAGGAAGAAGCAATCCAGGAAACCATTGCGAGGGCATCCACCTCACACCCTAAGAAGAGGACAACCACCAACACCACCACCTCCGCTGGAGGCAAGCAGGCCACAGCCACTGCCAGTGTGCCTGTGCAAGCTGTGACACAGCCAGCAACACCTGCTGCCAGTGTGCCTGACACACTACTGACCCAGCAGGCCACACCCACACCTGTCCAATGGGAGTCCCTGGAAGCACCCGCCTCCACTGAGGAAGAACTTGATGCCAGTGTGGAGCCTGAGGGAGACACCGAGGTGACATGCCTGACCGCCCTGAGCCCCGTGCCCACCCCTCGCCCCAACACCTGCAGTCACCCACCTGCAGTGAAGCTGATCCTTGCCTCCGTGACTGTGACCTACCCACCTCTGAGGAGTACAGTCCCGAAAATGCCATCCACGTGACTGCACAACTGTTACGCTCACCTGACTCCCACAGAGGCGCCGGTCTGATCTGGGCTGCTGCGGCCTCCTCCAGCGTAATGCGTAGGGCCGATATGTGCCGTTTGTCTGGCCGCTAGGAGTACTCTTCTGTGAATGGAGAAAGGGGAATTAACCACCCGTGGAGTTGAGCGTAAATTCCCCCCACCCCCTGTTGTTCTCCCCACTGACCACCTCCGATCTCCCCTCTAAAATCTCACCTTATGGTTTGAAAGGGTGAGCTCTCCATCCTGCTTCGAGCGCAGGGGCTCCACTGGTCGAAGGAATTGGTGAGTTCCAGGGCTATTTTGACTCTCCCGGCAAGACGCCGTAAGTATGCAGTTCGTAAGAGTTCGAATGCCTGACCATCACTCCTATCCAATCCCGTAATCTGTGGTCTTCTCCTTTATTCAGGTGCTGAGAGAAAACCAGAGTCGAGGAGTTATACCTCCGGCGGTAAAATTAGGTAAGTGTATGGCGGGAGGTGGCTCCCCTTGATTGTCCTTTTGATTCACCCTGTTGTGCTTTTGTTTCCCCTTAGGGGCCGGGGTATGGCGATGGTGCAGTGGGAGCTGCACAGACCCGAGGAGAGGAATGGTTTCCCCGGTGGTAAATCAGGTAGGTCTTAGGGTGGTAACCAGTATTCCTCTATATGTTCCCTTGGCTCACCTTATTGTCTTTATCTCCCCTTAGGTGCCGGAATGCGGCGGCAATAAGCAGGAGGCTGCGGTGAAACGTGAAGATGCTGCGAGGAACGGTGAGTGCAGCGCGGCACTGCTGCTGGCGATGTGACGTGTTTAAGAATAAAGTCTTTCCTTTGGTTCGACGGCGCAATGGCTCTGGAATCAGGTAAGAAGCCGGTAAATGTTCTGGTTCTAACCTTTCTCCTTCTTTCCTTTGTTTCTAGGTGCTCCGGGTTCGAGGTGGGCGTGGCTGAAGTCTGGATGCTGCTGCAGGCACGGTGAGCATCACGCTGCTGGATGCAGAATAACGCGAAGCGTGTGCTGCTCTTCGGGCGTGGTTTAAATAGCCTCCAAAGTAGTTCCAAGTAAGTATTCCTCCACCACCACACCCGAGTGGCAAAAGAGTTCCTAGGTAAAGTAGTCCCTTCTAGGCCTCTTGAGGGCTTGGATCCATTGCAGCATGGTCTGCATCAGCTAAGTCCAGGAAAGTTTTCCCCTTATGAGCCTGGCGCCTATGGCGCCAGGACTGAAGTCTCATATGAGCCTGGCGCCAAAGGCGCCAGGACTGTGTCCAGATGGCCCCTAACAGGGGTCGCTAGGCCTTTCCCCGGGAACATGATGCCTGCTCCCGGGGCTGCTGGACCTGGTCTGGTTCCCCGGGGGTAGGCATCATGACAACAACCCACCACTCCAGCCCCCTCCAAAGCCCTGGAGACATGATTGTCGATGATGGAGGCCCAACAGGAGGCCATGTTAGACCTACTCCGCAAGTACATAGGGGACACGGAGGAAACCAGGCGGGGCATTGCCACCGCAATTGCAGGGAACACAGCAGCCATCGAAGCCAACACAGCCGCTGTTAATGCATCGGCTCAGCTAATGAGGGACTGCCTGGGGGCGGTGACACAGGTGCTGACTTCAATGCTGCTTCATATGCAGCAGCCACGGCTTGCAGGAGGTGTGGAACCTGCCAGCGACTCACCTACTACCTCCACACCAGCTTCATCTGTCCCCACCAGCCCAGTGCGCCAGACACGTAGGAGTGCAAGGCACACTGAAATGCCGCCTCCGGACAGGAAGAAGTCCCGGAAGTAGTGTGGGGGGACAATGGGAGTGGAACACAAGGTTGGGGCTGAAGGGGTGCATCTAGTGGAGTCTATTGGGGGTATTGGTGTTTGTTCGGGGGGTCTGGGAGTTTGTTGGGGGGTCTGGGAGTTTGTTCGGGGGTTAGGGAGGGGGGAGTGGGCACATTTTTGCTGTTGTAAATAATACACACGTTGTGATAAGAAAAATCCATGGCTGGACATTGTTATTTTCGTGTGCATCCATTTAATGTGTTACAGTGTTCAGTGCCCAACTCCCAACATTCCCTGTGTGCATGTCCACATTGGCCCAGTGTCTGACTGACACATGTCTTTCATAGTCCCTGTGGGTCAGGAGTATTCGTGATTCTGTGCTTGGCGTAGAGAATGGCCATCCCATGCATCATGTACTAGCATGGGGGCTACTTCGTCTCCATCCTCATCATCCTCACCCGGGGCATGCATGTCAATGTCAGGTGGCAGTGGTACATTTCTCCGGACGCACATGTTGAGCAGCATGACACAGGCCATGGTGATCTTCACCACCTTCTCAGGCCTATACAGGACCCACCAGACCTTCTGAGGCAGCGGAACCACGCCTTCAACAGGCCAAAGGTCTGCTCAATCACAACACGAGTATGGGTGTGCACACGATTGTACTCCTCTTCATGGCTGTTCTGCGGGTTCCATACAGGGCTAAGTAGCCACAGCCTCAAGGGATATCCTCCATCACCTGCAAGCAGATACAAATAGGTGTGTGTCACTCTGAACTGCCACTTTCAGGGAGCACAGTCATGGCGGCAGCTATTTGGTGTGGGCATGCACATGTCCCTGTACACATGCAAATGTGTCACCTCGATGCAATCTATACTGTCATGAGATGTGAAAGTCTGGATGGCGTCCAATAGATGATGCAGGGTGTAATCATGCATGCTGAGGCATATGTGCTGTGGTAGTGCAACAATGTTTAGCCTCCAATTCATGCTGTTCATTCTTCACTGTGCATGGTCACACTGACCACATTGCCACAGTTGCCATCCTGTTCATTCATGCATTGCTTGCCATCACCATGGTGGCCTGGTTGTGCCTCTTACTTGTTGTCATCGATATGCATAATTTGGGAAATGTGGCCCAGTGATGTGTCATGTTCCATTTGGCCGGTTCAGGTCAGGAATGTTTAGCTCTGCATGCATTCTCCCATCCCGGCAATTGCCACCAGGTGGAGTATGCCCCCCTTTTCCCACCCAGGTGGAGTATGCCCCTCCTTTCCCACCCAGGTGGAGTATGCCCCCCCTTATGCATCTCTACACATCAGTACCCCAAAGCACTGTCATGGGACAGTTGTGCAACTCACCAAGCAGCCAGGCACGTTGTCCAGCATGTCGCTCCATGTGACGGGGTAGCGTGGAGATGCGCAGTACCATGGCATCATGTGTTGAGCTGGGAAATCGGGCGCAGCAATGTGTGATGATCTGCTGGAGTCACATGCCTATTGCACATTGATGGAGTGGTATTGCTTGCGATTGCAATACACCGCCTCTATGGCATGGGGGACTACCAATTCCACATGGGTGCAGTCAAGGGCACCAACACAATTGGGCATGCCTGCCAGTGCATGGAAGCCTACTTTGGTGTTGGCTATCTCCTGTGCAGTCCGTGGTAGGGATATGTGGGTGCTTGCATGCTTCAGGAGGGCATCCAGCACTTGGTTCAATATGCGTGAAAATAGTGGCTGTGAAATGCCATGCAGCACAGACACCACCTTTGGTAGCGGGGGGTGGCAGTGCGTATTTCAATGAGGCTGGCAATGTCGTTCTGTATCATGTCCACTATGGTGGTGATGGTGTCACGGTCCAACCAGTACAGGGTGTGGATCTGCTCAGGGGTTAGTTTAAAAGGGCTGGGTCTGGTGCGAGGGATTGGTGGTTGCCTACGAGGCACTGCTGCCTGCGCTGGTGGTAATTGCCCGCGCTAGACAAGGGCGCGTGATTTTTTGCAGCGTCTGTTTCGCTGTTGCTGCTGCGCTCACTGCTGTACCTACCTCATTTACCCACTTTGCCATCCGCATCTACACGAGCTCAAATTGGGACGGAGAGTTTGCTTTTGCGGAGCACTGGAAATTAAAGCCTTCCCCTGCTCCTTTAAGCGACTGGAGTCGCGAGGCTCCGCCCATCTAGGAAGCAGGAACAAAACACCGACCGAGCCGCCCTTGCGGCTATAAGCCCGCGCTAGACAAGGGCGCGTGACTTTTTGCAGCGTCTGTTTCGCTGTTGCTGCGCTCACTGCTGTACCTACCTCATTTACCCACTGTGCCATCCGCATCTACACGAGCTCAAATTGGGACGGAGAGTTCGCTTTTGCGGAGCACTGGGCACTGGAAATTAAAGCCTTCCCCTGCTCCTTTAAGCGACTGGAGTCACGAGGCTCCGCCCATCCAGGAAGCAGGAACAAAACACCGACCGAGCCGCCCTTGCGGCTATAAGCCCGCGCTAGACAAGGGCGCGTGACTTTTTGCAGCGTCTGTTTCGCTGTTGCTGCGCTCACTGCTGTACCTACCTCATTTACCCACTGTGCCATCCGCATCTACACAAGCTCAAATTGGGACGGAGAGTTCGCTTTTGCGGAGCACTGGGCACTGGAAATTAAAGCCTTCCCTTGCTCCTTTAAGCGACTGGAGTCGTGAGGCTCCGCCCATCCAGGAAGCAGGAACAAAACACCGACTGAGCCGCCCTTGCGGCGATAAGCCCGCGCTAGACAAGGGCGCGTGACTTTTTGCAGCGTCTGTTTCGCTGTTTGCTGCTTTGCTGTCTGCTGGCAGCAGAAAATAGGTTCGTATCCTTAGTGCCCCCAAAGTCCCCAGTGATCACAAAGACACGATCGAGAAAGAGGAGCTGCACGACACTTTATAGATGGAGCCGCCCTCAGAAAATGCCCCAGAGGCGGCGCTGATGGATGGCGGACCGCATACATGCAACAGACTACAACAGTTAAAGCGGCAAAAAATGAAGACTGCTACTGCAAAGGTAAGCGCTCAAAACTGTAGTGTCACCACAGCCCTACCTCACCACACCCTTAAGTCACCGGAAACAGCCGTTGTACCAATACTAGTACAAATTTCAAGCCCAGCCCCTGCTCTAGTCCCGAGCTCTCCCTCGGGACGAGCTTCTGTCTTGATTGCATCGCATAAGACGCAAAGTAATACGCTCTCAGAGGCAGAGATAGAGAGACCAGCGACCCAAATAGACTCAGAAGCCGGCATTCAATTATCACCCAAAGGTGTATTTCTGAAAATACCGAGTGAGACAATGAATGAAAACAGAACGACCAACAATAGCGAAAAAGAGACAGTGTCAAAAGACAGTGCTAAAATCCATCCTTCTAACCAATCAAAGCATGCCCAAGTAGCAAACATGAACATAACAGATGACATTCAAAGGTCTGAAAAGCGATTGTCCTCTAGTCTGCGTCCTCCATCAATTTATCTTGACGCATCAGATGTCACCTTTGACTTCGAAATAACCGATGCTGATCTATTAGCTATACGCTCACCGTCAGAGAATATACAAATAACCCCCAATCGGTTCCCGACACAAAAGAATGCTGCTTTGCAATCTCTAAACTCAACATTGTTTAACGAAAGATCATCGATCGACGAACCGGGATCAGGAATAAAAATCAGTACTTCCTCAGCCGACAAGGGATTGCCACAAAGCACCAATGCTGGCGAAAATAACAAATACTCCTCACTATCTCAAAAAGTTCATGTAAAAACAAATCATGAAGTAAAAATGGACAAAAAAGAATTGGCGGATGTTCGACCTTTAAACAAAGTTGGAACTGTAGAGACTGCAAATATCACTACGTCCAATGAAGCGGTAGCAAGGGAAGCGCGGCTGACAGAACGTCTAAAGGCAGATTTCGTGCTGATGCGCGATCGCCTAAATGAAAGTTTCGCAAACAAACAGGATGAAAAGCTAGATAAACAACGAAAAACAAGCACTACAATCAAGGATGCGCCTATTCTAGGCAAGAACGAACGATTGTGGAAAGACTCAGTTCCGGTTGCCCGGCTAATAAACTTAGATTCAACTGACATCCGTCAAAGGATAGGTCATCAAAGCAGTGCAGATGACCTATACGGAAACAGAGATGACACAAACACGACGATTGAAAAAGAAACAGCAGACCAAGGAACAGGCAATCGTCCAGAAGTTGATCACACTGGAGACGCCACGGAAATAAAAGGTAACATCTCCATCGCCGCAGGACTTCAAATTCACAATAATGTTCTGGCCGCCACCTCCATTGCTTTAATGCCATTTATGAAACTATATGAGGCATTAAATGATTCGATACGAGACCAAAACTCCTTGATCAGTTCAACCAACAGTAAGTTGCTTGAATTGGAAAAATTCAATCAACATCTTGTACAACGCCTCAACGCAGAAGCTGCTGCGTCCCATGGATGGCACTCACGCCTAAACGAAATAATGAAAAGAGAAGTACAGGAAAAAGTTGATTTGAGCGAAGCAATAGTAGAATGCACAAAGTGGATTAGGCACAACGTTGTAGTACAACCGCGTGACAACTGGTTGGCCAACAAATGCACTTGTCAAATGCCGGCCACGGAGGCGCCGAGGTCGCCGCAAATAAACCCCCAGCCAAAGGCACACGTAAACACGGAAGTGCCAGTAAACGACGAAATTGCACATGAGGCAAAGAAATTATTAAAGACCAACAACCGGAAAAATAATCAGGACAAAAAAGGCGTAAAAGAAAATCCACAGCCAAAGGAAGGAGGAAATACAGGAAACGAAAGTCCCTTGCTAGAAGTAAAGGATTTGCTAACCCCGCAACAACCAATTGCAGAGCCTGTTCATGTACAAACCATGAACCCAAAAGAACATTCAAACTCAGCTGTTCCCAAAGAGTCGAAAGGACAACCGACGTTGGCAGTTCCAAAAGTGTCCTTTGGAATTTTTCAGGGTTCTGCAAAATCGTTTGAGGCCAAAGCTGCAAACCCGGCCTTGCTGAAAAGTAAACTAATCAAACTACAAAAAACTACTGCTAAAGGGCCCCCATTAAAAAGAACACGATCAAATGAGGCAAAAATGTTTATCAGAAACTTGACAACTCCACCGCGCCCCGAGGCAGCAACATCAACTATAACTGCAAATGCTATAGAAAAGTCAAAGAACAATACAAACAGCGATCAAATTCTACAAAAACCCAAATTCATATCATTAAAAAGAAAGACGAATCTCCCAGTCCTCCTCGTCTACAAATGAGACACATATTTCGATTGATTTATGCGACCTATCTACATATTCAATTGATGACGTGGACGCGTTGGAAGACCTTGAGGAAAAAACAGAAGACGGCCCAGCAACACCCTACGATGCCAAGGCAAAACTGAAAATTGATAAAGAAAATCAGCATCGGCATGGCATTCCATGAACTCCCGCTAGAAACCTAGCTGTACCAACAAAAAAACACCCACATACTGACAATGAGGAATCATCATGGGTAAGACGGAAAGCAGAATCGTCAATTGTTCCCAAAGCCACAATAACCTTGAACCCGAAACAAACAACAACACAATTGAAAAAACAATTGCATCTGAAAACTAAAGAAAAAATCTCTAACCGTGAGTTTGTGAACTCCAACTGGGTAAGATTGGAACTGGAAAACATCTTAGAAGATAACAACGAAGTTAATCTCAACAGAGCAAATGTAATGAGATTATTACATTATATGCCAGCTTTACGCAATATAACATCTGACGATATTGCGATCGTGGAATATAAATCTGAAGCTAGATCAGACTGGGTTATCCTTCATATGAAGTTGACAAAACTTGCAAAACCTCTCATTGACGCCAAGGACGATTTATTATTCTTTGGCTTCGACTTATCGATATGCGAGGAGGAGAATCCACATAGATCTAACAAGCCCACTAATAAATCCTCAACGAATACAAAAAATGCGAATCGAGCAGAACTGTGGAAAGAGCTGAAAGCTCAATCTGATCCCACAAACGCTACAAGAAACACCAGGAAAAATGATTAGGATAAAGAAGGGTCAAAAAGCTTGGCCCAGTTACTTACGTCATGGAACACTTGTGGCTTTGCCCATCTTTTTCAAGAACAGTGCCATAATCAGTTAAAAAGCACAATAATCTGTCTGCAGGAAACATGGCTACAAGAAACACCCCTAAGCGATGGTTACTCCGTCTATCTAAATCCAGCTGGGAAAAACCTATTTGGACGTCTTTTCTCCGGATTATTAACCATGATTGATAATGCAGCAGGATGGAATGTAATAAGAATGTCCAATCCAAATCTCTTTGTGCAGGCTCTAGTTATAGAGAGGAAAAACAACAACAAAGACAACATCCCCAATCAACAATCAACAAATGCTGATCATAAACACTTATTGGAATCCGGCAATGATAACTGACCCCACTTACTTAGCGGCCATTACCTCGCAAATTGATAAATGCCTAGACAAATATGATAAGCCATTTATTCTAATATGTGGCGACCTAAACTATTCGTGGTTTGACGATGCCAAAGTACGCAAAAACTCAGCTAGGATTAAAGTGCCCACTGCAATGGCAGACCGAGGGACAAAGTGGGAATACGAACTAACACAACGCCATTGCATCATGCTAAATGGATGCACTAAAGGCGATATCCCAGCAGGAGATACTTGGCACCGTGGAGAATCCAAAAAAACTCTCGATTATATATGGGTATCTGAAAATCTACATGCATATATTCGAAAGTTATCTATAAGGCATTCTGCAAAAAGCAACCACAACGCTCTAATACTTCTGTGGGATGTACAAAACGCAAAACAGTTGAAATATAAATATCCAAGGACAAAACAGATTACGAATAAATTCTAATCAAATTACTAATCTGACAAAAAATGTTATCCAAATGAACATGAGCGACGTGGAAGTTAACTACGCACCCCTGCTGACGCAATTTTCCAAAAATGCACAAAAACACAACTGGACTATACCAAAGAGTAAACATCCTTTCGACCCAGTATTAAATGAGGCGAAGAAAACCCTAAAAAAGGACTTAAGGCTTCTAAAGAAAGCCAGTGGAACAAATCAACATCTGCTGATGACCAAGAGGCGCTTGAAATACCGAAACTGGCTAAAGTCATTCAACCAGATACGGCTACAATCACAAGCTGAATACATGTTACAGCTAATCATTCAGAACAATACCCGGAACATCTGGCAAATTATTAACTCAGATCATTTAAACCAGGCATTTGCGCTATCTAATGGTGTAAGCGAATCTGAGTGGGTAAAACATTACTCCAACGTCTTTAACAACCAAAATTTAACATCGACTGCAACAACAATAACAGAACTCTGTGACTGGGCAGTAACGGAAACTGTGGAGGACATTGAAAATGCTATCCAACATCTAAAGACCTCGAGAGCAGCAGGGCCAGACGGCATTTCCAATTCAATGCTAAAAGCCAACAAAGAAAACTGGGCGAAATTTATTAAGGTGTTATTTGATCAAATAGCACTAGTAGCAAAAATCCCAGATTCCTGGCGGAGTGCAATCGTAGTTTCAATTTTCAAAAAGGGCAACCGTGAAGATCCAACAAATTATCGTCCAATTGCCCTATTGGATACCACGGGAAAAATCTTTGCATCCTTCCTTCAGCAGAAAATCGCAAATTGGGCAAACAGCGCTAACATAATCGATGAAAGACAAACAGGCTTCACAAAAGGAGACGGGGTGGAGCTCAACCTGGTTCTGTTGAACATAGCGAAATTGGAAACCCTACGACGCAAAAAGACTTTTTCTTGCGTTTGTTGACCTGAAACAGGCATTCGATAGTATAAACCGTGAACTCCTGTGGGAAAAACTAAAGATATGGGGTTGCCCACCAGACCTACTATCGCCACTTATGGCATTATACGCCAATACCACAATTAGAGTGCGCTTAAACGCCGAGGGCACCTTGTCTGATGAAATAAGAACATCCAAAGGTGTAAAACAAGGCTGTCCGCTGGCAGCTCTACTGTTTAAACTCTTTATCTCGGACCTCCAAGTGGCACTTGAAAAAGCAAAGACCTTTCCACCAAAAATTAATGGCAAGCCCATAAGTCATGTGATCTATGCCGATGATGTAGTACTCCTAGACTCAACGGAAATTGGGCTTCAACGGCTGTTAACAACACTGCAAGCCTACTTAGTCGGAAACCAGCTTGAAATAAATGTGACGAAATCCCAGATCATTGCAATTGGCACAAATCTAGGGATAAAGAAAAAGAATTTTAAGTGGAGGGTGCAAGACGAGTCCTTGGCTAAAGTCGAAGCCATCCGCTACCTAGGAATTTCCTTTAACATCTCGATAAGAGAATGGAGCTGGATAAATGACATAACAACTCGCATGAAAACCTTCGCACAACAAGGAGCAAAATTGCACGCTAATTATGGGCTCTTCTCTCTCCAACCTATAATAACATTCTACTTGCGAAAGGTTGCACCAGCGATCTGTTTCGGAACCGAAGCTGGCTGGAACATCGACGAAAATATCTGGCCGACCCTAGAGGGTTTGTTTTGGAGAAAAATTCTGAAACTCCCACAAAGTACATCTATGGTAGCAGTAAGACACGAACTTGGCCTGGATTCATTACATTCGATGATCCAGTGGAAATCAATATTGGTATTGCGTAAAATGCGCCTGTCGCCAAACGCGAAATCGTATCAAATACTACACAAAAAAAGCACAGATCCGTCAGCATTCTTACTAAATATTTGGGAGAAGAAAATACTGAAAATCTTAAAAGCAGCGGATCTAAGTTTGTCTCTAGTCCTGCAAATCCCACAAGTGGCGAAAGTCAAATTTAGGAACTGGTACTGGATAACAAACATAGAAAAACGTAGCCAACTATCATCGGTAATTGATCTGGGAACTTCGTGTCAAAAAATAGGCGAACTACCAAGATACCTCAGCAAATTTCCTTCTCGTTATCATAGGAACCAGTTCCTCAGACTACGTCTAAACCTCTATACCACCAACGAGGTTCTATGGAGAAGAAAACACGGAAATACGCAAAGTGACAAATGTCGCTTTTGTGCAACAAGCATTGAAAAAAGTAAACATCTGATAATAAGATGTCCCAAAATAGTAGCTCAGCTTTCACTTCACCTTGGGAGTTATGCACCAAAAAATGGGAACATGGGAGATTGGTGGAGTTACCTAATCTCAGGAACCAACAACCAACTGACTTGTGCAGTTGTGAACTTCATGGACATGATCCTACCACATCATCTCTATTGATGTTTTAAATTGATGAGAAATAGCATGAAACGCAGTGAAGGTTGACCTCGAAATAGCGTGAAACGCAGTGAAAGTTGAGCTTGTAGCTGAAGTGATAAGAATGACTAAAAAGTTTGTCCTTTTTTTGCAAACTAAAGGTCAATAAAATAAAAAAAAAAAATAATAATTGCTGGGCCTGTCTCACCCTCCTTCTCCTCCTGCGTCTGAACTGTGCTGCCTGTTGTTGCTGCTGTAGTTGTTGTTGTTGCTGCTGTAGTTGTTGTTGCTGCTGTATTTGTTGTTGTTGCTGTTGTTGCTGTAGTTGTAGCAGTATGGGCATGTCCTCCAGCGCCATGATTGCAACAGCTACGGTAGCATTTTGGTGTTTGAAGGGGTTTGGTGTGTGGGTGTGCTCATTTTATACTGGCCCAGCCTCCATTGACTCCACCTGTGGGGATTGTGTGCACCTGTGGCAGTTGCCTTGTATCCTGATTGCTGTTTGCGGGTGGTCCACGATGCCTGTATGGCTGGCATCGTGCAGCCTGTGATTACCTGCTTCGCAATGCCGGTATTTGCATGTCTGCCTGGGTTGGGGTGTCCCCCTATTACTGGCATGCCGGTATTTGCTCCCCAGAGGGGCGAGTGTACGCGCTATGCCGCTATTAGCGCCACCGTTATTTAGGGTGCCATTAATACCGGGTTTGCGGGTCGGAATACACCGGAGCGGTAAACGATGCCGGTATTATCATGCCAGCATCGTTTTTGCCTTACCGCCAACCTTGTAATGAGGCCCTTAGTCTTGACCGCCGCCATCGTTACCCTGATTGGTCTGGCTTGTCCTGAGGTTACCCTGTTCCAAGAAACTAGGCTGGCCTTCTGAACCTCTGTCTCTCCAGGTCAGAGTTCAGAAATCCATCTTAACAAATTGGTGTACAGCGGTGGGATACGACTGAAGGTATCCAGTGTTGCGCATGAGCGAAGGCATTTCAAGTTATTCCTACCAGGACACGTAGTGAATTGTCGTAATATATCTTTTTAAAGGCTATAGTCCTATCTAACAGTATGGAAACAAGTACCTTGTTAACTTTAAATGCTTCGAAATCCGAAACATTGAAAAAGATGTGTGCTGAGAGAGGTGTCTCCTCTCAAGGCACCAAAATGGAAATGATCCAAAGAATCATTGCATGGCAAGAAGCTCAGCTTAGCGCTACAGCTTCAGAGGAAAGTGCAGAAGTAGGTGGGGCTGCTCTCACGGGTAGAACTGACAGTTCTGCCGCTGCACTGGTCCACAGCGACCATGAGGACAGGGAGGATGAAATGTCCAATGTTTCCTCTGCCAGTGCTGATGGGGAGACCATGCTTGAATTCAAAAAGCAAGAGCTGCTGTTTAGGCAGAAGGAGCTTGAGTTCAATATGGCCAAACTAAAGATAGAACAGGCAGAAAAACAGAAAGACAGGGATCACCAGTTGGAACTGGCCAAGCTTCAAGTTGCCAATGGATCCAAGGGTCCTGGACATGGGTCTGGGGCCTCCTCTCATCCAAGATTTCCAAAAGATCTGCTCAGTGTGTATGAAGAAAAGAATGACATTATGGACTGGCTGAATACATTTGAGTATGCATGTGAAGTTCAACAAGTTGACAATGCTGATAAAATTGCCTGGTTACTTAGCAGACTGCCCCATTCTGGCTGCAGTGCCATTATGGAAATGTCAAAAGCTGAGAGAGCAGATTTTGCATTGTTGAAGCAGACTCTCATTTTACAAAGACTCCTGCCAATACTTAAAAAGATTCAGAGAGTATAAGAAAAAAGAAGGTGGTACTTGGGTATTTTATGTCACTGATTCCTTAAATAAACTTGACTGGCTGGGTCAAAGGTTATAAGGTTTCTACCTTTGAAGGTATGATAAGTCTTGTCATGCTGGAACATATTTTTGCATCTTCTTCCCCTGAGCTTAAGCAGCATTTGGCAGATTCAAAGGAGTTAGATCCTAAGAAGCTTGCCATTGCAGCAGATCTATGGGTGTCACATTGAGTGTCCCATAAGGACAAGACTCATCCTGGCAAGCAGGAGGAAGGGAAAAAGTCCAAAGATAAGGAGGGTGGGGAAACTGATAAATCTTCTTCCTAAAAGGGCCACAAAAAGAAAAATAAGGGTTGGACACAAGAGAACTCACAGGGTAGTGGAGGTGAGCCTCTGAAAAAGAACTCTGGTTATAATAAGCCTCCCTATGTAAACAGACGAATGGATCGTGTTTTGCTTGTGGAGCAACTGACCACGTGAAGGTGGATAAAAAAAAAGTGGTTGTTCCTAAAGAGTCCTTTAGGAACTTCCGTCCCCTGCACACTTTCTAATGTCTGAAGATCAGACCAAACTTTCAAGTAGGTAATCAATAGTTCATATTAACCATTTGGCGTAATTGACAATTTGATATAAGAAACTTTCTTTTTCAATATTTCAGTAAAACACAATATTTTATTATACAAATAAAGAAGCCCAACGCGTTTTGAGTCACAAACTCTGCTTCAGGGGCAATATCACAATTCATCAGATTTCTAAAAAGTAGAAAAGAAACATGTTAGTGTAAAATTTCACACTGTAATTCAACAATAAAGTATTCTTTCACACAGTAACTACTTTTTAGCAATTTTTAACAAATCACATATTAATACATACTTAGATCAATCAGGGTCTTCTATATCCTAGAGGTAAATCAGCTAGTGTAGCTATTATTAGAAATGTGGAGAAAGAGCTTGGCTCGGCTCAAAATAACCAGAATTCTATCGAATCAATCCGCACATGCAGTCAAGAGAGAGAGATTGCTGTCAAAAGGCCTTAACTCAGTATGGTCGGAAGAAAAGCGGACAGCACTTACCCCAGAAAGTGGGTGTCTAGATAGGGAAACAATCCTAGAGGTGTATGTATTCATGAAGTAAATGATTGATAGGACCCCGCGTCCAACAATAGATCAATATTAAGTCTGCAATACAAGTAATAGCTCTAATTAGGAAAAGAAGTAGAGCCTTGGTGGAATGTAGTAAAAGAAAATAGATCAACACTTACGTCAATAATAATGTCCTGCTCAACGGTACCCAGATGAAATCCTAACCGCTAAAAGCTGAAAGTAAGAAGAAAAGGATAAGTGCTAGTTCGAATAACGAGTCAGTCCATGGTACAGGGAAAAGTACCTAAGCTACTTACAGAATTCGCCAAAGATCAACGAACGTGGGAGCCGAGGAGCGACACATCTCACCAAAGTAGGATGCGTTGTTCCAATGGGTGCCTTTAATTTATACTCAAAGGAGTGTAAAGGAGTGCATGCTCAGAAGATTGCGCGTGCGCCTAAGGAAAAGGTCAAGTGCGTCATAAGGCTTGCGTCATATGCGAACATGCGCAATACCCTAAGGAAGGAAAGTAAACACAGCGCTGTGACATATCAAGAAGGCGTATGCGTGTGCGGTTGATGGAAAGATGTAGGGCGTCATGAGAATGATGTCATTTATCATGCGCGAACGCTTAAAAAGTAAAAGTATTCACATAAGAAAGGAGAGTAGCATTAGGAAGTAAGCAAAGTGTGGAATACTCATTGCGCCGTCACCATAGTGACACGATCTGCATCAGAACGTGATGGTGGCTGTAAAAAACTACGGAAAAGGAGGTAGCGTAAGACAGTAAAATACTCATTACATAATAGAATAAGCAATGGAGATGATAAAGTAAGTGAAGATCAGTGAAATTGTCAGTCTTCCTACAGGTACTATGTCATAAATGTCCAAAACTGAGGAGTCTTTAGAAAATACATGTACTGCTTGCCCACCTAGGGGCGTACAATCTTACACAGTCACATGAAAAATAGACCTACTACAAAAGAATGGAAATAAAATAAAGTTACATTTTTTATGATGAAAGGCAGTAAATTTGGATACATGATTTATAAAATTTATAAACAAATTTATAAAAAAGGGCCCAGATAATAGTCTTCATTCATCCCCAAAGGGGAGAGGGAGTTGAGGGAATGAATCCAAAAAAGTTCTCTCTGGGCTAGTAACTTCTGTAAGTTACCGCCTCGAGGAAGTGGATGTATAGTTTCTAGTATTACAAAGCGCATTTGTGCTACTGTATGCTGATGGTCTCTGAAGTGTCTGTATACTGGTGATTTAATGTTTTTTGTGCGAATATTAGACTTGTGTTCTGTCCTTCTCTCCTTTGCTTTCCTGGTGGATTTGCCAACATAATATTTCCTGCATGGACAGCGTAAGGCATAAATAACATTTTTAGAGTCACATGTAGCATATTGTTTCAGAGGTATCTTTTTGCCAGTATTGCCATGGCGGATGTGATCGCCTTTAATCGCATTTGAACAGTGTTGGCAATTAAGGCATGGAAAAGTCCCATTTTTGGTTTTACACAGCACAGTTTGATTACCAGGTTTCTGTTTTTCAGCCTTAATCAATTTGTCGCGAAAGTTTCTGCCCCTCTTGCATGCCAGCATTGGTGGTTCCGGAAAAAGGTTGTTCAGTTGTGGATCTGTTTATATGATCTCCCAGTTTTTGTGAATAATTCTCTTGATTTGAAAACTCTGACTGGAATATTTCAAAGAGTGAATTAAGTTAGTTTTCTTCATTTTAGCTTTTGGGTCCAGGAGGTCCTCTCGGCTATGCAGTTCAGTTCTGAGTATGGCTTTATCGATCAGGTCTCCAGGGAAACATCTGCCTCTGAATCTTGTTTTCATGTTGATGTATTCTTCCTCTAGTTTATCTGCTTCCGAAGTAATTATTTTCACTCTGAGAAGTTGACTGTAAGGTAAATTTTCTTTAAGATGTTTTGGATGAAAACTTTGGAAATGTAGACTACTATTCACATCTGTCAATTTCCTGTAGATCTGTGTTTTAAGACCCTCATTCGTAATTTCAATGGTGACAGAAAATGTACAGATGGTTTACCTATGTCCATTGTCAACCTAATCCTGTCGTTACATTTGTACAACCAGCTCTTGATTTTGTCTTTCCAAGCAACATTATCTAGAACATGTGTATGTTCGAAGAAATACATAAAAATATTGGCATATGAGGGTGCCACCGATGATCCCATCGATGTACCTGATGTTTGCAGAAAGAATTGTCCATTAAACCTGAAGTAATTGTTGAATAGAATGATGTTAATGAGTTCAATTGCAAATACTTTGTGAATAGTAACTTCTTCATGTTTTAGTAAGAACCATTCAAGGGCATTAATGCCCTGGTTATGTGGAATAGAGGTGTAGAGACTAGTAACATCCATTGTAAATAGTATAAGGTTAGGTTCCTCCAAGTTCAAATCTCTGATATTCTGTAGAAAATGAGTTGTGTCCTTTAGATAAGTTTCTGTTTTTTGAATTAGCGGTTGCAGTGCTGTATCCAGGTATACTGCCAAGGGATGAAAGATGCTCTCTGTACCCGCGACAATTGGCCTAAAAGGTGGGTCCGTTCTGTTCTTATGAATTTTCGGGAGTCCATAGAACACCGGTGTTACCGGATTGTTGTTAATCAGAAATTTACTTGTGTTCTCTGATATCTATTCTGCATTTTCGGCTTTTTTCTATGGTTGTTTTGATCGTAGCCTTAATCTTGCTAACAGGGTCACTATCCAATTTAAGGTAGGTATTTTGATCAGATAACAGTTTCAAACAGCCTTCATTATAAAATGAGGTGTCCATAATAACGAGAGCCCCTCCTTTGTCTGCTTTCTTAATAGTTATACTATTATCCTCAGCTAGATCTTTGATTATTCTCAACTGGTGTTTTTTGATATTTTGTTTGCTAGAGGTCGTGTTTTTCAAGCTTCTAAGTGCTCTCGTGGTTTTTAATTTAAACAAATTTATCAGGGGATGATTCATTTGTGGATGAAAATGACTTTTGTCTTTTATTTCCAGATAAGGACATTTATCTTTTGTGCTTGTAACTGTAGTGAGATTATCAAAAAAGACTTTAAATTCCATTTTTCGAATTAATTTGAACAGATTGACCTCCTCTTCAAACAGACTTGTATTGGTAGTTGGAATAAATGAGATACCTAAATTGAGAGTATCTATTTGTGACTGAGAAAGAGGTTTGGAAGAGATATTGACTATTATTGGTTCCTTCAATGTTTGTTCTTCTGACAGGGTTTTCTTTTTCCCTCGTCTGGTTTTTTTCCTCCTCCTAAAAAAATCTCAGGTGGTGGTATTGGTGCTGGTACGGTCCCAATTGTGGGAGTAGAAATATCACTTGGAGTAATTCCCACTGTTGGTAATGTCATCCCGCTAGTCGAAGGACGTTCTTCAAGCTCAACGCTGGTGACTTCGCTACTATCCGTATTATTGTTAGTGGGTCGTGATTTTGGTTGCCTTGGTGTAAAGTTGGCTTGTTTGCTGTTATAGAACTCCTGCCAAGAGCAGACAATATCCCGGCGTAATCAAGAGTATCTCGCCTGAATTTCCTTATTTTCCGCTGTTCTATTTCCTTTTTGTAGTTGTCTAGTTTGCTATTGATATCTTCTAAGATAGATCCCAGTTCTGCCGTTGTTTTAAATTTGGACAGTTGTGAAGAAATCTCTTCGATCTCCTGGTTGATATGTGATAATGATTTTGATAATTCCTTATTGTTAATAGAATAAGATCCAGCGAGCATTTATTCAAAATTTGTTCCCACCGTTTAACAAATTCCAAGTTGTCTTTGCAGAGTGTAGGGCGTAGATAAATCCTTAATCCTCTGGGAATTCTTTTGGATTTAAAATACTGTGCCAACGTGGTGGCATGAAGTTTTTGCGAGATTTCTCTACGGATTAATCTCTCCAATTTTTTAATTAGATTTTGGGGGTTATCTGTCCCCAAAGGTTCTTTGCTGGTGTCTTTAATAAGTCCAAGGATCCGTATTGTGTTTTACCTAAATATTGAAAAAGAGAGTTTCTTATATCAAATTGTCAATTATGCCAAATGGTTAATATGAACTATTGATTACCTACTTGAATGTTTGGTCTGATCTTCAGACATTAGAAAGTGTGCAGGGGACGGGAGTTCCTAAAGGACTCTTTATGAACAACCACTTTTTTGTTCTTACATATCCAACCTAGATGCCAAGGTTGAGCCTTTGCCCCCGCACCTCAAAACTCCATATAAACATTGTAGAATGTCTTCAACAATACCCTTGCAGGTATTTAACCAAAAGAACCTTTAAAATAGATGTGCCTTAGTGTTATCTGCTGTTCTTTCACGTGAAGGGGGATCCCAGATGTAAGGTCAAAACCTTAGGGGTCCACTCTGCTAATCTGGCCTTCTCCTCCTACAAGGAAGAAGAGATTACCGGAGCATCCTTCTCCTCAGACTCCTCCCCCAGTGGGATAGAAGCTGAGGTAGTTTTAGTTTCCCTGGGTTCCTGGGAGCCAAAAGTCGCAGAGGCTTATGCTGGGATTCCAGATAATACCAAGCACTACTTTAAGGACAGTGTGCTGATCAATGGAGTAGATACTCCAGCTCTTAGGGATAGTGGGAGCAGTCACACTGTAGTGGATTCTACCTTGGTAGACTCAGGGGAAGTTGCCAGAGCTACTCTGATGCCCACTAAGTTGGCTGACGGCCCACCTCTCATGTTCCCAGTAATACCTGTAAATCTTACTATCAATGGTACAGCTGTCAGGATTCCAGTGAGCATTCAGAGGAGTGTCCCAGGAAAGGTCTTGTTGGGCAATGATCTCAGAGCTTTAGGGCTTGTGGGAGATACTGCAGACAGACCCTGCACAAGGTCACAAACGAGAGCAGCATTGGCCAAGACCAATGCCCTGCCCCCACCAAAGGGGAAACACCAGGCTAAAGGAGTCAAGAAACCAAGAAGAGGGAAAGAGAATATTCCCCCGAACTCACCTACTGCTGAGGTGGTGGTAGTTGGTCAATTGCCCGGACCTGACGAGGAGGTGGTGATGCCTGAAGTGTTTGACCCCAATGACCATCCTGAACTAAACGACTTGTTAGTGGAAGGTGGTCCTGACACAGAAGAATTCAGTAAAGGCCAACGTGAGTGCCCATCTCTGGAAGGCCTAAGGAGACAAGCCTGCTCCCAGCTTGAGGGTGAACCTTCTGGGAGGCATCAGATTTATTGGGAAGGTGGACTCCTGTATAGTGAGCCCACAGAGTCTAAAGAAGGAGGCCATAGGAGGTTGGTGGTTCCCCTTGCTGTAAGACCCTTCCTCCTGCAGCTGGCGCATGAAGTGCCCCTTGCTGGTCACCTTGGTATTAAGAGGACCAAGCAAAGGTTATCCATGCACTTCTACTGGCCCAAGATGGAGGTGCAAGTAGAAAGTCACTGCAGGAGTTGTGCCTCCTGCCAGTTATCTGGTAAGAGTGGTTCAACAATCCAAGCTCCATTGGTACCACTCCCAGTTGTGGGAGTACCTTTCGAGAGGGTAGGGATCGACATCGTTGGTCCCCTTGACCCCCAAACATCCTCAGGCAATAGGTTTCTCCTGGTATTGGTCGACCATGCTACCAGATATCCTGAGGCCATCCCATTGAAGATTGTGACTGCCAAGTCAGTCGCAAAAGCTTTACTCGGCATCTTTACTAGGGTTCGCTTCCCTAAAGAAGTTGTGTCTGACAGAGGCAGCAACTTTATGTCGACGTATATGCAGGCTATGTGGAAAGAATGTGGGGTCACCTACAAGTTTTCTTCCGCATACCACCCCCAGACCCATGGTCTGGTGGAACGGTTTAACAGGACCTTAAAAAGTATGAGCCCCAGACAAGAAAATGGGATCTTCTCTTACCATGCTTACTGTTTGCCTACCAAGAGGTACCACAGGAGGGTGTTGGCTTCAGCCCCTTCTACCTTCTGTTTGGTCACCCTGTGCAGGGACCTTAGCCATAGTCAAGGAGGGATGGGCGATGCCCACTCCCACTATTACTACCAACGTAGTAGACTATGTGTTAGGGCTCAGAAAAAGGATGGTACTCCTGATGGGTCTGGCTAGTGATAAGTTGAAGGCAGGACAAGCCCTGGTGAAACATTGGTATGACCAGAAAACTTCCCTCATCAACTTCACACCTGGTCAGCAAGTCCTGATCATGAATCCCATAAGGCCTAGAGCTTTACAGGATAAATGGTCAGGCACTTACACAGTGGTGGAGCTGCTGGGTGAGGTCAACTATTTAGTGGACCTTGGAAGGCCTGGACAGGCTCCAAAATTGTTCCATGTAAATAGGCTGAAGGCTTTCATCCCAAGAGTTGAAATCGCAGCACTGCTATTGGCTTCAGATGTTGAGGAAGAGGAGTCTGAACCTCTCCCTGACCTGTTTCAAAGCAGGTTGAGGTGAAGAGTTTGCTTAGGCAATTTCCCCCCCTGTTCTCACAGTCCCCTGGTTTGACACCTTGGTGCAAACATAACATAGACACAGGAGACAGTGTACCTACCAAATGTAGGGGATACAGGATGTCAGATAAAGTCCGGTCTTACATTAAGACGGAGGTCAACAAAATGTTAGATCTTGGGGTGATTGAACCCTCTAGTAGTCCTTGGTCCATCCCTGTGGTTTTGATTCCAAAGGCAGGTACTTCCGAATTGAGGTTCTGCGTGGATTACAGCGCTCTGAATGCTGTCACCAAGACAGATGCCCACCCCTTGCCTCGAACAGATGAGCTGGTGGATACCTTGGGTGCCTCCAAGTACCTCAGCACGTTTGACCTCACTGCAGGCTATCGGCAAATAGCCCTTGCAGAGCATACCAAGGAGAAGACGGCATTCTCAACTCCGGAAGGTCTTTATCAGTTCAGGGTAATGCCTTTTGGGTTGAAGAATGCACCTGCCACTTTCCAGAGGCTTGTGAATCACGTGTAGAATGGGTTGGATGAATTCTGTCTTGCATATCTGGATGATATAGCAGTTTTCATGCCACCTGGGAAGACCATGTGAAACACCTTGGGATTGTGTTACAGGCTCTTCAGAAAGCCCACTTGACCATTAAGGCCAGTAAATGCCAGATTGGACAAGGCTCAGTGGTTTACCCTGGACATGAAGTAGGTGGAGTGAGTATACAGCCTCTACCCAGTAAAGTACAAGCAGTATAAGACTGGCCTACCCCCACTACACAAACCCAAGTGAGAGCCTTCTTAGGACTCACGGGGTATTACAGAAATTTCATGGCAGACTATGGCACCATAGCTGCCCCTCTGACTGCTCTCACCACTCCGAAGAAACCCAAGAAGGTAACTTGGACTGAAGAGTGTGAGAAGGCCGTCAATGGCTTAAAAGACTCCTTGTGCCAGGCCCCTGTCCTCAGGGCCCCTGATTACCAAAGACCTTTTATTGTGCAGACAGATACCTCTGACACTGGGATAGGAGCTGTACTATCACAGTAGATGAGAAGGGTAAGGAACACCCTATTGGTTTCATTAGTCGCCAGCTGAAGGACAGAGAGCTCAGATTGTCCACAGTAGAGAAAGAATGTTTCTCTGTTGTTTGGGCCCTACGGAAACTGAGGTCCTACCTCTATGGGACCCACTTCACTGTGCAAACTGACCATAAGCCCTTAAAGTGGCTGATGAACATGAAGGGAGAGAATCCAAAGTTGCTTAGGTGGTCCATAAGTCAACAAGGCTTTGACTTCACTATTGAGCATAGGCCAGGTGTTCAACATAGCAATGCTGATGGGTTGTCCAGAATGTTTAACCGACCTGAACAAGAAACTCATCCAGGGGTGGATTAGTTCCCCCTGTCCTTAGTCTGGGAGGGGCGAGTGTTAGTAAAGATTTCATAATTGTATGTAATTTTCCCTCAATGTGCCAACCACCAAACTTTTTGCTGTTATTTTACACACTGATCTAGACTTTGCCGGGAAGAGCAGCCTTCTGCCGCACTCCTCTGGGCTTTCGCTCACTTCTTATGGGGACACTGACATGCCCTTAAAACAGTCAGTACTGGGAGACTTTGTTTCCCTAAGTCCTTTCCTCATGTTGCAGCTTTTGTGCAACATGAAACAAGAGTGCACCTAACTTACATTACTGCGCTCTTGGGTCTCTAGTCATTCCAAAGGCCCTAGAAACTCTCGCTGGATTTATTATGAGCTGTGCAGGTATGTCATGGACAGGACTGGTGGCAGCTATCGTATTCTTTTGTGTTTTGAACCCTTTTTTGCCATGTTATCCGCGCTTACCGCGTTTGGCACAAATAGGTGGCCTGGCTCCCAAGATGTCCATGCCACAAGGTTCTTTGTCCTGTCCGCTGACCGTCTTGCCCTTCACCTTCCCCCAGGTCGAGCCAACCCAGGGCAGTCCTTATTTGGTCATGCACTTTCCCACGAAACCCCAAAGCTTTCGCAGGCTTCTGCATGCCTTGCGTGTGCCTCCAGGATGTGGGGTGGGATGTCTGTTCCCAATACACATCCTGGGTGACAGAGAGTCTGGAGTGCCCTGAATGCCTGGGACGACTGTGGTCCGTGATAGGTCCACGTATGGTGTGAGTGTTTGTGAGCAGATCTCCCATTGGGTCCTCTCTGTTTTGGCACGAAGGGAACTTTGGATAAGAGGAGGCTGGAAACACCACTACCAGGTCGAGTTCACACCGAACAAGCGATAAGGAGACAAGTATCCTGCAACAAGAAGCTGAGTCGAGGAATCGCTGTTGACCCGCTGAAGGTTTGGCACCCTGAACCGCTGTCGTCCTACGAGACCCCTCTGCATCTGATCGTCCTAGAAGGTCTGCAAAGGCGCTTCGACCCATTGGAATAGTGGGACCAACTATTCCCGGCACCTTCATCAAACCCTGCAAGTAAGCCTCTTTGGAAGTGTCCCTGGGCCAACCAGTGGGCTGACCAGCTTACGCAGGATGCTTTGCTCTGTCACCACTGCTGTTTTGGGGAAGCCCTCGAAACTTGGTTTACTGCTTGCTCTGCATCCGCAGCACCCACACACCGAATTTCGTACACTTGGCATTCCCAGGTCTGAAGTGAGACGAGTGCGCCCGGACCAAAGTAAACGCGGTTGCTGTGTTGCCCTGGTGTGGTAACAACCTGTGCATGTTCGCTGCATTTGGGACACCCTCTACCCTACATCCTGCTACGCAGAAGCTACACAGTGTCGACACGTCCTGATCATCGCAGCTAAACCTGCCAGCAACGTGAACTGAACTGGAGAAGTCTGGGTCTGCCTGCGTCGTGGACCAGTGAGTAGTCCATACCCCAACCGGTGGCCCCTCGCGCAGTAGCCCATTTCTTTTCTACCGCTGTTGCGAAATAGCGACTCTATCCCACACTCTCACCCTGCCTCTGCCCACAAGTGGAGGCCTTGCTTGAGTAGTGGGGACTTGTTCTGCATCGCTTCATTCACTTTCCTGAACTGCCTGATATCCTTGAAGAGGCCCTCTTTTGTCCATTGGCACCAGTGCGTGCAGGTACTTTGAGCATAAGGCTCCTCTCTTCGTAGGGCTCGGACTTCCTCTTAGTTCGGTGTATTTCAGATGTCGAACTGGGTCTAATGATTACTTGCACTGCCTGTTTTCCTCCCCATCTCGGTGGTCTACATATTACGTGCTCCTAACTCCTTAGACCCCTCGGTCTTGTATGTATATTGTATTGATTGTGATGTGTTGGTTTACTTTAGTATTATTGTGATTCTTTACTATGGTCGATGTTACAAAGGCCTTGTAAAAAATGTGTCTATATTTTTAATATAACACCTGTCTGGAGTAATTTGTAAGTGTCCTTGCTTTGTGTGCTCGTTGCGGGCTTTCAGTCACCCTCACCCCTCTTGAGGCTTAGTCTTGACCGCCGCCATCGCTACCCTGATTGGTCTGGCTTGTCCAGAGGTTACCCTGTTCCAAGAAACTAGGCTGGCCTTCTGAACCTCTGCCCCTCCAGGTCAGAGTTCAGAAATCCATCTTAACAACTGTCCCAGAAGAAACCAAAAAGGCCTTGATGGAAGACGAATGGTGACGTCACGAAGGCCCGAACGGACTTGCAAGTAGGAGATATGACGACCCAAGGATGACAAAAGAGATGAAGTGCCATGAATAAATTGAAATATAAAGAAGCTTAAGCTGTAAAGCAGGATGAAGTCATTCAACCAGCTAACGCCTGTACATATGCTTGAAACTGCAAGAAAACTAAGAAAACAGTGCGGCTTGCTATGCTTAGTAGAAGATAGACCGCGGAAAGCACCACCTATACGTATTTACCACAACGAAGCACATTATATAAGTGCGAGTCCACTTTACACAAAAGCAGACTCAACTCAGGTTACTAGAGCCCAAACAGGACAAGATTCCTATTCGAGCTAAAACGAGAAGAGGTGGCTGAATCGAAACTCAGCAGATGCAGCTTGCGTCAGGAAAGAGCCAAGGTCAGACCAATAGAAGGAGTGAACAGTAGCTTTGCAGAATTGAAACCTAAGAACAGAATATCCTATCTTTGGAAGGTCAAGATAAGGAGGCGTAGGCAGGTGGCAAGCCGAATAAGAACTAAATGTACACATTGAGGGAAACTAGGCAGATTCACGGTGTGAGTAGCACGTGACCATTCGAGCGAGAAGAGGCACGAGTTCACACCTACACTTGGCAGCCACCCAGACAGAGATATCATAACTTTTCCTGACAAGAAGCTACAGTTTCGAGGCCAAAGACAGCCAACTAATTGACACATGCCACTAAAGTAATGATTGATTGAAGGAAGGCCGGGTGAATCGTGGGGCACCCTGCACCTGGCTGACCATTCTGCGTGCTGCTAAGTACAGTGGACATTTATGCATGGGGTTGAAGCCAACCCACTCCCAATGGACCAAATAATCTAGGGTCCTATAGATAGCAGAACCAATGGGACGTCGTAATCTTAATGATGTCTCCAATAGTAATGTTAGAAGGAAGGGCCTATACGCCCACCTGATAGTGTTTATCCAATCCTCTCACTCCGTTACCATATACAGATATAGTACCTATAGTAAAGTTACCTTTTCCTAACCAACAGAATGGCATGTTAACTCTTGAGTGTTACACTTCAGTGATGATGAGTTTTGTGTATAAATGTTACAACTTGTGTGAAGTTCGGAGAGTTGAAGCGAGACGGACTATCGCATCACTGTCGATTTCCATGACTCCCTGTTTTTTGTACTTGTCATTAAACAGACTCCCTTTGTCGAACCATTGAGTTGTCCTTATTGATTGGGGGTGCAGGTTTTCCACTCCAACACCATTCATCTCAAAGGTGCAGCTATCTTGTCTTAAAGTACTCTGGAGGAAACCCCGCCTTTATGGGCCAGCGGGGGGTCTCCCCAGTACACTTGGTAGCAGAGGATGGTTATCGACTATCGATTATTGACTAAAGTAAGACACCTATTAACCGTTGACATAAAGTAACTCTAGGTCTTCGGCAATATCACAAGTCCTTTGCTATTCGGATGAATAGACCGTGAAGCTCTGGGTCTGAAGGGACCCATTTTCCCCACACATCCCTTCTGGCAGCTGAGCAGGCAAAAAGCTGAAGGAGGCGGTAACAAAGGCGGTGATCCCGAGGGTCCAGAGAGGAACTATGCGAATGGTGAGTGAAACAAAAATTGAATGTTTTGGAAAATGATGCATGCCTTAGAACAAGTAAAGGAAAAAGATAACGGAGGGAGGAGGGAAAACAAAATATAGTTAGAAGTAGAGAAGACTGTATATATATATATATAAAGGGGATAATGACTCGAGAGTAATAAAATTAGAGAGAGGTTACCGGGGTAGACACCCGAGAAAAGAGAGGTTACTGGGGCAAACACCTGAGAAGTGAGAGGATTCGCCTTATTTCTACGCTTTAATATAGCGGCTAGAAGAAACGTGTGCCCAGAGTCCCACATAATGGGGAACAATTAGACTGCCACAATGTTTAAAGACGTTGTGAAAGGGGTACGTTTACCCTCCATGAAGGGGTAATGATTAGAGGCAGAGATATCTGTGTCCAGTTGGTGTCCATCTAGTCTGTCAAGCGTCTGTCTTACATGTTTCTCTGTTGTGACGTCATATGTATTGGCAATTTTTTGCGGGAACTGATTTAAAATTTCATGCGATTTGATAGCTGAGACAAAATCGCACTTGAATTGATGGTTTTTGAATAAATCGGAAGATATAAAATTTTGTGGAAAATTTGGATTGGAGCTTGCGATATTTGGTGCTCGCTCATATTGTTAGAAGCTGTTTAAGTCGCACAAAAGCATTGACAAGTGTTATATAAGAAGAAAGGGAACAGATATAAGCATGGAAGACATAACTCCATTGGCACACTTATGCAAACAGATGCCAAAGCACGCACCCAAGCTAAAGAAATATAGTAGAGTGGGTTAAAGGTGCAGCCCACAAGATGTTTATGCTGCGGCCAGAAAATGGGTCTTTATCTAAAGCTATCTTACAACACATGACGACATATTTGCAAGCCACATATGCAGGAATGAAGTTAGAAAAACGCCTTGCTGTTCTCGAGTTATGGAAAATGTATGAACTGGGGAAGGAGGAAGAACCACCAACAGATTGGTTACTTAAATGTATGCACATAGGGGGGTGAGATGCCTACCGCACCACCTGCCCTACCGGAAGCGAAAGTCGAAGAAAGTAAGGACGAGGGATTATACCCTTTCAGGGAACTTAAAGCAGCCACGGGGTACAGCAACCCCACATTTGAGTCACCTACACATAGTAGTGATGAAAATCAAGGGAAGGATAAGGACAAGAATATTACCTCCACAGTCCCACGGGACAAGGGGAGACGCGATGACAAAAGCAGAGATCAGGCACAGACAAGTTCATCTCTCGACAAAGAGAGAGAAGGGAAGAGATGGAAAGGAAGCAAAGACAGGACTGATGAGATAGCATTTGCAAAAGACGAATGGATGGGAGGACACATTTTATTAAAACTCGATGGGAAAGGCATTGATGACACGAAACAAAAGGAGAGGTTAGTTGAGACACAGAGGAAGGGGAAAGAAAGGGAGTTAAGAGACGAAAGGGTAAGAAGGATAGACAGACAAAGGCGAGAACAGCTATATCGCGAACATCAAGAAAGACAGCTCGATCGCAACCCAAGAGCAGCCTATGATCAAGACAGACAGACACAGCAAAGGTTAGAAGAAGAGCAAAGAATACGTGAAAAGAGGATAAGGAGACGAAGAGATGAGGAAATTCGAAAGGCAGATGAACATAGAAAGGAAAAGAGAAAGGAAGAAGATAGGGTCAGAGAAGAGGTAAGGAAACGCAAAAAATTTGATGACGATATAGAATGTAAGCGAAGACAAAGAGCACGTGATCTTGAATATCTGGGGAGAGAGGTTAAAAAACCTGCTCCAATTGTAGATTGGGAAGAAATAGAACGATTCTTTCCTGCATATGATTCAGTGCCAGGCACATCTAGGACAAATATCGATGATGACTTCGACACCAGAAGCATCTGAGAAATGATCGATAGAATTTATGATGAGATGGGGCTAGAACAAATACCCCAAGGGGGGGGGGAGACGAGCGCCTGTAAAGCACTCAGCTGTATGACACTGAGGATGTCACCCAAAGTAGTGGGAATAGAGAGATATCCCTGGATGGATTGGAAATAAGGGACGGAGTGAAAGACGTCTCCCAAGGGAAAAAGGAATAAGGTGGTCAGACAATAGCGAACCTATACCGAGAACATAAGAGCCCGCCACGCAGCCTGACCGATATGAGGAAGTATCTCACGGTCAGAGGGGATTGTCTTCACCGCCAAATGTGGGCAAACTAAGAGCATTGCCAGGTAGACGGCGATGCAGGAATATTATCTCTGCAATAGATAGGATAACAATGAGAGAAGAGAGAGAGAGTTACACATTCCAATTTCCGTTGCTCGAGAAGGGAGGAATAAGACCACAGTATATTCCATGGCCACACATGGATCGAGAAATTTTGAAAAACAAGCTTGCAATGCTGACATCGGGAGCTGGAAAATGGATACATGAGTTCAAAAAAATGACAGGAGGCAACACGCTATAGGGGACATCAAAGGTCTCCTGATTGCCATACTTAATTAACACTTTGCATGACTGAGCACCATTTAACAATTGTAGAGCCGCAGTATGGAAAGCGCTACGAGTACTTTACCCAGATATTTCTGATATGGGAGCTATAATGACTCGGAAAATGAATGAGTCTGAAGATCTGTTAATTTATATACAGAATTCCCAAGACGCATGGGTGCTCGAGACTCATGAATCGTTGACTAAATCTATACCTGTGTTTTACCATATCCTGTGCCAGATCCGGTGCAGAAACAACTCAAGAAATTGGTGGGAATTGAAGCCAAACCTGGGGCTGAAATATAGTTGACCATTGCACATTATTGTAGACTGTTGCAAGAAAAGAATCGCATAAAGGAAGCGACTCGTAAGGGTGAGGAAGCGAAATGGTGCAAAAAAATTGTCAAAATATACTCTTGAGGGAGCCATGATAACTAGTACAGCTGCATCAAGCATGCAGCAGGTGGCTAGTCTGCAGCAACATAACCAGGGCAATACAGGATTTTATCCAAGGGGAAGAGGATTTAGAGGAAGAGGATGGCAGAGCAATCAGGGAGGTTTCCAAAACAATCAAGGAGGCTTTCAAAATATGCAAAATCGTAACCAAGATATGTCAAATGGGCAAATGATCCGACCACCACCAGTTTGTTGGCTGTGTGGAATGACAGGTCATTTGGCGCGCACATGCAGAAATCAAGGCATGATGCAGAATGGCCAAGGAACAGGAGCAGGGATGACAAATCCACCTACAGTTTTACAGCAGGGCGGTGCACAGAATCACACCGTGCAACACCAAGCACAAGGAGTGCAGCAAGGGGTGCAACTGCAAAACATGGGGAATTTTCCACAAGGACAATCTCAACAGGCACCGCTGCGACTATCACATACCATGAACCCTGGAATGGGAGGTAACAATGGGAATGGGGGAAATCCACCAGCACACAGTGGGCTGACTTTATATATAAACTAGGACAGCTCACGGGGAACCCTGATGTGTTCTATCCTATCTGTGACACCAGACCCTCACAGGGAACCCAGGGTGGATGTCGTCATAGGAGATAAAGTATATTTCTTCCTAGTTGACCCGGGTGCGACACGCTTGTGCATCCGTGAAGGCAAATTTTCCTTGTCCGGCGAGGCCATAGATACTCAGAGTTTTACAGGAGCGACCTGTCGAGATCCCTTTACAAAGGCACTTCCAGTTTCCATAGGGGATTGCAAATGAACGTACCTCTACTATATTCGCGGCAGACCCCAGTAAATATTTTGGGTCGAGACTTAATGACAAAGTTGAACATGACAATCTCGTTCACTGAGGAGGGGATAGTATGTTCCACTCCAGGAATGCACTATTCAAATGTATGCAAAATGGTTAGAGCATACTCAGGACACGTAGCCATGAGGGCCATACCATTAGAGCCAGAAATCTTCGCATATGGCATGCGTGTGCTTATAGCAGGATTGCCAGCCCTTGCAGACAGAATCATGAGAACCCCTGATGAGTTTTTATTCAGACCAAGAATACCGATGCACGAGGAGAAGGGACAAGTATTTCCCTTGATGATACACACAACTGCAATACAATGGAAAGTGGACTTGATTGATGGTTACGATGACAAGGGCAGACAATGGGGCACGATAATTGTCATTGAAGAAGGATATCGAGTGACTGACGTCACCGATGACGATCTGTTTGAAGAACAAGCAGAAATGGGAGAGACGATGGTGGAAGTGAGTCTCACTTTTTGGGTAAGGATGATTAAAAGAGAAGTACCTCAGAGAATGATGCTGGCACTAAAACGTCCTGAATATTTTGATGACGACATAGCTAAGGTGCTTATCTCAGTGTGGACTACAGGACCCTATGACGTGGATCTCTTGAAGGGGGTTTGAGAAGTAAGGATTAAACTGAAACCAGGAGCAATTCTACCAAGAGCCCAACAATATCACATGTCCAGAGAGGCAGATGATTGGATTTTCAAGCCAATTTCTGCCATGATGGACCAGGGCATCTTAGTGACGTCAGAGTCACCATGTAATAGGTCAGTGTATCCTGTGAAAAAAGTAAAGGGGGTCTTGGAGGCTAGTACAGGACCTAAGGCCAATAAACTATGTTGTTGAGGCCGAGTTCCCTCTAGTCCCTAACCCGTCTACAATCCTATGTAATATACCCGTTGAGGCAAAATGTTTCACGGTGATTGATTAAAAAAATGCATTTTTCTCAATCCCGTTGCACTGAGACTCACAAGATCTGACATCATTCACGTTCAGACAGATGCGTCTAAAAAGCATGACGCTGCCACAGGGGTACTGTGAGTCTCCTTCTATTTCCAACAGAGTCCTGCAGATAGACTTAAGCAATAATGCATTAAAAAGTGTCGTCCTGCAGTATGTGGATGACATCTTAATCTGCAGCTTAACAGAAGAGCAATGCAGGCACAATTCTGTTCAGCTACTGACTATACTTGCTGAGAAAGAATATAAGGTTGATAAGGAAAAGTTACAATACTGTCAACAAGAAGTGCTGTACATAGGCCAGCTGTCTCACATGAAGGAAAGAAAGTGATCCCAGAAAGGGCTGGAGCCATATTGAACATGGCTAAACCGCACACGATAAAGCAGATGCAGAGCTTTTTAGGCCTATGCAACTATGTCAGGGCATGGGTTTTCGACTACAGCTCTTACACTAAGCCTTTACTTCAGGCTCTAGAGAAGGCCCAAGTGATGAAAGAAAAGATTGAATGGTCTGAGGCCATGGAGAAAGGGTTTACTGAACTCAAAAGAGCTATTTGCACAGCTCCAGTTCTAGGGATCCCCTACTATGCAGAGGAATTCTACCTGTTTTCAAACACAAATGGCAGCGTCATGACAGCAGTGCTAGCTCAAAGAACCTTGTTGGGGTACAAGCCCCTTGCTTATTACAGTGGGAATCTGGACCCAGTAATGAGAGGGCACTTCCCATGCAAACAAAGTTTAGCTGCCGCAGTGTTCGCCATAGAGAAGGCGACAAACATTGTAATGGGATGATCAATGAAATTGTATGTTGAGCACTCATTATTTACTATTTTAGAGAAACCGAAAGCCACATTGACATCTCAGAGAGCTTCTGCTTATGAAGTGATCATATTGAATCCCTCGATAAAAATAGTCTGATGTAAAATAGTGAACCCAGCCATGTTCATAGCAGAGCCAGTCACTGAGGTAGAGCCCATACATGACTGTGCAAATTATGAAGAATTCTATGATGAAATCCCTAGGGTGAAAGAAAATGCCTTGGCAGGAGGAGAGATCGTCTTTATTGCCAGGTCTTCAAGGATCGATCAAAATGATGGACAAAGATATACAGGCGTCGCTGTAATGAAACACATAGCAAATGGGGAATTCCGAGTACTTATTAGTGCGCAAATACCACCCCATTACTCAGCACAGGCTACAGAATTATTGGCGTTGATACTCGCCATTGAGAATCATGCAGACCAGGAAGTAATGGTGTACAGTGACTCTGCCTATGTGAGGTCAACAGTACACGCAAGCTTAGCGCGCTGGAAAAGGAGGGGTTACCTCCGAGCAGACGGCACGCCAGTCCAGCACGCAGCCCTATTGGACAAGCTGATTAAAGCACTAGAGCTCCCAGTGGGCATAGCGGTCATGAAATGTGCTGCCCACACGAAAGGGACAGATTTTATCTCACAAGGAAACCAAGCAGCACACACAGAAGCCAAGCGTATGGCATCCAAAAGTGAGACTATTATGGAAGTGGAAGTCGCCTGTACCAATGAAAGAATGATGGTTGTGCGAACAACACCTGAAGCCTATGGGCAAACACAGCTAATGGAACTGCAAGGGGAGGCACCACAGGAAGAGAAAAGCCTGTGGAAACGTCAAGTGTGTTCTTAATACCCCTCTGACAGCTTGTGGCGACAAGAGAGCACTGGTAAACCAGTAATGCCTGTAGCCCTATTAAAAATAGCGCTCGAGTAGTTACATTAACCGGCACATATGACAAAGGAGAATCTAGCAGTAACGCTCGCGGAAGACTGGTTCATACCGAATTTAGCTGAGCATGTTGCATTCTTTATGGTGAACTGCATAATCTGCCAGCAATTCACCGCTGGGCACACACTAAAAGTAATGAGAGGAGTCATCCCCAGGCCAAATGGGCCTTTCAGCACTTGCATGTCGATTACGTCGACATGATTCAAGTATGTAATGGGTACAGATACTTAATTGTTGTGGTGTGTCCATTTTCTAGATGGATAGAGTCAGATCCATATACACACCTAAACTCTACCTGTGTGGCCACATTTTTTGTGAGGGAAGTGTTCCCAAAGTGGGGGGTATGCGAAGTCATGAGATCAGATAATGGCACTCACTTTGAAAATTCATAATTTGAACAGAATAGCTTGCTGCTTGGTATAAAGCACACATTCTCATCAGCCTATCATCTGCAAGGTAATGGAATCTGTGAGAAATTCAACGGCTTGTTGAAGGAGAGAATAGCCAAGTTGAAGCTTACACTAAGGAAAGGATGGTTGCACTGCCTTCCATTGGCACTGTGTGCACTTTGGAACCAACCAGGCTCCGACCACAGGAAGAAGAATGAGAACTCCCCTGACACCCCGAGATAGAGCTAGATGTGATGCCCAGTCAACGGGAGAGGTTTTAGGGTCTGAAATGCAAAATTACCTGAACTGCATGACATCTTGCCTTGCTGTCATTTCAGACCAGCTGCAGCGACGATGAAAAGGGTAGAGCACAGAACACAGAAGGAGACACTGCATCAGACTCAGTTCAAGGTCTACGTGTTCCACTCGTCTACCCTGGAGACGCTGTCCTTGTGAAAAACCATACAAGGAAAAGGTGGGACTAGCCAAGATTCAACCTCCCTTTTATCGTAGAGGACTGCACTCCGTCCGCAGTGAAGCTACAGGGCAGGAGAGCATGGATTTTTCTCGGTGATATCAAACCCTACATCGGAGAAGGCCCACTGCCTGCACCCCAACGTGAGGAATCAACGAGCGACGGGGAAGAACCACAGCACGTGCAGACGAGATCCATGACGAGGAAGAAGGATGCATAAAGACAAAGAACTTTTGGCAAATTGTGGCTTAAATTGGACACTTCCTCTAAGCAAAATAGGGCATAAGGACATTAAAAAAACAGACACTCTGTTCATCATAGTTGCAGGGTGTGGAAGAAAAATTGTACGCATTAGCCATTATATAATCTGTTGACTTTGAACTTCGGACTGAGGCACACTTAAGCCTTGACAAGAAAAGGATACGCCAAATTTTGAACAAGGACACTTACATTGGAAGCAAATACAGTATCCCGACTCGTTCCACACCGAGACGCTATTCGGAATGACTTATGGTGTCCTGCAGTAGCGTCATTGCCAAGGATGTGGTCACCTATTTTGACTTAGTACTGAGGTCATACCTGTCACTGGTAGGGAGGCTCACTGGTGTCACAGACTTTTTACAAGGTCCTGAAAATGAAAAGACAATAAGACAACTCTTCACTGTCATTGCCGAGCACCTTATCCTACTCCCTGAGTACAGTGAAAAAGAATCAAATGTTCCCAACACAAGAGGAAATAAATGAGCTTGCCAACACACTGTTCTTTCGCATAATCGAAGACTGTCCAACTCTTATTGGAAGAACGACAGACACACTCGCATTTCTTTGAGACCCAGCAAACACTGAACATTGAAGCCATCTTTTAAATAAGATCAGAATTCTAGTCGCACTCCACGCGACCGGACAGTGCAGACATTGTTTACATCAAGGAAAAAACATACAATCCTGAACCCAGGAAGACAGGGCAGATGTCCTTGTCAACAGAAGACAGCAGATTGGCACACAATGGCCCTCATTCCAAGGTTGGCGGTAAGGGATACCGGGCACCGGTAAGGAGACCGGTGCCAGTAATCCCTTACCGCCCTACTACAAGGTCCCTTAGCAGGTCCCTCCAGTAACGGGACCGTTAAGGGACCAGGGTGCAAGTAACAGACTTGACATACGCGAGCCCGTTATTTGTGCCCTCCCCATTCCCATTGAGCCCTACGGGGGCTCAATGGGAATGGGGAATGGCATTTTCAATGGGGACTTACCGCTCCCGCAAAGGTCGGACTTAAGTCCCCATTGAACTACACCAGTGCCGGACCCGTTATTGGTGGCAGTCATGGCGCAAATAGTGCCATGACTACCACCAATCTCGGAATGAGGCCACATTTCCTCTTTCACCTAGTCACTGACTTTCCAGCGCTAGTGGGGAGACCTATCGATGTTGATGTCCTCACATTCATCAGAGATCCAGCTAATGTTGCATAGATGGGAATGCTCCTGCATGGAGTCATACTCCAAGTGGAACTTTCCAACCATCAGAGAGACTATCTGAGGAGATTCTAAGAAAGCCTTCCGCCAAGGGACAGATCGAGGGAGCAGAGTCAAGAACTTTATTTTTTATATTTGTTGTCATTCTTTCCCTATTTCTTCATAGTGATCATTGTCCAATATGTCCTCAGGACTGAAGCTGATTCAAGGAGTGGACTGGGAGCGTACTTACTTTGAATATGCACAGCAAAGGAACTCACTGAAGCATTATTTTATTTGATTTTTTCTTCCCATAGTCTAGCAAAGGAACTGCATCCTGAAATAAGAGACAATTTGTCATTCACAAGAAGGGGGACACTTTTGAAGCACCTGACACTCTTAAACACAGAACTTGAAAGACAATATTGGGTGAGATAATAACAACAGTGACATTTGTTGAATGATTAAGATGGGGGCCCACAGCAGCAACCTGGTCCTCCCACAAGCAGAGAGTCACCCCCGCTTCTCTGGAAGGAAATGCTGTCGCCTAACGTATAGAACCATAATGTACTTAGGCATCATATTTATCATTATTTTACTGTCATTAACGTTTATAATTGCATTCTTTATTGGTGCACAAAGCGTTCCAATTTCAGTGCACCTACCTGATGATACACATATGAAACCCACAAAAGCACCCAGACCTTATATAGTCATTCCAGTCCCTATGAGATCTGACGGTGGAATGAATGAACTCAAAATGAATGTAATTAGCAATAATACACACACACTTGAGGTAACGAATGAAAAGAAAAGCCAGAGACAGGGTCGGCACGAGATGAATGAATTGAAATCACTGACAACTACACGTACAAAAACACTAAATGAAAATGAAACAGGCCTAGTGTCAATGACCGCAGAACCACGAACCAAAGCAGTGGAGAAGAAAAGACTGCCTGCCATAAAAACCTTCACAACAGATATTGTGAGAAAACAAGAAGAATTAAGAGAAAAACCAACAGAAGCGGTCATATTAGAAATTCTTGAGAAAACAAAAGCAAACTTGGAGAAACTCTCTGCACAGACACAACTGATAGTAGACTCATTATTCCCATACATAGCCAGAGCAAGGAAACTAAAAGATGAACTGAAGAACAAAACCACAGAGACTGTATTACCAAACACACATGTTCCAAAACAAGGGACAAGTACTAGTTCTGAGATGCTACCAGACACTGGACCAGCGTCAGGCTGGTGGTTGGTAAGGGCATTTATAAATAGCAGGAAAAGGATGCAAGAAGAGAAGGAGAGAAATGCAAAACTTCCACCTACCCCATTGGTATAGATGAAGAGACCTGCAACATGGACCAGGATACCTGAGAGTCCTCCAGCAAGAAAAAGCCATACAGATGCATTTAGGGATGTAGTCATAGCCAACTACAGGAAAACACTAAGAATCAAGAGAAGCATGCATGGAGATGACAATGAACTAAACGACTACCTTGACAGCACAGCACATCTGGGAAACAACATTTGGTACCAGCACATGAAGGAGGTTGGGAGGCAAAATTCTGGAGGAGAATGCTGTGTTTGTGCACTCCTATCGTACAGCATGGAGAAGTCCAAGATCTTTGTAGTTGTAGAAATTGATGTCCTGACAGCACACTGTCTCTCACACGTAGCAATGTGCAAGACCAGAGGCCAGTTCATGGGAAGTGACACCTCATTGACCTGGCCAACTGAAACAACTTATCCCGATGAAGATGAATATGTCCAGGACATTAAGATGAGAAATAGAGCTCATACTAGGAATCATGTGATCAGGTACGAGAAACCTGAAGTTAAAGGAGCAGGAATAAGATGAGAAGTAAACCCCAGACTAAATGTCCAAGGGAGAACTCCAGAAGAGGCTCAAATATGGAAAAACAGAGGCCAAATGCAGATTTGGGGTACAGTACTCTCACCAAACGGATGGGAGCGAGGAGTAGTGATATGGCGAGCATGGATGGTCCTTGGAACCTGCAAGGAAGCAATTGAGAACTCACAAACACTGTACAAACCAGTATGGCCAAAACTTGCGAAGCTACTGACATGGGTCAAAGACAGAGGAGGACCCTTGCAGATAGTGCCACTAGAAAGTCCGAAATTGTGCTTCAGGAACAATGGCACAAGGAAGATGGGAGAGAATCAGAACTGTGGACAAATCTTTGACGCTCCAGGAATGGTACATGGAACCGCAGTAATTATGGATCATGATTGGGCATACAGATCCAAGGCATACATCAGACTGCCGAAAAACTGGGGAGGCATATGCACAATAGTAAATGTCCACGTTCTAGCACTGGTGATCCCGAGAAGCGAGCTGAACATTGACAGTTTCCCGAAAGCAGACTCTCACCTGAGAAAGAAGAGATCTGTGGCACTGAAAGCTTGAATGAAGAGAGAAAATTACTTCTCTGCCAAATCAGAAGAAGCATTCCACGCAATCCCATATGAGCACAGACTGTTCAGTCTCACCTCATCAGTGTTTACGACGCTGTAACGCTCACCTGATTCCCGTAGAGGCGCCGGTCTTGACTGGGCGTATACCGTATCTTCAAAGGTGATGTGTAACACACGGCTGGCTCTTTGGGCTGGACCTCTGTGCACTGTATGTCTGGCTCGAAGGGTAAGATGTCTGCAGATAGAAAATATGGGATTAAGGAACTGGGTTATTGAATGTCTCTCTCTTCTTCCCTTTCTCTTCTCCTGTAGAACCCCAAAGGTTAACGCTCTCACCTTAGGTAAGTGAACGCCGTGCTCTCCATCTGCCTCGGGGCAGGGTGCTGTAACCAGTTTCTTCACTGGATAAGGGGAGCAGGCCTCTTGACTTCAGAGGACTGCTGTCCGTCGTTTACTGCACGAACGGTAAGTTTCGAGTAATTCTAATGTCTTTAAAGTCTTTAGTAATGATGTTTCTTGTTTTGCAGGGTTCCGGCGATGTCGGATGACGGGCTGAAGTGAGTTGAAGATGGAGCCCGTGTGATGAATAGAAGCGCCTGGAAGCACGTAAGTAAGTGCTTGTTGCCTGCTTCACGATGCGCTCTAACTGTCTTTTTATTTTGCAGGTACAAGTTCGGAGCGGCTGCAGGGTGCCGGAATACCCACTGGGTTAGATGTGGAAAGGAGTAATGGCACGTGAGTATTAAAGTTCCCCAATGTCTTTAAACGCACCTTGTTTTGTCTTTCAGATGCGGGATGCAGCGCCGAAGGCCTCCGGAGCGTGCGAAGAGTTGGTAAGCTTTTGTCTTTCAGATGCCGGAATGCAGTGTGAAGACCTCCGGAGCGCACAAAGAGTAGGTAAGCCTTTGTCTTTCAGATGCCGGAATGCAGCGCGAGGCGTTGGTGACAGCCGATGGACCAGGTAAGTGAAGAGCTGTCACTGAAGACCGTAATGCTAGCCTGTTGGTTCTTGTCTTTATAGGTGTTGCTGAAGACTGGATTCAGGATGGTAAGCCTTTTTCCTTAGGCCCAGGATCAGATGCAGAAGACACGATGAGCGTTCTGCTGCAGAGGATGCAGAATAACGCAAAGCAAGATTCATCCATCGGGTGTGGTTTAAATAGCCTCCTGTAGTGCTTAGGTGTCTCCTTCCACAGCCACGCCTAGGTAAGAAAAGAGTTCCTGCTTTCCAGAAGAGTTCCAGTGTTCTGAATCTAGGGAGTGGCTCCTGCCCCACCCAACAGGAAAAGTAGTTCCAAACAGAAGAGGATCAGAGGCTCAACTGGCAGGCAAGTAAGCAGCATGGTCTGCTGCAGGTAAGTCCACCCAAGCATTATGAGCCCGGCGCTTCCAGCGCTGGGACTGGGCATATTTATGAGCCTGGTGCCACTTGCGCCAGGACTGGGTCCAAAAGGTCCCAATTGGGACTGGTTGGCACTCGGAACCTGGGTTATGGATCTGCTTCCAAGGGAGTTGGGAAAACCCTGACCTTTTGGAAGCAGAGATCATGACAGTACCCACCCTCAAGGCCCCTCCCAAACCGGGCTTCTCCGGGGGTTTTGGCTTGTCAGGAAATGTTCGGTGAAATCTTTTGATTAGGCGAGGAGCGTGGACATATTCAGCAGATTCCCAGGATCTCTCTTGGGGGCCGTAGCCTTTCCAGTCAATTAGGTAAAATAGTTTAGATTTGGAGATGTTGGAGTCCAGAATGCTTTTGACTTCAAACTCGAGTTCTCCATCAACTAGGATAGGTTTTGGAGATTTAGTTAGTCGGGTTTGAGGTTGCACAGGTTTTAATAGAGAGACGTGGAAGACCGGATGTATCTTCATGTGCGGGGGCAAGTCCAACTTGACCGCTACTGGGTTTACTATGGTAGTGATGGAATAGGGACCAAGGTATCTTGGGTTGAATGTGCGTGGCCCTTTTAGAGGTAGATATTTGGTGGATAACCAGACTTGATCCTCTACTTGATATTGAGGGGCTTCCTTCCGATGTTGATCTGCTCCTTTCTTGTATTGTTCTTTAGCCCTTTGAAGGTGAGAAACAGCTTCCTTAAAGGCTTGGGTGATTGTAGAATGCAGGTAGTCTACTGCTGGTGTTTCAAGATCTTGGAGGGGATCCAACTCCGAGGTTCGAGGGTGACTGCCGTACAAAAGAAAATACGGGGTTTTCCCAGTTCCCGAATGGACAGAGTTATTGTAGGCATATTCGGCTATCCAAAGGATGTCTTTCCAAGTTTTTTCAGTTTGTTGCAGCATGCAGCGTAAATACTGTTCCAGAGTCTGATTGGTCCTCTCGGTTTGTCCGTCGGTCTGAGGGTGGTGACTGGTCGATAGTCTCACATCAATTTGAGCCGACCGACTGCAACTTCGCCAAAAATGAGAAATAAATTGACTACCTCGATCCGAAATTAGAACCGAAGGAAAACCGTGCAGTCGGACGATGTTTTCGAGAAATTCTCGGGCCAGAGTTGCTGCTGTTGGCAAGCCTTTGAGCGGAATGAAATGTGCCATCTTGGAGAATAAGTCCACGATTACTAGAATCGTATTGTATCCGGAGCATGGAGGTAGATCGGTGATGAAGTCCATAGAAAGCGTATGCCAAGGGCGAGGTGGGATGTCAATAGGGCGTAAGAGGCCTGCTGGTCTTTCCTTTTGACTCTTGTTTTGGGCGCATACTCCACAGGACATTATAAAGTCTCTGATATATTTTTTCCAAGACGGCCACCAGAAGTAGCGCTTGATCTTTTCTGAGGTCTTGGCCATACCGGGATGTCCTTCCATTAAAGAATCGTGATAACAAGAGATTACTTTTTTCTGTAAATCTGTGCTGGGTAGGTATAATCGTTCTTGGAAATACAATAAGTTGTCCTTTACTGCAAAGTCCTTTCCCTGCAGATGCAATTCTGTATGTCTGCTGGAGTTACAAGTTGCCTGGCTTTATCCTTAACTTCCTCTATGGATTCTGTGGCGATTACACCCAGAATTCTTTGTTCGGGAATGATTGGTACAGGTTTAGGGTTGATCAAGTGTTCTTCCACTCCCATCCGAGAAAGGGCATCAGCTTTACCCTTCTTTGTACCAGGTCGATAGCTAATTATGAAGTCAAACTCGGCAAAGAATAATGCCCAACGGAGTTGTCTAGAGGATTGGGCTTTTGCGGTTTTCAAATATTGCAGGTTTCGGTGATCCGTAATCACAGTAACGGTGTGTCGGGCCCCCAGCAGATAATGCCGCCAAGCCTTAAAGGCAGACTTGATAGCCAGAAGTTCCTTGTCAGTAATCGTGTAATTGATTTCAGGAGGCGAGAATTTGCGGGACCAAAATGCCACGGGATGCAACTGATTGGTTACCGGGTCCTTTTGTGATAGAACTGCCCCCATGGCAAGGCTTGAAGCATCAGTTTCCACGATGTAGGGGAGTTCGGGGCGAGGGTGTTTTAAGATTGGTGCAGAGATAAATTTAGTCTTCAAATCCTGGAAAGCTTGTTCCGCCTCGGTAGACCATTCAAAACGTTTGTTTTTCTTTAACAAGTCAGTGCTGGGCTGGACTATTCGAGAGAATTCGGGGATAAACCTGCGGTAAAAGTTAGCGAAGCCTAACATGCTTTGCACACCTTTTATGGCGGATGGTGATGGCCATTTGAGAACTGCATCGACCTTCTTTGAATCCATACGCACTCCGCCAGGTGATAATATGAATCCCAAGAATTCAACTTCAGTCACGTTGAAAACACATTTTTCCAACTTAGCGAAAAGTTTGTGTTGGCGCAATCTTTCGAGGACCATTTTCACGTGTTTCCGATGTTCAGATTCCGATGAAGAATAAACGAGGATGTCGTCAATGTAAACAACAACACACACATCTATGAGCTCTCTGAGGACATCGTTCATAAAATATTGAAAGGCGGCCGGGGCATTGCAAAGTCCGAAGGGCATGATCTGATATTCAAATAGCCCATACTTGGTGCGGAAGGCCGTCTTCCATTCATCGCCCTCTTTTACTCGTACCAAGTGGTAAGCTCCTCTAAGATCCAGCTTTGTATATATGCATGCTTTTCTGACTTGGTCCAGGAGTTCAGGGATCAAAGGTAACGGATATCTATTCTTAACGGTGATCTGGTTCACGGAGCGATAATCTATACAAGTTCTAAGGTCTCCTTCCTTTTTTGGAACGAAGAACAAAGCTGAAGAAGCAGGGGACTTGGAAGGACGAATAAACCCATTTGCCAGGTATTGATCCAGGTATTGTCGAAGGTGAAGGTTCTCAGGCTCGGTGAGGGCATAAATTCTACTACAAGGAGGAGTAGATCCAGGTATCAGGTCTATCTGGCAGTCATAAGACCTATGAGGAGGTAGAGAGTTAGCCTGATCCTTCCGGAAAACATCTTGGTATTCTAGGTATTCGGGAGGTAACTGGGGAGTCTCTGAAGAAATTGCTGCCAGTGCAACACCAGGTGGAGGGTGACAAGTAGAGACACATTCTGGAAACTGGACCGTTCTTGCTCGCCAATCGATCAGAGGATTGTGTTTCTCTAACCAAGGTATTCCTAGAATAATCTGAAACTGAGGGGCCTTGATCACATCGAACACGATCTTCTCATGGTGTCCATCTTGACTTACTAGCGTCACCTCTTGAGTGGTATGCGTTACTGGCCCGGAGGCTATCTCCGTACCATCCACCGTAGTAATGACGTCCTTTACAGCCTTGGGACAAAGAGTTAGATTCATCCTCAAAACCATTTCATGATCCACATAATTGCCGATGGCACCGCTGTCGACGTAAGCTTCAATTGCATGTAATCGATCCGGATTATCAGGGCTAATGAGGACCATAGGTATCACGAAATGCGAGGTCACGGAACTGGTTTTCACGCTCGGCAAGAGGACCTCTATTCTTGTCGGGCGAGGTCGTTTCCCTGCTCAGAGTTTGTAACTTTGGTAACTGCAGCTCCTACTGCCTTCTTGGCAGGTTTCACCGGACAGTCTCGAAGAAAGTGCCCTGAGTTTCCGCAATAGAGGCATAATTGCAACTGTTTTCTCCTTTCCCGCTCCTTTTGTGTTAGAGGACCTTTCAGACCCCCTATTTGCATGGGTTCCCCGGAGTCTACTCCTTTGGAAGGAGTTGGCGGTTTGGAAAATACTCGAGCATCAAACTTGGAACGATCGGCCTTCCTGTTCTGCAGTCTGTGATCTATTTGAACGACTAAGTCTATATAGTGTGAACAATCTTGTGGGGGATTCACTACTTGGGCTAACACATCTTTGAGCTCTCCACGTAGACCTCTATAAAACAGCGTAATCCTTTTGTCCTCAGGCCATTGAGTTTCCACTATCAGTCTGTTGAAAGACGCAATATAAGCCAAAAGGTCTTGATTACCTTGTCGCAACGAAAGAAGCTCATTGTCCAAGGCCTGCCCCTGTGAATGTCTTGCGAACAGTTTTTCCATACTGAGCTGAAAAGCTTGAAAATCATGGAGGAACGGATCATCTTGATTTACTAGAGGGATCGACCAGTCTGCCGCATTGCCACTAAGGTACGAAAGCACGAAAGCTACTTTAGCTTGATCAGTTGGAAAGGCTGCTGGCCGGCATAAGAAATGCAACCGGCACTGATTGATAAATACTGCAAACCTCTTTGGGTCGCCAGAAAATCGTTCGGGCGGAGCCAGAGGTACATTCCCAGGTAGGTTGATCTGCACTGGATTCATAGAGGATGTAGAAGGAAGATTTCCCCCAGTTGCGGGTAACGGGGTCTGTCCGGCTTGTGACTGTAGCAATTGTCTAGCGAGATCATCTGTTCGCTCCTTGGAAATAATCAGTTCCCTTCTTAGAGCGTTTGTTTCCTGACGGGCTGCATGCACTTCTGCCCTTAGTTCCCCAAGTAACTGGGCTAGCTGGTCGGTATCCGAGGTTTCCATAGCGCCTGGACGGGAGTTTTGTGGTAGGCTTTGCGTTCTGTAACGCTCACCTGATTCCCGTAGAGGCGCCGGTCTTGACTGGGCGTATACCATATCTTCAAAGGTGATGTGTAACACACGGCTGGCTCTTTGGGCTGGACCTCTGTGCACTGTATGTCTGGCTCGAAGGGTAAGATGTCTGCAGATAGAAAATATGGGATTAAGGAACTGGGTTATTGAATGTCTCTCTCTTCTTCCCTTTCTCTTCTCCTGTAGAACCCCAAAGGTTAACGCTCTCACCTTAGGTAAGTGAACGCCGTGCTCTCCATCTGCCTCGGGGCAGGGTGCTGTAACCAGTTTCTTCACTGGATAAGGGGAGCAGGCCTCTTGACTTCAGAGGACTGCTGTCCGTCTTTTTCTGCACGAACGGTAAGTTTCGAGTAATTCTAATGACTTTAAAGTCTTTAGTAATGATGTTTCTTGTTTTGCAGGGTTCCGGCGATGGCAGATGACGGGCTAAAGTGAGTTGAAGATGGAGCCCGTGTGATGAATAGAAGCGCCTAGAAGCACGTAAGTAAGCGCTTGTTGGCTGCTTCACGATGCGCTCTAACTGTCTTTTTATTTTGCAGGTACAAGTTCGGAGCGGCTGCAGGGTGCCGGAATACCCACTGGGTTAGATGTGGAAAGGAGTAATGGCACGTGAGTATTAAAGTTCCCCAATGTCTTTAAACGCACCTTGTTTTGTCTTTCAGATGCGGGATGCAGCGCCGAAGGCCTCCGGAGCGTGCGAAGAGTTGGTAAGCTTTTGTCTTTCAGATGCCGGAATGCAGTGTGAAGACCTCCGGAGCGCACAAAGAGTAGGTAAGCCTTTGTCTTTCAGATGCCGGAATGCAGCGCGAGGCGTTGGTGACAGCCGATGGACCAGGTAAGTGAAGAGCTGTCACTGAAGACCGTAATGCTAACCTGTTCTTTCTTGTCTTTATAGGTGTTGCTGAAGACTGGATTCAGGATGGTAAGCCTTTTTCCTTAGGCCCAGGATCAGATGCAGAAGACACGATGAGCGTTCTGCTGCAGAGGATGCAGAATAACGCAAAGCAAGATTCATCCATCGGATGTGGTTTAAATAGCCTCCTGTAGTGCTTAGGTGTCTCCTTCCACAGCCACGCCTAGGTAAGAAAAGAGTTCCTGCTTTCCAGAAGAGTTCCAGTGTTCTGAATCTAGGGAGTGGCTCCTGCCCCACCCAACAGGAAAAGTAGTTCCAAACAGAAGAGGATCAGAGGCTCAACTGGCAGGCAAGTAAGCAGCATGGTCTGCTGCAGGTAAGTCCACCCAAGCATTATGAGCCCGGCGCTTCCAGCACTGGGACTGGGCATATTTATGAGCCTGGTGCCACTGGCGCCAGGACTGGGTCCAAAAGGTCCCAATTGGGACTGGTTGGCACTCGGAACCTGGGTTATGGATCTGCTTCCAAGGGAGCTGGGAAAACCCTGACCTTTTGGAAGCAGAGTTCATGACAGACGCTCTTCGTGCCAAGAATCCAAGTTGGAGTAGACACTAAATGGTTGCAGATAATGAGATGGGAATTGCTACAGACAATCAACACGACCATAAAAGGATTCAATGCTATTAAGGAAGAGTTAAGAGCAATCCGACTGATGACTTTCCAGAACAGATATGTCCTTGACATAATCACAGCTATGGATGGAGGAGTTTGTGCAAACATTGGAGAATCATGTTGCACATTTATACCTTCTCACAATAAAGAAAATGGAACTTTAACAGAAGCCATAGGAATGCTGACAAAGCTACAGAACCAGATGATCAATGAAACCGACAAAGTTGACGATGACAGCTGGTTTGGATCACTATTCTCGTGGGTTCCACAATTAATGGCAGATGCATTCAAGATTCTGGGAGTCCTGCTAGTGATGATATTACTAGGATTTTGTGTCATCAAGATAATAATCTCGCAATGACAGAAAACTGCGAAGAAAGCCATAGGGATGAAGATCATGATTGATGTGAAGCCAGGATGGAGGCCTAGAGATCTAACTGATGATGAAATAAGAGACTTTGTGAAGGCCAGCGAGCATGCACCAGAAGGTACAAATTTTCTTTATCCCAGGAAACACAGAAATTATGAGGGAAAATAGATTTACTGCAGCCCAAATGGACACTGCCAATTAATGACATGGAATAAAGACGAACAGGTAAGAACAGCAGGAAGCCTAAAAGGAGTAATAAAAATATGGACTCCAAAGAGACACTTCTTCAAACCATCATGTACAAACCCAGAAGATGAAGAAGGAATGAACCCAGACGATGAAGTGAAGATGAATACAGAGGAACCAAGTAAGCTGAATCCAGAGGAGGAAGTAGAAGTGGAATCGCCCAGAGGAGGGAGCGTACAGGGGGTCCCAAATAAAGCCTGCACTCCCATTGCCCATTTTGAAGTACCAGGAACGTTTACACCAAAATATGTGACTTTTGACGAGCAAATAAACCAGCAGAGAGCCACAGTAGGGCTCTGCCCAGTGCCTATCAGGAGAACACCTGTTGAAATACCGAAACCTAGAAAACCATGGACAGTAAGGTATCCATTGAGAAAACCCTACCAGCAAATAAGACGAGATAAAGATAGCCTAAACACTGTCCCGGAAGAAACCAAAAAGGCCTTGATGGAAGACGAATAGTAGGAGCTATGACGACCCAAGGATGACACAAGAGATGAAGTGCCATGAATAAGGATATCGTGAACCTAGAAGGAGAGACAATGTTGAAATATAAAGAAGCTTAAGCTGTAAAGCAGGATGAAGTCATTCAACCAGCTAACGCCTGTACATATGCTTGAAAGCGCAAGAAAACTAAGAAAACAGTGCGGCTTGCTATGCTTAGTAGAAGATAGACCGCGGAAAGCACCACCTATACGTATCTACCTCAACAAAGCACATTATATAAGTGCGAGTCCACTTTACACAAAAGCAGAATCAACTCAGGTTACTTGAGGCCAAACAGGACAAGATTCGTATTCCAGCTAAAATGAGAACAGATTTGCTGAATCGAAACTCAGCAGATGCAACTTGCGCCAGGAAAGAGCTACGGTCAGATCAATAGAAGGAGCGAACAGTAGCTTGGCAGAATTGAAACTTAAGAACAGAATATCCTATCTTTGGACGGTCGAGATAAGGAGGCGTAGGCAGGTGGCAAGCCGAATAAGAACTAAATGCACACATTGAGGGAAACTAGGCAGATTCACGGTGTCAGTAGCACGTGACCATTCAAGCGAGAAGAGGCACGAGTTCACACCTACGCTTGGCAGCCACCCAGACAGAGATATCATAACTTTTCCTGACAAGAAGATACAGTTTCGAGGCCAACCCCAGCCAACTAATTGACACATAGCCACTAAAGTAATGATTGATTGAAGGAAGGCCGGGTGAATCATGGGGCACCCTGCACCTGGCTGACCATTCTGCGTGCTGCTAAGTAAAGTGGAAATTTATGCATGTGGTTGAAGCCAATCCAACAATGGACCAAATAATCTAGGGTCCTATAGATAGCAGAACCAATGGTACATCGTACTCTTAATGACGTCTACAATAGTAATGTTAGAAGGAAGGGCTTAGACGCCCACCTGATAGTGTTTATCCAATCCTCTCACTCCGTTATCATATACAGATATAGTACCTATAGTAAAGCTACCTTTTCCTAACCAATAGAATTGCATGTTAACTTTTGAGTGTTACATTCAATGATGACGAGTTTTGAGTATAAATGTTACAACTTGTCTGAAGTTTCGGAGAGTTGAAACGAGACAGACTATCGCATCACTGTCGATTTCCATGACTCCCCGTGTTTTGTACTTGTCATTAAACAGACTCCCTTTGCCAAACCATCCATTGAGTTGTCCTTATTGATTGGTGTTGGAGTAGACAACCTGTACCCCCATCCATCTCAAAGGTGCAGCTATCTTGTCTTAAAGTACTCTGGAGCAAACCCTAACTATATGGGCCGGCCGGGGATCTCCCCAGTACAACCAAATGATAATGATGTGTTATTATATATCATTTACGTTTAAGCGCTTTAAATAGAATACATATACACCCAACATCACCCAACTTGTGTTGGTAATCATTTATCGACCTCAGAAGGATGAAAGGCTGAGTTGAGGCGTTTAAGAATAGACTAAATCAGTGACTCACCCCCTGAAGTCTAGAAATTATTGTATAGAATTCCAGAAAGACACATTATTTGGTATTCCTATTCTTTCTTATTTAGGGTCAGTGCTGAAAGTGTTAGACTTGTGGCACGCCTGTTCTTATTTTTCTTCTTTTTTAAGGGGCCTGAACAAGAAGGCCAACCACTCCAGAAGTAAAGAGTTACATGGTGCTGGTCACAGCACAGAAGCTTGCATTACACACAAAAAACCGTTTTTTTTAAATTTATTTTTTTAGAGGTTGCAAGGGAGAAGGGAGACGACAGAGGTCGCAAGGGAGACCTCAGAGGTCACCTTTGTGACCTCCGGCGACCCCTAAATGACATCCTTGTTCCTTCTCCTTTGGATAGCACCAGGAAATGGGTGATTTTCATTAGATTCTGTTTTTAAAGATGGCTGACCGCTCACCTTCCTATTTTCAGTAGTGAGAATGGTGCCCTTTTTTGGAAGACTTAGGGGCCTGTATTTGTTCTGATTTGAGCTAGAGAAAATTGTAAATCCTCCACATAATGACATTTTTTAAGCAGGTGTTTTGGTGGTAATTCCTCCAAACAGAATGTCCATTAGCACCAGGCCTATTAATGCATGGTCCTGGTGTATTAATATGGTGGTAATTCCACTGACCATGTTGGTGGTAATGGTAAATTATCTAGAGGAATTAACACCATACTTACTGCAGAAAATCCTAAAGAGGCCCATAGTGTACCAATTACCTATTCTCAAAATCTCCCTTGAAAAACAGTCCAAACAATCTCTGTACAATTCAGAACATCTGCTTGCTTCTTGTGTTATCAACCGATGGTCCACGGAACAGGGCTGCTATACATCCACTCTTGCATCCCCCCTTAACTTTGGTCCGCAGCACCTAATCCCTCTGTACTACACTCTCATGCTCCCCTTGCTTCTTTTCCTTCAACAGACTAAGATCTGAAAACCCATAGCAAGAGGGGAGGGGCACAATATGCCACTCATGGGAAAGCCTAGGCCCTCTTCGACCTTCAAGATTGTGAGCTGGCACAGTACAAATACCCTCTTGAGATTATTTCCACTTTCCCCTGGTGCCCATTACTCCAAATGCAACTTGCATTTGCAGCATTGCATTAGGTAATGTCCTCGTGTTTTTGTATTTGGCTTAACATTTCCATGCTGCTCTGCAAACAGCTCAGCGGGTCTAATATGATGCAGCCAGGCTGGTCGCTGCTGATAGCTGAGCAGGATGACGGACAGAGGTGACCTTGCCACTGGCTGTGGGAGCCATGCAGTCCTTACAGCTGGTGTTTCCTGGCCTGAGCCACTCCATCAGCCATGGGTTAACCCTGGTTAGAACGACTATAAAGAGTGCAGAATTGTATTTCTCGGCTTAGTGCACCGTGGGCGAATCCTTTCATTGGAGCCGCTTTTGCTACGTGTGCAGGATTTACCCATTTTAATTTCTCTTAGTTGTGCATTGCATGCCACAACTGCTTGACAAACACGGATATTGATTAGCCTATTTTGAGTACTGCCATCATTATATTTTATGCTTATGAAAGCACTCCTACCTATGTGTATGCATTCATGTATATATTGGCGTATTGTTTATGTATCTGTCCTGGTTCTATCATGCTTACAGGTGGCAAAACACTGTGGGGCTCATTTTCCAAGTCCCGGCAAATTTCACAAAGGTGATAGCTTGTGTTTGCACTAATGTGTAAACAGGTCCCCACCATGCACTTTTTGGCATTTTTTACTAGAACGTGCAAAAGGCATTTGAAAAAAGGAGGCAAAATTGCCTACATGCCTCCTAGTTGCAATTTGCAGTGAAAATTGAGTAAACGCTACCCGCCATTTCACATTTACAATGGATTCCTGTGGAATCAGCCTGCTTTTATGCTGGTGTAAAAAGCAGGCATGTGGGAATGTCACGCTGGCGTAAATGCTCTCGCATTTGTTTGGGGGAGGGGATGAGGGAGGAGGAAAGGGGAATGGTCTGATATGATGTGGCATTTATAACGCGCCTGTACACAAGTGTACACTCCATGTCCTTCTCAGTCATGCAAAGGCATTCATATGTAGAGTAACATAAAATGAATGTGTAAAATGTTTATGCATGTATTTTACACATTAATTTAACTTTACTACATAAGGAGCATGAACTCTTTCTTAGCACATCAGTGCACAAGACAAGATAGAGTAATTGGACTTTATCAAAAATACGCATACTATACATAGAAATGGCATGCATTAAAAACATTGTGTCATGCATTGATGAGAGGTACATTGGAAAAATGTGTGCCGTCAGATTTTTGAATTTCAGGGGGCAGGTCAATGTACATTTAGCAATTGCATTAGCACTCGTGCAAATCCAGTGACAAGTCATTTTCACTTGCACTAACATGATAAACTAGTTCTTGATGGTTAATGATTTTGGGTAGAAGATGGCGTGGTGCTCATTTGAAGCATGGAAGGAATGTTTACCATGCATTAGCAGAGCCGAGAACCTACAGGAAGTTCATTGATGCAACGTGGCCGCATGGCATGTGTGGCACCTTCAACCAGTCATGGCATTCCATAATGCACGTACTGTTGGTTGAAAACCTCGAACTTGCTGAAGATGTCACTCATTAAAAGGTATCACAGGTATTTGATCATCTGGTCACTGTGCTTATCATGGAGATATTCGGGAAAAGGATCTGGGCCAACAGGAACACAGTGGTTTTCCTAAAGCCTGGCAAATTTAGTAGAATATTAGGTATATGCATTCATATTTTTACAGAATTGACAAGAGAGAACGAGCGTAGGGAATGAGGTCAAAATAATAACTTGAAATGCATTTTACAGTGCAAGGTTTACAAAGAATTGGATACAATGCCAATTTACAACTGGTTACCTGGTATAGCACATGAAAAAATGCACTTGATGTCAGGTCACCAACAGTACGCAGGAGTTAATGTTATAAGACATGTTCATAATGGCTCTGTCCATGATATATGACAGAACTGTCACTGTAAAACACAGTTTCATGATCCCTGTGACCTCAATATATGACAGCATTGCCAATTGTCAAACCTCTAGCTGCTGTCACTCCAAACATATGCCAACACTGACACTTTAAACCACATTTGTATGTTATGTTATGTTAGTGGACATTTATATAGCGCCTTTCACCATTGGTATGCTCTCAATGTGCTGTAGGTTGAACGCTGTCCGGGTCCGGAATGCAGGTCAGTGGGGATGGTCAAAGTAGTAAATAGTGCCTGTGTGCACTGTATGTGTGCAGCTACATTGAATTATTTCATGGTGGATAGCTGCATTCTAGTGTTAGCAGTTGTATGCAGGGTATGTGAAACAACCAGTATGTGGGGAGGTAGGATGAATTGTCATGGGGGTAGCTGCGTTCTAGCGCAGGCTGTGCTATTATGTGAGATTATGTGTGCAGCCACGCTGAAATCTTCGTGGGGGATAGCTGCATTCTGAACGTTATTGAGGTGTGCAAGGTGGTATATAATTATGTGTGCAGCTACGCTGAAATCTTCGTGGGGGATAGCTGCATTCTGAACGTTATTGAGGTATGCAAGGTGGTATATAATTATGTGTGCAGCTACGCTGAAATCTTCGTGGGGGATAGCTGCATTCTGAACGTTATTGAGGTGTGCAAGGTGGTATATAATTATGTGTGCAGCTACGCTGAAATCTTCGTGGGGGATAGCTGCATTCTGAACGTTATTGAGGTGTGCAAGGTGGTATATAATTATGTGTGCAGCTACGGTGAAATCTTCGTGGGGGGTAGCTGCATTCTGAAAGTTGTTCAGGTGTGAAAGGTGGCATTCTAGAGTTGTAGGTGCCGAGTGGATAGTAAGGGTAGTGGGAGATATGTGCGAGTATCCATGAGGTTGAAAGAGGCCTCTCTTTCCCTGTTTGCCTCCCTGTGCCAACCAAATTAACTATGCCCCCCTTTATAGGCGTTGTTTGTGCCAGGAACCTCTAGGTCTAGTATGAACTCAGCTCTGTCTGCAATCCACTCACACAGGCGAAATGCAGTTTTAGGCAAACTTGTACAAACAGGAGAAATGCATTATTAGTCTACCCTACTCACTCAGGCAAAATGCCGTGATGGCTGACTAGCACAGTCATGCAGGATGCAAGGTTTGGCTACCCTACTCAATCAGGTGAAGCCGTTCTAGGCTCACTGGCACGGTCATGCAAGATGCAAAATTAGGCCAACATACTCAATCAGGTGAAGCCGTTCTAGGCTCACTGGTACGGTCATGCAAGATGCAAAATTAGGCCAACATACTCAATCAGGTGATGTGCAGTTCTAGGCTGAGTACATATCATCAGAGACACACAGCAGTGGGAGAGTGCACCAAGATTCGAGACATGCAGCAGTGGAGAATGCACCTGGATTGAACACACAGCTGTGGAAAAATTCAATTATATTCGTGAACACAGCGGGGGAAGAATACACCCAGTCTCGAAACACACAGCAGTGGGAGCTTGCACCTAGATCTGAACACATAGCAGTGGATATTCCCCTAGATTCGAGACACACAGCAGTATGATGCATGTGCCCGAAATATATGCCAGCATTGCCATTGTCAAGCACTTTCATAATGCCTGTGCCTACAATGTATGCCTGCACTACCTTATAAAGAGACATTTTATGATGTCTGTGCACTAAATACATGGCAGCTCTGCCACTGTAACGCGTGTTAAGGATGTCAGTACCCACAATATTGCCAGCATTGCTCACTAAAACATGTTTTATTATGGATGTGCACACAACATGTTCTGGCATTCTTCTGTAAAACACATGTTCATGATGCATATCCCAAAGATATGCTGGCATTGCGCTGTTATGCACATTATAACAAAGCCTGTACCAACTCTATATGCCAGCATTGCCATATAGAGCACATTTTCATGATGTATTTCCCAACAATATATGTTATCATTATTATGTCTGTGCCAATTCTTCAGTCATATCCCCTTCCTGGGGGTCATTGTGAGTAGTAAGGATGCTGTCATTCAAAGTTTGTAAGTTGATGCCACTATTTGCTCAAATAACATCAACTATTCTACTCACAATGAAAACAAGTTCCTTTTGCTCACATGACGTGTTGGAGGACAACATAAATGATGCCTTGGTGGTTACTAATGTCTCTCATTGCTTCCACAGTGAAACAGGGGAACAGAAAGCTAAGTTCTCTTCCACCTTACACCTGACTTAACTTGCAGCCTTGTGCTGCACTTGTAATTGAACCTACCTATAACATACCAGACTTGACCTGTAGTTGAGAGTTGTATACATAATTTAACGTGTCTGAAACATACACTACTGCATATCTGTATACTGGATGTAGCCCCCGTACAATTAGGTGTGGCTTTGCCCGACTGTGCACCTACCCTAATTTTGTCTCTGGCATATCTGTATACCTGATGTAGCCCCCGTACCATGAGGCGTGGCTTTCCCAGACTGTGCACCTACCCTAATATTTCTTTCTCTTGTGTATTTGTATACCAGTTATCCCCGTACCATGAGGCGTGGCTTTGCCAGGCCGTGCACCCAGCCTAATTTTGTTTCTTGCGTATCTGCATACCTAATGTAGCCCCGTACCATGAGGCGTGGCTTTCCCAGACTGTGCACCTACCCTAATATTTCTTTCTCTTGTGTATCTGTATACCTGATGTATCCCCGTACCATGAGGCGTGGCTTTGCCAGGCCGTGCACCCAGCCTAATTTTGTTTCTTGCGTATCTGCATACCTAGTGTAGCCCCGTACCATGAGGCGTGGCTTTCCCAGACTGTGCACCTACCTTAATTCCATCTCTTGCGTATATGTATACCTGATGTAGCCCCCCGTACTATGTGGCATGGCTTTCCCAGACTGTACACCTACCTTATTTGTGTCTCTTGCGTATCTGAATACCTGTTGTAGCCTGCATACCATGAAGCATAGCTTTGCCAGAATGCCTACCCTAATTATGTCCTTCAGACATATCTGTACACCTGCAGTAGCCCCGTACCATGAGGCGTGACTCTGCCAGATTATGTACTCAAGAAGAATCTGCATGTTGCAACCCTTATGCATGTTCTTGCACTATGTAGTATGTCTTTCTGCACTTACTGTAACTAGTGCGGAGATGACTGAGGGATTTGTGCGCTGTAATTAATGTAAAAAATAAATAAACTAAATAAACATCATCAGCATGGGCACTTTCAGGTATTTTGTCCAAATCCGGGGACTTTGATCAATTAAAGTCAATTATGTTACTAGATATCCCCTAGGTATTAGCAGGAGCCTTGGAAATGGAGTTTCCAAGTGAATTACGCTGTAGTGAACTGCATACATTCAATAAGGAATTGAGATCATCAATACGAGGCAAAGATAGGGAATATTGTATGGTATTGGGACTAGGTAACAAAGTACTTGCACCAAGTCCTGGGGCAGAGGTATTATTGTTCTCTAGATCAATTCCCTCTGGATGAAAGAAAGATATGATTTTCCCAGTTTTGTCTTTCTGTGTTAAGGGTTCTCTACCGTTTTCATGAATACTCACAACTGGAGATTTAGATTTGCTGACTGAGACCGCTTTAATTGTCCCCCCTTTAATAAGTGTGACTTGCCAATTGCACGTAGAACTGCGCAGCTGATGGTTCGTAGATCTAGCAGGCATTGTGTATACACTTTTAATCAATACAGTGCCTCCAATAAAATTAGAGAACTTACAGTTCTCACCAATGTCCCAGCATAAGTGATACTCCTGTTATGTCCTGGGCCAAATCCAAGCCAAAACCAGACAAAAAGACGGCACTCACAATAGACTCGGCCAAATCACTACCTATATCACGCCCTATGCACTGGCTCTCAGACTTTGTTACAAGAGTGGCATTCCACTATGTAACTCACTCAGGTCTTGCAGAGATCCCCAACAGCCAACACATTCTGGGGCAATTTGTGTTGCGGGGGTGGGTGGGAGCAGCAGCATAGACATAGCTCTAGGCGCAGTGTAAGGGGTAGCACAGGGAAATAACAATGGACACAGTATGTCAGCGCGGCTGAAACTAACCCCAACTAGAGGCCCTCACTAAACTGTGCTGACTGGATCTCAAACTACAATGTCTCAAGTAAACCGGCCGGACTTCGACACAGTTCTCACTGTGCCTCAATTCACTGTTAGGGCGCCTTGGTGAGGTCTCACAGCCCTCTCCACGGGACCTGAGCTACAAGACCATGGGCTGTACCAGAATCACTGACTCCAGCAATGCTGTGCTCCAATACTTGAAGCGGGCACTCCAGCAGAAGCTAGAGGAAAGAACCTACAAGCCGCGCTGAACTTATATCAAACAAAGATCAGCCGATTTCAATGCTGACAAAAAACATTATTATCACTATGCACAAGCTGCACCTCACCAGCCACATACACACCACTGTAAATTGGGGGTTAGAATACTGTATTAGCCAGATGAAAAATGAAGCTTGTTTTTTAAAACAAAAAACAACACAGGAGCTGCAAGAAATAATTCTTTTCTTGGCTAATCCTGCATATGGTTCCTGTCTTTTCAGACCCCTTCCTCCTGACTGACCGGGGGAGAGACCTTTGTTATCTTGGAAGCTTTATAGGCTAAATATAATTGTAAAATGAATCATTGGAACATGTGCTCTTATTTGACACAAATATCAATTATCAATAGTGAATGTATACATGTGCATAGTGAAATGACTCAGCTCACAACATTTACTGACAGAAGCAAAGGAATGTGACTGATAGTTCAGCAAGATGTTTTTTTTTTCTTTTCTAAAGACTGGATGATTTGCTTTGTTGTTGAAGATCACAGGGAATGCGTTCAATAGCTAAGGCCCTTGAATCGGAAAGTGTCTTTGTCCTTTAAAGCTGCATCAGGTTGTGTGGGAAGGTTTTTGTCGTATGAATATGCGGTAGGAAGCAACCAGGAATGTAGCATTGAAGTTTCTTCTTGATGTATTTAGAGCTCTTTGCAAGGTAGGTTGCCCTTGTCGGTGAGGCAGAGGGATTTAAATAAAGGTGGGAAAGTCTTAAATTGTTCGACAGAAAAATGATTCCAATCATTAAAATGTGTTTTCTTTATTTCTTTTTCATTCAAAACATTTGATATTGCGTAAATCTTTCCCAAAGGTATCAGGAGCGCTGTACAATGATATACAACATGGCAGCCTGCAATATCTGCATGAAAGCCTGGAAATAATGTTCTTGTAACAGGCTAGTTTTGTCGTCACAACTGACCTGTAATAAGAAAATGACATCACACCACTCTGTAATCAGTTATTATAGTTTAGTTCCAATGTCACAATGCCTGTTGCTTGAAACAGTAGATAGGATTCCAGCTGTCACTGCAGCACTTAAAGCTGTCAAATGCTTTTCAAATTCCTTGCTTGCAGAATAGTTTTCTGTGCCACTATACAGTTATTAATTGCCAGGGAACTGTTTATGGTAGAATGTTTACTTTGTGCGATGTTGGAGTTCAACACATGTGAGCCAGGATCTGCATGTTATTATTTATTTTAAAGTACAAAACGAAAACCTTTTTGATACATTTTGTTAAAGTCCTTAAAGAAGTAGTTCGCTCAGAAATGCAATCGATCGGGCATGTATTTTCGATCATACATCGATCCATCGTAAAACAAAAAATCCTATGCACCATACCTTAGTTCTCCTCACCTTTATAAATGCAAAACCGCCTTCCTGGGCAGTGCTATCGTGTGGAAATCTTATCCGTTGATCCATCGCCCTAAGCTCAAGTGCCATCGCGGCGCTAAGTCATATCAGCCGCCCCTCAAACTGACATCACTAGACACTTACGCCCCTGCTCACAATGCCAATGCACGTCTCATGTGAAAGTTCTGTGTGCGCAACATATTGACGTGTCGTCATGGAAATGCCAAGATGCCTCTTTCCTCCATAAATGTATACAAACCCTTTCTGATCAGGCAACGTTGGAGATTCTTTTTCCTTCGTGACAGTTTATTTATTTTTTAGTCTATCAGACTTGTCTGTACTCTGTTGAGCTATCTGACAATAATGAACTCAGTAGTCTCTTTTTATTTAATCATTTTGTATATATTATGTACAAATGTCTATGAAAAACTATATTGAAATTATACTTTGACATGGCATGTTCTTTACATGTGTCCTTGCAAACTTTTCAATGTTGTCCTGATTAATCTTGCTTTTGCACAATTGGTTTTTCTAACATGGCTGTTTTCTTGCTTGTTTTTAGTTGACATTGAATTTTAATGTGAGACCTAATTTCGTCACTGTATACAAACAAAACATTTCTATTTTTTTCACTTTTCATTCTGTAACTCTACAATATTTAGGATCTAAAACCCTGACCATCACCCACAAATGCAGGGCTAACAAAGCACCCAAATACCTCAACAATACAGTCACGATGAAGCCCCAGACTAGACTTCTCAGGTCCAACAAAAACGCATACCTCGAAACCCCCAGATACAAAAGAGAGAAAGCAGGGGGTAGTAGCTTCAAAACACTGGCACCTAGACACTGGAATGCGCTACCTACCCACATTATGAACGAAACCTCCTTCCCTAAATTCAAAAGCTTCCTGGAGACTTGGCTCTTCAATAAGTTCTAACTGAACTAGAGGACTAATCCGCTCCAATTAACTGTACATATCTGACTGCTTTGCATTTTGCTGTATATTCTTGACTGCCTCGCATATTACTGTATATTACTGACTGTTATTCCTGTGTTTTCCTCTGTGTACTTTCTAAGATTGCATTCCCCCATTGTCTGTAACTACGCCGTGATACCCCCGGGTCTGGGCGTATAACAAATGTAATAAATAAATAAAATAAATATGGCGAATATTCAGCCCTACATGTACGAGCCTGAATATTCAGAAGAGAAAATCTGTGAAAGAAAAACTTAAGACTATGGGGAATCAGAAGCTAGTCATGACGATCAATCACCGGAGCCTGGACCCAGTCGCATGCAAGACGTTTCCACCAGTTGTACCTGCTATTGTTGTGAGGTTATGCCAAGTGTGTTGGAGAACTACTGCTGCCGATTAAATTCAGGCTGCTTGGCCTACATTGACGAAGAAGACACACCACTGCAATGTGTTACCAAGCTGCATGAATTCAGGCCAGCCTGCCTTACAAGATCGGTGTTGCGAATGATGATGGTCCTTATGCATGAACTATAATCTGCAGTTCATCCGTGTAATCCAAGTAACAAGTAATTTCACTGAATATATGTTGTGTGTTTGACAACCAAGACAGCTAACATTTCAATGTCCAAACAATTATCTTTCTTTGACTCGGATGTAAATAAAAACTTTTTTAACTGTCTCCCAAACTGTTTTTGATTGAATGGGCGTTCGCATTTTCAATTGATCCACACGTGATATCCCAAGCACCGTTAGCACTTTCCACCTAAATGTACTTTTTAAAGCATCACAATGACTTACATTTAAAAAGGTATTTCAAACATAATACATGTAATTGTTGGGTTCATTGACATAAATAAACTATTTCTGGATCTCTTTCACAGGTGGTACAGACTTGTGGCCTATCATGCGTTTACATGGTGGATTCATGGAAGACTGGAATTCTATGTTCGATGATTCATACCTGCCTGTGTGGTGGTTCGTGACAAATTCCTGACTCTGGACAATACTGCAGATTTATGCAGACAGTCCCTAGACCACAGCAGTACACTTTGTAGTTTGTCATTGTAACCCACTTTACAAAACTTACTTAGTAAAAAAAGAAATACAAAACTGATTGTATTTGAAAAGTTGTTGCAAATTATTTGTAACTACACACCACGTACAGAAATATAACAGGATTGTAAAAGATTGGTTGTCTTCAACAATTTTATGTGTCTATTGTGATGCCCCCCATGCAGGATCAATGGCAGTTCGCATGTGTGCCCCTGCACTCAGAAAGAGGCTGGCTGGGTGGGAACGCACAAGCAATGAAAATGTTGTAACAAACGCTATGATACCTGTTGCCCTATTGCCAAACAGGAGCCCGTCTGCACCTACACTAGGTGCTTCTGTGAAAGAATCTGAGAATATTGTGTCACCAGCCACGTTGTTGCCATTAGAATGGGAGTAAATAATTTTCTATGCGGAATACTTTAAATAATTAATTGTGTTTAACTGCACAGATTTTCGTGAGTTTTTGTGGGATGCGCACCCTCAGAAATTAAACTTGCTGTGACCACTTGATAAAGGGCTCCATTTTTATTTGGCCTTTATTCCACCACACTAACTACTTGAAGTACACAATGGGCCTGATTCATGGCCTGATTCATGGAACATCTTCCTATGGGATTGCGCCTTTATAAAACTCTTCCATGAAATGTTGTGAATATCAACTAATAATTGATAAGATTCAATAAATTGAAAGCAGACGCGGCAAAGTTAGGTTTCAATTGCTGAAATCTGTCTTTTGAAGTGGTTGGTCTCCCGTGCTATAGGGAATGGACACTCAATGCACAATGTAAGCAAAGTTTGAATTATTATGTATGCAAGTGAGGATGGCAAATGTGCTGTTTGCTAACTGATTAACAATGTAACAGATGAATGTTCAAGTAGACGCAAATAATCAGTGGGCGAAGTGAACAGTGCTCCTTTACCTTTTTAAATTATGTTTTACAGCTCCTATACTTTTATTTTAAAAAGAAACCCCTCCACAAATGGTTTTGTTTTTAAATAAAAGTGCACTGAACGTTCCCTAAACAGCAGGCATGTTTGTTTGGCGGTTTGTATTCCACGTGGGAGAGAGCATTGTGATGGGGTTTTCAAGGCGCGGGGGCAGGGCAGTAGGTAAAATTGTTGCAGTACTTTTGCACACTTTGACCACTGCAAAGAATCGACATTGTACGTGTTAATTATAATTTGGAATTATAGTGAATATATTAATTAGTATGTACATTATATTAAACAGTTTGGACTTAAATACGTTTTTTTTCTTGTCGATTTTACAGTTACGTCCTACCGATGTGTGCTTGTCATGGGGTGATGCTTCCTGTAGACGACTTCTTCAACGAAAATTGGACAATACTAGTGAACAATGCATCAGTAGTGACCATAATATGGGACGATCGTCAGACACCAACCTGTCCTTTCGCTGTTGCAGTAACAAGGAGCAACATGGCAGCCTGTAGATTATGAAAACGTGCAGATGTTAAAGTGCTGTATTTCAAACTGAAACCACTCCGTCCTGCTCAGTAACGTATCACAATGTACGTCTATTAAAAAAAACTTTTGGCGAACAATACAAGGACTGTGATTAATGGATCGCTGAAGGGAACAGGCATTATAAGATGTTTTTGTGTACATAATCTCCTCTTTGCTGCCATTCCGATTACCACTATTTTCTTTGAAATATACGTTTTTTACATTATTTGTGAAAAGAACGAAAAGTCTTGTGTACTAGGTTGATGTGTGTATTTATGTTCCGGGCTCTGCGTTAGATAACGTTATGAGATGGGTGATGACAGGGTACATTTGGATATGCTACCCACCAATGTCATTAAAATAGGTGGCGCATATATTTATGACAAGTGATATCAACTTGAGGGGCGGGTGATATGATTCAGTGCGGGAAGGGCAATTGAATTTACGGCGATGGATAAACGGATAAGATTTCCACAAGATGGCACTGCCCAGACAGGCGTTTTTGCATGTATAAAAGTGAGGAAGGTAAGATGCATAGGATTTGTTTTTAAGATGGATCGATGTGTGATCGAAAATACATGACCGATCAATAGGGACAATACAATTTCTGAGAGAACTACCCCTTTAAACTATTTTTCTGCAAAACATTAGGGGCTGTATTTTTGCTTTTTTAAATACAGACAGAATCTATATTCATTATATCGATCACCAAATTGAAGATCTCTTACATTATATTATGCAAAGGTGAGGCATTAAAGGGAATGACAGTGTGTTGCCATGTATTACAAGGAATTAAATACTCCCTACCAACTATAAAATACGGATATTGCAAGCCACCTTTGAGTTCCATGACCTTTGGCCTTATTCCTCAATTTGGACATGAAACTCCTTGGATATTTGCAATATTCTTAGAACATACGATAGGTACTTTATCCCATAGATAAAAACAATGTAGTAATAAAATTAAAAAACAGCAGTTAGACAAAATGAAAGGAAACAAATAAAAAACTGAACAAAACAATCAAGATTTCAGAACAGTTACGTTTTCAGCTCCTTCTCAAAGTAGAGTAAGTGCAAGGTGAATTTGCACAAGATCTGCATTGCAGATCCGTGGCACAGTACAAGAAAAAATCTTGTTTGGTAGTAGACTGCCTCCTCACTAGTGGAATTTCCAACCATGCAACAAATGTGCTTTGTTTTCCCATAACCACTAGGGGGAATAATCTTATGGACATGAGAAGCCATGGAAAGCTTACTATCTATTCAAGGCCAAGAAGAAACAAGTAGGGGAGGGGTCCCATCTCTGCTTACCTAAAACTGAATTTAATCATTGCACCTACCAATGGAGCAAAGGATGAACTGAATCTGGGAAAAATTAAACTTAAAATGTGCATCCAGCATCCTGGACTCAATCAGACTTAAGTAATCCCTCAGGCAGCAGACTTCCTCCTCTGATGGCACCTTGAGTTAGAGTTGGGTGTTGATGACGTACTGATGGATGCTGCCCCATACTCAGCTATTATACCACCCAGAGGTTGCATATAAAAGTTTGATTAAAAAAGGGTGAGAATATGGACCCTAAGGCACTCCACAGTGAGCGATGGAGTGGGTACCATCTGGATGGATTGTGATATGCCAGTCAAAAAGGGATGAAACCACTTAAGGTCCGAACCTTGCACACTGAAATAGAATCGTGAGGAGTCCCTAATGATCTACTGTATCAAAAGCAGCTGTGAGGTGGATTATCATGAGTAAACATGAGGACCCCTCATCATCAGTTGCCCTGATCATGTCATCCAAAATGTCAGAGTAGGTGGTGTTGCTCCATATGGGCTTTCAGCTGACAAGATACTGCTTTCTCTAGCACTTCACCCAAAAAAAGACTAAATTGGTAATTGGGCAAAATTGTATAAAATAGAGGAACCCAAAATTGCTTTCTTTAAAAGTGGAGTTATCAAACGTGACTCAGATTCTCTCAGAATATTCCAATATGAAATGTTTATTTGTAAAGTTGAAAAGGGAGACTAAATACCTTCAGGAAAAAGCTTTTCTGAAACAGACTTTGTATGGCGAGACATAAAGGAACTGGAACAGACTGATTTTTAATGGCAATTTCTTGTTGCATAACATACATTCTTTTTTTATTATAAAGAAATGGTTACTTGACCTACATGTCTAAATGAAGAAAGTGATGGAAGAGGAAAGGAAGGGGAAACACAATGATGAACCATGTCAAAAGGGGTTTAAGATTGAATTGTGAAAGATTTAATTTTGGAGATATAATGTGTTCTTTTGGCATGCACAGCCAAAGCCTTGCAAAGGCGGCAGGCAAATCTTCAATCCATAAAAGACTGAGCAAACGCGTGGCATCCTGGTGTATGAAGGACAATCCTTTACAAAGATGGCCAACCATGGAAAGGGAAGGCAGGGCTCCATAGAGAGCTCCTTACCCCTTTCCATCACAGCAGTTGTAAGCAGAGTGGAAGGAGCGGCTGCAAGTGCCGCCGCAGCCGAAATAAGGTAAGTTGCGGAGCGGATGTGGATTTAAAAAAATGGGATGGAGGGTGGAGGAAAATGCCAGTGGGGGGTGCCAGCCGTCAGGCGGCATGGAACACAGGCTTTCACCGATGGTTCAAGCCTATGTTCCTAGCCACCTGATTGGCTGGTAACCCCTGTCAGGGTGCTAATACTATATTATCTTTAATCTCATTAGTGGTAACAGTGGTAGCAGGGATAAGCATTTCTTGAAACTCAGATAAAGGTAATTGTGAATTTGAGTCTTTATCAATTTCCTAAGAATTTGGCAGGCCTCCTCTAATACTACTATCAACTGGTATTTTAAATTTAGTATAATATGACCTGGCCAACCTAAAGGGGAAAATAACTCAATCTAAATAAATGAGGCAAATGATTGCCCTACATGTAGGAGGGGAAGTCCACTCACTGACTAGTTCAAACATGGACAATAAAGTATTGATCTTTGTTGGAAATCCTTAGAATACAGGGGTATTGGGTGCATTAAAACATCAAAGGGTCATGGTAGAATTATAATCAGAGGAGAAAAGACACACAAGAAAATCAGAAAAGTAATTTAAACATTCAGTACAAAATGTAGGAGAAAGATACACCAAATGATTAGCAATAGTAGTGTTGGTTTGATGTGTGCATTTAAAGAGCAACTCAAAAAAAGAAGAGAAGTTTATATTTAAGACGTTTCACTTATTAGCAGATTTATGCAGAACCGCAAGATCACCCCCTTTCTTTTCTCTTTTATCAATGTGAACAGTAAAAGATCATCAAAATAAACAGGTGAGCTAATAGTAAACCATGTTTCCTTTCAAAATAGTATATCGAAATGAGCCGTCATAAGTAAATCACAAATCTTGTTTGTGCAAGAGTTTGCACATAGAGAGTTTAAAAGAGCAGCAAATAAGAACTAGGATGATTTGACAAATGGTACTGTCCTCTGCAATGGCATAAGTATAAGAATCGAAGAATTGAGGTCTGCCTTGGAGTTCGTTTCGAGCAGTTGAAGAAATAATGGTTGGAATCAATTTGAATCAGGCAAACCCTTTTACGATTGACCTGCTTTGTGATGACTTTGAGAAACCTGAAGGTGTCTTACTTACTAGTCCCCGAGGATCTGTCATACAGGTAGCCAGGGCACAGCCATCACTATTGGATCCAGTTCCTGGGGTGGACCAGTCCGGGCGGATCACCTGGATGGCGGTTTCTCAGGAAGTGAAAGAGAGACACCGACGGGTGAGACATGCTATCCCACTTCTTATGACACCTTTTCCCCATCCACCACATAGGATACTCCAAAACTCTACCCTCACTCACTTTTCTGACGCGAACACTTTTACACACCACAAAAGACAGCAGACAAACACCAGAGCCGTTTATCTGATATGTCCCAACACAAGGGTCAGGCAAAGTCAGGCAATTGACCAGAATCACACACACCTGACATCCCTTTCCCTTCCCCACAGGGATAAAAGGTGGAGGACGAGAGCACACCACGAGCAAGGCAGACCACATGATGAGAGAGCTATCCAAGTACGGCAGTTCAAGAGGATGAGAAAGGCATTAAGACCCGAAGGGGCGACAAGGAGAGACGCGACCTTGCCCTTTCCGTCCCAGACCCGCAAAGCATCTGTGAAGGGAACCATAAGACCGCGAACAATAGCCAGCATGTGTTGCAGCAGATGCCAACGGTACACAGAGCCCTCCTACACTGCTAATCAGGAGAGGGAGAAATGCTTAATACTGTGGTACCGTCCTTGACTCCGTAGACAAGAAAAGCCAAGTGGTTCATCACAGACGGTGAGTCGAGGGGAGAACCGATAAGAAACCGAACTTTGTTGAATGAAAGTTGAAAGTGACAAATTAAAGGTAAAACAAAGAACTGTTAAAATCTTCAGGGGAAAACTAGCTTCAGAGGGGTCTGGCACCACATGGGTCCTCACTCAGGAGACTCCGGTTAATTCCCTTACTGTTGAAACTACCAAAACCAGAAGACTGTAGGAGAGCTGCAAGGAAAAGATTAAAGTGGTCATACAGGGGTCTAGCAAAACCCCCTGGAAAGTCGAAATGCTTTGACTGGCACATAATTGGAAGCTAAGGGAGACTAATCCAACATAGTGAGAAAGAAGAAGGAACTGTGTGGTTGGCAAGAGTGAACCCAACGGAGGGATGACGACAGAAAGGGGTAAAGCATGATGACCCAATGAACATTGTGTTGACAAGAATGAACCCAACAGAGGGATGTCCACAGTGGATTGTTTAAAAAGACATTAAGATTTGTGCATACGAAGGTGAAAATACTTTGGTATAAAAGCTGTAGTGAACATGACGGAGGGAGGCACACAGTTGAGAAGGGTCTGAGCCCAGAAGAGGGGAATCCAGGGGTGAAAAGCCATCACTCAACGACACGTGAATATAATGGATTAAATGTTTTGAATACAAGCCATAGTGAACCCGACGTAGGGGGGCTGACATTCGAGAGGGGTCTGAGCCCAGAAGAGTGGGGCCCAGGAGTGAAGAATCATCACCCAAATTGCAATCAGAAAGGAACTTTTGTTTGTTATTTTGAACATATCAGGCCCTCGGAATCAGAAAATTAAAAAACCAAAGGTCCTGATATCGCTAGGAACATTTTGTGGATCTGAGCCCAGAAGAGGCGGATCCAAGGGTGAAAAGGCCTCACCCAGCGTACATACAGAAAATAACTTTTTGTTTGTTATTTTGAACACCTCAGGTCCTCAGGTCCTCGGAAGCAAGAGACTTTTTGTAGAAAAGAGACATACCCACCGAAGGTCCTGATACCAGAGAACGGAACTGTAGTCTTGTGCTGGGAAAGCTCAAGCGTGTGCTGTGCTCGGGAGTCCCACCTTGTGCCGTGCGCAAAATGTGGGGAGACCCCCGGCTACCACATCCTGACTTATCATTTGCGAACACTACTTTCTTTCTTGTGAACCCTATCTCTTTTTGCATTTAGTTGTAAGGATTGGCAATAGGTTTTTCTTAGTATAGGCCCTTTTATTTGACAGACGCCCCTAGGACTGCCTTATTATTTTTGATGGTCATAGCTTTCTCTCATCTTAGATTTAGGTTTAGATTAGGCATTTTTCCAACCTACCTATATAATTTAATAAACACCCTTGAACTGTGATCAACTTTGTCTGTCTTTATTGTTGCTACCATGAGTTCCTTACATGACCCACAAAGTAAGAGGCAGATACACAGAACATAACATAAGAGGAATTGCTCACCATACGGACAGGTGCTTCCTATGTCCAGGCAACTCTTCTACTTCAGACCAAAAGAGGACTGTGGGGAGGGAACCTTCAAAGAACAAAATACAGTCATGGAATGGTGGGGGACAGGTGAGGGAAGGACAGGCTGCACCCACCATCAGAAACCAACATTTGAGACCTCCTCCCAACCCTTATATGTGACCCATTATGTCCACCTCCACCTTATTCCAGGGCTGAGGAGGCACACACACATTGAAACACTGTCCATTCTCTGACACACCTCATCCTCTGCCTCAGCAATTTAGCACTCAGATTGCCCCACACCCTCTGCATCCATGCTGGCCACTATTACTTCCTCATCCACACTTTCCAATCCAGATTCTGCCGTGTCTACAGGGAGCCGCGACAGACAAGCCGACACTGCATTCAGCATCCCTGGAAGATAGAAAACAGGAAATGTATAACTCTGCAACCTCAAAAACCACCTACAAATTGTTGGTGAGCCACTGCTCCAACCACCACTCGACAGCATCTGTACAAGAGGTTTGTGATCAGACATTACAATAAATTGTTGTCCCCACAAAAAAAAAATCACCCAGTAAACAGCAAGGGCTTCTCTTTCCACAACTGAATGGTTCCTTTCCGTCCCCCGTCAGGGACCTAGAGGCAAATTCCACAATGCGCACCTCCTTGCCACCATCACACTACATTAAAGATGCCCTCAAACTAAACATACTAGCATTAGCTGTGAGACCAGTTCTATCCTTGACACAAAATGTCCCCAATAAGTGTGCTTTGCCTATGTCCTCCTTGATCCGCCTGATGGCTTCGCCAGACTCCTCCGACCAACAAAACATTGCTCCCTTCTTGTAAAGCGACCAGAGCAGTGTAGAGATCATAGCAAAACTGTCTACAAGCTTATGATAATCTTCTGCGATACCTAAAAATGATCTGAGTGGATCCTTGTCCTTGGGTTCTGGAGCCTTGTGAAGGGCCTCCACCAAAATCACTTTGGGGCTGATCACTTCTGCATACACACAGTGCCACAGATACCCCACACACTCCACCCCAAATTGGGGCTCGCTGCGCTGAACAGTTAGGCCCTCCAGTCTCAGCCTGTGCGAAACCTCCCTCTATACCTTATCATGCTCTTCACGAGAGCTAGCATGATTAACACATCATCTTCAAAAATCGCAGTCTTTGGGACTCCCTCCAAAACTTTCTCCATGACACATTGAAAATCGGCAGCAGCAGAAGCCAAACCAAAAGGCATTCATCGCTAATTGACGGTCCCTTCATTGGTGATGAAGGAGGTGACATGCTGACACTCCAGCAACAAAGGGACTTGGTGATAGGCAGCTGACAGATCTATCACAGTGAACAACTTACCCTCCCCCAGGGTTTCCAAAACTTCAGAATTTACAGGGTGACGATCTATCCAGATGTTCTTGTTGAGATCTCTTAGGTCCACACAGACCCTCAAATTTACATTGCTCTTGGTGACAATCACAAGAGGGATACCCAATTCAAGCTTTCCAACATCTCAATGATATCCTTCTGCCTCACCTTGGGAACAACTGGAAAGGCTCCCTCTTTGACTTTGATTTGATGTTCAAAATCTTTCAATTTCACTAACTCATTGGTGACCACTTGTATAAACCCCTTCTCATAGTTGTCTTCGATCTCCGCCACTGACATTCGTTCTGTGGAACTAGCCTGAATACGAATTCCAAGCTCTTCTTGTTCATACCGTCTTAGTAGCGATGAGCCTTTGGTAGCCATATACACCTCTGCTGTGCATCATCTCCCCATGTATTCAATCCCAGCCAGAAACCTTTCCACCAGCTCAATCTGCACTTCACCATAAGCATATGGGTCTATGTCATGCTTCTCCAGGTCATCCAATCTAGCTCTCACACCATTGGTGTATGTTTCAACAGAGATAATGGTCCACCATGAACTGCTGTCCACCTTCATCGAAATTGACTTCCCCTTCAGTACAAAGTCGTCAATTAGCCACTTATTGAACCCTGTCACAGCACTGATTTCAAAAACATGTCATACCTGCGGTGCTGTAGGCTGAGCATACCCCAATTGCGATTCCTCCTGTTCATGATGCTGCCCACCCATATCTAATGCATTGACGGTGCCCTCCTTGCATAACTGTGTAAAATGCCCCCTCTTCTTGCACTTCAAACAATTTGCGTTTTTTGCAGGGCAAAACAAACACATCAAGAGGTGTCTATCACTGCCACAAAACATGTTAGGTCCCTGTTTCCTTCATCCCCTTTCTTGAGTGGTTCAGTTTGTCCCATGCCCCTTGACACCTCCACAGCCTCATCCAATGATACATCTTTGGTAACAAGCTTCTCTTGCACCCTGGTGTTATTAGTACAGTGTACCAACTGATCACTGATCAAAGAGTTTGTCAGTGCTCCAAACTCACAGGTATGGCTCAGTGTCCTCAAAGCAGTGTCCTCAAAGCAGCCCCATAGTTTTCCACCGGTTCATGCAATTCCTGGACCCTTTGGAAAAACGGATGCCGCTCAAACATGACGTTCTTCTTAGGTTCAAAGTGATCTTGAAGATTCTTAACTGCAGTGTGTAGAGGAGGTCCCAGACATGGCTTGCACCCCTGCCCCTCATTTCAAGGTACCAGGAGAGTACTCACCAAGGTATGTGACTTATGAGGAACAAATGAACCAACAAAGAGCTGCACTCAGGCTCTGCCCAGTGTACATCAGAAGATCCATACCTGTTGAAGCGCCCATAACCAGACAACCCTGGGCAGCACAGTACCCTATCAGACAGCCATACCAGGCGCTGATACGAAATGAAGAGTACCTACAGACGGTCCATGAAGAGACCCAAAGAGCCCTAATGGAAGGTGAGTGGAAATGACACAAGGGCCTGGACAGACTTGTGAATGAACAAAAACTGCTATCGAAGACAAGCACGCCATTCACGCCATTCACGCGGATTCCATAACTTTTCCTAATAAGAGGCTACAGTTTTGAGGCCATACCCAGCCAACTAATTGACACATAGCCCAAGATACTGATTGATGGAAGGGAGGCAGGGTGAAACTTGGGACACCAGGCACCTGGGTGTCCATTCTGCATGATGCTAATTTAAAGTGGAGATTTATGTCTAGGGGTGGAACCTGCCCAATCACAATGGACCAAGTTATCTAGGGTCCTATATATCGTAGAACCAATGAGACGTCGTACTTGCAGTGAAGTCTATCACGGGTGATGTAGAGGGAGGGGTGTAGACGCCCACCCAATAAGACTTATCCAATCTGCATGCCCCGTTATCATATACTGATATAGCACCTATACTTAAGTTACCTTTCCTAACCAATTATATTGCATGACGAGGTTTGTAGAAGTAGACGTCAATGATGACGATGGTGCATAAAAGTGACTGTTCACCTAAAGTTCGAGGAAGTCGGAGCGAGACGGGTGGTCGCAACAATGCTGATTCCTAACTGCTTCCCTGTTTGATGTACTTGTCATTAAATGGACTTCCCTTTGCCAAACTAGTCCTCATTATTGAGTCGTGTTGGAGTAAGTGAATCTTGCACCTCAATCCGTCAAATGGTGCAGCTATTTTTTCTTACAAGTACTAGAGAGTGAGCACCGACCTATGGGCTCGTTGGTGGTCAGCTCGCCCTCCTGTGCGAGTGCCATAGTCATCCCGCTCTCCTTGACCCGCCTCACTTGGTTCAGGGAGGCTATCAAAAACACTACAGCCTTCCATGTTGAGGTTGTGAAGGAGAAGAGCTTGTGTCCTTGCCGGAGCAAATTTATCACCCCCTATAGCTATCAGATAATTTCATAAATATGTTTCCACCTGTCCCATTGGATGGGAGGAGGTGCCTGGTTCAGAGAGAAATTGAGGGGCAGGAGCCATGCTGGCTTCTGCCATGCCATGGTTGCACACAAGGTTGAACTGTCTCACTCAATAAGTTTCTCTGTCACCTCCTTTCTCCGTCACCTCCCTGTTGGGGAAATTTCAGCCACAATCTACTGGCTTGGCCAATGCTTAGTACAGTGGTTCTGAGTATGCCAGTTGCCAAGGATGGTGGAAAACCCTGTCTGGTTGTCAAGGGAAGCTAAGATGGCCACCACGCTGCATGCGGCGCAAGATGCTTTTCTCACACAGGGCCACACATTCGCCATATGTCACCCAGGCATGCAGCGCTCCGGGGAAATCCACGCCACATGCCGGGTTTGCTCCTCTGTGCTACCTTTGCAGTGCCACTCCACACTAGACCCTGGACCACTGGACCCCGTACCACTGGACCCCTGGCCACAGCTGACAACCTCTGTTCCGAGACCAATGATGCCTTAGCGTGGCATGACACACACCACCCAGACAGCTGAATGGGGATCACCCAGGCTCTACACGGCCCCCCCACCAGCTCGTCGCCAGTGTAACAATGACGAAGGAGCCACAACTCAGGTGAGCTCTTTAATAAGCCTGCAGGGAGCAACCCAGCTAACAACCAAAAGCCATCCACCAACCGCCTCCAATCCCCGCTCCCTACATTCCATAGAATACAGAAAGAGAGCAAAACAGTTTGCAATTAAGGGGTAAGTAGAACAATAATGTACTGCTTTCTTCTATATAAATCTAAAATGTAAAATGCAATTAACAACTGGAAATTAACAACTGGAAATGGCGAAACTATTGACTGTACTAGTGCCTCTTTAGATAGGCGTCAATCTGACTCGAGATCCTTCCCTCAGGCCTAGTTTTATCAGTGCCAGTGTATGAATTTCAGTATCTGCGGTATCGAGCTTTTTTTTTTATCAACAATCAGACTTGCCCCAGCGTCCTATGACTGTTTGTCCTTCCTGCGGCTCAATTTGTTCACCTCCAGAATAACACAATCCAGTCAGGTTTTCAGAATGATGGAAAAAAGCAAGTAAGTGTAATTGAGATTCATTGGGAGTCATTCTGTGTAAGATTTCCTCATACGTATTCAGTGCAGTGATCGAGTTCTGAGCTCTAAATCATTGGTGACGATATTGAGGGAGACAGAATCTTCTGGAATATAGGCACACAATATTCAGGACAAAGGAATATTCCATAACAACACAAAGTATAGTTTTGAAACAAAAGAGATAATTGTATAACTGCACAGGCCTTCTGTTAAAATAAATAAATAAAGAGGAGCGTAAAAAAGATTGCCATATCGGTTCATTGAGCATGTTCATTCAAATGTAATGTTAAGTGGGGTTTTTTCGCATCATATCCACCATTTTGGCAGCCTCTGGCAATTCTGGAAGAGAATGGGGAGGGGATGGTAAGTGGGATTAGAGGAAGACGTACATACCTGATCCTGAAGTATTAATAGGTGCAGAAGTACCCATTTGCTGAGTGCTTCTTCTGGTTGTTACTCGAGATGTCTGTAGTTCCAGAGGGGAGACCCCAGGTGTTAATAATCTGCTTGGTTCACTAGCAGTGCAGTAAAACCAGGAAAGCAGAAGAGCTGGCAGTTGAAGAGTGCATGTGCTGTAGAGCGTCCCGGTGTTTAGCTTAGTCGTCCAGGAGGAGTATTCTTAACAGCTGTGATAGCATTAGCGGGGTGGTGCAGTGTTCTAGCAGGCATTAGACTGCAGTGCAGTGGTGATCCCTGTATGAACTGAAGGGTGGAAAAATAAAACAGTGAGTAGGTTAGTAAGGGGGGTCACACCTGGGACCTCTGGCTAGCTTTGGCTTTGTTCCTATGATGATAATGGTGTGAGGTGATAGTTTGGCAAAGATCCAGTTTTCCTTGACCCTGCTAAGGCAAGTGCTTGTAGAGTGGACTTAATGTACCAATGTGCTGGGGTCAGGCCACTGGGAAGTCATAGATACCAGTCCCATTGCCATACAAAAGAGGGCTGCATATCCTGTGTATGAGGTCGAGAGTGCCTGGATGAGGCCGCACCATTGAAAATGGTTTCCACGCTATGGTTGACCTTGGCCCAGCTTGAACTGTGCACAATGGGTCATGGTAGAGTTTGACCCATTGGAGTCTGACTTTGACAGTGCTAATGTCTGCACAGTTATTCTCCAGTGGATGTCTTGGAGTTCCGAGTGATGCATGACAAAGAAACTGGACTGATTGTATCTGTCCTTTAAAGTGCCCACAATGACTGATGATTCTGTTTCATCCGTCATTTATTGAACCCAACAAAGAAATTCGACGTTTTCAATCTTTACTCATACTTGTGACAGAATTTGTGGCACGTTTGACTCCCACGTGACATCCTGCTTCTTTCTCTCCTTATTACCTATCTTTACCGCCTTCTTCTTACGCTCTTTTCGCCAACCTCTCTTATTAAATTGTCACCTAACCTGAGGAATTCCAAGCCCTTCTGTTTCCCCATTGAGCCTTTTGGCCTTCAGACTGTCAAGGTGCTTGCACCTCTTACCTGCTCTTATCTCTCCCCCCTGTTTCAGCTTCTTGCTTCCCTTTAGGAACTTTTCAGCCTCCATCAAGGCAGAAACTGTCATTCAAATCTTAAAGAAGCCCTTACTGACCCTAAAGATCCTGCCAAATATCAGCGGGTTCTCTCCACAATAACTACTCTAAAATCCTCCAACATCTAGTGTTTGGTATGATCGCCTCTTCTCTGAATATTAATGACGTCTGGGACCCTCTTCAATGTGGATTTCACAGCCATCATTCATCGGTTTCCACATCTCTAACCTTCTCATCTCTGATGAGCACTGTAAGCTATCCTCTAGCTTAAACCTACTGGACCTTTCAGCTGCCTTTCTTACAGTGTATCACTCCTCTCGTCTTCTTATCCTCACTGACCTTGCAGTCCAGGACACTGTGCTTGACTTTTTTGTCTCTTACTTTTCTCATCAGTCCTCCATCACTTGGTACAATGCCACTTCCGATAGCCGCCCCCCGTCCCCTCCCTATTGGAATCCTCAAGGCTACATCCATGGCCCCTTACTCTTAAGCCTCTACAACTCCTCCCTCAGCCAACTCTACTGATCTCCTTCTTTGGGTTCTCCTACCAACTCATTGCAGACGCAAAACTTTCTTCTCCCTCCTCACCTCACTTTCTTGGAAATCTCTTCCTCTTCATGTTAAAACACTACTAATATCCACTCGTTCAAACCTGCGCTAAAGCTCCACCTCCATAACCAAGATGGAGCACCATCCACTTGTTCGCACATTCTCCCCTTCCATGACTACCATGCAACCAATAACACTGTACATACTACCCTCTATCTGTCTGTCCTGTCTTGCTATTGGTCTCTATTCTTTATATTCCCCACAATCCAATGATTAGTTCATCGCTGCCTTTCCCACCTATGTGTGGGACCTGACACATCCTTTCTCCCTTTGTGGTTGTTTGCTTTTTAGTAAGTGTTTCTGGTTTGTTTCCTTTTTTTAGGTGTTTTTGGTTGAAACACCCCACACCCACAATGAATAAAAATACTCATAATACAAATAAAATACAAGAATTCAACAGGATAATATTCCGATTAATTCACATCTCAAATTATCCTCATAATTGTATAGATCATGGTTTCACACAAACTATATTTTACATTCAATTAATACAACAAATACCTTGCAAATACATCATGAACCACCCTTATTTTCACAGTGCCCTAAAACACTGCTCCAATTAATGTGTCCACAATCCATCAGTCAACAAAAGCAATCAACCGAAGACATTATCGGCAGTAGTTTATTTATTTATTTATTTATTCGTATTTGTTAAGTGCGCTCAGCCCTCGGGCATCATGGCGCTAGTTACAACGAGAGAACAGAACTTAGTTACACATAGAAAAACACATACATGCATGATTAATGTACATTAGCATTGAGCAGTTAGTCAAACATATGGTGGTGGTAGGTTTAGTTAAAGAGCGAGGTTTTGAGGTTTTTTCTAAAGGCTGTGAGCAAACTTTCTGCTCTTAGATTAGTGGGGAGCTTGTTCCATAGTTTTGGGGCTATGTATGGGATGCCTATGCCTCCTGCTTTAGCCTTGTTAATGCGCGGTACTGTGAGTTGGTTAGTGTAGCATAGTCTGGTGGGTCTGGTGGCGATGGGTCTGTGGATTGTGTCAGAGAGATAGGATGGTGCTGTGCGGTAGATACATTTGTGTGCTGTAGTAAGAATCTTGTAAGTGATAAGTCTTGCTTGTGAAATGTGGTCTCTTTTTGAGATGCTGAAGGCTGCTCTCAGGGAGTTATTTTGGGTGATCTGAAGTCTATTTAAGTTTTTTACAGAAGTGCTGTCTAGGAGAGCGTTACAATAATCAAGCTTTGCACCTATTCTGACTCTTGCTGTTGAGAGACAGTGTTCTTTGGTTACGAATGGTTTGATGGCGTTTATGAATTTAGTGCTTAAGGCAGAGGCAGAGATAATAGCGTTGACCTGTTTATTCATGGACAGAGTTGCATCAATGTGGACACCTAGAGTTTTGACAGATGACAATACTGGGATGGTACAGTTGTCAATGTTGAAGTTGACGTAGAGACTGTCTAACTTGGCAAGTGTAGACTTTGGGCCAAGAATAAGGATCTCTGTCTTATCCCCGTTAAGGCAGAGGCCATTTGTGGCCATCCACGCTTGAATTGTGACGTGTATTTGTTTTAGAGCTAAGGCGTCTTTGTGATATGAGCCTGTTAGGGGAAGGAGCACTTGGGTATTGTCTGCATAGTTGGTATATGCGATCCCAAGTGCATCAAGTTTATCAAACAGAGGCTTTGTGAAGAGATTATACAGCGTGAGAGCAGTACATGAACCCTGTGGGACACCGCAGTGTATGATGGTGGGTGCTGCATTCGCTGTGTTAGAGAAAGCTTTCATGGCTCTACCTTCTAGGAAAGATGCTATCCATGAAGTAGCTTGGTCTGAGAAGTGTGCTGAGTGGGTGAGGTGTGCAGTGAAGGTTTTATGGTCCACTAGGTCGAACGCTGCTGAGAGGTCTAGCAGGAGAAGGAGGGCAGGTTTACCTGTGTCCAGGATCTTGGTTATTTGGTTTTTTAGATCCAGCAGAACTGTCTCGGTTCCGTGACCTTTACGGAATCCTGACTTTCTGTTTCCTAGGATGGAGTTTGTTTCAAGGTAGAGTTGGATTTGGCTGTGTGCTACCTTGTCTAATATCTTGAGAAGGAAGGGGACTGTTGTTATAGGTCTGTAGTTGTTAGGCTGAGCAGGGTCTAGAGTCGGCTTTTTCAGGAGGGGGCATACCCACGCCTCTTTAAGGCTGTCAGGGATGGAGCACGTCTTAAAGGAGGCATTAATGAATGCGGTAATAAGTGGAGCAAGTGGTTCAGCGCAGCCTTTGATGATCTTAGGAGGGCATACATCGCCTTTGCAGAGAGAAAGTTTCAAGTGTTTCAAAATGTCTTTGACTTCTGATTTAGAGACATCATTAAAGGCAAATTTGGGGAGGTTAATAGTTTTGCTAGTGGGTAAGGTTTGTGTAGGCTGTTTCAATTTTGGTAGGGTATTGTAGTGGTCAAAGATTTTGTTTTGTAGGTGGTCGATTTTTTGAGCATAGCGACTTGAATGCTGTTGCACCAAGCTTCATCTTTGATGATCTCGTCAGTGGAGATCGGAGGAACTGTAAGTTCCTTAAAGATGGTAAAGAGTTCTTTCGAATGGGACTTGGCGTCGGATATTCGACGATTGTAGGCTTGAGATTTGGCATTGAATATGGCATCTTTGTATTTTTTAGCAATATCTTTGAATAGTTCTTTAGTAGCGTTGAAGGGGTTGGCCTGCCAGTTTTTTTGTGCCTGCCGTTTGTTATTGCGTTGGGATTGGGGGTCATCTGTGAACCGTGAGTTACAGTGGAAAGACTTTTTTCTTTTTTTTCTTCTAGGGGAGCAATAGTGTTGGTTGCGTAAACGTATCCTTGAGAATATCTGCTAGGATGTTTGGGTCTTGCGATAAGGCCGGAGCTAGGCATGGTATGTCAAGAAGGGGCCGTAAGTTATCTACAGTTAAATTTTTGGAGCTTCTTGCTACAGTGGCAGATTTGTGTATGATGGTTTTAGTAGTTGGTGCTGTGAGGATGGTGAATTGTATGCAGCTGTGATCTGTCCAAGGGTGGAAGGTGTTAGAGGTGATGGAGGAGTTGCAACTATGGTCGACCAACCAATCCAGAATTCTGCCTTTGGAATGGGTGGGGGACATAATTTTCCATGAGAAGTCTAAGTCGGAAAAGAGGTCCTTTAGGAATGAGATTGCAGTTTTGTCATTGGGATCATTGTATCCTAAATTGAGATCATCTAGGAGTATGGGTTTGGTGGATTCTTTTTATGTTTTCGCTGGGTAGGTCAGTGATTTGCCCTTGGAAATCCACTGGGAGTCCTGGGGGCTGGTAGATGACATGAATGTTGATCGTGTTATTGTGGGAGAGAGACAATTTGGCTGATAGTATGTCTGTATTACCTTCCAATGGGTGTAGAATAGGCCTGAGGTGACAGGTATCTTTGAAGATTAGGGCAACTCCCCCTCCTAATTTATTAGGCCTATCTTGTCTGAGGATAGAGTAGCCTTCAGGTACGGCTATGGTTATGGATGGGCCTGAAGCCTCATGTAGCCAGGTATCGGTGATGGTTAATATATCTAAGTCATGACTAGAGATGAGATCGTTTATTTCCAGGGCATGGGCAGTGAGAGAGCGGACGTTAAGTAGAGCGACCTTGAGGTGTGGTGCCACATAGTTTCTATTTGTACATTGCTGTTTAGCTATTTTGGGCCTGGAATTAGGTGGTTTGGATGTGTTGAGAATGGGTGTTGTATTAGTACAAGTGTGGAGGTGTGTAGTCTGTGGGGTGGAGTGTTATGTTTACCAGAGGTATGGGTTCCTAATCTGACGTTTTTGTGTGTGTCCGGAGTGAGCGGGCGGTGAGGATCCTGGGTGGAGTGCGCGTTCTAAGTCTGCAGAGTCTGGAGCTGCAGTTAGGTACATATGTGAGCGCAGGTGTGGTATGGGGGTAGGATGGTCGGGCATGGTATTGCTACAAGTCATGTTGGTAGAAGCGTATAGGCAGGATGGCGGTGTCAGCCTTCCATATAACGCTATGTCGAGGAGAGTGAGTATAATGAGTAGCGTGTTTCTCAGGTGGTTGGGTATGGTACACATACTAAGGCAGCGAGTTGAAGGAGTGCTGACCGGTAGGCTCGAACAGGAGGAGGCTCTAACAAAGATATAATGCTATCTGAGCTAAACGTTTTCAATATGCAATTATAGGTTTTGAACATACATTTTGGTGATTACCAGTGGGTTTCTAAAATACAAGAAAAGACCATAAGAACTAGGCTGTTTCGAGATATAAATGAGCCAAGATACTAGACTCTCTGAGCGCGAGCTAATAGGAGGTGTGGTGTTAGCGCGTGAACAATGGAATTAGTAAAATAGTCTAATTCAGTATACAGCAGGCAATGGCATCTAACTATTATTGACAAATATCAAACGGCATTTAGTCAATAGGCAACAACGTTTGTGTGAACACGGTAGGTTAGTCTGTTGATGGTATATTCTCTACTCTCAGTATGTTTGAGTCGGTTCGGTGTGGAAGCAAAGAGTACTGGCCCCACGGCTCCCATGGTGAACAGGGGCAAACCGGAAGGGCCTTGCCCTCGCGAGCCTTCCTCGAGCAGCTTCCGCCTACCAGCGGACCTCTGTGCAGTAAACAAGGACGTTGCTAGGCAACGCAATCAAGCAATCACCATAATGGCCGACGGCCATTTTGTCAGGCATCCGCCTCGCGGCCTGAGGATTCCCGAACTGTGCAGTGTGGGCACGGCGCGGAGAAAAGCTGCAGTCAGCAGCATGCAATCAACTCACCAGGGGCTCTGGGAGTGCTCCTGCCTGGCACGGGAGAGGGAACGGCTCGTCCTGCAGTTGCGTGAAGAGAAGGGGGTGATATCACCGTCGCTCAAGATCATTTAGGGGAGGCTTGCAGGGAGAAGGGCTCCTAGTTGTTTTTAAAATTATTTCTCACAATATGGTACAAACTGAAAATAAAAGGCTTGCATGCATTAAATTCACAATTTATCCAAGCAACATTTACCACTTGAGCAAGCTTGCTTACTTACTTAATTAAATATTAGTGAGTCGAAAAGGTATGCACATTCAGATGGCCTTTGTGTACTGGGCTTCACCTGTTTTTGGTGCAAGTGATGAGATTCAAGTTGGATGAATTCTGGGATCTGAAAATGAGGTATGATTTCTTTGTGTTTAGGAAATAAGGATATCCTTTATCTCAACCTACAAAGCCAAATTCGCTGTAATAAATGTATATTGCAACCCAGCAGCCCTAAATGATGAGGCCTTCTATAAAGGGCTACGACGAATATTACATCTTGTCAATATCTCCAACGACATAACCCATACCATCATATTGGGAGATATTAATTTAGATTGTATTAACACCAAATACCACCACCAACAAGCTCAGAACTGGTCTTCATTCATGGAAGAGAGACGTTACATCATGTTAAATGGAGCTATTCAGGGCGACATTCCAGCAAAAGCTACTTGTCCCGTAATACGTCCCGTAATACATCAGAAAGTGTAATTGATTATATTTATGTTGATTGTTCATTATTCCAATGGGTCCAAAGGTTTGAAGTTGTCACCTTACCTTATAGTGACCATAAACTCTTATCAATGACAATGTCGAGTGAAATCTCTATTTCCAAAGAAAGGTATGCTCTAACAGGTTTAGTATTAAATATGGCAAACAATAGAATTAGTTGGACAACATCCAAGATTACATCCTTTATGTACCAACTAGAAAGTAATACAACAACATCACTACTAACACCATATACAGAACTACTTACCTGCTATGCTAATACAATCACCATAATGAAAAATAGTCGCCTGAAACACATTCATGCGTATGACAGTAAAATCGTACATAGACGGGCAGAATATAGGAAGCAAAGAAGGCAACTTCTAACTTTGGGTTTTCCAGCTTGTGAGTCACCCTTAAAACATGCAAAGACAAGATACAAAAATTGGCTTAAAGGTCACAAATATTTACACTTGCAACGTGATGGTGAGCGCATGGGGTTAGCGATGGTTAATAAAAACTCCTCGGAGTTGTCGCAGCTCCTAAATGGTCTATCATCTGACAAACAAGTAGATGCACAACTCAACATGATTAGTGAAAAAACATGGATAGACCACTACACTAATCTATATGCTGACTCTAGCTACAATTCAATTACAAATATCTCTTGAAGTACTCGTAATTGGGAATTACATTTCGATTTATCGGATATCGAACAGCTAATTGCACATTCAAGTCCCTCCAGGGCTGCTGGGCCGGATGGCCTATCTAATCATCTCTTCAAGAGTAATTTTGATCAATGGGCAAAGATATTATATAACATATTTAATACCATCATAATAACACAGCAAGTGCCAATGTCATGGAAAACCTCCTTAATCATCCCAATATTTAAGAAAGGTGACCGTATATCACCATTGAATTACCGACCAATAGCACTCCTAGATGTGCCCGGGAAGATCTTCACGAAGTTGCTATTGAGAGACTTTAACAACTGGACACTGAACAATAATAAATGTGACCCAAACCAAATGGGCTTTGTGCAAGGAATGGGGACACATGTAAATTTGATGTGCCTGAATGCGATCAAAGCGCAGTGTCACTCAACAAAACAACCTATCTTTTTTGCTTTTGTTGACCTACGCTCTGCCTTCGACTCGGTATCCCGAGTGAAGTTATTTGAGAAATTGAGCAGAGATAAATGCCCATATACCATCTTTGATCTGTTAAAAGAACTACATACGGACACATCTATTCGGGTAAGACTTTCATTACAAGGAAGTTTATCGGCACCAATCTGCCCATTTCAAGGTCTGAAACAGGGATGTTCTTTGGCCTCCTCAGTCTTCAATTATTACATCCAAGACTTGAAAAATGTCTTTGCTGTGGCCCACTCAGACTCTCCCAAAATTGCAAATGTTGCCATAAAACATCTCTTATATGCTGACGATCTTGTTTTAATTTCTAAAACACAGATAGGCCTTCAAGTACTGTTGACCACTGTTCAAGAATACATACAAGTCAATGAACTGCAAATAAAGCATGAGAAAACACAGATAGTTCAATATCTCCCGACAAAAACCATCAGGTGAAAATTCTCTTGGTCTGTAAACACAGTACAGCTACAGATGGTCACCATGTATAAATATTTAGGCACTTGTTTTGAGGGAGCTCCAAAATCGAAACATCAATTTGACTGTATCGAGAGGAAAGTCAACACTGCAATATGTCAAACTCACATAATTATGCATAGAAATGGTAAGTTTTCGCTCAAACCTGCTTGGTTGTACTGGAAACAAGAAGCGGTACCTACCATCTTATATGGCCTAGAGGCTCTACCAATATTATGTACTGCTCAAGTAGATAAATGGGAAAATATGTACTGGAGGAAGATACTACACATCCCAAATTGTGTACCACATTCATGGATAAAATATGAACTTGGTTTGGTGTCCCTATATGCCCTGGATAATTGGAGGTGTTGCTCACTTTTTGGAAATGTTTAATGTCTGTAAATAGAGACATTGTGCTAAACGCTTTATCTACCTATATGTTTTCAACAAAACACTCCTTTATGGCCAAGTGGTTAAATCATCTGTATAAAGTCCTAAGTGAAAATGATATAAGTATTGACTTGCTGGTCAAAAATCCGCAGAAAGCAAAAAGAAAGCTATATGAAATGGACTGGATTCGCACATGTGACAGATGTGTAACATTTAAAGATGGCAGTGATAATAGGTTTCCTCCAAAAAGATCACAAACATTACCATTTTATCTGATGAAAATGCCTTCATCATATTATAGACAGTCAATATTGCGATTACGCTTCAACCTGTGGCCTGTAAAAGACATCCTAGCTAGGCGACGATTAATAGATCCGCGAGCAAATCTTTGTAGATTTTGTAAGTTTGCCGGCACCCCAGAAACTCTGGAACATCTGCTCACACAATGTGAGGAATTGAGGCATCTAAAACAAATCCACTTCAGCATACACTGCAGGTTCCTGGGTAATTTGACGTATGAGGCATGCTGGGGCATCATCTTGAGTAATACTCAACCAGTGCTACAGTTAGCAGCCATTCATTTTCTGGATAGTCTGCAAATAGGAATCTGTGAATAGACTCACTATAACCCTTCGCCATCTATGCGTTATGCAGTCAACTCATTAATCACCTGCGTGCTGATTGGGTCTTGATATGCTAAACTGTTTTCTGTTTAACTGCTTCTTGTTTTGCGACTCTTGTACATATTCATGATTAACTGTACCTATGATTATGTATCTATGTTGAATGGTCTGTAAAATGTATTTAAATGTAACAATGGAAACAATGTGCAATGTAGTGGTGATTTAGCTTCAGTATAACTATTTATCAGTATATACACATGTTTTTTTGTATGTTGTGTTTTATTTTTTTATTTTTTTGTTCTACTTCTATGTTTTAATGTTTTAATTTGTACTATATAAATATTGAAAGGTTGATTAATTTCAACCAAAAACAATAAAAAAAGATATCCTTTATCTTTGTTATTAGTTGCACATTGTCCTGATAAACTAAAATGTTCTTCCACAACCCAAAAAAACAGGGCACAGATCTAAATTGTTAAGATCAATGCAGTCTGGATTCTGAGCTGGCTCTAGCACAAACCTGCTATGTTTAAGGTGCCCGCTGATTACCTGTGCATATTTGATAGAGGCAGAAGCCTGATCACACGCCCCAGTCAGCTTTATAATTAAAAATAGAATTGCTCTTAATTAGTTCTCCTACCTATTGGGAGGTTACAAAAGGTTACTATTGGGGAGGTGGGTCGAGTCTTACATACCAACATTCATTATTGTAAAGGGTGCCATCCTATAGCCCAAAATCACCAAATTTAATTTGAAGCTGCTGTGTGCATCTTTATTCATCAGTAGCCTATAAGTAGGTCTTGGCTCATGGAAGTGATTGCTTACCTGATCTGACATGCGATCCATCTTTTTTGCTGTGACCTATGTTCCTGCTCGAAGGGCTGCTTCTGAATTTCTGTCATTGTGAGCTGGTGGCAGTTGGCTCCTTTGAAGGGTGGTGGTCACATGTGAAATTGGCCAGGAACCAGTGCTTAATTTGTAAGAAAATAAGTGCAAGGCCCCAAATATTTTCTTTGATGGGGTGAAAGGAAGCTCCACATCTACCGTTGACACCACCCACTGTTGCAGCGTACAATGTCACACGGGTGCTCCATACAGTGTCAACATATTTGGGGTTAAAGCTCCAACTTCTACTGGTTCATTGAGGGTGAAATAGGCATAACATGTTAGTTGTGTCTTGAAATAAAATAAATGTTTAAGTGTTTCTTTAAAACACATCATTGTTAACATTTTGCTCTAATCCTAGTGGTGTCAAGTGGAGCATGTTAACCATCTAGGCCCAGGAAAAAAGAGCAAGCATGTTTTCCTCCTATGGTAAATTGATGGACGAATGTAGGCAAAATCATTACTGAACTGGGGAGTTGCCTGTGAAACACTGCAGCAAGATCATCTTGCACAGGTTGTGTAGCGACAAGGAATGAAGAAACTGAAAAAGCGGTGCCATAGTGGTTGCTTTAGACTTTTATTAAATTAAAACCCAAACCTATCTATCCCTAATGCTAAGGGTTTTCCCTACCTAAACTAAAGAAACTCGGTGCTCGTCAAGTGCTCATCAGGAAGTCTGTATGAGTCAAAACAATAAGGCACCATCCCAGTCACAAATGCTACTACTCTATCCCTGTCACTACAGCAAAACACTGTAAAGTCCAGGTTGTTTAAAGTGAAGGTTACATAAACGTTCGGGTCCCTGTAACCCAACAGAAAAATCAAATAGTTACAAAACGTTCTTGTGGGGCTAAAAGAATGACTCCCATCTCCTAGCTGGTAACCCAATGTCTTTCACAGTTCTTAAAAAGGTTTGTAGTTGCCTTATGTGGGTTTTCACAATCTCTGGGTTTTGCACCTCTATTCCTCTGCCCCCACTGAGACGATGAAGCCATTCTTGGAGTCCTGCTTGACTTTCCAGTATCACCCTCTTGTGGAATTGACCTGGGTACTGTATCAAAATGTGGTTTATGGTTCACTCTATTTCTTTATGGTTTACAGTCTTGTATCTTCCCAGACCTCTCCCAGACCTGTACTTGTTCCTGTTACCTTCTCTGGGTGAACTCTTCACTGGTTTCAACAGGGGTCAAAGGTTTGCTCTTCCTACTTCACCTTCTTCCTTTAGTAGTCCTCTGTGTCTCTCCTCTCTCATACCTCGAATTTTTGTGGACTGCCTCGGTGTAGCTGTCGGACCCTTTGGCCCCACTGTGACAGGTTATGTCTCCTCCATGGTGCCTTGCTCTCTCCTGATAGTCACCTACTCGACTCTGCTGGAGGCACTCTTGGCACCGTTGTCAAACCGCTCGTCCACCCACTATTGGTCGTGCCACCATCTCTCAGTCTCTGCAAGTTTATGACGCCTATTCCCAACTGACTCGCAAGACTCTTCTTCGGCATCCCGCTATTCCTCTTCTCAGCCTTGGCGATGAGCCCTGCTGCAGTCTCCCAAAGCCCCTTGCCAGCTTTCCAAGCTTTGATGCATCCTTCTCAGTTGCCTGGTTCTCCCTCTGGTTGTATCCAGCTTGCCAGAACGGTTCAGAGGATGATGAATAACAGGTTCCTTCTTTGCTGCTCTGTGTAAATAGCAGGTATGACGCAGCGTTACGTCCATACAATTGACAGCAGTTTTTCTAGCCCCCGTCCTGCTCGAATGTAGCATTTGTGAGTGCTTCTTCATCTCAGTATTTATGTCAACAGGTGGGTTCAATGTTTTACAATAACACATGGTTTTTGAGGTAATCTAATGTTGATAAGATTTGGGCATTATCGTCAGCCTACATGATGGGGTTTTACAGGGATTGTCCTTCCCAATTACGTCCTTATCCCCAGGAGAGGAATCACTCTCCATGCGATCCGCCTGAATTTTACCACCTCTAGAAGGACTATTAGTTCGTGGCCGAACCTCCCTAGCCTCATGGAAAGGGGTTCTCCCCTGGGAAGAAGTTATGCCATTTAAAGCATAATCACAGTTGGCACTTGTGACTGGCTCTCCTGTTTGATATGGGTCTTTTCACTGACTTTGCCCCTGTGTTGCGGCTGTTGGCTGGTGACTGTCCTGTAATTGTCAACCCACCCTGCTGGTTATTACACTAGCGCAGAGCTTTCAAACGGTGTGCCGCGCCACCTTAGTGTGTTTAGCGGCAGTTTGTAGGTGTGTCACGTTAAATGCAGAAAATTGTGCGGAAGGACACAGCGGAGCTCCCATACTCGCATTTGCTTCCCTTGCCGCTCCCCCGGATCTTCCAAAATGGCTAATATTAAAGCAACTAAGCCTTAGCAACTTAGATTTTATGGCATATTGACATAGGATGTACGTGATTGGCAGTGCCTGAGCAGTACGGCGAGGAGTGTGGAGACACTGGCTGCACAAGGACTATGGAGAATTCACAATTCTCATTGGAGACTCCTTTAACGGAGCAATTAACAGAGCATTAGTTGTGAGTTGCATCATCAGTTTAGCAGAGGAGTCCCCCGGTGGTCCTGGACTGGGTCTACATCGAGCGGGCCGTCCTCCATCTTGGCCAATCGGAATGGAGCTCAGTGGAGGCCAGAAGCCTCAGAATCAGCATGCTCCCAATCACCCGGCTGAGTGCAGCTACAGGCTCCCAGCCAGTCAACCCACATGCTGCTGGCTGAAGGTAGGTCTTCCTTCCAAACCAAAGGTGGCAAACAGCAAGCCACCCACAACGTGGCACTTATAATTTGATTTCTGACATTTATTTTAATTTTTACTCCGCTGTAACTGTGGATTAACCACCCACTGGCAGTGTACCACCGGAGAGTGCTGGAACTGGTGCCCAGAACCACAGTTCTGGGCTCTTGGTGAGCCAATGAAACATTTGACAAAGTCTTGGCCACACTGCAAGGGCTAGGACTGAACCTACCACAAGAATCTCAGGAGGTGTAAACAAGACTTGCCAATGGCAGCAATGGCAGATGGTGCAACAGTCATCACTACTCTTCATTTAGAGAGATGAAACCAAGACAACAGATGTCTTACAAGGGCTTGCGTCCATACTGATAACTCCAAAAGATGACATGGAAAAGCCAGAACTGATGAATGTAAAAAGCAATGCTTTTGCTCTCACCGATTGTAAATGACTCTCCAGCCCCTCCTTCCCACTTACCTTTGTGCATCATCTTTCCACTCATGCCTTCTCATGATCACTTGCATAGCCTCTCTACTGTGTCTGCCTTAACCTTGCCTCGGTGCATGGCATTGCAGCATACTTCTATGGCATTCATCCAATTAGAACATTTAAACATGCAAACAAACAAACATATTATGTCTTTTCAAGCCATAGTAACATGGATGTTACAGGTTTACACATTGTCACACTTCTTGTCCTGTGCATGATAACCACAGGCTGCCCTTTTGAGCATCATCTGTGGACTGAGCCTGGCTCCATGATAAAGATCAAATACGAAACTCCACGTTTTTATTTGGTTAAATTTGGTTTGCATCCATCCATTTTTTTGTAATGTTACCAAATGAGTGTAAAGCACAATTTAAGCAGTGAAGCAGTGTCATGGTGATGAACAGCTAGGCATTATCATCTCAAAACTGTCTTATGTGGAAACTAGAAACCAGTGCTACGAATCAACTTGAAAATTGCCTGCTTTTCTGAAGTTGGATTAATACAGACTTCCAGAGGCTTGTTGCGAGAGTAGAGAAGTCTTGATCTCCACTATGCTGCTTTATAAACCTGGAACAAGCCACATATTTTGCACAAAAAGATCTTAAAGAGTGCATTGTGGCATGCAGTACAATTTGTTGCGGACACCATTCATGGACAGGCCATCCCGCCGAATAGGTGCGGTCACATGATGACGTCTGGGGACTTCCGCGCCCATGATGGCTGTCCGGGGTCACCGATCCAGCGGGAGATACAGGGTGCATGCGCATAACTGTCCGTAGGACATTCCGGGGTGTGCATCCTCAAAAAGGAGGTGTCCCCGGACAGTCGTACTGTTCGAGGACTATTATTGGGTGCTTAAAAAAAAATTACAGAACAATATACAAAGTCATTTACCGTATAAAAGATACATTTATTTAGGAAAGGGATAGGGTATCGGAATGGGAAACATAAATGGGAAAATACTGATCATGGGAGGAAGGGAGGAAGGGAGTGAGGTTTCATCAAAGTGTCTTTCTTGGGAATAGGGCTCTCTTTGTGATTCTTGGGATTCTATGTAGTTAATTTAGGGTATTGTTTCTTTGTGAATACTATATACTATAAGAAAAGGTCTGTACAAATAACATTATTTATTTATATTAAAAGATTCATTGTATACCATTAGACACGTTATCATCACTTATTTATTCTTTTGCAAAACGTTCTTTGTTTGGTGAAATATAGCCCCTGGGCGCCAGAAATACAAGGACAGCACAGAAATGGGGTCCGACATAAGGCCAATTGAACCCAAATCACAAGGAAAGAAAGTGGGCCGCAAGCCACCCACCACGTGGCACTTATGATTTGATTTCTGACATTTATTTTTATTTTTACTCTGCTGCAACCGTGGATTGACCACCCCCCGGCAGTGTACCACCAGAGAGTGCTGGAACTGGACTCTGGACATAGGCGTTACAAATATTTTCACCAATATAGCCTTGTAGTGAGATGTATATATTTAGACCATTCTTGTGGGATTTTTGGTTCTCTACTTCATCTGTTTTTGGAGCTGAGTTCTTACTTGGACCTATGTGTTCTAATAAGTATTGTAAATACTTTAGTTAATTTTGTTTACTTTTCATATTTTCTCCTGATTCCTATCTTTATCTCACCTTATCACTGTGGGAGAGGAGCACAGGTGCTGTTATTTTCACAAGAAAAAACAGAGAAAGATAAGCGCTAAAAACAGTCCTATCATTTTCATATTCAGTTAATGCTAAAACCTAAAAATGAATTTACATAGATGTATTCATTAAATTGCAGTTGAATTACCTGTAAAATTGATACGTTTCTAATTAAGAAAAGAAAAGCTGGTGAATATGACATTTGTGATGAACAAAATGTAGCTGGCACAGAGGAAACTACGCAAGAACCAACTGTTAAATGGTCTGTATTAGTAAGTGTAGAGGAAAAAGCCTCGTTTATACAAAAAGGATTATATGAAACTGGGGTTCACATTTTATGGTACTGAAAACAATCATTGTCCCCAGTGTTTAGTTTGTGGGGATATACTTGCAAATGAAGGAATGGTACAAAACACATTAAAACGTAATTTTACCTCAAAATACAGTTAGAATACTTTATTGAGCTTTCAAAATCTATAAAGAATCAGTCTGCATCATTCACAAAGTGAATGAAGACATCAGAGAATGCTTAAAAGGCAAGTTACTTGGTTGCTCAAATAATTGCCAAAAACATGGACCCACAAACTACTGGCAAAACCACCATAAAGGAATGTTGCTATTAATGGAACAATGTTTGGGCCCGATTTTGAGATATAAGTTAATAAAATCCCTTTGGCAGATAACACGATTGGAAGATGTATTCAAGACATGTCTGATGACATTAAGCAGCAAATGAAGGATATTTTTCAAGATGATAATATGATCTCTACATTACAATTAGAAGAAGCAGCAGATGCCTGTGGGGTAGCACAATTATTGGTTTGTTTCATTCATACTGACAGAATTATTGAGCAATTCTTGTGTTGTCTAGAACTTCCAATGAGAACTAGAGGTGAAGATATATTTAAAGCTATATGTTGATTTATGAAGGAAAATAATCTGCAAGGGTTAAATTGTGAAGGAATATGCACATATGGCACCCCCTCAATGATTGATTCAACCAAAGGTTTTATGACTTTAGCAAAGACAGAGAATGATCAATGTATAATGGCTCATTGTTTTTTACATCACAAAGCACTAGCCATTAAAACCATTGGAAATGAATTAAGAAAAGGTTTTGGACAAAGTGGTTCAAACAGTCAATTACATTAAAAGTAGGCCTCTTCAATCACGATGATTTGCTCATATTAGTGAAGAAATGGGGGCAAGATTTAAAAAGCTTCTCATACACACAGAGGCTGTTGTCTCTCAAGAGGTCGAGTGCTTTGTTGTCTATACTAATTGAGAGAAATTATGCTTAAATGTTTTGAGGAAAATCAGCAAAATTATTTCTGCAATCTAATTCAAAACAAACTTTGATGCACAAAATTGGCATATCTTGCAGACATATTTGAAGGTTTGAATAAATTAAACACTAGTATGCGAGGAAAAGGAGAAACTATCTTAACAGCGGTAGATGTAATTTGTGCTATGAGAGACAAAATAGTCATTTAGAAAAGGAAAGTGCAAGTAAGCAATTTTTAAAAGTTTTCCAAAAATGCTGAGTGCCAGCTAAAATATATCAGCTTGCTAACTGTTGACCATTTAACATTGCTCGGAGATAAAGTTCATCGTTACTTCCCAAATGTTGAAACCCAAGACTGTAATTGGATCAGAAATAAATTATTTTCAAATGCAACGATGATCTTTTCACTTATTGAAGAAGAAGAATTAGCTGACATAAAAAATGATTGAAATCTGTTAATGATGTATGAAGAGGCTGAATTAGTCAGCTTTTGGATTCTTATTTCAAAAATGCATGCAAACATAAAAAAGAAGTGTTGCAGTTTTCTACTACATACATTTGTGAAGTATCCTTTTCAACAAGGGCAAATTTAAAGACACTGAAACGTGGAAGCTTAAAAATGCTTGATGATGAAATGCCAGTGTCTTTATCTAATATTCCACCAAATATTCCAAATATCTTTATTCTATGTATTTTTTGGAAGGTGGCAGGCTGCTACTTGATGCGCTGTCCTAAAAAGATGCATCGTTCCCTGCAATCCCTCTAAGCTAGAACATCTGCTGATGTTAAAGAGGGATAGCAGCAACATAGAGGGCAAGCAAGCAGTTAATTCCCATAAAACGAGCAACACATCTGGTGTGTTCATCATGGTGAATGGCTCTGTCATAAGAATGGGCATTTTGTGGAAGCAAAGGCTACTGTTTAAATTGGAGATTAGTGTTGTAGAATGTTGCCTCTAAGAACAACTTGTCTAAAAAAATTCAGTGCTCGTTTGTTATTGTTAGATTTGGTTTCCATGTCTGCAATTTACATATCAAAAACAAAGAGGTGATGGCTGGAAGGTTTAGACTGAATCTTAACCACTGGCATTGCTCGGGGCAACCCTCCAGACCATCGTTCTTCGCCTGCCAAGCCATTACAGAAGGGGAAAGACCATATGCAAATCAGGCTTGGCCCCACCCCAAAAGGGGCAGTCCTGCCCGAACTGCTAGGTCACATCCCTTTTGCACGAGACCACAAGCATCCCCAAACATGTTTCGCCCTTGTTGGGGCTCATCAGTGAGGAGTAGCTTGGGTCTCTAGGCCCAGCAGGCACGGGACCCACGTCTGGGCATACCCGTCCCACTCGGGGTGACAAAGCAAAAACAAAGAGGTGATGGCTGGAAGGTTTAGACTGAATCTTAACCACTGGCATTGCTCGGGGCAACCCTCCAGACCATCGTTCTTCGCCTGCCAAGCCATTACAGAAGGGGAAAGACCATATGCAAATCAGGCTTGGCCCCACCCCAAAAGGGGCAGTCCAGCCCGAACTGCTAGGTCACATCCCTTTTGCACGAGACCACAAGCATCCCCAAACATGTTTTGCCCTTGTTGGGGCTCATCAGTGAGGAGTAGCTTGGGTCTCTAGGCCCAGCAGGCACGGGACCCACGTCTGGGCATACCCGTCCCACTCGGGGTGACAAAGCAAAAACAAAGAGGTGATGGCTGGAAGGTTTAGACTGAATCTTAACCACTGGCATTGCTCGGGGCAACCCTCCAGACCATCGTTCTTCGCCTGCCAAGCCATTACAGAAGGGGAAAGACCATATGCAAATCAGGCTTGGCCCCACCCCAAAAGGGGCAGTCCAGCCCGAACTGCTAGGTCACATCCCTTTTGCACGAGACCACAAGCATCCCCAAACATGTTTCGCCCTTGTTGGGGCTCATCAGTGAGGAGTAGCTTGGGTCTCTAGGCCCAGCAGGCACGGGACCCACGTCTGGGCATACCCGTCCCACTCGGGGTGACAAAGCAAAAACAAAGAGGTGATGGCTGGAAGGTTTAGACTGAATCTTAACCACTGGCATTGCTCGGGGCAACCCTCCAGACCATCGTTCTTCGCCTGCCAAGCCATTACAGAAGGGGAAAGACCATATGCAAATCAGGCTTGGCCCCACCCCAAAAGGGGCAGTCCAGCCCGAACTGCTAGGTCACATCCCTTTTGCACGAGACCACAAGCATCCCCAAACATGTTTCGCCCTTGTTGGGGCTCATCAGTGAGGAGTAGCTTGGGTCTCTAGGCCCAGCAGGCACGGGACCCACGTCTGGGCATACCCGTCCCACTCGGGGTGACAAAGCAAAAACAAAGAGGTGATGGCTGGAAGGTTTAGACTGAATCTTAACCACTGGCATTGCTCGGGGCAACCCTCCAGACCATCGTTCTTCGCCTGCCAATCCATTAGTCCTGGTTACGAGAGACTTCCCCAGAGTCTTTAGTTCACTATCTTTCACAGAGAAGAAATGTCCCAAACATATCAGTCTTTGTCCTGCCCTGGGGCAGTCCAGCACCAAAATGCTAGGCAATTCTCCTCTGAACAAGAGTACCAGCAGAAACCCCAGACACGTGTTTTGGTCTGGTTGGACCTCATCAGTAGGGTGGATATGTGCCTCTCTAAGAATGGTGAGCAAGGGGTCCACGTCTGGATTCCCCTAGTAATTTAGGGTGAGACCCAAAGTTACTTAAATATGCAAATTAACAAGGGGGGTCCTGGGAGTCCCTCTGCCAGACATTAGTCCTGGTTACGAGAGACTTTCCCAGAGTCTTTAGCTCACTATCTTTCACAGAGAAGAAATATCCCAAACATATCAGTCTTTGTCCTGCCCTGCCCTGCAGCAGTCCAGCACCGAAATGCTAGGCAATTCTCCTCTGAACAAGAGTACCAACAGAAACCCCAGACACGTGTTTCGGTCTGGTTGGACCTCATCAGTAGGGTGGATCTGTGCCTCTCTAAGAATGGTGAGCAAGGGGTCCACGTCTGGATTCCCCTAGTAATTTAGGGTGAGACCCAAAGTTACTTTAATATGCAAATTAACAAGGGGGCTCCTGGGAGTCCCTCTGCCAGACATTAGTCCTGGTTACGAGAGACTTACCCAGAGTCCTTAGCTCACTATCTTTCACAGAGAAGAAATATCCCAAACATATCAGTCTTTGTCCTGCCCTGGTGCAGTCCAGCACCGAAATGCTAGGCAGTTCTCCTCTGAACAAGAGTACCAACAGAAACCCCAGACACGTGTTTCGGTCTGGTTGGACCTCATCAGTAGGGTGGATCTGTGCCTCTCTAAGAATGGTGAGCAAGGGGTCCACGTCTGGATTCCCCTAGTAACTTAGGGTGAGACCCAAAGTTACTTAAATATGCAAATTAACAAGGGGGTCCTGGGAGTCCCTCTGCCAGACATTAGTCCTGGTTACGAGAGGCTTACCCAGAGTCTTTAGCTCACTATCTTTCACAGAGAAGAAATATCCCAAACATATCAGTCTTTGTCCTGCCCTGGGGCAGTCCAGCACCGAAATGCTAGGCAATTCTCCTCTGAACAAGAGTACCAACAGACACCCCAGACACGTGTTTCAGTCTGGTTGGACCTCATCAGTAGGGTGGATCTGTGCCTCTCTAAGAATGGTGAGCAAGGGGTCCATGTCTGGATTCCCCTAGTAACTTAGGGTGAGACCCAAAGTTACTTAAATATGCAAATTAACAAGGGGGGGTCCTGGGAGTCCCTCTGCCAGACATTAGTCCTGGTTACGAGAGACTTACCCAGAGTCTTTAGCTCACTATCTTTCACAGAGAAGAAATATCCCAAACATATCAGTCTTTGTCCTGCCCTGGGGCAGTCCAGCACCGAAATGCTAGGCAATTCTCCTCTGAACAAGAGTACCAACAGAAACCCCAGACACGTGTTTCAGTCTGGTTGGACCTCATCAGTAGGGTGGATCTGTGCCTCTCTAAGAATGGTGAGCAAGGGGGTCCACGTCTGGATTCCCCTAGTAACTTAGGGTGAGACCCAAAGTTCCTTAAATATGCAAATTAACAAGTGGGGTCCTGGGAGTCCCTCTGCCAGACATTAGTCCTGGTTACGAGAGACTTACCCAGAGTCTTTAGCTCACTATCTTTCACAGAGAAGAAATATCCCAAACATATCAGTCTTTGTCCTGCCCTGGGGCAGTCCAGCACCGAAATGCTAGGCAATTCTCCTCTGCAACAAGAGTACCAACAGAAACCCCAGACACGTGTTTCAGTCTGGTTGGACCTCATCAGTAGGGTGGATCTGTGCCTCTCTAAGAATGGTGAGCAAGGGGTCCACATCTGGATTCCCGTAGTAACTTAGGGTGAGACCCAAAGTTACTTAAATATGCAAATTAACAAGGGGGGTCCTGGGAGTCCCTCTGCCAGACATTAGTCCTGGTTATGAGAGACTTACCCAGAGTCTTTGGCTCACTATCTTTCACAGAGAAGAAATATCCCAAACATATCAGTCTTTGTCCTGCCCTGGGGCAGTCCAGCACCGAAATGCTAGGCAATTCTCCTCTGAACAAGAGTACCAACAGAAACCCCAGACACGAGCTATCCACCTGGTAGGAGATGGAAAATGGAGCTGGTGATTGGATGAGGTTGGTATGTTCATGTGTTAAAGTTGAGAGTTCCCTTTAGGGGAATGAAGGACTAAGGGTAAGGCAAATAAAGTGGCAGATGTAATAGTCTGCTTTGATAAGGACTGCTGTATTGATCACAGTTTTGTCAGATTGTAATGTGATTTTAGCTCTTATGGTTGTTGAGTAAGTGGTTGCTGGCAGATCTGGTAGTTGAGGTAATGAAGATAATCTTTACATTGGACTATTGAAGCTGCGCCAGTGGCAAACAAAATCAACCTATTCCTCCTGGACCCAACATAGAGCAAGATTAGGAATAGGAAAATCTAGATCGACATCAGGGGCTTATTTCCATAAAAAAGGCAAAAACAAGAGTGAGCCATTGTCTGGAAGGGCATGAATCCTAAAAAAGAGATTGGTGGGCCAGTGGAAGAGCCATCTGATCATTACCAACAGAACATTGACCACAGGACGAAGTTGTTTTTGTTTTTATTTTTGTAACGGCCACGACATGTATGCAAAGTCACATCAGACCACCTTGATGAAAAGAAGAAAAAGAAAATGAGGTTGTGGGAAAAGAGGTGGGGACAGGGTTTAATTAAAAGCAAACAAAGAAGTCACATTCCACATTCCGTGGATCAAATGAGATGCTACTCCAAAGGTTCTGATAGCCATTTTTGGGTTGTGCCGCATCAGCCTGCCTTGAAGGCCTTCGAAAAGAGGAATGTTAATTTTGCCGTACTGAATTTGAAGTGTTCATGTTCTAGTCTGGTTTTCCTTTGCGGCTTGTTCCACAGTTCTGGGCTCTTGGTGAGCCAATGAACCATTTGACAAAGTCTTGGCCACACTGCAAGGGCTAGAACCGAACCTACCACAAGAATCTCAGGAGGTGTAAACAAGACTTGCCAATGGCAGCAATGGCAGATGCTGCAATAGTCGCCACTACTCTCCATTTAGAGAGATGAAAGCAAGACAACAGATGTCTTACAAGGGCTTGCGTCTATACTGACTCCTCCAAAAGATGACATGGAAAAGCCAGAACTGATGAATGTAAAATGCAATGCTTTTGCTCTCACCGATTGTAAATGACTCTCCAGCCCCATCCTTCCCACTTACCTTTGTGCACCACCTTTCCACTCATGCCTTCTCATGATCACTTGCATAGCCTCTCTACTGTGTCTGCCTTAACCTTGCCTCGGTGCATGGCATTGCAGCATACTTCTATGGCATTCGTCCAATTAGAATACTTAAACACGCAAACAAACAAACGTATTATGTCTTTACAAGCCATAGTAACATGGATGTTAAAGGCTAACACATTGTTACACTTCTTGTCCAGTGCATGATAACCACAGGCTGCCCTTTTGAGCGTCATCTGTGGGCGGAGGCTGGCCCCATGATAAAGATCAAATACGAAACTCCACGTTTTTATTTGGTTAAATTTGGTTTGCATCCATCCATTTTTTTGTAATGTTACCACATGAGTGTAAAGCACATTTTAAGCAGTGAAGCAGTTTCATGGTGATGAACAGCTAGGCATTATCATCTCAAAACTGTCTTATGTGGAAACTGGAAACCAGTGCTATGAATCAACTTGAAAATTGCCTGCTTTTCTGAAGTTGGATTAATACAGACTTCCAGAGAGAGTAGAGAAGTCTTGATCTCCACTCTGCTGCTTGCTAAACCTCAAACAGGCCACATATATTGCACAAGAAGATCTTAAAGAGTGCATTGTGGCATGCGGGACAATTTGTTGCGGATGCCATTCATGGACAGGCCGTCACGCTGAATAGGTGCGGTTACATGATGACGTCCGGGGACTTTCGCGGCTATGACGGCCGTCCGCAGCCACCCATCCAGCGGGAGATGCAAGGTGCATGTGCATAACTGTCCGTAGAACAGGCATGCTGTCCGCAGACTAATTAAAAGTGCGTCATGTGAAACCGGACATGTCCAGACACTGCACTTGTCTGGGGGCACCTCTATTTTGTGTATGGACACCCCGGACGTTCCGGGTGTGCATCCTCAAAAAGGAGGTGTCCCCAGACAGTCGTACTGTCCGAGGACTATTATTGGGCACTTAAAAAAAATTACAGAACAATATGTACAACATTTACAGTATAAAAGATACATTTATTTAGGAAAGTGATGGGGTATCGGAATGGGAAACATAAATGGCAAAATTATAAATTTCTGTACAATAATGATCATGGGAAGAAGGGAGTGAGGTTTCATCAAAGTGTCTTTCTTTTAAATTTTGAGAATCTAATGGGGCTGATTGCTGGCGACAAAGGGGAAAGGTGCAAGAAGCACAGTGATAATGAATACTTGGGGATAGGGCTCTCTTTGTGATTCTTGGGATTCTGCGTAGTTCATTTAAGGTATTGTTTCTTTGTGAATACTATGTGCTATAAGAAAAAACTAAATGTTAATTTCAGTGAGGTCTGTACAAATTACATTATTTATTTATATTAAAAGATGCATTGTATACCATTAGACACGTTATCATCACTCATTTATTCTTTTGAGAAATTTTCTTTGTTTGGTGAAATATAGCCCCTGGGTGCCAGAAATACAAGGCCAGCACAGAAATGAAGTCCGACATAAGGCCAATGGAACCCAACTCAAAAGGAAAGAAAGTGGGCTGCAAGCCACCCACCACGTGGCACTTATGATTGGATTTCTGACATTTGTTTTAATTTTTTCTCTGCTGTAACCGTGGATTGACCACCCACCGGCTGCGTACCACTGGAGAGTGCTGGAACTGGACTCTGGACATAGGCGTTATAAATATTTACAGCAATATAGCCTTGTAGTGAGATGTATATATTTACACCATTCTTGTTGGATTTTTGCTTCTCTACTTCATCTGTTTTTGGAGCTGAGCTCTTACTTGGACCCATGTGTCCTACTAAGTATTGTAAATGCTTTAGTCAATTTTGTTTACTTTTCACATTTTCTCCTGATTCCTATCTTTATCTCACTTTATCACTATGGGAGAAGAGCACAGGTGCTGTTATTTTCATAAGAAACAACAGAGAAAGATAAGCGCTAAAAACAGTCATATTATTTTCATATTCAGTTAATGCTAAAACCTAAAAATGAATTTACATAGATGTATTCATTAAATTGCAGTTGAATTACCTGTAAAATTGATCCATTTCTAATTAGGAAAAGAAAAGCTGGTGAAGATGACGTTTGCGATGAACAAAATGTAGCCGCCACAGAGGAAACTACGCAAGAACCAACTGTTGAATGGTCTGTATTAGTAAGTGCAGAGGAAAAAGCCTTGTTTATACAAAAAGGATTATATGAAACTGGGGTTCACTTTTTCTGGTAATGAAAACATTCATTGTCCCCAGTGTTTAGTTTGTGGGGATATACTTGCAAATGAAAGAATGGTACAAAATACATTAAAATGTAATTTTACCTCAAAATACAGTCATAATACTTGTTGGGTGTCCTGACCCACGTTTGAGCTATCATGCTGCAACATTTGGTGCTGTGGGCTTAGAAAATCCAAGATGGCCAAAAAGCCCACAAGTGCGCCAGAATCCAGGAGAACCACGCAGTTTGTGCGCACACCAAAATGGTTACCTAACTTGCCACCCACCAGTGTAAAGAAAGATCTTTTGTTAACAAAATCCACTGTTACTGATGTCAAAAAGTTGCTGAAATCGTGGCTCATTGGACCACTTTAAAGATTCAACCCTTTTGTGGGCTTCCACATAACCATCTTACTGTAAGGAGCCCCAACAAAACAATGTTAAGCAAGGATTGTTTACTACCATGTAAGAACCATTCCTGTTTAGAATGCATTAATCCAAGAAAGATCCCAAAATTGCATGCAGTACCAACAAAATCCTCAAGGTGGCGCTAGCGGTCTAAACTCTGACAGGAGAACTGAGTGCAGTTGCTGACAAAGGGATTTGACTCAGCTGACTTCAAAGGCTGCATTTTAATTAAAAATTAGTCACCTGCTGTTCCCAGAGGCCTGAAGCCTGGGAAACCCTCTCACCTCCAGAGATTCACACCAGGAGTTAGAATCTCACATGACCTCTTGATTGATAGAAGGCAGACTGGCTGGGAGCCTCCTGGAAACCACACAATAGGCTCTTGCAATTGAATAGGATATGTTGATTTTGACTGTTTCCTGTCAACAAAGGCCTGCCTGCCAGAAGACACATGTGACTGACCCACCCAAGTCTTGGAGGCGGACTCCAACACTCTGAGAACTGAATTGAAAGCAAAATATATATTTTACAGAAACACTGATAACTCTTTGTAATCAAATGACAGAAATGTATAACTTTGAGAGCCTTAATTTAAAAAATGTACCTTCAATTCAAGCCCAAACTCCAATTTGTGTGATGTTCTGGGGGAAAACCCTGCTATTTATGTATACTACAGACTCTGTGTTTAAGCTAGAGACATGTTAATTTACTGGAGTATGTATGGACAGGCCGTGTACATGTGTACAAATCTGGAGAAAAATCTGATGTTGCAAAACCACTAAAAAGCACAAAATATTGCCATTTCTGAATGCAAGGCCCCAGGAAGAGCAGAGTTGAACAGGGGCTACCATCAGTAAATGCATGATGGGTGCATGTAATTTCAAACCACTGTGTAGCTATGAAATATGTCTTTTTGATCAAATATAGATTGTGTGTAATTTGACAGGGGAGTGTCCTTTCTGCAAGCCATTAAATGACATCGCTCTGACACTCCACTTCTTTTCCCCAATCAAGAGAGAAAGGAAAGCTTGGCCAATGACAAGTGGAGAGGGGTAGGGCCTAGAAAGCTAGCCTCTCCACCCATTTTCAAAACACATAAAAGCAGACAGTCAGGACAGATAGGGACATTCAATTCCATTTGCTGCGGAGCATGCTGCCTGACCATACCACATCCAGAGATCCAGACTTCAAATCCATCAATCTCCAGAGAAAGCTGTGCAGAAAGATCCAGAAGCAGTGCTGTACCCAGAGAGAGCAGAGCTGACCCAGACCACTGTTAGCAGAACCAGAGAGCTGACCCAGATCACTGTGAAGTGCCGAGACCAGACCAGAGTCCAGTCTAAAACCTGACCAGATCCGTGGCGAGGCCCATTTTATTTCTAAATATATTGTGAGTACCTAGCAGAACTGTGCAGAACCAATCTCTTAGTTAAAATAATCTAATCCAAGCTATTTTAATCTAAGTAGAACTGCCTCCTGACTGTCACCTGTCATTTGCAAAGCTGTCACCTGTCATTTCTAGTTGCTAGCTGTAACTGTCACTTTGAACTTTTAAAATTTCAAATCTGAAAAACGACCTTTACCATATCGCTCATATCTCCGTGACCGTTTGTCTTAGAGACTTGCAGTAACTTTCCTCTGAAAGCTGGGAATCTTGGCTTTTCAACAAACCTAGAACCGCATTCCTATTCCCTATATTTTTGCCGCAATCGCGAAAAACGTACTCGCGAATTTTACCGCGATTTGCAAATTTCTCCACGTGTGAAAACAGCAGCTTCCTTGCTTTCCTTGCTAAAAATTCGTTTGCCTCTTAAGAACCATCCCTGAATCATTGCTAGAGTGAGCCTGGACTAATATTAACTAGATACCACTCACCCTGAACCTCTAGAGGGAATTAAAAGCATTTTAGCATATTTTTCACTTCATTGCCAGCACATATAAAAGCATTTTGGGCCTGTGTTTCAAACTTCTGTAGTCTAAGCTTGCTGGGGTGAACTGAATTACATTTGATTGCATTTCTGAGAACTGTGTGCTTTCCTTCCATTTCCTTGCATTGCATAAAAGGGGGGGTGAATTTCCAGAGAAAAGTGATTACATTGTTTTGTTGAAATCATATTGAGTATTTTCTGTATTGCATTTTTCATTCAACATTACATCCATCTGAACTTATATAAAGTATTCTCTACCACCTTATTCTTCTGTTCCTATTCACAAGTGTGCTAGTGCCAGAATATCCATTATTGATTACTGCTCAGATTAAGTGTGATATTCAATTATTAATTATTATAAAGTGTGATATATATATCGATTGTTTAAATTATCAAATAAACCTTTTAACTTGCAAAACAGAACTACTTCTTGGCTCAGTGGGGTCAGGGGGATTCAAAGAGAGGGGTGTTATATAGGGGTAGTCATCCAGAACGCATGAACTGGACATAAAGATATATCAATAAGGGTTTCCATTCAGTATCCCAGACTAGGCATTGACTTAGCTGTAGTGTTGAATTGAATCCTCTTACAAATTGGGGGCTCGAGCGGGATGTTTGGGTTAGATCTACCATTTGTGCAGATTAATACAGCGTGCCAGCTGACCAGATACACATATCCGGTCGGATCACCACGCTGTGTTACGCTGTAAAGCACTCCTCAAAGGAACGCTCTAAGGAAAAGGTCTGTTTTGCAAAAATAAAATACAAACTTCTGTAAATCAGGAAGGAACTCAAATTCCAGAATGACGACCTTGGTAGATATGAAAATAGCCAGAGAGCACTTCTTACATAAGCTATTTGTGAGAGGTGAGTGGACCCATCAGGACCAGACGGTCTGGTTGCAAGCAATCGCACCCCAGATCACGGAAACAGGGTCAGATATATGGAGAGACCAAGGTCCCTTACATGTGGCCCTGAGTGAACTATATTTGGCCCCGAAGGCCAAGGATGAGCACCACAAGATTGCCAGGGTAGCGGCATATTTATATTTACATATGGGAGCCATGTAGGACAAATGTGCTGAAGGCCAAGATCTGGCGAGTAGGCAACTGCTGGCATTACAGAAGGCCCAATCTGATCTGGACTCTTCTTAGCAGAGGCTGCAGAGGAGCCAGGAGTCAGAAAATGACAGCAGACAGTATATCATGAAAATAAAAGAGGACATGGATATACTGCAACAGGAAAAGACAGACCAGGATGCCAGAATTCTGGCTTTGCAGAAGGAACGCCAAGACAGTTTGGACCCCCTACTGCAGAGCCAGAAAAAGCTGGAGCAACAGATCAATTTCAACAGGGCATGCACAGAGCAGGTAGCCACCCTGCAAATCCAACTAGACAGAGAGAAAGAGGAGAGCAATAAACTGATCCTGAAAGAACTGGATACCCAGGCAGAGTTTGATCAGGAGCGCCAGAAAGCTGGTGCCTTCCAAAGGCAAAGGGACGACCTGGCATCACAAATTCAAGCTCTTGGTCAGGAAAGGGACACCTTTGGCCAGGAAGTCTGCCACTTAAGAAGAAAAATGGAAGAAAATCACCTGGCCCACCAGGGACTAGGTGACCTCCAAAAAGAACACCAGGACTTGCTAGAGCACACCAGGAGGGTGGAGGATGCTCTGGCAAGAAAGGAGCAGGCCAATAGGGACACAGCTCAGGAGGTAACCCTCCTGCAGCAAAGACTGGCCCAGTGCTCCAGGACCAATCAGGAGGCACAGAGAGAGAATGAGGCTCTCTGCCAGCACAATGATAGACTCCAACAACAGGTAGCGATGCAGGAGAGACTGATAGAGTCTAGTAAGGCCTTAACTGAGGAACTGAAGGCGCAGGCTCTTGCATTGCAACAGGGAGCAGGGGCGGATAGAGATGAGGTTCGCTGGGAAAGAGAAACTCCTGAGCATAACCCCAGGAGCCCTAGTACCAGAGGCCTTTATCTCTCTCAGTCCCTGGACTCTGCCACCCCCATGTCCCCTGGCGCACATGAGCACAGGGCCACAGGGATGGCAGATTACTATCCAGCCAGAAGCATGGGGCTCATAGGCCAGTACCACCCAGGAATGGAGGGGCGGGCATCCGGGTATGGGCACCCAAGCACAGTGCAATTTGATGGGGAACCCCAGGAGAGTAGGCCCATTAAGGGCATCCTGAAAACCTCTGCCCAGTTAGGTCAGTGGGGGGGGTACCCATCAAATCCTGGCAGCAAGGAGGGATCTGAAGACTCCTCTGAGTGGTACAGGACACAGGAGACCAGGTCCCCACATTCTGCCAGCCATTCCCAGGCTCGCAGAATCCGGGAAAACCTGGACGAACAGACGGGAACCTCTGGGAGCAGTGCCTCTGAGTCAGAAGATGAATGGACCAGGGTTACCCGGACCAAAAGGGCCAATAAGACAAAAAGGGCCTTGCTTAAGGACCCCTTAAAGCAGATTAAGGCAATCAGGAGCGTCATCACGCCTTATCATAAGAACGCCAAGTATTCTGTTTGGGAGCACTTAGAGTTGTTTGAGCAAATGATGGAGACTTTCCATTTGAAGGACAGCCAAAGCTGTATTCAATATGTAAAGTGGACCTTCTCCCCGGAATACTCCAGTTTCTTTGCGGGGCTGGAGGACCAAAATCATTTAAGATGGTCCACCTATAAGGCGGCCATCTTGAAACATTTTTCTACTCATAGAAATCCTAAAGAGGCTCGCAAGGCAGCCTACAATTTACAATGTGGGGAGGATCAGGCCCCACAAGAATTTGTGCAGGAGTTAAAGCGTGCTTTTGCACAGACCACAAGAAGGGTGCGCACGGATAGCAGAGAATTTATTAATACGTTTTTCCATGCCTTGCCCAAATACATAATGACCCAGCTCGTGAGGGATTTTCACGAGAAAAGATCTTTAGACTGGGTCATTGAACAGGCGACCCAGATCTATGAGGTGCAGAAGCCAATAGAAAATAAAAATAATGCGCCCAAAAACCCCAAAGCCAACAACACCCCTGCTGCTGCCAAGGTGGCAGAGGTAAAGGTCACCCCCGTTTTAGAGTTGGAGATGGGGGGGCCTAAAAACCTACCTGCACCTAATAATGCTAGGCCCAGAAGGTCCTCGGGCCAGTCACAGACAGGGAGCCAGGGAGGCAGCCCCACAAATGGGGTCCCTCGCTCTCCTGATTATGTAAGCCCCCGTTACAAGGGAAACAGACCCGTCCTGGGTTATGTGTGGACTCCTCCAGCCCAAGGGGGGGATCCAGCCAAGCACCTAACCCAGAGAACTTCCCTCCCAACTTCTCACAGGAGGGCAGAAACTCACCAAACCCTGAGCAGAACTTCTTCCCCAGGTATCCACCCAACTTCCAGCCCCAAAATCATCCATCCTTCTTTCCCCAATTCCCTGAGCCCAGACAACCTAATCCAGGAGAGGGGAGGCCAAGGGTGGAGGGGTATCCAAATCTTCCCAACCAGAGGTACTACCAAAGAAGGGATAGCTACCCTTCCCGGGATCAGCCCAGGGGAGAAAACAGGGCCCCGTATCAGCCTGAGCAGGTTTCCCAGTTAGAGCGCCAGGTTCAAAACATGGCGCGGGATCTGGGTCACATACTGAGGGCTCAGCAGAACCCTCAGATCGGCATGCCGGCGCAGAACGCACCCAACTCTGGACCTGGTGCCCCAGAACAATGACGGGGGCAGCACCCCGATAACTCACCGGTTCCCAGGGAGGAGGCACAAAGGGAAGGGGGGTGTAAAGCCTTGGAGGAAGCTTCCTTCCTCACTTGTAAACAGCCCCTGGAAACCCAGGAACCGGAAACAAAATCTCTTGCCCCTGAAAGTCTGCCTCCTAAGGAGCAGAGGGGGGGTAGGAGAAACAAAAGACCCAAACAGACTCAGTTTGAGGAGGAGGTACAGATCTTCCAATTTGAAGGAGAGGGATCCTCAGAAGATCCTGGGAAAAGGATCTTCTCCTTCAGAGATGGGGGAACTCCTCCCAAGGAAAAATGGGCCCCAAGGGATTCCAATCCAGACTGGGGAGATATGGAGACTGAGCTACCGCCGCCCATCATCTCATCCCAGAACCCACAATACCAAAATCCCCTGGTTCAAACCCATCCTGATGACTGCCTCCAAAAAGGGGGGGGCGGCCCAGAACCGGAGCCAGGGGAACCCACAATGGCTCTGATCTCCAGTTGCCAACTTTTTCTTTCAGATTCCCAAGGCTCTTCACAGAATTCTGCCCAAATCTCTTCGCTAGCGATGTCCAAAACCAGAAAGTTAGCCCACCAGTTGTCCAAAAATGTGCATTATCTGTGCCCCCTTGAGGAGAAGGAGGGAAGATACCATGCCCCGGTACAAGTACAGGGGCAGGGTATAATTTTGGCACTGGTGGACACTGGATCTCAAGCTACCCTTCTGTCCAGAAGGGCCTTTGATGAACTGAATGCAGGAAGGGGAGGGAATTACCAAATTCCTCTCACCTCACTTCCTGGACAACTCCAGAACTTTGACGGGAAGGAAATTCCCATCGAGGGGACGGCAGATTTGGACATTAAAATTGGGCGACACAAGTTGAAACACCCGGTCATAGTTGTGACTCCAGAGGGCACCCCTTGTTTACTAGGGAACGACCTCCTGAGAAGGTTGTCACCCCTAATAGATTGCGTAAACAAGGTCCTCTGGACCCAGACTAGCCGACCAATAAAATTAAAACAGAGTGTCAACCATGTTAGTTTAAACGGCACCTGCCACATGGTTGAACAAAAATCTGACCAAGTAGAATTCCACTTCCAGAATAGCCAAATTCCAGATGTGACAGTAATAGCAGTAGGACAACAGACTGGTGATGGAGGGTCCTCTCTATTTCTGAAAATCAACCTTCCTTCCAGTCTAAAGGGGTACTCCACGCTGGAAGGAAACACTCTGAGATTCTATACTAATCCACAATCAGAAACTCCCACTCCTATAGTCCAGAAAGATGTGAAATCAGCTCAGAGCCTGGCTGATATTCAGCAAATTGGAGAGCAGTTGTTCATCCCTGTCCAATTAAATGATGGGAAGGACTCTGTTCTCGCTCGAGTGTGTGTGAACAACGGTAAGAGCTTCATCAGCGAAGCCATGTTCCGCCAACTCCCAAAAGATCCAGCCATTCCCACATTCAAACTGATAGACAAATGGGAAATGGACCTGGAAGCACCTAATTCCATACAGCTCCTGCCAAGCAGGTGTATGCTCAAAATCTCCATTGGCAACAAGAGCATAGTCCATGATTGTTGGGTCGTGCGAGACGTCACTGCCGCCTTTTACTTAGGCAGTGACATTCTTAATCGCTTTGCCATTAGTTTGGACCTAATAAACTTCAAAGCTTGGTCCCGATTCGCGGATAATCCCATGGGCTTTGATGATCCAGAAAAAGCATTTAGGTCAGCTCAATTGCTACCTTATGCAGTTGAAATTCAGATCAAAGAGGAAGTCACCATCCCAGAAAGGACCCGACGATTCTCCCTGGAAGTGAAAGTTAAAAGAGGACAATATCTGCAAAACCCTGATGCTTACATACATCTAAACGCTTCTCTCCAACAGCAAGGGTTGGGGGTAAACCCAACTCCATTAGTCAACATAGAACATGACACCATTCCAATAGAGGTGGATAACAGCGACTTAAAGAGTATTACTCTAGCCGCAGGCACCCTTATTGGAATGGCGGTTGATGACCGATATTTTTCCATAGATTTAGGTAATGAACTGTTAGGGCCAATCCCCAAGGACTGCTTTGACAGTGACAGTGATGACAATACAACACCAGACAGGATTTTTACCCGGCATGGGGGGAACTTCCTGGTGTACACTTCTTGCCCTTATGGTAAGGAAGATGTGACTTGTGACTTCAGGAGGGATGAGGTGATTTTCCAGGTCCATGAGGGCTGCCTTTCCCACCTGAAGCCTCCAGTCCAAATCAGCACTCTGACCAGGGACTTCTCCACCCAGCTGGAGGAGGCCGCTGAAATAGCCAAACCAGAAGTCTTTCCAGGCTTCAGGCAGATGGTGGAAGAGAGAGTCAACCTAGCTGATGCCTGTGTGACTCTGGAATAAAAGCAAAAGTTGAAACAAGTTTTCTTGGATTTCCAAGATCTCTTTGCGGTAGACTCATATGACTGTGGTCGCACTGACATCCACACAACAACAATCCCCACGGACCCTGGCATGACTCCTGTGTTTGTGAAGCAATATCGCTTGCCTCTCGCATCAATGGAGTCCCTTACTGAAATAATTAAGAACCTTGAGTCCCGGGGAATAATCCGTCCAGTCCACAGCACCTTCAATAATCCGGTGCTGGGAATATTGAAGCCAAACGGCCAGTGGAGACTCTGCGCTGACCTTAGGGAGCTCAACAAACGGGTCCATACTTCCCGATGGCCTCTGCCCTACATTGACCAAGGGCTGGCCCAGATTCAGGGGTCACAGGTATTCACTGCAATAGACCTGACCAATGGATACTGGACTGTGCCTGTCAGTAGGGAGGACCAATACAAGCTGGCTTTTACCTTTGGGGGGGCCAGCAATACACATGGACCCGGACTCCCTTCGGATACCTCAACTCCGGCAATGAATTCAACATTTTCCTACATAAGGCCATGCCCGACCTGGGTGCGAGGGGTAACCTGGCTTATGTAGATGATGTCCTCATCAAAAGTTCATCTGTGGAGGAACACATAGCGGAGATCCGTTATGTTCTGACCCAGTTGAGGGCCGCCGGAGCAAAACTTTCCTTTCAGAAAGCACAGTGGTGTAGAACCCGTGTTAATTTCTTGGGGCATGAGATTACTCCTCAGGGTCTCTGTCCCCAGGAAAAGAAAGTGGAAGCACTTCAGAAACTGAAAGACCCCACAACTCTGCGGGAACTAAGGAGCCTCCTTGGACTGATGAATTACAGCAGAAAGTTCATTGAGGGCAGCGCAGAGATCACCAGACCCCTGATTCATCTCCTGAAGGGGGGGGGTCAAGTGGGAATGGGGTCCAGAACAAGCCGAGGCAGTAAAACAACTCAAAAGAAGCCTCTCAAAAGCGCCCTGCCTAGCTTATCCTGTCAGAAACAAGGAGTTCTTCCTGGAGACGGGGTTCTCTAATACGTGCTTGACGGCAGTATTATACCAAAAGCATGACAAGGTCAATAAAGTAATCTCCTATGCGAGCAAAACTTTATCCTCTGTGGAGGAAAAATTCTACGATTGTGAGAAGGCACTCCTGGCAACGGTGTGGGCATTGAAGAATTACCGCCCGTTTATCCAGGGGGAACACATCATAGTGGAGACTCCACACCAGCCTCTGCAATATCTCCAAAGTGATAGAATCCGGGCCGGAAATGTGAGTAATTCCCGAATTACTTCCTGGATTCTGTCAATGCAAGGCTTTCCTGTGGAGGTCAGATATGGCCAAAACAAGAAGAGTCCCCTCGCGCAAGGTCTGGCTGATTTGCATGATTGTGCCAGAGAAAACTGTCTCGAGGACGAAAGTCTAAAAATCAAGGACAACACGGAGGCATACCTTAATTCCCCATACAAAGTCTTTGAAGAGGACAAGTGTGAGGGAATGCCCACTGTCTATGTGGATGGATGCTCGTACCATGTTGACAACGACGGGGAGAAAGAACTGGTGGCCGGCGTAGGGAATGCATGGGTGAATGAGTCCCCAGAACCCTCCGCTGGATACAAAATTGGTCCCCGAAGTAGTCAGGTGGCAGAATTGATGGCTGTGCATCAGGCCATCCTCACTGCTGTCCAGCATCAACTCCACGAACTGGTCATAATCACAGATTCGGATTATGTACGGAACGGGTTCGTGGAGCACCTGGTCAATTGGAAAACCAGAGGCATGTTATGTGCTAACAACAAACCCTTGAAACATGGGAAGTTGATCCAAAACATTGTTGATCTGGTCACCTCGAATGAGATGACCATCTATTGGAAAAAGATCAAGGGTCATTCCAAAGTAGAGGGACCAGACAAAACTGGAAATGACTTAGCTGATCAGCTGGCCAAAACCGGGGCCATCCAAGGGGATCTAATTGAGATTGAGTTCCTGTTGGGGGAAATCCAGGTCACTGCTATCACTAGGTCCCAGACAAATGCTCACAACAACTTTTCAATTGCACAATGGAGTAAGGAGACCCCTGATGCTGATTTGATTACCGCTCAGAAGGGGGATCCAATAATTGGTACATTTTACCAGCACATTGAGGACCCTGAGAACTTTCCCCTGACGGATAGCGATTACATTGGGAAAGAGGACCTAAGAGTGTTGATGAAATGTCCAAAAATGTTCCGAATCCAAGACGGTTTGCTGGTAAGGAAATCCAAAGCGGGCCACGATCAGTGGGTGGTTCCTACCTCATTCCGAAGCCTGATGTTAAGTCACACCCATGATGCGGCCACCGCCGGTCATAGGGGGTTTCACACAACATTGGAAATCTTAAGAGAGGTTGCATACTGGCCACACATGGGGCAGGACCTCAACCAATACTTGAAGGGGTGTCTTGTGTGTGCACAATTTCAGCCATCATCCCTCACGCACCGTGCGCCTCTCCAAAAGAGGGGGATGACACTGCCATGGTCAGATTTACAAATCGACTTCGTAGGCCCCGTGATTCGCTCTGCTAGGGGGAATAAGTACATGTTGACTGTGACATGCTTGTTTACCAAGTGGGTGGAATGTCTCCCAGCCCCAAATTGCAAGGCAGAAACCGCAGCTGCCCTGATGATTAACCACATCTTTTCCCGTTTCGGTCTACCTCAAAGGATTGAGTCAGACAGGGGTAGCCACTTCACCAGTGAAGTAATGACAAAGATGTGGGAGATACTAGGGGTCAAAAGGAAGTTGCATAATGCTTACCGGCCAGCTTCTTCTGGGGCAGTAGAGAGATATAACCGAACCATTGTGAGCATATTAAAAAAGTTTGTGGCAGATTCTGGGCCAAGTTGGGATATCCGATTACCTCTGGTCCTAATGGCCATCAGATCTACCCCTTCATCTGCAACCAAAATGTCACCATTTGAGTTGAGGACTGGGCGCAAGATGGTGCTTCCTCAGCATTTGCTCTACAGGACCCAAGAGCAGACACTGATAAATGCCTCCACAACTCATGAGTATGTGGAGAATTTAAGGAAACACCTTCAACATGCTTTTGCTTATGCTCAGCGGAATCTAGAAAGATCAGCTGATAGCATGAAGACCCACTATGACCTGAAGACTTCCAGGAAGGAATATCAGGTGGGGGACCGGGTCTATCTATACAATTTCCAAAGGAACCAGGCCAAACAGCGAACATTTTTGCCTACATGGAAGGGACCCTTTGAGATTATAGACAAAATCTCCCCTGTGGCCTATAAGATCTGCATCCCCAAAGGCGGTTCGGCAGAGGGGGAAGACAAGTGGGTCCACATTAACCAGTTGAAGTGTTGCCATCCCAGGCACACTCTGCAACAACTGGAGGAATCCTCTGGAATCCTAGAGGGTACTGTCTCAGATTAATTCAGTTCTAACTTAAAATATCCTACATATCACCTATCAAATTTTGAGTTTCTCAATGTGGGTGTTTTCGTTTTTGAATGCAAAAAGAAATGTGCATGTTCATATGTTTTGACTATAAATTTATACGCCACCCCACTATATCAATGGTGGGGGAAAAATGTCTATGAATAGGTATTGCCGCTCTTCCTTTGTCGTCCTAGGAGAAAGGAAACCTGTAGACTGGCCAAGGAGGATGATCCGGAGACTGGGAGGACGATCCGAGGGGCCCGGGGTACCGCCCAATATTCCCATCAGGACCGGCGAGGAGAACCGATCGATCAGTACCGGATGGAGGAAAAGATGCTGAACTGTGCCATTTGCAGAATTGGAAGAAGATTATGCGGACAGACCAGTGCGTGGGTCAAAACCCTTGTGCACCCGACTCCCCATCGACTCAAATTCAAAGGGCAGTCACGTGGGGGGATCTGTTGGGTGTCCTGACCCACGTTTGAGCTATCATGCTGCAACATTTGGTGCTGTGGGCTTAGAAAATCCAAGATGGCCAAAAAGCCCACAAGTGCGCCAGAATCCAGGAGAGCCACGCAGTTTGTGCGCACACCAAAATGGTTACCTAACTTGCCACCCACCAGTGTAAAGAAAGATCTTTTGTTAACAAAATCCACTGTTACTGATGTCAAAAAGTTGCTGAAATCGTGGCTCATTGGACCACTTTAAAGATTCAACCCTTTTGTGGGGTTCCACATAACCATCTTACTGTAAGGAGCCCCATCAAAACAATGTTAAGCAAGGATTATTTACTACCATGTAAGAACCATTCCTGTTTAGAATGCATTAATCCAAGAAAGATCCCAAAATTGCATGCAGTACCAACAAAATCCTCAAGGCGGCGCTAGCGGTCTAAACTCTGACAGGAGAACTGAGTGCAGTTGCTGACAAAGGGATTTGACTAAGCTGACTTCAAAGGCTGCATTTTAATTAAAAATTAGCCACCTGCTGTTCCCAGAGGCATAAAGCCTGGGAAACCCTCTCACCTCCAGAGATTCACACCAGGAGTTAGAATCTCACATGACCTCTTGATTGATAGAAGGCAGACTGGCTGGGAGCCTCCTGGAAACCACACAATAGGCTCTTGCAATTGAATAGGATATGTTGATTTTGACTGTTTCCTGTCAACAAAGGCCTGCCTGCCAGAAGACACATGTGACTGACCCACCCAAGTCTTGGAGGCAGACTCCAACACTCTGAGAACTGAATTGAAAGCAAAATATATATTTTACAGAAACACTGATAACTCTTTGTAATCAAATGACAGAAATGTATAACTTTGAGAGCCTTAATTTAAAAAATGTACCTTCAATTCAAGCCCAAACTCCAATTTGTGTGGTGTTCTGGGGCAAAACCCTGCTATTTATGTATACTACAGACTCTGTGTTTAAGCTAGAGACATGTTAATTTACTGGAGTATGTATGGACAGGCCGTGTACATGTGTACAAATCTGGAGAAAAATCTGATGTTGCAAAACCACTAAAAAGCACAAAATATTGCCATTTCTGAATGCAAGCCCCCAGGAAGAGCAGAGTTGAACAGGGGCTACCATCAGTAAATGCATGATGGGTGCATGTAATTTCAAACCACTGTGTAGCTATGAAATATGTCTTTTTGATCAAATATAGATTGTGTGTAATTTGACAGGGGAGTGTCCTTTCTGCAAGCCATTAAATGACATCGCTCTGACACTCCACTTCTTTTCCCCAATCAAGAGAGAAAGGAAAGCTTGGCCAATGACAAGTGGAGAGGGGTAGGGCCTAGAAAGCTAGCCTCTCCACCCATTTTCAAAACACATAAAAGCAGACAGTCAGGACAGATAGGGACATTCAATTCCATTTGCTGCGGAGCATGCTGCCGGACCATACCACATCCAGAGATCCAGACTTCAAATCCATCAATCTCCAGAGAAAGCTGTGCAGAAAGATCCAGAAGCAGTGCTGTACCCAGAGAGAGCAGAGCTGACCCAGACCACTGTTAGCAGAACCATAGAGCTGACCCAGATCACTGTGAAGTGCCGAGACCAGACCAAGTCCAGTCTAAAATCTGACCAGATCCGTGGCAAGGCCCATTCTATTTCTAAATATATTGTGAGTACCTAGCAGAACTGTGCAGAACCAATCTCTTAGTTAAAATAATCTAATCCAAGCTATTTTAATCTAAGTAGAACTGCCTCCTAACTGTCACCTGTCATTTGCAAAGCTGTCACCTGTCATTTCTAGTTGCTAGCTGTAACTGTCACTTTGAACTTTTAAAATTTCAAATCTGAAAAACGACCTTTACCATATCGCTCATATCTCCGTGACCGTTTGTCTTAGAGACTTGCAGTAACTTTCCTCTGAAAGCTGGGAATCTTGGCTTTTCATCGAACCTAGAACCGCATTCCTATTCCCTATATTCTTGCCGCAATCGCGAAAAACGCACTCGCAAATTTTACCGCGATTTGCAAATTTCTCCACGTGTGAAAACAGCAGCTTCCTTGCTTTCCTTGCTAAAAATTTGTTTGCCTCTTAAGAACCATCCCTGAATCATTGCTAGAGTGAGCCTGGACTAATATTAACTAGATACCACTCACCCTGAACCTCTAGAGGGAATTAAAAGCATTTTAGCATATTTTTCACTTCATTGCCAGCACATATAAAAGCATTTTGGGCCTGAGTTTCAAACTTCTGTAGTCTAAGCTTGCTGGGGTGAACTGAATTACATTTGATTGCATTTCTGAGAACTGTGTGCTTTTCTTCCATTTCCTTGCATTGCATAAAAGGGGGGGTGAATTGCCAGAGAAAAGTGATTACATTGTTTTGTTGAAATCATATTGAGTATTTTCTGTATTGCATTTTTCATTCAACATTACATCCATCTGAACTTATATAAAGTATTCTCTACCACCTTATTCTTCTGTTCCTATTCACAAGTGTGCTAGTGCCAGACTATCCATTATTGATTACTGCTCAGATTAAGTGTGATATTCAATTATTAATTATTATAAAGTGTGATATATATATCGATTGTTTAAATTATCAAATAAACCTTTTAACTTGCAAAACAGAACTACTTCTTGGCTCAGTGGGGTCAGGGGGATTCCAAGAGAGGGGTGTTATATAGGGGAAGTCATCCAGAACGCATGAACTGGACATAAAGATATATCAATAAGGGTTTCCATTCAGTATCCCAGACTAGGCATTGACTTAGCTGTAGTGTTGAATTGAATCCTCTTACATACTTTATTGAGCTTTCAAAATCTATAAAGAAGCAGTCTGCATCATTCACTAGTAGAATGAAGACATCAGAGAATGCTTAAAAGGCAAGTTGCTTGGTTGCTCAAATAATTGCCAAAAAAAGGACCCACACACTACTGCCAAAACCACCATAAAGGAATGTTGCTATTGATGGAACAATGTTTGGGCGCGATTTTGAGATATAAGTTAATAAAATCCCTTTGGCAGATAACATGATTGGAAGATGTATTCAAGACATGTCTGATGACATTAAGCAGCAAATGTAGGATATTTTTGAAGATGATAATATCATCTTTACATTACAATTAGAAGAAGCAACAGATGCCTGTGGGGTAGCACAATTATTGGTTTGTATATGTTTCATTCATACTGACAGAATTATTGAGCAATTCTTGTGTTGTCTAGAACTTCCAATGAGAACTAGAGGTGAAGATATATTTAAAGCTTTAGGTTGATTTATGAAGGAAAATAATCTGCAAGGGTTAAATTGTGAAGGAATATGCACATATGGCACACCCTCATTGATTGGTTCAACCAAAGGTTTTATGCCTTTTGCAAAGAAAGAAAATGAACAATGTATAATGGCTCATTGCTTTTTACATCAGGAAGCACTAGCCATGAAAACCATTGGAAATGAATTAAGAAAAGGTTTTGGACAAAGTGGTTAAAACGGTCAATTACATTAAAAGTAGACCTCTTCAATCACAATGATTTTCTCATATTAGTGAAGAAATGGGGGTAAAGTTTAAAAAGCTTCTAATACACACAGAGGCTGTTGTCTCTAAAGAGGTCGAGTGCTTTGTCGTCTATATGAATTGAGAGAAATTATGCTTAAATGTTTTGAGGAAAATCAGCAAAATTATTTCTGCAATCTAATTCAAAACAAACTTTGGTGCACAAAATTGGCATATCTTGCAGACACATTTGAAGATTTGAATAAAATAAATACTAGTATGCGAGGAAAAGGAGAAACCATCTTAACAGCGGTGGATGTAATTTGTGCTATGAGAGACAAAATAGTAAATTGGAAAAGGAAAGTGCAAGTAAGCAATTTTTAAAAGTTTTCCAAAACTGCTGAGTGCCAGCTAAAATATATCAGCTTGCTAACTGTTGACCATTTAACATTGCTCGGAGAGAAAGTTCATCGTTACTTCCCAAATGTTGAAATGCAAGACTATAATTGGATCAGAAATCAATTATTTCCAAAGGCAACGAGGATCTTTTCACTTATTGAAGAAGAAGAATTAGCTGACAAAAAAATGATTGAAATCTGTTAATGATGTATGATTAGGATGACTTAGTCAGCTTTTGGATTCTTATTTCAAAAATGCATGCAAACATAACAAAGAAGTGTTGCAGTTTCCACTACATACATTTGTGAAGTATCCTTTTCAACAAGGGCAAACTTAAAGACACTGAAACGTGGAAGCTTAAAAATGCTTCATGATGAAATGCGAGTGTCTTTATCTAATATTCCACCAAATATTCCATATATCTTTATTCTATGTATTTTTTGGAAGGTGGCAGGATGCTTCTTGATGTGCTGTCCTAAAAAGATGCATCGTTCCCTGCAATCCCTCTAAGCTAGAACATCTGCTGATGTTAAAGAGGGATAGCAGCAACATAGAGGGCGAGGAAGCAGTCAATTCCCATAAAACGAGCAACACATCTGGTGTGTTCATCATGGTGAATGGCTCTGTCATAAGAATGGGCATTTTGTGGAAGCAAAGGCTACTGTTTAAATTGGAGATTAGTGTTGTAGAATGTTGCCTCTAAGAACAACTTGTCTAAAATGATCAGTGCTCATTTTTTATTTTTAGATCTAGTTTCCATGTCTGGAATTTACATATTGCATTCAATATTGATCAGACAAACTCTTGGCCTTTGCTGACACTTTACAGCTAGAGAAGGAACTGTGGCAAAGTACAGCATGAAGGTTAATACACACCTTGCTCCTATGCATTTCTTGACTGCAGTAATGCTATCAGAACTTACAAAACTGTACACATGTTCTTACATACATTTGATTTAGATATCAACCATAAATGGTGGTGATGGATTGCGGAGGACGGTGCATAAAATGGTGGTACTCTGAATCAGTGTTGAGGGAGGAGATGTGAGGTTGAGAGTAGTAGGCAACACATGTTTACAAAAGATCCATTGGGTAACCATGATGGCCTTAATGCAATGAATATCTCCAGTGCAACACTATTGAGGATTTTCCAGTTGGAGGAGCTAGTGGTTCCAATGGAGGGTGCATGCAGTCCTAAAAACCTAATTGTTGTGGAAGCAAGGGCAGGCTGTAGGGTGGTAGGGCAGTACGTTTAGGAGCAGATTGGGTGAGGTTTGGGGCACGCTAGTGTGAGCGAGTTGCGGAGTGGGACCATCAATGCTTTTTTGATTTGTTTACATTTTGTATTGTTTTAAGCACAGAACTTGCTTGACAACAGTGGAGCGCTGTACAAGGTCTGGGTATCTTAGTGTGAGGGATTTTTACAGGGTTCTGTTATTGACTGCGAGCTATCCACCTGGTAGGAGATGGAAAATGTAGCTGGTGATTGGATGAGGTTGGTATGTTCATATGTTAAAGTTTAGAGATCACTTTAGGGGAATGAAGGACTAAGGGTAAGGCAAATAAAGTGGCAGATGCAATAGTCTGCTTTGATAAGAACTGCTGTATTGATCACAGTTTTGTAAGATTGTAATGTGATTTTAGCTCTTATGGTTGTTGAGTAAGTGGTTGCTGGCAGATCTGGTAGTTGAGGTGATGAAGACAATCTTTACATTGGATTATTGAAGCTGCGGCAGTGGCAAACCCAATCAACCTATTCCTCCTAGACCCAACATAGAGCAAGATTAGGAATAGGAAAATCTAGATCGACATTAGGAGCTTATTTTCATATGAAAGGTCAAAACAAGAGTGAGCCATTGTCTGAAAGGGCATGGATCCTAAAAAAAGAGATTGGTGAGTCAGTGGAAGATCCATCCGATCATTACCATCAGAGCATTGACCACAGGACCAATTTGTTGTTTGTTTTTATTTTTGTAACGGCCACGACATGTATGCAAAGACACATCCGACCACCATGATGAAAAGGAGAAATAGAAAATGAGGTTGTGGGAAAAGAGGTGGGAACAGGGTTTAATTTAAAGCAAAAAAGAAGTCACATTCCACATTTCCTGGATCAAATGACATGCTACTCCACAGGTTCTGATAGCCATTGTTGGGTTGTGCCGCATCAGCCTGCCCTGAAGGCCTTCGAAAAGAGGAATGTTAATTTTGCCGTACTGAATTTGAAGTGTTCATGTTCTTGGCCACACTGCAAGGGCTAGAACTGAACCTACCACAAGAATCTCAGAATGTGTAAATAAGACTTGCCAATGGCAGCAATGGCAGATGCTGCAATAGTCATCACTACTCTCCATTTAGAGAGATGAAAGCAAGACAACAGATGTCTTAAAAGGGCTTGCGTCTATGCTGACTCCTCCAAAAGATGACATGGAAAAGCCGGAACTGATGAATGTAAAATGCAATGCTTTTGCTCTCACCGATTGTAAATGACTCTCCAGCCCCATCCTTCCCACTTACCTTTGTGCACCACCTTTCCACTCATACCTTCTCATGATCACTTGCATAGCCTCTCTACTGTGTCTGCCTTAACCTTGCCTCGGTGCATGGCATTGCAGCATACTTCTTTTGCATTCATCCAATTAGAACACTTAAACACGCAAACAAACAAACATATTATGTCTTTTCAAGCCATAGTAACATGGATGTTACAGGTTAACACATTGTTACACTTCTTGTCCAGTGCATCATAACCACAGGCTGCCCTTTTGAGTGTCATCTGTGGGCGGAGCCTGGCCCCATGATAAAGATCAAATATGAAACTCCATGTTTTTATTTGGTTAAATTTGGTTTGCATCCATCCATTTTTTTGTAATGTTACCACATGAGTGTAAAGCACATTTTAAGCAGGTGAAGCAGTTTCATGGTGATGAACAGCTAGGCATTATCATCTCAAAACTGTTTTATGTGGAAACTGGAAACCAGTGCTATGAATCAACTTGGCAATTGCCTGCTTTTCTGAAATTGGATTAATACAGACTTCCAGAGAGAGTAGAGAAGTCTCGATCTCCACTCTGCTGCTTGCTAAACCTCAAACAGGCCACATATATTGCACAAGAAGATCTTAAAGAGTGCATTGTGGCATGCGGGACAATTTGTTGTGGATGCCATTCATGGACAGGCCGTCACGCTGAATAGGTGCGGTTACATGATGACGTCCGGGTACTTTCGCGGCCATGACGGCCGTCCGCAGTCACCCATCCAGCGGGAGATGCAAGGTGCATGCGTATAACTGTCTGTAGAAAAGGCGTGCTGTCCGCAGACAAATTAAAAGTGCGTCATGCGAAACTGGACATGACCGGACACTGTACTTGCCTGGGGGCACCTCTATTTTGTGTATGGACATCCCAGACATTCCGGGGTGTGCGTTCTCAAAAAGGAGGTGTCCCAGGACAGTCGTACTGTCTGAGGACTATTATTGGGTGTTTAAAAAATAAATTATAGAACAATGTACAAAGACATTTATAGTATAAAAGATACATTTATTTAGGAAAGGGATGGGGTATCGGAATGGGAAACATAATGGGAAAATTAGAAATTTCTGTACAATACTGATCATGGGAGGAAGGGAGTAAGGGAGTGAGGTTTCATCAAAGTGTCTTTCATTTAAATTTTGCGAATTTGATGGGGGTGATTGCAGGCGACAAAGGGGACAAGTGCAAGAAGCACAGTGATAATGAACATTTTTAGTCACGCGATTTTTTACATAATTTAAAAGTTCCTTTGAATCATTACTGATTTCATCCAATTTTGCAGACAACATCATGATTTACTTATGTACACTTGGGGATAGGGCTCTCTTTATGATTCTTGGGATTCTGCGTAGTTAAATTAGGGTATTGTTTCCCTGTGAATACTATGTACAATAAGAAAAAAATATTTTTTATTTCAGTGAGGTCTGTACAAATTACATTATTTATTTATATGAAAAGATGTATTGTATACCATTAGACATGTTATCATCACTCATTTATTCTTTTGGTAAATCTGCTTTCTTTGGTGAAATATAGCCCCTAGGTGCCAAAAATACAAGGCCAGCACAGAAATGAAGTCTGACATAAGGCCTATGGAACTCAAATCAAAAGGAAAAAGAAAGTGGACTGCAATCTCAAAATGTGGAAATGTGCGCAATGCATTTTATGAAGGAAAAGAAAGATGCGTGGAAATGTTATTAAATAAATCTATGCAGCGCTGCACCAATAGATATGGAAACCGAAGTGCACAGTATCTTCAATGGTATGCCAGAATTGTGTTTTAAGCAACTGCAGTGAAACCGAGAACGTTACATATAAAATTAATAAAAAGAATGTCATTTTCATTTTTCCATCATCTAGATTAACAATATGCTCAGCAAAATGCTCACCAGACTTTCAAAGAATGAACTTGGTTTCTGCCTATCACAAACTCATTCACATGGACAATTTCAAAGCAACAACCATGTAGGTTTTCAAACTGTGTATCTTGTAAGATGTCATTTAAAGTGCATTTATGTACGTGTTTACAGGCTGTTTGCTGCAAGGTAAATGCTGGCCATTTCTTCAGGTGTGAAACTAAACTCCAGGACCCCCTTTGTTGCCCTGGAGATTCAGGCCTGGTTGTCTTCATCCATCAGTGCTTTTTCTTAAAAATACAAGCAGGAATATTTTTGAGATCAGAAATGCGGTGAAGGCTAGATAAAGTCAGGTCTGTTCTGCAGCCCGTGTGACCACCAGGTCGAAAGTCCCATGAAAAAATCCATTAGTGGCCATTAGGCACCATTGCTTACATCATGTGCCTGAAGAGGAGAACTGAAACTTTAACAAAAGGTGGGGGCCAGAGAGACAGAGGATATAGAACTGCACCTTGACTTAAAATGGGAGAAACACATTTTATCACATAAAATGGACAGTGTACATTGCACAATTGTCATTGTAGGATTTTATTAAAGATGACAGTCAATCCCTTCTAACCATGCTAAAACGATTTTGGTGGGATAAACATAACTAAGGTTATTCATGAAAATGTGATGTGGGCCTTCTCGTGATTACCAGATATGCAAAAGTTAATATAAGCATGCCAATCATAATTCATATGTTGCCAGTAAAGTGGCATATTTTTCACTGAAATGGTTCATGAGTAAATGAAGAAAAACTGTATCCCTGCCCAGGAAGGGTGTGCGGAGTCCATACTAATCTAATGAGATTTGCTTTAAAATATAGTTTTCAATAAATGTATGCAAACATGTAAAGTTTTGGAAATTAAGGGTCCTTGCCATGTGGAGATATTTTGAGTACAAACACATGACCAAGCCCATCTGTCAAAGTGAGATGATAAAGCATTCTCCTCCCACTGCTAACCCAAAGCACTCCCCCATCCCCTTGTGTTATCAGCACACAGGTGGGAGGGGGGTAGTTAAGACTAGCCAATCCCTTTCATGAGAATTATGACAAGTTAGTGATGTAATTTGCCCTATAAGTAAGCCAGTTTCCATCAGAGCTGGGCTTCTTCCACTAATTCCAAGAGGTGACCAGCTGCCGGAATCTGTGCTAAACATCCCAGTAGACAAAGGCCTAATCTTGCAGTGGAGACAGGAGCCAGGAGTCATAGAAACTGATTGGGACCCCTTGAAGGAAAGAGAGGAGATCCTTGACTGACCCCTTTGCTGTCCCAGCAGTGTGTCCTGGTGCTCCCTGATGCCCAGGTCAGACCTCTCCTGTAAGTAGAACTACCCCAAAGCCCTAGATTGTATAGACCCTAGATTTTACAGCATTGCGTTAGTTATTTCCCCATTGAAAATCCCCTGTTTGGCTGTGTAGATCCTTGGCCTATTTATCTAAGCAACTCAATTAATTACCCCATTGAGTTCATGGGATCAAGTTCATGGGATCTGTATTGGTGGCATTTGAAACCAACACTCTTTTCCCAGTATGTTGTGAGCCGGTACAGTAATAAATATTTGCCAGAAGACTTAACCCCACAGCCTTGTTCCACGTGTGTGCGCAGGGTGTAAAAATGAAATTCCCTAAGGGTTCCCTTGAAGTAAAATCAGAAGTGGGAAGCCCAGTAGTACCTGTGCATATGCAAGGTGCAAAACGAAATTGCCCCAGTCGACCTATTGTGCTCTGCAAAACCAAATTTGCCTGTGTAACAATTGTCCTCTGAAAAACAAATCTCCCATTTGCATTTTCTTTTTCACATTGCATCTGTGATTCCAACCCAAAATCAATGTTTTCCCGTTGCCTTTCTTTCTTCCCTATTGGTTCTGTGATCAAATGTTCCAAAATCCGATGTTCCCATTGTGTGCTGACTAAACCCCCAAACCCTTTCTATGCTTTTTAGGTGTGGCAAAATGAATTTCCATTGCTTTTCTTCTTTTCATATTGTTTCTGTGAGCTAGACCTCAAATCCATTTTTCCCCATTGTGTTCTCACTCCCTGCCACTGCCTTCCATTCAAAGGGATCAAGCTAATTGATGTTCGGGGGGTGGGGGGGTAAGGGTTGCTGGGAGAATGCTGAACCAAATCTGCTATCACTGTGTGTGTTGAATTAGTCTTCTTCTGTCTTGGTGGGTGATTTAAAAAGGAATTAATTGTGAGAACATATCTCGATGTTAGTGCTTCTACAGAAGGCATTGTGTTTTTGTGTTGCCACAACATTGGTGGCTGATGTAATCTATTTGTGATATTAGGCTAAATAAACAAATTAATAAATATATTCTTAATACACACCGGCTTGGTTTGTAGTCCATTGTGGCACCGCGTATTTGTTGGGGTTGTGTGCGAGACAGGTTGGAAGACTTATCAAAAGAACCTGATATAAATCAAAGTGCTTTCTTGTGCGCCACATTCATTGTGGGGCCAGGAGCTCCCTGACTTGGGTGTGACTGTATAATAAACCGCAACATCTTCTAACCACTCAAGTGTGCATGCCAGTTTTGTAAAAATAAAAAATAAATGTTTTTTCTCTTATAAGAATGGTAATAATAGAGAAATAAATACAGTGTACCTACTATTTAGTAAGAGCTTGTTTTCGAATAAACTCCTAGTGTATGTGAATCTGTATGTAGAGTTGTACTGATGTAATAATATGAGGTGTACAGTTATGGTTTGTGCTTGGTGCATTCTATTATGTTGTGTGCTACATGAAAAAATAATTGGTACATTTTCAAATGATCATTACGTAGAAAAGGGTGTATTTGGGTGTAGCAAATCTAACTAATGCTGTTGTACGTATATGTGTTTGCTGGTTGAAGGGTAGAACATGTTTTGTTCTCCCCTGTGCTTCTGGGCTTTGTGAATGCTGCCTTCTGTCCACAGATATTCATACTTTCCGGGGACTCTACAGCTGCTACATTGGTGGTAAGTTTAATATAAGGAACTTGTAGCAAACTAAGGGCACATGTAAACACCTATGACATTCACTGAAAAACCTTTGTTAAAGGGACGTTTTGGTTAAGTTGGACTAATAAAAACCCATGAAATTCACTAAAAACGCTTTGCTATAGGGATGTTATGGTTAAGCTACACTAATAAAAACCTATGAAATTCAGTGAAAAAAGTTGTTAAATGAACGTTATGGTTACAAGTAAAACCGAAACACCCCAGAAATTCGCCAGTTATGGTAAGCTAAGCAACCAGGACATCAAAGTTGACATCACAAATGTCATGAAGGGTAATAATAGTGTATGTAAATATTTTCTGCGTAAAGTGCTTTGGTTAATAGCGCTGTATAAATAACAAGTTATTATTGTTAACAAGTTATTCAAATCATAAATTGTGTTGATGATGAATGTATGTGAAGGTAACAAGCGTTGAACGTGTAGTGTGTACTGGGCATCTTAAACACACTCCTCACATCTCCCAAGTCTATGACTATCAATTGTAGAGTTTGATCGAATGAGGATGATATCCAAAAGAATTAGATTTTCCTTACTTGCTCATTTGCCTGGTTCACTTTGACAGTATAAATTACAAAAATAAAGACTTCCAAATATTGACTACAAAAATATCTGCAAACTATTTTTCCAATTTACAGACGTGAGAAATAAGTAAATGTTTGCACCTATGCTAATTTAGAGAAAAAGAACATGTGCACATTTCTTTGTGCATGCATTGTTTTGAACACCCAAAATTAGCAACATGGGGCAGGCCGCGGTAGCACATGCGCGGGATTGAACGTTTCAACCCAGACCACATCTCTTATTCTCAAAGGGATGCGGCTGCAATGCAGCGGCTCCCCAGTGCATGGCTTGCTCTGGCAGGCAGCTGTGTAAGTGCGGGGTAGATGAGGATATTTTCAGACGATCCAAGCTTACATCACTGTGCAGAGAGTAGAAAGGCTTGGTTTCTTACATTTCTACCCATGCCAATGTGTGAGTGAAATGTAAAAAATCAAATTGCCATTGCGAGGCTCTTTAATGCACACCGCAGACATTAAGTCAGCCCTCTGCCCATGTGGGTACTTCGGGCCATTGCAGGTGGCTGTGTCGAAGAAGCAGACAAAGCTTATTGTACACCTGCATGAGCCCCTTGCATTCTTACAGGACGGCCCTCTTCAGGAACCCCGCTCTGAGGATTTGGACTTCAGGACAGGCAGGGTGTAGGCTGGGATGAGAACTTGGCCCCTCTCATCCGGATTGGTATAGTTTGACCGTGGCATAATTGATTGTGGTGGATTTGACCGTAGTCATTTTGCAGCTAACCCAATTTTGCTGCTGTAAAATCATACCAATCCATCCCCTCTCCGTCCCTCTGCACCAATACATCCCCATCTCCCTCCCCTCACCTCCCCAATACATCCCCACCTCCCTCCCCCCATTACCTTTCACTGTCTGCTTTACATCTGACCCTGTGGCATCAGTTCCATCCCTGCAACGCAGGTCAGAACTAACTCTGCAAGGTCCCTTACCCTGTTTTCCAATTTATTTGTTTAAGTCCCCCGCTTCCAATGTCCCGGAAGCAGGGGACACCCCTGCAACCCTTGATCCCATTATATCGAGCAAGGGGAGCGAGGGACACCCCTGCAAACCACGTTCCCCTGGTTCGCTGTAATGGAACCGTATGGCCCATTTCACCGAATTTTTGGTTGTACGATCATTTCGTACAGCCTAAATTTGGTCAAATGGGCCATGCGGTCAAAAGATTTCGGTCAAATTGGCCAATACAACTAATTCTGTTTCTGGAATGTGTTTGTGAATTGCACCTTGGCATGTACTCTTTCCTTCATCCCTTCTTGCTCTGTACATCTCGGGATAGGCTGCATTACGGCAGGTCTATATTATTACCTCAATATATTTGTGGATTCTATTTTTGCTTTTAATATTTTTACCTGATACCATTTGCAGTATACTTGATGGAGAGCTACTTGACTCAGTTGCAAGCTTTATAGAGAGGGGAGAGGGGTGTAAATGTTAATGTTTTGTGAATTTGAATGCCCCATTCTTTGGATATTCAGATTTCCAAAGTATTCTCTGGGTGTTTGATGACTTGACAGGTGCTAAGTTATCTTTCAGAGCCATGATGAATAGGGAAATAGCCCTGTGTGCAATCAGCTGAGAGTGATGGGGCTCAGTTGTGAGAGCAGTCTTTCTCTAGACTGAATCCTCTGGGCTTCATTTCAGGGTGGTATGTATCGTGTTAATTTTTCTGTCTTTTTGGGGAGTTCTTAATTCCGCTATTAAAGCGTTGGTTCCTTCCCACCAGCAAGCTGTTGTATCCAGTCAAGTACATTGTTCTTCAAGCTACTGGTTATCCAAAATATGTCAAAATACCAGATCATGTGATCATATCATCCCCACTCACACTTATTCCTAGCGAAGTTTAAATCACCATTAAACTGCTCTCATTGGTTCATGAAGTAGTTTATGGAGGCCTGATTCATATTGCCCCTAGTAGCTTAAACCAAATGGTCAAGCAAATTGGAAAAAGTAAAGTTACCCTGTGTCAAGGGCAATTCTTAAAAGGAAAAAATTGCATATTTACTGGTCGAAAGCAAAATGTATTTTTGGGCATACATGACCATGTGCGCATGCCTGATTCACCTGCTCCCTGACCTCCCCATACCACAAGCCACTGTGTAAAAGCGTAAAGTAGACTCTTTTTAGACCCTTTTCTTCCATGCCGGGCACTCCATAGAATTCCTCATGCAGAACAGGAGCGTTTCTATTCCGTTTTTACATTTCCATTACAAAAGAAGAGATGGATATGTAAGAATGCCATTGCAGATGATGGGGCCTTTAAATGCTGTCCTCTGTAATGTGCACCTTGCATGCAGATAGGTAGATGTGATATGATATCATATGATATGGCATTTATAACGCGCCTATACACAAGTGTTTCAAGGCGTGAAAAGAGCGTGTGCACCTGCCCCTTTTCTAGTAGGACTCTCTGCATGTAGTTCCTGCCAGCCGCAGGATGAGCTGAGTCCATTTCTCATTTCTTTCTGCCCCCTGCAGGATTCGAGAACTCCGCCCCCGCATGTACACAACGCTCAGCAGAACATTCTTACTGTCTCTAGCGAGGCCATCTATAAATGAGTGAATTATATATAACGCGTTGCATTATATGGAATCTTCACCTGAGTTTGGCGGCACAACACCTCCTTCCCATTATTTAAGAAACCCTTAAAAAATACATATTTCTTTCCGTTTCCTCACGCAATATGTTCATTTACAGAATGAATGCATTTTGTCTGTCTCTTATGCATTTTCCCACTTGTCCGATTGTATTTTATGAGTAGCAGCTGTTTTTCTAAGTGAAGGGCTGCTCTGTTTTGATTCTTGGATCCAATGTGGAAAACGTCAATGTGGAGGGTCATATTAAGGCACCATATTTGTGCAAATTAAAGAAAATAAAAAACAAGGTACATAGCGTGAGTGTGTTTGATTGCCATCATCTTCCGGTGGCAGGATGCACTTGCATAGGGCTCTTTCTTCCTTGTGCTGCTCAGTTGGAAGATAGGCGTTCCAAGTGGCTGTTGGGCTGCCCGGACTTACTCCTCCACTTCAACATCTCGTGGAACTGCTCTGCGACTGTTTCTCACCCTGTTTGCACGCGTCGTGCGCAAGAGGAAGGATCATCGCAAGCGAAACATTGCATTGGCCAGACTCAGAATCACTCTCTGCCTGACTCCGCCTATCCGCCCGCCGCTGCAGCCTCCACTCCTCCATATAGCCCTCGCGCACGCGCATCGCGCGTGCGTATCGAAGTGGGCTCCAAGTGGCTGTTGGGCTGCCCGGACTTACTCCTCCACTTAAACATCTCGTGGAACTGCTCCGCGACTGTTTCTCACCCTGTTTGCACGCGTCGTGCGCAAGAGGAAGGATCATCGCAAGCGAAACATTGCATTGGCCAGACTCAGAAGTAAATGAACATTGACTAACTCTTTTTCTAAACGTGATAGAGTGTCTTTTGCCACAGCGCTGCTGCGGCTCTTTCGCAGCCATTCCTCTAAGTCTTACCTATCACGAGCATTTTTCAGCCCCACATCCTAACGGTCTGTTTTGTCCTTTCTTTGTGTCCTTGTTGCTGCAGTCACTCTCTGCCTGACTCTGCCTATCCGCCCGCCCCTGCAGCCTCCACTCCTCCATATAGCCCTCGCGCACGCGCATTGCGCGTGCGCATCGAAGTGGGCTCCAAGTGGCTGTTGGGCTGCCCGGACTTACTCCTCCACTTCAACATCTCGTGGAACTGCTCTGCCACTGTTTCTCACCCTGTTTGCACACGTCGTCCGCAAGAGGAAGGATCATCGCAAGCGAAACATTGCATTGGCCAGACTCAGAAGTAAATGAACATTGACTAACTCTTTTTCTAAACGTGATAGAGTGTCTTTTGCCACAGCGCTGCTGCGGCTCTTTCGCAGCCATTCCTCTAAGTCTTACCTATCACGAGCATTTTTCAGCCCCACATCCTAACGGTCTGTTTTGTCCTTTCTTTGTGTCATTGTTGCTGCAGTCACTCTCTGCCTGACTCCGCCTATCCGCCCGCCCCTGCAGCCTCCACTCCTCCATATAGCCCTCGCGCACGCGCATCGCGCGTGCGCATCGAAGTGGGCTCCAAGTGGCTGTTGGGCTGTTAGGCAGTGAGGCTGGGAGCCTGGACAAAAGTAAGGACTGGTATTTTATGAAACGTAAGTTCCTACTTTGTATGTGTGGGCTCAATGGTTTCAAGTCTCCGTAGTGGGCGCCCCCTGGAATCGTCTCCTTGTAGAAACTCGAAAAAAACTCAAAAAAATAAAAAAATGTTCATGTCTAAAGACCCTGCAAAAAATGCCGTATTGGTACTAAATAAGGCTGCGGAAGTACCAGTATCTTGGGCACCAATAACTGATCATGATTTACTAAAACATGAGGTGGCTTTTTCCTACGTCCGTGCCCAACCTTTACCAATGGGGGCAACTAGCTCTTTGACACCTGAGCTCGTATCATCCTGTAGTGGCCCAAATCCTAAAGCCCCCCGCAAAAGCTTTATGAGCATGCGGATGGATACCGGCCCTGTCCAAACAGAATTAACAACTGATGACATGCCTTTATCCCCCTCGGACACCTCCATACTGGCGCCGGTGGTGCTCGCTGCCCTGGAAAAACGTGTCAGATTATCACTTGGGCCGTCTACCCCAGTTACCCATACGGGCTATAAAAGGGCTGATGTCCACATACATTGCAATGAAGAGTTACACATGGAGAACTTCAATATCTCCACAGCATCAGCAGCCAATGTACCTGAGACCTCCAACTCCCCGATAGCCAGCGCATGGCCAATGCCCCCTACCCAGCTTTCGCCTGACATTAATAAATCTGATACCAACACAGGGCACATCCCCTCTAAAAAAGACACAAATCATCCGTTGGGCTTCGACATGCTAGAACCTTCAGGGGATATGCAATCTCTTGAAGCATCCTACCCGGTCCTAACAAGGATACTTAACCTGTTAGATCGTGGCCATGAATACACACATTATGAATTGAGGGACTGCAAATCAACACTTACAGATATTCTAACGAAAATCAACAAACTAGAGGGCTTCATATTTGCAGATTCCCTTAGACAGGGGGTGGCCCGTCAAGAAATGACGCCCCGAAAAATCTCGCTAACAACATCAGTGACTACTCAAACAGATGAGTTAGATGCCCCTGATAAAGAATCTCACACTGTGAAACTTTCATTAGTTAATTATGCATTCCCGCAATCATTTGCTCAAACGTTGATTGCCCCCAAACTCGAAAACACTTGCCAAATCCTCACCCACGCCCAACTATGTAGAGAGGTGGCATCACAGGCGGAAAAACTAGAACAGCTGCTATTCTTCTTCCAACCTAGCCAAGAAGCAGTAAACGTGGGGCATTCTTCTCCCTCGATTGAGGTAGGGCAAGGGCTTTATCCGGATAGCCCCTCAGCATTAACCAAATTATTTGCTACTACCTCTCAGTCTGATCCGTCATTTGAGAATCCTCCAATCGTGCTTGAAAATATGCCAATTGCAGATGAGGAATCCTCTCCGCACCAGGCCCTACACTCCTTTGCATCAAGAAAGGAAAAAAGACTATTTTTCCGTGCTTTGAAAAGGAAAGCAGATCGGCTAAAACTGTCTAAACTTGCACATGATGAACCGATCCCTCAAGTTAAAGCAAATGGAAAAAAGAAAGGCAAAAGCGTAAGTAAGATTGTAGAAAAGGTTATAACCAAACCTCCAGTATTGAAAAATGCTGTAAATGATTTGAATCCTGATGCAACAATTTCTAATAAAAACACAAAAAAATGTCCCTTACAGCCGCCACCTTCCCCTAATGAGGGATCCGGGCTTGCTTTGGCCCAGTCCCAACTATCAAATTTTTTCAAAGTCATCGAAAATAAAACCACACAGAAAAGCAGGGCTGATGCTCCTCCACCCAGTAATAACGTGACAGAATGTGACTTACACATGGCTACTGGCATAAGTGAACCAGTCATGGAACGGCAACAGCCCATGCATCCTGGCAATGTCCGGGAGAGCTTGAGCAGACTTTCCATCACTCAAGACACGAAGGGAGAAGCCCAGCAACAAAATCAGCATGAACCATCTCCAGGCCAGTCTAGGGGCCTTGTTTTGCAAACTGGAGAATTACCAAAACAGTCCACCACCATCATAGGATGGGAGATTATATCATTTAAAAATGGTATAAAGCGACTTAATCGCTCAGCCCTGATGCAAGCTTTCAATCGCATTCCGGGGCTCCGCACCTTGCACACGACCGATATCGAATGGATAACACTGCCACCAATTCAAAATCATCGTATGGTATGCAAGGTCCAAACAGCGATTATCACCAACCTATTATTGCAATATACAGAGGAGTTTTGTTTTATTGGTCTAATGCTCTACCCGTTTGACTCAATTGACGATGCCATCTCGTTTAATGAAATGCCCCTTGCCCCTCCTCCGATTCCACCGCCGAAGTTGATCATCAGTGACTTGCCCACAATGGAAGGCACAGATGTAATTGCGCAATTGGTAAATTTATCTAATACCAGTAAGGATTGGTCCTGGCTGACCGCCTTACAAAATATTCGAAACCCAGCCATGAATAATACACCTCATTAAATAATCTGCTCCCCTATCTATTCTCTCTTGGAATTCATGTGGATTTACCAACCTAAAGGCATGGTTTAGTAATCCTCGCTTGAAAATCGACTTTGACATCATGTTATGTCAGGAAACTATGTGTACTCATGAACTTATATTGCCTGGCTATACTGTCTTTCAATTAAAAGCCAAACGCGGCGCTGGTGGGCGACCGTATGGAGGTCTGGCTATATGTATAACCACCAATTTAGATGTCACGGTCCTAGATGTAATCAATGCACAAGCAATAATGGCTGTATTAATCATGTTTAAAGGCTCTCACTCAAATCCTATCCTGCTGATAACTTTATATCACAATCCAGTACTGCTTAATCTAAGAGATGTGTTTAATGAGTTTGATAAGTTACTTGATGACATCCTCACCCTACATCCAACATGCGACATTGTACTGGGAGGGGACTTCAATGCCTACTGCATGAAGTTCAGCTCCAAATCTGTGGATTTTCAGGGTACGCATCCAACATGGCAGCGAGGCAAATTATGGCAAGAATATCTAAAATCTTGGGAACTTGATATTGTCCCCTTCTGCACTCAGGGTGACTTCCACACATGGAGAAGAGCAGACAGAGCGACTTGTATTGATTACTTTGCCACTACCCGCGGTTTACACTCAACTAATGCTGCAATTCATGAGTCTGGGTATGGGGATCACTGCATTATTCATCTGAAGATCCAAATGGATATAGTGCATTTACCTATTGACCATCAGCAAGGGTTTATAGAAGGGGATCGGCCTGGCCTGTCTCTCAGATGGGCCACAAAACTTTGTGACAGGGCTAACGAAATTATCTCTGCACGTCTGAATCTTGCTTTTAACATCGGGGAAAATTGGAAGAGGTCTACTCAAGGGAGGGTGGATTTATTTAAAATAACATCAGATGTTCTACAGTCCTTACGGGCGTGCGCTCTTCTGGATAGCTCAAGGTCTACCGCTGACCCTTCTAGCTTCATTCGTGAGGCTATACGAGTTAAGCGGGTAGCACTGCGACAGATCGCGGGAGCGGCCTCCTCATGGTCTGAGTACTTGATAGAAAAAAACCGCATAGTGAACAGATATCGGAACAAGTGCAGAGATCACAAACGTTTTCTTCACAACCAGGACAATCAGAAAATGTTCAGTACATTATGCCATAGGGATAGACGATCCACTTGGGCTTTACTGAGGGTGGGAACCTCTGCCCTCATGGTTGACCAATCCCTATCGATTTCCCCACAGGTTTGGCGAGCCTACTTTGAAGAGATGTTTGCTCTCCCCCTGCCTTTTGTAGAGATAGAATACAAATGGTCGTGCCTAGCACATCCCTCTTTTCTTCCATGGGACATCACCGTCATTGCAGCAACGATAAACACGCTTAAATTCTCAAAAGCTGCAGGCCCTGACGGGATTCCATCTTGCGTCTTAAAACGCGATCCTGACATGTGGGCTGAAATACTCAAGCCACTCTTTTATAACATGTTGACATCCCTAGAGACTCCCCCATCTTGGCTAGCCTCCATTATTGTTCCAATATATAAAAAAGGAGCAAGATCTCAGCCTTCTAACTTTCGACCGATAGCTCTAATTGATACCGCTGCTAAAGTGTTTGCGATCCTGCTTTTAAGGGAACTCGAGGCGGTCATTAGTGACCTTAAGATTCTTTCCAAGTACCAAATTGGATTTCCAGCCAGAATGGGTACCCCATTAAATGCTACAATCATGGCCCATCTTTTAGCTAAGCACAAGATTAAGGACTCTGGTCCACTATACATGGCATCTATAGATCTTACCTCTGAGTTTGACTCAGTTATTCGTGCACTTTTATGGAAAAAAATGGCTGTAATGAATATACCTGAATATATAATACAACTAATAGCGAAACTTCACACAAATACCACTTATTTGGTAAGAGTAAATAGCGAAGGTGCCACTACCCACCCAATAAACATCGCTGTCGGCGTGAAACAAGGCTGTAACTTAGCTGCCACACTATTCAACCTTTACATATGTGGCATAAACGATATCTGGAACACTTTGATCTCGTATCCGGCAAGGCTCGGCCATCTTAAAGTACAATGGCTAGCCTTTGCTGATGATATCGTATTATTTGATCGAACGCCCAAAGGGATGCAAATTAAACTAGATCTATTTGCATCCTACTGCACGACCCACAACCTGAAATGTAATGTGGAAAAGTCGAACATAGTAGTGTTTAGAAACCACAAGAGAAAGAATCTTACACGCAATTGGAAGATTGAAAGTTTTTCTATAGCCACAGTGCCGGAAATCCGATACCTCGGCTATACTATATCTGATTGCAATTCTATCGCTATGTGGTGTGATGTACTACACAAAAAAGCGGCACCTCTCGCCACACAGATGCGGCTGGTATATCTAAAGTTTTGCAAATTCTCACTGCTACCATTACTGCAATTTTATATTCTAAAAGTGGAATCTATCATCCTTTATGCTTTAGATATGTGTTTAGTGGACATCAATAACCATCTCGATCAAATACAAGGATGTATGTGGAAGGGAGCCTTAAGATTGGCCAAATCGACACCGAATAGCCTATTAAGGCAGGAACTTGGCATCACTGCATTATCTGCACGTCGTAAATGGCGTTTACTAGCTAACTTCGCCAGAATGTTATATCCTCCCTCTAATTGCTTAAATGAGGATTTGGGACAGTTAACGATAGCGCCGGAATGTTCGTCTTTCACAATCTATTATGCTCAAATGGTGCAGATACTTGACGGAATTGCACTTTTACCAACTGACTTAGAATTCCGACAGGGATATGTGAAACATCGTCTCATAGAAAATGACTGGTGTAGAACAATAATGGAAATTGAATCACTAAAGAGTTATAAGGAAGCGGCTCGTTTCTGTTCTACCAGAAGACCGCACAAACCTTATTTAATTCAATTTCCTTGCAATAAAGCCAGGGAAATATATCTTCGTTTTAAATTGAATCAATGTCTCACTTTAGAACGAATTTGTGGCTGGAGTCCGTATTGGAAGGCTATTGCAAATGCCGGATGCAGGTTCTGCAATGACTGCTCAGCCAAAGAAACATTAAAACATCTAGTCACACTGTGCCCTCATTTTGAAACAACACGTGCACTAACCATCGCATCTAATGGTGTACCAACTGAGGGCAACAGGGAATGGCTTTGGTTGGCCTCGATGTGGGGAACGCGAACGAGCTTCATATTAGCTCTATGCAGACTTCTAACGATTATAAACACCGATCTTGAGACGAGGTTTCGAATGAGTGAGCCCCAGGGGAACTTGTAATACAAGAAAATGTGCACCTGCATTCCTCTAATACTGTAATCCCTAGCAAATTTTGAAGGTTATGCGCTGTATACGAAAATTCAAACACGATTGGAGTCATCTTCAGTACATTAGTAACATCTATTCAAAATATTGTAAAAATTGTGTTGAAAGTATTAATAAGATATCAATATATCTACTTTGTCTCGTTATATATGAAAACTGCTCTTAAAACTTTCTCAACATATTGTATACACGAAAGCGTGCAGATTAATTTTGTTTAATTGTTAAAAAATGAAAAATGAAATATTTTATATGTAATATGAAAAGAATTTATATTTTTATAAATGTTGTAAGAGTTTGTTGATCGAACTAACAAAACAACGGTTTGAATAAAAAAAAAATAAAAAAAAAATAAAAAAAAGATAGGCGTTCCCGGTTGTGTCATGGCTTATTCTAATGAAAAATTCAGGGCCGTCAGTACCTCTTTTTAGCTGTACCTCCCAGAAGACAATTAGACTTGACAAAGTGGCCTTGGCCACCTGATCAGTGCTGTCAGTTTTGAACACCACAGATCAATTATATTTATCTGCATTTTTTTTTGGCTTGGTATTGATAGGAACGGCAAAGGACATGAAGTGTGTGTGTGTGTGGGGGGGGTGGGTGGTATTTCAACAAACAGGTGTGATGTAGCTTCCTGAGTGACAGGACGCAACGCTCTCTACTTTCTAGTGGACATGCTTGAAAGGGGCACCCATTCCTTTTTTTGCTTTGAATTCTGGGTCTTGTAGTTTTCCCACATTTCAAATAGGAAATAAAAACTACAACTCCCGGAATCCAAAAGGAAAACACTGGACACGCATGGCCACAGAAGGTTGAGTGCTCTGTAGACGCCTCGATGCTTGGCTCTGCTCTGAATCATTGACCCGGAAACGTTCCCTGGTGAAATGGTTCTACAGGCCTTCATTGTGTGTGCTATGTGAGCACGTGATTTGATCTTGCTGACAGAGCTAGGGGTGCGGTAGTAGCATTGTGGCGGATTTCTTTGATCTGGGTCAGGGGCCGATGACCCGAGGAAATACATCCGGATAAACTCATCTGCATCATTCAGATGTGTGACAAATATTATCGTTCAGGGCTAATCCTGAATTATCGGAAAATCTGTTCAAACAATTCTGTTGAAGGTTGTAGTCTACGCTGTAAACATGAGTTCAAAGAGTCAGGGTACTTTGCTCCCACTTATTACGCACATAAGAGAGCGCCCAATTGAGGCTTGAAAAACAGATCTAAATAGTTGCGACTGGTATCGTTAGTATTCGGGGACTTTGTGCAAACAAACACTTTTTACTTTCAGCCAAACACGTTTTATTTATTTTTTTTAATTTTTTTTATAGAATGTACACAACTGTGACGTCCCAGTTTGTGGCAGCGTGCATGCGCGAGCCTCGTTGTGACCCGCGCATGCGCAGCAGTAATAAACTGCGTCCGTGCGGCAGTTGCCGCCGGGACGCGTAGCGAGCAACATCGTGTCCCGTGTCCTCTTTGCATGTATGCGTGTGCGTGTGCCTGCAAGGGCCGTGGGGCCACACACAACAACTGGCGACGAGGCGGGATCGCCGCCGTAGCGTTTGCCCAACACACGTGGGCGTATAATCCATATCGCTATGCGGTGGCACGATGCGGACCTAGCGTGAACGTTCTTTTTCTCCTCAGAGCAGTAGCGGCCTGAAAAGGTGCTCGTGCGCTGCTACCCAGAGAGGACACAGTCAATTTTTGGAACCTTTGACTGTCCCCAACAACCCGGGGACAATCTGAAAACACAGACACTGTGGTGAAAGACACGGAAGCCAAGACAAGGAGAAGAGGCGACAGACAACAGCCGGAGGTACGTCAGACAACAGCCGGAGGTACGTGTAGCCCCTACCCCAGCCAGGTTTGCGGCCTCTAACACACCAAGAGGTGCCTGTGCGACCTGTGAAGATGGCCGATAGCGACGGAGAAACAGAAGCAGCGACAAGAGCGGTAAGGACGCAACAGGGGTCGCTGTTACCGATGCAGGAGTTCGATACGTCAGGCCCCCCGTCCAAACTAGGCCCCAGGTGGCTACTATGGGTGAAGAAACTCGAGATGTACTTCACAGCGACCGGAACCACCAACGACGATGCAAAAAGGGCGACACTTCTGTATTCGGCTGGGCTGCACGTAATGCGCATATATGAATCACTCAACTTGCAAGTGGTCACGTACACCACCGTCAAGACTGTGCTAGAAAACCACTTCATTCCACAGTCGAATGTCGACTATGAAAGATTTTTGTTCTGCAAAGAGAAGCAAAGGGAGGAAGAATCCCTCGATCAATTCTGTGCCAGACTGAAGCTGATGGCCAGCACATGTCGCTGGGACAACGAGGAGTCGATGATAAGAAACTAGGTCCTCCAGGGCTGCAGCTCAGGTAAATTGCGGCGACAAGTGCTGAGAGAGCCGGGGTGGACACTACAGCAGATACTAGACAGCGGCCGGACGTACGAGCTGGCAGAATCCAGAGGAGTGAGCATGGACGCAGCGGTTAGGCCAAGCACGCAGGAAGAAGCTTTTGCCATGAACAAACGGACCAAGCTGAAGGACAAGTGGGTCCCGAAGACAACTGAGAACCGGCATCCTGCAGCGCCCGGATTACTCTGCCAAGACTGCGGGTATGACCTGCCACATGTAGAGGAATGTCCTGCCAAAACAAGATCCTGTGGACGGTGCAATGGACAGGGACACTATGCCCGCATGTGCCGCGCCCCCCGCTCCTGTGCCTACACAGAGAGGCCCCGCGAGAGCATGGGGCAGCGGTTTCAGAAGGCAGCGCAGCATCGCAGCTCTCGAACAAGAGATACAGAGGTTGCAGCTTGCAGAGGAAGAGGAAGAAGATGAGGAGGACGAAGACGAAGTCTTTTTCATTTCAAACATTGCCTCAGGAAGCAAACGGAAGAGACAACCCAAGTGTGTGGTGAACATACTGGGCGTGCCGACACAAATCCTCATCGACACCGGAGCATCTCTGTACGTGCTGGCGGAGGAACACTATCAAAGACTCCCAGGCCCCCCGGCACTGGACAAATCCATGGCGAAGATTTTCACTTTTGGTGGGGGACACCCCGTTGCCACTCAAAGGGAGTGTTTGTGTCACCGGTAACTAGAGGTGAGAATACCATCAAGGCAAGGTTTTTTGTCACGGACGTTAGCCCTCACTCGCTACAAAGCTGTGCTGCATCGGAGGCCCTCAATTTGGTTCATTTTGCATATGAGGTCTACCAGATTGACATCGAAACACTGCTGGACAAGTTCTCAGGCATCTTCGAGGGAATAGGGAAGCTGAAAGCACCCCCGGTACGCCTACACATTGATGAGTCCATCAGACCCACAGCCCTTAAGCACCGAAGGATACCATTCCACCTCAGGGAGAAGGTGGAGGAGGAGCTCCGATCACTCGTCAGCATGGATATTATTGAGAGAGTGGAGGGGCCGACACCCTGGGTATCACCGATTGTGGTGGCACCCAAGCCGAAACAGCCCGGCGCGGTGAGAATTTGCGTAGACATGCGCCTTCCAAACGCCGCAATCAAGAGGGAGAGGCACATTACTCCAACTCTAGATGACATCATCGGAGAGCTACAAGGTGCAAGAGTATTTTCAAAACTAGACCTACGGGCGGGCTACCACCAGCTTGAGCTGCACCCGGACTCCAGATTCATAACGACCTTCACAACGCATGATGGTCTATACCAATTTAAACGCCTGAGCTTCGGAGTTTCGTCGGCTGCCGAAGTATTTCAGAACACCATCAGGGGGGCGTTGGCAGGCCTTAAAGGTGTATTGAACATGAGCGACGACATCTTAGTATTCGCGGATTCGTAAACGGAGCACATGAAGAGACTTGAGAGCACGCTCCAGAGGCTGAAGAAGTTAGGGCTCACACTACATCGGCAAAAGTGCAAATTTTTCAAAGACCGCATTGGTTTCTTCGGTTTCATCTTTCACGCGGCCGGTGTGTCACCTGACCCGGCCAAAGTCAAGGACATTAAGGAAGCCACCGCCCCACAGTCCCCCACGGAAGTAAGGAGTTTCCTGGGGATGGTAACATACTGCGGGCGTTTCATCAAAGGGCTGGCGTCGCTGGCAGAACCGCTCAGGGTGTTAACAAGAAACGACGCAGTGTGGAAATGGGGTGCCAGTGAACAAGAAGCATTTCAAGCCCTGAAGAACGCCCTGTCCGATGGGGACACCATGGCATATTTCAACCCCAAGGTGGAATCGGAGGTGGTGGTCGATGCGAGTCCGGTGGGAGTAGGTGCTGTGCTGCTGCAACCCGATGAACGCGGGGACATGCGTCCCATCGCCTACGCAAGTAAGGCCCTTTCAAACACAGAAATGAAATACTCGCAGATCGAACGGGAGGCGTTGGCCATCCTGTGGGGCTGTCGCCATTTCCGTTTATCCTGGGCAAACCCGTCGTGGTGGTGACCGACCACAAGCCGTTACTGCCCATACTTGCAGGCGTGTCGTCCAAACCGCCCCCCAGGATCGAAAGGTGGATGTTGGCCCTGATGGAGTATGGTGTGCGGCTGATCTATAGACCAGGAACAAACAACCCGGCCGACTATTTGTCGCGCCACCCCAACAGGGAAAGCACAGTCACTGACATTGGTGCGAGCGAATGCCATGGGCTGCTGTGTCAAGTGGTGGAAGGGTCCCTTCCGATGGCACTCTCAAGAATTTCAATAGCGACGGAATCCTCCAACGACGAGGTTTTTGGCATTATCAAAACCGCAGTTAGGAGCAGTGATTGGAGGGAGGTGCTGCGCAACAACTCGCGCCGACAAGAGGAGGCCCAGAGAGACCTCCAGGCACTCTGGAAAGTGAGAGACAAACTCTCCGTCTCAGACGATGGGCTGATACTCAGAGGGCGACAAATCGTCATTCCACAGGCACTGAGGCCAAGGGTGCTGGAACTGGCCCATATTGGTCATCAGGGGGACGTCAAAACAAAGGCACGGCTAAGACCCAAAGTCTGGTTCCCGGATTTGGAGGGGAGAGTTGAGAGCTTCGTGAGGAGATGTTTAGCTTGCCAGGCGGCGACCCCAGGAGACAGAGCCCCACCGATAAGATCGATGGAGCGCAGTAACAAGCCATGGGGGACCGTTCACATGGACTTCGGTTCGACTGGTCGTGGCATGTACTTTCTGGTAGCCGTCGACCAATGGTCCAGATACCCTGAGGTGGAAGTGGTGGAGTCGACGGCGACAGAGTTCACGACAAAGGCGTTGGACAAAATGTTCGCCACACACGGATTCCCGGACCTGCTGTGCTCAGACAACGGGCCGCCGTTCACAGGCAGCCAGTTCGCAATCTACCTCCGAGAAAGGGGGATCCAGCATCGCAGAGTGTCCCCACTCTGGCCGCGAGCCAACGGTGAGGCCGAAAGAATGATGCGGACCCTCAACAAAGTTCTAAGGATTTCCGCCAGTGGCGGTGAAGACCTGGAGAGAAAACTAGTGGAATTTCTACGAGAATATCGCACAACGCCCCACCAGTCCACGGGAGTGGCTCCCGCCGAAGCACTGTTCGGACGATGCCCGAGGGGAATGTTACCGGAAGAGGAGGGCCGTCTGCCAGGAATGATCAATGACGAGAGAGTCCAGGAAGAACGGGCCAGGCGCAACGAGAAAGAAAGTGAACGGAGGTGTCTGCAGGAAAAGGAGGTGCGAGTATGGGACGCGGTGCTGGTCAGGAACCGACACCCCGAAGGGAAGCTGTCCCTACCATTGGAGCCACGCCCGTGGAAGGTAACGCATGTGAAAGGCACGATGGTGATGGCGGCCTGCGACCGAGGAACTGTCACGCGCAACCGATCTTTCTTCAAAAGACTCGAGATGCCCGCTGAAAACGGGGCTCCGGAGGAATCCGTGGGTCGGGAGGAGCCGCCTGGAGATCAGGGGGATGAGCAAGCTAGGGCCCCCACAGACTCCGAACCGGGGTGTCCCACACCACCCACTGCCTCGCCAAGGTACCCGGTCCGCCGTGAGCGGAGGCTACCGGGGCATCTCAAGGACTACGTCCTGGACTCAGGTGACTGAGCCGAGAATGTGAGGTGAGACTTAAAGTTGATAATGCGACCATTCATACGGTCACAAGTTGTGCAGGGGTATGCACACCCCGAAGGTTTACACTGTTTTGGTTAAAGTTAAAAAGGGATGTGACGTCCCAGTTTGTGGCAGTGTGCATGCGCGAGCCTCGTTGTGACCCGCGCATGCGCAGCAGTAATAAACTGCGTCCGTGCGGCAGTTGCCGCCGGGACGCGTAGCGAGCAACATCGCGTCCCGTGTCCTCTTTGCATGTATGCCTGTGCATGTGCCTGCAAGGGCCGTGGGGCCACACACAACAACAACCACCCGGTAATTCTGGACTTTTGCATATATTTTCTTAGACGGTTTCAATCTGTGACTTCATAAGAGTTGGACGTTGCCCAAACCGCTGAGAGCAAGCAAGTTCAACTCTTGCAGGCAGAGTTTGCATATGCTCTCACTGAGAAAATTTTTCAAATAGTGAGTTGAAATGGTTAATTCTAGAGCAAACTTTTCGGTCAAAATGGATAAAAGACCACAGGATTTACAGGAGGTTCTCTGGGTGACTACACACACCATTGCCATTCATAGGCTGCTAGGGCACACATGAGCAAAGCTACGCATGTAGGCCCCCTTCAGAAAACCCGGAGAGCTTCAGAAATGCTTGATGCACGAAAGACAAATATGAATTTGTCCCGCAACAGCCAAGCTGTGGACAGAACAGTGTACCTTCATCACAGTAGAGCTTGCAGCCGTTTTATATACTGTGCCAGGATATTTATGAGCATCAGAGCCGGCCTTAGGGGGGGAATGCTGGGCGACCGCCCAGAGTGCCATGCCCCCCAGGTCGCCATTAGCCCCTGCCACGCCGGCTCGGGGGAGTCTCTCAAGGGCTCCCCCAAGCTGGCGTTGTGGGAGAAGGAGGGGCAGGTGGCTTTTTGCTGTAAAATGCACCCGCAGCGATGGGTGCATTTAAATGCGCCCCTCCGCCACAGGCACTTTTCATAAGAAAAGGTGAAATTAGCCCCACACCACGCCAGCTCGGGGGAGACTTTCAAGGGCTCCCTTCGAACTGGCATGGTGGTAGAAGGCGTGGCAGGCGCCGCATTGTCATTGAATGCACCCGCGGCAGCGGGCTCATTCAATGACAATGGGGTGCTGACTGCTGACGCGCCCTATTTAACCTCCTCGCCGGAGCGAGGAGGTTAAAAAAAAAGTGGCCTATATTGGACCCACCCCCTTCCGACCCACCCCCTGTTAACTAGGGACGAGGGGGGGCGCCAATTCGCCAAGGGCGCTGCTGCCCTTAAGGCTGGCCCGGATGAGCACCGCTCAGGTCCGGCTTTAGAGGCAGAAGCGCCCTGGCCGAATTGACGCCCCCCGCACCCTCCCTGCATGCCTCTGGTCAACAGAGGGATGGGGGCTGGGGGCGGGGTCAGAAGCACCACGTTTGTTTTGTCCCTCCCTGCTCTGGTGCCTCGCAGGGGGTTAATCACTGGAATAAGACGCTCATGCTAACGCATGAGCGGACCTTTCCAATGAAAACCTCTTCGCTCCAACGTCGGTGCAGGGAGGTAATCATCATGGAAATAGGGTGCTATCAGAACCATTGCGGGCGCATTTAACAACATAAGGGCGCCTGCTGCACCTTCTCCCACTACGCCAGCTCGGGGGAGCCCTTAAAAGACTCCCCCGAGCTGTGTGGCGGGGGCTAATGGTACCCTTGGGGGGCATGGCACCCCAGGCGGTTGCCCGGCCCGCCCTGCCCTAAGGCCGGCTCTAGCACCATTGTTCCAGCGCTAGTTAATAAAAGACAGTTGATGATTGTTGGAGCCAGAGCTCTGAGGGTTGCGCGGATAGGAGACTTGTCCAAGGAAGATGGAGTGAGGGCCAGAGATGCGTGCCATGCACTGTACTGTACGTGCGTGCGTAGGACATGTTTCTAAACATAGTTATTAGGGAACCACTCACTGTCTAAGATACATCCTTAGGTGATGGAGACATCTGTGGGGAACAGGCTAGATACCACGAGCTTGAATGTCATTCTCAGTGGATATAAAAGTAACATTGATGACCGTCCTAGCCACAGTCAATTTAGCTGGGCTTTGCATTGAGAGCAATACAGGGTGTCAATGATGTATGGCCCTCACTCTTTTTCTGTTTCTTGGGTTTGAGTTGTTTGAATAATGTATTTTTTGATTCATGCACATTACACTTTATGCATTAATTACTTCACATTGCACTTTATAGGGTCACTAACCAGCACATATCTGGATTTAGCAGCACTAATTGAGAACCATCCCTTTTTAATCCTGATGTTGAATTTTGTCGTTAAATTACAAATAACATTGTTTCATGTTTTGTAATATGCCTGTATGTTGCAATATTTGTTAAGTGTGAGCGCAGGACATGAGCCTTAATTGCGTCCTCTCTGGGGAGCGGGTATGGTGTAGCTTGTTCGGCGCTGGGTCACCTTACTCTTTCTTTTTAGAGTCTTGTGTACACGCAAGCGCATCTTATAGACGAGGTAGCTCCAGCTGCGCGGGAGTGTTGAACTCAGTGATACTTGACTGAGGGTGCTTTGGAGTTCAAAAATCTGCAGAGGCTGGTGGCCACGACAATACTATAGCAGAAATACACATACAATTATTGAGGGTAAAGGATGCGACTCTTCGAACAATCTCCAGCATGGGGAATGCAGGTGATAAGGTTGTTTCCCAGCCTCTCATTAATGAATGACAGTTTACTAACATGGTTATCTTCAAGTGTATCATGAAATATGGAAAATACCCTAGTAGTCCGCAGGCTGTGTAGACAATGAAGGCAAAATAGAAAGCTGATTGCTGGAAGGATTGGAGTTGAAAACCTCTGGTATTACGCAGGGCAACCCTCCAGACAGGGGCGCCGAGTACACGGGCGCTCCAGTGCCCGAGCACACCCCAGGAAATGCTACTTTCATAAAAGTACCTATTCTTAGAATGGGACTTATTTTTTTGTTGCTGCCCTGCCTCCCCCAGCTCCTCCTGGGAAAACCAAAAGTCGGCGCCCCTGCCCCCAGACCATCATTTTTATGCCTGCCATGCCATTACAGAAAGGGAAAGGCCATATGCAAATCAACCTTGTGTGCGGTACAGTTAAGGCCCTTGCAGAAATCCCCTTCATACAAAAAACCACATGGAAATAATGTGGAAAAACGGCAGCACTTTTCTTTCCATGGCGTATATATGTGGCGAGCACTAAACACAAGAATGCCACCAAAAGAAGTGCTCTGTATTGTTTTACCTCCATTTGAAATCATCTGAAAATGATCTGCATGCAGAACAGCACCACATTTGCATTTCTGTTTTCTGAATACTAAAGCTGCACACATGACATCCAAGATGGCTTTGCAATTTTCTCTGGAGTTCAATTTAAAACATCACAAAGTTGTGCCCTTCATGGAAACCCACCCTGGCATGCTTTACTTCTGCTGAGTACCAAGAATTGAGGCAATAGATTTCCAGAACAGCTGGTGTACTGGGAAATCACTTGAAACCAAAGAATTCAGTTTTCCACTTAAACATGACTTGTGTTTTCTTTTTCTATAAACCATCACGCACAAACAGCAGTAAATGAAAAAAAAATGCAGTGTTTCTTTTTTTCATGTCAATTTCAAAGTAATGCCTGCCAGTACATCTCTCTGTGTCCAGAAACTGACCATATCTGTAAAAGCACTCCAGAAGGTTAATTAACAAGAAACTGTGTGCTGTAGAAACCGCATTGGTAAACTCAAAATGAACTGAAATAAACACGTGTGACTTTGCTCTTCTGAAAATCAGGAAAATACTGTTTAGAAGTAAAATGACAAATGACAGTGTTGCTCACACAGAAACAGTATTGTGTATGTGGGGGGTTTGCATTGACATGGCTGCCTAAAATGTACATTATATTTATTCCCAAAAAGACTTGGTTTTTGTTGAAAGAAAGAAAAAAAACTTTGAAACCAACAGAACAGGTTTGGCCCAGGCACTTACTTCAAAGGTGTCCTGCCTTCCATGGGAAAAGAATTACCTCCACAAGTGAACTAGCCCCCAGGGGCATATGAAAGGGCCAAAGTGTGGGAGTTTGCGGCCTTGTCAGACTGGCCGACCTCCTTACAGAAAGGAACAAAGGACCCAAGGGGAACTGGCTTTTTCACCAAGAGATGTCATTTCCTTTGACACCCCTCCCCAGCCGAACTGCTTGGCTTCAAAGGGCGTCATGGAAACCCTTTGTTCAAACTGACCCAGGGGAAGACAATTTGGCTATGGGAGTTGGAAAGACCGCCCACACCTGTGACTAATCCAGCCCATTGACTTCAAAGAACTTTTTATATTAAGACATTTCAATGCCCTGAATGAGTAGTGATGTTATATTATGGCAGCATTTTATGTGAGTTATGGACAAACCCAAAGAGACTAAGCACACGTTCCTAGCCCCTGGGGAACTGGAATGGCAGGAAAAATGCATTTCTGGGTGAAGTATAAATTATACAGATATAAAACTTGGTGAAAATATGGGAAATAGGGTGGGCATAGGTGTAGGCATTTGCAGAATTTTAGATATTATGGGCCTCATTACAACCTTCACGGAATGGGTTAACGGGCTCCGCTAATGGAGGCGGACCCATAAAACCTGTTCCACGAAATTACAAGGTCGCCTCGCGGGACCCGGTAAGGACGCCTGGTAAACCAAGCGTCCTTACCGGGTCCCGCGAGGGGAAGAGGGACCTAACAATGGGCCGCTCGTAATCGGCCCGTTGTTAGCTCCCATTCCCATTGAGCCCTATGGGGGCTCAGATGGGAATGGGCAAAGGTCCGGGCCTGGGTTCCCAGAGGGAGGAATTACCGGGCCCTCCGAACTCGGAATGGCCCGGTAATTCCCCATTCTGGGAACCCAGTAAAGGAGCCCAGTTTGGCGGCAGCCATGGAGCTAATAGCACCATGGCTACTGCCAAACTCGTAATGAGGCCCTATGTGTCTCCTATAAATGGCGAAATTGTGCCCAAAAGAGATGCTACCTCGCACAGAGTTGGCAATCAGACTGTCCGATTCCCTGTCAAATATGGAATCTCCATATCTGCTTTTGATGATGGTGAGTAGTACAGATTTGAAGTTTAGCTCCATGATTTATTTTTGTAAAAAGTAACTCTGAGGAAACAAAGAAAGGTCATAAATGCACACATAAAATGATGTCAGTTCCGCTGAACCAATAAGCCTGGAGGGAGGAGTGGACACCAGTGGCCTGGCCTATCCCAGTAGAGGGGTAACTCCAGAGTACTTCCCCCCAGATTGTAAAATTCTATGATGTCACTCTGGCTATATAAGCAGGAGACAGAGGATATTCAGGATATTCAAGGATTCAAAAACCCAGAAACCAGTTCCAGACTGATTCCATCCAGGCAGAACCACCCATCCAGATCCAGGCATACCCAATAATCAAGGGAGAAAAGAGGAAAGGCAGCTGACCAATCCTGCTGCCCACAGTGACCAGATCTTACCCAGCTGATCCCCTCCAGGAAAGCGCAGCTGTCCCAGTGACCAAAACTTTTGGACCCGCTGTCCCAGTGACCAAAACTTTTGGACCCGCTGTCCAGAGACCTTGCTGGCTGTCCAAAGTGCCGAACTCAAGCTTATCTTGTAAGTATCACCTCACCCAGTCCCAAAAACTGCATATCCTGCTGTTTTAATTTTGCATCCTACAGAAAATCCCCTATTGCATACCCCTCTCTTTTGAATCATGCATCTCCTATTCAAATCCTATTGAAATCCCAGTCAAATCCCAGATTGCTAGTATCATCTGTTGACCTTTTCCATAGAAGAATCTGTGTTAGTCTATGTCTGCTAGCATATTCCTTATGATAATTCTTCCAGTTATCTGTGTAAATCCCTATTCTTATTTGAAGTAACTCAATTAATGTTTCCATTGAAAATTCATGTTCATTATTGTTGCCTTTCGAAAGTAACAATTTGTCAAGTGCTTTTAAGTATAGCCATTAAAATATAGTCTCAACAGAAATAGTCTAGCATAACAAAAAATGAATTTTGCATGTGTATTGTGCTTTTCTATAAATTCCGATTTGCATTTCACCCCATAGAAAAACCCAAACAAAATCCCATGAAGAGTATTCCCTTCCCATCAGAATCCTGTCTGATATCTGCCTTTGTTTCTCATCCAAAAACCGATTTCCGATTTTGACAGCTAAGCCCCTTTTCTTAGCTGCTTGTTTTTTTCTGCATTGTTTTCCTTTCAAAACCGATTTTTTTACCTGTGTCACACTGCTTTTTTGCCCTGTTCAGTAGTCTCTAAGCTTCCTTGTCTCTTAAGTACAGCCAGATGAATTTCTCTCCTAGCTTTCCCACTGCAATTGTAAACTGATATACAAGTAACCAGTAATCTCTGAGTATGCCATTTTGCTCCTTTTGAAGGTTTTCAATTCTTTTGTGGCCTCCCATCCTGGTGTGGTGGGTTGAATTTAAAAATCCCTCTTCATTCTGACTCCTTGCCACTAATTTCCATCCACAAAGAATTTCGTTAGTAGATGTTTGGGGGAAGTGTTGTAGGGGGAGTGCATAACCTGTGTGCCATCTGTCATTTTGAAGAAAAGTGATTTTGTTTCTGCTTTCTAATAAAGGTTTATGTAGATGATGTAAGGAATTTGAATTAATTGTGTTGAAGGGTTGGTGCATTGTATAGTCACAGTAGTGGTGGCTGCTGCTCTAATTTTGATTTGTTTGATTTTCTTTGAATTCTAAAAATGAATAAATATTTCATTGTTACACCCCGGCCTGGTTCATAGTCCATTGTGACATGGGGTATTTGTTAAGGTGGGTGTGAGACGGGTTGGGTGCCTTCTCAAAGTAGAATCTGAGGATAAATAAAGATAAAAAGAGTTTTTATTGCGCGCCGCATTCCTTGTCAATAGAAAGAGTCCCTGGCTGGTGTGTGCCGTGTTCTAAAACTGTTACACTTGGGGCCACACCAAACGAGTCAGTCGGACAGACATCCCGAACTGCTTGTCACATACCTTGTGCATGAAGCCATAAGCAAACCCCAGACTGCCCGAGATGGGACCTAGCCTGATTGCCATATAGTCTTTCACCTTCTGAAATGGCATGCAAGGCTGGAAAACGATGGTCTGGAGGATTGCTAAATGCAATGCCAGTGGTTGTGATAAAGTCAGAACCTTCCAGGCACCCATTTTCAGCTTTGCTAAAGTTGCCCTAAGTGGGACAGGTATGCCGAGAACGGATTGCAGAGATTGCGATGTCTAGCTACACCTCACTGATGATGCCCAATGGGGCTGAAGCATGTCTGGGGCTGCATGTGGACACATTTCCATGGTATGAAAGGACTCAAGAGACCACCCGTACTCTCGTCATAATGTTTCATTGACCCTCTTGCCAGTAGCTTGGCCTGCCATGGTGTTGTGATGCAGGACTGTATTCTTGTTCCCCTTCCTTCATGAGCAGCTTGACCTGTTGCTGATGATGTTGATGATAATGATACTGGGTACCGGGGTCCAAGGGTGGATTACAGCAGATGATTGATGAAGGTGCAGGTATAAGGCTACGGAGCAGTCCAAGTGCAACCGCCCTGGCCATGCAGCTTCATACTGGGTGATGTGGGTCACCAGTGGCGTGAAGTCTGGAGGCAGGTTTAGAATCGAGTCGTACGTTGCCTTTCCCTTAACATAACAAGTGTATTTGAAGGACATTTGTTCTCATGTACAAGGGTTGTATTGTCAGTGTATGCAGACATCTAAATATGAAATCTTACACATGTTGTCAACATAGGTAGGATGAAGGGTTGAGTGAACCTGTGACCATGCAGTGAAACATAGATCCCTGCAGTGGGTACATTAGTCGATGTATCTATAAAACCCGCTAATCCTCATGATCGTGATCCATATGGCATTACCGTCTTCCCCCTCGCCTTATGCCCTGTCCATACACAAACCATGGTGTGGTCTATAAAGGACTGTGTTTGTTTACGAAACAGAATAAATACTGGATCAGGCACCCTTTATGCCTCAGCGGCGCAGCAACCTTAACACCATCAGGCAGCCATTTGAGCCTAGCCCAAGCAATCCCTACTCCTCTCCCATTTGCATTGTAAGAGGATTCAATTCAACACTACAGCTAAGTCAACGCCTAGTCTATAATACTGAATGAAAACCCTTATTGATATATCTTTAGGTCCAGTTCATGCGTTCTGGATGACTACCCCTATATAACACCCCTCTCTTGGAATCCCCCTGACCCCACTGAACCAAGAAGTAGTTCTGTTTTGCAAGTTTAAAGGTTTAATTGATAATTTAAACAATATATATATATCACGCTTTATAATAAATTAATAATTGAATAGCACACTTAATCTGATATGATAAAGATGAACAACAGAGAATCTGGCACTAACACACTTCTTATAATCACTAATGAGTTGTCATGAAATGGATAAGGTAGCACACTGGTAAATAGGAACAAAAGTATAATGTGGTAGAGGATGCTTTACAGGGTTCAAGGAAATGCAAGGTTGAATGAATGAAATGCAGTATAGAAAACAACTTGATATGATTTCAGCAAAACAATGTAATCACTTTTCTCTGGCAATCCCCTCCCCCCCTTGATGCAAGGCAAGGAAATGGAAGGAAACACACAGTTCTCAGAAATGCAATCAAATGTGATTCAGTTCACCCCAGCAAGCTTAGACTACAGAAGTTTGAAAACACAGGCCCAAATTGCTTTGATATGTGCTGGCAATGAATTAAAAAATATGCTAAAATGCTTTTAATTCCCTTTTCAGAGGTTCAGGGTGAGTGGTATCTAGTTAATATTAGTCCAGACTCACACTAGCAATGATGCAGGGATAGTTAGCAGGTCAAACGAATCTCTGGCAAATGGAAAGCAAACAGCAGCAGTTTTTACACATGAAGAAATTGCAAATCGCGGTAAAATTCGCGGATGCGTGTTCCGCGATTGCGGTGAATAAGGGGTAGGAATGCGGTTCTAGGTTCATAGGGAAGCCACGATTCTAAGCTTTCAGATAAAAGTTACTGCAAGTCTCTAGCCCAAACGGTTACAGAGATATGAGCGATTTTGTGAAGGTCGTTTTTCAGATTTGAAATTTTAAACGCACACTTTTTCAGCTTAAAAAATGATGGCAGGATAACACAATGGCTAAGCTGCAGTTCTACTTAGGTTAAAAATGGATTGAATTATATTATTTTAACTAGGAGATTGGTTCTGCACAGTTTTCTAGGTACTCACACTATATTCTTGAGTGAAATGGGCCTCATCACGGATCTGGTCAGGGTTTTAGACTGGACTCTGGTCTGGCCTGGCCTCTGCACTTCACAGTGATCTGGGTCAGCTCTCTCTGCTGGTCTGGGTCTCTCTGGGTACAGCACTGCTTTCTCTCTGGTCTGGTTTCTTAGTTCTGGATAGATTGAAGTCTCTAGTTTGGCTCTCTGGAGGTTTGATGGAGGTAAAGTATGGATTTTTCCGGCAGAGCGTCCCGCTGCAGATGGATTTGGAAGGTCCCTATCTGTCCTGTCTGTCTGCTTTTATGTGTTTAGAATGTGGGTGTGTTCTAGCATCACTGACCCTACCTCTCTCTCAGCTTCTAATTGGTCAAACTTCCATTTCTTATTTGATTGGGGAATGAACTGTGAGTCAGAGGGATGTCATTTTATGGCTTGCAGATAGGACACTCCTCTGTCAGATTGCACTCATTCTATATTTGATAATAAAAGACATATTTCAGAGTTACACAGTTGTTTGAAATTACATATACATGGTGTGGCTGAATTTAGCCATGTCTCTGTCCAAATCTGCTGTTTCTAAGAGCTTGTATTCAGAAATGGCAGATATTTCACTTTTTAACTGATTTTTCAATTTCTGACATTGACCCAACTTTACATACATGTGTGCAGGGAGTATGGACATTAACTGAAGAAGTTTCAGATTTTTAACATGCATACAGTTAGAGTAATATCCATTTTTCCGCTAAAACCCCCCTGAACATGCCACCGGGTCGAAAAACCTCTTAAAATGTGGGCAGAAAAATCACAAGAATTATGGTATCATTTATAAAATTTTCACATGTCCGCTCTATGAGTTATTCATCTTTTTAAAGTTATGTTCTGGCTCCAAAGGGGTGTGGTTTCCCAGGTCACATGGTATAGAAACCAGTCTTTCCAGTTTCTGCCAAGCCAGCTTGCTCTCACAGGCAGTGCTCCTCCCAGCTCCTGCCAAGAGGAAGCTACATTTTACGACTGCGGTAATAAAAACCTTTGCCTGAGTGAAGAGGGCTTTGTTCACTCTCTTGCAGAGCACAGGTAATTCAATTATCAGATAGATGGCATATCCTTAGTGTGGGCAGCAAAAGGAAGGTTGGCCTGGGAACACAGTGGTGACTCAAGTTTCACCCCTGATGGGGGTAGTTGCCAGGCAGAATCAAGTTCCTTAAGCCAGACTTTCAGCTACTGTCATGTTATTTGTTGCTTTTTAAATTAACTTGCAATTTTACACATGCAGCTAGAATGCTGATTCTAAGTGCAAAACTATGACATTTAAACAATTGCAACCTATGTGACACTCAAAAGTAGGTCACTCAGTCAATTTAAACATTTAGATTTTTTTTAGTGTCTTTCAATCCAGTGCAACTTAAACTGCTGAAATCCACAGCGCAGCCAGTCTTGTATAAACCTTGTCTTATGATCTTCATTTCCCAGATTTTGTAGGCACCCAAAACTCCATTCTGCCAAATGTCTGCTGGTGTTCAGTAAATATTTTGCACATATTGCAATGTTTGAAAATAGGCATTTTGACTTGCCTTCAGGGAAACAGAGTGGTTTTAAAACGCCGGCTTTTGGATAGTGGTGAGTACTGGTACTGCACCCATTTTTGGGATTTAAGAAATGAATTCCCAACAATTCTAGGTTGCATTTGGCAATCAGCATTGCCATTCCCAATGGTTTCAGACTACTGTGTGGGTAGTCCAATGGTGGTTTTAGGCAGTTTCCTTCTGTGCCCATAACATCGGCAAAAATGAATGGCAGCCTATTCTTCATGCATTTCCCTGTGCATTTTCTGGGAAGCTCTGGCCATCATGATGTTTTCATGTCAGTACTGCACAGTTTTGAGGTAGGGCTCGGATGCATGGGTAAATACATCCCACAAGCCCCCCTCTTGCGATGGCCATTCGGTTTCACTGATGGGACTCGCAAGATCTGGGATGTTTCCTCATCTTCTTCCAATAGATGGCACAGTCCAGCATCTTTTCCTCCATCCGGTCGGATCGATCGGTTCTCCTCGCCGGTCCTGATGGGAATATTGGGCGGTACCCCGAGCCCGTTGCGTCTCAGCTCCCGGTCTCCGGATCGTCCTCCTTGGCCCGTCTCAAGGTTTTCTTTCTCCTAGGACGACAAAGGAAGAGCGGCAATACCTACTCATAGACGTTTTTCCACCACTGTTGAGATGGTGGGGCAGCATATGCATTTCATCATACCGAAATGTTACATTCTTACTTTGAAAAGAAAACAGTATAACTAAGAGACAGTTTCATGCAAATCACAATATTTTAGAGACTAGATGTGGTATGTTTTATGGTTGGAACTGAATTAGTCTGAGACCGTACCCGCTAGGATTCCAGAGGATTCCTCCAGTTGTTGCAGAGTGTGCCTGGGATGGCAACATTTCAACTGGTTTATGTGGACCCACTTGTCTTCCCCCGCTGCCAACTGACCTTTGGGGATGTGGATTTTGTAGGCCACAGGGGAGATCTTATCGACGATCTCAAAGGGTCCCTTCCATGTAGGCAAAAATTTGCACTGCTTGGCCTGGTTCCTTTGGAAGTTGTATAGATAGACCCGGTCTCCCACCTGATATTCCTTCCTGGAAGTTTTCAGGTCATAGTGGGTCTTCATGCTATCAGCTGATCTTTCTAGATTCCGCTGAGCATAAGCAAAAGCATGTTGGAGGTGTTTCCTTAAATTCTCTACATACTCATGAGTAGTGGAGGCATTTATCAGTGTCTGCTCTTGGGTCCTGTAGAGCAAATGCTGAGGAAGCACCATCTTGCGCCCAGTCATCAACTCAAATGGTGACATTTTGGTTGCAGATGAAGGGGTAGATCTGATAGCCATTAGGACCAGAGGTAATCGGATATCCCAACTTGGCCCAGAATCTGCCACAAACTTCTTTAATATGCTCACAATTGTCCGGTTATATCTCTCTACTGCCCCAGAAGAAGCTGGCCGGTAAGCAATATGCAGCTTTCTCTTGACCCCCAGTATCTCCCACATCTTTGTCATTACCTCACTGGTGAAGTGGCTACCTCTGTCTGACTCAATCCTTTGAGGTAGACCAAAACGGGAAAAGATGTGGTTAATCATCAAGGCAGCTGCAGTTTCTGCCTTGCAATTTGGGGCTGGGAGACATTCCACCCACTTGGTAAACAAGCATGTCACAGTCAACATGTACTTATTCCCCCTAGCCGAGCGAATCACAGGGCCTACAAAGTCGATTTGTAAATCTGACCATGGCAGTGTCACTCCCCTCTTTTGTAAAGGCGCCCGGTGTGTGAGGGATGTCGGCTGAAATTGTGCACACACAAGACACTCCTTCAAGTATTGGTTGAGGTCCTGGCCCATGTGTGGCCAGTATGCAACCTCTCTTAAGATTTCCAATGTTGTGTGAAACCCCCTATGGCCGGCGGTGGCCGCATCATGGGCGTGACTTAACATCAGGCTTCGGAATGAGGTAGGAACCACCCACTGATCGTGGCCAGCTTTGGATTTCCTTACCAACAAACCGTCTTGGATCCGGAACATTTTTGGACATTTCATCAACACTCTTAGGTCCTCTTTCCCAATGTAATCGGTATCCGTCAGGGGAAAGTTCTCAGGGTCCTCAAGGTGCTGGTAAAATTTACCAATTATTGGATCCCCCTTCTGAGCGGTAATCAAATCAGCATCAGGGGTCTCCTTACTCCATTGTGCAATTGAAAGGTCGTTGTGAGCATTTGTCTGGGACCTAGTGATAGCAGTGACCTGGATTTCCCCCAACAGGGACTCAATCTCAATTAGATCCCCTTGGATGGCTCCGGTTTTGGCCAGCTGATCAGCTAAGTCATTTCCAGTTTTGTCTGGTCCCTCTACTTTGGAATGACCCTTGATCTTTTTCCAATAGATGGTCATCTCATTCGAGGTGACCAGATCATCAATGTTTTGGATCAACTTCCCATGTTTCAAGGGTTTGTTGTTAGCACATAACATGCCTCTGGTTTTCCAATTAACCAGGTGCTCCACGAACCCGTTCCGTACATAATCCGAATCTGTGATTATGACCAGTTCGTGGAGTTGATACTGGACAGCAGTGAGGATGGCCTGATGCACAGCCATCAATTCTGCCACCTGACTACTTCGGGGACCAATTTTGTATCCAGCGGAGGGTTCTGGGGACTCATTCACCCATGCATTCCCTACGCCGGCCACCAATTCTTTCTCCCCGTTGTTGTCAACATGGTAAGAGCATCCATCCACATAGACAGTGGGCATTCCCTCACACTTGTCTTCTTCACTTTGTGGGGGGAATTACGGTATGCCTCCATGTTGTCCTTTATTTTTAGACTTTCGTCCTCGAGACAGTTTTCTCTGGCACAATCATGCAAGTCAGCCAGACCTTGCGCGAGTGGACTCTTCTTGTTTTGGCCATATCTGACCTCCACAGGAAAGCCTTGCATTGACAGAATCCAGGAAGTAATTCGGGAATTACTCACATTTCCGGCCCGGATTCTGTCACTTTGGAGATATTGCAGAGGCTGGTGTGGAGTCTCCACTATGATGTGTTCCCCCTGGATAAACGGGCGGTAATTCTTCAATGCCCACACCGTTGCCAGGAGTGCCTTCTCACAATCGTTGAATTTTTCCTCCACAGAGGATAAAGTTTTGCTCGCATAGGAGATTACTTTATTGACCTTGTCATGCTTTTGGTATAATACTGCCGTCAAGCACGTATTAGAGAACCCTGTCTCCAGGAAGAACTCCTTGTTTCTGACCGGGTAAGCTAGGCAAGGCGCTTGTGAGAGGCTTCTTTTGAGTTGTTTTACCGCCTCGGCTTGTTCTGGACCCCATTCCCACTTGACCCCCCCCTTCAGGAGATGAATCAGGGGTCTGGTGATCTCTGCGTAGCCCTCAATGAACTTTCTGCTGTAATTAGTCAGTCCAAGGAGGCTCCTTAGTTCCCGCAGAGTTGTGGGGTCTTTCAGTTTCTGAAGTGCTTCCACTTTCTTTTCCTGGGGACAGAGACCCTGAGGAGTAATCTCATGCCCCAAGAAATTAACACGGGTTCTACACCACTGTGCTTTCTGAAAGGAAAGTTTTGCTCCGGCGGCCCTCAACTGTGTCAGAACATAACGGATCTCCGCTATGTGTTCCTCAACAGTTGAGCTTTTGATGAGGACATCATCTACATAAGCCAGGTTACCCCTCGCACCCAGGTCGGGCATGGCCTTATGTAGGAAAATGTTGAATTCATTGCCGGAGTTGAGGTATCCGAAGGGAGTCCGGGTCCATGTGTACTGCTGGCCCCCAAAGGTAAAAGCCAGTTTGTATTGGTCCTCCCTGCTGACAGGCACGGTCCAGTATCCATTGGTCAGGTCTATTGCAGTGAATACCTGTGACCCCTGAATCTGGGCCAGACCTTGGTCAATGTAGGGAAGAGGCCATCGGGAAGTATGGACCCGTTTGTTGAGCTCCCTGAGGTCGGCGCAGAGTCTCCACTGGCCGTTTGGCTTCAATATTCCCAGCACCGGATTATTGAAGGTGCTGTGGACTGGACGGATTATTCCCCGGGACTCAAGGTTCTTAATTATTTCAGTAAGGCACTCCATTGATGCGAGAGGCAAGCGATATTGCTTCACAAACACTGGAGTCATGCCAGGGTCCGTGGGGATTGTTGTTGTGTGGATGTCAGTGCGACCACAGTCATATGAGTCTACCGCAAAGAGATCTTGGAAATCCAAGAAAACTTGTTTCAACTTTTGCTTTTGTTCCAGAGTCACACAGGCATCAGCTAGGTTGACTCTCTCTTCCACCATCTGCCTGAAGCCTGGAAAGACTTCTGGTTTGGCTATTTCAGCGGCCTCCTCCAGCTGGGTGGAGAAGTCCCTGGTTAGAGTGCTGATTTGGACCGGAGGCTTCAGGTGGGAAAGGCAGCCCTCATGGACCTGGAAAATCACCTCATCCCTCCTGAAGTCACAAGTCACATCTTCCTTACCATAGGGGCAGGAAGTGTACACCAGGAAGTTCCCCCCATGCCGGGTAAAAATCCTGTCTGGTGTTGTGTTGTCCTCACTGTCACTGTCAAAACAGTCCTTGGGGATTGGTCCTAACAGTTCATTCCCTAAATCAATGGAAAAATGTCGGTCATCAACCGCCATTCCAATAATGGTGCCTGCGGCTAGAGTAATACTCTTTAAGTCGCTGTTATCCACCTCTATTGGAATGGTGTCATGTTCTATGTTGACTAATGGAGTTGGGTTTACCCCCAACCCTTGCTGTTGGAGAGACGCATTTAGATGTATGTAAGCATCAGGGTTTTTCAACTCTTGTCCCCTTTTAACTTTCACTTCCAGGGAGAATTGTCGGGTCCTTTCTGGGATGGTGACTTCCTCTTTAATCTGAATTTCAACTGCATAAGGTAGCAATTGAGCTGACCTAAATGCTTTTTCTGGATCATCAAAGCCCATGGGATTATCCGCTAATCGGGACCAAGCTTTGAAGTTTATTAGGTCCAAACTAATGGCAAAGCGATTGAGAATGTCACTGCCTAAGTAAAAGGCGGCAGGGACGTCTCGCACGACCCAACAATTATGGACAATGCTCTTGTTGCCAATGGAGATTTTGAGCATACACCTGCTTGGCAGGAGATGTTTGGAATTAGGTGCTTCCAGGTCCATTTCCCACTTGTCTATCAGTTTGAAGGTGGGAATGGCTGGATCTTTTGGGAGTTGGCGGAACATGGCTTCGCTGATGAAGCTCTTACCGTTGTTCACACACACTCGAGCGAGAACAGAGTCCTTCCCATCATTTAACTGAACAGGGATGAATAACTGCTCTCCAATTTGCTGAATATCAGCCAGGCTTTGAGCTGATTTCACATCTTTCTGGACTATAGGAGTGGGAGTTTCTGATTGTGGATTAGTATAGAATCTCAGAGTGTTTCCTTCCAGCGTGGAGTACCACTTTAGACTGGAAGGAAGGTTGATTTTCAGAAACAGAGAGGACCCCCCATCACTAGTCTGTTGTCCTACTGCTATTACTGTCACGTCTGGAATCTGGTTGTTCTGGAAGTGAAATTCTACTTGGTCAGATTTTTGTTCAACCATGTGGCAGGTGCCGTTTAAACTAACATGGTTGACACTCTGTTTTAATTTTATCGGTCGGCTAGTCTGGGTCCAGAGGACCTTGTTTACGCAATCTATTAGGGGTGACAACCTTCTCAGGAGGTCATTCCCTAGTAAACAAGGGGTGCCCTCTGGGGTCACAACTATGACCGGGTGTTTCAACTTGTGTCGCCCGATCTTAATGTCCAAGTCTGCAGTCCCCTCAACGGGAATTTCCTTCCCGTCAAAGTTCTGCAGTTGTCCAGGAAGAGAGGTGAGAGGAATTTGGTAATCCTCTCCCCTTCCTGCATTCAGTTCGTCAAAGGCCCTTCTGGACAGAAGGGTAGCTTGAGATCCCGTGTCCACCAGTGCCGAGATTGTACCCTGCCCCTGTACTTGTACCGGGGCATAATATCTTCCCTCCTTCTCCTTAAGGGGGCACAGATAATGCACATTTTTGGACAACTGGTGGGCTAACTTTCTGGTTTTGGACATTGCTAGCGAAGAGATTTGGGCAACATTCTGTGGAGAGTCTTGGGAATCTGAAAGAAAATTTTGGCAACTAGAGATCAGAGCCATTGTGGGTTCCCCTGGCTCCAGTTCTGGGCCGCCCCCCCCTTTTTGGAGGCAGTCCCCAGGATGGGTTCGAACCAGGGGATTTTCTTGATGTTGGTTCTGGGATGAGATGGTGGGCGGCGGTAGCTCAGTCTCCACATCTCCCCAGTCTGGATTTGCATCCCTAGGGACCCATTTTTCTTTGGGAGGAGTTCCCCCCTCTCTGAAGGAGAAGATCCTTTTCCCAGGATCCTCTGAGGATCCCTCTCCCTCAAATTGGAAGACCTGTACCTCCTCCTCAAACTGAGTCTGTTTGGGTCTTTTGTTTCTCCCACCCCCCCTCTGCTCCTTAGGGGGCAGACTTTCAGGGGCAAGAGATTTCGTTTCCGGTTCCTGGGTTTCCAGGGGCTGTTTACAAGTGAGGAAGGAAGCTTCCTCCAAGGCTTTACACCCCCCTTCCCTTTGTGCCTCCTCCCTGGGAACCGGTGTGTTATCGGGGTGCTGCCCCCGTCATTGTTCTGGAGCACCAGGTCCAGAGTTGGGTGCGTTCTGCGCCGGCACGCCCATCTGAGGGTTCTGCTGAGCCCTCAGTATGTGACCCAGATCCCGCGCCATGTTTTGAACCTGGCGCTCTAATTGGGAAACTCGCTCAGGCTGATACGGGGCCCTGTTTTCTCCCCTGGGCTGATCCCGGGAAGGGTAGCTGTCCCTTCTTTGGTAGTACCCCTGGTTGGGAAGATTTGGGTACCCCTCCACCCTTGGCCTCCCCTCTCCCGGATTCAGTGGTCTGGGCTCAGGGAATTGGGGAAAGAAGGATGGATGATTTTGGGGTTGGAAGTCGGGTGGATATCTGGGGAAAAAGTTCTGCCCAGGGTTTGGTAAATTTCTGCCCTCCTGTGGGAAGTTTGGAGGGAAGTTCCCTGGGTTAGGTGCTTGGCTGGATCCCCCCCCCTGGGCTGGAGGAGTCCACACATAACCCAGGATGGGTCGATTTCCCTTGTAGCGAGGACTTACATAGTCAGGAGAGCGAGGGACCCCATTTGTGGGGCTGCCTCCCTGGCTCCCTGTCTGTGACTGGCCCGAGGACCTTCTGGGCCTAGCATTATTAGGTGCAGGTAGGTTTTTAGGCCCCCCCATCTCCAAATCCAAAACGGGGGTGACCTTTACCTCTGCCACCTTGGCAGCAGCAGGGGTGCTGTTGGCTTTGGGGTTTTTCTGGGCATTGCTTTTATTTTCTATGGGCTTCTGCACCTCATAGATCCGGGTAGCCTGTTCAATGACCCAGTCTAAAGATCTTTTCTCATGAAAATCCCTCACGAGCTGGGTCATGATATATTTGGGCAAGGCATGGAAAAACGTATTAATAAATTCCCTGCTATCCGTGCGCACCCTTCTTGTGGTCTGTGCAAAAGCACGCTTTAACTCCTGCACAAATTCTTGTGGGGCCTGATCCTCCCCACATTGCAAATTGTAGGCTGCCTTGCGAGCCTCTTGAGGATTTCTGTGAACAGAAAAATGTTTCAAGATGGCCGCCTTATAGGTGGACCATCTTGAATGATTTTGGTCCTCCAGCCCCGCAAAGAAACTGGAGTATTCCGGGGAGAAGGTCCACTTTACATATTGAATACAGCTTTGGCTGTCCTTCAAATGGAAAGTCTCCATCATTTGTTCAAACAACTCTAAGTGCTCCCAAACAGAATACTTAGCGTTCTTATGGTAAGGCGTGATGACGCTCCTGATCGCCTTAATCTGCTTTAAGGGGTCCTTAAGCAAGGCCCTTTTTGCCTTATTGGCCTTTTTGGTTCGGGTAACCCTTGTCCATTCCTCCTCGGACTCAGAGGCACTGCTCCCAGAGGTTCCCGTCTGCTCTTCCAGGTTTTCCCGGATTCTGCGAGCCTGGGAATGGCTGGCAGAATGTGGGGACCTGGTCTCCTGTGTCCTGCGCAGTTCAGAGGAGTCTTCAGATTCCTCCTTGCTGCCAGGATTTGATGGGTACCCCCTCCACTGACCTAACTGGGCAGAGGTTTTCAGGATGCCCTTAATGGGCCTACTCTCCTGGGGTTCCCCATTGAACTGTACTGTACTTGGGTGCCCATACCCGGATGCCCACCCCTCCATTCCTGGGTGGTACTGGCCTATGAGCCCCATACTCTTAGCTGGATAGTAATCTGCCATCCCTGTGGCCCTGTGCTCATGTGCGCCAGGGAACATGGGGGTGGCAGAGTCCAGGGACTGAGAGGTATGAGGGCCTCTGGTACTAGGGCTCCTGAGGTTATGCTCCGGAGTTTCCCTTTCCCAGCGAACCTCATCTCTATCCGCCCCTGCTCCCTGTTGCAATGCAAGAGCCTGCATTTGTGCCTTCAGTTCCTCAGTTAAGGCCTTACTGGACTCTATCAGTCTCTCCTGCATCGCTACCTGTTGTTGGAGCCTATCATTGTGTTCACAGAGGGCCTCGTTTTCCCTCTGTGCTTCCTGGTTGGTCCTGGAGAACTGGGACAGTCTTTGCTGCAGGAGGGTTACCTCCTGAGCTGTGTCCCTATTGGCCTGCTCCTTTCTTGCTAGAGCATCCTCCACCCTTCTGGTGTGCTCTACCAAGTTCTGGTTTTCTTTTTGGAGGTCACCCAGCCCCTGGTGGGCCAGGTGATTTTCTTCCATTTTTCTTTTTAAATGGCAGACTTCCTGGCCTAAGGCGTCTCTTTCCTGACTAAGAGCCTGCATTTGTGCCGCCAGGTCGTCCCTTTGCCTTTGGAAGGCACCAGCTTTCTGGCGCTCCTGATCAAACTCTGCCTGGGTATCCAGGTCTTTCAGAATCAGTTTATTGCTCTCCTCCTTCACTCTATCTAGGTGGCCTTGCAGGGTGACTACCTGCTCAGCACATGCCCTATTGAAGTCTAGCTGTTGCTCCAGCTTTTTCTGGCTTTGCAGTAGGGAGTCCAAACCTTCTTGGTGTTCCTTCTGCAAGGCCAGAAATCTGGTATCCTGTTCTGACTTTTCCTTTTGCAGCACATCCATATCCTCCTTTATTTTAGTGATGTACAGTCTGCTGTCATTTTCTGACTCCTGGCTCCTCTGCAGCCTCTGCTCAGAAGAGACCAGGTCAGATTGGACCTTCTCTAACACCATCTGTTGCCTATTTGCCAGATTTTGGCTTTCAGCACATCTATCCTGCATGTCTCCCATATATAGGTACAGGTATGCTGCTATCCTGGCAATCTTACTGTGTTCCTCTTTGGCTTTAGGAGCCATATATAGTTCGCTCAGGGTCACATGTAATGGACCCTGACCTCTATATATATCTGACCCTGTTTCAGTGACCTGTTGTGTGATTGCCTGCAACCACGCATCCTGGCCCTGTTCGGTCCATTCACCTCTCACAAATAGCCCATGCAAGAGGTGCTCTCTGGCCATTTTCATGTCTACTAAGGTCGTCATTCTAGAGATTGGTCTCTGTCCTGACTTACAGAAGTTTGTATTTTATTTTTGCAGAACAGAACTTTTCTTGGAGTGTCCCTTTTGAGGAATGCTTCACAGCGTAATGCAGCGTGGTGATCCGACCGGATGCATGTATCCCGTCGGTTAGCACACTGTATTGAGCTGCACAAGTGGTAAATCTAACCCAACGTCTCGGCTCGAGCCCCCAATTTGTAAGAGGATTCAATTCAACACTACAGCTAAGTCAACGCCTAGTCTATAATACTGAATGAAAACCCTTATTGATATATCTTTAGGTCCAGTTCATGCGTTCTGGATGACTACCCCTATATAACACCCCTCTCTTGGAATCCCCCTGACCCCACTGAGCCAAGAAGTAGTTCTGTTTTGCAAGTTTAAAGGTTTAATTGATAATTTAAACAATATATATATATCACGCTTTATATTAAATTAATAATTGAATAGCACACTTAATCTGATATGATAAAGATGAACAACAGAGAATCTGGCACTAACACACTTCTTATAATCACTAATGAGTTGTCATGAAATGGATAAGGTAGCACACTGGTAAATAGGAACAAAAGTATAATGTGGTAGAGGATGCTTTACAGGGTTCAAGGAAATGCAAGGTTGAATGAATGAAATGCAGTATAGAAAACAACTTGATATGCTTTCAGCAAAACAATGTAATCACTTTTCTCTGGCAATCCCCTCCCCCCCTTGGTGCAAGGCAAGGAAATGGAAGGAAACACACAGTTCTCAGAAATGCAATCAAATGTGATTCAGTTCACCCCAGCAAGCTTAGACTACAGAAGTTTGAAAACACAGGCCCAAATTGCTTTGATATGTGCTGGCAATGAATTAAAAAATATGCTAAAATGCTTTTAATTCCCTTTTCAGAGGTTCAGGGTGAGTGGTATCTAGTTAATATTAGTCCAGGCTCACACTAGCAATGATGCAGGGATAGTTAGCAGGTCAAACGAATCTCTGGCAAATGGAAAGCAAACAGCAGCAGTTTTTACACGTGAAGAAATTGCAAATCGCGGTAAAATTCGCGGATGCGTGTTCCGCGATTGCGGTAAAACTATAAGGGGTAGGAATGCGGTTCTAGGTTCATAGGAAAGCCACGATTCTAAGCTTTCAGATAAAAGTTACTGCAAGTCTCTAGCCCATACGGTTACAGAGATATGAGCGATTCTGTGAAGGTCGTTTTTCAGATTTGAAATTTTAAACGCACACTTTTTCAGCTTAAAAAATGATGGCAGGATAACACAATGGCTAAGCTGCAGTTCTACTTAGGTTAAAAATGGATTGAATTATATTATTTTAACTAGGAGATTGGTTCTGCACAGTTTTCTAGGTACTCACACTATATTCTTGAGTGAAATGGGCCTCATCACGGATCTGGTCAGGGTTTTAGACTGGACTCTGGTCTGGTCTGGCCTGGCCTCTGCACTTCACAGTGATCTGGGTCAGCTCTCTCTGCTGGTCTGGGTCTCTCTGGGTACAGCACTGCTTTCTCTCTGGTCTGGTTTCTTAGTTCTGGATAGATTGAAGTCTCTAGTTTGGCTCTCTGGAGGTTTGATGGAGGTAAAGTATGGATTTTTCCGGCAGAGCGTCCCGCTGCAGATGGATTTGGAAGGTCCCTATCTGTCCTGTCTGTCTGCTTTTATGTGTTTAGAATGTGGGTGTGTTCTAGCATCACTGACCCTACCTCTCTCTCAGCTTCTAATTGGTCAAACTTCCATTTCTTATTTGATTGGGGAATGAACTGTGAGTCAGAGGGATGTCATTTTATGGCTTGCAGATAGGACACTCCTCTGTCAGATTGCACACATTCTATATTTGATAATAAAAGACATATTTCAGAGTTACACAGTTGTTTGAAATTACATATACATGGTGTGGCTGAATTTAGCCATGTCTCTGTCCAAATCTGCTGTTTCTAAGAGCTTGTATTCAGAAATGGCAGATATTTCACTTTTTAACTGATTTTTCAATTTCTGACATTGACCCAACTTTACATACATGTGTGCAGGGAGTATGGACATTAACTGAAGAAGTTTCAGATTTTTAACATGCATACAGTTAGAGTAATATCCATTTTTCCGCTAAAACCCCCCTGAACATGCCACCGGGTCGAAAAACCTCTTAAAATGTGGGCAGAAAAATCACAAGAATTATGGTATCATTTATAAAATTTTCACATGTCCGCTCTATGAGTTATTCATCTTTTTAAAGTTATGTTCTGGCTCCAAAGGGGTGTGGTTTCCCAGGTCACATGGTATAGAAACCAGTCTTTCCAGTTTCTGCCAAGCCAGCTTGCTCTCACAGGCAGTGCTCCTCCCAGCTCCTGCCAAGAGGAAGCTACATTTTACGACTGCGGTAATAAAAACCTTTGCCTGAGTGAAGAGGGCTTTGTTCACTCTCTTGCAGAGCACAGGTAATTCAATTATCAAATAGATGGCATATCCTTAGTGTGGGCAGCAAAAGGAAGGTTGGCCTGGGAACACAGTGGTGACTCAAGTTTCACCCCTGATGGGGGTAGTTGCCAGGCAGAATCAAGTTCCTTAAGCCAGACTTTCAGCTACTGTCATGTTATTTGTTGCTTTTTAAATTAACTTGCAATTTTACACATGCAGCTAGAATGCTGATTCTAAGTGCAAAACTATGACATTTAAACAATTGCAACCTATGTGACACTCAAAAGTAGGTCACTCAGTCAATTTAAACATTTAGATTTTTTTTAGTGTCTTTCAATCCAGTGCAACTTAAACTGCTGAAATCCACAGCGCAGCCAGTCTTGTATAAACCTTGTCTTATGATCTTCATTTCCCAGATTTTGTAGGCACCCAAAACTCCATTCTGCCAAATGTCTGCTGGTGTTCAGTAAATATTTTGCACATATTGCAATGTTTGAAAATAGGCATTTTGACTTGCCTTCAGGGAAACAGAGTGGTTTTAAAACGCCGGCTTTTGGATAGTGGTGAGTACTGGTACTGCACCCATTTTTGGGATTTAAGAAATGAATTCCCAACAATTCTAGGTTGCATTTGGCAATCAGCATTGCCATTCCCAATGGTTTCAGACTACTGTGTGGGTAGTCCAATGGTGGTTTTAGGCAGTTTCCTTCTGTGCCCATAACATCGGCAAAAATGAATGGCAGCCTATTCTTCATGCATTTCCCTGTGCATTTTCTGGGAAGCTCTGGCCATCATGATGTTTTCATGTCAGTACTGCACAGTTTTGAGGTAGGGCTCGGATGCATGGGTAAATACATCCCACAAGCCCCCCTCTTGCGATGGCCATTCGGTTTCACTGATGGGACTCGCAAGATCTGGGATGTTTCCTCATCTTCTTCCAATAGATGGCACAGTCCAGCATCTTTTCCTCCATCCGGTCGGATCGATCGGTTCTCCTCGCCGGTCCTGATGGGAATATTGGGCGGTACCCCGAGCCCGTTGCGTCTCAGCTCCCGGTCTCCGGATCGTCCTCCTTGGCCCGTCTCAAGGTTTTCTTTCTCCTAGGACGACAAAGGAAGAGCGGCAATACCTACTCATAGACGTTTTTCCACCACTGTTGAGATGGTGGGGCAGCATATGCATTTCATCATACCGAAACGTTACATTCTTACTTTGAAAAGAAAACAGTATAACTAAGAGACAGTTTCATGCAAATCACAATATTTTAGAGACTAGATGTGGTATGTTTTATGGTTGGAACTGAATTAGTCTGAGACCGTACCCGCTAGGATTCCAGAGGATTCCTCCAGTTGTTGCAGAGTGTGCCTGGGATGGCAACATTTCAACTGGTTTATGTGGACCCACTTGTCTTCCCCCGCTGCCAACGGACCTTTGGGGATGTGGATTTTGTAGGCCACAGGGGAGATCTTATCGACGATCTCAAAGGGTCCCTTCCATGTAGGCAAAAATTTGCGCTGCTTGGCCTGGTTCCTTTGGAAGTTGTATAGATAGACCCGGTCTCCCACCTGATATTCCTTCCTGGAAGTTTTCAGGTCATAGTGGGTCTTCATGCTATCAGCTGATCTTTCTAGATTCCGCTGAGCATAAGCAAAAGCATGTTGGAGGTGTTTCCTTAAATTCTCTACATACTCATGAGTAGTGGAGGCATTTATCAGTGTCTGCTCTTGGGTCCTGTAGAGCAAATGCTGAGGAAGCACCATCTTGCGCCCAGTCATCAACTCAAATGGTGACATTTTGGTTGCAGATGAAGGGGTAGATCTGATAGCCATTAGGACCAGAGGTAATCGGATATCCCAACTTGGCCCAGAATCTGCCACAAACTTCTTTAATATGCTCACAATTGTCCGGTTATATCTCTCTACTGCCCCAGAAGAAGCTGGCCAGTAAGCAATATGCAGCTTTCTCTTGACCCCCAGTATCTCCCACATCTTTGTCATTACCTCACTGGTGAAGTGGCTACCTCTGTCTGACTCAATCCTTTGAGGTAGACCAAAACGGGAAAAGATGTGGTTAATCATCAAGGCAGCTGCAGTTTCTGCCTTGCAATTTGGGGCTGGGAGACATTCCACCCACTTGGTAAACAAGCATGTCACAGTCAACATGTACTTATTCCCCCTAGCCGAGCGAATCACAGGGCCTACAAAGTCGATTTGTAAATCTGACCATGGCAGTGTCACTCCCCTCTTTTGTAAAGGCGCCCGGTGTGTGAGGGATGTCGGCTGAAATTGTGCACACACAAGACACCCCTTCAAGTATTGGTTGAGGTCCTGGCCCATGTGTGGCCAGTATGCAACCTCTCTTAAGATTTCCAATGTTGTGTGAAACCCCCTATGACCGGCGGTGGCCGCATCATGGGCGTGACTTAACATCAGGCTTCGGAATGAGGTAGGAACCACCCACTGATCGTGGCCAGCTTTGGATTTCCTTACCAACAAACCGTCTTGGATCCGGAACATTTTTGGACATTTCATCAACACTCTTAGGTCCTCTTTCCCAATGTAATCGGTATCCGTCAGGGGAAAGTTCTCAGGGTCCTCAAGGTGCTGGTAAAATTTACCAATTATTGGATCCCCCTTCTGAGCGGTAATCAAATCAGCATCAGGGGTCTCCTTACTCCATTGTGCAATTGAAAGGTCGTTGTGAGCATTTGTCTGGGACCTAGTGATAGCAGTGACCTGGATTTCCCCCAACAGGGACTCAATCTCAATTAGATCCCCTTGGATGGCTCCGGTTTTGGCCAGCTGATCAGCTAAGTCATTTCCAGTTTTGTCTGGTCCATCTACTTTGGAATGACCCTTGATCTTTTTCCAATAGATGGTCATCTCATTCGAGGTGACCAGATCATCAATGTTTTGGATCAACTTCCCATGTTTCAAGGGTTTGTTGTTAGCACATAACATGCCTCTGGTTTTCCAATTAACCAGGTGCTCCACGAACCCGTTCCGTACATAATCCGAATCTGTGATTATGACCAGTTCGTGGAGTTGATACTGGACAGCAGTGAGGATGGCCTGATGCACAGCCATCAATTCTGCCACCTGACTACTTCGGGGACCAATTTTGTATCCAGCGGAGGGTTCTGGGGACTCATTCACCCATGCATTCCCTACGCCGGCCACCAATTCTTTCTCCCCGTTGTTGTCAACATGGTAAGAGCATCCATCCACATAGACAGTGGGCATTCCCTCACACTTGTCTTCTTCAAAGACTTTGTGGGGGGAATTACGGTATGCCTCCATGCTGTCCTTTATTTTTAGACTTTCGTCCTCGAGACAGTTTTCTCTGGCACAATCATGCAAGTCAGCCAGACCTTGCGCGAGTGGACTCTTCTTGTTTTGGCCATATCTGACCTCCACAGGAAAGCCTTGCATTGACAGAATCCAGGAAGTAATTCGGGAATTACTCACATTTCCGGCCCGGATTCTGTCACTTTGGAGATATTGCAGAGGCTGGTGTGGAGTCTCCACTATGATGTGTTCCCCCTGGATAAACGGGCGGTAATTCTTCAATGCCCACACCGTTGCCAGGAGTGCCTTCTCACAATCGTTGAATTTTTCCTCCACAGAGGATAAAGTTTTGCTCGCATAGGAGATTACTTTATTGACCTTGTCATGCTTTTGGTATAATACTGCCGTCAAGCACGTATTAGAGAACCCTGTCTCCAGGAAGAACTCCTTGTTTCTGACCGGGTAAGCTAGGCTAGGCGCTTGTGAGAGGCTTCTTTTGAGTTGTTTTACCGCCTCGGCTTGTTCTGGACCCCATTCCCACTTGACCCCCCCCTTCAGGAGATGAATCAGGGGTCTGGTGATCTCTGCGTAGCCCTCAATGAACTTTCTGCTGTAATTAGTCAGTCCAAGGAGGCTCCTTAGTTCCCGCAGAGTTGTGGGGTCTTTCAGTTTCTGAAGTGCTTCCACTTTCTTTTCCTGGGGACAGAGACCCTGAGGAGTAATCTCATGCCCCAAGAAATTAACACGGGTTCTACACCACTGTGCTTTCTGAAAGGAAAGTTTTGCTCCGGCGGCCCTCAACTGTGTCAGAACATAACGGATCTCCGCTATGTGTTCCTCAACAGTTGAGCTTTTGATGAGGACATCATCTACATAAGCCAGGTTACCCCTCGCACCCAGGTCGGGCATGGCCTTATGTAGGAAAATGTTGAATTCATTGCCGGAGTTGAGGTATCCGAAGGGAGTCCGGGTCCATGTGTACTGCTGGCCCCCAAAGGTAAAAGCCAGTTTGTATTGGTCCTCCCTGCTGACAGGCACGGTCCAGTATCCATTGGTCAGGTCTATTGCAGTGAATACCTGTGACCCCTGAATCTGGGCCAGACCTTGGTCAATGTAGGGAAGAGGCCATCGGGAAGTATGGACCTGTTTGTTGATCTCCCTGAGGTCGGCGCAGAGTCTCCACTGGCCGTTTGGCTTCAATATTCCCAGCACCGGATTATTGAAGGTGCTGTGGACTGGACGGATTATTCCCCGGGACTCAAGGTTCTTAATTATTTCAGTAAGGGACTCCATTGATGCGAGAGGCAAGCGATATTGCTTCACAAACACTGGAGTCATGCCAGGATCCGTGGGGATTGTTGTTGTGTGGATGTCAGTGCGACCACAGTCATATGAGTCTACCGCAAAGAGATCTTGGAAATCCAAGAAAACTTGTTTCAACTTTTGCTTTTGTTCCAGAGTCACACAGGCATCAGCTAGGTTGACTCTCTCTTCCACCATCTGCCTGAAGCCTGGAAAGACTTCTGGTTTGGCTATTTCAGCGGCCTCCTCCAGCTGGGTGGAGAAGTCCCTGGTTAGAGTGCTGATTTGGACCGGAGGCTTCAGGTGGGAAAGGCAGCCCTCATGGACCTGGAAAATCACCTCATCCCTCCTGAAGTCACAAGTCACATCTTCCTTACCATAGGGGCAGGAAGTGTACACCAGGAAGTTCCCCCCATGCCGGGTAAAAATCCTGTCTGGTGTTGTGTTGTCCTCACTGTCACTGTCAAAACAGTCCTTGGGGATTGGTCCTAACAGTTCATTCCCTAAATCAATGGAAAAATGTCGGTCATCAACCGCCATTCCAATAATGGTGCCTGCGGCTAGAGTAATACTCTTTAGGTCGCTGTTATCCACCTCTATTGGAATGGTGTCATGTTCTATGTTGACTAATGGAGTTGGGTTTACCCCCAACCCTTGCTGTTGGAGAGACGCATTTAGATGTATGTAAGCATCAGGGTTTTTCAACTCTTGTCCCCTTTTAACTTTCACTTCCAGGGAGAATTGTCGGGTCCTTTCTGGGATGGTGACTTCCTCTTTAATCTGAATTTCAACTGCATAAGGTAGCAATTGAGCTGACCTAAATGCTTTTTCTGGATCATCAAAGCCCATGGGATTATCCGCTAATCGGGACCAAGCTTTGAAGTTTATTAGGTCCAAACTAATGGCAAAGCGATTGAGAATGTCACTGCCTAAGTAAAAGGCGGCAGGGACGTCTCGCACGACCCAACAATTATGGACAATGCTCTTGTTGCCAATGGAGATTTTGAGCATACACCTGCTTGGCAGGAGATGTTTGGAATTAGGTGCTTCCAGGTCCATTTCCCACTTGTCTATCAGTTTGAAGGTGGGAATGGCTGGATCTTTTGGGAGTTGGCGGAACATGGCTTCGCTGATGAAGCTCTTACCGTTGTTCACACACACTCGAGCGAGAACAGAGTCCTTCCCATCATTTAACTGAACAGGGATGAATAACTGCTCTCCAATTTGCTGAATATCAGCCAGGCTTTGAGCTGATTTCACATCTTTCTGGACTATAGGAGTGGGAGTTTCTGATTGTGGATTAGTATAGAATCTCAGAGTGTTTCCTTCCAGCGTGGAGTACCACTTTAGACTGGAAGGAAGGTTGATTTTCAGAAACAGAGAGGACCCCCCATCACTAGTGTGTTGTCCTACTGCTATTACTGTCACGTCTGGAATCTGGTTGTTCTGGAAGTGAAATTCTACTTGGTCAGATTTTTGTTCAACCATGTGGCAGGTGCCGTTTAAACTAACATGGTTGACACTCTGTTTTAATTTTATCGGTCGGCTAGTCTGGGTCCAGAGGACCTTGTTTACGCAATCTATTAGGGGTGACAACCTTCTCAGGAGGTCATTCCCTAGTAAACAAGGGGTGCCCTCTGGGGTCACAACTATGACCGGGTGTTTCAACTTGTGTCGCCCGATCTTAATGTCCAAGTCTGCAGTCCCCTCAACGGGAATTTCCTTCCCGTCAAAGTTCTGCAGTTGTCCAGGAAGAGAGGTGAGAGGAATTTGGTAATCCTCTCCCCTTCCTGCATTCAGTTCGTCAAAGGCCCTTCTGGACAGAAGGGTAGCTTGAGATCCCGTGTCCACCAGTGCCGAGATTGTACCCTGCCCCTGTACTTGTACCGGGGCATAATATCTTCCCTCCTTCTCCTTAAGGGGGCACAGATAATGCACATTTTTGGACAACTGGTGGGCTAACTTTCTGGTTTTGGACATTGCTAGCCAAGAGATTTGGGCAACATTCTGTGGAGAGTCTTGGGAATCTGAAAGAAAATTTTGGCAACTAGAGATCAGAGCCATTGTGGGTTCCCCTGGCTCCAGTTCTGGGCCGCCCCCCCCTTTTTGGAGGCAGTCCCCAGGATGGGTTCGAACCAGGGGATTTTCTTGATGTTGGTTCTGGGATGAGATGGTGGGCGGCGGTAGCTCAGTCTCCACATCTCCCCAGTCTGGATTTGCATCCCTAGGGACCCATTTTTCTTTGGGAGGAGTTCCCCCCTCTCTGAAGGAGAAGATCCTTTTCCCAGGATCCTCTGAGGATCCCTCTCCCTCAAATTGGAAGACCTGTACCTCCTCCTCAAACTGAGTCTGTTTGGGTCTTTTGTTTCTCCCACCCCCCCTCTGCTCCTTAGGGGGCAGACTTTCAGGGGCAAGAGATTTCGTTTCCGGTTCCTGGGTTTCCAGGGGCTGTTTACAAGTGAGGAAGGAAGCTTCCTCCAAGGCTTTACACCCCCCTTCCCTTTGTGCCTCCTCCCTGGGAACCGGTGTGTTATCGGGGTGCTGCCCCCGTCATTGTTCTGGAGCACCAGGTCCAGAGTTGGGTGCGTTCTGCGCCGGCACGCCCATCTGAGGGTTCTGCTGAGCCCTCAGTATGTGACCCAGATCCCGCGCCATGTTTTGAACCTGGCGCTCTAATTGGGAAACTCGCTCAGGCTGATACGGGGCCCTGTTTTCTCCCCTGGGCTGATCCCGGGAAGGGTAGCTGTCCCTTCTTTGGTAGTACCCCTGGTTGGGAAGATTTGGGTACCCCTCCACCCTTGGCCTCCCCTCTCCCGGATTCAGTGGTCTGGGCTCAGGGAATTGGGGAAAGAAGGATGGATGATTTTGGGGTTGGAAGTCGGGTGGATATCTGGGGAAAAAGTTCTGCCCAGGGTTTGGTAAATTTCTGCCCTCCTGTGGGAAGTTTGGAGGGAAGTTCCCTGGGTTAGGTGCTTGGCTGGATCCCCCCCCCTGGGCTGGAGGAGTCCACACATAACCCAGGATGGGTCGATTTCCCTTGTAGCGAGGACTTACATAGTCAGGAGAGCGAGGGACCCCATTTGTGGGGCTGCCTCCCTGGCTCCCTGTCTGTGACTGGCCCGAGGACCTTCTGGGCCTAGCATTATTAGGTGCAGGTAGGTTTTTAGGCCCCCCCATCTCCAAATCCAAAACGGGGGTGACCTTTACCTCTGCCACCTTGGCAGCAGCAGGGGTGCTGTTGGCTTTGGGGTTTTTCTGGGCATTGCTTTTATTTTCTATGGGCTTCTGCACCTCATAGATCCGGGTAGCCTGTTCAATGACCCAGTCTAAAGATCTTTTCTCATGAAAATCCCTCACGAGCTGGGTCATGATATATTTGGGCAAGGCATGGAAAAACGTATTAATAAATTCCCTGCTATCCGTGCGCACCCTTCTTGTGGTCTGTGCAAAAGCACGCTTTAACTCCTGCACAAATTCTTGTGGGGCCTGATCCTCCCCACATTGCAAATTGTAGGCTGCCTTGCGAGCCTCTTGAGGATTTCTGTGAACAGAAAAATGTTTCAAGATGGCCGCCTTATAGGTGGACCATCTTGAATGATTTTGGTCCTCCAGCCCCGCAAAGAAACTGGAGTATTCCGGGGAGAAGGTCCACTTTACATATTGAATACAGCTTTGGCTGTCCTTCAAATGGAAAGTCTCCATCATTTGTTCAAACAACTCTAAGTGCTCCCAAACAGAATACTTAGCGTTCTTATGGTAAGGCGTGATGACGCTCCTGATCGCCTTAATCTGCTTTAAGGGGTCCTTAAGCAAGGCCCTTTTTGCCTTATTGGCCTTTTTGGTTCGGGTAACCCTTGTCCATTCCTCCTCGGACTCAGAGGCACTGCTCCCAGAGGTTCCCGTCTGCTCTTCCAGGTTTTCCCGGATTCTGCGAGCCTGGGAATGGCTGGCAGAATGTGGGGACCTGGTCTCCTGTGTCCTGCGCAGTTCAGAGGAGTCTTCAGATTCCTCCTTGCTGCCAGGATTTGATGGGTACCCCCTCCACTGACCTAACTGGGCAGAGGTTTTCAGGATGCCCTTAATGGGCCTACTCTCCTGGGGTTCCCCATTGAACTGTACTGTACTTGGGTGCCCATACCCGGATGCCCACCCCTCCATTCCTGGGTGGTACTGGCCTATGAGCCCCATACTCTTAGCTGGATAGTAATCTGCCATCCCTGTGGCCCTGTGCTCATGTGCGCCAGGGAACATGGGGGTGGCAGAGTCCAGGGACTGAGAGGTATGAGGGCCTCTGGTACTAGGGCTCCTGAGGTTATGCTCCGGAGTTTCCCTTTCCCAGCGAACCTCATCTCTATCCGCCCCTGCTCCCTGTTGCAATGCAAGAGCCTGCATTTGTGCCTTCAGTTCCTCAGTTAAGGCCTTACTGGACTCTATCAGTCTCTCCTGCATCGCTACCTGTTGTTGGAGCCTATCATTGTGTTCACAGAGGGCCTCGTTTTCCCTCTGTGCTTCCTGGTTGGTCCTGGAGAACTGGGACAGTCTTTGCTGCAGGAGGGTTACCTCCTGAGCTGTGTCCCTATTGGCCTGCTCCTTTCTTGCTAGAGCATCCTCCACCCTTCTGGTGTGCTCTACCAAGTTCTGGTTTTCTTTTTGGAGGTCACCCAGCCCCTGGTGGGCCAGGTGATTTTCTTCCATTTTTCTTTTTAAATGGCAGACTTCCTGGCCTAAGGCGTCTCTTTCCTGACTAAGAGCCTGCATTTGTGCCGCCAGGTCGTCCCTTTGCCTTTGGAAGGCACCAGCTTTCTGGCGCTCCTGATCAAACTCTGCCTGGGTATCCAGGTCTTTCAGAATCAGTTTATTGCTCTCCTCCTTCACTCTATCTAGGTGGCCTTGCAGGGTGACTACCTGCTCAGCACATGCCCTATTGAAGTCTAGCTGTTGCTCCAGCTTTTTCTGGCTTTGCAGTAGGGAGTCCAAACCTTCTTGGTGTTCCTTCTGCAAGGCCAGAAATCTGGTATCCTGTTCTGACTTTTCCTTTTGCAGCACATCCATATCCTCCTTTATTTTAGTGATGTACAGTCTGCTGTCATTTTCTGACTCCTGGCTCCTCTGCAGCCTCTGCTCAGAAGAGACCAGGTCAGATTGGACCTTCTCTAACACCATCTGTTGCCTATTTGCCAGATTTTGGCTTTCAGCACATCTATCCTGCATGTCTCCCATATATAGGTACAGGTATGCTGCTATCCTGGCAATCTTACTGTGTTCCTCTTTGGCTTTAGGAGCCATATATAGTTCGCTCAGGGTCACATGAAATGGACCCTGATCTCTATATATATCTGACCCTGTTTCAGTGACCTGTTGTGTGATTGCCTGCAACCACGCATCCTGGCCCTGTTCGGTCCATTCACCTCTCACAAATAGCCCATGCAAGAGGTGCTCTCTGGCCATTTTCATGTCTACTAAGGTCGTCATTCTAGAGATTGGTCTCTGTCCTGACTTACAGAAGTTTGTATTTTATTTTTGCAGAACAGAACTTTTCTTGGAGTGTCCCTTTTGAGGAATGCTTCACAGCGTAATGCAGCGTGGTGATCCGACCGGATGCATGTATCCCGTCGGTTAGCACACTGTATTGAGCTGCACAAGTGGTAAATCTAACCCAACGTCTCGGCTCGAGCCCCCAATTTGTAAGAGGATTCAATTCAACACTACAGCTAAGTCAACGCCTAGTCTATAATACTGAATGAAAACCCTTATTGATATATCTTTAGGTCCAGTTCATGCGTTCTGGATGACTACCCCTATATAACACCCCTCTCTTGGAATCCCCCTGACCCCACTGAGCCAAGAAGTAGTTCTGTTTTGCAAGTTTAAAGGTTTAATTGATAATTTAAACAATATATATATATCACGCTTTATAATAAATTAATAATTGAATAGCACACTTAATCTGATATGATAAAGATGAACAACAGAGAATCTGGCACTAACACACTTCTTATAATCACTAATGAGTTGTCATGAAATGGATAAGGTAGCACACTGGTAAATAGGAACAAAAGTATAATGTGGTAGAGGATGCTTTACAGGGTTCAAGGAAATGCAAGGTTGAATGAATGAAATGCAGTATAGAAAACAACTTGATATGCTTTCAGCAAAACAATGTAATCACTTTTCTCTGGCAATCCCCTCCCCCCCTTGGTGCAAGGCAAGGAAATGGAAGGAAACACACAGTTCTCAGAAATGCAATCAAATGTGATTCAGTTCACCCCAGCAAGCTTAGACTACAGAAGTTTGAAAACACAGGCCCAAATTGCTTTGATATGTGCTGGCAATGAATTAAAAAATATGCTAAAATGCTTTTAATTCCCTTTTCAGAGGTTCAGGGTGAGTGGTATCTAGTTAATATTAGTCCAGGCTCACACTAGCAATGATGCAGGGATAGTTAGCAGGTCAAACGAATCTCTGGCAAATGGAAAGCAAACAGCAGCAGTTTTTACACGTGAAGAAATTGCAAATCGCGGTAAAATTCGCGGATGCGTGTTCCGCGATTGCGGTAAAACTATAAGGGGTGGGAATGCGGTTCTAGGTTCATAGGAAAGCCACGATTCTAAGCTTTCAGATAAAAGTTACTGCAAGTCTCTAGCCCAAACGGTTACAGAGATATGAGCGATTTTGTGAAGGTCGTTTTTCAGATTTGAAATTTTAAACGCACACTTTTTCAGCTTAAAAAATGATGGCAGGATAACACAATGGCTAAGCTGCAGTTCTACTTAGGTTAAAAATGGATTGAATTATATTATTTTAACTAGGAGATTGGTTCTGCACAGTTTTCTAGGTACTCACACTATATTCTTGAGTGAAATGGGCCTCATCACGGATCTGGTCAGGGTTTTAGACTGGACTCTGGTCTGGTCTGGCCTGGCCTCTGCACTTCACAGTGATCTGGGTCAGCTCTCTCTGCTGGTCTGGGTCTCTCTGGGTACAGCACTGCTTTCTCTCTGGTCTGGTTTCTTAGTTCTGGATAGATTGAAGTCTCTAGTTTGGCTCTCTGGAGGTTTGATGGAGGTAAAGTATGGATTTTTCCGGCAGAGCGTCCCGCTGCAGATGGATTTGGAAGGTCCCTATCTGTCCTGTCTGTCTGCTTTTATGTGTTTAGAATGTGGGTGTGTTCTAGCATCACTGACCCTACCTCTCTCTCAGCTTCTAATTGGTCAAACTTCCATTTCTTATTTGATTGGGGAATGAACTGTGAGTCAGAGGGATGTCATTTTATGGCTTGCAGATAGGACACTCCTCTGTCAGATTGCACACATTCTATATTTGATAATAAAAGACATATTTCAGAGTTACACAGTTGTTTGAAATTACATATACATGGTGTGGCTGAATTTAGCCATGTCTCTGTCCAAATCTGCTGTTTCTAAGAGCTTGTATTCAGAAATGGCAGATATTTCACTTTTTAACTGATTTTTCAATTTCTGACATTGACCCAACTTTACATACATGTGTGCAGGGAGTATGGACATTAACTGAAGAAGTTTCAGATTTTTAACATGCATACAGTTAGAGTAATATCCATTTTTCCGCTAAAACCCCCCTGAACATGCCACCGGGTCGAAAAACCTCTTAAAATGTGGGCAGAAAAATCACAAGAATTATGGTATCATTTATAAAATTTTCACATGTCCGCTCTATGAGTTATTCATCTTTTTAAAGTTATGTTCTGGCTCCAAAGGGGTGTGGTTTCCCAGGTCACATGGTATAGAAACCAGTCTTTCCAGTTTCTGCCAAGCCAGCTTGCTCTCACAGGCAGTGCTCCTCCCAGCTCCTGCCAAGAGGAAGCTACATTTTACGACTGCGGTAATAAAAACCTTTGCCTGAGTGAAGAGGGCTTTGTTCACTCTCTTGCAGAGCACAGGTAATTCAATTATCAGATAGATGGCATATCCTTAGTGTGGGCAGCAAAAGGAAGGTTGGCCTGGGAACACAGTGGTGACTCAAGTTTCACCCCTGATGGGGGTAGTTGCCAGGCAGAATCAAGTTCCTTAAGCCAGACTTTCAGCTACTGTCATGTTATTTGTTGCTTTTTAAATTAACTTGCAATTTTACACATGCAGCTAGAATGCTGATTCTAAGTGCAAAACTATGACATTTAAACAATTGCAACCTATGTGACACTCAAAAGTAGGTCACTCAGTCAATTTAAACATTTAGATTTTTTTTAGTGTCTTTCAATCCAGTGCAACTTAAACTGCTGAAATCCACAGCGCAGCCAGTCTTGTATAAACCTTGTCTTATGATCTTCATTTCCCAGATTTTGTAGGCACCCAAAACTCCATTCTGCCAAATGTCTGCTGGTGTTCAGTAAATATTTTGCACATATTGCAATGTTTGAAAATAGGCATTTTGACTTGCCTTCAGGGAAACAGAGTGGTTTTAAAACGCCGGCTTTTGGATAGTGGTGAGTACTGGTACTGCACCCATTTTTGGGATTTAAGAAATGAATTCCCAACAATTCTAGGTTGCATTTGGCAATCAGCATTGCCATTCTCAATGGTTTCAGACTACTGTGTGGGTAGTCCAATGGTGGTTTTAGGCAGTTTCCTTCTGTGCCCATAACATCGGCAAAAATGAATGGCAGCCTATTCTTCATGCATTTCCCTGTGCATTTTCTGGGAAGCTCTGGCCATCATGATGTTTTCATGTCAGTACTGCACAGTTTTGAGGTAGGGCTCGGATGCATGGGTAAATACATCCCACAGCATAATGATCTGGACACTTGTGCTGGGTATGGCCGTGAAGAGCCTTCACTGTTCCACATATGCAGCTAAGCCACAATGGGCCAGGAGTGAGGCAAGAATAATCAGGCTGCCCAGCACACATGAACATGATGGGCATGGCCAAGCTGATCCAATGAATCTGGTGGGGCACTGCATCACCCTTTCTAAGGACCAGCGGCCGCTTGGTTGCTTCAATGCCCTGCATGCATCGCAAACAGGTCTTCCACGACTCCCTCACAGTTCCACTTTGTAAGATATCACCCTCCTCCATGCTCATTAAATTCCAGTGCAATTTGTACTCCAAGCCCTTGTCAGGCCCTTTGTCTGCAAACCCGGGTAGACCTTCTCAACCCTTTTCATCCTAATTTCAATTGAATTGTTTTAGATGCTCAAAACAGCGTTTCATTTTGTTGTTAAACTTGGAGTTCTATATCAGAAATATTAAGGCCACGCTTAATGGAATACATTTTTTGCACGGTTCAAAGTGACTTTGCACTGCCGACACAACCCCTGATTAATGGAACAGCATTTTTGCATTGCAAAGTGAGTGTCATTTTGAACCCTGCAACAAATTCCATGAATCGGGCCCGAAGTTTTAATTAAAAACGACCTTAAATATTCCACACAATTTCTCAAAAGAATCCTAAGGATACTTACATTGATTATACATCCTTTTTAATTATAATTCATTTTTATAACGTCTAACCGTAGACCCGGGATTCGAACCTCTGTTGCTCTGCATCTCTTGCTTTCCAAGACGAGGCTTTGCCACCAAGCTATACTACCCGTGCCTCATAACCATTTGAAACATTTTGATCACTTGCAGAAGTTTACTCATTTTGCAGCAGTGCATCGACTACTGAATTGCAGTACTGTGCCCTCCATTTTTCTATTAGAAACACATTGCCGATGAAGGGAAGGGGTACTCAAATGTTGCATCCAAATCAAAGGTGAGAATGAACCGGCATAAAGAGGGGAATACCACCTTTATGTAGAACTCATGTCGCTTCTCTACTGCTGCTTTATATCATTTTTGGCTACGAAAGGGGGTCAATGGGATGGCTTTGCAGCTGATGGATACAAGGAATTTGTAGTCTGAGGAATAAGTGTTAGATGGAGTTCAGACCAAATGTCTGCTGGAAATGTACAGGTAATTTTTATTTAAAAAGTGTTACTTGTATCCAGGAAACCGTTCACTTTAGCACTCATGTGCTGTTGGGTCCTCCCTTGCATGCAATTGAACACTTTTGCAAATTAGAATGAAAAAGTAAAGAGTAAAAGCAGGCGAAACTACCTTTCCTCTTTGGTCCTATGATCTGTTGTGTAAGACATGTAAACGCCGCCTGCAAATTATGCTTTGCAGATGGCATTTACAATGGATTCCAGTGGAAACCCCCTGCTTTTAGCACATGCTAAATGGAGCCAGAATCCACAGGAATCAATTTGTTTTACACGTTCATGAAAATAGAATGTGGGCGTTCAATAAACTGCACTTTATGGTTGGAGAAGGAAAGCATGGCGGAAATGTTAATTCTACTTTGTTTCCCCTTCTCTTCCTTCAAAGGGATTGAAAATTGCCCAGAGCTGTAAAGTGAGGCGGAAACGCATCTACACCTTGGTTTACACTCTGTTCATTGTACAATGACCTCTTTTATGTGTGTAGTCTTTTATCATACTTTCTAAAGCCAGTATCAAGGTGAAGGGGTGCAGTAATGCAGGTCCATTGAGTTGTGCATTGCGTTGGAATAGCGCTAAATGAGATCTCAGTGGGATGAGCTCCAATTGCAGAAAATGACAAAAAACAAATTCTCTTTCGATCATTTTTAACATAAAATGGTAATATTAGAGCTGGACGAGCCCGGTGGGGCTCGAGTCGGCTCGGGCCTAAAGTGGGCCTCTGGCATGACCCTTTTCTCAGGCCAGTGCCTGCTCAAAGCAGGGGTCAACCACGAGCCCTCCTGCTCCCCCTTAACATGGACATAAAAAAAGAAAACATGCATACAGGAGCCAGGCACCTGACTTCCTGTCTGAGATGCCTGACTTCCTGTCCCACCTCAGCCGCTTCCTTTTACAACACTTTAGCAGCTGGCAGCGACTCTAAAGGTGAGTACCTGACTTGCCCTTACAGAGCTTGTTCCCTCGTCATCTTCCATACACCCCACCGTCCCCCCATGCACCAAGATATGCTTTTCCGTGCGCCCACTCCTCCACCATCCCAGTGCTGTTCCTGCCCCACCCTAAGCGCCCACCATCGTCTTTTCTCTGCCTCTTCAAGCACCACCATTCCCTTGTTCTCTGTCCCAGCACCTCTCCCTGTCAAACGCCCCCTCCCCATCTCCTCCAGCACCACAAACGCCCTCCCTTGTCCCAAAGAGAAAAATCCCTGTACTGGCACTGCCCAACCACGTGTTACAATTGTCAACACCCCATTATCCCCTCCCACCGAATCCAGCCAACACGCGACTTTGACTCAGCTGTGTTAGGCCCCTAGAGCCAGGCCGTGCCCCCCAATCTTGTCCCTGGCTCAGGGATGTCATTTAGGGATAGCAAGGGGTCGCAACTGCGACCACTGAGGTCTCCCTTGCTATCCCTAAAAAAAAGAAATTGAAAAACATTTTGTTTTGTTTTTTTGTTTTTTTTAAATGCAACCTCCTGGGCTGTGGCCAGCACCATGTGGCTCTTTGCTTCTGGAGTGGCTGGATTTCTTGTTCAGGCCTCATAAAATAAAATAAAAAACAGGGTTTCCACAAGTTTGACACTTTCAGCAGTGACCCTAAATAAGAAAGAATAGGAATAACAAATACTTATAATATGCAATTATATAATATATAATTGCTAAACTCATTAAAGGTCTATTTCAGGCACACTTCAGGGGGTGAGTAACTGATTGAGTCTGTTCTTAAACACCTCAACTCAGCATTTCATGTTTTTGAAGTCGATAAATGAGTACCAACACAGGTTGGGTGATATAGTATGGATATTTGTTCTATAAAATGCGCTTAAGCGTAGATGCTATATAATAACATATCATTATCATTTGGCCATGGACGTCTGCTTGCATTCACAGTAATTTGGTAATATGGGCCTATACACCCTGATCTTAATGATACATATGGTGATCCATTCTTGTATGAAATGTGTATCACATTTTAGTGATAGCATAACCATATTTTTCGTAGTGTACTTGGGAACAATGCTAAGTGATGCAACTTCCTGTTTTGTCAAGGGGTGAAAGGTCGTGTTCCATCGCTTCTGTGATATCACTTCGGGTGTGGTCAAATGACATCACTTCCTGTGATGTCATCAGGGGGTCAAAGTTTGTGTGATGTCACTTCCGCTGCCCAAGGCATTTTGGTGAAATGACGTCCCTGCCCTGGCTGAGCCCTACCGCAGGTTTCCCTGGCTCCCCCAGCTCAAGGTAATATTACCTGACTCAGTCACACACAATGTATACACTTCCCTGCCCAGAATTGAAATTGTAGGGAAATAAAAGCTGCCAATACTTTTCTTTCACTTAATCGCAAATTAATTTGCTTAAACCCATAATACTACATACAATACAGATTTCTGCAACAGCTATTCCATTACAAGTCAGTCACAGGTAGAATACCCATTCAAATAATAAACACCACAAACTGGATTGTCTCTTGTTGTTTTAAATAAAATGTGCTGTTGTTGCCGATTTAATGGTACTCAAAATAGAATTCAGGCGAGTTAGGCACACTGATGCCTATGACTTTACCTCTGATTTCCTCCCACGTCAGTGGACCGCAGACAACGGTGTGGGCCTCTAACAAGGGCGAAGGACACTTGGCACCCGAAAGAGTCCGATAATAAGGGCTCTAACGCAAGGAAGGGGGAAACAATGAAGCCTCATCTTGGGCTTCTTGTGACAGAGCCAGGCCATGTTTCCTTGCCCAGTGTGTACACATTACAAAAGGGACACTGTAATGCAGCATTTTATAGGTGGCCATGCGAGCTTACCGATTGGCCAACACGCAGGCAGCTGTGAAAAGAGCAAATGTGAAACATAGGATGCAGGCTTCTACTGAGGGTTATAGCCAGGGGTGTTGCTAGGTCAGGAATAGGTCATGGGCTACGCTAAAGTGGAGACTGGCGGGACTCGGGGCTAGCTAGCTTTTTGGTTGGAGCTCCTGGGCTTCTATCCAAGGCTACAACCAAAAGACCCGGGGCTATTGCCCCATCAACCCCCCTTAGCAACGCCTCCATTCCACATTTTCTAGTTGTTAAAAGAGGAGAAAACATGCTGTAATAATGATTAATACCAAAGAACAGGATCTTCTCTCTGAGGTCTTATCATTTGTTTTAATTATACTGCCTGTGTCAAGTTTCAGCAGAACATTGATTTTCAACATGCGTGCAGTGGGCCTTCTCGTTTGTCTTCCTTCAGTCTGCTAGTCGCAGAGACCTTCAAGAGTTAATGCAAAGTGTAACGGTCCAGGCAGCCCACAGCATCGCACCATCACTCAGGAGAGCTTTTATTCCATCGCACCTGCTTCTCATTCCTAGGAGGGAATATTAGTCGCAGACTTTCATCCAGTTTCAGTTGCACAGGAGGGCAAGTCATGGTTTTACAACCTGGTGCATGCTGAGAAACCCGACACACTATTGGGTGCTTTGAGGTCTCCACAAGACCCAACACCGAAATGACTTAATTTGAAACTATTTTAAAAAGTACCATCCAAGCTTGACACTGTTTCAATGCATATGACTGTAGTGTATGCTGAAACACATCCAATGGCACTTGATATGCACATATCAAGTGCTATTCAAATAGATCCCATTCATCAGACATGCTGCACAATATAGATGTGCAGCTGTTCATCCGCCTTTACTTACTTTGATGCCAGTGCAGATCCATTGGTCAGATCAAGGGGATGTTTTGCTGTCTTTCAGGTCGCTCCCAACCAGCGTTTCCTTCACTACAGTCAGTGATGATGACCCTGTAGATGTGGTGAAGTTGGACTCCCCATATGAAGGAACATACCTGGGCCATTTTCAAAATATACATCCTACTCTGAACAGTTTGCAGGCCAGATACTCATCTGAATACAGGAATGTTATTGTTTGATGGCAGAATGACTATGTTGTGTCTGTAAACCCAGGCCATAGTGGAAGGCAAGGTTCTGAGGCGTATAAGTTAGGCCCCCAAGGTAGGCCCCCTTGGAAGCAACTTCAGAAAAAAAGATAGACAACTTTGAATATGTTTGGAAAGTTTCATGAAGTTTGGTCCCGGAGGTGGGAATTTATCATGAGAGTCCTGAAGAAACGTTGCCTCTCATGGACAGAATGCCGTGACATTTGCTGGGAAGCATATACAGCCAACTCTGATTAGATTTGGAAAGTTATGCAAAGATATTTCTATGGGGGCCACATTTATAAAGGACATAAACAAATGTTCCAGTTGAAAAAAACACAAGATTATTTGCCCATCTATGAGGCAGACAATGCTGTATAGATTAACATCAAACTTGGATGAGAAGTTTGCAGTTTGGGGCTCTGTGCTCAGGCCATGGCCAAAGGCTATATCCTACACCATGAGAGCTGTAGTTGGCCATAAAGATACTGCAATCGTGTTACTTGGTTTGGGGCATGGTCTATGGCCATGCCCCAGGCTCAATGACCACTGGTCATGGCCGCAAGCACACTGCCTTAGATCAGCGTGCTTGTTGATTATCTGAATTCCATATTCATCAGGTAATGCAACTATGCCTCTGGCCATTGCCCAATAGGCACGGCAAGTGGGGTTACTGTTCACTGCCGCACCGGCGAGCACTGCAATTAGGATCACTGTGACAAGCACATAGTTAAAGCCATAGCAAATACCCAAAAGACACTCCAGGTTGGTGTGGTTAGTGGGTTAAGCGTGCATCCTTTTACTGTTGACATGGAGCACATTGACTCTACCTGCCAATTCAAAAAGGTTGCCACCATAGTTAAAGTATGTTGTAAAAAGTTGCTATAAGAGCTATGTTAAGGAAAGTTAGTTCTATGGTAATATTTAAGCAATAAACCCCAAGCTGGGGGGGGCACTACCGCGTCAAGTAATATCCCGGGGGCCCCAGTTACAGGCCCTAGTGAAGCAAAGGGATCACAAACATCGGCATGATCACAGATGTCGAAAAGGGGAGTATTTTCGAAACATGCCAGAAATCAACTTTAGGCTTTTACCCGCCATTGCTTGATGGACCAAGCAGGCTGTTTTAAATGGAATATTGATGGTCTCTGGGAGCCAATCTGTGCTCCTGAATTCAGGAATTGAATGACCTCTCCCATCCAACTGGAAGAGTGGGAGGGCTACAGGATTCACTGAGGACTACACACACGTGCCCACACACTGTGGGAAAGCAGTTTAGTGTTCACTACCCTGAAGGCCTGTCTCAGACCATAGGCAGTTTTTTCACAGACTTTTCACTTTCTTAACAGTAGGTTAAACATACATGCTTTTTATTCACTCTTTTAGGTGTATTAATACATATCTGTCCATCCTTAGATATCATTATGCCCAGGCCATGACCTCAAGCCATGCACCGGGCACACTGTGCCTAGCTGCGCTGCTCACTTAGAATATACTGGGCCATGCCCACCAGTGAATGTGCCCGAGGCACAGTGACCACTAGGCATGACCTGCAGCCATGCTCATTGGTCATAGCCAAAGATAGGTGGCCATTCTACAGTGGCCACTGTGCATAGCCAAAAACCATGCATAGTAGACACTGTACTCATTGCAAGGCTGCTGACCCTCTCTACAGTGACTACAGGGCATTGCTTGGGGCTTCCCTGGCACACTGAACATCTCTGAGCATGACCAGCAGTTACTGTACCTGGGACATGGCCTTCAGCAATGCCCCATTCACATTGACCCATCCTTTTGTGTCACATAAGCAAGGCAATGTCCTGGCCATCCTGGGCGCGTGGCACAGGGCATGGCTTGTAGGGCACCCGCCCACCTTGTCGTGGCCATTTCATCACATTTGGTGAAACAGACATTTTCATGCTATTTGTTTTAGGTGGATTGGGGTTAGTGATTATATGTTTACGATTTCCAGGGGACTGGAGGATTTGGGGGGTGGGGGGCGGTGAAGGAGCGCGTTATGATGGGTTGCCTTCGTGAACAAATGCTGTGAAAAAAAGCAGCAAATGAACTACCACAACAAGGTGAGTCCGATGCAGCTTGTAGTCCTAACACCATACAAAGCAGCCCCTTTGCCCAGCGAATGGTCTTTGACCATGCCCCACACACAACACACAGGCCTGCAGTGCTGAAAGGAATGGGCTGTAACCAAGTAGTCCCTGTGACTGGGGTGATGATGCAGGGTTAACAGAAAAGGTACGGATCAGATTCCTAGGCCCTGTAACTCTGCCAATCTACCCTAATGCATTGCACCAAGTCCAAGGCTGGACAGATTCAGGGCCCCTCTGAAAGTCTTCTCTTGGTCAGGTCCACCAGGTGCAGGTAGTATTGGAAATTCTTGAAGTCGGAGAATGCAAGCCACAAGTTGCCTAACCTACCTAGTAAGAGCGGGAAGAAACACAGGTTTCAGTCGGGCCAAGGCCGGTGGAGGTGGTGGATAGTGAGGCCCCTCCTCCATTGCTTGAAGTATGAAACAGTTTGCCCTGGCATCTGGTGCCTTCATTGACCTAGATCACAAGCCACCTCCCACTTCCTCTGCCTGTCTTGGGTGGATTGCGCATACAAGATGTTTCACTACGTCAGATGTTTATGGCCACCTCCTAAGGCACTCTTCCCTTTCCTCCTCTTCTTGCATGCCATCCCCTTCGTTTACAGGTGTTGCCACCTCCTTCAGCTTCCCCCAGATTAATCCTACTGCTATCTCTTTTAGTACTCTGCCTCCTCCTCCAGATGTCACCTCGTTCACCAGCTTCTAACAAACACCTCTTACTACCATCGCCTCTAGTTCTCTACCTCCTCCTCCAGATTTCACCTTATCAACCACTCCTGTCTCCTTCTCCTCTTCACTCCTTCAGCAATTTAATTTCCTCCACAGTCCTTGCATCACCTTTGAAACTTATCTCACCACTAACTACATCTTCCTCCAACAACCCACACCGCTGAACTGGGCTGGACAGTTTTTAATAGCACGGAACACACCCCTCTTAGGCTGATTGAGGGTCTATTGAGGGTCTATATCTGTGGACCTAGGCTGGTCTGAGGCTGAGATTGTGATGTTGGTTCCTCCCTCCTTGCAAGCGACAATGAAGCTGAATGTGAGGGACACAAGTTATATCGATTCAGGTGGCCATTTTAGACTTCCTCAATGTATTGTCTGAGCTGGGAGGGGATGTGGATCATGCCAGGATGTTGCTAAAGTGCTGGTTGTAGGCGGACAAGTGCGAGAGGTTTTGGGGTTCTTCCACAGAAGGTGGTCTAGCTCTCTAGGGGCTTTGCTAGGCTTTGCTTTCTATGCCTACACTCATCATCAGCCTACAGACTCAGTTGGTGGGTCCACGGTAGTCGCGAGCAATGTCTAGCGCCTGCATGAGCTCTTTGGGATTGTTGCTGATTCTGCTTTCAGGAGTTCGTAAACTTGGTGAGCGTACTGAAGGGTTGCCCGGCCTTTATGTGCAGCTCCACGAGAGCCTGTCCCTATGTTTGTCAAAAAGAAACATTTTGATTGCTTTGGGAAAACTGACATGTGCCTTAAGAAGGGGATCATCGAATCCTGATGTCTTGATGCCACAGTGTAGGTGGCTACACATTTCATTGTCCCCTGCCAAGAAGAGAGTGCCCCAGAGAATCCTCATACTGCCTCTGAGCTAATCATTCACTGATCCCCACCCCCATCCCCATCTTTACAGGGAGCTAGTCAGGGTACTTTGTCACAGTGGCGAGGGCATTTTAAATAAACTCCCAAACAGACAGACACCCACCAAACCAAGCAAAGCACAGTCATCAGCTTTTTGTGCATGTTGGGTGTAAATCTGTACACATTTTTTTTATAGATGTTTTTTGAGTTGCTATTTTGGCAAGTTATGTGTTGTTCTTTTATAACGTGCATAATACCGGAGGCCAGTTTCTAAGCGCGAGACCGGGATTCGAATTTGTGTTGCTATGCGTTGTCTTGCTTCCAAGAAAAGGTGTTGCCCCTGAGCTATCCTCCAGGTTTAACTGGAGACCAGTTTCTAAGAACGAGATCACCAAAACTGGGGGGGCAAAACTATAGAGGAGAAGATACCATGCTGCTGCCAAACTACCTGCATCCATGACCCGCAGTTAGTGGAGGCAGGATTAGTGTCCTTGTAGCATGGCTGCAGAACTACTATGCCTGGAGCATGGCTGAAGGCCAGACACTGTGGAAAATGCAGGCAAAGATACTTTGCCTGTTCATGCCCTGCTGTTAGTGCAGGTAGAGATAGTGTGCATGGTGTATGGTAGGCAATAGGCTAATTGCACAAACCAAATAGCTTGGCCTACGGACTAAAGACATACTCTGCTCGTAGTATGGTGCAGGTATTATTTCTCTAAGGGCACAGCTACAAGCCTGATGGAAGTGTTTCATTAAAACTATTTGAAAATCACTGAAATAGCTTTAATTACAATGACGATAAGGTTAAGCTTAAAGCACAGGATTGAAGTGTAAACGAATAAAAGCTCTTCAAATTAGAAGAAAATAATTTAAGTTAAAGTAACATAATCATCACCTGCAACAAAAAAAGAAACGGGTGCACCTGGTGCGACGGGTCCCCGGCCCAGTCCTCACCCAACAGGGTGGAAGCTTGGCTAGGGAGGCACTAAGTAGGGGTTAGAGCTGACCGTGACATGTGGCACATGTCACATGCCACGTTCAGGTCTAACCCCTTCTCCCTCGGCTTCCTTGCAGCTCACATACAGGAACCAGGAAGCTCTCGCAGCTTCCTGGTTCCTGTTTGTCAGCAGCATGGAGGAACCGAGGGGGCCTGGAAGGACACACCGAAGCTGCAAGAAAAAGGTAAGAAGACTTTTTCTTTTGTAATATGATGTGTGTTTTGCATGTGTGAAGTGCGTGTCAGATGTATGCATGTGAATGGTGGGTGAATGAGGAATGATGTGTTGTGTGTTTTTGAATGTTGTGTTTATGTGTATGCCTGTGTAGAGAATTTAATGAGTAGATGTAAGAGAAAGTGTGAGTGCCTGGTGGGTGAATGAAAAAGTGATGTGATGTGTGTTTTTGAACGTCCTAGGTGGGTGGGTCTGTGCCTGTGTAGAGAATGTAATGGGTGGATGGGTGTGTGCCGGTGTAGAGAATGCAATGAGTAAGTGAATGTGTGTGTGAGTGACTGGTGGGTGACTGAGCATGAATATGATGGTATGTTTTTGAATGTTCAGGGTGGGTGGGTGGATGTGTGCTGTGCCTGTGTATAAAATGCAATGAGTGGAGGTAAGAAAAGATGTATGATTGAGTGACTGGTGGGTGAATGAGTATGAATGTGATGGTGTGTTTTTGAATGTTCTGGGTGGCTGGGTGTGTGCCTGTGTATAGAAATAAAATGTGTGCATGAAAGAGAAGGTGTGAGTGAGTGACTGGTGGGTGAATGAGCATACATGTGGTAGTGTGTGTTTGAATGTTTGATTTGTGCCTGTGTGGTGAATCCAGTGTGAGTGAGTGAGAGAGGAGATGTATGGGTGAGTGACCGGTGAGTCAAAGGGAATTTTCAGGCCCTGGGAGACTGGGGATCACTGGAGCATTTTTGCCACATCTTGTATTGACTTTGCATGTTTTACTGGTATTGTTGGGCAAAGGCAAGTTCATGTGTGCCATTCCCTGGCTAGACTGGCATTGTGGTTCAGTCATTCCAGACATTGCTTACTGTGGCATGACATTTATTACTAAGCATCTTTAAAAAAGCAAGCATGATAAGTAGCGTTACCACGCTCGACTGATGTTTTGGAGTAGCGGCCTGTATATTCTTCACTGGAGCATGACTTTTTTATTAACTGATCAACTGTGATGAATCAAGCAAGATCAGTGTTCTTATGGGTCTAGACTGGCTTACATTGGAACCAGTTTGGACAGGTTTTCCTATTGTGACAAGTCACTTTTAATGGACAAACCAACGGGAGTATGTACTTACATAGGAGTACTGGCATTTATTGGCAGAGCCAGTTTTGTGACAGTGCCAGTAATGATACTATAGAAAAACGTCTTAAAGCGAACATAAGTATGGTCTTACATGGGAATACTAGCATATGTTGTTAGAGCCAGCATGGAAATATATAGGCACAGCCAGCATCCACATGTTTTTTATACTGCATATATTGCAAGGACCGGCATGATAATGCATGGGGAAATACCCAGTGCACTTTTGGTGACTTGCATCTATTGTACTTGTTTTTCATGATTTACCCTACACCCTACAAAACCGATTGTTGGCCTTTTACCCAAATTGCCCCAGAAAATATGCTGAGTAATGCACCATTTTATCCCATTATTCAAATCACTTACTCTGGGGAGGGAGAAGAATCCCCCCCCGACCACGATTTTCATTAGTTCGGGCTCCCTTGCTATACTCAGTGGCAATCACATAATTGTGGCAAATATTTACACCCTCCAAAATAACAACCCACCTGCCACCACTGGTGGCTGCTATATTTGTGGACCAGGCACCGTCCCCTTCTCTCTATGTTACGTTAAAGATTTAAGCTTTGCTTGAAAAAGATATTTACTTCTTTCCCTTGCAGTAGTGCATGCCCCTGCAGCATCATAATCATCATGGACATCGCACACAGGTGGTTGTCCAGACCAGCCCGGGTGTGGCATGCACTGTGCTCTGTTAAGGAGCTTGGGGAAGCCCCCACAGCATGGCTCGCAGGGGAGATGCCAAATTTTGTGCTACGCCATTGGGCTCCACTGGGTCTGACAAAGGGGTAGTGTGCAGTGCACGCCTTGAAGTCTGCTAGTGAGTCCCCGGGTGAGAAGTGACTTGTGGATGTTTTCAATTTTAAATAACTCTGTGGTGCTATGAATTTATGTGTGCAGCAATGATATTACATTAAATGGTATTTTTTTTAAAGTCCTCTTGCATCCAGTATTACGCTTTCATAATAAAAACTATGGGGGGTTCTTGGGTATATTGAAATAACCTTTCCCAGGTATTATACTCCAGCAAAGATAACATTATCAAGTTCACTCCCCTCTGTGCACGCAGACCAGTCTAATAGGTTTCTTCTATCGTAGTTGTAGCTAAATCATATTTACATTTATAACCTGGGAATTTTGTTGATAGTAAATCGTGGTCAATTATTGAATTTTCAGGCCTTGCTCATGCAGCATCTGTTTTCTGGTTAAACAGCAGTGCACACCTCCCCAGGTCAGTACTTTTTTGGCTTGTTTAACACAACAGTGCCACAGATAACACGGACTTCTGTGTCCATTTATCTATAGATAGCTGTAGCCTGTGTTACAGATTTTGGTTACCCTTTTAAAAATACTGCATCATGTATGTTTTACATATAGACCCCATGTCGAATATGGAAAATGGCATTCCCCAAATGTGTAATCGTGGACAAATCATGCCTCCCTCTGTGCCTAGGTTCTTATAACTGGCTGAAATGTGAGCACCTGGAAACACGAGTGCTAGATGTATCTAAAAAATCTGAAGGTCGTTTGTTTTAATATTATTTTTATATGAGTTTCAATGTCAATGTTGGTACTATGTAGTATGAGTTTCAATGTCAATGTTGATACTATGTAATGACAGACTATGTCTGTCTTTAACAATAGGTTACACTTCAACATGGGATTGCAAATGTTTTTAGATTTAAAACTTTTAGTAAACTTAACTATTTTCAAAATGTTTCCCCCCATCTAATTTCCTTTTATGAGACTATTGTCTTCTTTGTATGGGTTTAATGGTGACTAATTTATTTGGAGTATTAAAGACGTGTACCTTTTGAACTTTTTTCATGGTTGTTTTATTTGTGTGTGCATCATATTTCATGAATAGTATGTGTGTATGTGGTGACTTTTGGAGATTTACTAGTATAGTTTTGGTTACCGTTATAACGAATGAAGATGATGTTTTAAAACTTTTTTTTTTACTTATGCTGTGTTTGTGATTGGATTCTACAATTGTACTTAAACAAAAATGAAAGAATCTACATTGTTGGTGTGAGGTCTTATTTATTATTAGTAGAAAAATGAACTGACCGTTTCAACCGAAATAGGGTGATTGCCTGTCCATTGTAATTTGATGTATGTTTTAAGTGCAGCATTGTTGGTTTGGCTAGGTTTGGTAAGAAAAGATTGGACTGTTTGGAGTTCTGCTATGTTTTACATGTTCTGTTGTAGGCTGGTCTGGTTTCTGTGTAGATTCACAAATAAAAGAATGATCCGTTTGAGGTATATTGATTGTTTAATTGAGGTGATGTTTTACAATAAGGCATATTACATTGCATGCATTTTCATATGCGGGTGATTTTTGCATTTGTTTTTCAGATGCATTGTTTTCATCTGAAGTATAGTTTTACTTTTGAAATAAAAACATTCCTTATGGAGTTCTTTTGATAACTGGATTTGTTTAATGAAGATTACAGCGGACCTTATGTATGAAGAACCTTGTATATTTAAATTACTTGTTTATTTCACATTGACACAGAGACGTCCGACTTCCTTTCAAGATCAATAGAGAAGTCTAAATCCTACATTGCGTTACTGTTTATGTCTTGTTTCTTAATAAACATTAATTGGATGATGAAACAGCAAGCATTTTTGTTTGGGGTTGTCATATATCTTTTATTTTTTATTTTTTTTTTATTTACTTGTCTATAATCAACAGAAAAGTTTGATTTTTACAAGAGATCATATCTCATATCTCAGATATGAATAGATCGTTAGAACTGTTAAGTTGCAGAACAGGTAAGATCAGAATGAAAGAAGAAAAAGAAGAGGAAGAAGACAGTGCAACATGAAGGGAAGAAGAGATGAAATGTCCGGCTGCATCGTGGAGGTTTTATTAAGTGGAACCAGATGCGGGACCACTCTCTGATGCTCGCTTAAGAGCTGCCTCCAAAATGTTTACCGCCGCGGTTGCCCATTTAGTTTTTTCACCTGCAACCAGTCTACACCACCATGTTTCTTCTTCTCGGAGTGGCGCGTCATGCATTAGTGGTAGCATAAAAGCTTCACGTAAATATGCTGTATTCGCACAATTTAAAAGTAAGTGTTTTACAGTTTCCTCCACTTTGGGCTCTGAGCATAGTCTGCATGTTTTTATGGTGGATTTTGACCGGATCGCTTTAATTTCCTGAGTTAGCATGAGATTTAGCCTCAATTTCATGAAGTTCTTCTGTAGCCTTTTGTCAGGGAATTTTATGCAATAGTTCAGCGGTCTATTCAGCTTGTTTGTAGTTGGCGGCAAGTGGGTGAGTAATTTATTTGCCGTAGCTGCCTCGCATGTTTGTATCCAGTCCTCCTGGGCAATTTTTCTCTTTAGCTTGGCAGGATTGTGAATTAGGTCTTCTGATGAACAAGCCAAATCAGCTAGATTTTCCTGTAATTCTCGCTCCCATTTCTTCAGGGCGATGCAATGGCCTTGGGTAAGTTCATTATGAATTGCTTTAAATAAAGGTAAAGCGTCTGGAGAAATTATTTTGCACAGAAGTCTCATTCGGCTTAGCTTGACCGACGCTTTCATCAATAGGAGGCCCAAATCCCGCCTGATAGCTACGATAGATGTTGATTTTGGGAGGCCCAGTACTGCCTTCCATAAAAAGCCCTCCAATTTCAGCCATAACGAGTCTTGGATGTTTAGTGCTGAATCCATTGCATAGGTCATTGATGGGACCACCTTCTGTTTATAGAATTGTATCGCTGGCAGAAGAGAAAATTTTCCATATTTCCGATCAACAAGTTTGGTCTGAGTGGTTAATGATTTTATTTTCACCCACAAGGCCAGACGTGCGGCTTTTTCTGACCGCGTTGCATCGAACATTATTCCTAAGTATTTTATACTAGGGACTGTTTCAATTTTCTTGTTGTTCAGAAACCAGCGGTCGTTACTGCGTGTAGGTTGGCGGGTTTTCCCCATGATCAGAATCTTAGATTTGGCGATGTTTATTTCCAAATCGTTCTCCTCAACATATTTGGCCAGATTGTTAAGTTGACGCTGGAGCCCAATTTGTGTCTGATATATCTTTTAACAGAATGTACTCAAATGTATGCAGTTCTAGTATATCAAATCTATAATACATTTTTATATACATATATTTATGTGATTTATATATGATGTTTCAATTGTTGTTTCCCTATTCTTTTTTGCCTTTTCACGCAGTTGGTCTCTGCCAGATCAATGCAATGTATGCACCATCAGCAACAAATGACTACTTCTGTATATTCTATTTTCAGTTTTAATGTGTGTGTTTGGTAGAGGAATACCTCATGTGCATAGGGCGGGAATATTGCTTCTGTATCATCTCAGTGTATGTGTGCATTGGAGGGGTCTCTTGTGAGATTTTCTTTTAGTCCTGCTGTGAGTTGTCTGAGTGTGTGTTTGGGGCTGGTATTTGCTGTAGAGTCAGATTTATTTTAGGGATAATCATTTTTTGGGTCATTTGACTGTGAGTTTGTTTCCGTTCTTACTAGTAGCTGTAGTATCCCTAGTTATATCAGGGGGTGTAGAGTTGGTAGTCATAGTAGTGGGCGTCATTTTGAAAGTGTGTGTGATGGTTATTGTTTGTAGGGTGGTTTTATTTGTGTGCTGTTTGTGTTGTGGAGTCTGTTTTGATTATAGATGTGGGTGGGTAGATGTGGGTGGGCACAGGGTGTGTTGGTGAGCATGCCTTTCGCTAAGGGGAGTTGAACATTCAGATTCACCAGGCAGACATAAGTTGCAAGTACGTGTTTTATTTGCAAGTTGTATATTGGATGTGTGATTGGCCATTGCATTGTCACATCGTAGGAAACGCATATTTTGCTTTATCCCTTGCTAGTAAGTTTTTGTGCCTATTACATTTTGCTCCACAATAACTTCCTTTGCCTGTGCCAGCAGCCTGTGTGTTTGTGTGTGTGTTGACCCCCGTGATGATTGTATGTGTACAACAGTAAACTCCAAAATGGCTTTTTTCCCTTTTACATTATAGCACACTTCTTTCAGAGTGTTCTTTTTGGATGTTTGTTGGTCAAAATTAAACAAATTCAATTTGTCCTTGAAACTTTCGTTTTCTTTGCATTCCATGTTCAGTCTTCTGTTTAACGGTGTTTGTGGGTGTTCAGCGGTATTTATTTCATTTAATTTGGCCCTGCGGGTTTCCTTTGCATGGGTGGGGATAAAGATATTTTTTGGTCTTACATTTTGAATATCTCGAGTTTAGTGGAGCAAGATCAAATCAACAATTCTGAGATATTGTGGGTTAAATTGTATATTTTTCACCCTCTATGGAAATCACTGAGCAAAAATAATATTTTTCAGCTATCATTTTAAGCATGAAAATACTGATGTACTTTCACACAGTTGGCGTGAATGTTTGGATTCGGCCAGATCAGTTGTGTGGCAAATTTAACAAAGTTTCATAGACAGGAACAACATTTACAGAGGAATTGTTTGACACTCTGCCTTGGGTTGCTAAAGCCATGTATACAATAACACTGCCCTACAAAACAAGGCGTTTTTGGGCCGGAAAACATGACTTTGAGATAATTTGCATTCCCAGAATGCATTGCTCAGTGGGTCTTAACTGGGGGGAATTCCTAGCGAATGATACTGTTTGTCACTGTTGGTTGTGCAGATTAGCTGAAACTGACTATTCTTCCCTCACATTTCAGGTTCATGGTTTTTTTCTTCATGCTTTTTTTTAATGCTTTTTCATTCGTTTTCTTAAATCCATCTTAACATTGATGGTGTTTGCTCAGTATATATCATGTTGCAAGCTATGATCCATTGGATATTGAAAAATTCTCTCTATATTAGCTTTCGACTTGTTTGTGCATCAGCATAGAATCATCCAAATAATATCAATCATCAAATGGTGTGTTTTCTTACTTTCTGGGTTGGTTAGCACACTGGGAAAATGCACAGTTTTAAAACCAAACTTGCTCTGGCAGAGGCAGAAAACATGGGAATGCATTTCTTTGTTAGGCTTGGTGGAGATCAGTCCAACATCATTGGTGATTTTTGAAACAGGTTGTACATTGTTGTTGGTATCCTGGTATGCTCCGTTTTGTGCAAGAAGCTTCTATAAACGTGTTTGTAGAGTTTAACTTTTTGTTTGTATGTACGGACCTTAATGAGTTGTTTCAATTAGATATATATAGCTAGCGAGCTGCAATCCTGAATATAGTCGAGAAAACAAAAACTGTGAATTTACTACATAGAATATTTTAAAGTTGGGAATGCCAATCAAACGGTTTAACCTATTATTTAACGCCAATCCTAAAATAAAACCAACATTTTAAGAACCAAAAAACATCAAAACCAGAGAAATTCACCACTTATAAATCAACATACCATAACACCATTCCTAAAACAACTATAACTCGCTCACTGGCATGCACTGTTCTTTAATGGCATGCACATTCCCACAGGACATTAGGTACAAAAAAAGAGGCAAAAAAACAGAAGTACGCAAGACTACTTATGCTGTGTTTTAAATGGAAACAGAAAACAGAGCCCAAAGTGACAGCAGAGACTTTTTTTTTAAAACGCTGTTTCCCAAACTAATGAACACTGCGTTCCATGTCATGAGCCGTGCAAGGCCTTGCCGTGGCCAATTTAAAGTTGCTCTAGGAACCATCGGTGGTATAGTTCCCATAGGGTTTAGTGCTGTGCCCTGTACCCATAGCATTCCCAGAACTAGAGAGAGAGAGAGAGAGACAGAGAGAGAGAGAGAGAGAGAGAGAGAGAGAGAGAGAGAGAAGGAGAGAGAGAAGGAGAGAGAGAGAGAGAGAGACGGAGAGAGAGAGGAGAGAGACAGAGAGAGAGACAGAGCGAGAGAAAGAGAGAGAGAGAGAGAGAGAAAGAGAGCGAGAGAGAAGTAGCGATAGAGAGAGAGAGAGGGTGAGAGAGAGAGAGGAGAGAGAGAGAGAGAGGAGAGAGAGAGACGGAGAGAGAGAGAGACAGAGAGAATGAGAGAGAGAGAGAGAGAGAGAGAGAGAGAGAGAGAGTTTTTTTTTTTAACATAATGGATCGAAAGACCGACAGAGAAGTGGAGTTAAACATGTGCCGTGAACGCTTACCAAACTTGACATGGGATAGTAATGATCATCCGTAAGATTGTGTTTCTATTAAAAAAGGATTGGGTTTCCTTTTTACATTCTAACAATCCTTTCGAAAATTCTGGAAGACAATGCCTTAATGGCAAGCATTTTTTTTAAACAAATCTGAACACTGTGAACCAGAATCCACTATCAAACATAAACACTTCTGTCATGTGTCTGGGAATGTGACCAGGTCATGAGAGTGATCTTTAACCATTTACTGGTTTTCAGTTATCCACTTTCTGCATGCTAGGAATCGTAGGCCCATACTCATAACAGGGGCAGCAAATCCCAGAGGCTGTTGGTTAAACAACTCACGATATGGAGGCAGCTGTGCTCCCAACTTTTTCTCATTTTGCTGTAAAACGCTGTGGGAAGGTCCGTGAAATGTATAAACATGCCAAGAAAATGTTATCTTTTAGAAGAAGAATTAATTGTATAGCGTCTTAATTGCTGGAATTGGTGCACAGGTATGCATCACAGAGCGAAAAAAAGGGAGATCACATTTAAACGACAGAAAAGCTGAATTACTCTACGCAGTAAGAGGACTAACAGAAGTACCCACATTGGATAGTCATAGGATACCGTTTACAAAAACAATACCATATGGCGAATTTAACATGTAAAACAATCCCATATGTGGCAGTTTAAATCTGTACTCGGTTGAGTACGAGCACTCATCTCCTACACCTTTGAAAAGTAATGAGTTTGTGGAAGAAATGCAAGTCGCCCCCTTCCTCCGGCAGTCCTCTCGATCAGTCAGGCGCCCGCTGCCATCCATCGGTTCTAATTGGGCACTGGCGGTAATGTGACAGAAGACGCGCGGCACACGGAGGGAAGGGTGACCCGCCGCCCATCTGGCGACAGCCCCATCCAAGGTGCACTTAGCGCCCCGTGAAGGGAGGTCAGCTGCATTCCTCGAGAGCGCTCCCCCTCGCAGGGCAGAGTGCACGCGGCTATTTTCGCATCATAAATCTCCTTGTTTATGGTAAGATTCGGTTGGAGCTTGATCCGGTCCCCGTTGCCATGGGAACACACACTGCCGGTATTAAAGTGGAAAATAAAGCGGAGTTCAATAGTAATCAGGAAGCTCTAAAAATAAAAGAGAAAAAAAGGCTGTTTCCAACGCAGCCTTGCTGAGGGAAATCAAGTTCTTCCGTGAGAATGAATTAGATTTTGCAGAAACATTGGAGTCTGAGAAGAGGCGGGAAACCCTGTAATATATGTATTTTTCCATTGAGAAAATTTGAAGTGCGCGAGAAAAATAAGTGTTCACGGCCACATTTTGCGACCAAGGTTTCCTGGTTTTGTGCCACTATATGTGAGGTTTGACAGGAGATGGAGGGCAGTGTTAAACCCCTCCTGTTTTATTTCACTCATCCACACTCGATCTACGCTCCCATGTCCCTGCCCAGTGCGGACTTACCTATTACTTACATGATCTTGTTTTGCTCCACACTGTCGAATTGGGCGAACAGCGGTGCTGGTCATTGGGCCGGCTCTCGGCGGATCCGTGATCCGGCACCAGATGTGTAGCCGGACCTCGGGATCCAGCCAGAGTCAGCCGTCCAAGCCCATGAACCGCGCTGGAAACGTAAAAAAAAAACAACAAAAAAAAACGCCCGCTACGGCAGCATTGCCTTTTATGCGGCTCTGGCACTGGTGTGTAAACCACAATGCTCGCTTCATGTACAACTGATTCCTTTCCATACTTGTAGTGCATTACACACCAGTGCCAGAGCCGCAGTAAAAGGCAGTGCTGCCGTCGCGGGCGCTTTATTTTATTTATTTATTTATTTTAAGTATTCCAGCATTGCTGGATGTCCACGACGTGCCCCGCACCCTGTAGACCGCGCCCCTCCCGGCCCCGCCCGCCTACCCTAACTCCTCCCCCACCCCGGCCTTTGTGTTGTGGGATCCCCCACCACATTTTTTCCATTTCCACCACTGGCGAACAGGTACCACGCACAAACACACACGTGTATACATACATGTGCATTCCCATGTAAACCTTCCGACCGCCTCACTCATGACCGTGGCAGCGCCTACCTATTCAAGGACAATATTGGGAGGATACTCCTTTTCAACTCTTGCACAACAAATCCACTTCCTAGACAGCTGTAGAACTCTCCACAGTGAAGCGTGACTGCGCTTTTCACCTCGCATATTGCCTTCAGTGACTGCAAAACATTATGTTTACTTTGACTCTATAACACCTACGATGAGCTTCCCCCTCACAATTTCCCCTCACAATTTCCTTTACTCATGTCAGTTTTTATGATACTTTTTTTGTTGATATGTTTTCTAGCATAGGGCAGTTAAGTGAATACTATTTCACTAATTAATACCCAGCGAGGGACAATGAGATTGTAACATGCAATCTCGTTGGACCTCGCCGGGTGTTACCCGACCGGGAATCCCTCTCCCCATAACGTTCCTTCCAGTCCCCAGCAGGGGGTGTGGCAGCCACTCAGCCAACGAGGAGGCTCGGAACGGGTTAATCCCCGCTCCAAGCCACCACACGGCTGGAGGCTGCCATCTTCCCCCGCTGGGGATCGAGGAAGTTTTGTTCCCTCCCCCAACCCCACCAATCCAAAGAATACCCTCCTCGCCCTCCCAACCCCACTTACCTTGTTTTTGTTCATTTCAGGAGTGGACACGCTGGGAACACTTCTGTCCCCAGCGCGTCCGCTCTCGATCTGCGACAGGCCGTCATTGCAAGGAAGAATAGACTACACGTAGTGTCATGAACCATGGACATAGCCCCTTCTGGTCTTCCTGGTCCTGGTCCAGACGGAGAGTGTGCTCCTTGATACTTCCAACATGGCCGTGCCCAGTGCCGTGTTCCGTACTAGCCTGTACGTCGGACACGGCACGTTCTATAAATGGGCCACGCCCCTGCACCTCCGCGCGTCTCAACGCTATCTCTAGGTAGTGTCTCGACGTGTGTGTGCTGCTCGGTGTTACCCTTCCAAGTTCCTGGCCAACTCCCTTATTCTTTCTTCCCTTTTCCCCTGTTTCCAGTATCTCTTATCTTTCTTCGATCCTCTTCCTGGACGTCCTGGAACACGCGACTTCCTGGAACTTTGAACGCTCGCTCTGGAGTCAGATTCGACTCGCGCACACTTATATAAGTCCCGGTCCGGCCGGGAGAAGGAGTCCTCCGCGGAACGCCACAAGAAGAGAACTCAGGTGAGCCGGGGGGAAACCTTTGACAGATTGAGACGCCAAACGATCAACACTGATACTGCTATGGAGAAAGCGTTCCAGGACCTCATGCGCGGCATGCAGGAGCTAACAACCGAGGTACAGAACTTAAAGGCCGAGAACGCAGCCTTGAAACAATTAGTGCTGTCACGTGACTCTGCCAATAAGGAAAGCGTGATAATGGGTGGAGTGGTAGACAAATACGATGGCTCGCCAAAATCCTTACGTGGATTTCTGGATTCCTGCTTGGTGCATTTTACATTCAAGCCCTATTATTTTTCAACTTCCAGGGCCAAGGTGGCCTTCATAATCTCCCATTTTACAGGGAATGCGTTATCTTGAACCACTCCCCTAGTGAACTCTGGAGACATCCTCCTGGACGATTATGATGCATTTATCCAGGCGCTCAAGTCTATGTTTGACCGCCCCGAACAAGTGTTCAGCGCCCAGGAATGCTTACTTGATTTTCGGCAAGAATCCCAGGATATGCTAACGCTCATTACCAGATTCAAACAGCTGGTAAAGGAGGCTGATTGGGGCCCTGAAGCGAGTTTCACCTTATTTCGCAGGGGTCTAAATGATGATATCAAGGATGAATTAGCCAGAGTGGCTCGCCCCAGTTCGTTTCAGGCTTTGGTAGATCTAGCCTTACAAATAGACTTTCGTATCCAGGAAAGAAGGGCTGAAAGGAAAAAGGCTAAGACTGCCTTTCAACGAACCCCTCCAGAGTCGACTGTGAAATCCGATCCTGTCTCAACCCCTGATAACAACTCCGAACCAATGCAAATAGGCGCCTTTCGTGGGCCAATTACTCCACAAGAAAGGATGAGAAGAATTCACACCGGCCTGTATATGTATTGTGCCTCTGACAAGCATCTTGTTAGAGAATGTCCTTTAACCCCTCCACGGCGTTCGGGAAACGCCAGCTCCCGGCCCTAGATGGAGCGCGGTTTCGGGAGAAAGATGTCTGCTCCACATCAATCACATCCTTGAACTCTCCTGGACAGAATAACCTGGTGGTGCTGCAAGCCTTTCTATCGCCCTCCAAGCACAAGACCTATCCCATACTGGCCCTGGTGGACTGTGGAGCTATGGGAATTTTCATTGATCAAGACTGGGTTATCAGACATAAAATACCATATGAGTCACAGAACATTAAACAACCGGTAGAAGCAATTGATGGGAGACCTCTCTCTTCAGGACCCATAACCCTACAGACAAAAGAGGTCCGTCTCTCCATAAACCACCACCAAGGGCAGATTACATTCGACATCATCAAATCAGCCCATTACCCAATGGTTCTGGGTATGCCCTGGCTTCAAAGACATAATCCATACATTAATTGGACAGCAGGGTCATTGTTTCTGGGCTCTGAGTTTTGCATGTCCCACTGTTTATCCCTGGATCTCTCCTTAACACCAGCTATTGAACATTCAGGAGAGCAAAAAACCTCACTCATGGTTTCCAACATTGTACAAGTCCCAGAGGTCTACCGAGGATATACTGATGTATTTTCGACTGCCATAGTCCAGGCTTTACCCCCTCACAGACCTGAAGATTGTGCCATTTAGACAGATCCCTCGGCAGTAATTCCCTTTGGCAGAATGTTTATCCTTTCAGAACCGGAGAAAAAGGCCCTCCGAGAATACCTGGACATCAATTTGGAAAATGGCACCATAAGACCCTCAAAATCTCCAGCGGGTGCCTCATTGTTCTTCGTTCCTAAGAAGGATTCCAAGGAACTCAGACCCTGCCTCGACTACCGTGGTCTAAATCAATGCACCCTCAAAGATCGGTACCCTCTGCCTCTGATTTCAGATATCCTGGAAGCTGTCAGAGGCGCCGTAATATTCACGAAGTTGGACCTCCGGGGTGCCTATCACTTAATCCGTATCCGGGAAGGGGACGAATGGAAGACCGCCTTTAGAACGCCCTTTGGTCACTTTGAATATCTAGTCATGCCCTTTGGATTAGCTAATGCCCCTGCAGTTTTTCAACGTTTCATGGATAGGGTGTTTTCTGACATGCTTTTTCTCTTTGTCATTGTCTATCTAGACAACATTTTGATTTATTCCAAGGATCCCTTCAAACATGAAGAACATGTCATGGCGGTACTACAACGGCTCCGTGAAAACAAGCTCTTGGTCAATCCTGAGAAATGTCTTTTTCACGTGACTTCAGTTCATTAACTTGGATTCATCCTCAGCCCAGAAGGAGTTGGAATGGACCCTTCAAAGGTAAAGGCCATACTGGCCTGGCCTGCTCCTACATCGGTGAAACAGGTTCAGTCTTTCTTGGGACTTGCTAACTTTTATCGAAAGTTCATTTCTACCTTTTCTGAGCTTGTCCAACCGATCGTTGCTCTGCTGAAGAAGGATGTTCCCTTCATCTGGTCTTCCTCGCAAGAGAAGGCTTTTCAACGCTTGAAGACAAGATTCACGCAAGCCCCCGTCCTGGCTCAGCCTGACTTAGATCGCCCTTTCATAGTGGAAACGGATGCCTCCAACCATGCCATAGGAGCAGTCTTGAAGCAGGTGCTTGAGGACAAGATGGACCACCCAGTGGCTTACCTCTCTAGAACCCTAACAACCAGCGAAACCGATTACTCCGTCCTGGAAAAGAAGCTGTTGGCAATCCGCCAAGCCTTCACAGAATGGCGACATTTACTCCTGGGTGCTAGATATCGAGTCCAGGTCCGTACGGACCATCGAAATCTACAAATTCTCCAATCTATGGAGTGCAGGAACAGTCGTCAGGCGCGTTGGGCCTACTTCTTCGCCCAGTACCAATTCCAAATCACTCATGTTCCTGGATCACAAAACGTGATTGCGGACGCCTTGTCCCGACGTCCTGACTATTTAACCACTGAAGATAGGACCTATCCTACAATGTTTCCCAACACAATCTTTATAGCTCAAGCGATCAACCTCTTGGAAGAGATTCGAGTCAAAACCCAGTCCTCTGACCTCTGGAAGGATGTCTCTAGGAAGAATCCCTAGAACTTAAGAATCAAGGAAGGATACTTATTCAAGGACAATGCCTTGGTCATTCCCACACTGAAACTTCAACATAAAATAATAACTCTCTGCCATGATACTTTTCATTCTGGACATCGTGGTGTAACCAACACGCTCCGTCTTATACAAAGACAGTTTTGGTGGCCGGAAATGAAATGCAAGGTACAAGAATACATCAAGACCTGTACTGTCTGCAGTCAGAATAAGCACGACAATAAGAGACCGGCGGGCCTTCTATTGCAACCTACACTGCCAACAAGACCATGGGAATGTATAGCTACAGACTTCATCGTGGAATTACCACCTTACCGGGGTTACACGACCATCATGGTAACCATAGACTTGTTTACTCATATGGCACATTTCACACCTCTCTATAAACTTCCTTCCTCTTCAGAGCTCGCAGGAATTTTCCTAGAACACATTTTCCGTCTTCATGGACTCCCTTCCAAGATCATATCGGACCGAGGACCGCAATATATTTCACAATTCTGGAAACATCTCTGTCGTGTTCTAGGGATTCAACGCGCTCTTTTATCTGGATATCACCCACAGAGCAACGGGGCCACAGAACGTGTTAATCAAACCCTGGAGCAATATCTTCGTTGTTTCGCAAGCAAGGTACAGAATGATTGGTCCCTCCTTATACCCTTGGCCGAATTTGCCTATAACAATTCAGATCACTCAGCGATCAACGTTAGCCCCTTCTATTGCAGTCAAGGTTTTCATCCCTCCGTGTTACCTTCAGTTCTACCACATCCAACTCCAGTACCTTCACTTGATTCCTGGATTGAAACTCTCCTCAACATCCACAAGGAAGCCAAGGAACAATTGGGAAAGGCCCAGATTCGCACTAAGCGATATGCTGATTCCAAAAGAAGACCAGCACCCTCCTATTCTATTGGTGACCAGGTCTGGTTGTCCTTGAAACTATTACCACGACATCTACGCCATAACAAGTTAGCCCCCCGATATTATGGTCCATTTTTCCATAAAAGAAATCATCAATCCTGTTTCTTATCGGCTCAAGCTACCAGACTCCTGGAAGAGAATACATCCAGTTTTTCACACTTCTCTACTCAAACCCTACATCCACTCCACCCGGAAAACCGGCAGACCCAGTCCTGTGATTGTGGACAATCAGCTGGAATATGAAGTATCCAGAATATGTGACTCCAGGTACAAACGGGGTCGGCTTCAATACCTGGTCGAGTGGAAAGGCTATCCTCCTAGCGAGAGAACATGGGACCACTATCCAACCTAAACACCCCTCGATTGCTGAGAAGATTCCATCTCATACACCCTGGCAAGCCTGGTGGGACGGGGTTTCGGAGGAGGCATGCTGTCATGAACCATGGACATAGCCCCTTCTGGTCTTCCTGGACCTGGTCCAGATGGAGAGTGTGTTCCTTGATACTTCCAACATGGCCGTGCCCAGTGCCGTGTTCCATACTAGCCTGTACGTCGGACACGGCACGTTCTATAAATGGGCCACGCCCCCGCGCCTATGCGCGTCTCAACGCTATCTCTAGGTAGTGTCTCGACGTGTGTGTGCTGCTCGGCGTTACCCTTCCAAGTTCCTGGCCAACTCCCTTATTCTTTCTTCCCTTTTCCCCTGTTTCCAGTATCTCTTACCTTTCTTCGATCCTCTTCCTGGACGTCCTGGAACACGCGACTTCCTGGAACTTTGAACGCTCGCGCTGGAGTCAGACTCGACTTGCGCGCACTTATACAAGTCCCGGTCCGGCCGGGAGAAGGAGTCCTCCACGGAACGCCACAAGAAGAGAACTCAGGTGAGCCGGGGGGGAAACCTTTGACACGTAGTCCCTTCTCTCCATTCCATGGAGGCCATTTTCTTTGTTTATATTTTACCTATTTTTTGAATGGCCACCATGGAAAGGGAGAAGGGACTACTTGTAGTCGCTTCTCCCTTTCCATGGAGGCCATTTTGTTTGTTTACCTTTTTCCATTCATATTCAATGGCCGCCATGTAAATGGAAAACAGACTTTGTTTTCCATTCCCAGCAGCCATTTTTTTGACATTTTTCTATTTTTCTGTTCCCGAAACGCCAGAGCATTTCGGAACAGAAATAAAATGCTCTTAGTACCCCGGGGTACTAATAGTAATATGCCCTTCACAGGTGGGGCATTACCACTTCAGGTAATGCCCCAGGGCCTTCGTTAACTATGTAACTATGGGCCCCGGGGCATTGCCTGAAGTGGTAATGCACACCCTGCTCGGGGCCTATTGCTTAAATAATAAACTTTCTGCTGGCACTCTTGTATTCTACAATGTTTTATTCAATTAAGGTTTACCTTTATTAGTTTTGCCTACTGCACTTCTGCTTTACTCCCTGCCGACATTAAACTCTTAATGTATGGTTCTTTTTTAAGCAAAACAAAAGAGGTGACGGCTGGAAGGTTTAGAATTAATCGGAACCACTGGCATTGCTCTTAGCAATCCTCCAAACCATCGATGTTCGCTTGCCAAGCCATTACAAAAGGGGAAAGACCATATGCAAATCAGGCTCGGTCCCACCCCAAAAGGCACATGATTCTATTTTAATCCAAACAAATGAATAGGTAGCCTCCCTGCTTTCTCTAAAGACATTCTGCTGCTTGGACTCCAATGTTTAAATTGTCTCTTAATTGCTTAATTAATTGATTGCCATACCAAAATAATGCTGTTAGGACAGCCGGCACCCTGACCACTGCCTCTGAAGGAAAATTGATAAATCTAAAGAACCTCTGTAAGAATAGACTTTTTTTTCTCCCTCTTCTCAATCCTGAGGCCTATTTTTTCGAGACACGGAAGGAATGCCTTTCTGTCTCACTTTCCTGTTGTCTATTGTGTTTCTGGCATAGGTTAAGCAGTTATACTTGTTGTTTGCCCTCGCCCTAAAATCAGCAATTCAGCAAATATATCTGTGTAAATATGAGATGTCCAATGATTTGGATGTATTATGATCCAATAATCTTTTGAAGACACCTAACACGTGTTTCGACACAAGGTCTTCCTCAAGGCTGTTATGAATACATAGTCATACCACTGGTAACAAATATTGATAGTATTGCCAACATTTAGAATACAATATACATACCAAAATAATGGTTTTGGGCAGGGAGACAAAAAGAAAGAGGAATCCAAACAGAATCAAAGGATAAGCAGAATTAAATAACACTGTTATTTAATCATCAAAATCTAGCTAGTTGGCATGCCGTATAGCCACCTTACTGTGTATCTTAATTTAATGCTATGAGTAACAAGTGACACAAAATTAGACAACATTGTTCTAATGTGGATGAGGTTGAACTGGATGGACTCAACCGGCCCATAAGACTGGGGGTCTCCAAACAGCCCTTTAAGATGACCAGCAGCACTCTAGAGATAGACGGGGATGCAGATTCGGACTCTTGCACAAAATAATAATGACAACTCAATAGTTTGGCAAAGGGAGTCTGTTTAATGACAAGTACAAAAAACGGGGAGTTCAATGAACATCAACTGCTCGATCTTCCTTCTCGCTTAAACTCCAATTACTTTCAGAAAAAACACAATGTTTATACCAAAAACTCATCATCATTGATGCATAATCTTAAAAACCTATCATGCAACGTGATTGGTTATAGGAAGGTAACTTTAACATAGGTGCTATATCTCTATATGGTAATGGGGATAGGTGATTGGATAATCAATGTAAGGTGGGGCAATTAAGCACTTCCTTCAAAATGGCCACTGTAAACGTCACTAAAAGTATGACGTCTCATTCATTCCACTAACTATAGGACCCTAGATTACATGGTCGACTATGATTGGGTTGGCATCAACCCCACACATACTTTTCCACTTCCGCTTAGCAGCATGCAGAATAGCCAGCCAGGTGCAGGGAGTTAGTCTGCACCCCAGCGTCCCTCCAATTATGTTACAATCATTCATTACCTTAGTGGTCATGTGTCAATTATTTTTTTGTAGTTTGGCCTTGAGTCTGCTCTTAGAAAATTAAGGAGTGTGGGTATGGCAGGGGTCCATGCGTAGGTGTGAAAGTCTCATCCCTTCCTGCCTGCCTTGTCACGTGATTCAGACACCGTGCAATCGGCCTCTTCTTCATGCATTTTTGTGTATTTGATTTCATTCTGGCAGTCTTCTACCCTCTGTGGCTTATCTTGACCTTTCTGAACAGGATACTCTGTTCTTTTTCTCTTTAATTGTATCCAATGTTGGCCTATTCCAGCCCGATACGACCTTGGCTTCTTGGCATGGTTACCTTCAGCTGGGTTTCTCTCTGTCTTAATTCAAGATTTGTTTGCTGCAGCACTCTTCTCTTGAGACCTTTAGCAACCTTTGTTCAATTCTGCTCATGTGCGTAGTGGATTTACACTCATCTATAAAGTGCTTTTGAGGTAGATATATGTATAGTTGGCTCTTGCCGCAATCTCTTTTACTACTAAGCATAAGCAAGCTTCACGACTTCTTTGCTTCTTGCTGGTTCTTGCATCTGCACACGTTTAAAATAACTTAATATCTTCATCGAGCATATGGCATAAGTTTCTGCATCTTGGCATCAATTCCTTCACCTTATGCTCAGGATGTCACTTATCCATGGTATCTCATCTCTTGTCAGTATCTCAGGTCATTATATCTTCTATACGTGCGTCCGTCCAATTTCTCATGATGTCACCATTCGTCTTCCTTTAGTATCTTCTTGGCTTCTTCGGGTACTACATTCTGACAGCCGCCATTATGTCCTGACTGTAGATATGGTTTTCTCATAGGGTACCTTACTGTCCAGGTTTTCTTAGGTGTCGGTACTTCAATAGGTGCTGTTATTCTGGTAGGCACTGGGCAAAGCCCAACTGCGGCTCTCTACTGGTTTATCTGTTCTCCATACGCCACATATTTTGGCGTGAACGTACCTGGCACTTCAAAGGGGGTGGCTGGAGTGCGGATGATACTTGGCACTTACTCTTCAAGGTGAAGCACCCAAAATCCTATTATGCCAATTAATGATGAGATAATCCCTTAGGTGGCCATGCATTGTGTCAATCTTGACACCTATGAACATGTGAATTGCGTGAGCTTATTGTGAGTTGCCCATTGTGTACAAGTATGTATGTCCCAGATATGTTGGGTGATATAGTACCAAAATTTGTACGTTCAAATATATATTTATCAATTCACCAATGGTGTTTAGAGTCTGGTGATTCTTCAGTCTAAGTCTACCAATTAGAGTTTGTACACTAGGGTTCACAGCACAATAGAGGGCATGCCTAAACAACAAGCCTACCAGCAGAACTATTGGCATTTGTTGCAGCTAGAGAAGATTAATTACAATCCCAGACCGAGTGACCATTGACACTGCTTGGAGAATTAGATACGGCACATGGATAAGTGCCATCATGAACATTTTTGGTATCTAGAATGATATACATCGAACGATTATTTCCAGGACTGACTGTTGTTTAATCACCCAATGTATTCAATAGGCAAAATCCTCTAGACACCATTGGTCTGTTTATGAGAGGTTTATGAGCGGTTATACTGACTATGCTTTGCCTGTGGCCAGAGATTTTTGAGGTCTTTGAGTACTAGATCTTCAAAGACTTCAATCAGCCTGTTCACAATATTCAGGCAAAACTTGGACTTTCTTTTAAATCCATATAAATAGGCATCTATATGGGTATATACATATATTAAATGGTGGTCGGTGTCACGCTAGAATTAAGGTGAAATATTTGAGCCATTGGAAATCTGAAAATTCTATTGCTAATAACGTTCAACCAGGTCGACACATTTTTCTGATATTTTCCAAACAAAAATGTTATGATGCCCCCCCAGTCTGGAAATATTGGTAAAGATTTGCTGTGAAAAAGGTCAGTGGGTGCCAGGGCAAAGTGCTGGGAGGGGTGGAGGCTGTAGGCGATTGGGTGTGAAAGGCCAGGACCCGGGAGGACACATAAGGGCCCTGGTCACCAATCTCAGCAACTGTGGGATTCAACAGAGGAGAGAGGAAGCGAAGGAGGAGGTGAATTGGAAAGCCTGAAGGAGCTTCCAGAATTTCAGGAGATCCGGCTCAAGACAAAGAGGAAGGGGGAGGCTATTCCCTAGGAAGGAGCCTGCTGAGGAAAGAGATCTGCCACCAGTTTGCTGTTTAGTGAACCACATAACACACAAAGAGTTGGTGCAGGAGGAACGTAAAGATCTGGAGGGAGAGTATTTATTGAGAGCTAGTTGTATATGGCATGATCCCCGGCCCCAGGCAGCTTTGTGGATGATGCAGAGGGATTTGAATTTAATCCTTGCAACAACCGGGAGCCAGTGGAGAGTTTTTAGGGCTGGAGAGATGCGGCCCCTGTGCTTGAGGCCAAGGATAAGTCTTTCAGTCCTATTCTGGATTAGCTGGGGGAGGATTCGTATAGAAGAAGAGGGCGATTAGTTTCTTCTCTGAGCGCTTGAGGCAGATCATTCCATGCATATGCCACAAGCACTGGGAAAGAACGTCCCTTTCCACGTACTCTCTTGGTCCTTGCCACTTTTAGAAACTGGGCGGAAGTTGATCGAAGACTTCTGGTTGGCTTGTATATGGAAACTCTTTCCTTTAAATAGCTGGGTGCAAGCCCATAAATGCTCCTGTGGTAAAGAGTCAATAATTTAAAAGAGATCCTGACTGATATTGGCAACTAGTGCAACTCCTTCCTAGCAAGAGTAGTCGATTTATACCGTTTCATGCCATAAACAATGCGAACAGATGCATTTTGGATTTTTTGCAATCTGAAAATATCTTCCTTATTGGCACGCCCCAACAAGGCATTGCAGTAATCCAGATGTGGAAGAATAACGGCCCTCACCAATTTGGCTCGATTATTTTTAGAGATTAGCAGAGCCACCTGTCTTAATACTCTTAGGTAGTATTGGGTGTTTTTTACAATGGCATCTACTTGGGCCCCCGCATCCAGAGTGGCTTCCAAGTATGTACCCAGAGTCTTTACCTTATTTACCAATGCTATCTGGCTGCCCTCCACCATAAAACAAGAAAAGGTGGGGGCTAAGGTCTCTCTGGACTTCTTAGATCCATATATCATGAGCTCTGTTTTTACGGCGTTTAAGCACAACCAGTTTGTGGTCATCTAGTGTTTTATAACTTGGTAAACCTCATTTAATTTGTTCGGATCTTCCTTGTGGTCTCCTGATAACTCTAACAACAACTGGAAGTCATCTGCATAATTTGTAAAGAAAAACCCCAGTCTTTCCAATTCTCTACATAGGGGTACTATGCAGATGTTGAAGAATAAAGGGGATAAACATGCCCCCTGGGGGACACCTCACAAGATGGTCTCCACCTCAGAGGACGTATCTCCCCAGAACACCCTAAATTTTCTACCCTTCTGTAACGCTCACCTGGTATCCACGGGGATGTCACTCAGCCTGTACTGACCTCTTATGACCTCGAACCCTTTCCTGGAGTCTACTAGACTGGAGACTGGGCCTGAAACACAGGATTGGTAGAGTTTAACTCTCTATTGTCTGTGTGCTTGAACCCCTTCTTCCCCGGGGTCCAACCCTTCCCTTTGATCCACAGCTCATCTTGTTTTCTTGGAAGGTGTGCTCTCCGTCTTGCTTTCAGCGCAAGGGCGCGTTGATTGATGTGGGCTCGTTGCTGCCTAGTTACTTCACTTGCAAGAGTCAGACAGGTTAGTATAATGAGTCTTTTGAACAGTTCTCTAACTTCGTTCCTTTCCTTCCTTAGATGATGGGCGGCGTCTGGGGATGGCGATGTGCTGCTCAGATGAGTAGTGCTGATGGTGAGTGAGAGCGCGATGCGCGATGCGACGCTTTCGTATTTGTATTGAACTGAGTTCTTTTTCTGCGTCTTTTAGGTGCTGCAACGTTTTCAGCGTGGAGGCCGGTTATGAAGAAGAAATGCGGTGAGTAAGCGCGGTATGCGGCGCCTCTAGATGTTTCCACGCTAACCTGGAGTGTCTTTTCCCTCTTGCAGATGGATGAGAAGTTCCTGAGACAGAGTTCCCCCAGAGCGGCTGGGATCCAGGTAAGCGTTTGAAGCTTGTACAGTCTTTAAAAATAAGCGAAGATTTGCTGAATGCTTACTAATGCCCTTTTCTGTTCTTTTCCCTTTTCCTTAGGAAGCGGCGTATCGGGATGGGAATGACACCGCCAAAGATGCTCGCAGAACAGAAGAAGCGATGAATGATGGGCAGAAGCACCGCAAGGTAAGGCTGTTCCTAACGGTGTTCTTGTTCTTGCAGGAGCTGAGCGCAGAAGAACGGTGCAGGCCTACTGGAGACCGATCCGAACAGGGTGAGTGTCACGCTGCAGGTGCAGAAAACACAAAGCATGTTTCTCAGCCTGGGTGTGGCTTAAATAGTCTCTGGGTATCCCAGGTGTCTCTGGGCTGAACCACACCCAAAAGACTAGACTGCACATGCAGTTCTGGGAACCGAAATATGTGGAGGCATCCATCTTGTCCCCATCAATGCACTACAAGTCCAATCCCCAATGTTATCCTATGGGAGTGAGTGAGTCTGGTGCCACAAGCGCCAAGTCTGACTCCAAGTGGGTCTTTGGAGGGATGGAGAGGCCCTTGAGGGCCATGTAGGTGATCGTGGCCTGGCTCCAGCCTGACATCTTGGAGGGCTGGGGACATGAGGGGCAGGAATCATGACACCTACAGGAAGGATCTGACCCAATTTATTGTCTCAACGGCAAGCCTGCCCGTATATTGCAGTCGCTTTAATAAGATCTCATCGTCTAGCAGATCAAATGCTGCACTTAAATCCAGCAGTATCAGCAGCCCTGATCTGCTTTTCTCCACTAGTGTCAACATGTAGGTCTAGAGGTCCACCAGGGCACTTTCCGTGCCATGAAAGCGGCGAAAACCTGATTGTCTTTCGTGCAATCGACCAGAGTTTTCTATATGAAGTTCAAGATGGGTTGTAGCCACCTTATCAACCAATTTAAGGGAAAACAAAGTGTTTGTGATAGGACGGAAATTTGAGGCATCCTTAGGATACAAGCCTATCTTCTTCAGTAAAGGTGTAACTGCCACCGCTTTCATAGCTTGTGCAACTGTACTGTGTTTAATCGAGGCATTAATGCATCTGCACAGGAAAGGTGAAAAGATATCTGAGTGATCCAAAATTATCTTGGAAGGAATGAGATCACCAGGGCAACTAGTCGGATTCACAGCTCTCATAATAGCTGTGATTTCAGAAACTAATATCTCTGGAAATTTAAACCCTATAGGGAATGATTCCTGATCCGAAACTTTATTCCTGGGTTGTGAGTGATTAGTCGTATGGCTCATTTCGACATTTCCTGAGCTAAAGGAATCTATATCGGGGTTTTGGCTCTGTAGTTCTTTTCTGATTTTATTTTGAGCACATAGCAGCTTATTTGAAAAAAGCTTTCTGTGTTCTGATACAGTCCTCTTGAGTGGGAGTAATGACATGGTTTAATACTTTCGGTTTCTCCCATGACCTAAAAAGTCAATAGAGTTCTTTAGTTTTATTTCCTGCCATTTCTATCTGGTCATTGTAATAAGTGTGCTTTGATTCCGTAATTTTTTCCTTACAAGCTTTTTCATGTAGCTTCCAGGCCACTTTGTTGTTTACATTTTGATCTTGGAGCCAGCCACGCTCTGCATGTCTCTTACTGGCTTTCAGTTTAGCCAGCTCAGGTGTAAACCATTTTCGATGATGAGTGGTTTTCCTAGTGTGGAGTTGAAAGTGGGACTTCTTGGCAAGACCCTGAATGTGAGGTATGAAGGAAAGAGAGGAGTCGAAGATGACTCCAAGGTTTCTGGCTGCAGATGAAGGAGACGGGGGAGAGTCCATAGAAGATGGCCAGAGTGAGGGACAGAAAGAGGGAGAAGAAGTCCTGATATGAAGGATCTCAGTCTTGCTGGCATTGAGGCAGAGATCATTGTAAGTACACCAGGTCTGGATGGCAGATAGACAGCCAGGAATGTTGGGGTAAGTAAGAAGAGGATCAGAGGGACGTTTGAAGAAGAGTTGTGTGTCATCTGAATAACACTGGAAGTTCGGGGAGAAGGTGGAAATGCGGTGTGCAAGTGGAGCAAGGTAGTTGTTAAACAGCCAGGGAGAGAGGTTGGTGCCATGGGTGACGCCGCAGGTGGAGATAGCACAGAATAACCTGGGACAGACGGTCACAGAGGAAGGAGGTCAGCCAGTCCAGTGCCCACTCGGAGATACCTAGGGTATTGTGGAGTTGCTTTATGAGGATGGAGTGGTTGACTATATGACCAGCTTCTCCAGGGCTTTCCCAAGAAAGGGGGTGATAGATATGGGGCAGTAGTTGGCTGGACAAGACAGGTCTGTATAAGGTTTTTTCAGGAGGTGGTGATCAAGGGAGTGCTTGAGGGAGGAGGGGAAATATCAAGTAGCAAAAGAGTGGTTGCAGAAATCAGAGAGTGCAGGGACAAGGGAGCCAATATTGTCCTTAATGGTTCTGAGGAGCAGATGCAAACGTGTTTGGAGGAGATCTTCATGGAGCGGACAACTCTGGTGACCTCTTCAGGTGTGATAGGAGAGAAGGAGGAGAGAAAGGCAGAAGGAGGATGGGAGGCCGTAGGAGTTAAGAGAGTGGGTGAAGGGGAGGGGGAGAGAAATGCAAGGGTGCTCAGGATGTCCTGAGTTCTTGTAATGAAATGTGTGGCCGTGCGTTGCAAACGGCCTGGGAGGGAAGAGGTGAGGAGGAGACTGCGGAGGGATTGGCTAGTTCCCTGCATATTTTAAAGAGTTCAGCCTTGTTGGATGCACTAGAGACGTAAGCCTGGATGTGGGCCCTTGTTTGGTGCGGATGGAGAGTCTGTATTCCCTTTGGAGCAGGCGACAGGCCAGTCTGTCATAGGGTGAGCCTGAGGTATGCCACTTCCGTTCCGCAGCTCTGCACTTTCGTTTCAGAGCTGCAAGATCAGAATCGTATCACGTGTTATGCTTAGAGGCATGTTTTAGGTGGATCCTCAAGATTGGGGCAAGAATGTAAAGGGTATTGGTAATAGCAAGATGGAGATTGCTGAGAGCGGAGGCACAGGTAGAGTGTGTAGTGGGGAGAGATGGTGATGAAGATAGATGCGAAGGCAGCAGCTGTCAGTCATTTTATCGGACAGATGTTCGTGAATGAGGTTGGCATTGCTGGGGGAGGTGAGGTCAGAGGGCAGAGAAGGCCCAGGTGAGAGGGGGGGAGGGAGTGGTCCGACCAGGAGAGTGGGGTGGTCAGTGGGGAGGAGAGTGAAAGAACGGTGTGGATGAAGTCATCAAGAGTGTGTCCAGCAGAGTGGATAGGACCAGAAGGGAGAATGGAGAGGGAGAGTGAGGTGCAAAAGTCATGGAATGGAAGAGTGTGGAAGCCATGATTGAGCAGTCAGGGTGGATGTTAAAATCACCCATGAGAAAGAGTTTAGTGGTGGCAGTGAGGCGAGAGGAGGAGAAATCAGCCCATTCATAGAGGAACATGGTGGTAGAGACACGTGGCAATGGTCAGCGAGGAGGTGGGAGAGATGACCAGCTTGCAGACCAGGCTCTCAAAGGAAGAGTAAGGCTGGGAAAAAGGGACCCACTCAAGGAAAATAAGAGCAACCCCACCACCTGCTCAGTAAGGGCAAAGCTTGAAAATGATCTTAAAGCCATCAGGGAGAAGGGAGTCAAATGCAGTGACTGAGCTGGCCTTGAACCACATCTCGGAAAGAGCAAGGATATCGAGGTCAAGGTCTTCAAGAAGGTGTCAGATGTCAGCAGCGTGTTTGATTGCAGAATGAGCATTAAGCATGGCTAGATGCAAAAGATCTCCACCTTTTAAGGTTTTCCGAGGAGGGGTACAGGGGTGTGGTACACCAGTCAGAGGGGGGGAGCTGAGAGAAAGAGAAGAAGGAGTAGCAATAGAGGGGAGCATGTTAATGAGGGGCGGCAGGTGCCAGTCAAAGCGGAGGAGGTTGGGTTGAGGACCCTGAACCAAGGATGTGCCAGTGTGATTGACATTAATGATACACCTGAATGATGCGAAGCCCACCAAGAGGAATTCCCATTTAGTGCCACGTTAATGGGAGAGGATGTGAGAGGAGAGAGAGTAGAGATGAGATGGGGAGTCCATAGATCTGGGGACAGAGAAGAGGATATCATGTAAAGATCTGTCTGGAAGTTGTGCTGACATAGGTCTCTGTGATAGGTAGGCCAGGGTTAGTGGTCAGGATATATTTTTTAAACTTTTTCCTTTCAGACTTTGTGAGAGAGGGAGGATAGGTGATGGTATAGCAGTTATAGAAGATAGGGGAAATGGTGAGTGCCATAGTGGTGGAGGAAGGAGGAAGAAAGAGGAGGGGCTGCACAGCACAGTACAAGCACAAACTCACCAGGTGGCCTAGTAGCCAAGGGCTGTAAGGGAAGCAAGAAGGTCATAGCTAGTAGGCCCCAAAGAAAGCTATCAGTGCAACATGGAAAGTTGTCATGGCTGAAGGTTGTGGCTACGGGACCTTGGTCAAAGGCCATGGCTTTTACATGCCAAAGAGATGTATAGCTGCAATATATATACCATGGTTAGTGCCGAAGGCCATGGCCACTGGTCAGCCACTGGTCATGGCCAAAGGCCATGGCTAGTGGGCCCTAAGGAAAGCTATTGGTGCAAAATGGACAGTGGCCAAAGTAAATGTCTAGTAGGCCCCAAAGAATGCTATTGGTGCAACATGGAAAGTGGACATGGCCGAAGGTTGTGGTGACTGGCCATGACCAAAGGCCATGGCTAGTAGACCCCAAAGAAACGTATTGGCGCAACATGTACAGCGCCACTTTCGAAGGCCGTGGTCACTGGTCAGCCACTGGGCATGGCCGAAAGCCATGGCTAGTGGGCCCTATAGAAAACTATTAGTGCAACATGGACAGTGGCCAAGGCCATAGCTAGTGGGCCTGAAGAAACCTATTGCTGCAATATGTACAGTGGCCAAGGATGAAGGCCATGGCTAATGGGCCCAACAAAACCTATAAGTGCAACATGTACAGCCGATAAGGCGAAAGCCCATGGCTAATGGGTCCAAAACAAACTATAGTATATCAAAAACCTTGAAATGTAGTGAAAAATCTTTAGTTAAGTGAGAGTTAAGGTGATTAGATTTAATGCGAAAAATAAATAGCAACAAAATCTTTGAAATTCACAAAAAATACTTTTCGTTTGAAAACAGTTAAGATGAACAATACATTGGAATAATACCTTTCAAATTCAGTGAAAAACCCTTAGTTAAAGAGGCATTAAAGTGAAAACTTAGCTAACAATTCAGGCAGAGGCACCTTAACTACACGCCCCCTTTTGCGCAGCGTATGACCACAATGATGACATGAGAGATTACATCACTGATGACATCACTGATTACACACTAATTGCATCATACATGACATCACTGATTAATTCACTGATGGCATTGCTGATGACATCAGATATGAGATCACTCATCATGTACGTTAAAATATGTTTGGGTCACTCTCTTTGTAGATATGTTATTTCAATATACTTAATAACAATAAGAATATAACATAGAACAATCAAACAGATACACATGTATGATATGAGTAATTGTGCATCATTCATTTGTAGTATTTGTGAAAGGATGCCATGTAAAATCTAAATTAATAGTTTAGAAATACCCTTAATTTTGCTTAATAGCAAGCAGCTAAAATCGTCCATTGCATAGCATGTACCTGCTTGTGGCAAATCACCTTAGATATTTGTAAGATAATATAATATGTATATACAGTAGTAAACAAAATGATAATAGGATACATGGGGCCTCATTGCAAGAAGGGCGGAATGGGTTTAACTGCGCTGGTAATGGTGCCGGCGCCGTTAAACCCATTCCGCCCTTTTACGAGGTTCCCTCGCAGGACGCGCTCTGGACGTCTGGTTATACCAGACGTCCAGAGCGGGTCCCGCGAGGGTAGCAGGGAGCTAACAACGGGCCCGTTATTAGCGGGCCTGTTGTTAGCTCCCTCCCCATTCCAATTGAGCCCTATGGGGGCTCAAATGGGAATGGGGAAGGACAGATCCGGGTTCCCTGAAGGAGGAAATACTGGGCCCTCCAAAGTCGGAATGGCCCGGTATTTCCCCATTCAGGGAACCCGGACCTGGACACGATTTTGGAGGCAGCCATGGCGCTAATAGCACCATGGCTACCTCCAAAGTCGTAATGAGGCCCATAGAAATAGAAACATGTTGAATCTGGATTGTTTGGATAATACCAAATTAACAGATTTACATTTTCTATTAAGCTTATTATAAAGTTAGTATATAAACGTATTGTTTTCTAAATAAGAGGTGTTGAAGAAACATGTAAAATAAAGTACATGCATGGGTATTGTGATATATTGGAATAATTCTAAGTATGGGATTCTAAACAAAATATGAATACTACATAATTACATGTACATACAAAAGAAATTAAGCTTAGAAATTGAGGATTTATTTTTAGACAATTTATTATTAGACATGTAATTGGGTTTATATTACTTTCAGTTATTTCTTTTGTGAATTGTTTATTACTTTTGTTTCCACTCTCATGCCAAAGGAAATGAATCTTTATATACAATACTATTTTCTATTGTACTCATTTTTGCATGCACTTCAAATTATGAACCATACACAGAATTTAAAGAAATTATAGAAGAATAAAATGTACTTTGAAAATATGTATATACATTTTATGTAAAGAAAAATAGTCCTACAAGTTGAAAATGTCATTAATGTAATCGGTGCTTTTATCAGTCAAATCAGATGTAATGTTATGTCTGATGTCTTCAGTGATGTAATCAGTGATGTCATATATGATATAATTAGTGATGTTGCCAGTGATGTCATCAGTGAGGTAATCTCTGATGCCATCATTGTGGTTTTACGTTGGGCACTAGGGTCGAGTAGTTAAGGGGGCTCTGCCTGAATTGTGGGCCCAATTTCAAGGGTTTTCTTGCATTACATTTTCGCCTAAACATCTCTTTAACTAAGGTTTTCTCACTGAATTTGTAAGGTTTTGTTGCAATGTATTGTTCATCTTAACTGTTTTCAAACTACAGGCTTTTTCTGTGTATACACATTGTGAAGAATGGCAGGTATTCGTCCCTTTTCCCCAAGGGGGAGTTCCGACCTGTGAGGCTAGGGAGGTGAGCCCGCTTTTCAAGGCCCTACCTAGGAGTCAAGGCAAGTGGAACCTCACCGTGAGAGACTCCCCCTTTGGGGACAAGGAATGCTGTTCCTGTGAGGAACTCCCTAGGCCATCTACCATAGCTGAATACATGGGACTACCTGTTGGAAAGAATAATGTGGGTTCTTTACCATTGGTTAAAGACAATGCAACAAGAAACACATTTGTAAAAGAAAAGGAAGATGGAAGAGACCCTTGTGTGCAGAGGAAGCCCCCTGACTTCATTATACATTGTGGAACAAATGCAAGACGCCGGGCCCAGGATTTTCAGCGAGGTAGCGAAGAACCACTTAAAATGCCAGAGGCCTGGCGTGTACAGATGCGAGGAAAGCATCATGAGGAAAGAAAGAGAAACAAGCTTTCCGTTGGTGGCATGGCTGCAGGTGCAGCATAGTTGGCAGGATGTCCGAACAACGACAGCGAGACCACCGGTCCAAGAAGCGTGGATAGCTTCCAAATGCCAGTGTGAGTGCAGAGCAGTAACCCAATGAGAAACTGGGGATGGTAAGCCGGTGATCAAGAGAAACTAAAAAAGCTCACCCGAGTGAGAGCCGAGCCCTACCACTGTCCCCAAAATAGAGAGAGGTACCGGGGGAACCAGGAGAAGCAGGAGGCCACCGGGGCACCATTATAGATCTGAATAGACATGTCCCATTCTTAAGGATGAGAAAGTAAGGCTGAAACTATGCAATTGGAGTTGTAAAGAAGTAACGAATAACCCATTCAGGAAAGAGGGTTATTATACAAGAAGAGAAACTCGTCCCAGTCCTAAGGATGAGAAAGCAATACTAAGAGTTTGCAATTGGAATTATAAGCAGGTAACTAATAACCCAGTTAGGGAAGAGGGTTACTATATGAAGAGAGAAACTCATCCCAGTCCTAAGGACGAGATATCAAAAGAGAAACCAGTTAAGAAGAGAAGTGAAAAGCCTTTAAAAGAGGGGTTTAAGCAACCAGGTGGGGAAAATGCAGAGACTGGAAACAAGTTCCCTGGGAGGAAGGGAAGAAACCCTATGACCTCAGAATTGAAAACTGGCGAAAGTCTAACATAGAAACATGTAATGATAGTCAGGATATAAAACTCTTGAAGGAACAAGATAAAAGAAGAGACACTGTAAGACATAAACGTTATGATGAAGAAAACACCAAAAAAGGGTCAATATAAACCCACCTCAGGAAAGCCTGAATGGAAAGACTGTAAAGAGTCTACTAGCGATGACAATAGTGTGAGAAAGTATCTGAAGGGAAGATATTCTAAATATAGGACCACAGAAAGTACGAAACCCAAGACTATTCTTGAAGAACTACGAGAGTTGATCTCAGAGACTATCCAAAGAGATTATGTTGAGAAAGATCTGTACCACAAAGAAAGACTAAAATAAAAGAGAAGAAAAGACTAGGTGAAGATAAGACATTCTCTTGACCTATTTCAGTTAGTTAAATATAGTGGAGGGGTCAGATAGAGTTAGTTTGGATGGAGGACATGGTTACTTTGGGCTTTCTGGCATCTGACAAGCACCTCTAGTTTCTTTATATATGTAGGACATTCCCATTAGTAATAAGGAAAGTTATGCCTTTTACTTATAATGTAAGAAAATATATTGAATCATGAACTCAGCGTGTCCGACTGATTCTTCCGACCCACCACAACAAAATACACAAAGAAAACCACCATGGATGCCCAATCATCTCTGGGTCAGGCACTCAGACTTAGAATATCACTGACTGGGTCGAGAACATCTTGAAGTGAATAGTAAGAGTGACACCCAGCTACATCCAGGACACCACTGATCTACTCAACAAACTGAATGATATAGGCCCCCTCCCAAGGGGCACATTACTGGCAATCATGGATGTGGAGTCACTCTACACTAACACTCCCCACATCGATGGCACGGAGGCATGTAAGAAGGCTTTTGGCAATCAAAACCCCCTTGCTGACAGATGGCGAGGTTTTAAAGGATGGGGGAAGGATCACTTCGACTTTTGATGACTTGAGCATTGGCCAGCATAGTGCTACCCATGGTGAATAGCAGAATGGCAGCTGGGTATGTGAAAGGATAGCTGGTGGAAACAAGGGAAGTAAAAGAAATCATCATTGGCAAAAAGATTACAAAAAAAAGTCGAATGAGGAAAGGAGATTTCAAAGAGGGGCGGTATGGAGTGTAAAAAGAGGGGTCCAATGACAGATCCATAGGGATCCCCACCATTGGAGGGGTGACGTTAGAGGTGTTAGTATTCCAAGGGATGGTGTGGAGAACCAGACATGTTTTAATTAGGAAATGACCTGCCTGAGCCATGGGCATGGTGATACCATGGACCATAGGAGAGAAACGTATGCTAATGGGAGGGATAATGAACAGTGCTGAAGACGGCAGGCAGATCAATGAGGATGCAAACAAATGAGAGGTGTCAGTTAATAGCAGTGAAGAACAAGTTGGGGATGTGGTGGGGGGAGGGGTGATGTATCTACAGAGTGTCTGCTTTGCAGCCCAGATTGCAGAGGGTCCCTGACACTGTACAATGCTTGCAAATTCTGGCAATATGACCATTGAAATCAAATCTTCATAGCTAAATGGTAGAGAATATGTGTTGACACAGCCATTGTATTCCCAATATGAGTTTTGGATTTCTGAAGAAGTGAAACAAGAATAGGGCCGGATAGGGATTGAGTTACAAAGACCATTCATTGGAGGTGTTCGATGGATTCCAGTTATGACAGATATCTGGTGTCTAGTAATGTGCACAGGTTATTAAAAAAACATGTTGTATGCTTGTTGGAAATTAATGTCCCTCCTCTCATATTTTTAATTATTCAGCAGATTTCTTTGCCAAATATTAATGAAGGAACAATGGAAGGAACATCTAACTGTGCCCTGATGAAGGCCTTTTGAAAAGTTGTGGTGTTCCGGGTTAATGATCTGTATCACTTGTGGTCGAAACATATCATGTCAACATCTTCTATGTATGTCAGAAATTAAGTTTAATATTGTTAAACCTGTATACTTATAGAGGAGAATAGATAATAATTGTACAATAGGGAAATATATGTTTATCTCCACAATTATAATTAATATGTGATAAGACATGCTCATACTGTCTTTTTGTGAAATATTGTATAATATATAATATATTGTCTTTTTAAATATAAATGCACTTACTAACCCCATCGTAAATTGTAATAATGTTTTTATTATAACTAAAATGGATGTGGAATGAGGGGGGACTTGATTCGCTTCCTTGGGAACTGTTTGTGGTTTATGTGTTTAGTAAATGATTCCCAGATTAATACACTTGAACACAATGCGCTACTAGTGTTTGTTTAAGTTGGTATGGATGCACATATACATAAAAATATTGAGGCAGTCCTAATGTGTGTGTGTTTTGAGAGTGTGGAATAACGGGGCCAGGGAAGTAGGGTAAATGGGGGAAGAAAGAGAGGTGTGTGCGCAATGTAGGCCGGACGTACCCATGTCCTCCTCTCTGGTATGTGGCAGTGACACTTGAGTGTATATTTTATCTGGAGGTGAGAATTCAAGATCTATTACCTTCAAGTGCCGGTATACTGGGAGAGCCACTCACCTGGCATGAGAAGGTCTTTTTGATAGTGATAAGCACATCATAGATTTTGCAGTAAGCTCTAAGTGGATGGTTAGTGTGGTAGCTTTGTTGTTAGCAGGCATACAGATCTAGTTTGTGAGGGGTGTCTGTATGTGTAGTGTAGAGTTGATATCAGATTGAAAGGTGAGTAGGTTATTTGCGAGAGGTAAAGATAGTTAGATAGAGTTGTTATGAGATTATAGGCTAAACCAAACAGTGAGGGTTCCAGTATCCCTTCTGGCAGATAACAGAGGGCCTATAATGTGAGTATTAGTTAGGATAGCTGGTTCTTGATGCTTTCAGTTTCAACTTTATAATGATTGTTGAGCTATGGTAGTTTGAGAGGGTCTTGTATAATCCAGTCACTCCGGTGGATGGAAAAACCGGGCCCGTTGTAGTTTAGGTACGCAGGCGTTCAAACATTGCATTACAGTCTAAATGCGGGATTTCATTACTGTGTTCTTTTGTTCAGGGCATGCAGTGGTGACATATACTCCATCGGCTCACAACTTCTCTTTTGCATAGCAGGAGATGTTGATGTTGAATGACTGATGTGGAGAAGTTGAAGAGATTGATTCAGCTGATTTCCATCTCAAGAGCGTTATTAACAAAAATGTTGTATTTGCATTTGTGGGTGAGACTGACCTGATTGTGTCCAAACTCAAGTACATTCTTATTGGTGAGCTTAGGGCTACAGTGGGACATAGGGTTGTAGTCTGTGATGGCTAGTACATTTCTGGTATCCGATTGGCCAAGTTTTTGGAAAGTGCATGTCTTTGTTAATTTGTATGTGGTGGTCTCATGAACATCCAATTTTTGTGAGATTTTCTGAAGCTCAGATGATCTGCCAATGTAATTGAACTATTTCATACAGCACACAGCACAGAAAGTCCTGCTATGCAGAGATATTCCAGCAGTGTGTCTTAATATGCATCTCAATTCACATACAATTAGCTGTGTACTATCCCCAGGAAAACTAATCCAATAGCATTGCTTCTGACGAGGAAAAATCAAATTCAGGATACCAATTTACGTGAGGTTAGTTTAGTAGATATTTAATAGCAGCAGCAGCAGCAGCTGTGAGGTGGACACGGCAAACGTACTCCAACAAGATAGCTCAGCCAGTTCTGACCTTCTATGTCCCCCAACCCCGGGACATCATTTTACATCACATTTTCAATACATGGTTACCAATGAGCGCAGTAAAAGTAAAGAATAGATGCATTTTTTGAGGTTTTTCACACTTTCCTCTTAATGCAATAGTACACTTATAAGAAAGCTGCAACAATCAGAACTCTCTTGGAACACTCCCAATGGCCCCTTAATGGTATCAGCGCAGATATGTATACCAATTAATCTTTCCAAACCCTTATCACTGTTCTGTTTGAAGCTAGGTCAGCTCACACCGAGATGTGTGTGCATAATAAGATAAACAAAGGCTTGTACTGCTGTTAGCAAGCCTGTGGATAATTCTTGCTCTGTGTGTGCCATCGCAAAACTCCATTTTATCAGCAAACTTATATGAATTGTAAAATTAAGTTCTCTAACTATATTAGGCCTTTGCAGAGATTCTTAGGAATAGCTTTCATAGATCAGTATGAAATGTCCTTCTTTTCTCCTTATCTCCAGACGTGCACAAATACCTCAGCTTAACATTCTCTTAGCTCCTGATTTCATCCAGCCCCATTCTTCATCCACACATATAGAGGGCTGTAGAGAACAAATGGTTGCCCAGTGGCACCGAACGGGTACTATGAACCCTTTTTGCATTAGGTTAAAATCTTTGCTGAGGAAGTTTGGATGTAATCCAACCATAAGGTCTAAACAAGGTGGCTTGAGGTCACAATACCTACCCTCACAACATGAAAGATAAAATATATGTTGTCATCATGCTAATCCTTAATTTTAATTTCTAGGTTGTATGTGCTTTGTTTTTTGTGAAAAGGACGTATGAGATAAATATGTGTGAATGACATATGATTGTAGAGAAAGAATGCAAATAAGCATGTTTATTTATTTCACCAGAGAAGGGTGTTTATGTATTTATATGTGACGAAATATCGTGTTTTTTCATTAAAAAATAGCAGATACATGTTGGTTCTTAGATACGTGTCAGTCTTTTATGCGGGATTGACTTATTGATTGAAATTTACGAAATTAGTAAACCTCTTCTTTCTTACAAATATACTGAGCCTTCGGGTTTCCAGGAAAAAAAAAGATATCATGATCTGTGAGACAACATGAAGATGTTCGCATATGTTTGCTTTCCCCAGAAAAGATGGAGGCCCTCCCTTGTGTTGATGTAAGCAGTGGCTCTAGCCCTGCCCACAATTCATCGGGCCAGCCAGTGGCACAGCGGATAGGGACTGTCTGTTGGTGGAAAGTAGTGGAAAAGGAGTCACAAACTACATCTCAAGCAGCCCAAGTTTACATTCTGACCCCAACATCCACACTGTTACAGTGTATATCAGCCAACAGGATTTAATGAAATGGCCGGCATTTGTTTCCAACTTATTTCGATGTGATCAATCATTATTGTGAGTCAATAGTTACTAAAGGAAATGCAACTCCTTAAATAAGAGCAACTAACACATGCATCGTTTGGAAGCACTTCTGCATTTGCAAGAGCGTAATTCAGTACATTCAGACCTTGCTCACCGAAGAGGCTGAACGCGCTGAGTAAACGGAGGCACCACTTAAAGTAATTATTAGCCATGTTTTGCGTGGAGGTCCTCTGTATCGCAAAATATGAACATTCAGTTACTTGAATGCGTTTTAATGCAGCGTATATTAAATATCCACAGATGATTAAGGTGACAATTATTGAGTTCATTAAGTGCAGGTACAGGAGATAAATAGAAATGCCAAGTTGTTAATTCGAGTGCCATTTGATTCCAAGTAATTAAATCTAAATTACTGAATGTTAAAAATTGGATTGGATTCTTACCGCATCAACGTATGTTGCTACTTAACAGGATGCGGCAGCCGCTAGAGAAATATTCTTGAGTAGAGCGCGTGCACGGGTTCATCAAACTCCACCCTTGGTAGAGATGGGCGGATTTGCCAAGGTGAGCGGAATCCCCTTAGCCAATGAGGAGGCTCGAAACGGGGCAATCCCTGCTATGATCCTCCCCAAGGCTGGAGGCTGCCTTTGTCCCCCGCCGGGGACTCAGGTATGTTTTGTTTTTACTCCACCCTTCTCCCCTGCAAACTATCCCCTGCCCGCCCTCCCAAACCCACTTACCTTCTTTTTTCTTCGTTTTCTCAGGAGCAAAAGTGCTGTAAACACTTCTGTTCCCAGTGCGTCTGCTCCCGATGGCCGCCATTGAAAGGGAAAACAGACTACATTTTACCTTTCCCGGCGGCTATTTTATTTGATTTTTTGTAATTTTTTTTTTTACTGTTCTGAAACGCGGAACTGAAAAAAAATAAATGCTATTAGTATCCTGGTCTAACAGGCCAGGATACTAATTGCAATAAGCCCCTCGACGGTGGGCCAATACCGCCCGCGGGTCCCTGTAACTATGGGCTCTGGAGGCATTACCTGGGGTGGTATTGGCCCGCAGTCTCGGGGCTTATTGCCATAGAATGTTGCTTTAAGGGCCCATTGTTGGTTTGTTCATTTCATTCTTTGCAATGTCTTCTAAATGTGGTCTAGAACGCTGCATTATCGAGATGAGGCTTAGCTGTAGTGTTGAAATGTGTGTGAGGTTGTTGAGGTTCTCAAGTGCATGGGATTCCTCAAACAGGGCAATCACAAAGTGAGGGCAGATGGCACTCATTTTCCTGACCTCACAGCTAGGAAGGGCTCACACATTTCTCCAGCAGTCATTGTTTCCATAATTGCAATGTTCCATTCACAAGAGAGTTTTGTTCGGCCCTACTATGCCATTCAAATGCACATATTTTCAATGGTGGGCTTGCGAAAGAATAGATCGGCCACACTTGTAACACCTTTTTTATACTGGGTGTTGTCTTTGTCCCTGATGTGGAATTCTATTAAGATGAGAAGATACTATTCTTTCCAGATACAGGTAGATGACGCTAGATCCTCCAATCGCTCTCTCTCTCTCTCTCTCTCTCTCTCTCTCTCCCCCTCACCTGGATCCCTTACCTGTTGACATATGATACAGCTGTTTTAAGAACTCTTCCTTGGCTAGATATTTTTGCTTGGTTCAGGTTCAACCTCCTTCACTAGACTGTTACAATGTATTGCCAGCCCTATGGATAACTGGAAACCCCTATCAGCGGCAGTGTCTAAGCACCAGCAAGGCGGGTCTCCATAAACACAACCCAATATGCATGTCACTGTCTCATAATGAAAAGCACTGGCACAGTCACCCACATTCTTCTTCTATCACTCTACCTACAAGGCCACTGGGAGTAACCAGAACAGACACACTCAGATGTTCAGCAGATGAAGGCCTCTGTGCTCTGACACTCCCTATTTCTCCCCAGCTCCTTGTAGCACAACCTCAGCAGGATCAGAAGACATTGACCAGTGGGCTGGGATCACCCCCCGCAGTGTTGTCGTGTAAAAATATAAAATAAACCAATGAGTAACTTCTCGCAAGCAGAGGTTCAGCCCTGTATGGAAGGCATATTTGTTTTCATGGACACTTTGGCTCTACAATGGATGGATCCTCGCACAGCAGGAAGCCCCTGAATTGTTGCGCACTGATGGAAAAAAAGTGGAGCTCTCTAAACCTCCATCCAGGAGAACAAGAGAAAGAAAAGTGAGATTATGAGTACTTGGGGAATATTTGCCACCTGCAAGAAGAGGGGAGGGCTGGTTTAAAAAAACCGAATTCATGATAGCATATCCTATTATATAATTCTCGATGCATGTGTGTGCTTTGTGGATTGGGCATTTACACAGACATCATTACCCTGAGAAGAAGCTGCCCCTTTCGTGCCATCCTCTACAAAAACTCTAGCTCAATTGCCCCTGTCTAAGCATAAGGAAGACAGCATGTGTACTACAAAGGAACGAAAGATGCTGGAACTATTTTAGCCTAAAAGGTACATTCAGAGGCTGTTAAAATCAGCATATGTGGTTTATGGTTACAAACACTTAATGGTGTTAGGGTGAATGTTGTCAAAGCATTAAATGCGCAGCAAGCCCAGTGTGCATTATGCACTTAGTGATTCTAGCAAAAAAACCTTATATCACAGATATGTCATCCTTCCGAGATCAATAAAGTGAGTAACGATTTCGATTGGGTAATAATAATAATAATAATGTATGTACTGTATGTAAATATGTGCTATGTAAAGCGCTTTGGAAAAAAGCGCTATATAAATGTCATTACTGTATGTTTATCAAATATAAAGATCAGTGGTCATTCGTATGTCCCCAAAGTTCCCTTTGAGTTTATCCAATGCCGCCAAGAGCCCTCATTTGTCCCATTACCCTTTCTTATAGATTTCAAAAAGAGTACAGTAGGAGTGTACTTGACTGACCAAGAGAAAAGACTGGAGTGGGGCATCTGTACTTCTGTCCTCTATATGATTGGGGCAAAGGCACAGAGCAGCACCAGCCAAGGTTATCTATATGGTAGAATGGACGAGCAACCAAAATTTAAGCTCTCAGGAGGTGATGCAGGCAGGTTCTTAAGTACAGTGAGTCCCCAAGCCGCCACAAAGGAATGTTTACACACTATGTTAGCTGGTAATACAGCTTCTTCATATAAAATAAGATTCAGTGATATATATACATATAAATAATAACACTTTGAACTCTGGAAATACTTATTCAAAGAATGGCAAATGTATACACTCTATGTGGTACCACAGAATACTTACATTCAGTAATAGATGCAGACAGTTTTAAATAGGCATGTGAATTCTTAAGTGAGGTGTAACAGCATAGAATAGGGAAGGTTAGTTATGAACAGTGGCAGAATGCTTTCTTTAGTCTAAATAAGTAATTCTGAGTGAGGATCCCCCCACCTGGGCAACCTGTAATGGAAAATCTAAGAAGTAAATTATCTTGTCTTTTTACAGGCCAGTCCAATAATGTTCAATAACCTTGTACTTTCTTTTAAAAGGGTCTACCACCCCCAAAGTATCTGAGAGGTCACAGGAGAACATGATCCAAGATGCTCTTCCCCATCACAGTACCTTTGGTGCTTTGGCTTTGGGCTCCTTAAATACTTGGCAGATGAGAGTAAGACCCCTAGGATCCTTCAATGACTTCTGGCGGTGACGTGTGCATAGGACACTTTTGCTACGCGGTCATCACCTTTTGGTTCTTCGGTGCTGCAGCCACAGCACAGACGGCTGGACAGCTTCTGGTAACCTAGACTCGACCACTGGAGTGGATCTCAGACCCTCACCAAGTCTGGACCCTCGGGACGTCTTTGTTAGCTAGGGGTGGTGGGAAACTCAGCAACGGACCTTCCTCTGCACTCCGCGACTCTGGACTCTCTCTGGCGGGAAAAAGTGGTCAGTGATGATGGGAAGGATGTCCTTTGAAATGTTCTTAGGCAGTTGGAAACTTTCGCAGCTCCAGGGGTGCAGCAGCACTATGCCAGGGTACCCCCTCATCTGGGTGGTAGAAAGCAAGGGCTTCCAGTGGTCACGGAATGCACCTCCTGACCCTGGGGGACACCAATGGACTTCCTCAACTCGAGATGTCCAGGCACCCCTTTTCTGGACTCATGAAGACCCCTACTCTGGACAGCAGACACACAGAAGTGGCTTCCAGGGCACTTTGGATGAAGAGTAGCAGGTTGCATGATGGTCCCTCGTAGCTCGAGGAGAGGTCTCTTTCGCAGGTCCTCTCTGGATCAGTCCTTGGAAGAACAGAGCAGATTTCGGATTACATGAAGACATTGCAGCAGCAGACGTCTCCTCCAGCTGGGATTCAAGGAACAGCTTCTTCTTGCTTCAGCTTCAACTTCAGCTTCTGAACAAATAGGTGAGTGAGAGGTCCCCTATTATAGACATTTGGTCGCCATTCACTCAGGCTGAGCCTGGCTCAGTAAACCAAGCACGCAGAAGGGCATTCATGCAGGCAGGCAGCCAAACAGCCTCACAGGCATTCAGGCCATTCACTCCACCCAGACACCCATAACAAAGAATATGGATTGGGGCAAATGCCCAGCCTTTCAGCACACTACACTGCATTCATGTCAGTTTTCAGTCAGGGCGGTCTCAGGCATTGTGTCACACACACCACCCCTAGGGTGTACCCACAACACAAAGCCCCTTGGAAGGCTCCAGTTCAGTCTGACAGGAGGAAGAGTCAGGACCCACTTCCTGAAACCCTCCCGGAAGGCCCATAGGCCAGGAGGGGTCCCGGCTCAGGCCCCCAACAAGCTTAGGCATCCTTTGCCTAGGCCCTCTTGGGGCCAGTCCCGGCGCCTTTGGCGCCAGGCTCATACTTAATGAAGACTTGTGCTTGGGAACTACTTTATTTCAATGCCAGCCAACATGGAGGCATCCACATGGCTTGGCTCCATGGAACCAAGTTATGCCGTATAGTGTTTTGGGTGTGGTAGCCTAAGGACTATTTTACCTGGACTACTTTCTTGATGCTATTTAAACCACACCCGACTTGGAGAACACGCTTCGCGTTACTTTGCAATCCTGCAACGTGACGCTCATCGTGTTCAGCAGCATCTGCGAACCTCGGAAGAACAGCACCTGAAAAACAAAAGGGACATTGTTATTAGCAGCAGCTTACCTGTGATTCCACTGCTAGCTGTCCTCTGCTCCTGCAAACAGCATCCAAGGAACAGCAAGCCTCCCGGACCGTCGGATCCGCAAAAGGAGAGAAACAAGACATTAGAGATTTACAATTGTGCCGGCAGCTTACCTCTCAAGTCGCCCATCGACCAGCACTGCCTTGGGAGTTCTTGCTCCGGGTGAGCACCGCAACCTACGGGAACAAAAGACAACAGGTTAGCAAAGGCAAGTCATCATAGTGCTGCGCATAGCGCCTACATACCGCATCAAGGCACTCTCAAAACACCATCACCTGTTGGTGAGTCCAAATTCAGCCAACGTTCCACAGTGAGCTCCCGCGCACCTAAGGAGAGAGAAAAGACATTATTGAATCCAAGAAAGGCTTACAGTATAACAGTAATAAGACCTACCTGAAAGACTCTAAAGGGCAGCATCAGTGAAGTAACTAGATCGCACTCGCCCACAAAGGACAACGCGCCCCTGCCAAGAAGGCAGGACGGAGAGCACGCCAAAACCCATAACAAGGTGAGGAAAGGTCCTGGGAGGGGCTGCGGGCATACAGGGTGTTGGGAGGCTCTTACCCCAGTTGCCCAGTCTTGAACATTGCTCACCTGTTTTCCAGGCAGAACTTCCCTGCTGATTATAACAGGGAGCGGCTGAGAAGGACACCAGAGTCCCCGCAGCTGGGTGGCGTCCCCGTGGATACCAGGTGAGCGTAACAGAAAGCCCCAGAGCCATATGTGGTATTTCCACTCAACAGTTAGTCAGGGGGGAGGGACAGAGTCAGTACTTCCCAGGACATTGGGAAACAATGTAACAGGCAATAGAAACCAAGAGACCACAGTTGCCAACTTGCATTCTATCAGGAATCAATTGATTCATATGGCAAGACCTGGGTGTCCCATAATGGATGACAATCAGAGCCACTGCCAAGTCTGCATGTAGCTGCCACCAGCCCATACCCAGCTCTGTGGGCAACCCACAGGTGCCCAAAAAGACACATACGGGGTACAAGGGTGCCATGAGGGTGCCATGAGGGTATCCCATGGGTGTTGTTCACCAAAAAGAAAAGATGAAGAGCTGCACTGCCAGAGGTCCAGGTTGGACTTCAGTGGCAGAAAACAGAGAACACACAGAGAGAAGTGGTAGGACAAGGACTAAGAGGCCATGTCCCTCCATAAGGCATGTCCAGCATCACCATGTTAGAATGATAACCTTGAAATTCATTTATATGGTCCTTCTAAGTTTTGATAATGCGTTAGGATCAATAAGACAAGTGCAACATTGTTATTATGACTACAATATATACTGGAAGTGAGCCTTAAAAGAACCAAGGCAGTTTACAAGTTTAATTACCTTTTTGAATATCTTTTTGAATAGCTTTTTTTGCTGCGGATGCACACCATATTATATCTGAAAATGTCCTTATTTCTGGGAAAAGGTTATGCTCACATTAAAACCAACTAATCTGTTGCTTCTGTGACCTCTTAGGGAATGTTTAATTTTATGTGGTGGCCACTGTTTGCTTTGTAGAGCTACTACACTCACGAATTACAATAAGAACAAACACGAATAACTGACAGAAAATATCAAATGCAGGTGTAGACCCTGACGCCTGGTCTTCTGGTCCCTTACAAGGTCGATCAGCATGACACCACCCCAGTAGAGCCTATCCTTGTCCCCCTCAATCCTCCCCATGCAGACAAAGCACGACCAGTGTCATTGTTACATTTCTTCAGGGACCCCAGGTGATGATAATGTATGTGTCCAAATTCCAAGCAGTCCTCACCTCGGGGGATGATTCTGTCACTGATCTTTTGATTCTACTTTTAAAGATAACAATAAATCACAGCACGCCTCTCCTTCAAGGAATCAGTGATTATTCTGTGGTCACTCTGCTTTCAGCAACTGCTGGGCTGGCTGTAGCAAAAACATACTTGACAATGCAACTCTCAGAGAGGGGGAGAGTCAGAAAGAGAGAGGGAGAGAGAGAAAGAGAGAGCACTAGATCAGCATTTGATACGCCAGGCACAACTAGTATTAGTATTCAGGTGAGATGATCCACTGAAAAGTAAATAGTGGGACAGGAAAAAGGGTTGTTGAGGTAATGTCATACATCACCATTGTAATATATGCAACCAGCAGTCCACCGAGGTATCTCGTCCTCCGCACTACATTTCCAGTGCGGGGGACGAGATACCCCGTTCTCCGCACTGCTTACCTTTTGGGGGCAGATGGCCTCCCCTGCTGAGGCCATCCACCCGACTCCCAGGCTGTTAAGGGGAAGACTTCCCCTTCCGTACCTAGGGGTTGGAGGGATGCAGTGATGACGTCGGCGCACGCTACGTGCACCAACGTCATCAGGAAATGAAATTTACATGCTGAAGCCGAAGGGTTTCAGCATGTAAATTTCGCATAGACGGATTTGCGTCCTGAAAGGGCATTTTCTGCCTGATTTGGACAAGTGAGGGCTTGTTGGAAAAGGGGGACTTTTCTCTTTCCAAAGGGCCCAAACACAAGCAGATTGCTGGTCCAGGAACGTTTGGTCCTCGACCAGCAATCCCCAATGGACCACCACAGAATTGATTTTGGCCCCCTCAAGCCAAACAGGCCCCCACCCCCACCAAAAAAATAAATGGAAGGGGGCACACAATGCTTGATTTTCCTTCTTCTGGGGCAAATGGTTGTTGTTCTGCACCCATTTTCCCCCAAGGAAGGGAAAAAAAAAAAAAAAATATATATATATATATATATATTTTATTTTTTTTTTTTTTTTTTTGGGGTGACCTGGGGGAATCAAGGGGCTGGAACCATGCATGTAGGCCAGCCCCTTAGGCCCCTCTGCCCAAGGAGGGGAAGATCTTTTCTGATTCCCTGGGGGGCAAAGTGAGGGTCTGGCCCCATTTTGCCAGCCTGGGAAGCAGAAAGGAGCACTAGCCCACCAGGTCATTTATGTTGGGGGTGCCCAATCCCTGCTCCAAGTCAAGCAGGCCCCCAACCCCACCCAAAAAAAGTGGGCACAATGTTTTGCCTTCTTTGGGGCAGATGGCTGCTGTTTTGCAACTATTTGCCGCCAATGAAAAAAATATATATATATATATATATATTTGGGGCAATCTTGGGGACATTAGGGAGTTGGAGCCATGTCTGTGGGCCAGCCCCACTCAACAACCCCCCCAGCCCCCATTCCAAGGAGGAGCAGATCCTTTCTGCTTCCCTGGGGGGGGCAAAGTGAGGGTCTAGCACCATTTTGCCACCCCTGGGAAGCAGAAAGGAGCACTAGCCCACCAGGGAATTGATTTTAGGTGTGAGGGGGGCCCCCCAGGTCAAACTACCCCCACCCCCAAAAAAGGCCACAAAGTTGGCACAATGTTGTTTTGCCTTCTTCGGAGGCAGATGGGTGCTGTTTTGAACCCATTTGCCCCCAAGCAAGGCAAAACAACATTCCACTTCATTGTTAGTGGCACACTTGGGGCATAAGGGGCTGGCCTAATCCCTGGGGGCCAGCCCTCTCACGCCACCAGGGAAAGGATTTTAGGGGTGAGGGGTGTTTGGCCTGTTGCCTGTCACCTGTTGCAGCACCGCCAGCTGTCCTGGATCTCTGGCCAAGCCACGTTAGAACCTTTCCTTCTGGGGAGGGGCGGGGACCCCGCCAGGTCCCACCTTGACCGCTGATAGGTCCGGGGTCCGGTCAACACGTGCGAGGCAGACATCCAAGGGCAGCACCCTTGCCTTCCCAGATGTCTGACCAGGCTGCGTTACAGCTCTTCCTGCTGGGGCTCCCTGGGACTGTTTTTGGACTTGGGGACGGTCAAACCACATGGAAGACAGGCGCCAAAGCCCAGCGGCAGCACCCCCTGGTGGTCCTGGAGCTCCGGCCATGCCGCGTTACAGCTTTTCCCTCCTGAAAGGGACAAGGACCCTGCGAGGCCCCCTGAAGGTGCTACTGTACTTGGGGGACAGTCGACACAAAGGGGAGACAAGCGCCCAATGCTGGGGACATCACTCCCGACCGTTCTGGAGTAGTGGCTGGGTTGCATTACCGCTTTTCCCTCTGAGGAGGGATGGGGACCCTGCCGGGCTCCCTGGGACCGCTGCTGAACTTGGGGATGGCCGACCAAGAAGGCAGACAGGCGCCCAAGACCCGGGATATCAACCCAACTGTTCTGGAGTTGTGGCTGGGCTGCATTACAGCTTTTCCCTCAGAGGAAGGATGGGGACCCTGCCAGGGCTCCATGGGACCGCCGCAGAACTTTGGAATGGTAAACCAACAAAGGAGACAGGCGCCCAAGGCCTGTGACATCACCCCTGACGGTCCTGGAGCTCTGGCTGCGCCGTATTATAGCTTTTCTCTCTGGGGAGGAATTGGTACAATTCTGAGATACCTGTGGTGTAACACAGGCCAGCCAGAGCTCCGAATGGTCAGGGGTGATGTCTCCGGAATTGAGCGCCTGTCTGCCATGTGAGTCGACCATCCCCAAGTCCAGCGGTGGTTCCAGGGAGCCCTGGCCAGATCCCAACCCCTCCCCAGAGGGAAAATCTGTAATGCAGGCCAGCCAGAGGTCCAGAACGGTTGGGAGTGAATTCTCCAGCCTTGGGTGCCTGTCTCCCATGTGGGTCGACTGTTCCCAATCACAGTGATGGTCCCAGGGAGCCCTGGCAGTGTTCCAATGCCTCGCCAACGGAGGGAAAAGCTGTAATGCAGCCTAGCCAGAGCACCAGGACAGTCGGGGCCGCGGCCCACGACCGTCCCCAAGTTCAATGGTAGTCCCAGGGAGCCCTGGCAGTGTACCCATGCCTCCTCTGAGAGAAAAACTGTAACGCAGCCGAGCTAGAGCTTTTCCTTGGTGGCTGCGACACCCCAGGCCCAAATCTGTAGGTTGTCCACAAGACCAAAATCCTAAAAACATCCTCTTCCCCAAACCCTTTGGGATACCAGTGGTTTAGACTTATCCCTTTTCACCCAGGTAGGTGCACCAACACATGCAAGGTAGCATTTTCATGGGGGCACTTGTGGGAATGTGAGAAGGTTGGACATGTGTTGTTGCCGGCATGTTTCGGATGTTTGCTGGTGGCAACTGTCTCAAAATTGTTTTTTCCCTACATTTTGGACTTTGCCAGGCCTTGTGGGTAATACATTCTATGGTGATTTGCGCAGGTCAGACCTCTTTAGATTCCCACACGTTTCTTCTTTTGAGAAATGCATGACGATCCCTGTTTTCCTTGGTGGCTGTGACACCCTAGGCCCAAATCTGTAGGTTGTCCACAGGACCAAATCCTAAAAATGTCCTCTTCCCCAAACCCTTTGGGATACCAGTGGTTTAGCCTTTTGCCTTTGCACCTAGGTAGGTGCACCCATACATGTGAGGTACCATTTTCGTCAGACAACTGTGGAAATGTGGGAAGGTAGGACATGTGTTATTGATGGCGTGTTTCGGCGGTTTCCGGGTGGCAAATGTCTGAATATTTCGTGTTTTTCCCCCTGAATTTTTGAATTTGCCGGGCCTTGTGGGTAATAAATTCTGGGGCGATTCGTGCAAGTCAGACTATTTTGGATTCCCACAGGTATCTTATTTTCAGAAATGCATGGGGTTCCCTGTTTTCCTTAGTGGCTACAACACCCCAGGCCCAAATCTGTGGGTTGTCTACAATACCAAAACCCAAAATATTTCCTCTTCCCCAAACCCTTTGGAATACCAGTGGTTTAGCCTTTTCCCTTTGCACCCAGGTAGGTGCACCCAGACATGTGAGGTACCACTTTTTTCAGGACACCTGTGGGATTGTGGGAAGGTAGGTCATCTGTTGTTGCCGGGGTGTTTCGGTGGTTTCGTGGTGGCAACTGTCGAAAAAATTGTTTTTCCCACCCTAAATTTTGGATTTTCCCGGGCCTTGTGGGTAATACATTCTAGGGCAATATGTGCAAGTCAGACTTCTTTGGATTCCCACTGGTGTCTTCTTTTCAGAAATACATGAGGTTCCCTGTTTTCCTTGGTGGCTGCGACACCCCAGGCCCAAATCTGTAGGATGTCTACAAGACCAAAATCCTAAAAACGTCCTCTTCCTCCAACTTTTGGGATACCAGTGGTTTAGCCTTTTGCCTTTGCACCTAGGTAGGTGCACCCATACATGTGAGGTACCATTTTCGTCAGACAACTGTGGAAATGTGGGAAGGTAGGACATGTGTTATTGATGGCGTGTTTCGGCGGTTTCCGGGTGGCAAATGTCTGAATATTTCGTGTTTTTCCCCCTGAATTTTTGAATTTGCCGGGCCTTGTGGGTAATAAATTCTGGGGCGATTCGTGCAAGTCAGACTATTTTGGATTCCCACAGGTATCTTATTTTCAGAAATGCATGGGGTTCCCTGTTTTCCTTAGTGGCTACAACACCCCAGGCCCAAATCTGTGGGTTGTCTACAATACCAAAACCCAAAATATTTCCTCTTCCCCAAACCCTTTGGAATACCAGTGGTTTAGCCTTTTCCCTTTGCACCCAGGTAGGTGCACCCAGACATGTGAGGTACCACTTTTTTCAGGACACCTGTGGGATTGTGGGAAGGTAGGTCATGTGTTGTTGCCGGGGTGTTTCGGTGGTTTCGTGGTGGCAACTGTCGAAAAAATTGTTTTTCCCACCCTAAATTTTGGATTTTCCCGGGCCTTGTGGGTAATACATTCTAGGGCAATATGTGCAAGTCAGACTTCTTTGGATTCCCACTGGTGTCTTCTTTTCAGAAATACATGAGGTTCCCTGTTTTCCTTGGTGGCTGCGACACCCCAGGCCCAAATCTGTAGGATGTCTACAAGACCAAAATCCTAAAAACGTCCTCTTCCTCCAACTTTTGGGATACCACTGGTTTAGCCTTTTCCTTTGCACCCAGGTAGGTGCACCCACGCATGCAAGGTACCGTTTTTATCGGGACTCATGTGGGAATGTGGGAAGGTTGGAAATGTGTTGTTGCCAGCATGATTCGGAGGTTTCCTGGTGGCAAATGTCTGAAACTCGTGTTTTCCCCATACATTTTTTACTTTGCCAGGCCTTGTGGGTAATACATTCTGGCACAATTCGTGCAAGTCAGACCTCTTTGGTTTTCCCACTGGTGTCTTCTTTTTAGAAATGCATATGGATCTCTGATTTTATTGGTGGCTGTGACACCCTGGGCCCAAATCTGTGGGTTGTCCACAGGACCAAAATCCTAAAAATGTCCTCTTCCCCAAACCCTTTGGGATACCAGTGATTTAGCCTTTTCCCTTTGCACCCAAGTAGGTACACCCATACATGTGAGGTACCATTTTCGTCAGACAACTGTGGGAATGTGGGAAGGTAGGAAATGTGTTGTTGCTGGAGTGTTTCGGTGGTTTCCTGGTGCAAATGTCTGAACATTTTGGGTTTTTTTCCCTACATTTTGGAATTTGCCGGGCCTTGTGGGTAATAAATTCTGGGACGATTTGCGCACGTCAGACTTTTTTGGATTCCCACAGGTGTCTTCTTTTCAGAAATGCATGGGGTTCCCTGTTTTTCTTGGTGGCTGCAACACCCCAGGCCCAAATCTGTAGGTTGTCTGAAATACCAAAATCCTAAAAATGTCCTCTACCCAAAACGCTTTGGAATACCAGTGGTTTAGCCTTTTCCCTTTCCACCCAGTTAGGTGCACTCCCACACATGTGAGGTACCGTTTTGTTGGGATACCTGTGGGAATGTGGGAAGGTAGGACATGTGTTGTTGCCGGCATGTTTCAGTGGTTTCCTGGTGGCAAATGTCTGAAACATGTGCTTTTTCCCCTACATTTTTTACTTTGTAGGGACTCGTAAGTAATAAATTCTAGGGCGATTTGTGCAAGTCAGCCCTCTTTGGATTCACACGGGTGTCTTCTTTTTCTAAATGCATGGGGTTCTCTGTTTTTCTTGGTAGCTGTCACAACCCAGGCCCAAATCTGTAGGTTGTCCACAAGACCAAAATCCTAAAAATGTTCTCTTCTTCAAACCCTTTGGGATACTAGTGGTTAAGCCTTTTCCCTTTGCATCCAGGTAGGTGCACCCACACATGTGAGGTACCGTTTTCATCAGGACACCTGTGGGAATGTGGGAAAATAGGACATGTGTTGTTGCCGGCGTGTTTCGGTGGTTTCCTGGCGGCAAATATTGAAAATTGTATTTTTTTCCCTAAGTTTTGGACTTTTCTGGGCCTTGTGGGTAATACATTCTAGGGCGATTTGGATTTGAGCAAGTTAGACATCTTTGGATTCCCCAAAGTATCTTCTTTTCAGAAATTGATGGGGTTACCTGTTTTCCTTGGTGGCTGTGACACCCCAGGCCCAAATCTGTAGGTTGTGCGCAATAACAAAATCCTGAAAATGTCCTCTTCCCCAAACCCGTTGGGATAACAGTGGTTTAGCCTTTTCCCTTTGCGCTCAGGTAGGTGCACCCGCACATGTGAGGTACCGTTTTTGTTGGGACACCTGTGGGAATGTTGGAAGGTAGGACATTTGTTGTTTTCTCTTGGTTTTGATAACGTTTTCATACATTTGCTACTGCGCTTTGTTACACAACCCTTTCATTTCCCAAATGTAACCTACATTTAGTCGCTGCTTTAGGCACTGTACACTTTTGTCCTATCCTTCAAAAGGTCTGCCTATGCTCTTTTCAGAAAACGTATGCCTGCCATTCCTCAGCACATTTGTTTTCCTTATTTTCAAATGCTAAGTACGTTTGTTTAAGCCGGCAGCATAAAAATCCTGTGTACCACGGCTCTGTTTTTGGCTTGTGGTATTGCTTGTTTTGTGAAACATTACGAAAAATCTGTAATCTGTAATTTCCTTACTAGAAGAGTCGGGGGAATGTAGTGATGCATTGTGTTTCTCAATATCCACAGAAGCCATTACCTTACAGGTCCAAACATGACCAGCACTTACCTTTTTTCTGTGATTTTTCCAATTTTTTCCCAAACGATATGTATTTTACCTACATAATTGTTGCCTGACCTGCACAAATGACCCCTTCCTTAACATGGAATTTTGTCTGCTTTTCAGAACTGTAAGCCTTTCTGTCTTCCCATTCTGCTTTCCTACCCTCCTCTTCTATTCCGTCCACGCATGTCCTACTGGAAAAAAAGCGAATAATCGCCTACCTCTCACAAAACTGATGGTAACCTTATAAAACTATGTTATTCTTGGTTCCACTCCACCTGTTCCTGAAAGCCTAGAAAATTGAAAATTCAGAACAGCAAACAATTTGTTCCAAGCTCTTACAAGCAAAAAAACACAGGCTTCTTCGTACATAATTTTAAAAGCATTATCTGAAAAATCACAAAAGTTGCTCGCTTTTTTGTTATTTTCTCTCACCCCCATATGGCAAACTAGGATTCCGTTATGACTGCCTACATGTCGATAGAAAAGGGGCCACATTTTGGCAATATATCTCATGCAACAAAAAAGTTACAACGGATTGAATTGCGACATACCGACATACCAAAATCTCTCCTCAGTTAAGGGGTTAAAATCATGCTTCTTTTGCATTTACTTTACCAGCCTGCAGAGCCTTCTCCCCTGTGAGCTACCACGTTTATTTCTCAAGCGATTATTTTCAAAAGTTCCTACATTTTGGCAAATATTTTCTTTACAGGATCGCAAAGATTTTGTGCAAATAATAATATTTTCTTGTTCTCTTCTGGAATCAGTGGAGCACAATTGAACTATGCCTGGACTGGTTCTAAAAACAAGAGATAACTGCATGTGAAAACAAGCTGGACTGAGTTGCTGATAAGCACTGCAAACCGTGGAGATCATCTAATCTAATCTAAAGAGGAAAGAGACACTTCAATGGAAGAAGAAACGCTCTCCTTTTGTTTTACTCTTTTTTTTAACTTGATTTCGACCTTCTGGTTAGTCCTTTTCTTTCTTCCCACTGAGAAAGGGTCTGTAGTTCAGGTTGAATTTGGTGGCATTGTCTGCCCCACTTTACACCCTCACTTCACTTGCTTAGTCTGCTCTTTGCAGTTTTTAAGTGGGATCCATTGGTGGTAGTAGTAAAACGAGCATTGCCACAGCCAGTACATTTAGGCTGCTGTGAGTGAATAGTGAGTGAGCTGGAGTATATAGTGCACAGCACAGACAAAACTATATATATATATATATTCAGTGAAAAAACTTTGTTAAAGGGACGTTATGGTTAAGTTGCGCTACTAAAAACCTATGAAATTCAGTGAAAAAAACGTTGTCAAAGGGACGTTATGGTTCCAAGTAAAACCGAAAAACCCTTGAAATTCGCCAGTTATGGTAAGATAAGCAACCATAACTCGCACCACCACCGTGCACTGCTAAGACTAACACCCAGGACATCAAAGATGACATCACAAATGTCATTGATGACATCACTGATGACATCACATGTGTATGTACTTTTCATGAAATATGTGTACAAGGATTCTTATTATAATGTTGCAAAACAAGTGTCAAGGATCATTGCAATAAATATCATACCCTAATTAGTGCATTGAACGATGCATTGATATAAATAGCATTCTATTATGGGGTTCTATCTAGTATACTAAGCTTCTCATACAGAAACATAACATTGTGTGCAGCGTACAAGATGAAGGTATAATATTCGTAATGTTAATATGTTGAATAATGAAATGATAATTGTTTTCTTAATAGATTTTTGTGTACTGTGAAATATGTAATACGTAGCTAATAAAACACATGTATTACATAATTGCATTACTATAGACAAAACACAAAGACACAAGAACACATACCAATATGGGTATATACAGGGAAAGTGAAGTTAGCAAAAAAGCACAAGTAGTAGCAGAAACAATTCATAACTTAACTGATTATTTTCATGCAAATAAATGATTGCTCTGTTTCAAAGCTGCTATTTACCCTATGTATATGTATCACTTGATGTGATTGGACCCACAGGGAAAGTACAGCCATAAAAAAAAAAAACAGAACTATCAGAAAGTGCTCATAAGCCTATTCATTATTTTTATGCACAAAAAGGATTGCTGTCTTTCAAGCTTGTGTCTTCCCGTATGTATGTTTCATATGATGTGACTGGACTCTAAGGGAATTACTGTAAGAACCTACTTGAAGGATACGTCTACAAATAAAATAAAATGTTTAGTTTCTGACTGTTACTGAAGAAAACCATGTGGCCTAGATATGTCAGCAAAAGAAAAAAGAGTGAGCCAGACATGTGATGTCATCAGTGATGTCATCAATGACATTTGTGATGTCATCTTTGATGTCCTGGGTGTTAGTCTTAGCAGTGCACGGTGGTGGCGCGAGTTATGGTTGCTTAGCTTACCATAACTGGCGTATTTCAAGGGTTTTTCGGTTTTACTTGGAACCATAACGTCCCTTTGACAAAGTTTTTTCACTGAATTTCATAGGTTTTTAGTAGCGCAACTTAACCATAATGTCCCTTTGACAAAGTTTTTTCACTGAATTTCATAGGTTTTTAGTAGCGCAACTTAACCATAATGTCCCTTTAACAAAGTTTTTTCACTGAATTTCATTGGTTTTTAGTAGCGCAACTTAACCATAACGTCCCTTTAACAAAGTTTTTTCATTGAATTTCATAGGTTTTTATTAGTGCATATCGTCCCTGTAACATTTTTTTTAACTAAATTTTAAAGGTTTTTATTAGTGCAACGTCACCATAACATCCTTTTCAATAGATGAAGACCACTAACATCTTATGTCCTCAAAGTGACAACGCCGGGTGGTAAAAAAAACAAAAAGATTTTCCTTCCTACAGGAAGGAAAATCTTTTACCAAGATGGCCACCATGGAAAGGGAAGGCGGGGTGTATAAAGAACACAACACAGCATGAGCGGGGGTTGGGGGGAACAGGGGAGACACATGGGCATGAGCGGGGGGTGAGAGGGAACTGGGTACAAACGGGGCATGAGCAGGGGGTGGGGGGGAAAAGGAAGGAAACACGGGGCATGAGCGGTGGTGGGGGAACACGAGAGGGACACGGGGCATGAGCGGGGGGTGGGGAGGAACACAAGGGAGAAACGGGCATGAGCGGGGGTACAGGGCACACACGGGACATGAGCGGGGTGGGGGGAAAGGAGAGAGACAAGGGGCATGAGCGGGGGGTGGGGGGAACACGAGGGAGACACGGGGCATGAGCGGGGGGTGGGGGGGAACACGAGGGAGACACAGGACATGAGCGGGGGGTGGGGGCCAACAGGAGACAGACACGGGGCATGAGCGGGGGTGGGGCCAACAGGAAAGAGACACAGGGCATGAGCGGGGGGTGAGGAGAACAGGAGACAGACACGGGGCATGAGCGGGGGGGTGAGGAGAACAGGAGACAGACACGGGGCATGAGCGGGGGATGGGGGAACAGGAGACAGATACGGGGCATGAGCGGGGGTGGGGAGAACAGGAGACAGACACGGTGCATGAGCGGAGGGCTGGGGGGCAACAGGAGACAGACACGGGGCATGAGCAGGGGGGTGGGGGGCAACAGGAGAGAGACACGGGGCATGAGCGCGGAGTGGGGGGTACAGGAGACAGACACATGGCATGGGTGGGGGCAACAGGAGACAGACACTGGGCATGAGCGGGGGGTGGGGGAACAGGAGACAGACAGGGGGCATGAGCGGGGGGTGGGGGAACAGAAGACAGACACGGGGCATGAGCAGGGGAGTGGGGGGCAACAGGAGAGAGACACGGGACATGAGCGGGGGTTGGGGGGGTACAGGAGACAGACACGGGGCATGAGCAGGGGATGGGGGCAACAGGAGAGAGACAAGGGGCATGAGCGGGGGGTGGGGGGGTACAGGAGACAGACACGGGGCATGAGCGGGGGGTACAGGAGACAGACACGGGGCATGAGCGGGGGGTGGGGGGGTACAGGAGACAGACACGGGGCATGAGCGGGGGGTACAGGAGACAGACACGGGGCATGAGCGGGGGGTGGGGGGCAACAGGAGAGAGGCAGAGGAAATGAGCGAGTGGGGGAACAGGAGACAGACACGGGTCATGAGCAGGGGGTGGGGGGTACAGGAGACAGACACGGGGCATGAGCGGGGGGTGGGGGGCAACAGGAGAGAGACACGGGGCATGAGCGGGGGGTGGGGGCAACAGGAGACAGACACGGGCATGAGTGGGGGGTGGGGGGGACAGGAGACAGACACGGAGCATGAGTGGGGGGTGGGGCCAACAGGAGAGAGACACGGGGCATGAGCGGGTTGTGGGGAGAATAGGAGACAGACACGGGTCATGAGCGGGGGTGTGGGGAGAACAGGAGACAGACACGGGGCATGTGCGGGGGATGGGGGAACAGGAGAGAGACACGGGGCATGAGCGCGGAGTGGGGGGTACAGGAGACAGACACATGGCATGGGTGGGGGCAACAGGAGACAGACACTGGGCATGAGCGGGGGGTGGGGGAACAGGAGACAGACAGGGGGCATGAGCGGGGGGTGGGGGAACAGAAGACAGACACGGGGCATGAGCAGGGGAGTGGGGGGCAACAGGAGAGAGACACGGGACATGAGCGGGGGTTGGGGGGGTACAGGAGACAGACACGGGGCATGAGCAGGGGATGGGGGCAACAGGAGAGAGACAAGGGGCATGAGCGGGGGGTGGGGGGGTACAGGAGACAGACACGGGGCATGAGCGGGGGGTACAGGAGACAGACACGGGGCATGAGCGGGGGGTGGGGGGCAACAGGAGAGAGGCAGAGGAAATGAGCGAGTGGGGGAACAGGAGACAGACACGGGTCATGAGCAGGGGGTGGGGGGTACAGGAGACAGACACGGGGCATGAGCGGGGGGTGGGGGGCAACAGGAGAGAGACACGGGGCATGAGCGGGGGGTGGGGGCAACAGGAGACAGACACGGGCATGAGTGGTGGGTGGGGGGGACAGGAGACAGACACGGAGCATGAGTGGGGGGTGGGGCCAACAGGAGAGAGACACGGGGCATGAGCGGGGTGTGGGGAGAACAGGAGACAGACACGGGTCATGAGCGGGGGTGTGGGGAGAACAGGAGACAGACACGGGGCATGTGCGGGGGATGGGGGAACAGGAGACAGATACGGGGCATGAGCGGGGGCGGGGAGAACAGGAGACAGACACGGGGCATGAGCGGGGGGGTGGGGGGCAACAGGAGACAGACACGGGGCATGAGCGGGGGTAGGGGGCAACAGGAGAGAGACACGGGGCATGAGCGCGGAGTGGGGGGTACAGGAGACAGACACGGGGCATGAGCAGGGGATGGGGCAACAGGAGAGAGACAAGGGGCATGAGCGGGGGGTGGGGGGGTACAGGAGACAGACACGGGGCATGAGCGGGGGGTACAGGAGACAGACACGGGGCATGAGCGGGGGGTGGGGGGCAACAGGAGAGAGGCAGAGGAAATGAGCGAGTGGGGGAACAGGAGACAGACACGGGTCATGAGCAGGGGGTGGGGGGTACAGGAGACAGACACGGGGCATGAGCGGGGGGTGGGGGGCAACAGGAGAGAGACACGGGGCATGAGCGGGGGGTGGGGGCAACAGGAGACAGACACGGGCATGAGTGGGGGGTGGGGGGGACAGGAGACAGACACGGAGCATGAGTGGGGGGTGGGGCCAACAGGAGAGAGACACGGGGCATGAGCGGGGTGTGGGGAGAACAGGAGACAGACACGGGTCATGAGCGGGGGTGTGGGGAGAACAGGAGACAGACACGGGGCATGTGCGGGGGATGGGGGAACAGGAGACAGATACGGGGCATGAGCGGGGGCGGGGAGAACAGGAGACAGACACGGGGCATGAGCAGGGGGGTGGGGGGCAACAGGAGACAGACACGGGGCATGAGCGGGGGTAGGGGGCAACAGGAGAGAGACACGGGGCATGAGCGCGGAGTGGGGGGTACAGGAGACAGACACGGGGCATGGGTGGGGGCAACAGGAGACAGACACGGGGCATGAGCGGGGGGTGGGGGGAACAGGAGACAGACACGGGGCATGAGCGGGGGGTGGGTGTTACAGGAGACAGACACGGGGCATGAGCAGGGGGGTGGGGGGAACAGGAGACAGACACGGGGCATGAGCGGGGGGTGGGTGTTACAGGAGACAGACACGGGGCATGAGCAGGGGGTGGGGGTCAACAGGAGAGAGACACGGGACATGAGCGGGTGGGGGGAACAGGAGACAGACACGGGGCATGAGCAGGGGGTGGGGGTACAGGAGACAGACACGGGGCATGAGCGGGGGGTGGGGGGCAACAGGAGAGAGACACGGGACATGAGCGGGGGGTGGGGGAACAGGAGACAGACACGGGGCATGAGCGGGGGGTGGGGGGTGGGGGGAACAACAGAGACACACACGAGGCACGGGGCATGAGCGAGGGGTGGGTGCAACAGGAGACAGACACGGGGCATGAGCGGGGGGTGGGGGGCAACAGGAGACAGACACGGGACATGAGCAGGGGGTGGGGGGCAACAGGAGACAGACACAGGGCATGGGCGGGGGGTGGGGGGAAACAGGAGACAGACACGGGGCATGAGCGAGGGGTGGGGGGGAACAGGAGACAGACACGGAGCATGAGTCGGGGTGGGGAGAACAGGAGACAGACACGGGGCATGAGCGGGGGGTGGGGGGCAACAGGAGACAGACACGGGGCTTGAGCTGGGGGTGGGGGGCAACAGGAGAGACACAGGGCATGAGCGGGGGGTGGGGGGAACAGGAGACAGACACGGGGCATGAGCGAGGGGTTGGGGGAACAGGAGACAGATACGGGGCATGAGCGGGGGTGGGGGTAGAACAGGAGACAGACACGGGGCATGACCGGGGGGGTGGGAGTCAACAGGAGACAGAAACGGGGCATGAGCAGGGGGGTGGGGGGCAACAGGAGAGAGACACAGGGCATGAGCGTGGAGTGGGGGGTACAGGAGACAGACACGGGGCATAGGTGGGGGCAACAGGAGACAGACACGGGGCATGAGCGGGGGGTGGCGGGAACAGGAGACAGACACGGGGCATGAGCGGGGGGTGGGGGGAACAGAAGACAGACAAGGGGCATGAGCGTGGGAGTGGGGGGCAACAGGAGACAGACACAGGGCATGAGCAGGGGGTGGGGGGCAACAGGAGAGAGACACGGGGCATGAGCGGGGGGTGGGGGGGTACAAGAGACAGACACGGGGCATGAGCAGGGGGTCGGGGGCAACAGGAGAGAGGCACAGGACATGAGCGGGTGGGGGAACAGGAGACAGACACGGGTCATGAGCAGGGGTTGGGGGGGTGGTGGGGGGTACAGGAGACAGACACGGGCATGAGCGGGTGGTGGGGGCAACAGGAGAGAGACACGGGGCAAGAGCGGGGGGTGGGGGGAAATGGAGACAGACATGGGGCATGAGCGGGGGGTGGGGGGAACAACAGAGACAGACACGGGGCATGAGCGGGGGGTGGGGGGCAACAGAAGACAGACACGGGGCATGAGCGGGGGGTGGGGGGTACAGGAGACAGACACGGGGCATGAGCGGGGGGTGGGGGGCAACAGGAGAGAGACACGGGGCATGAGCGGGGGGTGGGGGAACAGGAGACAGACACGGGGCATGAGCGGGGGCGGGGGTTGGGGGAACAACATAGACAGACACGGGGCATGAGCGAGGGGTGGGGGCAACAGGAGACAGACACGGGGAGGAGCGGGGGATGGGGGGCAACAGGAGACAGACACGGGACATGAGCAGGGGGTGGGGGGCAACAGGAGACAGACACAGGGCATGAGCGGGGGGTGGGGGGAAACAGGAGACAGACACGGGGCATGAACGGGGGGTGGGAGGGAACAGGAGACAGACACGGAGCATGAGTGGGGGTGGGGAGAACAGGAGACAGACACGGGGCATGAGCGGGGGGTGGGGGGCAACAGGAGACAGACACGGGGCTTGAGCGGGGGTGGGGGGCAACAGGAGAGACACGGGGCATGAGCGGGGGGTGGGGGGAACAGGAGACAGACACGGGGCATGAGCGAGGGGTGGGGGGAACAGGAGACAGATACGCGGCATGAGCGGGGGTGGGGGTAGAACAGGAGAGAGACACGGGGCATGACCAGGGGGGTGGGGTCAACAGGAGACAGAAACGGGGCATGAGCAGGGGGGTGGGGGGCAACAGGAGAGAGACACAGGGCATGAGCGCGGAGTGGGGGGTACAGGAGACAGACAGGGGGCATAGGTGGGGGCAAAAGGAGACAGACACGGGGCATGAGCGGGGGGTGGGGGGAACAGGAGACAGACACGGGGCATGAACGGGGGGTGGGGGGAACAGAAGACAGACACGGGGCATGAGCGGGGGAGTGGGGGGCAACAGGAGACAGACACGGGGCATGAGCAGGGGGTGGGGGGCAACAGGAGAGAGACACGGGGCATGAGCGGGTGGGTGGGGGGGTACAGGAGACAGACACGGGGCATGAGCAGGGGGTCGTGGGCAACAAGAGAGAGGCACGAGACATGACCGGGTGGGGGAACAGGAGACAGACACAGGTCATGAGCAGGGGGTGGGGGGGTACATGAGACAGACACGGGGCATGAGCGGGGGGTGGGGGGTATAGGAGACAGACACGGGGCATGAGCGGGTGGTGGGGGGCAACAGGAGAGAGACACGGGGCAGGAGCGGGGGATGGGGGGAACAGGAGACAGACATGGGGCATGAGCAGGGGGTGGGGGGAACAACAGAGACAGACACGGGGCATGAGCGGGGGGTGGGGGGCAACAGGAGACAGACACGGGGCATGAGTGGGGGGTGTGGGGCAACAGGAGACAGACACGGGGCATGAGCGGGGGATGGGAGGCAACAGGAGACAGACACGGGGCATGAGCAGGGGGTGGGGGCAACAGGAGACAGACACGGGGCATGAGCGGGGGTGGTGGGGAACAGGAGACAGACACGGGGCATGAGCGGGGGGTGGAGGGCAACAGGAGACAGACACGGGGCATGAGCGAGGGGTGGGGCCAACAGGAGAGAGACACGGGGCATGAGCGGGGTGTGGGGAGAACAGGAGACAGACACGGGTCATGAGCGGGGGTTGGGGAGAACAGGAGACAGACACGGGGCATGAGCGGGGGATGGGAGAACCAGGAGACAGATACGGGCATGAGCGGGGGTGGGGAGAACAGGAGACAGACACGGGGCATGAGCGGGGGGTGGGGGGAACAGAAGACAGACACGGGGCATGAGCAGGGGAGTGGGGGGCAACAGGAGACAGACACGGGGTATGAGCAGGGGGTGGGGGGCAACAGGAGAGAGACACGGGGTATGAGCGGAGGGGTGGAGGGGTACAGGAGACAGACACGGGGCATGAGCAGGGGGTCGGGGGCAACAGGAGAGAGGCACGGGACATGAGCGGGTGGGGGAACAGGAAACAGACACGGGTCATGAGCAGGGGGTGGGGAGGTGCAGGAGACAGACACGGGGCATGAGCGGGGGGTGGGGGGTACAGGAGACAGACACGGGGCATGAGCGGGTGGTGGGGGCAACAGGAGAGAGACACGGGGCAAGAGCGGGGGGTGGGGGAACAGGAGACAGACATGGGGCATGTGCGGGGTGTGGGGGGAACAACAGAGACAGACACGGGGCATGAGCGGGGGGTGGGGGGCAACAGGAGAAAGACACGGGGCATGAGCGGGGGGTGAGGGGCAACAGGAGACAGACACGGGGCATGAGCGGGGGGTGGGGGGCAACAGGAGACAGACACGGGGCATGAGCAGGGGGTGGGGGCAACAGGAGACAGACACGGGGCATGAGCGGGGGGTGGGGGGAACAGGAGACAGACACGGAGCATGAGCAGGGGGTGGGGAGGTGCAGGAGACAGACACGGGGCATGAGCGGGGGGTGGGGGGTACAGGAGACAGACACGGGGCATGAGCGGGTGGTGGGGGCAACAGGAGAGAGACACGGGGCAAGAGCGGGGGGTGGGGGAACAGGAGACAGACATGGGGCATGTGCGGGGTGTGGGGGGAACAACAGAGACAGACACGGGGCATGAGCGGGGGGTGGGGGGCAACAGGAGAAAGACACGGGGCATGAGCGGGGGGTGAGGGGCAACAGGAGACAGACACGGGGCATGAGCGGGGGGTGGGGGGCAACAGGAGACAGACATGGGGCATGAGCAGGGGGTGGGGGCAACAGGAGACAGACACGGGGCATGAGCGGGGGGTGGGGGGAACAGGAGACAGACACGGAGCATGAGTAGGGGGTGGGGAGAACAGGAGACAGACACGGGGCATGAGCGGGGGGTGGAGGGCAACAGGAGACAGACACGCGGCATGAGCGGGGGTGGGGCCAACAGGAGAGAGACACGGGGCATGAGCGGGGTGTGGGGAGAACAGGAGACAGACACGGGTCATGAGCGGGGGGGTGGGGAGAACAGGAGACAGACACGGGGCATGAGCGGGGGATGGGGGAACAGGAGACAGATACGGGGCATGAGCAGGGGTGGGGAGAACAGGAGACAGACACGGGGCATGAGCAGGGGGGTGGGGGGCAACAGGAGACAGACACGGGGCATGAGCGGGGGGATGGGGGGCAACAGGAGAGAGACACGGGGCATGAGCGCGGAGTGGGGGGGTACAGGAGACAGACACGGGGCATGTGGGGGCAACAGGAGACAGACACGGGGCATGAGCAGGGGGTGGGGGGAACAGGAGACAGACACGGGGCATGAGCAGGGGGTGGGGGAACAGAAGACAGACACGGGGCATGAGCGGGGGAGTGGGGGGCAACAGGAGAGAGACACGGGGCATGAGCGGGGGGTGGGGGTACATGAGACAGACACGGGGCATGAGCAGGGGGTGGGGGGCAACAGGAGAGAGACACGGGGCATGAGCGGGGGGTGGGGGGTACAGGAGACAGACACGGGGCATGAGCAGGGGGTGGGGGGCAACAGGAGAGAGACACGGGACATCGGGACATGAGCGGGTGGGGGAACAGGAGACAGACATGGGGCATGAGCAGGGGGTGGGGGGGTACAGGAGACAGACACGGGGCATGAGCGGGGGGGCAACAGGAGAGAGGCACGGGGCATGAGCGGGGGCTGGGGGGAACAGGAGACAGACACGGAGCATGAGTGGGGAGTGGGGAGAACAGGAGACAGACACGGGGCATGAGCGGGGGGTGGGGGGCAACAGGAGACAGACACAGGGCATGAGCGGGGGGTGGGGGGCAACAGGAGAGACACGGGGCATGAGCAGGGGGTGGGGGCAACAGGAGAGACACGGGGCATGAGCGGGGGGTGGGGGGAACAGGAGACAGACACGGGGCATGATCGAGGGGTGGGGGGAACAGGAGACAGACACGGGGCATGAGTGGGGGGTGGGATGAACAGGAGACAGACACGGGGCATGAGCTGGGGGTGGGGAGAACAGGAGACAGACACAGGGCATGAGCGGGGGGTTGGGGGGCAACAAGTGAGAGACACGGGGCATGAGCGGGTGGGGGGCAACAGGAGATAGACACGGGGCATGAGCAGGGGGTGGGGGGAGCAGGACACAGACACGGGGCATGAGCAGGGGGCGTGGGGGGAAACAGGAGACAGACACGGCACATGAGGGGATCAGGAGACAGATACGGGGCATGAGCGGGGGGTGGGGAGAACAGGAGACAGACACGGGGCATGAGCTGGGGGTGGGGAGAACAGGAGACAGACACAGGGCATGAGCGGGGGGTTGGGGAGCAACAAGTGAGAGACACGGGGCATGAGCGAGGGGTGGGGGGAACAGGAGACAGACACGGGGCATGAGTGGGGGATGGGATGAACAGGAGACAGACACGGGGCATGAGCTGGGGGTGGGGAGAACAGGAGACAGACACAGGGCATGAGCGGGGGGTTGGGGGGCAACAAGTGAGAGACACGGGGCATGAGCGGGTGGGGGGCAACAGGAGATAGACACGGGGCATGAGCAGGGGATGGGGGGAACAGGACACAGACACGGGGCATGAGCGGGGGGCGTGGGGGGCAACAGGAGACAGACACGGCACATGAGGGGATCAGGAGACAGATACGGGGCATGAGCGGGGGGTGGGGAGAACAGGAGACAGACACGGGGCATGAGGGGGGAACAGAAGACAGACACGGGGCATGAGCGGGGAGTGGGGGAAGGGGAGAGAGACACATGGGGCATGAGCGGGGGTGGGGGTAAGGGGAAGGGGAGAGAGACACACGGGGCATGAGCGGGGGTGGGGGGAAGGTGAGAGAGACACACGGGGCATGAGCGAGGGGTGGGGGGAGGTCGAGAGACACACGGGGCATGAGCGGGGGGTCGGGGGAGGGAGAGAGACACACGGGGCATTAGCGGGCGGTGGAAGGGTGGGAGAGAGACACGCGGGGCATGAACGGGGGTGGTGGGAGGGAGAGAGGCACACACGGGACATGAGCGGGGGGGGCTGGAGGGGGAGAGACACACGGGGCATGAGCGGGGGTGGAGGGGAGGGAGAGAGACACACTTGGCATGAGCGGGGGTGGAGCGAACAGGGAAGTGTGTCCGAGAAGTGAACACAGATATCACCAATTATTTTCACTTACATTTTTGTCATTTTTTTGGACGGATTTACACCAAATAAAGCAAAGCACGCTTTCGGGACCAAGCCGCCGTTGGGAAAAAAATGGGGAAAAAAAGTTTTGGGATCCCCCCTATAACTTTGCCCCCCCCAGACGAATCCTCACCAAACTTTGCAAAAAAATTCAGAGTGACTCAAATACTTTTTTTTGCAAAGTTTGGTGAGGATTCGTCCAGTGAGAGCGAAGTTATAAGCCGCCCAAAAAGTGCTCTTCCTATGGAAACAGCAACTTAACCATAACTACATGGCCACTACCGATTTAAATCTGTGTTGCGCTGCATTGCCTTGCTTCCAAGATAAACACGTTGCCCCTGAGCTATCCTTCTTCCCCGAGCTAAATCATATCACCTCAAAGAGAGAAAGGGTACTGGCTAGCCGGGATAAGAAATCATTGAAGGAAAGCTCTGATCTTGAGTGAGTTTTCTACAGGCAAGGAGTGACGAGCTGCCCGTATGATGTGGTTCCATTTGGACAGGTTGTATGTCTTGCTAGAATTCTGGAAAGGGAAGAGGAAGGAAGATCGGAGAAAAGGGTGTGCATAGTGGACATTGGCATAAGTGTAGGCCCCCACTACGATGGATTTTATAACAACCGGTAAGAAAGCTAGAACACATTTGTGCTTGTGCATCTGGAAGAAACAGGACTTCTTTACAGAATTGATGTCGGGAAGGAGGGACATGTCAAAGTCTGCCAAAATCCCCAGGATCCAAATATAGAGTAATGAGGGGCAATACGCGGAAGGAAAGAGCGCAGAGGCTAGAAGGACGAAAGAATACAAAGGATTTCGGGTGGGCCGAAACACAATCTCGGATTTGGATCAGCAACTGAAGGCAATTGAGGCCATCCAATTTTTAAGAGCAACCAAGCTATCCAGGGCGCATAATTTGGGGGTGAGGTAGGTGGCGTGGATGTACAGGTTCATAGAGTCTGGGTATGAGGAGTAGTAGAGTTAGTTAACATCAAAGTTAAGAAGGGAGAAAAGAGGATGGTGATAAAAGAGAAAACTCTGCAGGAACAGATGCCAGGCCCGGTGAACATCAGAGTGAATAGCCTTCATCTGTGACGTGAAGGAACCCCAAAACATCTGCTTGGTTCAGTGAGGCAGGAATTGAATGAGGTAAGAGTGACAGGGGAGAGGTGACCACTAATGAGTGTTCCTCCGTGATACTGGCCGACAGTGGTGGCCCAGTCTAGACAACTGTTCACGGTGGCATAGCATTCTTTCTGGGCATTAAGGGTGAAGAAAGCATGGTGATCATTCCTACATGGTATTGGCCCACACTGGTGAGTCCAGTCTGGACCGCTTTTCTTGCTGTGGCATGGCATTTGGTACTGGTAAAGCCAACATGAGTATGCTTTTATATGGTAATAATGGCATATATTAATGTATTCCCCATGGACATGTATGGGCACAGATTACTTGAAAATGTTTTTATAATTGCATAGATTGTCTGCAAAGGTATCTTAAAAATAAGGTGGACAATTCTCCTGTGCAATGTTGATGACCTGTATCTATTGGATTTCATCATGTGTTACCAGAATGGTGTGTCTGGTTAGGACAACAGTTCACCTTACCAATAATTTAGAAAAAGTAAAACTGGCTGTCCTCCTAGCTTCCTCTCTTCCTAAACCCAATAGGAGATTTGCTGCCCAGCTGGCACACAAGCATCCACATCCATCATTCTTACAGTTTATTTGCCATTCACTCTCACATGCACACACGCACCCACATGCATCAGCATTCATACAGCATCACACTGGGATGAGAAAGACTATGACTAGGAGTAATGCATATTAGTGGTAAGTAATACCAACACTACCCCACATCGCCTTCTTCATCCCAGTACTTACTTCTGTGATACGGTTACCTCACAAGTACGAACTAGGACAAGGAAGAGTAGGACTAGGAGTAATGAAGATGACCTATAAGTAATTACAGAATTCACACACACTTCAGCATTCATATGGCATCATTCCATTAATTCTTCATTAATTCTCACATTCACACACATGCATCAACATTCATACAGCAACATTCATTTTTCATTCACTTTCCATTCACATACAATCATTCATACTACATTAATTTTTCATTCACAAGCATCAACATTCACACATCATCATTCATTCTTCATGAATTCTCGCATTCCCATCACGTCCCACCTCCTCGTCCCAGTACTTACTTGTGAGATAAACTTACCTCAGAGGTAAGTACTGGCACAAGGAAGAGTATAACTAGCGGTATGAAAGGTTTGTAATAAACCAATGCATAAATAAAAAATAAAATAATAAAAAATAACTAGGGGTATTGAAGATTACTGGTAAGTAATGCCAGAATTCCCTCCACTTCCATCTTCCACATCCCTGTACTTACTTGTGAGCTAAGCTAAGTAATGGGACAAGGAAGAGTAGGACTAGGAGCAATGAAAATTACTGGTAAGTGAACCCCACATTCACACATATGCAACAGGATTCAAAGGCATAATCATTTATTCTTCATTCATTCTAATTCATTCAAACACACGCATCAGCATTCATGCAGCACCATGAATTTTTCATTCACACAGACACACGCTTCCGCATTCAAACGGCATCATTCATTCTTCATTCACTCTCCATTCACACACAGCAGTCATTATTCATTTACTCAAATTCACTCACTCATACAGCATACATATGCTCTCACATAAACGCATGCACTCAGATAACATACACTCTCTCTTTCATGCACCCACTAGCAAACACAAACCTTAACTGGTACCTCGCTCTGGATTCCGGTCCTCGGCTACCACTCAGCATATAACAGGAGCCAGGAAGCAGAGAGTGCTTCCTGGCTCCTGCTGCATATGTGTGGCTGAGCCGGAGTGTGTTTCTCACAATGCCCCTCCGGCTCTGTATGTTTGAGGAGGTGCAATATTGCCCCCTTACACATTCCGGACTGCATCCTGAATGAGCCATTCAAGGCTGGGGAAGCAAAACACCCCAGCCTTGCATGGCTCATTGAGCAAGCACTGGGGTACTACTGAACTGTTGAGGGGAAACTATGACCCTCATTACGAATTTGACGGTAGCTGTGCTGGTAAATTCTGGCACGGCTGCCGCCGGAGTTCTTTTTTTACCGGCACCCGGCAATGGGCAATTACCGGGGCATTCTGGCCCTGCAGACCCGGTATTTGCCCATTGCTGTATGCCGGTAATAATTAGTCCCCATTCCCATTTGAGCCCGATAGGGCTCAATGGGAAGGGGGAAGATGGTAGCACCGGCACCGTCAATGGCGGTGCCGGAGCTACCAGCAGTGTCTGCTCGCGGGTGCCGTATGCCCGTCAGGTCAGACCCAGTGGGCGGGAAGGCCCCCGTGAGCAGAACTCGTAGTTTGCCAGTCCGGTAACAACGGTACTGGCAAGCTTACTGGTACCGTTGTTACCGGACTAGCAAACCCGTAATGAGGGCCTATGTTTCCCTTCAACAGTTTAGTTAAAGCCTGCGCAGGAGCGCCTCCTCAACTGCTTGCTGCAGCTGGGAGATGGCTCAGTGTTTCCACTGGGCTGGCCTGGCTCATCCATAATGCAGGTGGGTCAATGCCCTGTTGCCCATTATGGACAAGCTGCCCCAGTGTGTGACCCTTTAGGAAGGAAATAGAATTAAAACATACCGGTTTGAGGTGATAGTGTGTCATGGCATGCTGACAACTGCCTAAACTCAATTCACATTGCCCCAGATGTAGATGAAGATAACCAATAACGAGAATGGGAGACTGCATGGCAGGGGTACAGTCCGCACAGGACACTGTGAGCACAGTCGCAAAATGGAGTGTGTCTGTATTCTCTCTACCCATGTCGCATGTAACAGTTTGTTGAGAAGCCACCCTCAACACAGGGAGTTCCTTCCCTTCCCACTCAAGGTGTGATTCAACAAACTGTTTAACAGATTCTTTTATTAAGCCCAACTTCAGACACATATCATGCGCCTTAGATCCCTCCTCCTGAGCTACCAATGAGCCAAAAACCAGGCCGGTGTACAGGGAATATATTTGTATTTATTTAAATTGAAAGTAATAGGAATCACACTGAATTACAAGCGCCAACTTCTCTGTGGTTCACCATTAACTTTTCGTTACTCAAATCAATTACACATATTAGTTAAAAAAACAAAAATCACACTTCTTTACTTTCTACAAATTTCAATTCAAGAAATAATTAAACTGATCCATAACCAAAACACTTATAAATGTAGGGCTGTGCAATTTTGATTTTTCCACAGGCTTGAAAGTTAGCAGTAGGATTCCAAGATTGGTACAACTACATATGGCAATTATGATTCCACCCACCCTTTTTTTTTTAAAAATAAACACAGGGTGATTTCGCGTTTTTTTTTCAGACCCCCTACTTAGAAGAATTGGAATGATTTGGGGAATTTTGTATTTCGGACCCCCTCCACTGAAAGGCATGTGTTGGGGGAAAGTTGGACAAAAAGATGGGACTGATGTAAGAACACTGACACTTCTCTTCCTTAAAGAAGTCAGGGTCAACAGAACAAAAATAATTACCCAAATAAATGAAAGGCTATTGTTTTTCAGAACACACTGGGAAGTGATCTTTGTTAATTTAGAATGTTGACAAAAATCACCTAGTAGTGTCCCACCAAATGGGGAATTAATTAAATTAGTCTTTTTAGGTAAGTAGGCTAAGGATCTACATGGTTTCGCCCCCCCCCCCCACCCACTATGAAGGGAAAAGGATTTAAAGCAAGCAGACTCCCCACCTTTTGGTTTCCCAGGGCTCAGTTCTACTTACATAGAAAGCTTCTGTTTAAAGTTCAGGACAGCCTGCTGCATGTCGGGACTCTCTGGAAAGACAGAGCAGGGGTCTAGTCGCTCCACTCTCAATGATGGCCTCCCGCTCTCCACCATAGTACCCAGTCAGCATTTAGGCCTTCCTAGCAATAGACAGCTCCACCCAGATGCCGTCTCAGCAATCTCCTCTGGTGTTCCCTTGCAGCTGTCAGGTGGTAAATTGCAGCAGCACTCTTTTTATGGTAAATTTCAGAAACTCTCTCTCTTCCTCCTAGTGCAGTCCCCCTGATATAAAAGCAATAACAGCACCAATTTTACAATCTTGGGGAAGTACCCTGCCAGAGTTCTCGCCACTAGGATTGTACAGTTACACTTCTCTCTCCTCCCCACTACAGCCAGGCTATACGGATGTGTTTAAGAGTCTGGAGCAGACATATGGCAGCTTAATTTACAATCCCCATTTGTTCTCATGTCACATGTTTGGCAAACACTATTTATGTGGAAAACATCATAACTTTACTAATAACTGCCATAACATACATATTTTCTGATGCAGCTAATCATGGGGAATTAAATAAGACGATAGCCAGGTCCGCAACATGTTACACAGCCATGTGGCAATTTTCAGACATTTCCATAAAAAGCATAACAGTTATGAATGTGTAATTTGCTACCCATGTTCCTAATGTTATCCTTCACCCGTTCACCATCTCTCACATTTGGAACATTTTCAGATCAGCCAGAAACACATCTTAGATGGCCATTACAGTTCCTTAACTTGTAGCTGCATGAATTTTATATCTCCCAAATTGCCTGGAATTACCTAAATAATTGTACATAAAGGAAGAAAATCTGCCTTATGATTTCTTGGGAAAAGGCCCAAATGATAATAGTGCTTTTAAATTAATAGTACATTTTCATGTGGGACAAATGGCAATTCTCCTGCCTCCAAGCTAAACGGTCTCACTGGGTCAGCCTGTAACCAGAGTTTGTATATTTCTCTTTGTGTTTGCAGCTTGCTCTTTGAAGTTGGTTGCCTGTTTGAAGCCTCCAGTCTTTACACCTTTTAGTCATGTTCCAGCTAAGGGGAACTTGTCCTGCAGTAACTGCCTTCAGAGTCAGCAAGTCTGGGGAAAACTGCGGTTTCCACACCTTTAGCAGAACACTTTATTGCAGTTTGTAATTAGCGGGGGATGTAAAATCCAGACCGTTAGTTGGGGATTTCTTTGTGAAGTGTGCCACACCCAGCAAAATCTTTTGCCTCTGGCTTAGAGACACTTTTTCATGCAAACAAAGTGGCTTTTCCTTTCAAATGTCTGCTGGTATTTTGCATGCGAACGATAATATACATTATTTTTTGTCAACACGCACCACGTCTTTTCCCTGATATTTTTCTGTTAGCAGTTGTACATTTTCACATTTAAACTGCAAAAGCCATTTTTGTGTCAGTGTTGAAAAATCCTGCTTTTTATATGAAAGGGACAACAGTTTGGGGCCTTTGAATGCACCACACATCACTCTTCCTAATTTGCATGGCACTGAATTCCACAGCAATATAACTCTCTGTGCAACAGTTGAGGATCTCACTCCTAATCAGCCCAGACTGTCAGGAGATATGGAACAGCGAGAGGAGAGTTGGAAAAGGTGGTTTTGCTGTGATTAAACTCCTTGTTAGAATGTTTAGAAGGGGGTAATTAAAAGTAGTCACTGGCTGCATTCTGATTGGCTATAACACTGTCACTTCTAGCAGATTATTGTTATTGAACGGCTATGTGGTGGAACACTTTTTTTCTAACATCCTATTAAGACCACACTTGACAAAGTGAGATGGCAAATTGTTTCCATGGTTAAAAGTGATACATGGAACATTCTACTTTCAACAGTTGATGACATTCGAATTCAGGGGGTCTTGGAGAACACGACTGGACTGGTCGTCTTGGATTTATCTGCAGCCTTCCACACCATCAATCACAATATTCTACTGCAAAGATCAAAGGATCAGGGTGGCATTGGCCTGGCTCTCTGGTGGAACACCTACCTTTTAGGAGCGCAAGCAGCAGCCATCTTGCTCCAACCCTTCAGATCTGAGTCTTTTCCAGTACCGTGTGGTGTGCCCCAGGGCACAGCCCCCTTCCTACTCCTTTTCATTGTGTATATTCTTCCACTTCTGCATTTGGTTGGGAGGCATGGCCTTGGTCAATGACACCCTGCTCATCATGAAATCGTCTAACTCATCTTCCTCTTCTTTTCCAGTCTGTTTGTTTGCTATTAATAAGGGGATGAATTGCAATTTATTAAAAGTCCATCAAAGACTGAAATCCTAGTTATCTGACCCCATCCCAGTCTTCAGGAATTATCATGTTGGCTTAGTGAACTAGACAACAGCCCCATACCAGCAGCACTGGTTAGGAATGTAAGGGTAATTCTGAACTGTAACCTGTCATTGACACCCCAAATAACATCACTTTTACATACTGCTTTTTGGCATTTCAGAATATTCAAACAAATTACTCTGCTACTAGTGCAATAACAGGTGATCTTTATGGTTTTGTGTTGGTTTTACCTACATCTTATTATGCCAGTGTTTTAAATGTTGGTGTACCTGCCTGTGCAATTCAACAACATTGCTGCCTTCAGAATGCCACAGCAGGTGTTATAATTGGCAACAGATGATGGGGATCCATTACTTTGGTCCTTCAAATTTTACACTGGCTTCTGATCTCTTGGACGAATTGCATAAAGATTCTTTGTACTGCCTATAAGGCCTACATTGGTTTAGGACACACGTTCCTCCTCAACAAGCTACAACAATGTACACATTCTAGAAGATCGAGATTGGCATCAAACTTTCGAAGAGTTGGACCAAAATGCTATAGATTACGCATGGGAGATATATTCTTCAGTTATATGGCTCCCTACCTCTGGAAATCCATTCCCAGTAACCTCAGCAGAACCCTTGATTTCTTAAGCTTTTAAAGGAAGCTGAAGACTTTCCTTTCTATCAACCATTTCGGTCCTTAATAACTTTCTTTGTTAGTGATCCAATGGTTGCAGCTTTTTCCTAGAGTCAGGAGGTCACGTGTGGCAGTAGTGCGCTTTAGAAGTCCCATCACGTAAACACTCTTCTGCTCTAAAACAGGTCCTCTAAATGACTGGTGCGATTCCTTCAGATCTCACTCACCACATCTCCCCAAAGCACATTATATGATAAAGGAAGACTTTTTTAAATAATTCAATTTTAGACTACTATGACAAGTTTGGTGGGCAGTGCTTGCTCCCTGCTGCATAAAGGACTTTAAATTGGGGGGTGGGGGGGTAATTAGCATTTGTCAATAGTCGAGGCACACATCTGCTTTGGGAATCCACCATGCAGGGGTCTGCAACTGCAGCTCTCCAGAAGTTTTGGACTAGGACCATGATTCCTCAGCATTGATTAGCTAGCTTGGGCTGATGGGAGTTGCAGTCCAAAGCATCTGGACAGCCACAGGTTGCAGACGCCTGCACTATTGTGTATCCTCTACTCATCCTGCCGAGAAAGGCTGGTGCACTTGGTAGCCTTAACTGCGACTTTTTACTACAAGCTCCTGGTTTCAAAGAACTAACCACCCAAGTCCCTCTCTTGGTGCTGGATGCGAAGCATTGCCTTGCCTGATGTTTGTCACCAGTCACCTTCCATGGCGAGGTCCACCACCGTGTAGTCCTATATGCAATAATGCAGGAAACTGAAAGACTCCTTAGAACCTTGTTAAAGACCCCCCACTCCAGGACCCATGCATACACGCGCGGCATGTTACCAGTGACCACATCTCCTGCTGGGAGTAATAACAATACATGTACTGATGAGAAACCAAACCACGTTCTTACTGCTAGGTCTTCAGCATTTGGGTAAAAAGAGTGACCAGAAGGAAACAGCGAAGACCATTATACCATTCAACGTCCATGTAGTTTCTGAGATGTTTCTGTTGTCCAAGGATGGACCCCTCTTCTTCCTCTGGGCTTCCTCCTGCTGCCCAGTCTTCCGACCCTAGACCACTCTACCAGGCGCTAGTCAGCCTTTTCAAGGGACTGGACCGAACCAACCGGGGTGGATGTGTCACGCGAGGAGTCTTGCGCGTCTGGATTCATGAGATGGTTTGCCTCTTCCATTGGCATGATCTGCTGCTGTTTTCCCTCGTGTGAGAATTCCGCAATTCAAGGAAACCTCCAACTCTATTTGATTTCTTTCTTGCCAGGCCAAGATAAAAACTAAGATAGGGTTGCAGGAGCCACATCGTGTAGCTGTGCGTCCCTAAAGCTAATCTGTGGAGTCGAGGGAACAGCCACAAAAGACTTTCTTTATCCAGAAGTAATGCACTCTTGTAAGTACCTTGGGGATCCGATTATTCTATTGCTGAAAAACAGTTGATGAGTTATATTCAATTAAACATGCGTGTCATGTGGCACTTTGAGGCTATACCTAAATACTCGTTGCACAAATCCTGTGAGGCCAGGTTCATTTACCTGACGGGGAATTCCACAGATGCCAATGCTGTTCCCCCTGTATCTATTTTCAGCATTAACCTGCTTGAGTAACAGGGCCCAGTGCTGTGTCTCCAAAGCATCAGCTCGGTTGGTGGTTTGTGCTAGTTTGTAGCTCTGCTAGCACATAGTATTTTCCAGATCAATGATTCGCGATTCTCTGGAGTCTGGCCTATCTCTGTGCCAGTTCGGCTACACTCCCCGGAATCGCCTCCTTGATCACTGATATCATTTGCTAAATGTTCATTTTCATGGCAGGGGTTTGCAATTCTTCCAGTTCCCATGGGTGAGTAAGAAGCTGCGCCTCCACCACTGTTTGGAGCTATTCCCCTTTATCTTGAGCCAGGATCAAGTCCAGGATCAAGTCCAGGATGTCCGTGTTTTTAGAGCTTGTGCATGGTTTGGTCAGCAGGACACAAACACCCATGGATAGTGCGTTCCACTGATGGGGGAACTCCATGCCACTCTACCCCAGTGTGGGCCTTCCCGGGCTGACATAGATCAATTTTGCAGCCCTATACAGCAGCAATCAGGCAGAAGATCACAGGACGGATCAATAGGCCTACACGGTGAGGCGAAGAGAAAAGAAAAGGAAAAAAACAGAATCAATCCTTCCTTCCTTCTACTAGTACAGAGGCATATTGCCGGATGTCTGCTGCACGCCAGGACTGTTTCAGAACATTAGGATTAAAATGGCGCCAATCCCGTAACCCCACAAGACCCATGGTGAGTTCCTCAGTTGCTGGGGTTCAGTCGACAACCATCCACTCAGTCTGTAACCAGGCATGCTATTAGTGGATATCTGGGGGGCATTCACACAGCTTTCCACGCTGGGAGTAGTCAGGGTTTGATGGTGGTCACCATCTTGGTGTGTCTGCATAGCCACAAAGCAGGCAGAGATTCTCAGATCTTCCATGTGGTTGATTTTAGTGAGCGGAACCCGTGTCCACAGGTCTGCATTGCTGCAGGAGGCCACGTTGATGGTCATGATAACACAGACGTGCAAATGTAAGCATCCGTGATCGCTGAAGGGTCCAACCGGGCAAAGCTAACACAAAGCGTGTCTTCTTAGTTGCCTTGTCAGCCACGCCACGCCAAATTCCCTTTGTACAGCTGTGTAAGGTATTGGAAAGGAAGTGGAGGAGCATGGCACTGTGCCCGGAAGTAGCTGGGAATACGGCATGGTGGCAAAATTCAGTCACAGGAATCGGGTTGAAGGCTGTTGTGGAGTTGAGCAAAATCAGCAGTGTGTGGGATGCGCTGATTGTAGGCAGGTGTTATTAGGTAATGCCCAGTGGTCAAAGTGAGCAGGAACGGTCAGGAGCGCGGTTCCACTACTTATTTTTTACTGTTAGCTCCACTCCTTCTTGCAACCCTTTTCAACATTCCGAAACTGTTCTTCAAGACGTTAAAGAACACGTCTCCACTTTACCACCGGATATCAGTTCCACTAAACTGAAATCTATTTCAACTTAAGTGGCTGTCAACGACAACCAGTAAGACTGCAACCCTTGAAAAATGTGTTGCTCCTTTCCTTCCTACTCTGTCGGCCGCCGGAGTCACAGTCCCACTACTTTTTTGGTACACTTCTATAAGCTGGAATGCCTACGATCCGATCACTAAAGGTCTGATGATCTGATTGCCTGCTTGCATCTCCCCGGGAGCGTATGTAGTTTTAAATGACACCGTATTAAAACAACCCAATATATCCTGAATGCTAATGAGAAGTTTTGAACCTATGGCATGACTCAGCGGATGACCCATTTACCTCATGGAAGTACTACAACTAAATGCAGTAACTACATACTACTTCGGTCCACTTTGGACATAGTGTTAACAAATTGCTCAGTTCTAAAAATATGTTATTAGGTTATTAAGGGCCGGGCACTGTTTTTTCCATTCATTTCAGCAACCTTCATAGCCTCTTTCAGAGAGCACATGCCACAGACGAGTACACAATCCACAAGTTAAGTCAACAAATGCATGTGTGCTACTTCACTGCCTTCTCAGTGAGAGTCCCTTTCCTTCCTGCTAACATACTCCACTGCTCTAAACGAATACCACATTTCCCTTATTTAAGACACAATGGGCCCCCCAGAAGGATCAGGACATGCGGAACTGATTCACTGATGAGGTAATATCTCGCAAACAAATGTGCTGCAGACAGGAATCTTGCTGGCAGAAAACCCAGACTTCTCATCCTAGACCACAGAAGGTCTCCGCCTATAAAAACAAAGCATTGTGTAGGCGCACAACCAGGCAAACCGCGGCTGAGAAGCCTCTGCACAATGAAGGACTTTCGGACTTTGACTTTGCTGCTCACCAAGGTGGCATGGTCTGGTCTGTGGTGGGTGACCCTCCTAAGTGTGTTGCCCCTTTAAGGGGGATGTGTCCCTCCCCTGTGCATTGCCCTTTTAACATGTCATGGCCCGAGCTAATAAAAGGAGCCTATGCAGATACGCGTACCAGAACGGCTGCAGACTCCCCAGAGGAACGACTGAGTTGGCAGCACAGGGCTGCATGCCCTGATGCCGTGGGACCCTTGTGCCCGCACGGTGGCAGAGGTCCGCATGGTCACGGGCATGGCTTGCTGTGCCCCCACTCCTAATGGCGCTGGTGTCCCATAGCACCATGGGGCCTGCTGGATGTCCATAGCAGGCCCCAACCCCCAGCGGCTCTGGGCCTCCAGATAGTGCTGATGTGCGTAGCACTATGTGGGCCTGGTGGATGTCCACAGCGGGCTCCCTGTAACATGGGGCGGTGGGGGTATGGTTAGGGTCATAAAAAAGGTAGAGTGGGTTTGGGGGAGGCACAGGGGATCTCCCCCCATATAAAAGAAAAATAATTGGATGAATTCTCCTGCGATGTAAAACAGTCGATGGAATCACATTGGGCCGTTCCGCATGTCTCAGTCACTGAATACCTTGGTGCTTTAAGGCACTGCATGTGCCCAGGTCTAGGCATCCACTTCTTAAGCAGAGGTGGATCGCAACCTTTTTATATTCTTTGCAGTTTTCGAGAAGGATGTTAGAGAAAGTTTTAGGGAGACGCTGTTGTTCTGGTCTAATATGGGGTGCATGCATATTATAATGCCAAGGACTTTGTTGGGGGACAAGGGACCATGAAGAGATTTTGTTGATGCTCACAGATAGAAAAAGCAGGTGTTGCTAAATGGGCCCAGCCTTGTTCACTCATCCTCTTTCAGAAGAAGACTTTCTGGTTGCTTCCCTCTTTGTTCCACACTCTGCATTTATCTATTTATTTTGTCATTTTATAGCGCACATAACCCAAAGGCATCTAGGCGCTTACTTCACTATGGAAAGTGCTGAATCCTGTACTTGGCCTCACACACTCCTGTGCAGGGGAAGGGATAGCAATGAGTGCTTTGGAGGGAAGACCACTTTGTATTGATGTAAAACATCTTTATTACTGATGTCACATTAGCGGATGCAGTTTTGGAAAATGCATTAAAAATACCAAACCATTCAGATGCATTTTTATCTCCTGGGTCTCTGCCAGTCTGGATTTCAGCAAGGTGATAATAACAAGAAGGCACTAGTATTATATTATGGCAAGGGCTGAAGATCACACCTGTGTTAAAGAAGAGGAACTCTGGGTAACCTGACAATGCTCACGAGGCTCCATTGAGCTGTTATCCCTTTATTGGGACGTGAGCTTCTGAAGGTCAACCTTGTATTGGAAATGTAGGATGATCGGGATAAGACCTGCATGAGGTTGGGTTCAATGACTCAATGCTAATGCATGGTATTCAAATGCACCTCTTTCATCTAAGCATTTTACCAAGATTACACTGACTAGAAGTCAGAAATGTTTTTGTCATAAAAGCAAAATGTTAAAATCCTGATTTTTAACTACCATAGATGAGCGTGTGGCCTATCATTCCCCTATTTTAATTAAATTCCTTTTATAATGACCTAATTTGTTTTTGATATTTCATTTCATCACAAATTCCATTGCTCAATGTTTTCCATATTTTAAAAAATCTATGCATTAAGTAAAACAATATAATTAGATTGCAGTCAAATAAAATAACTTCACTAGTCTATCAGAGATCTTAAAACTTGCTTATAGAATCTTGTGGTGATCCTGAGTGGGTTTAAAACAAATCCTGTAGTCTGGTTTGTATTAGAGATTGAACTACAACGTTTATTTATTTTATTTATTTATTGGGTAATTATAATGCGCCTATAAAGCAAATGGTGTTTCAAGGCGCCGCAAGACAAAAGTGGGGGCGGGGGAAACAGGGATAATGAATAACAGAAATGGTCCTGCTAGGCCTTGTGTCATTCGGATGTAACAAGAAGTGCAGAGAAGTGGGGTGGCGGGGAGTGTCGGTCAGAGCAAGATGCGATAATGCTAAGGCGGGAAGGAAGGTGCAGGTCGGAGTGGAGAGTGCAGAAGTGCAGCGGGACTAAGGGGGACAGGGCCCCTGGGCTAGGAGAGTGTTAACGGGAGGCCGGTGGACGAGAGCTAGGGGATTGCAGGGAGTGAAGGGAAAGAAGGTGCACATACTAAGTGCAAGGACAGGGCTGGACAGGGCTATGCAGGGGTGCAGGCCCCACCAGGCTAGTACAGGGGGATGAAGTCAGGTAGGGAAAATGCAGGAATGGGGGGTCAGGGGAGACCGAGGAGTTGGGGTAGACTGGGTGAGGAGGGTCTGGTGCCCTGTAAAATTCAGAAGCAACTAGGCAGTCAGTCAAAATGCAGCAGAGGCAGACATTAGCAGGGGAGGGGGAGAGGGAAGGAAGAAGAGAAAAGGAGGGTTTTGAGAAGCTTCCAGAACTTAAGGTGATCCGGCTCACGCCTCAGAGGGGCAGGGACGTCATTCCAGAAGGAGGCTAATGCAGAAGAAAGAGATCTTCGCCCACTCTCTGCTTGGAAAAGCATCTGATTTGCAGGGAGTTGGAGCTAGCAGGGAGATATTTAGGGAGAGAGAGTTTGATGTAGCGGCCCCAGAAAGCCTTGTGGATGATGCAGAGGGTCTTGAACTTGCCAGAGGATAGATTTTGGAGCTGGAGAGATGCAGTCCCTAGGCTTGAGGCCAAGGATACGTCTTGCCGTCCTATTCTGGATTAGTTGAACGGGCCAAAGGGAGGATTTAGGCAGATTGAGGAAGAGGCTGTTGCAGAAGTCCAGTCTGGAGAGGACCAGAACTCTGGAGACATTGAGTTTCTGGGGAAGGTGAGGAAAGGGAGAATACCTCTGATGAGGTGCAGCTGAAAGTCGGCATTCTTGGCAAGGCCCGCGATGTGTGGCGAGTAGGAGAGCACGAATAGATGACACCAATGTTTTTGGCCTCATAAGAGGGTGACAGAAGGGGACCCATGGAGGGCGACCAGACGGAGGGAGCTGGGGTCCCAATGAGTAGGATCTCTGCTTTACTGGCATTAAGGCAGAGATAGTTAGCAGTGCACCATGCCAGTCATACAGTCAGGCATGAGAGAGGAAGACGAGGAGGCAGTGGAGGGAAGCTTGAAGGAGATCTGAGTGTCATCCGCATAACACTGGAAGTGAGGAGAGAAGGCAGAGATCCAATGGGCCATAGAGGCAAGGTAGATGTTGAGGAACTACAGCAAGATGACAGGGCCCTAAGGGATTCCGCAGGTGGAGAGTGTGATGGAGGAGGCAAAAGGATCCATTTGAACCTGGGATGGTCACTCAGGGAGGAAGGAGGTCAACCAGTCCAGTGCCAGGTTTGTGATACCAAGTGTATCACAGAACCGATTTATAAGGGTGGCATGATTGAACGTGTCAAAGGCAGAGGAAAGATCGAGAAGGATGAGAACAAAAGGAGAGTTGGAATCGAGATTTGAGAGCAAGTATTCACAGGTGTTCTTGAGTGCAGTTTCTATGCCTCTGGCTGCTCTGAAGCCAGACTGGTGGTCATGTTGACAGTCAGCAGATCAGTGTGGTGGATCAGCTGGGAGAGGACCAGTTTCTCCAAGATTTTGCCCACAAAAGGGGTAATGGAGATAGGGCAGTAATTAGCCAGGCAGGAGGGGTCGGCCAAAGGCTTTTTGAGGAGGGGGTGCTCAATGGAGTGCTTGAGGAGTAGCGGGAAACTAGCCAGTGGCAAAGGAGTGATTGCAAAAATCAGCCAAGGCTGCAGCAAGGGAGGCAATGTTGTCCTTGATAGTTCTGGAGGAGCCCGGGGGCACCTGTTTGGAGGAGACTTTCATAGAAAGGACCTGTTTAGAGACTTCATTCTGTGCTTTGGGTGAGAAAGAGGAGAGAAGGAGAGAAGAGGAGAGGGGGCCAGGAGAGGCCTGAAAGTGGGTGAGGGATAAGGGAGGGATGTAGGGGAGAGTGAGGACAGGAAGTTCTGAGTTTTGGTTATGAGGTGAGCGGCCACTGCAGTGCAGGGGGTCTGGGATGGCGGAGGAGAAGTGGAGACTGCAGTGGGATTGGCAGGTTCCTTGCAGATTTTGACCAGCTCAGCTGTGTTGTTAGTGGCCGCAGAGATTCAGGTTCAGATATAGGCCTTCTTCGAGAGTTTGTATTGCCTTTGGAGCAGGCAGCATGCCAGTCTGTCAGAGCATGTGCTCAAACCCTGCCACTGCCGCCCAGCAACTCTGCACTTGCGTTTCAGAGAGGTGAGATCAGAGTCATACCAGGTGTTGCGCTTGGAGGCAGGCTTCATGCGGATACTCATGACAGGGGCAAGAATGCCAAGGGTGTTGGAGATGGAGAGGTGAAGGTTAGCAAGGGCTGTGTCAGTGTGAGAGTCGGTGGCCGGAGTTGGAGGGGGAATGAAAGTGGCGGCAAAGTCAGTAACTGACAAATGCTTCATCAATCAAATGTCAGAGAAGTAGACTGGTCGTGCTGGCAGAGGCTTAGCCACGGGACCCAAGAGATCCAGGTGAAAGGACAGGAGACCATGGTCAGCCCAGTAGAGAGATGTAATGAGAGGGTTGGAGATGGGGATGTCTGCTGAGATGACAGGATCCATGGTATGATCGGCTGAGTGTGTCGGACCGAAGGGAAGAATGGTGGGGGAAAGAGTCACAGAGGCTGCTGAAAGGTCCAGAGGCTGTGTCAGGACAGTGAATCACGTCTTTTGTTATTTGAGCACTATGAGACCTATGGGTGTGTAGCATGATATAAGAAATATTATTATTATTAGTAAACTACCTATAGTCCGAATAAACTTTGAAAAGAAAATGTCCATGCCTCCCTTCAAAAACTACTAGGGAAGAGTCCCAACACATAGAACGGTCTACTTACGAATTTGGCAGAATTTTCTCAGGAAATCCACCGACATAATTTACTGTTAACTTCCTGTGATAATCCTGAAGCAATGGGAAGGGACTGCACGGTCCCGAGGACCCTTCAGTTCTTCCTCATTTTGGACCCCATTGGACTCCTTTGGGAAATGCCATATTACTGCATGCAGCATTACTGCAAATATCGCACCTGGTCTCACTGCCAGCCAGGAAGATGGCTCAGGGCCCGATTCTCATGTAGGTGTTAAGTGCCGAAAAGGTCATGAAAAGGCTAAACGTAAGACCTATTCTGAAGGTGACGCATTCTTCCGAAGTCGGAAGGAATGCACCACTTTCTGAATACATGTGGTGGTTTCTAGGTTGGGTTGGAAACCGACCTAGCAACCGCCACATTTGTAAACTGGCTTTTTGGAAGCCTATTCTTGTGGCACTCCTCCAGTTTAATATGTGCACTAAACTAGCGCACATTTACGGTATCCTTTTGGTGCCGTTAAACTGGAGGAGTGCCACCAGTGTAAATGGAAGTGTCCATACGCCCGTGTTTTATATGGACACTTTCATGTACACCAAAGCAAACAGCTTCAACGTTGCTGCAACGTTGCTGTACATGAAAGTGTTCATATACAACACACGGGTGTATATGCGCGTGTATATGAACACTTTCATTTACACCAAAGCGAGCCGCTTCAACGTTGCAGGATGCAACGTTGAAGCGGCTCGCTTTAAATGAAAGTGTTCATATACACCACAACGGTGTATATAAACACTTTAATATACATCACAGTAAACAGCTTCAACATCCTGCAAAGTTGAAGCTGCTCACTTTGGTGTATAGGATCGGCAGCATTTATTTAACGAAAATGCTGCCGAGATTCTGCAATCCGCCTGTTTCCATTAGAAACAGGCGGATTACAGCGAAAGCACTGTCGTGCTTTGCGATGACGCTCAGGCCCACTTCAGAATAGCAGTGGTGCCTGGGCGTCACGAAATGGCACAGTGAATCGTGCTATTTAGCACGTTCACTCCACCATGATGAGAATCGTGCCCTCATTGGGTTAAACGCGCGTCTCAGCCTTTCATTCTTCCAAGGTTGATAAGCGAGTACCATTTCGATTGAGTAATAATGGTAATATATGTAATATGACCCATGTAAAGTGCTATATGAAAAATACTTTATTATGGTACTGCTTACAAGTGGTTTTGAAGAGTTTGAGTTCTGACCATCTGAATTTGGAGGAGTTTAAAACATTTGGCATTGCAAAGTGTCGAGGCTTTGTCACTACTGCCAAAACTCTTACGCAGGTCAGAAGCGTTATCCTGCCCATCATTTACCCGTCCTATGTGCTGTGCAAATGACCCCACGCTGACCTCTTCACCTTGGTCGGGAATCCAGCAAAGAGGTTGCTTTATGGCCCCTTATCTCCAGGATGGCAAACGGCCACCTCAAGCTAAGCTCCTATGCCTGGCCCCATTTCACAACCCATTGCCTACTTCTCTGTCGCCTTTCAAAACAGTGCAGTCCTGCCAGGCTCCCAAGCTCGCAATCTCGCTAGAGCTTTAAACTCGTATATCTCGCCGCCATTCCTCGCATGCCACAACATTCCTGCTCGGGCCACGGCTCGGGGCGGGGTTGGACAGACTTAAGTACAAAGCAGTAATTATATATGCAAAGAATAGTGACTGCGTGGACATAGCTTCAGCGTAGACTGAGAGGCTAAATAATAACAGAATTCAAAGTGCCTTTAGGTACTAATAGGGGTGGGGGGGATTGGTTATTTGCCCTGAATGTGATGTACATGTTATGTACATGAATGACGGGCAAGGGTGGAGTGTGGAAATGTCCCATAGGCCTCTCCACCCTGGGCCTCTTTTATGTGCTAACCCATTTTATGTCCACATGTTCTCATGGGAAAACGGTTGGGCAAGCTGAACCTGTGTAATATGGGGCCACTTTGAGCATTATTTCCTGGGCCTCTTTTGGTTCCCAGTCCACCCCTGCAAAATGGTTACACCCAATGGGGTGCCCAGGAGCCGCCCCGTGAGTATTAACAAGGCCATTCGGTAGGGCGGCAGGCCAGCAAGGAACCCCTGTTGCTTAGATTGACTGGGGTGAGAAACAAATGACTCTCGCACATAATGACGAGTCTGTGGTCTAGGGGGCCTCTGCCTGTACCCTTGCCACGCGGCCAGGAAGCAGAGGAAAGAGGTCTGGAATGTGTTACTTCCACTATCGCGTGCAGCTGAAATATATCCAGTGCTTTATGAAGGCAGGTGCAATGGTAAAGTGTTGGCGCATGTTGAGGCAAGGAGCACAGACGTTTAAAATGACAGGCTTCCCACTATGTTAGCTTGTGAGTCACAAGAGCTCAGAATCCTGACATTGCAATTCGCAATGCCAATTGGGACTCACGGTTTCATTGGTAGTTCTAGCTATTAGGTGGCACTAATGCGCCACCTATAAGCCACATCTACTGTATTAGAGTACAGCTATGGAGAAATGGTATGTGAGGAGGGAGACTAAGCTTGTAGGTGTTGGGGGGGCGTGGATAAGCGGCCATGCAGTAGGACACGCTGCTGAGGAGCTCCGATGTGATCCGGCACAAGATCCTGTAATTCTGGCATAATTCATTTTCAGAAGAACTGCAGAGTTCACCTACAGACGTCGGGATATCCGCTTCCCACCTGGTGAGACCACGAAGAGAAATCGGACGGTGGATCGAGAGGCAAACCGCAGGAGAAGACGTCGCCCAGAAGAAACAAAATGGCGGGCGTGAGAAGTTAGAGCTGCGGTGGGACCCCCACCGGAAAGGCGAACTGTAAGCTGGGAACACAGGTGGAGAGCCGATGAACTGACCTACGCGATCAAAGACAGTAGGGGCAGACAGCGGCAGCGAGTGGACAAGCGTGGCCAGAAGGAGACGGACAGTGAGGAGGAGCCCAGGATGCGGCCACGGACACCATGGCAAAGAAGAACTCGGCAGCCTGCGCTGGCCCAGCCCATCGAGTCCGGCGCTCAGATGGAGCGCACAGAAGGTCGCTCGGGGCGGGGGGCCCCCATCTCCAGCCTGGTAGACGGGGACGCTCCGCGGCAGGGATCGGCCGCGGGAGCAGTCCATAAGTGAAACCGGAGTTTAGACCGGGCACAGCAGGGTAGGTGGGGGGCACAGAGCGGGCTCGCCTTGAATTTTCAATTACCGGTGCCAGGCCCTGAAGCAACATAACACTATTGGGTGACTGGGAGCACAAATACAGCCTGAAAAGAACAGATTCCATCGCGGCCCGAGTTGTGGCCCCCACTCAACAGGGGAAAGGTGCCAGGGCCACAGCGATCACCAAAAGGGCTGACCCACACCGGCCCAAATACGATACGCAGTGGAGGCGAGGAGAAACGCGTGAGTGGATCTCCATATGTGAGGCAAGGGAGTGGCGCATATCTGGACATTTCAACAGGGGAAGCCCCATAAGAACACAAGTCTGCAGTGAGGGGGACACACACATTAAGATAAAAATCCCTTGAAGGTACTGCGGCACTACGGACAGACGGGCCAATTGAAGGAACATATAGCAGGAGCATGAGTTCCTAACAGAATCACGAGACACCCATACCACGAGGCGAGAAGTCATTAAAGGAGTACACGTTTAAGGGATCTGTACACACGTGAAAGGGGGAGTGCAATTGGGTGGAAGAACCGAAAGCAACACTGAGTGGGACATAGCCAAGCCTGGAACCAGCAATTTACACCCAGGACAACACCCGGTCCGACGCAGACCCGAACAGCAGGCCTACTGGAGAAGAGCCAGAAGAAGGCGGCACCTCGGGCAGGCACAGACATAATGCCAAACAGGAAAACGGAAGGGAAAACTAAGCAAGTTAGTATGGACACCTTCACCAAGACACCCGGGAATAAGCAGTCGACCCTATCAGACACAGCAATGGCTGCGACTAACACCTCACATCAGACAGAAAGTGTGAATTAAGGTCCGATCCTGGAAGCGATTGCCTCCCTGAAAGCATCCCTTGAAAACAAGATGGACACAGCAATAGGTGCCCTAAAAGCATCCTTAGAAAACAAATTGGACACAGTTATGGTGGATGTGGGCCTCCTTCACCAGGAGGCAAGACATCTGACAGACAGGGTAATGGCAACGGAACAGCAAGTGCAACAAAATATGGCAGGGGTCACTGTAACGCAGACACAAATGTCAGAAGTGCTGCAGAGAGTCAAGATCCTAGAACGGAGAGTGGAGGATGCAGAGGGAAGGGCGAGAAGGAACAACATCTGCATAATCGGACTTCAAGAGGGCGAGGACGGCAACGACCCCAAGGAATACATCAAAAATATGCTGCTACAGGAGATTGGAGCCGGCACACTATCCCAGGGCTTTGTTGTGGAGAGAGCGTACAGAGCCCTAACTAGGAGACCCCAGCTGGGGCCCCCCTGAGGGCGATGATCACCAGGATCATGAACTTTAAGGATAGAGAAAAGATACTAACATTCTCAAGGGCTGGGTGATCATTTGAAAATCCTCTAGGATCACCATGTACCGGACTACACGGCCATGGTCCTAAAACAGAGAGCACAGTTCGGCCAAACAAAGGAACGTCTCAGGGTCACAGGGGTGCGATACATGTTCCTGTTCCCTGACAAACTCAAGGTGATACACCAAGGTAAAACATGCTTCTTTGACTCCACTGATGAGGCCCATATGTGTATGGACTCACAAGGCATCCCCCAGCTAAGGCAGAGAAATGCCAATAACGATGGAAATCGGCCCCGATGAGACAAAGTAAGAATAGCCAGGAACAAGGATGTCAAGCATTCGATAAGTAACTATGCCAAAAGAAAAGTACAAGGGAGCGATCAGCTCCACTCTAGCTGAGTTGGTCAAGAGAAGCGGCTCCCCCACAGAGAGCGAACTGCTAGTTCGGATGTCAGTTTTGAGGCATCATGCTGCAGCAAGTCTTCCCCACCTGAGGGGGCACGATGAGAGAAGCGGCGAGGCCAGAGCAGGGGGAGGGAGGCTGGGCGTTAGTTTTTTAGTTTTTGTTTGGGTTAAGGACTTTGACTGGTGTGAATGGGCGGCATATGGCACAGGCAGCGGAAGGAACGACACAAAGGTCAACGAGGAAATCCAAGCACAAAGCAACTGGAGCAACACAAAGCAAAGAGCCTGGAATAACAATTGCAGTTATACTCGAAAGAGATGTCCTGTAGGAAGGGCTCCAAGAGACAACCATATCTAGAAGGCATGGGGCAGTGAACAAGGACATGGCTGTGGGCTAACGGAGCCAAAACGAATGAAGAGCGGATGGGGCTAGACAAACTAACAATAGTAACCTGGAACGTGAGAGGACTTAATGCGTATGTTAAGTGGCTCAGGGTCTACCCCTGGCTGAACCGGATGAGGGTCAAGAAAGCGATGCTGCAGGAGACGCAGCTGACATCAGAAAGACAGGCCAAAGTAGACAAGAAATGGGGAGGGCAGATATACAGCACCACGTTTATGAACTATGCACGGGGAGTATTAATATGGATCGTCCCAGGGGTCCCATTCCAGCTTCTTAAGCAGGAGACCGACCCAGAGGTGAGACTGGTACTAGTGCATGGCATGCTGGAAAACAGAGAGGTATGCCTGTTTAACACCTATGCCCCAAACCGGTTATAGGTGAAAGGATCGAAAAAAAGGATCGAATGCCCTTTTTTTAAACCAAAAGGACGGAAAAAAAGGGTCGAATTATTATAATTTTTTTTTATGGGGCGGTTTTCTCCCAACCCCCCGTTTTCTTTTTAACATTTTTTTTATGCATGCCAAACTAAAAAAATATATAAATAAAAAAGCATTCAACCCTTTTTTTTTCAGTCCTTTTGGTGTCGAACAAAAGGCACTCAATCCTTTTGTTTAAGATCCTTTGGGTGGACACCCCCCAAACCACGATGCAACAGATTTCTTCAAGAAGTTGGCACCTAAACTGGCCCAGTACAGAAAGGCGATGCTCATTTGGGCCGGTGACTTCAACTGCACCAGGAACCCGCTGCTCGACAGGTCGGATGATAAGCACAGGAAGCTGGCACCCCTAGCCAAGGAGCTACATAGGACCCTCGATCAACTACAGCTGGTGGACATCCGGAGGCAGGTACATGGAGAGGGGAGAGGCTACACACACTATAGTGCACCACACGGAACATTCACACATATAGATTACATGTTCACGGGCAGGGAATCTCTGCAAGACTTCACAGGGATTACCATTAAAGCACGTACACTTTCTGACCACCCCCCAATATTGGCGACATGGGCACATACCCATAGCAAAGCCCTGATACCAACATGGCGACTCCGGGCAGAGGCCCTGGGTGAGGGGGAGTTTGAGGAACACCTCCAAGAGACAATAGAGGACTACTTTGAGCATAATGAGGGCAGCGTTGAAAGTAATGCCATATTATGGGACGTGTTCTAAGTAGTGATAAGAGTGGCGGTGATAGGCAAAACTGGGGAACTAACAGGAGAAGCTACAAAAGAGCTTAGTGAACTTGAGAGGGAGACAGAATCAGGGGAACGACGAGCGAAGATAGCGGGAGAGGAACCTAGGGAGCTGGTGGAGTTGAGAACAAAATGTATGGTACTCTGCAAAAAATTAGGGAGACTGAACTACGGGAGGTATTTACAGTGGCTACTTGCGGAAGGGGACAAACCCAGCAGGCTCCTAGCATGGCTTACTAAGCAAGAAAGTAAAAAAAGACCCTATAACAGTGGTGGAAGACCACACCAGGACAGAGATTAGAAATCAGGAACGCATTAATAACCTATTTGCTCACTTTTACGAGTAACTGTATGCCCCTAATCTGGAGCTAGATCCAGAGGACATAGCGGACGCTCTGGCAGAAATAAGGCTACCAAAACTAGCAGAAGAACAGGCTCAGTTATTGGATGCACCCCTCATGGTGGAAGAAATAGAGAGCGTGATCACTGAGCCTCCCACTGGTAAATCCCCAGGCCCAGACGGGCTCCCAGGGAGTTCTATAAGATATTTTTAGAGCACCATTTCCCCCAAATTACTTGAAACATATCAAAGTGCATGCGAGAGTACACAACTTCTAACTAGTATGTCAGAATCAATAAGTGTCCCGATCCTTAAACCAGGGAAATCGCCCATGAAATGTACCTCCTACAGGCCGATTTCCCTCATCAACCAGGACACCAAAATACTAACAGCGGTCCTAGCCAACCGCTTAAAACAAGTAGTACCCACGCTGATCCATCCAGACCAGACGGGCTATGTCCCGGAATGGAATACGTCATGGAATCTCCATAGATTACACCACGTGATAGATAAGACAAATCAAAGACAGAGCAAGAGCACAATAGTGTTCCTGGACGCTGTCAAAGCTTCGACTCTGTACACTGGGAGTGGCTAGTGAGTGTACTCGCTCACTTTGGCATTGGAGAGGGGTTCCTTGGATGGATTAGACTGTTATATAAAGACCCCAGAGCAAGGATTAAAACAGGACCATTAATCTCGAAAGATTGGAAAATACACAGGGGAACCAAAATGGTATGTCCACTGTCGCCAATGTTGTATATCTTGGCTCTGGAACTGCTGGCGGTCTTTCTCAGAGCAGAATATGGGGACACCGGGATAGACATAGATGGAGTGCTCCACCAGATTTCGTTATACACAGATGACATGCTGTTATTCATACGGAATCCGGCCACAAGCCTACCCTGCCTCTTAGAGGCGATCAGGGCATATACGAGACTCTCGGACATAGCAATCAACAAAGAGAAGTCCCTGATCTTCCCCCTGGCAGATTTAAAATGGGTCCCCCCGGATAGCCTCCCGGTTCTGGGCCTGACATGGGCACCATGCTCCTTCAGATACTTTTTTTTTTTTTTTAAATAGTTTTTATTATTTTGGAAACAAATAAACAATACAAACCAAACTTGCAGCATTATTTACAACAGACTTATGAACATCAATTAACGCACGTTACTGCTCCCCAAATCCCTCCCCCCTCAAGAGCCTATTTGCATTTCTTTTTCTGTATCTGCTGCGTGTGGCCGGGTATGGCTTCCTTCCGAAGCTGCAGAATCCACCAATGTGCCAAACAGTCCTGTTATCAGCATTCTCCAAGCCATCAGGTTACCCACTTCTTCTTCCCCGCACTTGCTACATGCCTCCTGCCACACTACCATTTCAGCCTCTGCCCATTTTTTCAAGTCTCGCCACCATACCTCAACCCGTGGCTTGTGGCACTGCTTCCAGCCCATGGCAATCCTTCTTTTAGCAAGCACATATGCCAGGTCCCTCAGTTTCCCAACATGTTTAGTATTCCGTGGTCTGGGAAACCCTCCCAACAGGCAGGCCCAGGCCATATCTATGTTGAGCCTGACCCCTTTATCCGCTAGTTTTCGTGCCACTTCCCCCCAAAAAGCTTCAATCACTGGGCAAGACCAGAACATGTGTGTCATATCAGTATCCTCTTCATCACATTTTGGGCATGCTTGTCTTCCTGCGTTTACAAACGTAGATATTCTCTTCGGTGTCATATAGGCTCTATGCATTATGTATAACTGTATCTGCTGCAATCTGGCGTTTCTGGACACCTTCTTGTGGTATCCCATAGCACGTTCCCACATCCCATCGGTCATCTGTGCCCCCACCTCCGCTTCCCAGTCCAACCTCAAATGAGTCAAATCCTTCCCCACCCGGGTCATCACCATCTCGTACAGTCTAGAGATCTCGTGCCCTCCTTCTGATATGTCATATATTGTTCCCATTAGGACGTCTGGCTCCTCCGCCAGTACAGTCTCTGGCCAGGTTTTACGAATAGTCTGCACTAGCCTAAGATACGTGACATATGCCTCTGTGCAAACCTGCCTCTTCCCCCAGTTCTTTGAAATCTTTAATAATCCCTTCTTGCCATACATCTCCCAATGTGACCAGCCAGACCGATTCCCAATAGGTCCTAATTATCATTCTGAGTTGGTTGTCTCCCCCAGCTAAGGCGACTAGCGGCACCTGTGGGGAACACGGGTACGGGTTCTCCATCAGTTGGCATACTCTGCGCCACATCTTCCACCCAAGCAACATCAAGCGTTCTTTAATTTGAAGTCTAGGCACCCAGATAATCTCCTTTAGGTAAAACGGGGTGCAGTCCTGCCCAAAAAGCCTAAATTCAGGAGTTACCTCATCGGAGAGCCATTTGGTTACATATTGCAACTGACTAGCTACATAATAGGCCTCAAAATTCGGCAGCTTAATGCCCCCTCTGTCATGGAAGTTCTGCAACTTCCATAGCACCACTCTATTGCGAGTGCCATGCCATAGGAAGTCCCTGCACATGCTGTTCAGTTTGACAAAAAACTTTTTGGGTATCAAGTATGGTATATTACTGAAGAAATGTAACACCCTGGGCAGGACCACCATTTTGAGCATCGCCCCCCGTCCTATCATCGCCAACGTCAGCTTCTCCCAAAACTTCATATTTGTTCGGATTTTTTCACAGCCACCTCGGTATTATGCAAGTGTTCCCCCTTCACCGTATGATACACATCTATTCCGAGGTAGCGGAAGGAATCAGCCGCCCAAGGTACGGACAACACTGGCAACCGCTCCAGTGGGGCTCCTATGTAGCTCCCCAATGGGAACATGCTCGATTTTTGGGGGTTCACCGCTATGCCGGACAGTTCTGCATACTTTTCCATAACCTTTAGAATATACTGAAGATTTTCCTCCGGATATTTCAAATATAGTAGTAAATCGTCAGCATACAAGGATATTAGGTGTTTCTCTCCCCCCTACCTCAATACCGACCATGTCATATTGTTGTCTGAGGTACACTGCCAGGGGCTCCAGGGCTAGAATGTATAACATCGGGGACCAGGGGCACCCTTGTCTGGTGCCTCTACATAGTTGCCATCTCTCAGATATCACCGATCCTGTGCGTACCCTGGCCAGTGGTTCACTGTATAGTAATTTTGCCCACCTAACATAACCCGGCCCCATCCCGTATTCTTCCAGGGCCTCCAGCAACCATGGCCACCTCACTGAATCAAAAGCTTTGACTGCATCTAGGGACACCACCGCCATTTCCTCCTTGCTCCTGTTTCCCTCTTCAATAACCCCGTGGAGTCGCCTATGGTTATGGGTTATATTTCTGTTGGGGACATAACCTGTCTGGTCCTGGTCCGGGTGTATCAGGTTGCTAATAACTCTTCGCAGCCTATTGGCCAGGACCGCCGTAAATATCTTGCTACCCTGGTTCAACATTGACAACGGCCTATAGGAGCTGCAGCTCTGCCCTGGCTTATTGGGCTTAGGGAGCGGCACAATTAACGCTTCTCAAAGCGATTCCGGCAGCCGACCCTTCTCAAAAGACTCATTGAGCATCTCTAGCATAGGGGGGAGTACTTCCTCTCTATATGTTATATAAAACTCGCTAGGGAATCCGTCCGCGGCCGGGGTCTTGCAGGTGGGCAGCTGCTTCTCCACCTCCCCCAATTCCTCTAAGGTAATTGGTGCGTCCAGCTCCTCCCTTTCTTCAGCACTAATCTTAGGTAATTCCATGTCTTTTGGAGTTTCTCTAATCTCCTCTCGATTGTCCCCTCCTCTGTCCTCATATAATGTCCTATAATAGTCCAAGAATGCCTCGTTGACTCCCTCCTGGGTGTCAACCACCTCCCCGTCTTCTCTAGTTATTGTCCTAATCGGGGGCCTGGGGGTTTCGCTCTCATATAACCACGCCAACAAGCGGCCAGTTTTGTCCCCTCCTGCATGTTGCCTCTCGACATACTTCTTATAGTTAAGGTTGCAGAGCCTTTCCCAAAGCTCTGCGCACCTCTGCTGTAACTCGAGTACAAGTTCCGCATCTCCTCCCACCCTGTTGCTTTCGCGCTCCAGTTTCTCTTTTGCTTCCTCTAGTTCCGTTAGGACCCCACCCTGTAGGCCTCTTGACTTAGCAATAGCAGCACCCCGCAATACCACCTTAAAGGCTTCCCAAAGCGTGCATGCTGAGTCTACGCTGCCTGTGTTTACCTCAAAGTACTGTATGATCGCATCCCTGATATCTTCCCTGAAGACCGGGTCCCGGAGCGCTTCCGCCCGTAGGCGCCATGTCGGTATCCGCACCCTGGGGCGGCAGCACTGACAACGCAGCACCAGAGGCGAGTGGTCCGACAGGACCCTCGCTCTATAGTCTATTTGGGTGGTCTCTATCACCACATCTGGCGTGGCAAAAAAGTAATCCAGCCTCGTATGCAGTTGCAGCGGAGCTGAGTAATGCGAGTACTGTGTTTCGTTAGGGTGTTTCAGCCTCCAAACATCTGCCAGCCCAAAGTCGTCTAATAATGTCTGCAATACCCTGGCCGCTGAGGTGGGCCTATCAATCTTCCCATCAGATCTGTCTGCATTTCAGTTGACCATGCAGTTGAAATCCCCTCCCCAGATAACCGCTCCTCCCATACACGCGCCCAGATGAGTACACAGGTTTCTAAAATATGTTGCAGTGTTTTGGTTGGGGGCATACGTATTTATAATGCACACCTCTCTATTCTCTACCAAAGCCTTTAATATGACCAACCTCCCCTCTGTGTCCACCACCTCTTGTGTAAGTTGGAGCGGAACATGCAGTGCCACCCAGACCAGCACTCCCCTAGCGTAGGCAGAATACGGAGAGCCTACTACAGTACCTCTCCACTTCTTCCCCACCAGTTCCAATTTTTGCTGGGTCAAATGTGTTTCCTGCAACAACGCAATATCAACCTTCTGTCTCTTTAAGTACATCATGACTTTGTTTCTTTTTAAGTAACTGTTGAGTCCCCTAACATTCCATGTTACGATCTTAAGGTCCCCCATGGCTCATGAGTGTCTTCCTGCCTTCCGTGCAGCGATTCCCCTTTGCCCACATGATACAGATACAGCTCTCCATCTTTGCTTGTAACTTCTCGTACCAGCTCAAACTCCCCATAACTATGTACACAGCAAATTCGCAACTTCCCTCCCCTCCCCCCCGTCCCTTCCCCAACATCACACACCCCAACTGCTGCCCAGCTCCTTTCTCGGAACTCAGGCACCCCCACATCTAGCCCTGCAAGCACCAAACAATGCACAGAGCTCAGTAGGGTGAAGTCGCCCTAATGGCCACTTAGCTAAAATTGTTGTGGGGTGAAGAGATCCACTCTGTAAGGCTCCCGTTAATTCAATAATAACTACAGTGCTTATAACATTTAGTGCAATAGTCTGACCTTCTCTACTGAAGGCTGCGCAAACGACTATATTCAAGTCCCACGTGCCGCGCCATCTTGTGGCACCTTCCTCGTACATTACTTATCTCTTCCGTGCTCTTTCTCCGTCAGAACTTCTGACTCCTGAGGACATCCCTGCGCATCGAGCCATCCCATGGCATCCTCCGGGGTCTCAAAAAACAAAGTTTTGTGTTTATGAATGACTTTCAATTTTGCCGGATACAGTAACATATATTTGTGGCCCGCTTCTCTCAATCTTCACTTTACCGTCCCAAAGTTCATGCGGCTATGCTGCACAGACAGGGTGTAGTCCGGATAGGCTGTGATGTTTGCTGCTCCTCTTGTAATCGTTCCTCCCTTACGAAAGTGTTCCAATATCCTCTCCCGATCTCAGTAATTAAGAATTTTGGCTATCACCGGCCTAGGCGGGTTCCCCGGCGGCGGCCTCCTTGTTAGAGCTCTATGTGCCCTTTCCACCGCAAATCCTTGAGATAGGGCTCCTCCGGGTATCTCTAGCAGTAGCATGGACTCAATGAATTCCGTGGGATCGTGGCCCTCCAGTCCCTCCGGCAGGCCCACGATGCGGATGTTGTTTCGTCGGGCTCGTCCTTCCGCCTCCTCCGCTCTGCTCTCCAAGTTGCCCACTCTTTGTATCAGGGCATGCAATTCGGCCTTATGGGAGGCGCAATCCGCAGTATTCGGGCTAACTTCCTTCTCAAGGGACTCTGTGCGCTCCGCCAAGGCCCTGACGTCCTGTCGGAGTAGATTAACATCCTCCTGCACCTCTCCGACCTTTAGGTCCAGTGCCGTTTTCAGTTCAGTGACAGCCAGTTCGAGTTTAGATTCCCAGGCCGCCCTTAGGTCCGCAATCGCAGCTAGGACTTCTTGGTTAGCGCCCGATGTCGTCATGCCGCTTGCAGGTGGCTTGTCCCTGCTCTTGGTATTGTCTTGACTCGGGGACGTCTTAGCAAAGTCGTATAAGGTGGGCTGTTTCGCCTTCGGCCTCACCGTTCTGTTCGACATGACCCAGAGGACCTGTATTTTGCACAAATGACAAACGCGCACTCAGTATGCCCCTTTCACTCGGTCACCGTGCGGCCTGCTTCTTCCTTTGTTCCGGACATAGGCCGGCCATTTTGTGTCGTCTTTCGTCTCCGGCGCTCCTTATCTTTTCCGCACAGATCTCTGCCGCCGTTCTTCCTACACCATCCAGAAGTTCACCACGCGTGGCCCGATCATTCACACACCGACGTGTGTGTTTTCAGCGGTCGGCCCATCTTTACGCACTTTTTCGCCCGGATCATTACAGGATCTCGGGAGCTCCTCCAGATCACGTCCTCCTACATGGCCCTCGTAGCCACGCCCCCCCCTCCTTCAGATACTTGGGTATATATATATATTTTTTTTTATTTGCATTTAGTTCATTAACAAGAATAAATTCGAGTAGAACCTTTGCAAAAGAACATGTTAAAATCCATGTAAAGAAAGAAATCAAACATTTAAAATTGCATTACTTTACAATAGCACACAATACTTTAAAATACAATTTAAAATACAGGTGCAAAAAGGTTATATCATAATTAATATCTGGCTCCTCATTTACAAATATACCAATCGATTTACCATCTAAACATTTCATTCTCCACGCAAAATAAGTTATTTTTCTATATGCTTACAAAAGCTTACTAATTCATAAATTAGACTGTTGTGAACTCCTTGCATCATACGAGACCATAGAAACTCGAGGCAATCCTCAAACCCTATATCAACAAATTTCATAAATCTTACTGTACAAATTTTTTTAAAATGGGGACAATAGAGTAGGAAATGCTTCAATGTTTCGCGTGGTTCATTACATTCATCAAATCGACATCCCACAGAAGATGTGGTGACATTTGTTTGCCAATTCTTAGTTCTGTCTCTAGTATGGTAAAGATTAAATCTAAATCGAATATATGCCTTCCTGGTAATTTCACAGGGGAATAAAGTGATATGTGCATAGCGACGGATGCGCTGCTTAACAAAGGCACCGTATTCTTCATAAGATTTATATGTCATGATCCGATCAATAGTTACACACCAGTCTAATTCAAAGAGTTTTTTTTTAGCATAGCAAGGGCGAAGATGAACATCATTCACTGTAATATTCACTTCACTTAAAAGTTGTTGCATTTTCAGTTGATAATTATAAAAAGAAAGAGAACAGCGGATGCCCAGCATCTTGTTCATATCCACATATAATGAATTAGTCGGTGGATAATTCATTTTCGCAAAGTTGGATAACTGTCTCCATTTCCATCTAGACGATAGTGCCACCAACCCCAATTCATGTCGGATGATGGCATTTGGAATGGACATTGGCAAAAACATCGCTGCTTTTAAGAGTGAACCTTGTAAACAATCCAACATATTAGACATATCACACAAACAAATATCTAGTGCATAAAGAATGACACTCTCAGTCTTCAGGGACATAAAATCAATTAACGGAGTTAATGAAAATTTGCAAAACCGGGTATAAATCCTTTTCATTTGCGAGAGGAGTGGCCTGGTTTTGCGTTTGATAATGTCTGTCCATAATTTAATGGAATTCTGGTCAGAGAGATGATACCCCAAGTAAATAGCGTTGTTAATACAAGATATCTGTGTATCCATGATATGCCATCTAAAACTGCCCTTTTTCTGCTTCACTCCAAATTTCATGATGGCAGTTTTTGCCGGGTTGGGAGTCAGATTGTGATCCTTTGCAAATCCCTCGAAGAGTGTTAATTTCGTTTGTAACCCTACAGGAGTAGGGTCAAACAAGATAATATCATCTGCAAAGGCAATCCATTGCAAAGATATACTCCCAACCTTCACAGAAAACAGGTTCATATTTTCCCAGTTCTTATCCAGATCCGCCATGTATAGATTGAACAGGGTTGCTGCAAGATTGCAGCCCTGTTTCAAACCCAATGCTGTTCCTATTGGAGCTGTGGTACCCCCATCCTGTGATATTTTTATTCTATAAGTTGTATTGGTGTGCAATTTCATAATCCAATACATTAAGTCATTTGAAATTCCAAAAGCCAACATTTTCATCCACAACAAGTTGCGGACAACATTATCAAAGGCTGCACTCATATCAATCATTGCGATGTATACTGGATTAGAGTTCTTATTTTTTGCTCCAGCAATAACATGCGCAAGGGTAATTGCATTTAGAGTTGTACTCATATTCTTCCTGAAACCTGTTTGAAATTTAGAATAAAGGCCCTTGTTCTCAATAATTTTCTCCAAATCGTGAAGAAGTAAAATCGCAAAGATTTTAGCCTCAGTATCAATTAGGGAAATCGGGCGATAGTTTTCAGGACAAGAAGGATCACCCCTCTTAAATATGGGGACTATATTTGCAGTTAGCCAAGATGATGGAATTTCCCCAGAATTGAAGATGGTTTCAAATTTGGTATTTATGATTACTGCCCACATAGCAGGATCCGCCTTGTAGAGACAAGGGGGAAGCCCGTCTGGTCCTGCAGCCTTAGAATACGACAATCTCGAGATCGCCCAAATTATGTCACTAATGCTCCAATTAAACCGAGGGATCCTGGTAGGATCTAGCAATATACCAGGAAGAAATTGGAACTTATAAGGCAGTTGATATTTGGCAGTTATGTACATCTGCCATGTCTGATCAGAGATACAATTCGGCATAGATAATACGGCATTTTTTGGGTCAGCTTTTATAGTGCGCCATATTGCTCGGGTGTCATGTGACGTGATGGCATGGATTAGAGTACAGTTCTCCTCATTATGTCTTGAGATCCGGGCGAACCTTAAGTTTTGTTTATACTGAGACATGATTTGACTCCGCCATTCTCTAAGTCTTTCAGTACCTAAATCATAGTATTTCAATTGTCTTAGGGCTTTATTTTTTTCCCTTTTCAACAGTTTGCATTTCTGATCATAGATATGAATATGTTTCACATTGCTGCGGTTTTTACAAAATTTGAGCAATACGGTTTCAACTATTTTGGAGTACTCCTTATCAGATAGTTTTGTTCTTAGATTGGCACCGTATTGGTCAACTCGCAGTGTTTCTCGTGATATGTATTTGACAATCTGATCGCACAACCCATTATTCCACCTGATTGAGTGCTGAGGGCGATCAATTTCTACTGCTGTTAGTGAACTATTTACTCCTAACAAGTGACATTTCAATTTCAATGATGTTATAAGTTGAGCATGGTCACCAATCGATATAGGATCTATTACTAATGGGGCCATGTAAGCTATGAGATTACGAGTAACAAAGATAAAATCTATCATAGAATTCTTTACTCCTCTTTCCCATGTAATTTTTGATTTCATGTCGTATGTCACCAAGAGATCCATGTCCCAATCAGTTAGGAGTTCTCTAAACTTAGCTCCTCTAATGCATGCTAAGGTTGCAGATTTAGATAGACTATTTTCATTCACATTTCTACAGTCACAGTTAAAATCGCCACCAAGAATGATCTCACAGTTCTGATACATACTAGCGGAAAATTCTAAGCATGCTTCAAGGTCATCGAACATCTCATCAATAGTTAAATTAGCCGGATTCCAATATAATGAGATGATAATTAATGATGAATATCTGATTGAGGGTATGTCAAGATGAACCCCTAATAAACTCGGAGAGTTCCAAACCAATTTAGGTTGAACTTTAAATGAAGTGTTTATTGCAATCGATAAGCCCCCAGATGGGCGGCCTAATAAATGTCTCTTAGCTAACGAGTTAAAAGTGATATAACCATGGATTAGTAGAGGTTCAGTTTTCATCGACTCTTGGATTATAATTATCGTTGGTCTTTCATCGCTAATAAGATTGAGATGCCAGTTCGTTAAATTCACAAAGCCATACTTGGGTATAGAAATACATCACGACACCGCTGCCACCCATAAAACCAACATACAGGCTGCCCTGGAAATAACACAGAAGTCAATGGCCTTCTGGGGAACACTTCTGCTGGGGATGATGGGAAGAGCAGCCCTCCTGAAAATGGCGGTATTACCACGCCCACTATACCACTTCACGAACATTCCATACACCATTCCGAAGGCCTTTTTCACCAAACTAAACACGATAACACAGAATTTCTTATGGGTGGGGGGGAGAAACAGGATTGCGATGAAGACCCTCCAGAGAGACTATGAAGAAGGAGGTATCTGACTACTGGACTTTGAAAAGTACTATTTAGTGGGGCAGTTGCAATTCGTAGTCAAGTGGCTGGGAGAGGACAAACATGATATACATGAAGGCCAATTCATCTTATACAACAGCATAATACTGAACATTAAGAAAAGATGGCCAGAATGGACAGGCCAGGATGATGAGACGACAACACTAGACACATGGTACGATATATCAGAGGGAACACACACAACCTCTAGGCTATACGAACAGTTGTTGAGAGCAGACAATCCACAGGGGCCACACACAAGACAGAGCTGGGAGGAGGGACTTCAGAGGCCCTTCAGCAACCAAGAATGGACCAGGGTGCTAAGATACCCAAATAAATTGTCTAGGAACGCAAGATGCAGACAGGTACATACACAACGCACAGTGCATACCTTACGCCCAAAAGGATGAACTGGATGCAGATGGGGAATCAAAATAGGTGCCCCCTGCTGCTCAGCCGACATGGTACATATGTTTTGGACCTGCCGAGTGATACAGGCCTTTTGGGATAAGATCAGAACCAAGGTAGCACAGAGTGGACTCCAAATTTAGGCGGAGCACCCTGAGAAGTACCTACTGGGCCTCTTCCTGAAAGGAAGCAGACATGAGTCGCAACTAGCGAAAATGAAGGACCTGATATGTATATTGGTCAAAAGGAGAATAGCAATGACATGGAAGTCAAGGGAGGGTCCGAACATAGAATCATGGTGGTCAGATCTCCAGAAGTGGGAACTGGCAGAAACCACAGTGTGGATAAGAGCAGTGAAGAGAGCAGTGAAGAGAGGGAAGGTGAAACAGCGCAAAAGCTAACCACATGGAATTCCCTGATGGAGGATCTGTTTGGACACAGGGAGGAGGGAGACAGTGAAGACCCCACGAGAACAGAGGACCAATAAGCGAAGGTAGAAAGGCTGTGCACAAAGCCCCGGAGTAAAACAATGTAAGCACAAGACTCCGTGATTGCCCAAATGAATGTGTCATAAAGGAACAATAAAGTCGCTGGATAGTTCCAGGACAGTAGATGCATAACAAAATCCGTGAGAATTGCCAAAATGCCAGTTACGTTATGTGTGTTTGCATGTTATGTATTTGTTGTTGTAAGAAAAGTAACAAAGAAATTTAAAAAAAAGCTTGTAGGTTTGGTATGCACCGGCCCATTGGCCACCCATGGTATTTTCTATTACCACCCACTTCCTGCTCCTCCCAGCCCAAAACACATCCTGCTGGTATCTCCCCTTACCACCGAACTCGGAGCTCGAAGTTCCTGCTAGTCAGTGGTCAAAGTGTAGGAAAAAAAGTAGTGGAACTATGTTTCCTACTGACCTACCCCGCTCCCCACAAACCCCATCACCACGCCCTCTCCCACGCACACAATACAAACCCCCAAACAGATGCACCTGCTGTTTGAGGGAACGTTCAGTACAGTGCAGTGAAAGTGAGTTTCAACTTCTTCCTACACTTTTTTTTAAAATGAAACCATTCCAGAACAGTTTATTTTTTAAAATAAAAGTATAGCAACAGTAAAATGTAATTTAAAAAAAGTAGAGCAGCACCGCTCCCAACCGCTGCCGCCCACTTTGACCACTGCTGCTAGTATTTTTTGAAAGCAGTGTTCTGAGAGTTAATGACTAAATTGGAGCTATAGAGGTGCTGTGGGGGTAATACAAATGTCTTAACCAGGTCTGCCTTCTCCCCCGATTTAGATTTGCAAGCACCATGGTTGGCATTCACTGAAATCCTGTTAAAAACAAGCATTGGCAAAGCCGACCATTTTGGCTTGTGTATACGTGTTAGGTACTGCTATTTTCCAGGCACTGCTATTATATGCCCAGGTACTTGCTCCATTTTGCAGATGGTACCATTGATGGCCAGTTAATACCACTACAAATGCCTTTACCATGCCAACACAAAAGCCAAAATGTTATTAGTTTCAACCATTTGCAAACCAAGCAAGTGTGTGCATTCCCAGCCTTTCAAGTGCGTATACCTTTATAAATGGGGCTCCATGTGCAGGCTGCATTATTGCAATAGGCACAGATGATGGCATGTTAGGCCTTGTCCGTTGTCATTGGCAATTTCTACATTTCCATGATACTACATGAGTTTCAAGAACATGTCCGTTTCACAGCACGGTCATGGCTACTGAAACCTCTTACTAGCACTGCAGTCTCTCATGCATTTTCAATACACCGGCCCTCATTCCGAAGTTGGTGCTAGTCATGGCGCTATTAGCGCCATGACTAGCACCATTCCCGGTACCGTGTCCGCCCTCGCTCAATGGGGATTTACCGGTCTAGTTCGACCTTTGCGGGACCGGTACGTCCCCATTGAAACTGTCAATCCCAATTCCCATTTGAGCCCCCATAGGGCTCAATGGATATGGGGAGGGTGCTAATAACGGTACCGTAAATTACGGTACCGTTATTAGCTCTGAAGTACCTTTACGGATCCCGTCCATAATGCCTGGTAAAAGCAGGCGTTAAGGACGGGGCCACAAATGGAACTCATAATAGGGCGCAAAGGGTTTACCAGCACCAATGTCCTTAACGGTGCCCGGTATCCCTTTGCCCCCTACTCGGAATGACCCTCACTGCGTCCAAAATCATGCACCCACCCTCTAGCCATGCTTTATTCTGAATTGCTATAGTACATCCAATAGTGGAGCCGCATTCATTCTTTATAATCTGAGTTGTTGTGTATTCATAGGTATTGTTAATAATACCCTTAGTTTCGCATGATAAATTAATAATCATGCACTAGATCTGCCTATTCTGAATTGCTTACCGCTTTCCAGCTGGATCATGCGCCCACCTGCCTTCTTTGAGTGAAACGGCAGCCATGTTATATACCGATTTCATCGTCTTTTCTTAATCTTACAGTTGCACATGCATTCACCAATCAGGGGTTCCAAATAAAAATCTCAGCTTAGTACAAGGGGTAGAATGGGGCAAAGGCCGGACCTACCTGCTCAGTCGTTCAGGTTCAACCAGCCATTGTTGACACTTGGATCTTCAAATAGCATGATGACCACACCACACGCACTCCAATGGGCATCACCACGGCTCTGCACACTTGGATCTTCAAACAGCATGATGACCACACCACACACACTCTAATGGGCATCACCACGGCTCTGCACACTTGGATATTCAAACAGCATGATGACCACACCACATGCACTCTAATGGGCATCCCCATGGCTCTGCACACTTGGATATTCAAACAGCATGATGACCACACCACACGCACTCCAATGGGCATTACCACGGATCTGTACACTTGGATCTTTAAACAGCATGATGACCACACCACGCACACTCTAATGGGCATCACCACGGCTCTGCACACTTGGATCTATAAACAGCATGATGACCACACCACACGCACTCTAATGGGCATCCCCATGGCTCTGCACACTTGGATATTCAAACAGCATGATAACATTACCACGCGCACTCTAATGGGCATCCCCATGGCTCTGCACACTTGGATATTCAAACAGCATGATGACCACACCACACGCACGCTAATGGGCATCACCCACTCTGCACACTTGGATATTCAAACAGCATGATGGCCATACAATGCGCACACTAATGGGCATCACCATGGCTCTGCACACTTGGATCTTCAAAAAGCATGACCACACCACACGCACTCTAATGGGCATCACCACGGCTCTGCACACTTGGATCTTCAAACAGCATGATGACCACACCACACACACTCTAAGGGGCATCACCGTGGCTCTGCACACTTGGATATTCAAACAGCATGATGACCATACAACGCGCACACTAATGGGCATCACCACGGCTCTGCACACTTGGATCTTCAAACAGCATGATGACCATACCATGCGCACTCTAATGGGCATCACCACGGCTCTGCACACTTGGATCTTCAAACAGCATGATGACCACACCACGTGCACTCTAATGGGCATCACCACGGCTCTGCACACTTGGATTTTCAAACAGCATGATGACCATACCACGCGCACTCTAATGGGCATCACCACGGCTCTGCACACATGAATATTCAAACAGCATGATGGCCATACCATGCACACTCTAATGGGCATCACCACGGCTCTGCCAACTTGGATTTTCAAATAGCATGATGGCCATACCACGCGCACTCTAATGGGCATCACCACAGCTCTGCAGTTCGGTACGATATCTGCAATTGCAGGCCGTATATCCTACAAAAGTATTAACAACATGGCTCCCCACCACGGAGTTCCAATAAAACAGAGAAATTGGATGGGCCTGGCGATAACCCCCTTTTTCCTGAGCCCCACACCTCCCCACCTGAGTCTATAGTAGCACGAATCAGTTTATGTTCATCCTTCTGCCTGAATAACCCCCTTCATCTGTATGTTCTCGCACACTTTCCACTTGACACAAGGGCTCTGAAGCTGACTGCCAGAGAGATATATACCCCTCAACGTAAATGACCACAGGACTGGGCAGAGCCTGCAATAATTACTTATTGGAATTCAGGACGAACATACTTGCCCTCAGCACTTACAGGGTTAATAGAGAACGTTCACTCTGCTCTTTCCCACGTGGATCCATTGGCAATCGCTAAGTAACTTTGCAAACACCAGGGCCTGATTTACAAAGTGTTTTCAATGCGATCTATCGCATTGAAAAAGTCTTTTGTAAATGATGTGATGATATGATGTGGCATTTATAACACGCCTGTACACAAGTGTATCTAGGCACGACAAGACATGGAGGGGGAAACAAAGGAAAGACGAAAGAACGATGTTCATCAGATCGTGCAAGTGCAGCGAAGAGGGAAGGGGAGAAGTGCCAGGGGGAAGTGGGAAGTGCAGTAAACTCACAAGTGCAGCCAGTGGGTGGCTCATAAGTGCAGAGAGAAGGGACTGTAGGTTAGCAGATACTGACCCTTACGTGCTGGGGAGCCCGGAGGTAGTGCAAGGGCAACTGGTCATGCAGTAGCCTGGGCCTGGGCTCAGAAGGTGACGAGATGACCACTGCAATCGCTGCATCACTGATTCCACCTAGAATTGCTCATAATATGAGGATAAATTAGCCCGTATATTTTGCAAGGCAGTCATTATCGAGTAAACAACTCCCACTCTACTCCTACATATGACCTCCTCAATCCCATTGTGTGAATTCCTGCCTTTCAAGTGATTATGGACCTACCTTGAGCCAATCAGAACACTGAAAAAGCAGTCAATAACTACTGCACACTGATCACTTGGATTTCAGAAGCAGAAAGAGAAGCAGCAGCAAGCCTTTCTATGCATTCAAGAAACTGCCAGGCAATTTCTCAACAAGGTTTATTTATGTGACACCCCCTGCAAGAATCTTTTATTTTACTGCACCGTCAGCAGAATAGACAACACCCAATTTAATGCACCAAATTGAAAGTTGGAACATGGAAAAACGCGTTCACTTTGCTTCCCAAATCGCACCCAGGCACACCCAGCGCCTTTCTACTACTACTGCTGTGTGTGCAATCTGGGGAGCTGGCGTTTTGGCTGTTGGGCGTTGATTTATATTGGGGCAGAGCAGGCCTTCCCAAAAATGTGCTATGGGGTGTCCGACCGGAACTAACACCACTTGAATTACTTGTTCGCGACACACATTTAGAAGAAGAGTGTGCGTATTTTTCATCACCACGTTCATAACTTATCGGATGCCTGAGGGTTTGTGCGCGCTATATAAATGTAAAAAATGAATAAAATAAATAAATTTGCGATGTGCCGCGGCAGTAATGCATTATGACTCCCCCAGGGATCCATATAAGCCTGTTGCTCGACAGCATCTAAGGCAAAGGCTGTCATGAACGATAATCCCCTTCAGGCACCAGGAGACTCGGCCAGGCTCACTAGACAGGGCCTTATTCTCAGCATGTCCATGAGCTATGATCTAGCGTCTGATTCTGTTGCCAGACAATAGAAAAGTACTCTCCCGATGCCAACAAATTCACAGAGAGCCTATGGATGCAGCCTAGCCATTATTCAGAACGTTGATCACAAAGATGCTAAAATAGCTCAGTTGGTTAACGTATATGCATCAGAAGTCTTCACAAAGCCTGTGAATCGCAGTTTTCGGGCCACAAACCTGATCTAGTATGTATATAACTGTGTAACCCAAAGCTGAAAGTATTCATGTATCTTCTGCGCCCTGATACCCCTGGGTCTGGCGCGCATTACAAATAAATAAACAAACAACAAACAAAGTATACAATAAAGGGTACCCTTGAGATGGGTCATAAAATCCTGTTTCCACAATAGCAGAGCTTCAAGACGCTATACAGGGTACCGTGTGGTTTTACCACCGGAAATCACTTCCAAGAAACTTACTTCGCAATTATTTCGAAATATTTATAGGGTTGTGGGTTAAATGGGTAAAGGGGACTGGGGAGGAGAGATATGGCATGTACCCACAACTTAATAAATAAACGAACACACATTTTGAGGTAAAGTTAAATTACCTGGAAGTGATTTCTATTGGCAAAATGACATGGAACCCTACACGCAGAAGCAAGATATGCTAATAGGGGATTGTCCCCAAAATGCTGTGTGTTCTTTTTAACCCAAGACTCATATGCCTATCTTTTTTTTACCCCCACCCCATCTCCTCGTACCACATTTCCCTGAGTGTAATTGATGTTTATTAGCAAATGGACACTGGTCATTAAATATCTCAGTGTGTCAATCGTTTGCTGTTGAAATCTCTGCACGCTCAGCAAGTTAAGCACCAGCTGTTACTTTACACTGCAGTGCTAAAACCTGCAAGAGCCTGTACTTGGGATGTTTCAGAGTTAGAGTTCTTGGGGAGCAAAACTATGCTAAAAATGTGTGGGAGATTTCTAGCACACCCGCTGATGCAAGCAGTGTTCTAAAATCTATTTGGACACGAGCCATGGCCTTGTTCCAGAGGGGTGACAGCTCAAAGCATAACCTCATTTCAGAGGGCACATAATTCCTCCTGGCTTTCCTTTCTGTGCAACCTGGACATTCTAGGCCTGGAGAATAAGGAGTATCTGTTTTTCTGCACCCGTCAGCATTAGTTGTTCACATCCAGGTGGCAGCGGAAAGGCCTAAAAGCTTAGCCACACCTGAGTCAAAGGTATGCTTGCATCCATCGCTGGGATGTCAGTTTCACTCAGAAGGATGCCAGATTGTGACTGCATGCGGTCCTTATGCACTTCCCCTCCCAGAGCGTTGTTCTTAAGTGAATATTTCCTTTGACTTAGAAAATTAATCGTTACCACGAGAGTTCTTATTTTCCTTCATTGATGATTATCTTTTCTTTTGATGCACTATCTGCCATTACACATGTATCCCTAGCTACACAACCACATTACCTTCACCTCAACCCCATAGTATCTTGCCAATTTGCTGTCCTTGGTCTCCTTCCCCCACTCCTTCCCTTTTTCATTTCTTCTTCCACACTATCTTACAGTCTGGTGGTGTTGGGCGGGGCCATAATATGCCAATTTCTCTGACAGGTTATGTGGGATGTTTTTACCCATGCATCCGAGCCCTACCTCAAAAACTGTGCAGTACTGGCATTGAAAACATCATGATGGCCAGAGATTCCCAGAAAATGCCTAGGGAAATGCATGAAGAATAGGCTGCCACCCATTTTTGCCGATGTTATGGGCACAGAAGGGTACTGCCTAAAACCCACCATTGGACTACCCACACAGTAGCCTGAAACCATTGGGAATGGCAATGCTGATTGCCAAAAGCAACCTAGAATTGTGGGGAATTCATTTTCTTAAATCCCAAAAATGGGTGCATTACCAGTACTCACCACTATCAGAAAGCCGGCATTTTAAAACAACACCAGACTTTATTTTGTGTAAAACTGAATAAATGAACCCAAAGCAGGCAAAAGAAAGACTTACTGAGAGGTGGATACAATCTAAAGTTATATTCTGAAGTGACTTGAATGTTCATAACAAGACTGGCTGAGCTCTGCAGGTCTGCAGCAGCCTAACTGAAACTGGATGTAAAACTACCAAAAATCGAAAATGTTTAAATTAACTGAGTGACCTACTTTTGAGTGTCACATAGGTTGCAATTGTTTAAATGTCATAGTTTTAAACTTAGAATCAGCATTCTAGCTGCATATGTAAAAATAGTTAGTTTTATTTGAATGCCGAAAACTGGGTAACTAAAAGTGACATTAGCTGGGGCCTGGCTTAAGGAACTGAATTCTGCCCACCAGCTACCCCCGACAGGAGTTGAGACTTGCACAACAGCTGTGTTCCCAGGCCTAGCTGCCTTTTGCTGTTCCCACCAAAAGGGATATGACACTTCTCTGATTGAATTACCTGGGCTCTGCAGGAAATTGAACAAAGCCCCGTCCTGACTCAGGCAAATGTTTTATTGGTGGGAGTCGTAAATGTGGCTTCCTCCTGGAAGGAAAGGGGAGGAGCACTGCCTGTGAGAGCAAGCTGGCTTGGCAGAACTGGAAAAACCAGAAATTCAACCTTGTGCTGGGGGGAAACCACACCCCTTTGGGGCCAGAACATAACTCTAAAAAGATGGATCATTCATAGAGCGGACTTGTGAAAATTTTATAAATGATACCATAATTCTTGTGATTTTTCTGCCCACATTTTAAGAGGTTTTTAGAACCGGTGGTATGATCTGGGGGCAAGCTAGCAGTTAAGAGGGTATTACTTAAAATGTATGCATGTTAAAAATCTGACACTCCACCACCTAATGCCCACATGCTTTGCGAACATTTGTGTAAATTCGGGGACAAATCCAATATTGGTAACGCGACCAAAAAGTGAAATATGTTGCCATTTCTGAATGCAAGCCCCCAGGAAGAGCAGATTTGGACAGGGTATACCTCCTGTGATATGTGATGGGTGCATGTAATTTTACACAAATGTGTACCTGTGCAAATATGTCTTTTTGATCAAATATAGATTGTGTGTAATTTGACAGGGGTGGGTTCTCTGTATCATAAACAGACCTCATCATGATGACACTTCATTTCATTCCCCCAATCAAGGGGAAGAGGAGGAAGTGGCCAATGACAAGTGGAGAGGGGTAGGGCCTAGAAAGCTAGCCTCTCCACCCACTTTCAAAACACATAAAAGCAGACAGTCAGGACAGATAGGGACATTCAATTCCATTTGCTGCAACGCGCTCTGCCGGACCACACAACATCCAGAAGATACTAGATTCAACACTTAGACTTTAAAACTCCAAAGAACTTGATTCAGAACTCAAAGCAAGGGCCTAAATCCACAAACTGAGAACTCTTCTCAGTGGGCCTCAGCATCCAGCAAACCTAACAGCGATAGCAGCATCCAGGAGCCGTGCAGAAAAACAGAACTACTTCTTGGCTCAGTGGGGTCAGGGGGATTCCAAGAGAGGGGTGTTATATAGGGGTAGTTATCCAGAACGCATGAACTGGACATAAAGATATATCCATAAGGGTTTCCATTCAGTATCCCAGACTAGGCATTGACTTAGCTGTAGTATTGAATTGAATCCTCTTACAAATTGGGGGCTCGTAGCCAGGGATTCCAGATTAGATCTATCACTTGTGCAGATTAATACAGTGTGCCAGCTGACCAGATACACATATCCGGTCGGATCACCACGCTGTGTTACGCTGTAAAGCACTCCTCAAAGGAACGCTCTAAGGAAAAGGTCTGTTTTGCAAAAATAAAATACAAACTTCTGTAAGCCAGGAAGGAACTCAAATTCCAGAATGACGACCTTGGTAGATATGAAAATAGCCAGAGAGCACTTCTTACATAAGCTATTTGTGAGAGGTGAGTGGACTCATCAGGACCAGACGGTCTGGTTGCAAGCAATCGCACCCCAGATCACGGAAACAGGGTCAGATATATGGAGAGACCAGGGTCCCTTACATGTGGCCCTGAGTGAACTATATATGTCCTCTAAGGCCAAGGATGAGCACAACAAGATTGCCAGGGTAGCGGCATATTTATATTTACATATGGGAGCCATGCAGGACAAATGTGCTGAAGGCCAAGATCTGGCGAGTAGGCAACTGCTGGCATTACAGAAGGCCCAATCTGATATGGACTCTTCTGAGCAGAGGCTGCAGAGGAGCCAGGAGTCAGAAAATGATAGTAGGCAGTATATCATTAAAATAAAAGAGGACATGGATATACTGCAACAGGAAAAGGCTGACCAGGATAATAGACTTCTGGCCCTGCAGAAGGAGCACCAAGACAGTTTGGACTCCTTACTGCAGAGCCAGAAAAAGCTGGAGCAACAATTAGACTTTAACAGGGCATGCACGGAGCAGGTAGCCACCCTGCAAAGTCATCTAGATAGAGTGAAGGCAGAGAGCAACAAGCTGATTTTGAAAGACCTGGATACCCAGGCAGAGTTTGATGAAGAACGCCAGAAAGCTGGTGCCTTTCAAAGGCAGCGGGACGATCTGGCGGCACAAATGCAGGCTCTTAGTCAGGAAAGAGACGCCTTAGGCCAGGAAGTCTGCCATTTAAAAAGAAAAACAGAAGAAAATCACTTGGCCCTCCAGGGGCTGGGTGACCTCCAAAAAGAACACCAGAACTTGTTAGAACACACCAGGAGGGTGGAGGATGCTCTGGCAAGAAAGGAGCAGGCCAATAGCACAGCTCAGGAGGTAACCCTCCTGCAGCAAAAACTGGCCCAGTGCTCCAGGACCAATCAGAAGGCACAGAGAGAGAACGAGGCTCTCTGCCAACACAATGATAGACTCCAACAACAGGTAGCGATGCAGGAGAGACTGATAGAGTCTAGTAAGGCCTTAACTGAGGAACTGAAGGCGCAGGCTCTTGCATTGCAACAGGGAGCAGGGGCGGATAGAGATGAGGTTCGCTGGGAAAGAGAAAATCCTGAGCATAACCCCAGGAGCCCTAGTACCAGAGGCCTTTATCTCTCTCAGTCCCTGGACTCTGTCACCCCCATGTCCCCTGGCGCACATGAGCACAGGGCCACAGGGATGGCAGATTACTATCCAGCCAGAAGCATGGGGCTCATAGGCCAGTACCACCCAGGAATGGAGGGGCGGGCATCCGGGTATGGGCACCCAAGCACAGTGCAATTTAATGGGGAACCCCAGGAGAGTAGGCCCATTAAGGGCATCCTGAAAACCTCTGCCCAGTTAGGTCAGTGGGGGGGTACCCATCAAATCCTGGCAGCAAGGAGGAATCTGAAGACTCCTCTGAGCGGTACAGGACACAGGAGACCAGGTCCCCACATTCTGCCAGCCATTCCCAGGCTCGCAGAATCCGGGAAAACCTGGAAGAACAGACGGGAACCTCTGGGAGCAGTGCCTCTGAGTCAGAAGATGAATGGACCAGGGTTACCAATAGGGCCAATAAGACAAAAAGGGCCTTGCTTAAGGACCCCTTAAAGCAGATTAAGGCAATCAGGAGCGTCATCACGCCTTATCATAAGAACGCCAAGTATTCTGTTTGGGAGCACTTAGAGTTGTTTGAGCAAATGATGGAGACTTTCCATTTGAAGGACAGCCAAAGCTGTATTCAATATGTAAAGCGGACCTTCTCCCCGGAATACTCCAGTTTCTTTGCGGGGCTGGAGGACCAAAATCATTTAAGATGGTCCACCTATAAGGCGGCCATCTTGAAACATTTTTCTACTCATAGAAATCCTCAAGAGGCGCGCAAGGCAGCCTACAATTTACAATGTGGGGAGGATCATGCCCCACAAGAGTTTGTGCAGGAGTTAAAGCGTGCTTTTGCACAGACCACAAGAAGGGTGCGCACGGATAGCAGAGAATTTATTAATACGTTTTTCCATGCCTTGCCCAAATACATAATGACCCAGCTCGTGAGGGATTTTCACGAGAAAAGATCTTTAGACTGGGTCATTGAACAGGCGACCCGGATCTATGAGGTGCAGAAGCCAATAGAAAATAAAAATAATGCGCCCAAAAACCCCAAAGCCAACAACACCCATGCTGCTGCCAAGGTGGCAGAGGTAAAGGTCACCCCCGTTTTAGATTTGGAGATGGGGGGACCTAAAAACCTACCTGCACCTAATAATGCTAGGCCCAGAAGGTCCTCGGGCCAGTCACAGACAGGGGGCCAAGGAGGCAGCCCCACAAATGGGGTCCCTCGCTCTCCTGATTATGTAAGCCCCCGTTACAAGGGAAACAGACCCATCCTGGGTTATGAGTGGACTCCTCCAGCCAAGGGGGGGGATCAAGCCAAGCACCTAACCCAGAGAACTTCCCTCCCAACTTCTCACAGGAGGGCAGAAACTCACCAAACCCTGGGCAGAACTTCTTCCCCAGGTATCCACCCAACTTCCATCCCCAAAATCCTCCACCCTTCTTTCCCCAATTCCCTGAGCCCAGACAACCAAATCCAGGAGAGGGGAGGCCAAGGGTGGAGGGGTATCCAAATCTTCCCAACCAGGGGTACTACCAAAGAAGGGATAGCTACCCTTCCCGGGATCAGCCCAGGGGAGAAAACAGGGCCCCGTATCAGCCTGAGCGGGTTTCCCAGTTAGAGCGACAGGTTCAAAACATGGCGCGGGATCTGGGTCACATACTGAGGGCTCAGCAGAACCCTCAGATCGGTATGCCGGCGCAGAACGCACCCAACTCTGGACCTGGTGCTCCAGAACAATGACGGGGGCAGCACCCCGATAACACACCGGTTCCCAGGGAGGAGGCACAAGGGGAATGGGGGTGTAAAGCCTTAGAGGAAGCTTCCTTCCCAACTTGTAAACAGCCCCTGGAAACCCAGGAACCGGAAACAAAATCTCTTCCCCCTGAAAGTCTGCCTCCTAAGGAGCAGAGGGGGGGTAGGAGAAACAAAAGACCCAAACAGACTCAGTTTGAGGAGGAGGTACAGATCTTCCAATTTGAGGGAGAGGGATCCTCAGAGGATCCTGGGAAAAGGATCTTCTCCTTCAGAGAGAGGGGAACTCCTCCCAAAGAAAAATGGGTCCCTAGGGATGCAAATCCAGACTGGGGAGATGGGGAGACTGAGCTCCCGCCGCCCACCATCTCATCCCAGAACCAACAGCAAGAAAATCCCCTGGTTAAAACCCATCCTGGTGACTGCCTCCAAAAAGGGGGGGGGCGGCCCAGAACCGGAGCCAGGGGAACCCACAATGGCTCTGATCTCCAGTTGCCAACTTTTTCTTTCAGATTCCCAAGGCTCTTCACAGAATTCTGCCCAAATCTCTTCGCTAGCAATGTCCAAAACCAGAAAGTTAGCCCACCAGTTGTCCAAAAATGTGCATTATCTGTGCCCCCTTGAGGAGAAGGAGGGAAGATACTATGCCCCGGTACAAGTACATGGGCAGGGTACAATTTTGGCACTGGTGGACACTGGATCTGAAGCTACCCTTCTGTCCAGAAGGGCCTTTGACGAACTGAATGCAGGAAGGGGAGAGAATTACCAAATTCCTCTCACCTCTCTTCCTGGACAACTGCAGAACTTTGACGGGAAGGAAATTCCCGTTGAGGGGACTGCAGACTTGGACATTAAGATCGGGCGACACAAGGTGAAACACCCGGTCATAGTAGTGACTCCAGAGGGCACCCCTTGTTTACTAGGGAATGACCTCCTGAGAAGGTTGTCACCTCTAATAGATTGTGTAAACAAGGTCCTCTGGACCCAGACTAGCCGACCAATAAAATTAAAGCAGAGTGTCAACCATGTAAGTTTAAACGGCACCTGCCACATGGTTGAACAAAAATCTGACCAAGTAGAATTTCACTTCCAGAACAACCAAATTCCAGACGTGACAGTAATAGCACTAGGACAACAGACCGGTGATGGGGGGTCCTCTCTATTACTGAAAATCAACCTTCCTTCCAGTTTAAGGTGGTATTCCACACTGGAAGGAAACACCCTGAAATTCTTTACTAATCCACAATCACAAACTCCCACTCCTATAGTCCAGAAAGATGTGAAATCAGCTCAGAGCCTGGCTGATATTCAGCAAATTGGAGAGCAGTTGTTCATCCCTGTTCAGTTAAATGATGGGAAGGACTCTGTTCTCGCTCGAGTGTGTGTGAACAACGGTAAGAGCTTCATCAGCGAAGCCATGTTCCGCCAACTCCCAAAAGATCCAGCCATTCCCACCTTCAAACTGATAGACAAATGGGAAATGGACCTGGAAGCACCTAATTCCAAACATCTCCTGCCAAGCAGGTGTATGCTCAAAATCTCCATTGGCAACAAGAGCATAGTCCACAATTGTTGGGTCGTGCGAGACGTCCCTGCCGCCTTTTACTTAGGCAGTGACATTCTCAATCGCTTTGCCATTAGTTTGGACCTAATAAACTTCAAAGCTTGGTCCCGATTAGCGGATAATCCCATGGGCTTTGATGATCGAGAAAAAGCATTTAGGTCAGCTCAATTGCTACCTTATGCAGTTGAAATTTAGATCAAAGAGGAAGTCACCATCCCAGAAAGGACCCGACAATTCTCCCTGGAAGTGAAAGCTAAAAGAGGACAATATTTGCAAAACCCTGATGCTTACATACATCTAAATGCTTCTCTCCAACAGCAAGGGTTAGGGGTAAACCCAACACCATTAGTCAACATAGAACATGACACCATTCTAATAGAGGTGGATAACAGCGACTTAAAGAGTATTACTCTAGCCGCAGGCACCATTATTGGAATGGCGGTTGATGACCAACATTTTTCCATTGATTTAGGTAATGAACTGTTAGGGCCAACCCCCAAGGACTGCGTTGACAGTGACAGTGAGGACAATACAACACCAGACAGGATTTTTACCAGGCATGGGGGGAACTTCCTGGTGTACACTTCCTGCCCCTATGGTAAGGAAGATGTGACTTGTGACTTCAGGAGGGGTGAGGTGATTTTCCAGGTCCATGAGGGCTGCCTTTCCCACCTGAAGCCTCCGGTCCAAATCAGCACTCTGACCAGGGACTTCTCCACCCAGCTGGAGGAGGCCGCGGAGATAGCCAAACCAGAAGTCTTTCCAGGCTTCAGGCAGATGGTGGAAGAGAGAGTCAACCTAGCTGATGCCTGTGTGACTCTGGAACAAAAGCAAAAGTTGAAACAAGTTTTCTTGGATTTCCAAGATCTCTTTGCGGTAGACTCATATGACTGTGGTCGCACTGACATCCACACAACAACAATCCCCACGGACCCTGGCATGACTCCTGTGTTTGTGAAGCAATATCGCTTGCCTCTCGCATCAATGGAGTCCCTTACTGAAATAATTAAGAACCTTGAGTCCCGGGGAATAATCCGTCCAGTCCACAGCACCTTCAATAATCCGGTGCTGGGAATATTGAAGCCCAACGGCCAGTGGAGACTCTGTGCCGACCTCAGGGAGCTCAACAAACAGGTCCATACTTCCCGATGGCTTCTTCCCTACATTGACCAAGGGCTGGCCCAGATTCAGGGGTCACAGGTATTCACTGCAATAGACCTGACCAATGGATACTGGACCGTGCCTGTCAGCAGGGAGGACCAATACAAACTGGCTTTTACCTTTGGGGACCAGCAGTACACATGGACCCGGACTCCCTTCGGATACCTTAACTCCGGTAATGAATTCAATATTTTCCTACATAAGGCCATGCCCGACCTGGGTGCGAGGGGTAACCTGGCTTATGTAGATGATGTCCTCATCAAAAATTCATCTGTGGAGGAACACATAGCGGAGATCCGTTATGTTCTGACGCAGTTGAGGGCCGCCGGAGCCAAACTTTCCTTTCAGAAAGCACAGTGGTGTAGAACCCGTGTTAATTTCTTGGGGCATGAGATTACTCCTCAGGGTCTCTGTCCCCAGGAAAAGAAAGTGGAAGCACTTCAGAAACTGAAAGACCCCACAACTCTGCGGGAACTAAGGAGCCTCCTTGGACTGACTAATTACAGCAGAAAGTTCATTGAGGGCTACGCAGAGATCACCAGACCCCTGATTCATCTCCTGAAGGGGGAGGTCAAGTGGGAATGGGGTCCAGAACAAGCCGAGGCGGTAAAACAACTCAAAAGAAGCCTCTCAAAAGCGCCTTGCCTAGCTTACCCTGTCAGAAACAAGGAGTTCTTCCTGGAGACGGGGTTCTCTAATACGGGCTTGACGGCAGTATTATACCAAAAGCATGACAAGGTCAATAAAGTAATCTCCTATGCGAGCAAAACATTATCCTCTGTGGAGGAAAAATTCAACGATTGTGAGAAGGCACTCCTGGCAACGGTGTGGGCATTGACGAATTACCGCCCGTTTATCCAGGGGGAACACATCATAGTGGAAACTCCACACCAGCCTCTGCAATATCTCCAAAGTGATAGAATTTGGGCCGGAAATGTGAGTAATTCCCGAATTACTTCCTGGATTCTGTCAATGCAAGGCTTTCCTGTGGAGGTCAGATATGGCCAAAACAAGAAGAGTCCCCTCGCGCAAGGTCTGGCTGACTTGCATGATTGTGCCAGAGAAAACTGTCTCGAGGACGAAAGTCTAAAAATCAAGGACAACATGGAGGCATACCTTAATTCCCCACACAAAGTCTTTGATGAGGACAAGTGTATGGGAATGCCCACTGTCTATGTGGGTGGATGCTCTTACCATGTTGACAACAACGGGGAGAAAGAACTGGTGGCCGGCGTAGGGAATGCATGGGTGAATGAGTCCCCAGAACCCTCCGCTGGATACAAAATTGGTCCCCGAAGTAGTCAGGTGGCAGAATTGATGGCTGTGCATCAGGCTATCCTCACTGCTGTCCAGCATCAACTCCACAAACTGGTCATAATCACAGATTCGGATTATGTACGGAACGGGTTCGTGGAGCACCTGGTTAATTGGAAAACCAGAGGCATGTTATGTGCTAACAACAAACCCTTGAAACATCGGAAGTTGATCCAAAACATTGATGATCTGGTCACCTCGAATGAGATGACCATCTATTGGAAAAAGATCAAGGGTCATTCCAAAGTAGAGGGACCAGACAAAACTGGAAATTACTTAGCTGATCAGCTGGCCAAAACCGGGGCCATCCAAGGGGATCTAATTGAGATTGAGTCCCTGTTGGGGGAAATCCAGGTCACTGCTATCACTAGGTCCCAGACAAATGCTCACAATGACCTTTCAATTGCACAATGGAGCAAGGAGACCCCTGATGCTTATTTCATTACAGCTCAGAAGGGGGATCCAATTATTGGTAAGTTTTACCAACACCTGGAGGACCCTGAGAACTTTCCCCTGACGGATACCGATTACATTGGGAAAGAGGACCTAAGAGTGTTGATGAAATGTCCAAAAATGTTCCGAATCCAAGACGGTTTGTTGGTAAGGAAATCCAAAGCTGGCCACGATCAGTGGTGGTTCCTACCTCATTCCGAAGCCTGATGTTAAGTCACGCCCATGATGCGGCCACCGCCGGTCATAGGGGGTTTCACACCACATTGGAAATCTTAAGAGAGGTTGCATACTGGCCACACATGGGGCAGGACCTCGACCAATACTTGAAGGGGTGTCTTGTGTGTGCACAATTTCAGCCATCATCCCTCACGCACCGTGCGCCTCTCCAAAAGAGGGGGATGACACTGCCATGGTAAGATTTAAAAATCGACTTTGTAGGCCCTGTGATTCGCTCTGCTAGGGGGAATAAGTACATGTTGGTAGTGACATGCTTGTTTACCAAGTGGGTGGAATGTCTCCCAGCCCCAAATTGCAAGGCAGAAACTGCAGCTGCCCTGATGATTAACCACATCTTTTCTCGTTTCGGTCTACCTCAAAGGATTGAGTCAGACAGGGGTAGCCACTTCACCAGTGAAGTAATGACAAAGATGTGGGAGATACTGGGGGTCAAAAGGAAGTTGCATATTGCTTACCGGCCAGCTTCTTCTGGGGCAGTAGAGAGATATAACCGAACCATTGTGAGCATATTAAAGAAGTTTGTGGCAGATTCTGGGCCAAGTTGGGATATCTGATTACCTCTGGTCCTAATGGCCATCAGATCTACCCCTTCATCTGCAACCAAAATGTCACCATTTGAGTTGATGACTGGGCGCAAGATGGTGCTTCCTCAGCATTTGCTCTACAGGACCCAAGAGCAGACACTGATAAATGCCTCGACAACTCATGAGTATGTGTAGAATTTAAGGAAACACCTTCAACATGCTTTTGCTTATGCTCAGCGGAATCTAGAAAGATCAGCTGATAGCATGAAGACCCACTATGACCTGAAGACTTCCAGGAAGGAATATCAGGTGGGGGACCGGGTCTATCTATACAATTTCCAAAGGAACCAGGCCAAACAGCGAAAATTTTTGCCTACATGGAAGGGACCCTTTGAGATTATAGACAAGATCTCCCCTGTGGCCTACAAGATCCGCATCCCCAAAGGCTGTTTGGCAGAGGGGGAAGACAAGTGGGTCCACATTAACCAGTTGAAGTGTTGCCATCCCAGGCACACTCTGCAACAACTGGAGGAATCCTCTGGAATCCTAGAGGGTACTGTCTCAGATTAATTCAGTTCTAACTTAAAATATCCTACATATCGCCTATCAAATTCTGAGTTTCTCAATGTGGGTGTTTTCGTTTTGGAATGCAAAAAGAAATGTGCATGTTCATATGTTTTGACTATAAATTTATATGCCACCCCACTATATCAATGGTGGGGGAGAAATGTCCATGAATAGGTATTGCCGCTCTTCCTTTGTCGTCCTAGGAGAAAGAAAACCTGGAGACGGGCCAAGGAGGACGATCCGGAGACCGGGAGCAGAGACGCAAGGGGCCCAGTGTACCGCCCAATACTCCCATCAGGACCGGCGAGGAGAACCGATCGATCAGTACCGGATGGAGGAAAAGATGCTGAACTGTGCCATCTATTGGAAGAAGATGAGGAAACATCCCAGGTCTTGTGAGTTCCATCAGTGAAACAGAATGGCCATCGCAAAAGGGGGGCTTGTGGGATGTTTTTACCCATGCATCCGAGCCCTACCTCAAAAACTGTGCAGTACTGGCATTGAAAACATCATGATGGCCAGAGATTCCCAGAAAATGCCTAGGGAAATGCATGAAGAATAGGCTGCCACCCATTTTTGCCTATGTTATGGGCACAGAAGGGCACTGCCTAAAACCCACCATTGGACTACCCACACAGTAGCCTGAAACCATTGGGAATGGCAATGCTGATTGCCAAAAGCAACCTAGAATTGTGGGGAATTCATTTTCTTAAATCCCAAAAATGGGTGCATTACCAGTACTCACCAATATCAGAAAGCCGGCGTTTTAAAACAACACCAGACTTTTTTTTTGTGTAAAACTGAATAAATGAACCCAAAGCAGGCCAAAGAAAGACTTACTGAGAGGTGGATACAATCTAAAGTTATATTCTGAAGTGACTTGAATGTTCATAACAAGACTGGCTGAGCTCTGCAGGTCTGCAGCAGCCTAACTGAAACTGGATGTAAAACTACCAAAAATCGAAAATGTTTAAATTAACTGAGTGACCTACTTTTGAGTGTCACATAGGTTGCAATTGTTTAAATGTCATAGTTTTAAACTTAGAATCAGCATTCTAGCTGCATATGTAAAAATGGTTAGTTTTATTTGAATGCCGAAAACTGGGTAACTAAAAGTGACATTAGCTGGGGCCTGGCTTAAGGAACTGAATTCTGCCCACCAGCTACCCCCGACAGGAGTTGAGACTTGCACAACAGCTGTGTTCCCAGGCCTAGCTGCCTTTTGCTGTTCCCACCAAAAGGGATATGACACTTCTCTGATTGAATTACCTGGGCTCTGCAGGAAATTGAACAAAGCCCTGTCCTGACTCAGGCAAATATTTTATTGGTGGGAGTCGTAAATGTGGCTTCCTCCTGGAAGGAAAGGGGAGGAGCACTGCCTGTGAGAGCAAGCTGGCTTGGCAGAACTGGAAAAACCAGAAATTCAACCTTGTGCTGGGGGGAAACCACACCCATTTGGGGCCAGAACATAACTCTAAAAAGATGGATCATTCATAGAGCGGACTTGTGAAAATTTTATAAATGATACCATAATTCTTGTGATTTTTCTGCCCACATTTTAAGAGGTTTTTAGAACCGGTGGTATGATCTGGGGGAAGCTAGCAGTTAAGAGGGTATTACTTAAAATGTATGCATGTTAAAAATCTGACACTCCACCACCTAATGCCCACATGCTTTGCGAACATTTGTGTAAATTCGGGGACAAATCCAATATTGGTAACGCAACCAAAAAGTGAAATATGTTGCCATTTCTGAATGCAAGCCCCCAGGAAGAGCAGATTTGGACAGGGTATACCTCCTGTGATATGTGATGGGTGCATGTAATTTTAAACAAATGTGTACCTGTGCAAATATGTCTTTTTGATCAAATATAGATTGTGTGTAATTTGACAGGGGTGGGTTCTCTGTATCATAAACAGACCTCATCATGATGACACTTCATTTCATTCCCCCAATCAAGGGGAAGAGGAGGAAGTGGCCAATGACAAGTGGAGAGGGGTAGGGCCTAGAAAGCTAGCCTCTCCACCCACTTTCAAAACACATAAAAGCAGACAGTCAGGACAGATAGGGACATTCAATTCCATTTGCTGCAACGCGCTCTGCCGGACCACACAACATCCAGAAGATACCAGATTCAACACTTAGACTTTAAAACTCCAAAGAACTTGATTCAGAACTCAAAGCAAGGGCCTAAACCCACAAACTGAGAACTCTTCTCAGTGGGCCTCAGCATCCAGCAAACCTAACAGCGATAGCAGCATCCAGGAGCCGTGCAGAAAAACAGAACTACTTCTTGGTTCAGTGGGGTCAGGGGGATTCCAAGAGAGGGGTGTTATATAGGGGTAGTTATCCAGAACGCATGAACTGGACATAAAGATATATCCATAAGGGTTTCCATTCAGTATCCCAGACTAGGCATTGACTTAGCTGTAGTGTTGAATTGAATCCTCTTACAGTTACCAGTGCCTAAAACCACTACAGAGGTAATTAGGTGCAATTCAACAGCATTATAACATAACATATATTGAAACTGTTCACTTTCAGATTACACCCAATGCATGCTTTAAAACCATTCCAATTCAATGAAGCTTACAATGAAAATGCTTACCTTATGACGACAACCTTGTTATTTAAATACTTCAAATTAAAAACACATTTAACTCACTAACACATTGGTCCTCATTACGACTTCGGCGGTAGCCATGCCGCTACTGGGTTCGGGTTCCCAGAATGGGGAATTACCAGGCCATTCCGAGTTTGGAGGGCCCAGTAATTCCTCCCTCCAGGAACCCGGGCCCAGACCTTCCCCATTCCCATTTGAGCCCCAATAGGGCTCAATGGAAATGGGAGAGGGACCAAACAACGGGCCGATTATGAGCGGCCCGTTGTTTGCTCTCTCTTCCCCTCGCGGGACCCGGTAAGGACGCCTGGTTTGACCAGGCGTTACTTACCGGGTTCCGCGAGGGGAGCTTGTAATGAGGCGTAACAGGTTTAACGGGTCCGCCTCCTTTAGCGGAAACCATTAACCCATTCCGCCTCACTCGTAATGAGGCCCATTGTGTCTATTTACTTTGCTCACTATTTAATTAACATGTTTTACATCACCAGGACAGCTGCAAAACCTATATTTCTATTACCACTCTGTTAACAAACGTATAGACCTCAGGAGGGTTAGTTATCACTAAGGATAAGGAGCCTTTCCCAATTTACGGCCACTGGCTTCATCTCAAACTATAACTTGTGGTCTGGCCATTATACTGCAATAGTGACCCCTCCCTCTGACTATACGGGTATACTAGCACATGGATTCCATGATTGACCTCTTCTTAGCCAATCAGAATGCTTGCATGCAGTCGATAACTAATGGAATGGACTGAATTCTCAGCATTCTGCCTAGAAAAGTAGTCTAGGAAACTACACAAAGATTCTTTCTTCAAACTTTCCTCAGACCGAGCAAACAAAGCAAATGCAAAAAAGAAGCACTACACAAATAAATAAATACAACTTACTGCTTGACTGCACAGCCATGTTCCACTGAGGTGGAAACACAAGAATATATGTCACAAATGCCATAGAACTGTACAACAGAACTCAGAGCACACATTCAGGAAGACCTGTCTGTCATTACATTAATTCTGCCTATCGGTGAGGATGTTTTTTAACTGCACTTTCAACGTGAGAGGAAGCATCTAGTGTAATGGCCCAGAGTGAAAGCTAACATCTCGGGAGGATAGCTCAGGGGCAACGTGCTTACCTTGGAAGCAAGATGACATGGAGCAACACGGGTTTGATCCCCGGGTCTGCGTTTAGAAATCTCTGGGTATTAACCACATTATTAAATAACCTATCCTATCATTAACATATGGAAATCATGCTTTCAGTTTCCTGTATAGACACCTTTTGCTTTTACATTATATCTAATTCATGATCATTTTAGAAACTGTAGCAAGTGAACCAAGTTTATCTTAAAATGTTTTCCATACAAGCGCAGCTTTGTTATTTGAAAACTAACATTGACCAACAGGTTTTCCTATTTACTTAACTCACTATTAGACTACCCCTATTAAACCCTATGTTATTATTAGCACAATGTGCTGTTAGCCTTATAGATCTCTCTCGGGAGGAGTCATCATCACTTGGCACAATGACCCTCCCCCAACTATTCATGAGACTATGGAGTGGACACATGAACATCCCAACTTCTCATCCAGACCTCAGTATGCAGGCTTTGCCCACTGCTTCCCTTTCCTTACCCTGCCCTTTCCAGGTCCAAATTCATCACTGCAAGCAGAGCACAGTGGGCTTTCTCACTAACGCAAGGCACGTTAACAAGATTATGCTGCAGTTCTTGGAAAGCCTGCTTGCAAATTAGGATATTTGCAAATGACAACCAATGGGAGGGCTCTAACCATGGGAGAATATTGTAATCACCGTGAAACATTGAAGGCAGTTCAGGAAGCGCAATGAATTGTGTGTTATTTGGTGGTGGCAGTGACCCTAAAACGCCCACCACAGCCACAGCCACAGCCAGAGAAAGCGGCTAGGGCCTACCTCATTGGATGTCGATCACAGGGCAATGCCTGTGAAATGATAAATGAGGAGCGTGTTCATTATCCTCCTACAGGTAAGGAATGCTACAACAGATGATGCATGCAGATCCACATTCATACGAGGGGCATTGAAAGAAAATAGAAAATAGTTTACAGCAGGGATGGAATGCTCATTAAGTTACTGTTGGATCTACCTGCCCAATTCACACCAAAAATAACAATTGTTGCAGCTACAACTGAAAAGCTGAAATTAGTCGCCATCAACCAACAGGTACACTACGATCAGGAGACTAACCGCTGTTGACAATACCTCCCTCCTTTGTTTCAAGGGGAGAGAGAAGGTTTGCTGTCTTTGACCCAAAGCTCTGGAATAGTATTCCTCGAGAAATCAGGCACATCTCATGGGACCAGTCACTGATTTAGTCTGTTTTTAAACACCTCAACTCAGCCTTTCATCCTTCTGAGGTCGATAAATGAGTACCAACACAGGTTAGGTGATATTGTATGCATATTTGTTCTATACAAAGCTCTTAAGCGTAAGTGCTACATAGTAACACATCATTATAATTTGGCTTTGGATGTCTGAGTGCATTCACAGTAATATGGTCATATGTGCCTATACACACTGATATTAACAATACATATTGTGATACAATCTTGTATGAAATGTATATCACATTATAGTCATATCGTAACTATATTTCTCGTAGTGTACCTAGGAACAATGCTATGTGATGCCACTTCCTGTTTTATCAAGGGGTGAAAGGTCATGTTCCATCGCTTCCCATGATGTCACTTCAGGATGGGGTCAAATTACATCACTTCATGTATCAGAGGTCAAGGGCTGTGTAATGACACTTCCGCTACCCCTGGATTTTTGGTCAAATGACATCCCAGTTGAACTCACTATTCTTCTATGCTGACATGCACGATGGACTAGAATATTATAGGGAAACACTGCAATCAAAAAAGTACATGCTGATCACTTTGTCACGGTTTTCTAACACGGCACACTCCCTCCAGGGACTCCTTCCCCTGACAATGAATGTGGCGCACAATAAAAATGCTTTTTATCTTTAATAAACCACAGGCTCTTTTATTTGAGTAGGCCACCAAGCCGTCTCGCACCCAACCTTCACAAACACCCCGTGTCACAATGGACCAGGAATCAGGCCGGTGTGTATCAATAAGATACTTATAAATGTATGGTTTAATGAAAAAGAGAAAATCAAACAATTTTACAACAGCCACAAATGTTGTGGCAACACAAAGCAATGATTCCGCACAGAACAATTGGTTCAGAAATCCTAATGCAGTTTACACAGATCTCTAATGGCAAAACAGGAAAAATAATAGTTTTAAAAGCAAGTGATAGCACCAAGGATAAGCACTCCCTCCTGCAACACTCACCCCCAAACCTCAGCTAACTTAATTCCTTTGGATGGGAGGCAGTGGCAAAGGATAGAGAGAAAGAAATCGGATTTGGAATAAAAGCCCACCACCCCAAGATGGGATGATGGAGCAAAACGGCAGAATCGGATTTTGCTAATTACTCGCACGGCTGCTCACAACTGATATGGGACAGCTAGAAAGGAAATTTGTGTTGCTACACTTGAGGAGATAGGGTAATTTAGAGACTACTCAGTACACAGAACAACGTGTAAATGAGGTAAGAAAATCGATTTTGGGGAGAAAGCAAATGCAAAATTAAAATACAAACGGCAAATGGAAGGAAGGGGTTTAGCTTTCAAAATCAGAAATCGGTTTTCAAAGACAACGACAGAGGTACATAACAGATAGGATTCTAGACAACAAGGGTTGCTCTCAAAGGGACTACGGTTTGGGTTTTTAATGGACAGAAGTTAGCAGTTCATTGGGTAATGCACAAAATACACAGGCAAGTTCGGTTTTCAGTTACACAGAGACTAATTCTGTTGAGGCTATACTTTAATGACTATAGTTATTAAAGAAAGACACTGGACACAAGGGGGTTAATTCTGAATTTTAACCAGCTCACACCATGAATTTCAATGGGGAATTAATTGATTTACTTCAAAATAATGCTAAGGATTTATACAGACAACTGAGAGATTTATCAAACAAATACACTAACATACACAGGCTAATGCAGATTCTATTATGGAAAGGTGAGTAACTTATACTGGCAATTAGGGACTTTTAATGGGATTTCAGTAGGATGTTCAATGGTGTTTCAATGGGATTTACAATGGTGTTTCAAAGGGGGGAAATATTGGATGCAATGTTACAAAAGGAGAAAGGTTTATGTATTTTAGGGCTGGGGTTATTTGCTACTTACAAAGTAAGCCTTGGTTTGGGATTCAGGAAAGTCAGCTGGATCTCAGGACCCTCCGGACAGCTAGGCAAGGGGTCTGGTCACTGCACTCTCCTGGATGGGATTCTGGACAGCCAGCTGGATCTCTGAACTCTGTGGACAGCTAGGCAAGGGGTCTGGTCTCTGCACTCTCCAAGATGATAAGGTTCAGCTTTTACCTCTGTCCTCTTTCTCCTGTCCCCCCGGATTCTTGTGTCTGTCTGTGTGTGTGTGTCTAGTACAGTCCCCCCTTATATAGCACAAATTACATCATTCATTTTACAATCTGGGGGAAGTACTCTAGAATTACTCCTCCCCTGGGATAGGACAGCCTACCAGTCCTCTCTCTGCCCCCTGGCCTTTTTGGTTCAAGGGGAGAGAGCATTATCTGTCTGTTTGTCATTCATTATAGTTATTTGTTCCCAGGTCCACTTTTTAGCAAAACTGAGTTATGTATCATAACTTCAAATGTGTGCTAGCCACCACCATAAGAAATAGATAGGCAGTTTCATGGGTCATAGGTAATTAGGCAAGCCGATCGCCAACTCTTTGCGAGGTAGCATGGCCCCTTGGCACATTCTTGTCCTTTTCATGAAATGCATAAGATTTATAACTCTGCAAATGATTAAGCATGCTCATACTCTCATTTTCCATGGTTCCACCAATCTTCATATTTGTCCCATTTATAAATCAGCCAGAAACAAGTCTTTACTGGCCATTTAAGTCCACAAAGTCCTAGGAACATGCACTTAGTCTCTTCAGAATCCCCTGGGAATCACATGGAAAAATATCATAAAATGAAATTATTTCTTATTCTGAGTGCTGGAAAAAATGCCTAAAATGAATCAATCCTTTAATGTCAATTTGGAAAATCTGTCACATAAGAGAGGGCGGTGCTTCATCCCCCATAGCCAAATGTCTCCCCCTGGCTCAACTTGCAATAAAATACGTTTATGACACCCTTTGAAGTTCGTCAGTTTTTCCTTGGGTGTGGGTGCTGGAGGAACTCAAACTTCTTGGTCAAGCTCTGGCCACGCTTGCTTTCTTTGTCCTCCCTGCTAGTGCTGCCTTCCAGAGAGGCAGAGCAGAGAATTATACCATCCTCAGCCACATCAAATATCATTGTGGATTGGTTCACTTATTGGTGTGACTTCCAGTGGGAGGCAAGGCTTTCAATTCAGTTTTGGGCCTGAGCCCAAAAACTGGTTTAACTGGTATTCTGAGCCTTTTCCAAGGCGATGGAATCCTGTGGGGGAATATATAATGTACATTTCTTAGCCAACCTCCTACCCACAACAAATTTCACTAATATTTCTGTGTGAGCAAAGCTGTCCTTTCATATTTTCTTTCACACGTGTGCAAGCCGTGTTTTTCATCTAATGTTTGAAATGTGGTTCTGTAGGTCATGGGATTTTTTAAATTTGTCCTTTTGAGTGGGTTTGCATTTGCTGCTTGTCCATTGACAGGGCTCTCTGATTTGACACGGGATAAAAAGAAAAAGCCAAGCCATTTTTCATTTGCAGTGTTATAGAGCAGAGCTGTTCACATGAAAGGGAAAACAAAAGCCATGTCAGGTTGCAATGTTGAAATTCTTGCCCCACATTTGATTTAACAAAGCCGTTTTGTATGTAGTGCATAACCTTGTTATTCAGATGAAAGAAAAACAAACACAGGGCCATTTTTCAATGCAGTGCATACCTTCTTGTTATTTAGATGAAAGAGAAGTAAACCCAGAGCTGTTTTTGGGGAAATGTTTAACTTTTGGTAATTCAAAATGGAATAAAACCAATTGCGCAAGACCGTCCTTGGTGAACGGTTTTTAACTTTTGGCATTCAATGGAATAGAAGCAAACGCAGAGGCATTTTTTGGGTTGCAGTGTTCAAATGCTTTCCACAGATGTGCCAGGGAAAGTAAAGCACAGCAGTTTTTGGTGGCACTGTTTTCTGCAATTTTTCAGGTGACATCGATTTCTGTTTCAGGGCCTTAAATGCACCCCGCAACATGATCTCATTTGTCGAATTCCTGAATCCGAATCTGTAGTCAACAATTGCCATTAGCCCATGGCGAAGAATTGGATGCTGGAGAGACAGTCAGGTTTCTCGGAATGTTGTCTGTAACTACTGGCTAAGACCATGAGCAGAAGTTATCTCGGCACAAAAAATGTGCTGATGGGGGACTCAGAACGATGGAAGATTTTTCACAGTAATGGGACGTGTATGTTCTAAGAGAAATACTGCCCTTTGAACTTGCCAATAGTACTATTGACTCTTAACTGCTGTCAATAATAATACATTAGCATATGAATTCAAATTTTGAAAGCTAGAACAGCTAAAGGGTTTCTCAGAAAGGAGGCCACAGCTTTTGACACTGGACTGCTCCTGGATCTCCCTCAGAGTACAGCTTATTCTAAGATCAGGAGAAGCAGGAGAGGGATGGGAACCGGTGAGGAGTAGGCAGTGCAGGTAGCATGTTCTAAAAGCATTACTACTGTTGGGGAGAATACATATTGCAACGTACTGGGCCTTACCTTTGATTAGTGAGATAACGTATAGGACTATAATTACTGCCTGACTTGCATTCAGTGTGCATTCAGTGTGGGGCCAACTTGTACTTAGCAAATTCCCACAGCAGGGCCGTCTCTGCCCCTTATCTTTCAGTGGTCGATGACATGAGTAGCAATAAGCAGGTCCTTCTGAGTTGGGCGGTGACAGTAAAACTGGTGGTGTTTGACAAATTCTGCTGATTTCACCTATTACCTAATTAAAAGTTAGATCCTGCCATCAAACGCTGCCAGGCTGGAACCTTAAAAGTCAGTATCCCCAAAATACTTCTATACATGGTCGTATTGTGAAATACCACCAATATCAAATACCTACATTTTCAGAGTTGAAAGTCACCCTAAATCAAGTAAAAAAGGCCTCCAAAATTACCTCCTGCCAAAAGATCATGGTAGTTACAGTCAGAACTCACGCCAAAAAGAAGCCTGACAATGATGTGCATAGTCACCTCAAAGTGCAGACACACTATATGGGTGAATGACCACAGGTTTCCAAAACACCCCTCGGCTGTTACCCATAACAAGGTCCCCATTATGAGTTGGGCAGTATCCCGGTGATAAATGCGCTGGGATACCGCCAATGCTATTAGCATTACTGCAACTCGGTCTGGTGGAATTTGAGCTATATCCCAAGTTGCGGTGGTGCTGGCGCTGTTAATCCCCATCTATTTTAAGTCTATAGGGCTCTATGGGGCGATAATAGCACCAGCGGTAATAGTGCTGGAAATGGGCAGAAAGGGGAGATTTTTACCTACAGCAAAATGCTGCAGGTAAACCTCTCTCATTCCGCCCAAACTCGGGATTGGGCGGAGCGGTAATGCCACGGTAATATCATTACTGCTGCATTTGTACCGCTCTGCCCAACCCCTGATGGGGCCCGAAGTATACCCTTGCAAGGCAACATGATACCCCCTTCCCAAGCATCAGACTTGCAGGAGGAACACAAACACAAAACACAAGCAGCATATTCCATTAATAGCCATAGGTGCAGCTCAGCCCTTATACATGAGTACAAAAGGGCCACAGGATACTGACACACACCATAGACCAACAGTGCTGTACCAACAAGAGTGGAAGCGTCACTTGCAGGTCTAGAGGGCCAGGCAGCTTGACAAACAATGCACAACGATAAATGCTGCACAAAGGAATTGTTGGGGTGAGTGGGTGACACTGTTACCCAGGTCCCCCACAGACCACCTACTGACCACACTATGACTCTGTGACAGGGACACCATTCCATGTACAGTGGAGAATACAGGAGCAATGGCAGTGAAGTGATAGAGTGAGCCAGAATACATATTTGAAGTAGGTTTATTTTTCAGTTAGATCTACTGGGCCCACCAGCAGCGCAGCGTCCCTCCATAGAGCCTGCTCTCTCTCTATCAATTGACGACCTCACATTCCAGAGCCCTCACGTTGCTAACCGTCCATACTGTGTGTCATCAGACACATGCACATGCAGGCATACTACATACCTCCCTCCTAGTAATACAACACAAAATCTTTGGATCTCTCAGGCTTATTTGTCAACCTCAACAGTCTTTTGTCCTAATTCTTCATGTCATGTTCATTATGATCTCTTGTGGTAAACTCACCCTGATCTGCTTGCTCTTTCACCCGTTGACCTCTCTCGTGTACCCTGGTCTTTCACATCTACCTTTACCACCCTATTCATGTTCCAAAATCTTCCACCTTCTGTCTTTTCTGAATTGTGAAATACATCCAAAACCTTAAATAGTGAGGACCACTGCATGGGTCCCTGTCTCAACGGGTCTGGAAGTTTTGACCCTGTCACAATCACCTTGTTTCATTTTGTTTTCTCTCACAGATCTCCTCTCATCATATCTCTCATTTACTTCTCTTTCATCCTTTGTCTCACCTGCTGCACACTCTCTCGCATCCATCTCGCTCTGTACAGTTCATAATTGGGGTTCCCTCCCCTACATAGCTCAAAAGAGGATACTCCTGTCATAGTGTGGGGCTAGAATCTGTGTGCCACCATTCTGCTCATTACAACTGCCTCCCAATCTTCACCATTCACCCAGGCCCATCTGATGCAGTCTTTGATTACTTTGCTGAAATTTTCTGCCACCCCATTGGTTTGGCGATGATAAATGGCAGTCAATTTACATTATATTCCATTTCTCATTTCCGTTGATTTAAATTGGACACCAGTGTCTGTCAACAACTTGATCGTCATTACATTTATTGATTTTTACTCATTTTCTGCGCCTGTAATTTTGTGTGCCTGTAATTTTGCCTGTAGTTCTGCTGATCAGCTACTTCTTGTAACCCAAGCTTTGCATATCCCTGTAACTTCCTGTGCCTTGATACCTCCCGTTCTGGCGCGCACTACAAATGAATAAACAAACAAACAAACTCCACTGGATATCCTTCCCTCCTGCACACCTCCTCCATAAACTTGATAACATCTTTCGTTATTATAGACTGCGCCACTTTCACTTCCACCCATTTGGATTAGATGTCTTGCAAAACAATACAGTACTTATCAATACATCTGCCATGTATGGGGCCTACGATGTCCATGCCTCCTCTCTCCCAAGGCATTTTAGTGACCATTGGACTATCTCTTGGCACAACATTTATTTTCACTCAAACTACACAGTCCCTCACAATTGTCTCCACCTCCAAGTAACACCCAGGCCACCAGAATTACACTCTCACAGCCTGTTTGGTTTTTCCTGATACCTTGGTGACCCTCAATAATTACTTTCATCACAAAAGTAGATGGAATGACTCTATCACCTCTCAATTCTTAACCTCTCGCCACATGCAATTCCTCACTCACCATACATAGCCCTTCAAAATTGGTACCACTCACGATTTCTTTCCTCAACACCTTACCACACTCTAGCAGTTCTTTAACTTTTTTGAGGATATCAACCTCTTAAATGCTTCCTTCTCCTTCTTCTCTCGTTATCATTGTTTGTTCAACGTACAATAGACACTCTTTCTCCTCCATATCACTATCTTTATCATATCCATCTACAGTCATGTGCGACAAACAATCCGGTGGGTTATTTCTTTTCACAGGTGCATATTCCTCATCGAATGATATTTTTGCAGTGCTACTACCCATCTTCTTATCCGTGTTGATACTCCATATAGACCCTTCTATTGTAATTTCTCTCTCATAGGCTTGTGGTCCATGTGCACAATAAATTTGGTTTCCCAAAGGAATGTTCTAACCGTTTCTATTGCCCATTTGACTGCAAGCAGTTCTTTTTTGATGGTGGAGTAATTCATTTCAGCCCCTCTTAAAAGACGTGAAGCAATAGTACTGATATCGACTACCAGAGGCATCAAGCAAGGGTGCCCCCTGGCACTGGCTCTCTAACGCCTACATGGGAGATATTGTAGATCTGGAAGATAACATAAAATCCTTTCCACCAACCATAGGAGAAGAAAAAATCACACACCTCCTTTACACGAATGATATAATCCTTGTGGACCAAACAGCAATAGGTCTTCAATGCCAGCTGGACAACCTCTTACTGTACACACAAAGAAACGATTTGGAAATAAACACAGACAAAACAAAAATTATGATTCTGTAAAAAACATCAAAAAGAATTAAAAAATCGCATTGGTACTTAGAGGGTCAGCGGCTTGAGGTAGTGCCAAACTTTAAATACCTGGGTATTACAATCGACAGGAGTCCAGTGGAAACTCCTATGCAGATGACACTCTATGCAAAGATGAATACCCTAGCCTCACAAGCCAAGGCAATAGATACAAAATGTGGGCACTACTCTCTCATTCCCATAATCAACTTTTACAAAGCAAAGGTGACTCCGGCCATCTCCTATGGAGTGGAAGCAATGACATATATCCCGGAGAAAATTTTGAACAAACTAGGACTCTTCTGGCGCAAAGTTTTGAGACTACCATCTTCTACGCCAATTGCTTCCATAAGAAGAGAACTAAGTTTGGTTTCACTGAAATAAGCTATCAACAGGAACAGCTTGTTGTTTTATGTGACGATTCAGCGGACCCCCTGTCCAAAAATATTTGAAATCATTAAGAAGAATATGGAGGGTGGTAAAAACATGATGTTAACCAACTGGGCTAACAAGAACAAAACCATGCTAGTTGCAATTGGAAGCTCAGAGGAACAACTAGAGCATAATCCATCCAAAGTAAAGCAAAGATTAAAAGCATGGGACTGGATACAGTGTCTGGAAATAGCTTCAAAGAACAAATTGATCGCTCACTTACCTCCGAACACAGAACAAGTAAATCAAGTGATGAAATACTTGACAACATTTCCTGATAAATAAATTCTGAATGTCCTACAAACCAATGAGATCTTGGCAATTCGGGGATTATCGACTTCTAACACCTGCCTTCATTGTAAAAACAAGGACCATACAGAAATAATAGGTCATCTTTTACTCTCGTGTGCTGGCACAGCCACACCACGAGCTATCTACCTGAGACATCATCTACAAGCTGTGCACATCCACGAGGAAGAAGTCTGGTGGCCTAGATTGTTAAATGGAGATAACATATCTCTGGTCATTACTGCAGCCCGGATTCGTCAGAGCATCGGTCTGGAACAGGAAACAGGCAAAAAATTCCAAACCAGAGTAAACTGAGAACAAAATATTATTACTTCTTTTGAAATCATATTACCGAATTTTCATTAAAATGACAGTGGAGGATCAAAAACCCTAGTCTATTTGGAACCTGATGACAATCAGGATTCTTGTAAAAATTGTCAAAGACACAATTAAATTCAAGTAACAAAAAAAAAGAAGTAGCAGTAAGAGAGAGGAGAGTACACCCTGACATGTGTGGTGTCCTTAATGCCAAGAGATGGGGTTTGAAGTGGGGAGTGGTATGCCATTGTATCAAAGGCAGCAGAGAGGTGAAGTAGCATGAGGATGGAGGACAGATGAAAGTGGTGAGCAGTGGTTAGAAGGTCGAATAAATGTGTGAGAGCAGTTTCAGTGGAGTGTTTTCCCCAGAGAATCACAGAGCGAGTCCAACTCCAGGTAGTTAACTGTATAGTTGAAGAAAACCTTCTAGAGGATTTTGGAGTCTTTGGGGAGGAGAGAGACTGGTCTGTAGAAGGAGGGAATATTAGTGTCAGCTTTGGGTTTGTTAATAACTGGGAGGGCTTTTGCTAATTTGTAGCAGGCAAGGAAGAAGCTATTGGAGAGGGAGAGGCTATAGAGGGCTGAGAGGTAGGAGGAGGTGATAGGTGAGGACTATTCTATATGTTGTGGGGCAAAGGAGCCAATAAGAGCACAGGATTGGTTATTGGAGGGGGGATCAGTAGACGCTTGTGGTGGAGGCTGGAGAGAAGGGAGTCTTTGTGGATGGAAGCTAGAGTGGCCTTCCATTCCTTGGAGGGATTTCCTTGTTTGAATGATGGCCATCATGTAGAGTTTTGGAGGATGGGAGTCGAAGTGGTGAGTAATTCATGCGGTTTTATTGCAGATGTCCGGGCATTACAGTGGCCGAAAGTATAGTCAACGATGCAGTGAGGGTGCATTGGGGCAAATCGGTAGGTGTGAAAGGAAGTATTCAAGAAGAACAGCAAAGATGAGGTTTGAGTGAGAGTTTGCAATGGAGGTAAGGGTGTTTTTAAGAAGGAGGATGGGGATGGGAATGATGAAAGAGATTACATGTGAACACGTAGTGAAACATTTGCTGCCATGACAAGGAAAGAGAATGTTGGATATGGTATGTCGCCCAACACATGTCTTTGGGGTGTATTGGCAGAGTCGGTGAAAGATACCACGTAGCCTAACTACATGGATGACAATGTTGTTGGGCAGCATGGACACGGGCTAATTGAAGTCAATGGCCCTCATTACGACCCTGGCGGTAAGTGAAAAACGATGCCGGTAAAGGATTACCGGCATCCCTTACCGCTAGGGCCTATTATGAACCGAGATAGTGCTATCAGCGGCACCGTAATCAACGGTGCCGCTAACTGCGCCAAGGGCACGGTCACGCGACCTCCCATGCCGTAAATACTGGCATGGTGCAAAATGGGGATGAGTACGAGTCAGGCGGACATGCTCTTAACGACCTTGTGAAGGCCGTAAAGTACCATACCGCCATGGTGCTAATACCGCCATGGCAGACCAACTGTAAACGGCCATGTGCAGTATTCCAAAGTGACACAGGTGCACATAATCAGCCCATGTGGAGGCAATACAGACTGCCCAAGCACAAAAGGAGCACACCCCACCCCTTCCCACACCCAGTCACACTTCACAATGATCCCAATAGGACTAGCAATGTTGGGGCTGGAGGACCTGATTGCAATGGAAGTGCTACAACAACAACAACAAGCACAACAGGCAGCACAGAGGAGACGCAGGAGGAGAAGGAGGGCAAGGCAGGGCCAGCAAGCCCCACCAGCACAGCCAGTACCACCACGCAGGCAGCCCCCAATCCCACGCATCAGAGCCAGTCCATTCAACCTCACCACTGAGCAGATCCACACCCTGTACCGTTTGGAACGGGACACCATAACCACTATCGTGGACATGATACACGATGACATTGTCAGCATGATTGAAACACGCACCGCCATCCCCCCCTACTGAAGGTAGTATCCGTGCTCCACTTCCTTGCCACAGGCACCTATCAGCACACAGTGGGGCACTTGCATGGCATTTCACAACCATTATTCTCACGTACGCTGAACCACGTGCTTGATGCCCTCCTCAAGCACACAGACGACCACATTACTTTACCAGGGTCTGCCAAGGAGATCTCAAACACCAAAGTTGGTTTCCATGCACTGGCCGGCATACCTGGTTGCATTGGTGCCATCGACTGCACCCATGTGGAATTGGTGGTCCCACATGTCATTGAGGTAGCGTACCGCAACCGTAAGCTATACCACTCAATCAACGTGCAAATGGTATGTGACTCGAACAGGATCATCACACATTGTTGTGCCCGATTCCCCGGATCAACCCATGATTAAATGGTCCTGCGGAACTCCACAATACCACGCTACATGGAGCGACATGCAGGGCAGAGATCCTGGCTACTCGGTGAGTCGCATGTCATGGCCATGGTAATGTGAAGTATGTAGGTGATTGAGGTACAGATGCATACTTTACCTGGCTGAAAAGGGGGGGGAGAGATGCATGCTCTACCTGGCTGATATGGGGGAGGGGGGAATGCATACTCTACCTGGCTGCGAGTACCAGAGGGAATGGTGCAAGCTCATACCCCAAAGCAGACCAGACTGGAGCTCACACCTGACCACATAATGCGAGATGTAAGCAGCACTACCATGTGAATGAAGCTGTGTTCCAACCATTCCACAGCCATCTGCATGTCCACTATACCAAATCAGACCGCATCCACCCTCACCGAAATGCAGCTACATGCAATGACTTTAGCCAATACACAGCACCAAACACCATCTACTGAAAGACCTGTCCCCCATCACTGCGTATAAAGGAGTCACATGACGGTCAAAAACATCAATACACCACTACACTGACACAGAGGCCCACGTAAATAGCATAACACCTACTGAATTGCTCAGAGAGATCATCATGAGGCTGACAGCAATGGTGCCAGGATGAAAGCATTGATATCACTGGACATCTGCCAGATCACCAAAACAACCATAGTGGACTAACACAGTGCATGGGCACTCACAAGGTACTGGACCCCCCTGCGCACACTAGTTGATGGCATGCAAAACAGTCTATAAGAGGAATACACATATAGCAGTCACATCGTGTGACTCCATTCAGGCATTGAAATGGGGTTCAACGTAAGAGAGGAATGCATGCCATGGTGTCATTTGATGAGGTAAAATCTGATGTTATGACTAACACGTACATTGTTGCCCACATACAGGTGATACAGGCTATCCCTTGAAGAGGTGGCTCCTTACCCCAGTCCGGAACCCACAAAACCGGCACAAGGAGGACTATAATCGTGCACATACAAGAACCCGTGTGGTGATTGAGCAGACATTTGGCCTCTTGAAGGCACGGTTTCGGTGCCTCAGCAGGTCTGGTGGGGCACTCCTGTACCGTCATGAGAAGGTTGCAAAGATCGTCATGGCATGTGTACTGCTACACAATATGTTCCCCTGCCCCCTGACGCTGAACTGCAACCACCTGACGAAGAGGATGAGGAGGGTGGGGATGGTGCAGTACCTCAGGGAGGAAGCGATGCACAGGAGGGACGTGCCATGCGTCAGACTTAACCAATGCTTCTAGCACACATGGACGGGGCGTGTCACATGGTGATGGCACTTGGGGCACTGGGTGTGTCTGGGACATGCACACTGTGGACTGTTCACCAATAAAGCACACGTACGCAATTAACAATGTCCACCACACATGTGATTTGTGCATAACCAAAAAGTGTATTGTAATAGAAAATTTAAGTGAACACACCCACTCCCCCCTCCCCCCTCAACTTCCCCCTCCCCCTCAACTCCCCAACACACCCATTCCCCCCTCCCCCCTCAACTTCCCCCTCCCCCCTCAACTCCCCAACACACCCATTCCCGCCTCCCCCCTCAACTCCCCCCTCCACCCTCAACTCCCCAACACACCCACTCCCCCTCTCCCCTGAACTCCCCCCTCCCCCCTGAACTCCCCAGAACATGGTGTGGATGCCTGTGCTCAAGTGCATCATGTGGGATTGTTCCACAGGGCGGCCTCTATTGGCACCCCCCTCTCCCGGCACCCGGTGCACCCCTGTCTGTACGCCGCAAGTTCCTGCCCGAGCTGCGGACGGGGCTGGTTCGGGTAGAACTGGCAGCCGAGGAGGAACTGGGCTGCTCACAAGGACGCATGTCCCTCATAGTTTGAACAAGCTCCGAGAGTATGTGCCGCACCGCGGCTAGTTCAGCACAAATATCCTTTGAGGTGGATATTATGGCTGCCTTTACAGTTTCTGCACAATCTTGCATTTCCCCCCTTGCGCTGGCGCATTCTGCCACATGCTGTGTCAAGAGGGAGGCCAGTTGTTCTTGCCGCGTGATGATTTCATGCATCGGGTTCTGTGTTTTTTGGCCTGTGGATGCTGCTACTGGCGTGTCCATTGAGCTGCTCCCCTCCTGGACATCTGCCACTGGGCATGGAGTGGCCGGCCATGAGTTATCAGGAGATTGCTCCTGTGTGCCATCGTCATGCTGGCTGCATGGGGACAGGTAGGGGAATGAAGGGGGGGAATGGGGAGACCCACAACAACATCAACATCCCCTTCTTCATTGTCTGAACTGGCAGCGGTGGCAGCAGTCTCCCCAATCGTGCTGCTTCCCGCAGACCCAGTGCCTTCAGTAGACACCACTGGGCAGATGGTTGTCGTTGGTGCTGCCGTAGTGCCTGACTTGCTGCACATCAGTGCCATGGACTGTGATGTGCTTGTGGATTTTGGCTGCTGTGGGGGTTTTATTTTTGCACCAGAGGTGGAGGGACGGTGTTTTGGGTCTTCGGACCTGGCCTTCTTGGCAGGTGTAGTGCCAGTGTCTTTGTCGGCACTGTCCGAATGAGAGCCTGTGGTAGACCAAAGGGGGGAAAGGGTTAGTAATGGGTCTGCGGACATTGAGCAGGCATTGAGATGGCTGCATTCATTATGATTACTAGATGGTGCACATTGGAGGCAGTGACATACAGGTTGTCTCCCTATTAGGTGGTAGAGGCATGGAGGCATGTGGGTGGCTACAGAAAGGGTGTGCATAATGCATGTGTATGAGGTGTTGTGTTGACCCTATTAGGCATCATTGCACTCCCCAAAAATCTGGTCTTGAGTGAGTTTTGCATGGCTGGATTTAAGGCACCTACCTGCGTCGCCTGATGTCAGGGCTCCTCTCTCCATATCTCTGACCCCCTCTATGCTCTCTGTGCCTATGGTTGCGGCACATATCTCCTCCCACGGCTGCTTTTTGATGGGCGAATCAGCTCCTCCGCCAGTCGCCATGCCCAGATTTCTATTCGCTGCCAGTATACTCCTAACGCGGAGACGTAGATCGTCCCACCTTTTTCTGCACTGTCTTTCATTTCGGGGTGTTGTGCCAACTGCACTGACCCTCTGGGCTACCATGGCCCATATGGCCTTCTTCCTCATGATCGCCGGTCTGTTCATCTCTGTTGAGAATGCTACATCAACATGCTCTTCATAGCTCTCAACTCACCCGCTTTTGGAGGGTGTCACCCTCCTTGAAAGCAGATGAATCACCCCGCCAAGTCCCTCATATGCCCATTCACTTCTATGGCCTCTCACCCGCCGAAAAGAAAAACAAGTGTTTTCACCCGCCTTGCTGACAAAAAAGGTTGAGAGCTATAGCTCTTGTAGGGTTTCAGCCAACATATTTAGCTCCTCCCTAGAAAAGCGCTCCTGCCGCAGCCGATCTCCATTTTTTTTCAGAACTTTAGGCATTCTGATGATTGATGGGTGTAAGGTTTGTAGAGGTCGTGGGGGTCAGGTGTCCACTGGTTGAAGAGGATGGCAATGGATTGTGTTTTTAAAGATGGCCGCCGTGCTCTTTCCCGTTCCTGTGCGGTGAAGCAACTTCCGGATCCGCTTATTTGCGGTCACCGCTAATTGTGGTTCCCGCTATTTGTGGTCACCACTATTAGCGGTAACCGCTAATATCGATAGCTAGGGTGGCGGACGTGCTATTTGCACGACATACAATACCGGTAAGTGGCGTTTATAGGACTTTACCGGCATGGCGGTGATTACATTACTGGCATGGCGCAATGCTCGCGCCCGAGATGTCGTAATGTGCCGCTTTTAGCGGTATCTGGCCAGCACGCACACGTTAATTGCGCCTTGCCGGTAATGACCGTTACTTACCGCCAGGGTAGTAATGAGGGCCAATGATACATATTCTCACTGGATTACATGTATTGAGAGCTCTCAGGACAACTAGAAAAACAGGCAACACATTGATATTGATATTGATATTTTATTTCTATCGTGCTCATACACAAGTGTTTCATGATTCATTCACCTATAGCTCACCTGCTTATTGTGTCACACCACAGAAAAATACACATGAATATTATTTCCCTAAATACGAACACCCACCATGCCCCTCCATAGCCCAACACCTCCAAAAACACACCCCTCGTTTTAGTGGCACACCCTACCTCTTTGCGGCCCAAATAGCACACCCTGGCCCTTAGCAACACATTCTACTCCCTTGCTAGCTCAACGCACCAGAAAACACATTGAGCCTCATTCTGAGATTGGTGGTAGTCATGGCGCTATTTGCCATGACTGCCACCAATAACGGGTCCGGCACCGGTGTAGTTCAATGGCGACTTACCGGTCTAGTCCGACCCTGGCGGGACCGGTAAGTCCCCATTGAACATGCCATCCCCCATTCCCACTTGAGCCCCCATGGGGTTCAATGGGAAAGGGGAGGGTGCTAATAACGGGCTTGCGACGTGCAAGCCCGTTATTAGCGCCCTGATCCCTTAGCGGGACCCGTAAGGGACGTGTGGTCTGACCACACGTTCCTTACGGTCCCCGCCAAGGGACCTCGGAATAGGGCATTAGGGGATTACCGGCACCAGTCTCCTTACCGGTGCCCGGTATCCTTTACCGCCCTACTCGTAATGAGTAACATCCTACATCCTTCCTAGCATGGCACACCAGACATCATACCTCTAACTTTAGTGGCACATCCTACGCCCTTGCTAGCTTAATGCCCTATATCAGTGGTCTGTAACCTTTAGCTCTCCAGATGTTTTGGACTACAAATCCCATCAGCCCAAGCTAGCATAGCCAATGGAGAGGTATCATAGGAGATGTAGTCTAAAACATCTGGAGTTTGCAGTCCCCTGTCGTGCATAAAAGAGGGCAGTCGATTTCCCCATGGCACCTTACTTTAATGTATCATCTTTGTACAGTCCCTGGAAGAAGGGTAATGTAGCACAGCAGCCTGGAAGAATAGTACTGTGGGCTCTGGGAGGCCGAGGGCGTAGTGATAGTTATGGATGTAGATGTGTCATCTACATTACAACTGTTTGCGTGCGATGGAGATGCAGCCAGTGTGTACACATTGAGATAAACGGCGCCCAGATTGTGAATGTTTTACATCTCCATGTCAGAACAGAACAATCTTTCAGTCTGACTATGGGAATTTTGATGCGTTCCGTAGCGCTATCTACCACCCATAGATCATCATAACAGTTGTATGAGATGACATTATCCCTAGTGACAGTCATGAATTAATATTGGTATTTTAAGTACAATTCCCTACATGCCTTTTGACCTTACAAAGTTTCTTTAAAAACATTTTAAATCCAAGTCGTATTAGGAGGTAAGATCACACAAATCAGAGATCATGACAGAGTTCCAGTAAATCAGACTAAGAATGCTTGATCTAGATCAATGGCATCCATCACCTGGTATCAACTGGCATGCCTGGTATCCATGGTATATAACTGATATACCTAGGATATTCCAGGTACCCATCAGGTGCTATATACCAGGTATCAATCACCTGGTATCAACTAATATGCCAGCTATCCATGGTATATAACTGGTATGCCTAGGATATTCCAGGTGCCCATCAGTTTATATACACCAGGTATCCATAACCTGGTATCAACTGGTATGCTAGGTACCCATGGTATATAACTGGTATGCTTGGGATATTCCAGGTATCCTTCAGCTGATATAAACCAGGTATCCATCAACTGGTATGCCAGGTATCCATGGTATATAAATGGTATGCCTAGAATTTGCCAGGTATCCATCAGCTGCTATAAATCAGGTATCTATCACCTGGAATCAACTGGTATGCCAGGTATCCATGGTATATAACTGGTATTTTGGGAATTTTCCAGGTATCCATCACCTGGTATCAACTGGCATGCCTGGTATCCATGGTATATAACCGATATGCCTAGGATATTCCAGGTACCCATCAGCTGCTATATACCAGGTATCAATCACCTGCTATCAACTAGTATGCCAGCTATTCATGGTATATAACTGGTATGCCTGGGATATTCCAGGTGCCCATCAGCTCATATACTCCAGGTATCCATAACCTGGAATCAACTGGTATGCTAGGTACCCATGGTATATAACTGGTATGCTTGGGATATTCCAGGTATCCTTCAGCTGATATAAACCAGGTATCCATCAACTGGTATGCCAGGTATCCGTGGTATATACATGGTATGCCTAGAATTTACCAGGTATCCATCAGCTGCTATAAATCAAGTATCCATCACCTGGAATCAACTGGTATGCCAGGTATCCATGGTATATAACTGGCATTTCGGGAATTTGCCAGGTATCCATCACCTGGTATCAACTGGCATGCCGGGTATCCATGGTATATAACTGATATGCCTAGGATATTCTAGGTATCCATCAGCTGTTATAAATCAGGTCACCTGGAATCAACTGGTATGCCAGGTTTCCATAGTATATAACTGGTATTTTGGGAATTTGCCAGTATCCATCACGTGGTATGATATGATATGATATATGATATTTTATTTATATTGTGCTCATACACAGGTGTTTCAGAGCGCAACCAAGCAAAGGGAGGGGAACAGGGCAGAGAACAAAAACAACGATCTTACTAGGCCCAGTGACATTGAGAACGTGCAAGTGCATGGGGAAGGGAAAAGGGGGAAAATACATGGGAGGGATTGGAAAGTGCAGAGCATAAGAGAGGACAAGATAAATGATAAGTAAATAAATAAATAAATACAGTGATTCAAAACAGTGGTAGTGCAGCCTTTGAGGGCCAAGTGCAAGGTTAGTGAGCTGCAAGAAATCAGCATTTTTTGAAAAATCTTGGCATTGCTTGCCAAAAGTCGCCACTTACTTCCAGACGCCATTGGCCTCCACGAGGCAGCCGCCTTTCCATCATGGCCACCCGAAAATCTGCCATGGAATCCACAGTCGTCTGCAGGCTGCAGTCGCTGTGATTGGCTCACGGATCCCTCTTCAGCCAATCACACTCGCCGGCAGGTGAACGCCGGCACACCCACTAAGGCTGCCCAACAAGACAGCCCTGTCTTGAGGCTGTCCGGAGCCATAGGAGCCTGGGGCCCAGAACTCTGCCCACTGCTCCGCTCCAGGTAAGCAGACTTGCTACAGTGCTCCCCGTAGCACCCACTTTCACGGGTTCACCCCATAAAAATGCACGGCGAGTACATTCGCAAAACCCACGTTCCTCAAAATGGATCTCTGCCTCTGTGTATCCACACGTCGGCAATCCCTCTGTAAAGCCTCAAACACATATCTCATTATGGTTTTATCCCACAGTATGTACTACATTGCTTAATTGCCGCCATAGCAGGCACAATACTCTTAATATTTTTGATTGTTAGCCACAACTATTGCTCAGATATCCTCAGCACTGCCACTACTGCTCCCTAGCCTCTAGTGATTGCTTTGCCACTACTGTTCTCTAGCCCGTAATGATTGCATTGCCACTACTGTTTCTTAGCCCTAGTGATTGCTCTGCCACTACTGTTCTCTAGCCCGTAATGATTGCATTGCCACTACTGTTTCTTAGCCCTAGTGATTGCTCTGCCACTACTGTTCTCTAGCCCGTAATGATTGCATTGCTAGTACTGTTTCTTAGCCTCTAGTGATTGCATATTGCCCATAGTGCTAACGGCCTCTCCAAGTTATTACTGTCCTAGCGAATACACGTCAGTTAGACTGATCAGTCTAGATTGCTACTCTCATCCAACATGTACACCCTGCCTCTACTCATATGCATGTTAGGCACCCTGCTCACACGCTATCGCAGGCCAGGTCCAGACAACCACACGTACAACAGCAGCCTTCACTCCAACACCATGGACTTCCTGCCTAATCCCTTCCAACACACCACACTCGCAGCCATGCACTCCACTCCAGACTACACAGACTCAGGAACCGCACTCACCCTATGAACTTTGCTAACATACCCTCCTCTATCTCACTCAGAAATAACCACTTAGGATCTAGGACCTACCTTAGAGCTAACACCAGTCACCTCTGCCCAACTAACATTAGCATTAGCAGCAATAAGGTGCGCCACCAGACTCCCATCCACAATAATACCAAACAATTCATCCTTGTTGCTTAAATCAGAAACCACAGAGCCTACAAAAATTAACAACCAACCCCTTCGCTACAAATGCGCCCTACTCAATGTTCGCTCGCTCAATGCCCATTTGTTAGAAGTCAATGATCTTTTCACCAACCAAGATTTAGACATAATTGCCATCACTGAAACCTGGCTTCACGAGGCCTCCGGCCCAGCTATCACAATTGCACTTCCCAAAGGTTACTCTATCCTCAAACAGGACAGGTTAGCCAAAACAGGAGGAGGAGGAGCCCTAATATTCAAAGAGAGCATATCTATTAGACCTATACCCCACCAGGGAGAAGGAAAGGTAGACATCCTATCCTCCAAAATAGCCCTATCACCAAAAAGTACCATAAATATACATGTGGTTTACCGCCCACCAGGAACTCCGTCAGACTTCATAGGACAAGTCACCCAACTCCTAGGAAACAATATCAAAAAATCTACTAAAACGCTACTCCTAGGTGACATCAATCTAGGCTTCAACGACGCCAACGTCAAAACCACCACATTCTTCACGAAGGACCTTAGTGACCTTGGCCTCTCTCAGAAAGTCACTTCTCACACACACGCAAAAGGTCGCATCTTAGATTGGGTTATAGATCACAACTGCGACACAAGCATGGTTTCCAATACTGCCCTCCCAGGGACAGACCACAACTGCCTACAATTAACCATCCCCATAACTCCTTGCGCCAAGCCCACTACACCAGCACCGGCTACAGTAGCCAGAAGCGTAAAAAAACTCACTGCAGAGAACATCAGTGCCTATCTCAATCTCCCATGCCTAGCGCCACCATTCTCACCTGACCGCGTCATACTAGCAGAATTATTCAAAGACATATTGACCAGCGCCATCAACACAGTCGCCCCGTTAGAAAATAAAAATTAAATCATCCACTCCAATTCGTGGTTCACAGAAGAGCTCCTAAATCTGCGCAACTCCAAACGTCAGGTGTTAAAAACCTGGCAGGCTAACCCCTGTGACACCACTAAAGATATCTTCCGAACCATAGCAAAAAAATATAAAGACTCCATATTCAAAGCCAAATCAGAAACCTACAACAATAGAATCTCCTCGGCCAACTCACAATCTAAAGAACTCTTTACCATCTTTAAAGAATTAACAGTACCTCCCACCTGCACTGATGAAATTGTTAAAGATGAAGCCTGGTGCCCCAGCATACAAGCTGCTATGCTAAAAAAAATAGACCTCCCCCAGAACAAAATCTCTGACCATTACAAAGCATTACCTAAACAGAAGCACCAGAAGCAAACCCACCACAATCGCACAGGTAACAACCCTCCTAAATTCTCCTTCTCTGAAATATCTGAGGTAGATGTCTTAGACATCCTAAAACATCTCAAACCATCGCTATGCAAGGGCGATGTATGCCCCCTCAAAATCATCAAAGAATGCGCTGAGCAACTCGCTCCTCTTATTACCGCCTTCATAAATGCCTCAATCAAAACAGGTTTAGTCCCCAACTGCCTCAAAGAGGCTTGGGTATGTCCACTCCTAAAAAAAAACACATTAGACCCTTCTCAACCTAATAATTACAGACCCATAACAACCGTCCCATTTCTTCTTAAAATATTAGATAAGGCTGCCCACAGGCAAATCCAACTGTACCTTGAAACCAACTCAATCCTTGGAAAGAGACAATCAGGGATCCGCAAAGGACACGGAACGGAAACCGCCTTACTAGATCTGAAAAACCAAATGACCTCCATCCTTGACATGGGCAAGCCTGCCTTACTCCTGCTCCTAGATCTCTCAGCAGCGTTTGATCTCGTCGACCATAACACCCTCACCAACCACCTCACACATGCAGCGCACTTCTCCAATCACACAGTAACCTGAATCACTTCCTTCCTAGAAGGCAGAGCCATGAAAGTGTTCTCCAATATAGCAAACACTGAGCCCACTATCATACACTGTGGTGTTCCCCAGGGATCCTGTACTGCCCCAACGCTTTACAATCTATTTACAAAGCCTCTCTTTGATAAACTGGATGCACTTGGGATCACATACACAAACTATGCTGATGATACCCAGGTGCTCCTTCCCCTCACCGGGAGCTATCTCCAAGACGCTTCTACCCTTCAACAAATTTACTCCACAATCCAAGCCTGGATGGCCACTAATGGCTTATGCCTCAACGGGGATAAAACTGAAATCCTCATCCTCGGTCAAAAATCCACGCTAGTCAAATTGGGTCCGACCTATCAAAACCTCTGCATTGACAACTGTGTCATCCCAGTCCTATCCTCAGTTAAAAAGCTCGGAGTCCACATTGATGCTACACTATCTATAATTAAACAAGTTAGCGCCATTGTATCGGCCTCCGCACTGAGTACCAAACTGATCAATGCCATAAAGCCGTTTCTAACAAAAGATAACTGCCTCTCCATTGTGAGAGCCACCATAGGAGCCAAACTGGACTATTGCAATTCCCTCCTAGCTGGTTCATCAAAAAAAACCTAGCCAGACTCCAAACCCCTCAAAACAACTCCCTCAGAGCAGCTCTCAGTATTCCTAAAAGAGAACACATCTCTCAAGCAAGAAAAAATGCTCACTGGCTACCAGTTAAGGACCGAATCACTTTCAAGATTCTCTCCACCGCACACAATTGCATCAACCTAACCGCACCCTCTTACTTATCGGACACTCTAGCCAGAACACAATCCACTAGACCCACTAGACTAGGGTACACCAACCACCTTACAGTGCCACGAATTACCAGGGCCAAGGCAGGAGGAATAGGATTCCCCTACCTGGCACCTAAGCTATGGAATATGCTACCCACAGCCCTCAGAGCTGAAACCTCTCTCCATGCCTTCCACAAAAATCTAAAAATGACACTCTTCAATTAGCTGCTAGCTCACTGTCTGTACTTGCTCACAGCTATGCTTTCTGCACCTATTGTACAAGTGCCACAATGCCACTTCATGCTGTATGTGTTTACGTGACTACTGTAACTAAGATATGAACATCTACTGTAACCAGCGCCACAGTGCGCTTAACAAATGTGAATAAATAAATAAATAGGGAGTATCTGATCAGTGCAGACAAAGAGTGGGGGGCCTGTATGGGTACAGATGCAGGCCCCATGCAAGGGGTGGCCAGGGGGCAGTGCAGGAGGGTGGCAGGGTGAGCAGGTACCTGGGTCCGAAGGGCAGAGGGTGGCCAGGTGCAGCATTGATGAGAGAGAAAGCAGATCAGCAGGGGAGAAGAGGGGCAAAGGCAGAGGCGAAGAGGGAGGTCTTCAGTAGCTTCCGGAACCGTAGATGGTTCTCCTCAAGTTTCAAGGTGGCAGGTAGGCAGTTCCAGAGGGAGGCCCCCGCAGAAGACAAAGATCTACCACCAGCTTGTTTCTTTGAAAAACGACTGACCCTGATGGAGTTGGAGGTAGAGGAGCGAAGGGTTCTAGAGGGGAGGTATTTATGGATAGTTGAAGGTAATTTGGACCAAGACCCCAGAAAGCCTTGTGGACAATGCAAAGAGTTTTAAATGTAATCCTTGCAACCACAGGGAGCCAATAAAGGGATTTCAGAGCTGGAGAGATACGATCCCAGGGCTTGAGGCCAAGGACAAGTCTTGCAGTCCTGTTCTGGATTAGTTGTAAAGGGTGGAGAGTGGAGGCAGGTAGATTTAGAAAGAGGCTGTTACAGTAGTCCAACCTAGAGAGAATCAGAGCTTGGGAGACAAGGAGCTTCTGAGGGAAGGAGAGAAAAGGAAGAGTGCCTTTAAGGAGGTGCAGTAAGGAGTTTGACTTTTTGGAGACATCAGAGATGTGTGCGAAGAAGGAAGACCCCAAGGTTCTTAGTTTCGCTGGTAGGGGCAGGAGGAGGGCCAAGGGAGGCCAGCCAGAGAGTGAGGGAAAGGATGGAGGGGGTATGCCAAGTATCCGTGGTATATAACTAGTGTACCTAGGATATTCCAGGTACACAGCAGCAGCTTTATACCAGGTATCCGTCACATGGTATCAGCTGGTGTGCTAATGGTATATAACTGGTATGCCTAGGATATTCCAGGCATCCCTCAGCTTCTATAGACCAGTTATCCATCAACCGGTATGCAAGGTATCCATGGAATATTACAGGCATGCCTGTAATTTGCCAGGTATCCATCAGCTGCTATATACTAGTTATCAATCACCTGGTATCAACTGCTATGCCAGGCATCCATGGTATATAACCAGTTAGCCTGGAATGTGCCAGGTATTCATCAGCTGCTATATACCAGGTATCAATCACTTGGAATCAACTGGTATGCTATGTATCCAGGGTATGTAACTGGTATTCCTGGGATATTCATGGTACCCATCAGCTGCTATAAACCACGTATCAAGTGTTTGGTATCAACTGGTATGCCAGTTAGCCATGGCATATAACTGGTGTACCTGGAAAATACCAGGCATTCATCAACTGCTATTCACCAGGTATCCATCATTTGTTATCACCCGGTAGCCAATGTGCTTTCCATGGCACAATTCAAGGCGGGAATCTCAACAACACATGTTGGTTAAAGACTATGGATAGATGTATCTGCCGACACTGAAACATGCACATCACCAACTCCTTCATTCATTCATTCATTTATTGATTGACTGTTCTTGGAAAAAAACAGCTATTGCAGCACTTTCCCCATACATCTTAATCCCAAATCATCGTAAACCTACAGCTCCAGATATATTATAAAATTATTGTATATATGGGATAAACTTCTCCCCCTGTACTTTATCAGGATAATGCAATTCGCAGAGGAATTAAGTGACCAAATAAAGGAATGAGGACGAAAGCTAAGTTCCTTTATAAGGTCATTGAACTCCAAGGTGAATTGCAATATTCTTTGTGCAATATCCTTTGTGCATTTATTCCTTATAATAAATGGCCATACATTGTCATTCCCTTTAATACCCGGTGTCTTGCTTAATCTAAGGTCAGGGATCTCCCATCTTCTGTGCCATACAATCCATGCACATCCTGTTTGGATTTTAAAAAGCTAAATTGTAGCTCCTAATGTGTTACAGAGATATAGCATAGGCAGTTTAATTCAAGGCATCAAAACACATTTTCATTTTGTTCTTGAAGTAATAACATGCAGATTCTTGCTCACTTGGTATACGGCAACAGTGCACACAAATTAAGCACTTTACCATAAACCTTTCCTTGTCAATCAATGCATGTAAAGTTTCAAAGAAAATAAAATAGTTTCCAAACAAGGATTTTGAAAAGTTTGTCACAGCTTTAATTAACTGCTGCAATGACAGCTGGAATACTGCTCTGTGCTGGGTGAAGCAAAAAGCATTGTTACTTCCCAACTGAAGCGTAATAACTGATTACAGAGAAATTGTGATGTCATTTTCTTATTTCAAGTAAGTTTTGACTTCACAACTAGCCTGTAATAAGAAAGTTATTTCCAGGTTTTTATACGGACATTGCAGGCTGCCATGTATTATAAAGGGATAAAGATAAAATACCAATAACAAATCAGTCCATTAAAAACGAAATCATGTGGCTACAAAAGACAAAAAAGCACAGAGGAAGGAAATACTACCCAAAGAATGCTTATTTTTTTCAATTCACTATATTGTGCAAATTGGTTAATTAAAACCTTATACACATACTTATTACATAACATTAAAACACTATCTAAAATACCACATTGTAGAATACCACACCAATCACAATATACAAATCAGCCTGAACATACAAATTCATCATCTAAATTCATCAGAAAAGAAAGCAATCCTTATAAATCTGCCTTACCCAGAATTGGCTTCCATATGTAATAAGCAGAACCAATATATATACACCTGAAATATAGCAGCAGAAATTGTAGCCTAGAATTGGTCTGATGTAATAAAAGCCAAACCACTTACTAATTCTGAGTAGCCCCTAACATAGAGGGTACTTAATTTAGAACACTCAGTGAGTAGGCGTCTCACTGTCCACTGTCTCTACCTCATTACAGCAATATTGACATTTCCTGAGCTCATACAGGAAGCATTCCAACCATCTGTATACTCTTTACAGGGCAGTATATTAAAACGTAAAAACATCATACATCTTTTAAAATCACAATTTCCATATTTCAATAAACAATCACATGGTTTACCAATTTTAAATCCTTGCATAGTATAATAAACATATATCTTTTTTGTATTTAGATACTCCAGGGATTTGATCATGTCCCAATGTACAGCTTTCTTCCTCATTATTCAATCAAAGCGTGGGTCCTCTTTATCCCATTCACCATTGCATAGGTTAATAGTAAGGAGAAAATAATTCACATATTGCTTTAAAGTACTCATGCAAGCATTTGTATATCCAGATCGGGTAGTATGTGCTATGATGCCAAAAAGGCTCACATGTTCAACTGTTCTCATGACATTATTATGCAGTTTGACACAGTGGATTATCCTCAATGTAGATAGTCAAACGGTACCCAACTCGCATCTAATTGCTTCAACCGGAACAGCACTGGGAAGGTTAAGTACTGGTCTCCAAATCCTACCCTCTAGCCTGTCTAACCATAAAACAAATGTCTCCTCTAATACCTCTAATGCATACAGGGCTCCTGGAACAATGCATTCTTTATATATTTCAATAAACCCCTCGATAGAGTGACATCTGCCATTACTCAGAGCCATGGATACTCCCTTTATTCTTGTTTGGTTACATTTGGGCCGAATATGCAGTATAATTCTAGGTCAATATCCTATTTTATCCTCAGTATGATGTCCCCCACCCTCATTTTCTTTAGCTAGAATCTTTCTTGGGGCAAGTCATCTAAGGTGCTGCCAAATTGCGTTAAATACACATTTTTTAGACTGTTTCATGTTTATCTACTAGAACAAGCATGAGTTGTTTTTTTAATGTATGTGTTGTGCACCGTATAGAGAGGGGTACACATTTAATACACATTAAAGGAGGTGTAGTTTTAGATATGTTTTTATACTGAATATTTGTATTTTGTAGCGTTGTGGGTGCATGATCGGCCTATGCGTGATTATATATGTGAAAGTATGTGCTGTTTTAAAGGGTTGTATTAGTGATGTAGTGTGGCAACTGCACCATGAGCCCATGTATTTCCATCATAAGGTCAAATAACCCTCTACTGCACTGCCACACTATGCCATTCACTCCAGCAACTCCAACAATATGCCATCTTTGCATCACATGCCAGCAATGTATGCCCACTTTATGCCAGGCATTGCCATCAACCGTCACAAGCACCCGTCACTTAGTTTAATGGCAGATATTCCCCTCATATACCAGGTATTGTCATCCTATTCCTATCCCCAATTATTCTCACCAAGGAAACTTACCTTATAGGTTTGTCTTGATAAAATATTGAGTTGACAAATGTGTAGTTTTCTGAGAAAATCTAAAAAAACAAGATTATGTGACACAAGAATTAGCAAAAGTATTATACTGGTATATATAGTACATTTTCACAGAATACTATTTTTAGAGTTTGTAACAATGTTAATATTCATAAAAGTACATAATGTAAATTAAAAGTTGGTTTGCTGATTTTTATCAGAAAACCTAGTGTGCAATGCTGGAGTCAGAAAAAGATATAAAAGGTCACAAACCATGACCCAAAAGGAGATAAATGTAGTCCTCCACCAAGACTAAATAGTAAAATTTTTCTTTTTTTAACAACAATTTGAAACTTGTAGAACTTACACTTAGAGTAACAAGGAAAGAAATTAAGACTCAATACAGAGGAGTTAAAACCAGCTCCTGGGTATCGGGCATCACGCAGTAGGCAGGAGTTACCGCTGGGGTATCAGGAGCGTGTAGCCATCTAACAACAAATCTCGCTTCCACATGAGATGCACAATTTTACTATTTGCCCATTATGTATGGTCAATTAAGTTGAAATGTGTACTAGATATGTTCTAATTTTTCTTTATTAACATTCTCAAATACTCAAAGTTAATGTCCTATTTGCATGTCAGTTAGGCAACCTTCGGGTACCTTCAGGTCTGGCGCGCGCTACAAATAAAGAAACAAACAAACAAACCAAACTGTTGGTCTGTGTGGCTAAACGAATCTCATGGTAGCTGTTGGTTTCAAGCTAACCAGACTCTCCTAAGCTGGAAGCAGGAGTTGAATAGCTCCCAGCTCCCATCAGTCTGGAACCCTGCAGTAATCACACTCCTTTGCAGCTGGTAATATACATTAGGGATGTATGCTAGTTTTTCCCACACCATTCGTGGACTCGTGTTCTCGATGTATAATGATTATTTCAATCTTTCAGTTCTTTTTGGAGGCATTCTAGAATTATTGCACACGTTTTTGTCATTTTGGAGTTCTGTACTGAAACCTCGAATTTTGATTCCGTTATGACGTGCTTTGTTAAAAGCATTTGAAGGCAATGGCCCAGATTCCAAAAAATATTTTTCACTTGTGTGCGGGAAGCGAGCACAAAAATGGCAAATAATCACTCATTTTGTATGTGGAGAAATCCATAACATTAAGACAGTTCTGCACAAATGCACTTGCACAGGCAATTTCATCCCACAAAAGACTATAGTGAGGAAGTCGCATCGCGGAACAAAACATTTCTCTCAAAGGGATGCGCTGCAGGATCCAGATTACAGAACCTTTGCAACAGAGCAAATGCTACATTGCACTGTATAAGCTGGTGCTAATACCATTCTGTATTAGCACTGGGGAAAACTTTTTTTGGCCAACTGCAAAAATACATTGAAAATGTATCTTTTTTGCACTAGGGCAATTTTTGCCCCAATGCGTACACCATGCCAAACTGCACATGTCATGGTGCAAGGGTTTGCTAATATGTCCCAGTGTTTTTAGAAATTGGGCAAACTTTGCCCAAGTGCTAATACCATGCAACTTTGCACCTGCACCCGGTGCTTCGTCTGTGCCCAGCACATGGCAAAGTGTAGCGCAGACAGGGTCTTAACAGACCCTTTCCAGTAGTAGAGCCAAACATGTAAACACTCATACCAAGCTTGAAAGTTGGCCTGTATGCCCAGCTATGAAATGAGCCTGTAGAATGTTGTACCATCTCCATTCTCCAGGCTAATAGGTGGCCATACTTCTGGTAAATATTTAAATAATTCAGGAGGAATCAAATTTGGGCTTAACTAAAGAAGCAGTGGCAACGTTTTTGTGAAGGCATAGGATGATATCTTCCAGACACTGCCATAATGGTACTATCTGGCCATAACATGGCACCAGCTGGAAAATAGCGTTCATACCCGTGTATATGATAGCAGTTCCTCTATGCCTATATGTAACCCCTTATAAAATCAGGAGTCACTACATTGTGGAGAGCTGTGCTCTTACATGGACTTTGAGTCAGCATATTTTACTATCTATTGTTCCATGTGAAAGAAAATTGAAACAATTGTACAGACGTTTTTTGTGTAAAAAAGAATGTATTGTATTTAACAAATTTAGGAATGGTTTAATATATTTGAATATACTGATTTATTGGTGTAACATTTTACAATGTAAATTGTTTCCTAAATGTAGTGATAGTGATTGTAACTGGAATATATTACCTGACTCATCTGTTCATTGTATTACTTACCTGTATGTACAAATCTTAGTAGTACCCATAAAAACACACGTTAACAGACTCAATTCTATAACCTACACATTACTTATCTAATTGGTCACCCACCTAATAGCTATGTCCCAGCAGGGGGGCACCTTGCAAGTCTTAGGTAAATTGCTCTATTTAGCTGTCATCCCTCTTGGGACATGGTAAAAACTGCAGCCCTCTGGCTGCCATATATGGGAAAGTCCACAAAATGTCTGCAGTTGGGAGGACTACTGTCCAAAGAGGCCAGTCAGCCTCAACAAAGACCTGGCCTAGGCCAGTTTGAGTGTTCAGCTCACCCCCTTAGAAACAAGCATTGGCAGAGCCAATAGTTCTGGCGTTTACTGATGTTCTTTGCATTTTGCATTTATGAGCACGAGGATGCAAGTAGGAGAGTGCAAAGTTTCAAAGGTGGATGCGATAAGGGCCGCAGGTGTGCAAGAGAATGAGAAGGAAGTACAATAGAGCAAGGGAGGAAACAATTGAGAGAGGGTGTCATCGATGATGAGCAAGAGGAAATCTGAGCGGTAACTTTGAGAGTGAGAAGGTAAGAAATAAAGTGAGAGTGTGAGAGGAAGAATAAGAGACAGTAGAGAGTGGAGTGGGTTGGGTTGTAGAGAGAGAGTCAGGTGGGTGGGGGTAGAGAGAGTGGGTTAGGATGGGTTGGGGTAGAGAGAGTGGTGCAGGTTGGGTGAGGGTAGTGAGCATGAGGGGAGGTTAGGTGGCTGGAGGTAGAAAGAGTGGGGTAGGGTGGGTAGGGGTAGAGAGAGTGGGGGTAAGATGGGTGGGGTAGCGAGAGTGGCCATAGGGTGGGTGGATGGGGTAAAGAGAGTGGAGGTAGAGTAGGTGGTTGGGGTAGAGAGTGGGGAAGAGATGACTGGGTGGGGGTAGAGAGAGTGGGGGTGTGGGGTGTTAGAGTGGAGGTAGGGTTGGTGGGGTAGAGAGAGTGGGGGTAGGGTGGGCTGGGGAATGGTGGGTAGTTCGGGAAGAAAGGAGTGGTGTTGAGTGGGTGGGGGTAGAGTGTAGGCGGTATGGTGGGTCAGGTAGACAGTAGGGGTACAGTGGTTTGGTGGGGGTAGAGAGTAGGGGTACAGTGGGTTGGTGGGAGTAGAAAGTAGAGGTAGTGTGGATGAGTGGGGGTAGAGAGAGTGGAGGTAGGGTATGATGAACTACTTAGTGTATTAAAGAATGTACTCATCTGAACAAAATATGATATTGGAGTGTTATTGTTAATAGAGGACCCTAGTCATACATACACATAGGCAACAGCTGCAGCATGCACTATAGAAGTACAATATTTTGAATCTGGAAATTTTGGGTAGTATAATAAGGAATGGTACCTTATCAGAGTTTTGAGTAATGATAAACATGGAATAATTAGCTAATAGCTAATAGCTAATAATTGAAGACTTACTAAATACCTGTGTTAGTACAAACAATACATATCAAGACCTACCATGCATACAAGTCTGAGGCACATACAGGGAAACTTCAGTAAGGAGGAAAGAAACACCACTAGAAAATTACAGTAACATTAGACTTTGTCATCAAGTACAAAAAAGAATTGCGTGTTTGAGGCTTGATTATTACCCCATGTATGTGTACCATGAACAAGTACCTAAACAACAAACATGTCTACATATATAACTCTTTTGAACAAAAACAGGTGTTCTAGATATGTCAGTGAACAAAAAGAAGTGGCTCAGATATGTGATGTCATTGGTGATGTCATCCATGGCATTTGTGATGTCATCTTTGATGTCCTGGGTGTTAGCTTTAGCAGTGCACGGTGGTGGCGTGAGTTATGGTAGCTTAGTGTACCATAACTGGTGAATTCCAAGGGTTTTTCGGCTTTTCTTGTAACCATAACATCCCTTTAACAACGTTTTTTTCACTGAATTTCATGGGTTTTTGTTAGTGCAGCTTAACCATAACGTCCCTTTAACAAATATGTTTCATATATATATATAATATAGATGAAGTTGGAATATTTGGCTATCTATATGGAGTTTTGCATATGTGTCCTTTTATATATGTATGTTTTATGGAGTATTTTATGTACCATGTTTAGATAAATATGTATTAAGGGTTTTGATAAATATATACAATAAAATAACTTATTGGTGCCCTTTCTTTTTTGTGTTAACACATTTCTATTAAAGGCATTAAGCAGTAATAATACAGCATGGTCCAGAGTAAAATACCAAAGCTCAAACATTTGTATAATAATCCATTTTGGTAACATAGATTACTGATATAAGGTAAGACGCATTTAGTTTGGACCCTGCATAAGTCAAAGCAAAAGAATAAGACTTGCCTTTATAAAGTTGGGGGGACACATAACGTACGTTACAAATGAGAAGATGAGGTTGTGGGAGAGATCGGGGGGCGAGATATGATGAGCGTACTGTTTAAACCATACTTGGGATATAATATAGTCTTTTGACGTTGGGAAATCAGAGAACATTCTCCATTTCAATTCATGTCTGTGATGTAATATTGGGGTTGAAGCAATACATCCCTCAATTCTATGTGTATTTCATAAGGAATTCCACCATACCCTATGATTAATCTGGTCAAACCTCTTCCAATTAGTTGTGATAACTTGAACAGCAATCAGAATGAAAAGATCAAACAGCTGTGATGTGTATGAGTCTGAATGATGCTGAAAAATAGTACTTTCCTGATATAAAATCTTAAAAGGAAAAGGTTCATCAACTCTAAAGATACATTTTAAGATGCACCATACATTTTTTTCAAATAAAAAAATACTTACATTCCATGAACATATGTTTGTAAGATCCTTCAGTAACGTGACAATTCCAACATTTGTTAACTAGAGAACTCTTACGTTTAAATAGCATAGTTGCTGTGTTTTCCAATGTTTATTATCTATTTCAATGTTGGTGAGGTCTTTATAGAAGAGGGAGGCTGAAAACTGGCCATTTGACATATGATTTAATCTAAGTGTACATAGTAGGCCTGAAGATTTCAATAGAGGTTGCAGATTTTCTATAATGGCATCTATTAAAAGAAAATATTGGTGATAAAAGAACTTAGGGGTGAAAAATGTCTCTCTAAATTCATTCAAAGTCAGTGGTATACCTGGTTTAAAAAGATGATAAACATATTTAATTCCTTTAAGTAACCAGTTCTTCCAAAAGATGGCTCTTCCAATATTCCGTATAAGATTATTGAACCATATATACGGTGATATGTATGGATTGGTAGGGGTGAAATACATTCTAATCTGTTTGGCTGTATCAAATACATCACAATCAGATAGAGACAGTGGCCAAATCATGCTACTTTCCGCACAAACCCAAGTAGGTGTGAAAAAATATTCAGCTTGACAAAACCAACTCTCTGATTTCTTTAAGATGAAAGCAGAATGTTATTTAATACAATCTGGGAAGCCTACTCCTCCACAAATTACTTTTCTTTTAAGTTTACTAAGGGAAATCCCATGTTTTTCTTACCCCACAAAAATTTGGCAAGACCTGAATCAACATGTTTAAAGAATTTACCGGGAATTGGGATCGGGAGCATAAATAAAATGTACAAAATGATTGGGGAGATCATCATTTTAATGGATTGAAGATGACCCCACCAAGATAAGTATAACTGGGACCAGGAATCGGCCATATTTTTAATTTTGGTTAATACAATATTGGTATTTTTCTTAATTATATCTTTAACTGATGCAAACATTTGTAATCCTAGATATTTGATCTTCTTAGGGCACGATCCTATACCATACGGTTGAACCAGATGTTTAGTACAATTAATTTTTACGGGTAAAATTTCCGATTTATCCATGTTCAATTTGTAATCTGGTGCTAATGAAAAGCAGGATATAATATCTAGCAAACTCTTTAAACTTATTTCAGGATTCTTATGGAATAGAAGATTATCATCCGCATAGGCTGCCAATTCAACATGCAATTTACCAAACGTTATTCCTTGGATACAAGAATGTAGTTTAATAGTTTCTAAAAAGGGTTCCAGAGCTAAAATAACTAAGATAGGGAAAAGAGGGCATCCCTGTAGTGTACCTCTGCCTAAAGGATAAAAGGGAGACATCTGACCATTCATAAAAATAGAGGTTTGGGGTTAGAGTAAAAAACTCTTATCATGGATATGAAGGGTTCATGAAGACCATGCCATCCTAACGTGTCAAACAAGTAGTCCCATTCCACTCTATCAAACGCTTTTTCAGCTTCTAGGGCAACAGCTGCATAGGGATCATTTGAGAGGTTTGCAACATACAAAACATCTAAAAAAAATTGGGCAAAAAAGGGACTAGTCTATTTGCTAGCATTTTGGCAAACATTCTACAATCAGTAATAATTGGGGAGATCGGTCTGTGACTTTGTAGTAACTCCGGATCCTTATTAGGTTTAGGAAATGCCAAAAGCATAGCCTTAGTAAAGGTGCCTTCAGATTTTGAGTTCAAAACAAATTGAAAGAAAAGCTCATATAGTCTAGGGGTGAGTAATGATTTAAAATGAGCATAGAGGTCGTTAGAGAGTCCTTCCGGCCCTGGTGCTTTAACTTTTTAAGTTCATGTGTAGCTTTAATTATTTTGTTTTGGGTAATGGGTAAGTTAAGTGAATCAACATTAATGGTTGTGTAATTTGTCTGTGTAACATTTTTTGGGAAGTCAGCAATATTTGGATTATTGGGTGTATAATCAGAGGAGTATAATCGATGATAAAATGTACTGAATACATTAATAATGTCTTCATCTGTGAATTTGTATTTGTATTTATTTAGTTGTATATAGCCCTTTAAGTGTAAAGCACTTTACATGAGGAACTAGCAAATACACAAGCAATACATAACATTGAATCAAACCAGAAAACAGTACAAGGAACAATTTACATTATTGGTGTGGTTAAGTGCATATAGAGGAGGACTGAAGTGAGAGAGGAGGGTAAGAAGGTGAAGGAGGAGGTGGATTCAGTGGAGAGAGAGGTAGCTGAAAGATGCTAGGGAGGTGAATGGAAGAGGTAGGATTTTAGAGAAGTTTGAAATATTGGCATTCGAATACTTTATTGCTGTAATTGTACTTCTTTGTGTTTGGATTTTAAGGTAAGAAGCTAAAGATTATTTTATTGGAGAATTGGTACAATTTTTTATTTATATTTTAGTAGATTATTACAAGAGTAGTCAGAGGTAAGTTTATTATAGTGAATCTTTAGCTGTAATATTTTATGATAAGCTTCCTGAGAAGGATTAGAAATATGCTGTTTAATTTTTGTAATATCTCCTCAGATTCTTATTTCATATCTTTCATTTTTTGGCAACACACTAAATTATCTCTCCTCTAAGTACTGCTTTATAGCAATCCCAATTGTAAGGAATAGAAGTATCTTCAGCTTTATTAGCGTCAAAATTATTATTATGGGCATTTCTTAGAAAAGAAGTACATTTCAAATCCTTTAGTAAGGCCGAATTGAATCTCCATCTATATGATTTGAAAACAGAATTGATGTTATTTAGTTTAATATGAACTGGGGCATGATCAGATAGGGATATACAAGCTATATTAGATTCTATTATGTTAGCAGTTAGAGAGTTAGCCAGGAAAATACAGGCAATTCTGGAAAAAGAATCATGAGAAATGGACTGAAAGGTGAATTCGTTATACGATGGATGCTGTAATCGCCATGCATCTGCCAGGCTTAACTCGAAAATAAACTCTAGAAATTGATTGTGGGACTTTGAGTTTTTAAAAGTTATTTTTGACTTTCTGTCTAGGAATGGGTCTACTATTTCATTGCAATTTCCACATACAATAAGGTTTTGGAGATTTGAGTGAAGCAAACGTTGTTTGAGTTGTTTCCAAAAGATAGAATCTGAGATATTAGGTCCATAAACATTTAGGATTAAGTAACATATAGAGATGGAGAGAAGGTTTACAAGGACCCATCTGCCTATGTCATCGGATTCTGAACTAATAATCTTGCAATCAAAATATTTGTTTATCAAAGTAATAAGACAATTTTTCTTACCCTGCTCCGCACTAGTGAATCATTTTCCCACCTATAGCTTTTTAAGTTTCGCAGCTTCTAGAGTTGAGAGGTGAATTATTTTAATGCAATCAATTGCAGGTTTAGTTCTATTGAGATAAGAAAGTACTTCTTGTCGTTTGATGGGATTATGAAGGCCTTTAACATTCCATGATTGTATATTTATAGACATGAGACTTCAATAATAAACAAATTGAGTTTTAAATAATCAAATACTTGAGTATTGGAAGAGTATGAAGATATGGATTTCATCACAATTTTGATAAAACAGTTAATTGTGATGAATGTTACAGTAGACTTGGGGGAAAACAAAAGGATAGAGAGATACATAAGGGATGACGGGTGACAAATGACAACATGAACATGAGTAATAATATAACACAACAGTGTGGCTAGCAGGAAACCACCAAAACATTTCATGTTGAAGAGAAAAAGTTAAAAAATGAGGGCGGGGCACCCAGCGAGACTAGGCCATCAAAGGCAACACTCCCGCACACTTGTGTTTGAAAACTTAGAGATTGATTTATTTCAAAGGCTTTATGGTGTAATATTTAAAGAAGGGACAGCATTATCCATTTCATCTGCTCTTTGAGATTGTATGAACTGCCTTGGATCTCCAGGATTATCAAAAGAAGTGGTATGGCCTTTAAGGGTTACTTTTAATGATGCAGGGTGAACCAAGTCATGTCTGGCATTGAGTTGTTTCAGAGCTGGCCTTAGCGCTAGAAGTTCCATTCTTCTCGCAGCAGTAGTTTTTGCAAAGTCTTGAGAGAAGAAAATGTTGTCACCATTCCAGTTGCGATGTTTAACCATCTTAACTTTCTTCATTATAAGTTGTACTTGCTTAAAGTCTAGGAGAGCAAATATAAGAGTTCTTGAGGCATTTCTAATGCTAGTCAGAGGACGTATAGGACCAATCCTGTGAGCATGTTGAATAATGAGTTGCGTTGAAGGGGCTAGATCCAATAATTTAGGCAGCATGTTAGTAAGAAATTGAATAGTATCTTCTCCTTCAATACCCTCAGGTAGGCCAACGATGCAAAGATTGTTTCTTCTATTTCAATTTTCTAGGTTTTCCGAGAGTTTTGAGAGCATATTAACCAATTTTTCCAAGTTACCTAATCTACTTGTGATTTCTTCAGCATCGCTGACTCTCCGCTCTACTTCGAATATCCTGGTTTTAAATGCTGACCATTTGTCATCTACAAGTTGCAGTTTATTGTTATTTGCCTCCATAAAAGCTTTTAATGCTCTTATTTCATTCAGAATAGCAAGCATGGATGGGTCCATACCCTCCTCATTGGGAGTGGGTGATTCACTTTTTTGTCTTTTTAATGTGGTGGCTGATGTTGAGGCAAAATCTTTGCCTTGGTTTATCTTGGTTACAGCCATAATTATTAGGAAGAGGTGAAAGAACTTGAAAGATGTAGGGTTGGATGCTATTGTCACCTTTCAACATTATAAACCTTTGAATAGGCTCTTTGTGATATTTCTGTTGCGGAAAAATCAGCGACGGAAATGTTTGCATGGGAAATGTACGCACTACAAATGTTCGTACATTTCCCATGCGAACATCCAATAGAAAACCATACATACACACACCCCCACCCACACCCACAACACACCCCCATCCACACCCCCAACATACCCCCACCACCCTACTTACCTTTCCTACCTTCGCGCTGTGTCCCGGGAGCAGCAGTTCCCTTTCATTTACGTGATCGGGAACTGGTGCCGCAGGATCCTTTTCTTTTTTATTTATTTTTTGTTTGGCAGCTGCAGGGGTTTCCCCCGCAACCCTGCTCACTATACTGTATAGTGTATACTGTATATACTGTATACTGTATAGTGAGTGGGGTGTTGCGGGGACACCCCCGCAGCCGCCAGCTTTTTTTGCAACCCCCGCACACTGTAGTGTGTGGGGTGTTACGGGGACACCTCCAGCCCCATACCGACCCCACCAAAACACCTAAACACATACCACAAAAAGTTCAACCTTTTGGTAGTTAGAACTTTTCGTGGTGTCTGTTTTAGGTCTTTTGGTGGGGTCAGTAATTTTTATTCAGTCATTTCGTCCGAAACCTTTAAATAGTTAATGGGAATTAAGGCAAAAGCACCTCAAAGTTTCTTAAATAAGTGAAAATACCCTTTCCTGCATGAGAGTAGAAATTGTAGGGAAAGCTTGCAGGGAGACTTCAGAATAGCAGTTGTGTAACCTTCAGTTTGTAATGAGAGTTACAAAAAATAGCCTTCCTTCCCTTTATGACAAAAGATTAGTTATAAAATCCTTTAAATACCTGGAGCGCCATTAAACATTGATACAATGTTGTTTTCTGTGCTTGCCTGTGCCTTTAAAACTGTCCCTGTTGTGAAGAAAGAGAGTTTCCCATTCCAGGCCTTCAGGGGGCATGCACGCATAGCGTCCGTCTGCCGGAGCCGGTGACAGGAATTTGAGTGATGCTGTCAACACCAGCACGCTGCTTCACGGCCTTGAGTCACCTCCTTCAATGCACTTCAGACCACTGGCTCCTCGGGTCTCCAGAACACCGTAGCAGTGTTCCCGTTGTCCTCCAATGCACCGGTATATGAAGTAGGTGACGAAAAACCTGTTTATAAGGCATTGGGTTTTAAGTTTATGTGCGCGGAGAGCGCAGCCGAGAAATTGATTGAATGATTGTTTATTTATATAGCGCCTATACACAATGTGTTTCAAAGCGCTTCAAGGCAGGGAGGGAACAAGGGAGAATACAGTGACATTCTTACAGTCCTTGATACATTCAGAATGTGGAAATAACTACTGGAATCAGCCTGGCGACATTACAGATAATGCAAGAGCTTTTGACAATGATAAGGGAGGGAGGTGGGAAGGAGAATTAGCCCACCAACACACTCAGCATCAAGTCACGCACCCCGTGAGTACCCTTTCAACCCTCTTAGGTGCATTGCTAGCTTGGGAGTGATTAAAGTAATCATGTGGCATAAAAAATGTTTTCTCAATATGTTTACAAGCATGTCCGTATGTTTATAGCCAGTTTACAAGATGTTACTTGTGGGCCGAAACTCTGATGTGCAACCAATGTACTAATAGTGTGTAGACCGAAGTGATGTGTGCAAGCAGGCACACTCGTCCTCCTCAATTACTCATGAATGTTAAATGTGCGTGCATCATTGTGCACAGCACCAAATGCAGGGATGGAAACCTGCTAGGGACACTAATCTTCCGTTCCCACGTTTGCTTTTGGAATGCAGCTTGCGATACAACCACTGTCCCTAAAAGGGCAAGTATTTTTTGAGACAAACATAATAGCGATGATATGATATGATAGGTTATTTATAACGCACTTAATACCCAGAGGTTTACTAAGCGCGGACCCGGGGATCGAACCTGTGTTGCTCTGTGTTGTCTTGCTTCCAGGCGAGCATGTTGCCCTTGAGCTATCATCCCGAGAGCCAATGAAATTAAAAGACTGTTGTTTCTCAATCATGGGTATTGGGTATAAGTGCTTGCACCGCAGTAGCGAGGCCCTGCTCCATGCACAGTGGAAGTGCTCCTCGATGGCCTAGAGTGCCTTCTGCAGTTCGTTCTCATTTGGCACTCTGTGACCACATGAGATACAGCAAACATTTAAGCAATCACTTCATTAGCACGAGAGGCTAGGCCAATATTGCCAAAGTCAATACAGAAAAAGCTTTGTTATCCAGCACACTGATTACCCAGGGGTGATAGATAATATCAGGAGCATAACATGGTGCATACTCTCCAGCGATGCTCATTTTGCTTTTCAGATTATTTAAACATCTTTGCTGCTTCATGCACTGTTTAGGTGACATGCATAGACATATTGTGCTGATTTCTCAGATAATTCTGGTGATTTTCAAAGGATGATGCAGATCTGTTCTTGTCCTGATGTACTTGCAAGTGCCTCTTGATTCCCATAGAGTGTGGGGGCAAAGCACCCTGCAGGTCTTGGTAAACAGGCCAGTGCTGGGGAAGCTCTCCATCCAGTCACTCCTTTTAGAAATGATACCCTCCCAGTGCTTCTTGTTTGATCTATGCTGGCCATCTCTATTTTCAGTTTGTGGTCGGTCGGTCTGTGGGTGTTTGCTTGTGCTTGAGTTGTTCCCAAAAATGTTAAGCACTCTGCAAGTTTACGTTTAAATTTTGTTTGAATGCAAAACACATGTGTGTCTACGCCTACGATGTTCCAAGATGTATTTCCCTGTGGAACATTCATATCCATGGAGAAAGAGAGCCCAAACGAAGTAGCAACTTTTTATTTCAATACCACAAGATGTGCAAGGAGCTACACAATCCTTGTTATTTTTACCTATTAGGTGGAGTGCCACCTATTAAAAAGAAGACGATTGGATTGGATTGCAGCTAGGAGGGAGAGGACAGTTGAGGAATGACACACAGCTTGTGTTGTTTGGTTATTTACCCACCCACTGACTGCTCTGGCATACTAATCCCAAAGCCCATTCCGATCTACTACCACCCCTCCCCACCATAAACACATCCTTCTGGGATCTCTTTGGGTAGCTCTATCAAGCAGTAACACCAAACTGTGCCCTCCCGGTGCTATTTATACGCAGCCTGCTGAGATGTAATGGCTTAATTCTAGCTGTAAATGCAGAGCTTATGTAATAAAAATGCCTTAACTTTGTCTCACGGGGACACCACACTACCGCACAACAAAATACAGGACCCAGACACACAAGAAAGGCCCATCACGAACCACCTCTACCGGAAAACAGATTGATCTGCTACCCCATCCATACTGTCACATATAACCCTAGTATGGACAAATACACACAAATACTTAGGTTGGGACAAAATACTAACCCTAGCACAACCACTGTGGCACAATAGACACCTCCCGGAAGTGAACAAACTCCCTAAATGGCAATCGTGGACCCAACTAGGCATTACGAAAATTGGAGATGTAATAAAAGAAAACGAAATAATATAATTTGCGGATCTAGCTGCCACCTTCGCACTTCCTCCCAATGAGCAATACCATTATATGCAATTCAAACACGCGATGCAGGCCCATCTCCCTGAAATGAATGACATGCCTGACTATTCGCCGTTGGAACGCAACCTATTCCCAGAATTGATCAAACATAAAGTCACGTCCACTTTGTACAACGTCATAAATTCTTTTGCTACCAAAGAACTGGCAGGTTTGAAAGCCAAGTGGGAGAGGGAGGTAGGTGCCATACTTCCAGAGGAATGGGTAACCGCATTAATGTTCCCCAGAGAATCGGCTATCTCCTCCAGGCTTAGATTAATTCAGCTGAAGATATTGCATAGAATTTATTATACAAGGGTGGCATTTTTCAATTGGGGGAAAACCGCTGACCCATACTGTTTGAGATGTAAGAGGGAAGAAGGCTCCTACTATCACATACTGTGGGAATGTGCCATCATTCAACAATACTGGCAGCAGTGCTGCAATGAACTGTCAAGGGTAATGGGCAAGAGGATACATGCAAGCCCAAAACAACTACTGCTGGGGATAGAAGAAGACATTGAACTAACACAGTACGAAAAGGCGTTCCTATCCACCACCACTGCAATACTCAAGAGGAATATAGCGCAACTTTGGGGCTCTGAAAGGTCACAGAGCTATGCACAATGGATCACGGATGTGGACATCTATCGCAATGGAAAAAAGGGTTTACACTGCCAGGGGATGCCCTGAGAAAGCCCAGAAAATATGGCGAAACTGGGAAGATGCGCACTCAATAGTAATCTATAGCAACAAACACGAGTGCCACCCAAGGATTCGCAAGTGAACCAGGTTGTGAGATATTAAAGTAACAAAGTGTCATGACATGTTAAAAGGCGCCTTAGTATAAGACCATGGCGGGGAATTATTGGCCGGCGGGAAAGGGAAGTTTTGCTTACCCCATTGTACGGGCCTGTATGTTTTTTGTGTTACTGAAAAACAATAAAATGTTTTATTAAAAAAGAAAAACGGTGTCTCAAGTCCCGTTAAAAGTAAGCACTGACAAAGCCAACAGTTTTGGCTTGCTTATTTGTGTTTCAGTGCTATTTGAACTTGCTTTTCCTCAGATCCTTTTAATTTCTAACGGCAAAGGCAAATACTTCTGCCGTGAGGAAGTTTTCATTTTGAAGTACTGCACCAGCTGTGAGTGCTCTGACTTATTGGGAGGCAGCTTTAACTATGAGGTTGTTCATGTATGTTGGTAGTGTTGATGCTTCTGACCTCAAGGAGGACATGAGGAGGTTTGTGTATTAGCAGATTTAAGACAGCATGTTACTACCGGCTGGTTGACTAGTAGCTTAATTCAAGGCCTAATTTAGAGAACTGCAGGCTTGGGCTTTTTCAAAAATTAATCTGGTGAATTTTGTGTCCAATACTGTAAACTCCATCATAGTGTACAATTACTGATGTAAGACACTAGGCCATCAGTTACAGAAAAAGTGCTATGTCCCTGCAAACATTGCACTGCCCAAATGTGCCAGGAGCAGATTCACAGAATGATATGCGTGGAGAAACCTGTAGCGCAAAAAAAACAGAGTTTCGCTCGGAATAACGCAACACTCCCCCAGAGCAACATGAGCATAGCACTTTCAAAGTACTCTGAGCCACAATGTGAAGGTTGACATTGGCTGGGCCAATGGGAAAAAACAAATCAAGGATTACTTACCAGCAATCACCATTACTTCTACACCTCTTGTGCATCCGACAAGTCCTCGTCCTAGTACCTCCACTAATCTGTGCCCCCAATCCTACATAAAGGCCGAACCCACAAGTCCTTGTCCCAGTATCTCGGCTAATCTGTGCCCCCAATCAAACATAAAGGCCACACTCACAAGTCCTCATCCCAGTACCTCCACTAATCTGCACCCCAAAAATCGGTGTCACTCTACGCCCACTCCCTTTCGTCACAGTACTTGCCCCAACAAGGTGCAGACTGACAGTGCAATTCTTCTGAATTTGCTTGCTGCAGAGGTTCATGATGAAGCCCCATCCACTTTAGTAGGCCTCCTACATTCCCACGTAGTTTGGCTACAACACCCTCTTGACAACAGTTCACTGGATGTCCCCTCTTAGAAACACAACAATCAGACTCTCACTGATGTACTAATCGTGCTGGCTGGTGAACACACAGAACTGTATGCTGGCCCACACTCAGGATCAGTTGTGAAATGGGTACAGTCACATACCCAACAGTAATGGATCTCTGCACCCACTCACAGACCTTAGAAGGTGCTGAACAGGCTTGCAGGCCTAGCTGAGTACAATGGTGGTGTCAGCCTTACAATGTTTGTAAGTGCAAGGACACTTGCCAGCTACGCCCCTTGAACGCCCATGGCACACTTTAGTGTTAACAACCTACCGCACTCAACTCTTCAGGCCTGCATCTTCAATGACCTACACCTTGCAGATATACTCCAACATGAGCACTTGGAAGCAGTGGTGGTAGTACCATGATAGTCACCTCTTCCATGGCTTCCACTTGGATCACACTCAGCTGTACAATAGCCAAACACATGGTTTGTGATGCTACACCTTGGTCATTTGCCATTTAGGTGATAGAGAAAAGACTCGTCTTTCCTTTAGGAAATGTTTGAAAACATGTTTATTTCAGTAGATTCTCCTGCTTGGACTTGCCCCTTGTCCTCATTTCCTGCAGGATTCTGTGCATGATAAATACAAAATAAAATAATAGTCCCATGGATGTAATTATAGGGGAGGTGCAGGGTTTTGTCCCCCCAACTTTTGTGGCATGTCTTTTTGCCCCTCCATCTTTTGGAGGGAGGGTTGGGGGGCCACAATCATCAATTATGTAATTGGACAGCGCCAGCCCGGCTAGGGTGCCCAGCAAGGCTCGCACTGTCTCATTACATAATGCCAGGCTGACTGGTGGCCGCGCTGCAGCATATGCATATTCGGGGCTCAGTCCCTCACTCTGGCTGGCCTGACTCAAAGTGAGTAGCTTGGTTGCTGAACTGGGTGCTGCAGGACCCCGGCACCCCTACTGTCACGCTAGCAGCAGCAGTTCTGCCGGACTCGGCGCAGAGCATTGCTTTACGGCTTTGCGCTCGTGCGACACACAGACAGGAACTAGGAAGCTTATTCAGCTTCCTGGTTTCTGTTTACAGGCACGTGAGTGCGAGGAGATTAGGCCGGTGTAACTTGAGAAGTGGCCCGGGTGACATTTGAAAGCAGAGCAGAGGTACGTTTAAAAAAATGTTTTAATTGTGTTTGTGTATGTTTGTTGGGGGGCCCGGGACACATTTGGACAATGTGAGTGGAGATGACAGTACACATTAAGGCCCCAGGTATGAAGACACACTAACAATAACAAATGCTGCATTCTCTGTGGCAAGCCACAGCTCTGCAACGCCTCTAAAATTAGTCTTGCAACTTTTCAGGTGCTACTAAAGCACCACCATCCTAATTTCAAAATGAAGTTGGCGGAAGGTGCGCCCTCCCCAAGTAGAGTGGAAAGAGTCAAGCTGAGAAAACCTGTGACCCAAAACTGTCACACTCTGCAAATTCTATGAAATGAAGCTGAGTTCTATATGCCTTCCAGACATGGTGGAATTTTGTTAAGCAGTTTTTGCTCTAGGTGCACAGAAGGAACCATATGAGAATTTGTGTTAAAAGCACATTTTTGGGAGCCTCGTATAGCTTTCCCACCTGCCACCAAAAATAATCTTCACCAAACTGGCCAAAAATATTTTCGAGTTATACAGACACTTTTTCAGGACAATTTGGTGCAAATTAGTCAATGTGGGTGTCATGGTTCAGGTTACAGGCCACCAAAAACTGCTTCCCTTACAAAACTAAGCAGGGAAGTATCCAGCATTTTAAGAGTGGGAAGGGTGACGAAATGCAGTGTGTGCAATTCCACATGGTCTCATTCGTGCCCCTAAACCTCCCACCCCTGCCCCAGTCTACGTTTTTGGTAACATTAGTGGCAGATGGCATTTTAACACATAACAAAAAAATAAAACTGTAGGATCATTCCAGATGCAGGAAACTCATCTATTAGAGCTCTGTCCAAGCCCTCTTGGGAAAAATACATGCAAACCTCCTAATTATCATATGGATTGCACCAACAGAAGTGACTTCACAGAAAAGGACATTGCAAGGAGCATCATCAGTCTTTGATACGTGGAGGCACCATGGAAGTGACTTTAGAATAAGTTGCCATAAGTAAGCTAAGTGGCAAATAACTTTCTGGTGCAAAATACCTAAAATGTTATATATGGAGAAACTCTATAGTCATTAGGCTTTTTTTTATTATAATAGCATGACATACTAACATGAGCTTTGTAGTGAACCAGAATCACTTACAGAACTGCAGATAAGGCACAATGTGATTACATCATTTTCCCAGGATCACACACTTTGGTTACATGGTAATACTGGGATGTGGACAATTTAAGCAACTGCACACATCTTCCCAGGTTTAGTTGATATAGATATTTATTAAGGTTTTGCTTTACATTTCATGTGCTTAAATAATTATTTATAGCAATGCCTTGGAAGCAAGCCACATTACTTAATAAACTAGCCTTTCATAGTAAACTGACCATACACTATTTACATTGTCATAGACATATGGTGAGCAATGAGAGGATGGCTTTAGTTTTATTTTCCCCATCCTGCATGCAAATTGCAAATCACAATAGTATCATGCAGATTAATGTGAGCCTAACAAATCCACCTTGGGTTTTAAACAGGGGAGTTGCTAGGTCTGGAAAAGATCCGGGGCTACGCTGATGTTGGAACTGTTGGGACTGAGGGCTAGCTAGTCTTTTGGCTGTAGCTCCTGAGATTCTATCCGGGGCTACAACCAAAAGATCAGGGGCTATAACCCTCCTAACCCCCACTTAGCAACGCCCCTGGTTTTAAAGCCATAGTCATTATTTCATAAAGCGTGCAGCATTATGCACCCTTCTCACTTCTGATCACTCCTTCCCATTCACATTTCTAAAGGAACAAAGGTCCCTGCTTATAGTACCCCCTTTCGTTCCCATCAGTGCCTAATGGCTCACATTGTAATGACAAAGAGCAATGTGAGGACTCGCTGCTGCCCGCAGGTCCTTGGTACATTGTCCTGGCAGCAGGACACCTCTACCGTTCAACACGGGTAAGGTGTCCTGCTGCCAGGACAATGAGCATGCTGAGCAGGAATTGCTCGGCTCAAATTGGGCGTCTTTAAAACTCTAGTGGTAGCCGTGCAAGTAAAAGCGGCAGTCTGCCACCGGAGTTGTGTATTTCTTCCGGCGCCTGGCAATGGGGAATAACCAGGGCATTACACCCCGTACTCGAACTGGACCCTGGTATGTAAATACATGTTATTATCATATGATTTGCTATTTAATTATCTGAATATCATGCACATGAATGTATTTTTGTTATATGATGCAATTTGCTACAATTTGATTTTCTGGTTAAACCTGTCATGTAAAATTGGGTTGTGTTTGGCAGCCTTGAAAAAGACAATCTGTCGAAACACGTGGTGGCTGCTACAGCAATGTTGTGAAGAATAAGAACAATAAACAATCATCTACATTGCTAAGCACATTGGACTAGTATAACTAATTTTGATTTGCTGATTGTTGTAGTACAGGCGTAGTGCTACTATACTAGTCTTTGCGGCTGGCATAAGGAAGGATGTCAGTCTGGGCTTAGCACACTGAGAGTTTGGTGTACCCACATCTGTTATTTAATAAGCTAGAGCCATTGTTGAAGCATGAGCACATCCACATAGACAATCAAGTGCCAAAGGGTCACCCAAACTGCCATGGCAGGATAAAGGAACACTACGTAGAATAATGAGCAATCTGCAGATGTGCATGGGCAGAGGTGAACGAGCTGTCTCCAAATTCCTCAAATATCCAAGCACTGAAGAACATCTGGCCCAACACCTTTACAATTGTGTACTGATCCTCAATAAGAGAGCCAAAACATCTTCATACAAATATCTCCAATCACAAAATGTCTCCCACATCGCCACCAGTAGACACACAATTCAAAACCTACTCAGCCACCACGGATACATCAAAAGCAGACATGCAATGCCCCAACACCATAAATAGCATCAGTCAACAATATCTTGCTACCCACATCCTTGTGTTGCTCCCTTCCCTACTGGTGAACCATATGTCCACGGGGCCATATAGGCAAGTCAGTCAAAGTAATGCCAAAATGCATACCTCAACTAACCCCCACCATTAAACACTATTACAAAAGTACAAAGGCAGTGCCATGCCACCAACAGCATAAATGGTTGGTACACAAATGAACATCATGCCTGTACACCAAAGCACAGACGTTGCTAAGCAACAGATGTGCAGGCTAAAGACGTGAAACGTACGAAACTGTAAACATGTCACCTCATTTCAACAACCATAGTTCACATATGTACATTGGCCACAAAGGCATCATACTAAATATCACACTCAGCTGAAGCATGCACACATGTTCCCCTGCAAATAGGCCACTACCACTATGAGCCACATTGTGAGCACCAAAACCACATGACAACCACAGGACATACACAGTTTGAGATCATGTGATAAAGAAGAACAAAAACGCACATAACAGCAAGCCAAGACATGCTGCACTTGCCACAAAGATGTGTCAAAATGTTGAATTGAATAATAAAATAGTTACATAGTAATAATGAGCTATTTACAAATATGGATAATCACAAATTTCATATACAACAAACATGTATGTAACATGAAGTATGTACATGAGTCAGCGGGCTAGTTCATTGACATTTCTGACAATACCTGTGCCATGTCTGATTCTACTTCAATATCTTCCTCTTCCAAGTGGGCCTCTGTTGTCTCATGGAGGGCTTGCAGGGCCCCCTCATCCTTGACTCAATCTTCTGTGCTGCCCTGCAAGACTCCTCCAGGATGACAGCCCACGCTTGCGCCAACCTCTCCACAGCCTCAGCCTTGCCCCTGGCAATTGCCGCTGCATGTTCCCACTAGCAGGAATTGCAACTCTGAAGACACTAGGCCAGAGCATGCATCCGCTGTCTTGCCAACTGCTTGTTTGCTCAATGTGTGCTCCTTGTTGCCTCATCCTGGCAGCTATTCTACCAAGGATTTGACTCCTCAGCACCAGCATCTCCTGCTGCCTAGAAATGTGTCTCTGGTGAATGTACACCCTTGGTTATGATGACAGTCAGCTTCGGGGGAGTACTGTACCTGCACTGTGATCACCTGTCTGGCATTCCTCCTCAGCCTATTCCCCGGTTGGTTCCTGGGCAGGCTCTCTGACCACCTCATCTGCCTTTGTACCTCCACCATGGACACAAGCACCTCCAGATTCTCCAGTGGAGTGACAGGGGCACAGGATGCCATGGTGTTGGCTGACATGGAGGCCTCAGTTGAGGTTGACTGGGGCACAGATGAGGAAGAGGAGGGTGCAATTGCAGTGGCCTGTCCAGAGAGGCCACCACTAAGCAGTTCTGATGCTAGTTGTGACAAGAGGCGGCACACCTGACCGTTGTGCTGTCCAAGCAGCTCATGGACAGCTTCCTAGAGTGATGCCTGCCGTCTCAAGCCCTCGACTAGTAGTGACATCAGTGTGATATCTGTCTCGTGGAGGCATCAGTGAAGGTGGGTAGGGCTTCCAAAGATGGTCCTGGGACAGGAGGATATGCTGACCCCTCCACAATGGACTTGCCAGCCTTCTCTCTCAGGGTCAGGTATGCAGCATGGACATCCCCCTCCTTACTCCCACCTGACACCGTGGGCAGGCCTGCAATGGCTTCCTCCTCTTCCATCAACCCTGACACCTCCAATGAGGTCTCCATGCCTTGAGGCCCCTGCGTGGTTATGTCACCACTACCCTGTCCCTCTACTGCTGATGTGTCCTCCACAAAGATGGGATCGAGGGGTTCCCCCTCAGCATCAGTGTCATAAGACGTTCACGCTCCCCCAGGAACATGGCCTTCTGAGTAGTTGTATATAATTGGGCATGCCTGGGGTCTGTGTTTCTGCCTGAAGGCGTTGGTCCCAGCATGCTGCTCCACAGCACAGGTTTTCCCCTCTTCTTCAGCCGCCGCAAGTGTGGAAAGGGGAAGATACAAAACAGGAATCAATCATAAGCACCAACGCATGTGTACTTCCTCAATTGCATTAGTTGCATGCAGTCATCATAAGTCAACAAGCAACAGTCTCAGAAGCACATGACCCATGCTTGCAAATCTGAATGAATCATGTCTCACAAATGAAACAAAATGACAAGTTACAATGACGAGATATGCACATGTGAACATAGCACATTGACGCGTGGCCACATGACGAGTCATATGGCATCCCAATTGCAATGAAGCAGTGACCCAAGTGAATCCTTAAGGCATGGCCATATAAAGGGCACATGGCCACCTATGTCCGTGGCATCATAGTCACATCCCCACACAACCACGTCTTGCAGCAAGCACCCCATGAAATGATGCAACACGTACATGCACCCATTGCTGATGATCAAGCAGCAATGCTCTCAGTCCTAAAACAAAACGTGTTATGATAACATATCATGTCTGACCCCTCGTTCTGTGGCCCGATTAGTGTGATGTTGAACCAGGTTGTCAAATGCAATATATTGCCATGAACAGACATCCAAAACTCACGTTACAGTCTCATCTGCTAAGTGGATATGATGCAATCATCATTCCCTAATTTAAGAACTCACATAGGAGGTGAGTATGAATGTACCTTACGGCCTCTCAAAATCTCTATCTGTTGTGTCCCTGTACATGGCCTTGTCATCAGCATCTCACATTGCACGCACACAAGGATTCTTTGTCACCTAAAATTGCCAGACCTCACTCCTACCCCTGTCCACTTAACAGATGTGTGCCATGACATACTGCCAGTGAGTGGCTGAGGCTGCATGCCGGTTATGAATTGTACAACACACATGCTCTGAAAAGCCCTGCCTTGATCAATTCATGCATACTCATACAAGGCCTTTCATATCAGTGGTACTGTTCACCCTATGTGAGAACTTACCAGCAGTTTTGATATGTGTCTGCAGGTCAAGGAGCTGGACATGAAGCACTGGGTTGATCCTTTCCAGGATCGAAGGTGTAGCGCTGTCACTCGATGGTGGCCTGCAGAGTGCACATCCACGAAAGCCCAATCTTAAGGGGCGTCTTCACTTTCGTCTGGCTCCGGAGCCTCAGGTCCTCCCAGCGCATCTTGGCCTTGTCAACGTTACAGACTCATGTTGATGGCAGCCTTGATGTCCTTCCAGATCATTTGACCTCCTCACACCCCTAGCTGCTTCTGTGTATTGAAGAGTTAACCGTAATGGGTCAGGACCTGTTCACCCAAGATGGCAAATTCCACAGCGGAAAAGTTGACAGCACTCAGCCTCTCAACCATGGGGGTGCTAGTAGATGTTGCAGACATGGCGCACCTGTGGTTGGTGTTGTGAACCTGGGCCCTGACTACTACCTCAACTGTGGGGCCCATAGAAGTAAAGGCTATGGATGTGTGGGAATACCTGTCCCACGAGGGTGTTACAGCAAAAGCCATTAAAAAAGGGAAAGACCATATGCAAATCAGGTTTTGCACTTAGTTTTTCTCCTTTTGTAATGGCTTGGAAGTCAAAGAACAGTGGTCTGAGGGGTTGCCCCAAGCAATGCCAGAGATTTAGATTCATTCTAAACCTTCCAGCGATCACCTCTTTTGTTTTGCTACAGTCACGCTGAGTGGGACGGGTATGCCCAGATGTGGGTGCCATGCCTGCTGGGCATAGAGATCAAAGCTACTCCTCACTGATGAAGCCCAACAAGGCTGAAACATGCCTGGGAATGCTTATGGTCCAAGCAGTTTGGGCTGGACTGCCCCTTTTGGGGTGGGACCAAGACTGATGCCTATGGTCTTTCCCTTTTGTAATGGATTGGTAGGTGACCAACAAGGGTCAGGAGGGTTGATCAGGGCAATGCCAGAGGTTAAAATTCCTTCTACACCTTCCAGCCATCACTCCTTTTGCTAGAATCAGATGTGGGAGGCATTTTGAGGGACATGGTGGAGGAACCACCACTGAGAAGTCTGGATGCCATGGAGCTCCTTGAGTTCCTGTAGGCTGATGAGTCTGAGGAGGAGAGCCAGGAGACTCTGGGCTTGGCAGTGCAGAGGCCTGCATCAATGGTGGAGTCTGTGTCTGCAGCATTGCCTTCTACCATCAGGCAGCAGCGTAGGCTGATGTCAGTGGGAGGGATGTAGCCTGCCAGCCTACAGCAGTGCACTCACTGAGACAGGCCCATGCACCGACATCCCGACTTGGTTGGCCAACGCACATATGGTGGACATGTGCTTGCCAGACACCTGGAGTGGGATGGGGAGTTGCTGCGTGCAAGTGCCCAGCGGGGCGAGGTCCTGCAAGAGATGCCATGGACATCCATTGTCTGGCTGGAAATGTCATCTCCAATGCCACACACACTGCCAAACTACACCTCTTGCTGCAGGAGAAGAGACAGGGCATGCAACACTAGAGCCAGGTGACTTATGAGGAGGGATCTGCCATGAGGCAATCCCTGCATGATGAGTTTTTGGCCGCAAGGGATGTCCTGCAGTATGATATAGCATGCTTGAGGCAATCCCTGCATACAGAGATGTTGGCCTGAAGGGAATTCTGCTGTCAAGACATGGATTCCTTGAGACAATCTCTGCATGAGATGTTGGCCTCAAGGGACATCCACTGCCAAGAGATGGCTGCCTTGCGGCAAAATCTCAACATGCAGTTGGAGACATCAAGGGTCAGTATGCATGCTGACTGTTTAGCCACTCGTGATAACTAACATCAGGACCTTGTTCCATTTGGGTCCCTCATGCAGGCATCTCTCACGAGTAGCCCTAGCCAATAACGAGCAGGCTTTGGCCATGCGTGGTCAGAGTGTATCATTCCTGGACCCACCACAAGATGGGGGTTCCAACTGAGCCATGCAGGTGATGCCACTGGCCATGTCGCACACACCCCTATCCTGTTGCCACCACAATCCCTTCTTCAACCCCCCCTGGTGTCCTGAAGCCCATGGATGGTGTATGGATGTTTAAATGTTTTGTCCCCACCCAAGGTGTACTGTATTTATTTTTTCCTCATGATGGGGCCAAAGGGCTCTAGAGTGCAGTGACTCAACTGCCCAGGCTACTGGGCACATTATTGAGCTGGTGGACTGTGCATGCGGACATGCTCAGTGAAGTCAACTGATGTGGGTTCTTCTGGAGTTCTACAGCCTCCCACATACAGGTGAAGATTCCATTATGTGTATGTTGTGTGCAGTCTGTCAGACTCCTTGAGGTAGTCCAAACAAATGTCCAATGTCATTTCAGATCTCTTGGCTCATCCAGCCCAGACTCCTTGCAAAGACACCCCAAGCACTCTATTTCCGCCCAAGTCCCCATTACCTCTGCTGGACACTGACCCTCCTAGTGTTTGGTGGAGGTGGTGAGAGATTCACAGCACACCAGTAGTCACCAGGTAAGGTTGTGCACTGTCATGCATTAGCATGGATGTTGAACTATGCATCCCAAAAGTGGCATGATGTGGCACATGCAAGGTTGTGCATGAATGATTCAATATGGTGACATATGGGCAATGGTCACTGTCACTGAAGAAGGGACTTCTCCAACATCATTGAGTGTGTACATGTCTCATTGATTAGGTATGCACGTGCTCTGTGTTATTGGTTACAGCTCCACAACATGCTGTTTGGAGTCAGTCTCCCTGGGATGTTCCTGTGCACAGATTTTTGGTGAGAGTTGATACAGTCGCTTATATTTGGTGCAGCATTACATGTACACTCCTGTCATGTCTGCCATGCATGCCATCCCCTGACATATGTGTTGTTATGTAGCCACTCTGTTATACATGAGCATGCAACACACTGGACTCTCACAATCCACGTAAGAGGATGATCCAGATGACAAGTATGCATGTGGATGATGTGTGAGGTCTGCAGTGCATTGCTGGTAAGATGTGCATGTCAGAGGGCAAAGTGTCTTTCTCAAGTGCCATGTGCATTGTTGCTGCTGTGTTCCCATTAAGGTGAACAAGAACTGTTGCTAGTGAGGGGTGTGTATACTTACACATCATGTTCATACATTTGTGTATTTCGTGAGTGGCTACATTCCTTTCAGGGAGGATTGGAGAACATCTGCATGATAGGGCAAGATACATGTTGAGGGAATCAGAGACATGCATGAGGGGGGAGAAGGTGGTCAGTGTGTGGCCATGGAGTGATGCACTACCATCCAATGGTGGTAACGGGAGAAGCAGCTCTCACTGTCTCAGGTAGAGCGGTGGGTGGAAGGTGTGTAGAGGCCGGTGTCATGGAATGTCTTTACCTTGCAGAGGAGGGTAAAATGAACTTACAGGAACTGTGATAGTGAGTGTCGAGTACACTGCTGTGGAGAGGAAGTATATGCTTATTGGGCATAGGCTAAGTAGACATGTATTATGGCTGTTACATTTATTTATTTATTTATTCATTTCTAAAGCACTCTAAGCCCGGGGACATCAAGGCACTGTTACAAAAACCATTTACACATACAAAAAGCGATCATCGGGACAAGTGTTCAGGGCCAAGTTTATGCATCTCACCATATGTAGTTATTCAAATTGGCAGGTTTTTAGTGCTCTCCTGATGGCCCAGAAAGATTTCTCCCCTCTCAGAGAAGGGGGGAGCGAGTTCCACTGCTTTGCTGCAAAGGTTGGGAAGCTAGCTCTGCCAGCTTTAGCAGCTGAGCAGAGAAATAGTCTACACTTGTCCTCACTTCAGATTTGTTATGAGCCTAGAACGATGGTGACTTTGTGGTTAAGAAATCTTACTGACTACAGGCTGACAGTTTTGTAGAAGATACTGCAGGAATTGAAGTTGTGTGACTTGCAATGGGTGACAGTGCAGGTGTATTCTTGAGCAATTCATGTGGTCTCATTTGCAGAGTATATTGATGGTTAGTGCAACTGCATGTGGGACACATCTCAGGGGTAGGAGATTGTTTCACAAAAGGGATTACATACGGTTTTGACACACACCCAGTTGGGAGGACTTCCTGGGAAACTGCACTGAGCAGGGTGATGCTACTATTCTTTGAAATCTGATTCCCCTGTCAGTTATTGGCACTGTACCCACTCTGCCCTCTTTCTCTTCCCATTCATACACATCGGAGTGCGTAGCATGCAAGAGCTAGCATTTGGAACAGTACTGCACATCTTTGCGATACATGCCATTGACAGGAAGGACACAAGGAAATTGGAATCTGCCTGCCAGGTGTCCTTTCCACTTTATGTTTTTCCTGCCACATGCATCAAATTTTGGGTCTATCCATAGTGACTTGCTGGTAGGCATTGAAGGTGAGCAATGTGGCACAACCAATAGGGACGTCTTACACAGTATCTGGCAGCGAGGGTACAAGCCATGCTGAGACACGTTAGGCCAGACACCTCTTTCTTTACATACCTGTATTGTTTTAAAAAGGCACTGACACTGGACAAGTGTTGGGACTCACGCACCAGTCATCCCTCCATTGGTGTAGGAGTAGCCGTCCTCACATTATGGGAGTTCTGTATAAAATCATCTTAAGTTGCATCTTCTATTGTACATGCTATGATACCGGTGGCAGTGGTGGAACCGCCTATTTTGTTATGTACTGGGACGAGGAAGAGGCACAAGGGGATAAAGGCACTTACGAGCCAGTGTAAGGTTTGTTGTATAGTACACACAAAGGTTCTTATTTGCCCGAAGGGGTTCTTACAGCTGGATGAGGGATTGACAGTGCATGGTGCCTGTGAGTTGAGATTTGTTTCTGCTGGGGTGGGGTGAGCAGAGGGACTCTCTGCAGACTTCTTTCATGAATAATTGTGTGTTTCTGTTGCTGCCTAAGGTGTAAATGTGTCTGATCCATGTCCGGAGGAAATTGTGCTGAAGCCACTGATATCAAGGGGTACTTGAAGTGGTTCTCAAGAGTTGTCTTACACTATGGATGGCCTGTGTAGGATTGTAATATGGCAAATGTGTGAGTTCATATACATGGGTGAGCCCTGAAGTAGGCCATTTTGAACTCAGCAATTGGGTGATGTTTGCTGCACAATAGCAGGGATGTTGTAGTACATCGGCCTCTAGACATGATGGCTTTACTGCCATAGGGCTATGATCTGGCAATGGTGTCACTATGGTCTTTTCAAGGCAAGAAACACCCTTCGCTATTAGTGGTGTTGGAGTTGGCACAGCATATTGTGCATGTAAGATCATTTGTCAGTGAAGTGTTGAGGCATGCATGGAAGTGCCGTTGTGTGTACTTGTGTGTGCATGCTGTGTATGGTGGGTCCCAGAGGGCATTCAGTGCACTTGTTAATTGGGGATATTTGGACACTGCGCTGGGGTCAGGGACAGCAGGATGGGGTGTGGTCGAGTACCCATGGGACATTTCTGCTGGGAAGACAGGTTTTTGTGTAATGTGATGCAATTATAAATAGGCTCCACTGTACATAGTTCGGGTTACCAGTGCTTCTGTGATCTCAAACTATTGTGTATAGAACACTTCCATTGGTGACAATTAATATGTAGAGACGTTAGAATGTTATTGTAGGAACTGAAGTAGTTGAAGTGCTAGCAAAAGGGATAAAGCTGCAGCCTTACCTGAGTTACTGAATAAACCTTCATCAACCTATCAAGTGTATGGACATTCACATGGAATACAATACTAGCGACGAGGATGGGATGCAGCTGATCAAGGCATGGTCTGGTGAACCCCTGAAAAACTGAGGTATATACCAGCCACATGCAAATGGGACGCATGAGTGGCCAGTGACCCCGACACCTACGTGAATACTGAGCTTGTCACAGTCTCAACTCCCGGCATGAAGGTGAGTGCTGAAATTCACTACTTTTGGGGAAACGGGTGCACACGTAAGCAATTAAGGCTCATTGCGTCTCAGAAAGTGAGGCTCTGCTGATGATACACACTTTGTTCATGAAGCGCAAGTGATCAGAAATGCACGGTTACACAACGCATTTCATTTAAGCAAATGGAAGTCATTTAGTTAATCATGCACCATTGTTTTTTTGTTGAATAACTACAATTATACTGCAAGCCTCACCTCTAAGGAAAACAAGGACACACAGGAAGCTGAACAAAAGCAGCATCCCATCAAAAGAATGGGGATTTAGTAGAGCTTCGACATCATGGTAAATATACCAGGTCTGGCGGTCTTCCTTCCCCAGGGATGTTGTGAACCAAGAATCAAATGGAAGGAATGGAAGGAAGATTTCTTGAAATTCCCCCTGGCTGTATTTGGTCCGAACTACTAAGTGGACAGGAAAGCTGATTTACTGTTTTACTGTCTTGGACATGGCAGACAGGAAATGGTAAAAGGGTTACTAGACCCGCCACAAGAAGAAGGTCACATGTTCAATGTATTTGATATCAGCATTTTGAAATGATACAAACATTTTGAAGTCAAAGAAAATAAGATTTTAGTGGGATACAAGTTTGCCACTAGAGAGCAAACAAAGGGCGAGACAATTGAAGAGGCTTTGGCTGTAAAGTGCCAATTGAAAGCCTATTAAAAGGAAGAACACTTGAGATATCAACTTATGATAAAATGCATGGAGGATAAGATTTGAGAAGAACTATGGAAAGAAAAAGACCTATACTTGTACAGGGCTATTGAGATAGCAAAGAACGTTGAACATACCTCCACCTGCTACAAGAAATTAAATAGGCCCAAGAAGGGAGAACCCTTGCAATTGACAACAATAATCCATCAGAAGGAACAAAGACTAGTTCTGTCTGTAGCAAAAAGAAGACAGGGAGGGTTATAACTCTCAATAAGAAGGGTGCTGCAGAATTATGTTTCCGTGGAAGAGGAAGAGGTCTTCAAATGTACAACAGAGAAAGAACATCAAACTTTCAAGCACACAAAGGAATATTTTGAGGGCACAATTCAAGAGGAGGTGGTGGATGCGACAGATGTGGCAATATCAATCATTCACACACTTCAACATCATGCAAGTGATTGATGCTGTCTTGGTAACGAGTGCAATCAAGGTCAGGAAGCCGACCGCCATTATTGGGATAAATGGGACTGGAATTGAAATGTTAGTGGACAGTGGGGCAGATTACACATTGATAAGTAAGAGGTCTTGGCAAGATAACTTAGAAAAACTGCACATTGAAAGAGGCTAAACTCAAAGACAATACCTATGGTGAACACCCCATTCTCATTATTGGAGAACTTGATGCTAAAGTAAGCTTCAAAGAGAAGATGGTTAAGTCCAAAGTGTAGGTCACAGATGTAGGTGGAAACTTACTCTCATGGACATTTCAAGTACAGTTAGGATATGTTAAAAGATGGTGTAATAGAGAAAATGAAAGCTTCAGATTCGGTAAGCCCCATTGTCATTTGTAAGAATCCTAATGGATCCATTTTATTTGTGTATAGACCTTAGAGAAGTCAACAGAAATGTAATTATGCAAAGGTTTCCTCTTCCCAAGATTGATGAGATGATCACCGATCTCAATGCTTCCAATATTTACTCCTTGTTAGATTTATGCACAGCCTATCACCAAGTGAAAATGAATCCTTCTTCGTATGACATCCTCACATTTATAACTAATTGGGTTTGTTTAAGTGTGTCAGGATGCCCTTTGGCCTTATTACTGAGGCCTGTGTTTTTCAACATGCCATGCAAAGTATTCTGGGAGGTTTGTGTGGGGTAAAGATTTATCAGGATGACATCTTGGTATGGGGTGGAAATGACAAACTACATGATGAGAGACTCATGAGTGTGCTAAAGAAACTAGAAGAAGCAGGTTTGACGCTAACCTTAGACAAGTGCAAGTTCAGAAAGAGACAAGTCAATTATCTAGGCTACAGCATTTCTGGCCAGGGGGTGAACCCAAAAGGGAGCCCAGTGCAGGCAATTGAAGACATGCCTGCCCCAACCAACAAGAATTAAGTGTCTTCATTTCTTGGTCTCATTGAGTACTATGGGAAGTTTATTCGAGGATTAGCAAGCAAAACCACCAATTTGAGAAACTTTACGAGAAGAGGAGTTGCGTTTGAATGGAATCAGAAGTGTAAAAAGGAGTTTGAAGTGGTAAAAGAGGATATAACGAAGACACCCGTTCTATAAGGTTTTAGAGAGGAAGCCAGGACCATAGTGTATACAGATGCATTGTAGAGTGGGCTAGGTGGTGTTTTGATGCAAGAGGAGGGCTCAAGATAATACACTGTAGCGCATGCCTTCAGGACTCTAAAAGAGGTAGAATGTCGATATTCAGTTATTGAGCAAGAGGTTTTGGACATTTTGTGGGCTATGTTAAAATGCAAGGTGTATTTATTTGGAAGAAAGTTCATAGTTCGCACTGATCATACGCCACCCATCGCTATTTTTAACAAGAAGGGTTTGGATGCTGTATTTCGACGCATTTCAAAATGGATCACAAGGTTACAAGGTTTGGAGTTTGTTGTGGAAAATGTGAGTGGTGAAAACAATATAGTTACAGATGTTTTATCCATGAAGCCAGTGATTGCAAATGATGATGTAGAAACACTAGGTGAGGAAAGGATTAAGGACATATTTGTGGTTGGGGAATCTCTTCAGGAGGAGCAGTGGCCAGCAGAATGTGTGGATGATGCTGACTATCAGGAGGCCATGACTAGGATTCTGCTCAAGTGGAGGTGTAACATTGAAGAGGATATAAAAGGGAAATTAAAAGAATATTGGAGAGTCAAAGATGAGTTTTGTGTCATGGACAACATGTTGTGTAGAGGACAGCGACTGGTTGTAGTTGAAGGCGTAAAAAAGAAAGTTGTAAATCTTGGTCATAGGTCCCAAATGGGAATCAGAAGGGCATGAGCGTTGATCAAAATGGATTTCTGGTGGCCAGGGATGGACGCATTTTTTGAGACAAGGACAAAAGAGTGCGAGTAATGCAGAGGTATTGACAAGGTGTTGATAACGGGAGCACCCCACATGGTGATACCAGATAGTCCCAAATGGTGTGGGATACCATTGCGATTGATTTGTTAGGACATTACATGTTTGTGGCGTGCAGGATGTATATGTTATAGTCGTGATAGATTTTCTCAAAAAAGAAGCGGCCGGAGGTTGGGGTAATCAAAGACATGATGTCCACGAACATAATTGCATTTTTGGAAATGATGGAGGGAAGGTTGGCATGTGGTTATTGTGTCAGATAATGGTCCTCAATTCGTTTTTGGGTGAATTTCGAAGTTGCTTGGTCAGGAATAAGGTCAGACACAAGAGGACAGCACTTTATCACCCCAAAACAATGGGTGTGTAGAAAAATTTAATAGGACACTGGATGGAAAACACATGGCAGTGCAATTTGGCGATGACTGGAAGAAGGAAATGAGTTGAAGAGTTTTTCAGTATAGGAATATACCCCATTCAGTGAATGGTGTCACTCCCTTTAAACTGATGCATGGTTGGAAGCCAAACACCCCCTTGATGCCTGTTAGAACGGGACATGCAAAAATTGTGAAGGTTGATATTCAGTCAGTGAAAGAGAAGGTGAGACAAAGGGGTGAGCAGAGTAAAAGGTTGTATGATGTGAGACATGGTTGTAGTTTGAAGAATGTCAAGAAAGGGGATGAGGTAAAGATAAAGCTCCCAAAGTGGACCAGAAAAACTGATAATAAATTCTCCGAAACCAAGATAGTGTTAGATGATCTTGGTAATGCAGTTTGGCTGGAGGGTGGAGAAGTTTGGAATAAGGAATGTATTGTGAGAATGTAACTTGTGCAGATATCCTTAACACATTCCCTCTTTTATGTTCAAAGAGGAGGAGGTGTGATGTAAAATGTAATTTAGGTAACTATCCTTAACAGGCTTCCTCTTTCATGTCCAAAAAAAAGGAGGTGTGATGTAATTGTAAATAGTCTCCACTGTACATAGTTTAGGTTACCAGTGCTTCTTTGATCTCATACTATTCTGCATAGAACACTTCCACTGGTAATAATTAAAATGTATAGACGTTAGAATGTTACTGTAGGAACTGAAGGAGTGGAAGTGCTGGCCAAAGGGAGAAACCTGCAGCCTTACCTGAGTTACTGCATAAAGCTTCATCAATCTATCAAGTTTGTGGACATTCACATGGAATATAATATAATGTTCAGGCTAGGCTGCATTACCGGTTGGACCTAGCTTTGAAAGCACAATAGACAACATGTGGATGGGCCTATGGAGCTGCAGTCCTCTGCTTTGGTGGAAGGAGCTGCAGCAACCTTCTACAGTAAAGGCCCAGCCACGACGAGAGGGGCAGGCAAAGGGTAGAGGTGCAGAATGTCCGCTCTCATTTACCGGACATTGCCCGGTAAATGAGAGCGGATGGGGACAGGCCTCCATGTTGCCTTTTCCCAGGGAGCAGGGTAAATCAAATCCGCCTGAATCTGCGTTTAGCAGTAAAAGTCAACAGGGAGGTCACTGGAGGTGTGAGTGAGACAAAGGCCAGTGTAATAGGGTGGTTAACACCCAGGGGTGAATAGGTTCTGTTTGTTCCTGTAATTCTGCAAGGGGATCTTTGCCTCCACAGACTTTTGACAGCTGGTGCATGGGCCAGTGGTCCGGGGTGAATAGCAATGGTAGGTGGGCATGGACCTTGAGAGATGTACAGGGTGAAACTTATTAAACCTATTGATATGGAGTGTATGTGGCATCTGGCTGTATTGGTGTCAGATGGGAGTGGAGGGGGGGTGCCTCTGAGGTGGGTGCACTGACACATGGAAAACTAAAGTGGTAGGATGTCAACTGAGAGGAGGAGAGTGCAGACACATGGAAAGAGGGGTACTTAAAGGCAGTGGGCTGAGTAGGAGGATTTTACCTGGAGGTTGGTACTGGTTTAGGGCCTTGATAGGGGGCTGAGGTGCTGACAGAGGGTTTGGGTCTTGTGTTGATGAGAAATGGGGGAGTGGAGGCAGGAGGGGGCACAGGGAGCAGTAGATGTAGAGCTGGCAGAGGTACTACAGTGGTGAGGGTTTATGCGAGGCGTAGTAAGGGGTTGTAGACGGATGTGCCACAACATTTCATGTATAGTGGAGAAGGGTGCATTCAGGGGAACAGGAGGCAGAGTGGGTGTATAGGCAGGGCTCCATCAGTCAATGTGGTCGCAGATAAACAGTTAAAGTTGTACAAGCCTGCCAGGGGTGGGGGCAGGACAGCAGAGGTAGAGTGGGGCTACACTGTGGTTGGAGACAGAGGTGGAGGCATCAGTTGTTTTGCCTACACATGCCATGTGCAGCAGGGCAGTGGGTAAGCCAGTACCCACCCCGGTAGCAGCAGAGATGTGTGGGGGTGCATCCCCACTGATGCACCCCCACACTGATGAGATGTAACAGAGACAGTCACAAGGGTTATGGGGTCTGTGCCGTGGTACAGGGTGCTGCAGGAGTCATGATGTTGCATTTATGGATTAATACAAAGGGCATGATGACGGCTGTGGGGTGGTGCAGGACATTGAAGATGGTTACATAGTAGAGATGGGGTAGGTAGATGTATGTGAAGGAGCATGGATGGGATTGGGGTAGTGGTGAGAGGGAAAGGAAGGTAAACAGGCTGGGCAGCTGTTGTTGTTCCCCTTTCCAGGTGCACATACATGGCAGAGGTGAGTGGAGGTGAGCAGGTCCAGCAGCAAAGGCGCAGAGGAACTCAACATCAAGATGGCAGTCAGGTGAGCGTTAAACTAAGTGGTGAATGGCATGGCAGATGGGGCAGAGGCGGGTGCAACAGGGAAGTGTGAAGGAGGTTGTGGGCCACTGGGGAGTTGACAGGCTGAGGGAGGTGAGGGGTGCCGTTTGGTGTTTAGGTGATGGATTTGTGAGTGCAGGCAGGGATGAGAGCAATGGGGTGGATGTTGCATGCAAGACTGTGATAGGAAGTGGAGAGGTGATGGACAGGGCTACACATGGAGGGACAAGGCAAAGGTGGTCCATTGAGGGTGAAAGGGGGAAGGGGAAAAGGGACAGTGTGCAAAAGGTGACCAAAAACTTGTTCAGTGTAAGTAGTTGACCTACATGACCCTCAGTGAGCCATTTTGGTTGCACTTGATGCATGCGACTCAGGGGTACACATGGTGTGGAGCCATCCTGAGAAGACGGGAAGGGCAGGAGCCCTCTGCCCACCGGCCCACCCGATCCCACACACATGCTGCAAGAGCAGCTGATCTTAGCCATGTCTGATCCAGACTAGCACACGCTTACATCAGAGGTTCCTACTTCAATGAGATGAGCACTCCGGTGCACGGAGGACGCCCTCCTCCCTGATACATCTTCCCGGCAATATTTTACAACTAGAGCCGGATTGCATCTGTTTATACCTCTGCTCAGTAACTCAACGTCGCCCGATTCCAAAAATGGCCGCTCGGCCTCAACGCTGCTCTCGGCGCCAAGACAAGGCTGTTAATTGCATCGCCTAGCAACTATTGGGGATTTTAAATATCTAATTCCGCCGGCAGGCAGAAGCCGGCTACGGCCCTTTCCAGGGAAGGCAGCCGAGGCCTTAGCCAAAGAACTTAAAGACCTTGGGCTCACACAAAAAGTTATCCACCCTACCCACTGCAAAGGCTGCACCCTTGACTGGGTAGCAGACCTTAACTGCTCAACCACTATAATCTCTAACCTGTCATACCCTTGGACTGACCACAATTGCATCCAATTCTCCATCCCCACCCAGCATATCAGCCCACCACTAAAGTACTCTCCTATGTCCCTGCATCCAAGGTTGGAAGCTCCAGAAAATGAACAGCAGACAACCTCCTTCATTTCAAGGAAATCAAACCCCCATTCACCAATGACCCTAGCGCACTCGCTGACATCTACTCCCACACCCTCACCAAAGCCATTGACACCATAGCCCGATTGAAGCAAAAAAAGAAAAGAAATCCATGCACAACAACTCCTTGTTCACGGTTGACCTACTATACCTCTGCACCAACTAATGCATAGCCCTAACCAACTGGCAGACCAACCCTCTTGACTCCACTAAGATAGAGTACAAAAAGCTATCTACGCTTTAAAAAAAAAGCTATATTCAATGCTAAATCCAATGCATTCAACCTAAGGATCTCCAACGCTAACTCCAAATCCAAGGAACTGTTCACCATTTTCAAAGATCTTACCACCCCTCCCACCAGCTCTGAGGAAATCAACAAAGATGAAGTTTGTTGTTCCAACATACAGGCAGCCATGCTAAACAAAATTACTCTACTCCAAGATAAAATACTAACACAACGCAATGCGCTAACAAAGTCTGATCGTCTTGCCGTGCCCAGCGCCCCACCATACCAGCCTCTTATCCCTCCCCTTTCCTTCAGAGACGTTTCAGAATCGGAAGTCTTAGATCTCCTCCTTAAAATCCTAGATAAAGCCACCCACAATCAGATCCAACATTTCCTAGAGTCCAATACCATCCAAGGGAAAAGGCAATCGGGATTCCGTAAAGGCCACAGCACTGAAACTGCCCTACTAGATCTTAAAAATCAGATAACCAAGAAAATGGACAATGGCAACCCAGTCCTATTATTGCTCCTGGACTTGTCAGACACATTTCATCTCGTTGATCACAAAATCCTTACTGCCCATCTCACCAATGAAGCCCACTTCTCCAAACAGGCCTCCTTATGGATAACCTCTTTCCTAGAAGGTAGAATGATGAAGGTCTTTTCTGACCAAGCAAACAGAGTCCCTGCCACCCTCCACTGCGGAGTTCCCCAGGGTTTGTGCACAGCACCAACCCTTTACAATCTGTTTACTAAGCTCCTTTTCGACAAACTGGACTCCCTCGGAATAGCCTAAACCAACTATGCCGATGATACCCAAGTACTCCTCCCACTCACTGGCTCTTACGATATAGCCTCTGCAGCCATTCTCCAAATATACTCCACCATCCAAGCTTGGATGGCAGACAACGGGCTATGCCTCAATGGAGGTAAAACGGAGATCATCATCATAGGCCCCAAAGAAATACTGTCCAGAATCAACCAGAAATACAGCAAATTAACCATTGAAAAAACTATCATCCCTGCTTCCTCATCAGTGAAAACCCTTGGGGTTTATCTTGATGCCACCCTGTCTATGACCCGACAGGTCAGTGCCATTGCTTCTGCCTCTGACCACACCACCAAACTAATAAATGCTATAAAACCATTCCTCTCCAACCATAACTGCCTGTCCATCGCTCGAGCCACCATTGGAGCTAAATTACACTACTGCAATGTGCTTCTTGCAGGCACTTCAACTAAAAACTTAAACCGGCTCCAAACAGTCCAGAACCACATGCTCAGAGCAGCACTCAGCATCCCCAAAAGAAACCATATCTCACAGGCTAGACGGGAGGTCCACTGGCTACCAGGAGAGAATGGGCCTCATTACGACCCTGGCGGTAAGGGGTTAGCGCCAGCGTTAGCTGCGCCGACCCCTTACCGCCAATTACGAGGTCCCTTAGCGCCATGGCGCTTTTAACACCTGCTTTTAGCAGGTGTTAAAATCCATGGCGCTAAGGGACCATGGAGTTAATTACGCCACCGTAATTTACGGTGGCGTAATTAACGCCTTCCCCACTCCCATTATGCCCTATGGGGCAAAAATGGGAATGGGGAAGGGTAAATGGGGATTGGGGACTTACCGCCCCGCCGACCTCGGAATGGGGCGGTAAGTCCGCCAACCACCATGGCGTAAACGTAGTTTACGCCATGGTGGTAAAGTCACGGCCCAGGCGGTAACTTACCGCCTGGGTCGTAATGAGGCCCAATCACATTTAAGACACTCACCATAACTCACAAATGCCTAAACTTCCCAGCCCCCCCACCTAGCTGAAACCATAACCAGAGACACCTCATTGCGCCCCAAAAGATCCCACTAGACCAACCAACTGTGCATCCCACCAATTAAAAGGGCCAAAGCAGGAGGGATCGGCTTTCCTCATTTAGCACCCAAACTATGGAATGCCTTTCCCGACACACTCGAGTTGAGACCACTCTTATAGCCTTTCGTAAAAGCCTCAAAACCACGCTATTCAACTAACTCCTCCCTCTCACCGCGGTTAGATCTCTGCTTGTCTTTTTATTATGCCCGTAACTAATGATGCCCCTGAACACATTGTCATGTCTGTGGAATATCTTATGAAAATGCCTGTAATGTCTTATGTAAATGCCTGCAACTAAGTATATTTACAATATCACATCACAATGCCCTATAACTAAGTATGCCTTTCATCTGTAACCAGACATGATTTCATGTAACACCGCCACGATGCCTCAGGGCTTCCGTGCGCTATATACATCTTAATAAATAAATAAATGGTGCCATGTGCTGGCTTTACAATATTTGGAATTTTGGTCCTGTGACATGGACACTTTTCTTCCTACTTGTCATGAGCGTGGATGTGTTTTTTGCACTTTAAGGCAAGGAGGTGGCAGTGTACTTTTAATGTTATGGGGCACACACTGTTTTCCAATGAAAGCAACGCATTCTCATGATGTTATGGGCAAGCTGGATTACCCCCATTTCATCATTGAAGGCCATCAGGGATGTGGCTTTAGTGTATGTGTTCCACATTGTTTGTAATTTATGTGAAGTAGGTTTGTACTACCTGGTTGTGTGTTTCCAGTCTCTGTGCCCTTTGACCTGCTAAGGAATGGGGGATGCCTCTGGATGAGGGTGCTAGCCCTTCTGCACCTCTACTGATATGCCACGAAATGTGGAAATGTTATGCAGGACACAAGATGCCACAATGATGTTGTATACTACAGGGAGTGCATAGAGCAATATGCCACTTGAGTGGTCAAGGGAGCGATGAATGAGTTTAGCACTCCAAATGTGTGCTCCCCTATGCCCCTAGTGGCTATGTGTGCTGCATTGTAGCGCGCCTCACCTGGGGTTGGTGAATTCCTGATCAGTGTCAACAGGAATGGTGAAAGTGGGTAGGCACTGTCCCCTGCAAAGGAGTAGGTGGTTATTGATTGCATGTTATATCATTTCTTGTGTTTCTGTGTGTCATGTAAATGCTTGTCTGTGTATGTGTGATAGTTGATACTTGCCTATGAGCCAGGTGTTGCCAAAGGATACCGATGCCAGGGACTGGTGTGTAGGGGAAAGACGCAAGATGTAGCCATCAACCATGCATCCTGGGTGATTGGCATAAGTGGATTCAGTAGGGTGGGCTGGGGGGCACCTGTCTCCGCTACAAAATGTCGTATCCTTCATTATGCCCCCTTCCCCGAGAGGTAGGAGTGGGCTTGGACTGCTGTGCTGTTACCAATCTATGGCGCAAACTAGCATAGAACAGAAGACACCTCGGGGGGATCAACAGGAGCTAGGTATGGGGCTGCTGCTCTGGCTGTTGGTGCGCAGGATGCAAGGTATTAGGGCTTGAAATCCTAATGGTGGTGGTAGGATGGCAGGTATAGGGCTTGTGCTCTAGACGGTGGGGGGCTAGGATACCAGTATGGGACTTGTGCTCTGAGTGATGCGGGAAAGGATGTAGGGCCTGAGGTTTGTGCTCTGGGTAGTGGGGTACAAGATGCCAGGCATGGGGCTTGTGCTCTGGGTGGTGGGGGAGAATTTTTTAATTTTCTTTTACTATTTATTTATTTATTTACATAGAGGAGGAACAATTATCTTTTGATCTCAAAAGAATGTACAATAGATAAGAAATCAGATTTGACGGGATGCAGTGAGCTTCTTACAATGGGGTGAGTTTGAGGCACATTCTGAGCAGGCTGTGGAGGGAAGTAAATGGAAGTTACCAGGGACAGATTAGTGCCCTAAGAGCAGAGGTGTAGAGTGTAAAGAGGAGCAGACCCAAGATAAAGCCTCATGGAACACCAACAGCTAGAGGAGTGAGTTGAGAGTTGTTGTTGCTCCAAGAGATAGAGAATTGGCGAGGTGCAAGGTAGGATTTATTTCAAGCAAGGGCTTGATCGTGAATCCCAAGAATAAAGACACTATTAAGGAGATCAGACTGATCGACAGTGTCGAAGGCAGCAAACAGGTCAAGTAGAACTAGGATAGAGGATAGGTTGGAGTGCTTAGCAGAGGCGATGAAGTTGGACACATTCATGAGAGCATTTCCATGGAGTGACAGGAGGGGAAACCTGCCTGTAGGGTGTCTCGAAAGTTGTGAATGTCTAAGGAATTGGTAAAATGGTTGAACACAACTCTTTCAAGCACTTAAGAGTAGGGCGGATGGAGGGACACAGGGAGAAAGTTAGCCGCTAGGTTCCGGTTAGCTCCTTGCTTTTTTAGGAGAGGGATGACTGTGGCTGTTTTGAAAACAGATGGAAAGCAGGCATAGTCGAAGGACCGGTTGAAGAGTTCAGTGAGGTGAGAGGCAATGAAAGGGGCAATAGGCTTGACTAGGTGAGGCGAAAGAGTGTCTGATGGGGCACAAGAGGGGTTAGCCTTCATCAGTATAGATAGCACTTCATCAGTATTAGTGTGACTAAAGGGGGAAATAGAGGCAGAGGATAATGATAGAGTTGGCAGAGTGTAAAATAAAGGAAGATTGAGGGAGAGGAAGGTCACGAGAGAGTCTCTAATTTTGGAAATGTTTGCAGCAAAGTATTCAGCTTGGTCGTTAGCTGTGAGAGTGGAGTTGATAGTCATAGACCTAGGATGAGTGAAGAGTGAGTTTAGGGTGCCCTTTAGCCTGCGAGGATGGTTGGAATGAGAGTAGAATTCCCTTTTCACTCTATCAAGGTGGACTTGAGAGAGTTCAGGGAAGAGAGGTAGAGTTGCAGGTCCTCATGCAAGTGGGTATGCCTCCATTTGAGCTGCAGCTGACTAATGTCTGTGCGGAGAGAGAGTATGAATGGGGTGGCCCATGGATGAGGATGCTGAGACTTAGGGGTGAAAGTAAGCAGTGTGAAGTGAGAGGAGAATGAGTCATATAGTAGGGATTGGAAGCTGGAGAAGGCAGTATTAGTGGAAGAGGTAGGTTGTAGAGAAAGTGTGGAATAGAAGAAGGTTTCAATTTCCTTTTAGTAATAGGTGAAGCATGTGGTGTGGAAAGGTCAGATGGTGGAAAGGAGATGGTGGTGGAAACAATTGAGTGATCACATATGGATGGTTTGGCAGTAGTATTAGTGGCTGAAAGAGTGGTGGAAATTAATTAAATATCCGAAGAGTTACCCCTTGTGTGGATAAGTAGGTTATGGATAGAGTGGAGAGCGTTGTCACTAACAAAAGAGTGAAGTTCAGATTTCTGTGAAGTGGTTGGAGAGGGAAGGTTGAAGTCACCTAAGAGAATTAGGTGTTGTTTGGTGGGAAGAGAATACCCAAGATCATCAAAGAATGGTCCACTCGGACCAGGAGGGCGATAGATGTTGATGATGTGAACCGAGTGAGGCGGAGCAATAGTAGAGATGATGAATTCAAAAGAGGTTGAGAAGGATGTGGCATTGGAGATTTGTGAGGCATTGAGGTGGGAAGTGGGAACAGAGTAGGTGTCTGATGCCTCCACCTCTGCCAGTCAGTTGAGGAGCGTGAATGAAGGATAGTTTGGAGTCATGAATATTGAGAAATCCAGGTTTCAGTGTGGTAAGGTCTAGGGGAGGAGAGCTGGAGTGAAAGTAGTCAGCGATGAAGGACGTTTTGTTGCATACAAACTGAACATTCAAGATTGTAATGCTCAGTTGATGAGGTAAGGAAGAGTACAGAGGTTGGGGTTCAGAGGAAGATAGGTGAGGTGGATAGGTGTTAGAGGAGGTATGGTTCACTCATCATCTTTGTTTGTTGGAAGGAGGTGGAAGAGAGATGGGGCCTCATTACGACCCAGGCGCTAATGGGTTAACGGCGCCGTAAAAGGCTGCGGCGCCGTTAACCTATTAGTGCCTAATTACGAGGTCCCTTTGCGGGACCAGACCTTAACGGCTGGTTTTACCAGCCGTTAAAGTAGGGACCCGCAAAGGGACATTGGTGCTAAGTACGGTGCCACAATTTGCGGCACCGTACTTAGCGCCTTCCCCATTCCCATTGAGACTATGGGGCAAAAATGGAAATGGGGAAGGGCCATGGAGGAAGGGGGAATTACCTCCCAACCAACCTTGGAATAGGGTGGTAATTCCCCTTTTCTCCATGGCGGAGTCGGTAAGTTACCGGCATGGACCATGGTGCTAGCACCATGGTCCTCCGCCTGGGTCGTAATGAGGCCCATGGAGTAGTGGGAGTTTCGAGTTGTGAGTTTTATAAAAAGGGATAGGAAAGGAGGATATTGTAGCATGATTGGAGAAAGTGAGAGGTGTGTATGAGGAGTAGGAGTGAATGGGTTATAGGTGTGTAGCACAGTGTGGAGAGACAGTACAGTAATTAGGAAGTTTTGGGTATTCACAGGTGCCGAATGCCAGGCATGGAACATGTGTTTTTGGTGGTACTTGGCAGGAAGGCAGATATGGGGCTTGTGACAACTATAGGGCTTGCAATCTTAGTATTGGGGGCAGGATACAAGGTATAATGCTTGCTCTATGGGTGATGGGCAGGCAGGATGCTAGATATGGGGCTTGTGCTCTGGGTAGTGGTGGTAGGATCAAAATACAAGTGTCTGGATGAGAACATCCCGTCCTGAAGTGCACACTGTATTTGGCAAAGTCAAAGAGATAAACATTTTTCATATCAAGTTTTAGCCATAGCTCTTCATAAAAAGATACAAAAGAGTTATTATTTAACACTACAATGTTATATTAAATATTCTGGTGAACAAAAATAATTTACAAAAGACAATGGGCCTCATTACGAGTTTGCCGGTCCGGATACAACGGTACCCAGGTCTCGATGAATCCATCAATGCTCGCATTTACCTTGGGCAGATGTAACAAGCTGCAGCATACCCCACTTTCAATTGAGTTGTAGCATCATACCCGCAAAATGTCAAGGAACCCCTCCATGATTCTTAATTTCTTAATTTCTCTTAATTTCTCATATTGTTTTAATGTAGTTTAACAGCCTGCGACAAGCATCCCTTGCAGCCATTCACTTCATGCACCTATGTCAGCACAAACCAAGGGGTCGCAGGATACCAGGTATGGGGCCTGGGCTCTTGGTTGTGATGGAGCAGGATGCCAGTTATGCTTGTGCGGAGGAGGGGCAGAGAGCCAGGTAAGGGCTTGCCGTCTTGGTGGTAGCGTGCAAGATGGCAGATTTAGGGCTTGTGCTCTGGGTGTTCAAGACAGGATGTCAGGTATGGGGCTTGCGCTCTAGGTCGTGGTGGTGTTGGTTACTTTGAGTGGGTCTCTAAATTGCATATGGTGACTACCAAACATAAAATGGCTTTATTGGGGCATTTGAAGTGCTACATGGCCTATTATTGCTGCCTATGCAAGGCATATAGTGGATTTATTGGTGGATTTGATGCTGCACTTACATCAGAACATGTCATCCTGGGGCAGGAACGGGCAATCATTGCATAGCACTGTTGGAATTGGCATTAGGTTGACTGTGATTAAGTAGAGTTGTTTGAAACTAGCAGGCAATGCTTAACTGGCAGAGCTGAAGATTGCAGTTTTTAAAAGAACCATGGTGTATTTAAACATTACACCGAGCAAGTTGGCACTTTTATTAGATAATGCCTGTAAAAGAGCAACACAGGTCACCCTGCATTTACAGGAATCTGCAGCATTTGAGCAACACTAAGGTATACTTTGAAGTAACCTGGCAATTCTTTGGTAACACCGTACAACACATGTTGTTGTATTCTGGCACTTCCAAACAATTACGTGCACTGCATGATATTCTGGCATGATATTAAAACTGATGTCATTTATACTGACAAATGAGGCATAATTGGCAGGGTGCTTACAGTTGACAGCCTGGCATCAGACGTATTACATTTTTTTTTCTTACAAAATTGCTTGTAAACGTCTTTTTATACAATTTTCCCCAAACATTGTGCTGTAGAAATGCATCATTTTGATCACCCCATGTTCACTTTGGGCTGCTTTGCCCATGTCAATTTGGGGAAAACATTCACATCGTCCATTTTAGGAGCCATCCCTACTTCTGCCTGGAGCCCCTCCTCTGCCCCCCCTAAATGTGAATCCTGGAGATGCCACTGATTGGTATTCACATGCATGATGTATCCCTTGGTATCACAGATCACCTGCACATTTATGGAATGTCAATGTTTCCTGTTGCGATATATGTGCTCTGTGTCTTGGGAGCTGGGGGGTTGCAGTGCTACATGCGTACCGTCGATGGCTCCCAGTATCCAGGACCCAGAAAAAACGAGTAACTGCAGAGAATTTGTGACACACTCTTTGCCTTGCCTGCAGTGTGCATGGCATGTCAATGTGCCTATGCACATGTGTTAGGATGCAGCACAAGACCTGGTGAAGGCACTTTGATTGTCTGGGTTGTGATATTCCCCCAGCAATGGCTGTGGTAAATTTTAATTATCCAGTGGCCCGAAAGTGTTAAGCTGATAGCACTTTGACCAGAGGTGTCACAATCTGTAACCACATGGTGGGTATATCAGGTCATTCTCCCACGCCCTGACCAGTTCTAAGATGACATGGTAAATATTGTTGTCCATGGATGTAAGATTCTGGCCCTCCTCCTCCTTCCATGAAGTAATATCAGTGCTAGTGCTTGTGTGCTTTGCGACGGGTAATGGGTGGCAGTAGGATCGTTCTCCTTTGCAGTCCATGCAATGGCGCTATTGTTTCTGTGAATAAGGTTTACTTAGCGCTTGATGGGGCGTATTTATAGTTGGCACTGTGCACCCCCCCCAAGGCCAATGTTATTCCTCATTTTCCTCCTTTAATTAGGAGACATGCATGTTCCGCCACCTTTTCCTTCTTTGCATTAGTTCTTAGTGTGTGCTTAATTCAATCCCATGCAAAGCTCTCACACAAAGCGTTAAGTGGGAAGAGCCACTGCAAAGTCTGAGCTGTGAATCAGAAAATGGTGTTTAGTGCAGCACATAGTGCACTTTTGCGGCGCAAAGTATCTTTGCACGCTCCTGAACGTTTTGGTAAATTAGGCCTTTGGAATGTTTATATTCTGCATATCATTTGCGAACAATGGAATTCACCATTTCATTTTGGGCTTCTTGAGACCCTGAACTCCAAGCTCAAATGGCAAAGTTTGCAGCAATGTTGTGATTGAAGCAAAATGTGAATATTGTATCGTATGTTTTTATGTATGCATGGTGTATGTATTTGTATGCATGTTTTTTTATGTTCCCTTATTAATATACTTTGCATCTCTGTCACATACAGTTATTTTCGCTCAAGGGTTGGATCTGCCTCCAAATATTCCCCTCATATTAATTTACAGTATAAATCCATTTTGTTCTGTGCTCAGCATCAGGTTTGTCGAATCTCTAGCGCCTGGAGCCACAGTCAGCATGGTAACGTTCCTTTCTGCAGGTGGATGCATAAAGCTGCAGGGACATCATTTGGGGGTCGCCAGGGGTTGCACCTGCGACCCATGAGGTCTCCATTGCTACCCCTGTGTTATACCTTGCTACCCATACAAACAATAATTAAACAAAAAAACGTATATATTTTTTTTTAATAGAAGCTCCTGCACTGTGGCCAGCACCATGTGGCTCTTTGTTTCTGGAGTGGCTGGCTTTCCTATTCAGGCCTCTTAAAAAACAGGGGGTTCCACAAGTGTAACACTTTGAGCAGTGACCCTAAATAAGAAAGAATAGGGATAACAAATAATTTGTCTTTCTGGAATTCTATACACTAATTGCTAGACTCATTAGGTTTATTTCAGGCACACTACAGGGGGCGAGTCACTGATTTCGTCTGTTCTTAAACACCTCAAATTCATAATGCAGGCCACAACTTCCAAAAAGCATTTAGAGTAGAATAAGCATCCATTTCAGACTGCGTATTTTGCTTTTTGCAAGTTGCAGTTATAGCATTTTTTTCTGCCCTTGTCTCTGTTACGATCATAAAAAGACATTCCATCCCAGTGTCCTTTCTCTATCTTTCCGATCTCCATGGCATGCTGTTCAGGATGGTTGTTTGCATGTATGAGGTTATGAGTGCCCAGAGTATGGGATGCCGTGTGAGTGCACTGCTTTCCCTGCGCTACTCTAAATTCTGTAATACACAGTTATGAACCCTGCCAATGGTATGTATTTTGCCAACCTCTGTTGCCTGACAGGTAGATCAACGCAGGCTTGACATGTGGCCAACGTTGCACCAGATCTACAGATGAACTGGCCTGCTGTTAAATCTCAGTTACCAGTTAAATGGTATCCACTACAGAGTGTAATTTGCTTTCTGACTTTAAGAACCTTCAGACATGTAATTGCTAATTTTACTCTAGCCGGTGAGATAGCGATAACTGGTAATATAGCTCAGTGGGTTGAGCGCTTGTGTGTGTGATCTGCAGGTTGCAGGTTTGAATCCCAGCAAGTCCAGCTCAGTCTTCCATCCTTCTGAGATTGATAGGTATCAACACAGGTTGGGTGATATTACATGTATATGTGTTCTATATAAAGCACATAAGTGTAAGTGATATATAATAACACATCATAATGCCTTGGACGTCTTCTTGCATTCACAGTAATTTAGTAATATGGGCCTATGCACACCGATATTAACGATACATATGGTGATTCATTCTTGTATGAAATGTATATCACATTACAGTGATATTGTAACCATATCTTTCGTAGTGTACTTAGGAACAATGCTATGTGATGCCACTTCCAGTTTTGCCAAGGGGGGAAGGTTGTGTTCCATCGCTTCCCGTCATGTCACTTCGGGCTGGAGGTCAAATGACACCACTTCCTGTGATGTCATCAGAGGTCAAGGGTCGCGTGGGGTCACTTCCACTACCCCTAGTATTGTGGTGAAATGACGCCCCTGTAAAGCTGCTAATGTGATGCAGTCATCTTTTCTCTTTGTTAAGGCTCCTTTGCTGTATTCAGCTCTGGTAAAAAGGTCCAGTATCTCTCACCAGATGCTCCAAAAACCCAGTTCAGGAGTTTTCCAAATAGAAAAACGTATGCAACTGCAAAATGTAGGTGTTTATTTCTATGTGCTATGCACAGTCTGCTTGAAGGTAGGTACGCTGTCATTATGTTCGAGCAAAGTTGCACATACAGGCCCAGTCTGCTTTTAGGGTAAATCTACTCCTTTGAGGCACTTTTTTTTATTTTGCAAAGCGTAGGTTGTTGGTTTGTGTACATCTTAGTCTGTGATAGATTTAAGTGTGTCATACAGTCTGCCTTGCGCTTTCACACAAAATGGCACAAAAAAAGATGTTTTAAGTGCAGGGATTTAAGGCCTGAGCCCCGGAAGTCTCCCAAAACCTTGATCGAGCCAGGGCTCACATTAACCCAGTCAGCCCCAAACACACTTTTGTTTTACTTTTTGTACGTGGGATTCAAAACCACGCACTGCAGGTGAGAAGCCAGTGTCATATTGTACTGTGCTATTGCTTAGGTGGTGGCTTTCGTTTGTTTCATTCATAGACTGATTGACACATAAAGCCCATGTCAGCAGCAGGGCTCGGGATGGAAACCCTAAAACGGGAAAATAAATGAAAACAATTTTTTATATTGTGCCACTGGTAGGGATTTGAACCCGCGCACTACTGGTGAGAAACCAGTGTTGCTTTGCACTGTGCTATTTCATAGTTGGGGCATTCGTTTGGTCTCATTCAATTGGCTGCTTGACAAAGTCTATAGGATAAAATAAAATGAATTGACAACCAATGAAAACAGCACAGTGCAATTCGACACTGGCAGGCCCAAGGGAATACCCAGATAATACAAAACAAAGTAACCCACAACTTTTCTTTTTTATGGTCCTGTCCTGGAGACACTTCAGGCCACACCCATTATTTAAGCCACACCGCCTCGTTGCAGTCCTCCCCTCGATTTCACACTTCGCTTAAAGCACTAGCTAAGGTCTACGTTCGTCCTGAATTCCCATCATTGTAGGCTCCGCCCACTCCCTCAGCTCAGTTAAGGAGAACGTGCGTCCTCAGATGACAGAGCCCCGTGGAAGCCAGCCTTAGTGTCTCAAGGGACAACAGGGTTTCATTAAACTGGGGACAGCCTGATTTGGAAGCTTGACCTTCCAATCTATAATGCGCACTGTCAGCCAGGCCTTCATGCTGTAGGTAGGGTACGGCCGGCCTCTAAGGACAGCACGATTCTGCTGTTCCTTTGACAGTAGCTCAACGCAGGATTTCTATTGTGGCACTGTAACAGTATCCAAGACGGCCTGGAGCCTTTGGGATTAGATTCGTATCTGTTATAACCTCTAATATAGATATCACAGCAAAAACGTCATATACAGTAATTTCCTTTGCTGGCTCCCTCCAATCATTTACTGCAGCTCGATCACTGGCTAACACAAACCCTTAACTTAACCCAAAGGTTCAGCCTGAAACGTTGCAGAGCCTGCATTCAGCAGACAGGTAGGATACTGATGTACTTTAATCTCCCCAATGTGATTAGCAACCATGGGCTGAATTGCCTATGCTGCATGTTATGCCAGAGCTGCAGTCTCTTGACAGGCTAGGAAGAAAGCCATCGGGCAACCGAGACTGATCACATATGCAGTCACGTATGCCTTGGTATAGTGTGCAGAGTGGCCTTGCGAGCAAAGGACTGAGGTATGGAAGACCCTTCCTGTGAGGCCATAGTCCCATAATGACAAGTGGCAGAATTCCCCTTGGAAACACTGGAAACCAGAGTATTGGGATGATTTGCAGTTTTAATGTACCATTTATTTATGCACTTTGTTATGCCACGCACATATCCTACAAAAGTGGTGTTGGTTATTTCAGATTCTATGGGCCTCATTACGAGTATGGAGGCAGCGATGCCCTTAATAGGCATGGCTGCCTCCATACAGGGTTCCAGTATCGGGTTCCTCCAATGAGGACTTACCGGGCTATTCCAACCATGGAGGACCCAGTAAGTCCTCATTGGGAAAACCCATCCCCATTCCCATTTGAGCTCCCATAGGGCTCAATTGGAATGGGAAGGGAGCTAATAACGGGCCCGTTAATAACGGGCCCGTTATTTGCTCCCTGGACCCTTGCGTAACCCGCTAAAACCAGGCGTCCTTACCGGTTCCTGCAAAGGGAACCTCGTAATAGGGCGTCCTGTAATGGAGGGTGCCGGTCCCGTACCGGCACCCTTCATTATGGCACCACCAGGGTCGTAATGAGGCCCAATGTGTATTAATAAAGAATCGTTTTTTGATCCTTAGATTTCATTGTTATTCTTTGAGTGTATTTGTGATGAAATTACTTCTGCTTGCAGGAATGCAAGGGTGAGTAGTAGGACGACCATTTAGTCATCCCTAGCACTTCTACAAACGGTGATCACAATTATAAGGGTAAAACAGACACAGTTACCGTGGGCCCAGGGAAGGCTATTCTTAAGAGGGGTGTGAATGTGATTCAGTAGCAACCCAAACAGCAAAGTATAACAGTCCAAAATAAAAGGAATGCCCAATCAAGGTTCTATAGAAATATACATATTTGAATTAAACACTCCACCTGTAAGAAGAAGTGAAAAAAACACTGTACAGAACAGAGCATGTGCAAAAGATAGAAGATGCATCACTCTGGGTAATGAAGCAGGGTAGGAAAAGATCATTAATAACCACAATGTTAGTAAAAAGCATAAAAAAGGATATGCACTGGTGTGGAAAAGGGTGAATAGTTACCTAGCCAGTCTCTGGGGTCCAAAATTGGATCTGGGGGGCAGATACCCATCAAAAGTACCTTTTTGTTTGTCTTGGTAGTTCAACAATTTTGAACCAGGCTTCTACATGCTGTAGGTGCAGTTCAAAGTGGCTCGAGTGGGGCTGTCATTTTGTTCTAGGTGGAGAGCGGTGTTGAGCAGGGGTCGAATGGAAGCGCATTGCAGTTTGAGGCGATGCTTGAAGAACAGCTGATCATGAGGGCCACCAGGGGAACTAGAGGTAGGGTGGAGTGGGTTTGGCAAGAGACAATTTCTGGCCTGTGATGGGCTACCGTGGCCAAAGTTGATCATGGTAAGGCATGAACCAGGTAGCAGTCTTCAGGTTGGAGGAGTGTGGCTAGTATGACTTCCTGACTTGTGTTAGGGCAGGGGTCTGCAACCCCTGGCTCTCTTGATGTTTTGGAGTACAGCTAGCATGATTCCCCACCATTGGCTGTACTGTCTAGGACTGATGGGAGTTGCAGTCGAAAACATCCATAGAACCAAAGGTTGCAAGTCTCTGTGATAAGGATTGGAAAGGGTGGGGTGGCTGTACCCGGTGATGCCTTTGTGAGTCGGCTGGCAGGTTTTACTGTTTGCTGGGGGTGGCAGCCACTGAAGGGAGGAGGCAGAAGCCATTGTCTTATGTGCCTTGTCATGATGATGGTGGTCTGATGGGGGTTTAGTAGACAGGTATTGGGTTTTGCACGAGTGGTGAGCCCAGATCTGGGGGATAGAAGGAGTCATATATGCTTCCATTTTCTATTTCATTTGAATATTCAACTCTCATACCCACTGCTTTCCTGAACTGTAGTAGGTCTCACTGTGTTTGGTGGAAGGGTTGCATGCAAGGAGGGTAGGAGTGGGCGACAGAAGTTGTATTAAAGGGAGGCATTGAAGGGGACAATGGGTCTCATTACGAGGTAGGTGGTAAGGGATTACCGGCACCGGTAAGGACACCGGTGCCGGTAATCCCTTACCAACCTATTCCTTAACGCCTGGTTTTACCAGGCGTTAAGGAAGGGACCCGTTAAGGGACTTCAGAGCTAATAACGGTACCGCAAATTGCGCTACCGTTATTAGCTCCATCCTCATTCAAATTTGAGCCCTATGGGGGCTCGAATGGGAATGGGGAATGGTTCCCGGAATAGGGACTTCCCGGGTCCTCCAAGGTTGGAATGACCCGGTAAGTCCCTATTTCGGGAACCCGGAATGCGGTAAGGGTTGTAGCCATGGTGCTATTAGCACCATGGCTACCTCCTACCTCGTAATGAGTCCCAATATAATGGTGTATGCTGGGTTGTGGTAGTAAAGGTTGGAATGGGGTTGGTAGGAGCCCGATAGAGATACAGGCATGGTTAGTTTGTAAAGTGGCAGGAGGTGGGGCTGGTGGTAGGAGTTGGGGTTGGCAGCAAGACCTAAGTTCCAGTATAGGGTTGCTTCTGTCACTGGCAGCAGCTGCTTGTGCTGATGTTGGTGGGGGTGGAGGGTGGCAGGAGCTAGCTACTGGTGTACCAAGCGAGCAGCTGGCTTAGGAGGAGGTAGATACGCATATGTGTTGAGATGGCAGTAAGGATGGCAGGAGCCATATCTCTTTTGAGACTTTCACTGATCAATTTGAATATTTACAGCGTGGACAGTGCAGACTGCCCAACTAAAGAACAGAAAAAGGTAAGAGGTGACAGGTAGATTGCTTCCTGTTCTGTTGGTGGTGTGTGCAGGAATGGGGTACAGAGGCAGGAGAAGCACTCGAGGAAGCTTGGCAAAATCCATGTAAGCTGTAAAAACAAACACAATGCCTTTTGTGTAGGCAATATGAAACAGGCATAGTATTTTCCTGGGGCAATGTTGAAATTGGCCTGATGATTTGATCATTGCCTCACCTAATGCAAAACTGGCAAGGCATTTTTAAAACGGACATGGCCATTGTCTGGAGGCAATGAGAAACTGCTATAAAATGTTCATAGCGAAATACAGTCTGGCATGACAATATTCTGTAGTTGGAATACAATGGAATGGCATTGCTGCAACTGGCATGTCAATTTCCTCGAGGTAATGCAAAATGCACCTTGAGTTTTCTGGGACATTGAAGAATCTGGCATGACAACATGCTTAACGTGTATGACTGTTTTCTGGGTAGTACTGAAATGTCTCTGGCGCTGCATCACCAATCTGGGAAAATAGTTGCTTACATTGAATCGAACTGTTACATACGTTGTGCATATTCAATTAGTTGTAAATAAATGCTTTTACACACTGTGCCAATCTATCGAGCCTTTGAATTATTGATGTTCCCTTCCAGAACTGCCTGTAAATCACATAGATGTTTATCCAATCTCTTTGAAAAATCACTGAAATGGATGACCCATTTAAAAACATTAATTGGGGGGTGGGCCAGGATTGTTTATGGGGGGTGTCAGACTAGCTCACTGCTCTTGCTTAGTGCAATATCGAGTGTGTGTTTATGCACCACTGATACTAGTGCATGCTGGACGCGGTGTGAAGGGCGTTGGTTTGTGGTATTGATGTGAGCTGGAGAGGGGCTTGAGGGGCAAAGGTGTCAGGGGCCAGGTACCGGTGTGTTCTGGGGTTGTGTGGCAAGAGCTGGGGCAAGTAGGGTTTTCAGGAGCCAAGACTGAGGTGGGCTTTGGCTGTGGGGGATGATGGTAAGAGCACAGTACTGGTTTATGTTTTTGGTGGTGCAAGGTCTGTTTGCTGGCTCCGAAAATCCAGTGAACGGCAGCTTGCAATTCTCGTCTGATTCCTAAACTACTGTGCAATGCAGGGACTGTCTTCTTTTTCAAAGTCTCGTGCAATGCCGCCAGTCTACTTTCTGGCTATTCCAAAAGCTTGCTCAGCCTGATGGGGCAGGCAGTGAAAATGTGCTTGGATTGTTTTCATATTTCCAAACCACAATATGTTAAGCACTTTTTTTTATTTGTAGGATTGGTGCTGGGCTCCAGACAAATATTTTAACTGTAACCATGTTTTTTCACTCATCCCGCCACGTTTTTAAATGAATGGGCGAACTCTTACATACAGTAACTGAGTTTATAATAGTTTTATAAAAATATAGTTATCAGTCAGAGCTCTCGGTACACTTAAAACCCTACACACAGTGTAGCTATTAAGATTGCTTAGATACATTCATTTAAATGCATGTGTTGGCAGCACAGAAGACCCACACACTGCAGCAGCCATCGTCCAGACTTATGCATGAGAAAGTGGAGCACCACAGAGCCGCAGAGATGGCTTCCCCAGTAGGCTACAGGAAATCACAGAGACGCAAATAATGTCCTTGCAGAATCTCAATGGTCCGCATGTATCCATGGAGACATTAGCACCTGACGAGGCCAGAGTGTACGGCAAGATTATGCTGCATAATGCTGCTTGTGTTGGTATATCAGTACAGCATGCACTGCAGCCACGAGGGATGTCCGAAAGCACACCGTAGCTATGCATGTGAATCACACATATAAAGTGTTTTTCTGAAGATGCTGGCCCCAAAGATCATGCCAAGCAGACCACTGCCAACTTCGGTTTCGTCAACTGTGCAGTCAGCAGTGATATAATCGTTGCCGGATAAATGTTGGTACCGCTTTTAACTGCCTACTGAGCTAGTGACCACCAAGTGTTGCACAGATGTCTGAACATAAAAAGCAGAGGGGGTGGGGCCATTCAAGGAAGCCCTCAGTTTCAGGAGATGTATCTGCCTGGGAGATACATGAAAGCAACAGGTAAACTCACACAGAAACTCACAAAGAGCTGTCTGCCTTCCACGTGCTATTTGGAACTCTTATGATCAATGGTGTCAGCCATGGATAGAGACCCGCCTTGCAGACATATGTTTTCTTAAAAAGTAAACCATGTGACAGTAACACAAGCAGTCCGGAGGGCATCAAGTCAACATATTATGATGATCTTTCGAAAGGTGCTATACTTCAATATTGATATGCAGTGTATATACTTAACACAGTCCTACAAAACTATGTACCAAATTTGATCTCTAATCCATCCTTAACATTGCTGTGGAGCTCCTCGAGAAAACCTTACTCACCCAGGTGTTGGGAAAGAATCTGTGAGGTTGGATGGCATGGTAGAGACACATTCATTAACCAGGGAACTAGGCAGTAGTAGGAGAATTCAAATTAGGGATAGGTAGGTGTGTAAGTGATTCACCTTATTTGCAAATTCATGTGGTGAGACATCCACTGATCTAAAACTCCCTACCACAACAATCCGAAAGCAGGCGGTTTTGGTCTGAATATTCCGTTTTATTTAAAATAATGAATCAAAACTAAAGGTTGTTTCCTAATTTTATGCTTGGGAATTTACCCCCAACATTCTTTACAGACAACTAACTACAGGTCACTAGCCTAAAAAAAAAAAAAAAACAACCTGTATGTTATTGTCACGCTAATTGCTAATACACACAAACATTCATTCATATAAACTCAAGCCTGAGTAACTATTCTTAAACAGACATTATTTTCCCAAATACGAACATTAAAATTATCATAAAATAAATCCCCTTGCAATATATAATGCACGTTAGTCTCTCTAACGCCATAGACACGTGTTGGCAGCAGATGCACATCTTATAATATGCATTTCACTTCGTTTTCTCTTGTGCCATCATATTGGCATCAGAGAAAGCACACATTGGAATCATATACAACTTTCTTATTCTCAAAGCAGTCCCACTATGAATGTATGTAAGGTTTATCTCAAGTTTGGGCATGTATATAAAGTGCATGGTGTAATGTTGGACTCTTTTGTCAACAGGTTTGGGTTTAGAATAGCAGTTTTTATTTTTGGACAGCCCAAAATCTAGGTTTGTTTGAATTGTCACGCAAACATGAGAATGTAATTTTATGATAGGACATAAATCAACACTTTGTTTCTAGTGGGCATTAGATGTCTGCTTAATATAGAGCCCTTTCTTTTCTATGTGATGTTATTTGGAAAAGTGAAATGGTACATTGAAAGTGTGACATCATTTTCTTGAGAATATAATGGAAAAATAACCAATTTAAGAATATCGTTTTACTCAGAATTTCTCGTATTATGTAAACTATGGTTTGCAAAGGGCAAGAAAATGTGACTATGTTCAACACCATTTCACAGATCCAGAAATAATGTATCCCTGTCATCACTCTGCATTTAATGTATTCAGCTACTAACAAAGGATATCTGGGAAACACTATTTTAAATACACTTCCACAAAGGTTACCCTATAGTCTTGTCCCCATTAAGTGGCTCTGCTGATAAAGGATTTGCATAAAGGACTTTCCGTTGCTTTGAGGGGTTTGACTAGTTCTTTGGAAATGTATCTAAATGCACAGGGATTGTTATTCTCACCTTTGGTTTGTTTTTTAAAAGCACAGGGCAGGAAGGAGAATCAACATCTCCAGACAATCTCTGCCATGTAAGATCTGGTCTTAGTCTATCCCCTGCTTTCAGGAACCCTCTTAGGCAACCAGGTCTTGCTTTGGGCAATATTTCTACACCAGGCTTTCTCTAGGAAACTGTATTCTTATGGGGAGTCCCATCAGCTACAACCAAATTATAATCCCACTCAGCATCTCTCCAGTCGGACAAGCCTCTTAATCTGCAGATATGTCCCTGACTTCTCAATATCTTGTGTGTTTGGGCTAAGTTAACTGGTATCCACACATGCAGCCTCATTTCCTGCATCAGTATCTCATTGCAAGTGTCTTATCAGAGGTTTCCTTTTGATACTGGCACATCCAAGTACCTGCCCCTTTATTTGCCGGTCCGATAGCACAGCGAGTAGGAGTGCTCGCTTCGAGCAGAGCCTGCAGGTTCAAATCCCGGCAGGGCCAAACTCAGCCTTTCATCCTTCCGAGGTCGATAAATGAGCACCACACACCATGGGTAATAATAAGCAGCGCTCAGATACCCGAGGGTTCGTAGCGCTATATAAATGCTAAATTATTATTGTATTAGTCCAATTTATTGTATCTTGTGACAATGGGAAGGAGGTTTTTCCTCTCTCCCATTGAAGTGCTGATCAGATTTGTACTAAAGTCCATTTTCCCTCAATAATTTTTGTTGTGAGCTTATCCCATTATTGAGATATATATATATATGAAACTGTAAGAGATTGCAGAATCCACAGGTACGCTTTACATTCCAATAACTTTTTTTATTGTGATTTAGCCAAGATAGACCATGACTTTTTACACAAGTATCAAAAATAAATACATTCATAAGAACAATTTTCCAATTACAATGAATACAAGAAAACAACCAAAGATAAAGAAAGAAAGAAAGAAAAGGGAAAACCAACAAAAACAATACATTCACAAGTGACTAGCATACGACTCCTATGTTCAGTGGGCTGGACGAACGGCAAAGAACAAAACATCCACTATCCCACGATACATTCTCTAATAGCCATTAAAACTCATAAAACAGCTTAAGAATGAACCCGTGCTTATTACTGATAACTTCCAGAGAACACTTAATTGTTCTACCTAAGTAGGTCTTCCCACCTCTATGGTCCCCTTACCTCTTCCTCCACCCCCTTTCCCTCCTCTAATAGGAATCGCTCCTATTAGTAAGTTTTAGAAGCCTCAAAATGTTCACTACTTCAGTAGATAGGAACAGTTCATAACACATTCCAATAACATGTAATATGAAAAAGATATAAAATATGCAAATGTGTTAAACATGTGTAGTCGTGAATACATTTTGTTTAGATTTATATTATGAAGAATGATTCACTGATTTTAAATTTGTTTTTTCTTTCTAAAACAGGCAAATCGTCCCCAAGTTATGAGCAATAAGGTGATGCCATTTTTGTGCATTCAGATCAAACATTACAATATTGTAATGAACTTTTTCATTGCTGCGTACTGCATATCCCAATGAGAGTTAGCTATTAATTCTAAAGGCTGGCACAGGTCCTCTGAGATCACATGCCATTAAATAAGCATGCACAGGTGGTATTTTATGGCCAAGCCAAAGGCCAGAAAGGTGAAGGCCTGCTGGAACTTAGTTCTTTGATGCATTGTATTCTCAGAAGCAGATCAACTCCTCATGACCCGGGTGGAGCCATACAACCTTTCAAATGGCGCAAAAGTGAATGAAAGTGGGGCTATTTATCTGCATTTGTAACATTTATAAGAATCACCATGGGCTCTTGATACCCATTTGTGTGTCCAGCTCAGCATAATGGATTTAGTTAGTGATTGACGGTGTGTCTTTATGGTACAAGAGAACTGAACGTTCAACCTCTTTGCCTTGGGAACCAAGTTTCAAGGATATACAGGTCAGATCTCGGTATATATCTGACATGTGCAATATTACACTATTTCAGCTAAACATTTTACTTAATATTAATGTCTATGAGATTGTACTTGAAAAAGATTACACAGTGCCTATTACAACACAGGTTTTGTGTCATTTGTGTAACATGGCTGTGCAAAAGGCGTACTGTTTAATCTTAACATTTGCTGAGAAAGACTTTGGTGAAATGTTCACATTATGAGGGTGACAAGTAATGCACAATATGTATTGTAGAGTGAAGTGAATTTCATATACATTAAATATTTTTTCAGTTACACAGATGCCAACTTTTGATTTGCACTACAGGGTAAAGAATTCCAGCAACCTAGATATGAGCGTAGAACCAAGAGAAATGAGGGAGCCCGACCCTTCCCCAGGGTAAACCAATATATTTTGCAGGGCATTGTTCAAAAGGAATTGGCAAAAGCTATAAGATCTACATGCATCTCTGAACATAGAACATTTTAGCAACAGTAACTCAACCTGCTGTGCTGCCTTTTACAGCTTTCTGGCTTGCACTTGTCACTCAAATAATTCAATGGCTGTGGATAACTGATACTGCTCAGAATCACTGCCTTATTAACAGTGACCTTCATGTGCATAACTCAAACGTCAAAAGCATTGTTTTCAGTATCACTGATACTACATACAGATCATTTGGGACGTACGCTCAGAATCTGAAAACTGCAAACATCTCCACCACCGCAAAGTGAGGCCTCTGTCCGCATTGCAAAAAAAGCAAACCAACAGTTGACTCCTATGCTTGGAGGATATCCCATTGAGTTCAGGGTGATGTAATGGGAAAACATTCACGGACAGAAAGGACTTTAGATGATATCAATGTGAAGGATCGTTGATTTACAGATTGTAAAGCTGTACAAAAGCAGGCTTGATTGAAACTGCACTTTTTAAGTTTCATTCAATGTGTTGATGTGTGGTCATCCTGCGGGTCATTCATTTTACATATAAGAGAGTGATACTTGTCACGCGTCTATTAACCCTGCATGGTGATATGGGACGGAAAGGAGTGTATCTTGCAATTGTCCGGTAGCAAATTCTGGCCCTCAGGAAGGTGGAGATAAATGTGTCAGCAATGTAATCGGGCAATGCCAGAGGGGAGGGAGGAAACGGCAGAGTGGAGTGCATTCACAATCCACGGACGTCAGCCTGTTAGTTTGATTGGAATTCCTTAACCAGGTATTTTAATTGTATGTGGTCAGTTAACGTGGAAGAAACACTTACAGCTGAGCCATTCTGTTGTAGTCGCAACATAATAAAATATGTACATTTAGAGAAAGAATGAGAATAATGAGCTCATTAAAAAAAAGAATAAAGGACAACCGTGTGTAATGACAGGAAACAGTTGTGTGAATATATCGTAATCACAGGAACACGAGGGCAGGGGCATGAGCGGTACACTGCTCATTGCCAAATGAAAGTGTGGTGCCAAGATTTAATAGGGCGCTCTACGGCACCATACATAAAACATCATGCAGCACAATCAGTTCTTGATGAAGTGCTGTATGTTTTTCCAAGTGAAAAACCTCAATTGCATAGTCTCTACAAATAGGCATTCTAGGGCCGAATTAACATTTGCGCCAGTACTAAAAATTGAGCAAACGTTTAGATAATTCATAATACAGAAATCAGAATATTTCCCAATCCATATTACATATTAGACTTTGTTCCTGCACCTTGGTGAGTGCTGCATCTGCCTGCATCGACCCTCCTGGGCCGAATTCCTGGTGCCCCAGACCCTTTGTAACCCTGTGGCCAGCTCGCTTCCACCCCGTTTCAGCCCTCCCTCCCCTAGACCCTCTCCCTTCCGCGTTTGTCTCTCCTCCCGCCTCCCTCCTCCCCTGATTGGCCGGACCGCTTCCTCCTTGGCCCTGATTGGCTCACGAGCTCACAACAACAGAGCCTACCGGGCCGTGCTCTCCTCCCTGCCTCTCCTGCGTCCTGGTCCGCCTCCCGACCCGCCCACAACCCGTCCGATTGGCCATCCGGCCTCCTTTCCCAGGCAATTACTGCAGCTCCCAAGGCAGCCCCCTGCCTGGCAGCCCTACGGCGAAGGACCCGAGGCAAAGGACGACTCCAGATCGTATCTGCAGGTATCCGCAGGAGAAGCAAGAAGCCAACAACAAGTAAGTGTGGCAAGGGCAGGTCCAGAAGCTACTACTTCAGGCCATACTACCCTACCACTCCTCTAACGCAACATCAACAACGTAATTACTGCGCCAAATAGCCTCTCTAGAAAAGTTGAATTGAGAAATATTCCCAATTTGCATTTAAAAGTTTGCGTTAATACATAAGTCTACCCAATTGCATTTAGAAGTCTACCCAATTGCATTTAGAAACGTACCCAACGGCATTTAGAAATGTACCCAATTGCATTTAGAAGTCTACCCAATTGCATATAGAAGTCTACCCAATTGCATATAGAAGTGTACCCAATTGCATTTAGAAGTGTACCCAATTGCATTTAGAAGTGTACCCAATTGCATTTAGAAGTCTACCCAATTGCATATAGAAGTCTACCCAATTGCATATAGAAGTGTACCCAATTGCATTTAGAAGTGCACCCAATTGCATTTAGAAGTGTACCCAATTGCATTTAGAAGTCTACCCAATTGCATATAGAAGTCTACCCAATTGCATATAGAAGCGTACCCAATTGCATTTAGAAGTGTACCCAATTGCATTTAGAAGTCTACCCAATTGCATATAGAAGTCTACCCAATTGCAAATAGTAGTCTACCCAATTGCATTTAGAAGTGTACCCAATTGCATATAGTAGTCTACCCAATTGCATTTAGAAGTGTACCCAATTGCATATAGAAGTGTACCCAATTGCATTTAGAAGTGTACCCAATTGCATTTAGAAGTGTACCCAATTGCATTTAGAAATGTACCCAATTGCATGTAGTAGTTCCTCCTGATAGCCTCTCTGAGAAAGTTAAATGGTAATTGTTCCCACTCACATCTGAAGTGTACCCAGCAGCCTCTCTGAGAAAGCTAAATCTAGAATCGGTCCAACTTACATTTAGAAACGTACCCAACGGCATTTAGAAGTGTACCCAATTCCATTTAGAAGCTGCGCCCAATAGCCTCTCTGTGAAAGTTGAATTTAGAACTGTTCCCGCATCTAGATCTGTACCCTATACCCTCCCTTAGGAAGTTGAATTTAGAATTGCTCCCACCTACAGTTAGAAGTGCACCCAATCACATTTAGAAGTCACGCCCAAGAGCCTCTATATAAAAATCGAACTCGAATCGTCTCCCACCTGCTTTTAGAAGTGAACCCAATTGCACACCAACTCCACCAATGCCCGTCAGAAACTTCTCCCACGAACCTCCTCCACTCTCCGATCTGCCCTCCCTCACCCCCCCCACTCCCAAGACAACCCATCCTCCTCCACAATCCCTGCCAGCACCCTCTCCAAACACCAGGCCAGGGGGGCACGATGGCGTGCCACCCACCCCAAGACCACTCATCTCCTGAACCTCACCGCCGACCCGCCAGCACTGCCCAGGCCCGCTCTCCCCACTACCACACTCCACCCTGCAACCATCCACCCCGCGCCTCGCCACCATACACCTACCACCTTGCCCATCCGACTGCACCATTTCCCCTCCCTAAAAACTGCGCGCCTAGCCCTAGCGAGAACCGAAGCCGCCTCTCTCTCCCCCTCTAACCCTCCTACCCTCTCTCTCACGCCAATCGCAGCAAAGAAACTAAAAAGGAAGCGTTCCTGGTCCCCCTCTACCTCTCTGCTCTCCTCGCCCCCCTTGTCTCGCCCCACCACATCTCTCCCACAATCCCCCCTCTCCCCCGTATCCTCGCCCTTCCTGAAACCCCTCGCCCTCGATTTCACCACAACCGAAACTCCCAACCGCCCTCCCCCCATCCTCAAATCCCCCACCCCAATCCCGATCATCCCATCACACACATCCACCCAACCCCGCACGAAGCCTGCAAAACTCTCGGCTCGCCCACTCTTCCCTAGCACCACCATCCCTACCCCTCTCCCGCTACTCTCTGCCCCTCCGCCCCTTCCCGCTCCAGCACCAAAACCAACCTTCCCTGCCGATGTGAACTGTATCCTATTTAACGCCCGCTCTGTAGCAAAAAACAGACTTTGCATCTTTGACCTCCTCACCTCTGTCAAACCTGACCTAGTTTTCATCACTGAAACCTGGTTCTCTGATGACTTCAGCCCAATCGCAAATGAAGCCTTTCCGCCCGACTACCGCCTCATCCCACTGAACCGTCCATCCAGAGGAGGGGGGGTAGCATTTGTCTTTAAATCTCTCTTCCGCGCCTCAATCATGGACAACCAACCCTCCATTCCATCCTGCGAATCTCTCCTCGTTAAACTATCCCTCTCCCCGTCGCTCTCACTCACCTTCCTAATAATCTACAGGCCCCCTGGCTACGATAGACATTTCGCAAACAACCTCTGCGACTCTATCGCCACCCTCCAAATAAACCATCCAAACCTCACCCTTCTCGGAGACTTTAACATATGGCTCGACATCCCCACCAATCCTATGACACACGCCCTAATCGACGGTCTAGATGCAATTAATCTCCAACCCCATATAAATGGACCGACTCATTTTAAAGGACACACTCTCGATGCCATCTTTAGCTCAGACACCCAGATTCAGTTAAAGCCCCCAACTCCTATCATCTGGTCCGATCACTTCATTCTCTCGTTTGCCATCACCGCACCCGGCCCCCTTCCCGTATCCGCATCTGAACCTCCGATCCTACGCAAATGCTGGAAAAAACTAATAATCACCCCTGACCTAGCCGAGGCACTCCTCCAGTCCCCACCACCCACCTGCAACCCTAAAAACCAACTAACACCTGAAGCCTTTGACTCATGGCTCAACGCATCTCTGATGCAACTCACCCCTACATGCAAACCATCAACCCGCCGTGGCCCGTTCCCCAGTTGGTTCACTCCTGAACTGAAGACCAGTAAACGACACTACAAATACCTAGAACGCAATTGGCAAAATGAGAAAACCCACGAAAGCAGGACCACCTTGGCCCGTCACTTGTACCGGTACAAGGCTGAAATCCGGAAAGCTAAAAAAGCCCACTACAACGCCCGAATCCTAAACTGCAAAAACCCAAGCAAAGAACTCCACAAAATCATCTCCGAATTCACCAATCCAACTTGTAATACAACCGTCGCGACCCCGTCACAATCACTGTGCGACTCACTCTCCCTCCACTTTTACACCACAGCTATTGAAAGGACAAAAACTCTAAACACCAAACTGGCTCTCTTACAACCAATTGACAATCCTCCACCCGTACCGGCCAGCCCGTCAACTACAACCTCAACTCAACCAACATTCGAATCTTTTAGTCCAATATCACCAGAACAATTTCTCAAACTCCTATCTGCCCGCAAACCATCTGGATCCCCTCTGGACCACTGCCCAGCCACAACCCTTAAAGAAATCTTTGCCTCCACCTGCGCAGGAGAACACGCAAGATCTATCATAAATGCCTCCCTTTCCTCCGGTATCTTTCCCGAAGCATTCAAAATGGTTCACGTCAAACCTCTAATTAAAAAACCCTCGCTCGACCCTCTCGAGCCCAAAAATTACCGCCCAATCTCAAACACCAGATTCCTCGCCAAACTCATTGACCGAACCGCCTACTCCCAACTAAACGCCTTTGTTGAAGCCAACAATCTCCTTGACCCCGCCCAATCGGGATTCAGAACACGCCACGGAACTGAAACCACCTTAACCTCGATCTGGGACGACCTTAAAATGACAGCAGACTCCGCGGGATGTGCCGCTCTAATCCTTCTTGACCTATCCGCTGCCTTTGACACGATCAATCACTCGATACTCCTAGACCGCCTCCACTCACTAGGAATTCGTGGAACCGCTCTTAAATGGATAGCTTCATTCCTCAAAGACAGGCACCAAATAACGACACTCTCCAGCTTTACCTCCCAATCCCGACCAGTCAACACGGGAGTCCCTCAAGGAGCATGTCTATCCACCCTCCTATTCAATCTCTACCTGATCACCCTCCCACCAATAATTCGTTCACACAACATCCTATGTTACAACTACGCCGACGACACTCAACTTATTCTAAAATTCCAGAACTCGAAACCCAACTCCCAACCCGACCTGGCATCCTGCCTCGTAAACATAGAGCGCTGGATGACCCAAAGCCACCTCTTGTTAAACCCCTCCAAAACAGAAATCATGGTTTGCGGCAACTCCGACCTTCTTCCGCACCCGCTACCCTGGCCACCCGCCATGGGCAACTCACCTACACCCTCCAAAACGGTAAAAAATCTTGGTTGCACCCTAGACTCCGACCTAACACTCTCGCGCCAAGTCAACAATGTCTCAAAGTCCTGCCAACACCACCTTAAAAACCTAAGGCGCGTCTTTCCATACCTCTCTTTTCCCAACAGAGTCTCCGCTGTCCAAGCAATCGTTATATCCAGACTGGACTACGGAAACCCCCTTTACCTCGGAATCCATACCTACCAACTGAATAAACTCCAAAGAGCACAAAACGCAGCGGCCAAATTACTACTTGCGCTCAGTCCAAGAGACCACATATCCCCAGCCCTTAAAACACTGCACTGGCTTCCTGTAGCCCGTAGGGTAGCTTTCAAAACCTTATGCCTCTCGCATCGAGCACTGCATAAAACTGGACCGCAATATCTTCAAGACAAACTAATACCTTATCATCCCACTCGCACCCTAAGATCAAGCTCAGCCGGCCTCCTAATAATTCCCAAGACAAACTCAGTCAGGCTAGGCGGATCATCATTCTCTGCCCTGGCTCCAACCCTGTGGAACTCACTCCCACCCCACATCCGCTTAACTGAAGACTTAACGTCCTTCCGCAAACTACTGAAAACCTGGCTCTTCCCATAAAACCAATCCAGCATCACCACAATAATACCGACCCATCAAACTACCTGAAGCGAGAATGACAGCTAAATAAACTCGAATGTAAACTAGAAAGACAAGCAGGCTTAAACGAGTAAAGTAGATCAAAACAATGAAACAGAGAATACGAATAAATCATTGAGAAACTCAGGAAATCTGAACCGATCAAAACGACATAATAAATGAGAAGGGAATACAGTGAATGACATAAATGAAACAGTTAGAATGGATGAAGCGTACAGAACAGACAATTACACTAAACGGAAGCATGTGGATGTGACTGGAGAACAGATGAGTTGTGGAAAGCGGTTGAGTGTGGAAAGCGGTTGAGTGTGGAAAGCGGTTGAGTGTGGAAAGCGGTTGAGTGTGGAAAGCGGTCGAGTGTGAGGAGCGGTTGAGTGTGGGGAGCGGTTGAGTGTGGGGAGCGGTTGAGTGTGGGAGCGGTTGAGTGTGGGAGCGGTTGAGTGTAGGGAGCGGATGAGTGTAGGGAGCGGATGAGTGTAGGGAGCGGATGAGTGTGGGGAGCGGATGAGTGTGGGGAGCGGATGGGAGCGAGAGCGTAGTGCAGATGAGAGCGAGAGCGTAATGCCGATGAGTGTGGAAATCGGGTGAGTGTAGAGAGCGGGGGAGTGTGGTGAATGTGGTGATTGTGGCTGAGCGGGTGAGCGTGGAGAGCGGATGAGCGTGGGGAGCGGATGAGCGTGGGGAGTGGATGAGCGTGGGGAGCGGGGGGAGCCGATGAGCGTGGGGAGCGGAGAGTGCATGAGTGTGGAGAGCGCATGAGTGTGTGTGAGCGGACAAGTTGTGGGGAGCAGATGAGCGCGGTTGAGCGCGGAAAACGGTTGAGTGGATAGAGCGGCTTAGTATGAGGAACCGAAATGAGCGGAGGTCTGTGGAGAGCTGAGGACTGTGGAGATCGGGTGAGTGTGCGGAGAGCTGTTTGAGAATGGAGAGCGGACGAGAGTGGAGAGCGGGTGACTTTGTGAGCGGATGACTTTGAGAGCGGATGATTTTAAGAGCAGATAAGCGTGGGGAACACATGAGTCTGGGCAGCGCATGAGTGTGGGGAGCGCACAACTGATTATGGACTGAACGAATGTCCTACCTCGTCCAGTATATAGACTGGACGAGTGGATAAACTACACGAGCATATAGTCTGGACAAATGTCTAGACCTGACGAAGTGTGCGGCCTGGACGAGGGTGCGGTCTGGACGAGGGTGCGAACCAAACGTAGGGTGCGGACTAGACGAATGTGTGGAGCGGTCAAGTATGAGGAACGGACGATTATGTGCAACGGACGATACTTAACATGCCTTGGAATGAAGGAAACTCTTGAAAACATACATCACGCCACACCCCACGCTTACCCTCTCCCTTACACCACCACTCATCTAGAACGCAGAGATACTATGACACCATTCGGTATAACTGTTCCCATATCTACATCTCCCGCTTACTCCACATCACTCTAAGTAAACATTGCTGGTTTCTCACCACCCAGCCAGGCGTTCTTCTCAGGCCTAACGCAGCCAAACTCGTTCCGGATAAAGCCGACCAGAACGAACACATACTCCTGATCTCTCAACCACCACACCTACAGCTAAGAAGCAGCTACCACTTGTTTTCGCACTAGCTGCACACATACATGGTGCGCACACGCACTTTTTGACTCCCCCCTACTCTCTCTACTGACCTGAACTTCGGTTCCCAAGGGCGTTCAACCTACCAGCGCCTTCAGACCATACCAATGGTATATAAGGCGCTATATAAATGCAAAATAACATAACATAACATAACATAAAACATTTCCACTACAGGAAACATTAACCGAAATGTTGTTTGTACTATGTTTGTTGTATAACATAAAACAAAAGTGTTTTTTATATTTCCTGCACAACCAACATAGTAAATACAATAGTCTGCTTTGTTTTTGCCATAAAGAAAACATTTGGGATCATTTAGATTGGCTCCAACCCTTTTTGCTCCATTACGTATTATCTAAGCAGCAACATTGCTGTTAGACCACTTTGCTCCACATTTTTTGCCGAAGGTCAAAGTGTTGATAATCTGGCCTCTGGGTGCTCAAAGGAATTAATTGAAAATACATGATATACCCAGTGCCTCTCTTGGTTATCAGTTCAGGCTACTGTAAGCCGAAACTATTGCATTAGAGTACAGATAGGGAGAAATGGCATATGAGGAGGGACACACAGCCTTTAGGTGTTGTTTGGTTATGTGCCTACCCATTGACTACCCATCACTAGGCCAATCCATATGGCCTTTCCAACCCAGTCCTTGACGCTTCCCAGCCAATAACACCTCCTCATAGGAACTCTTTAGGCTCACTTTAATTAAGCTTTACCATCAAACCTTGTGCTCAAAGTTCCTGCCAGTGTTTTTTAAAGCAATCTTCTGAGAGTTAATGACTTCATTGGCATTCTAACCATGCTACTCGTTCAATAAAAATGTCTTCCCAGACCTGCCTTCAGCTACTCGACTTATAAGCACTCTGCATGTCCTTCACTGACGTCCTGCTAAAAACAAAAGACACCCAACAGTTTTGGCTTGTATATAATTATGAGACATTTTGCAGGCACTGTTATTAGATGACCAAGTACTTGCACCATTTTTCACCTGCTAGCATCTATGGCCTATTAATACCACTATGGCAGCGCCTGGTGAGTTCCTTTCGCATGCCTATACTAAAGCCCAAACTGTTGGCATTGCCAATGCTTGTTTGTCAAGTATCCACCATGCACCAACACAAAATGGGTTGCACTGCGCTGCTTTGTTTTAATGATTAATTCTGTAAAAAATACACCTGTATCTGTGTTTTTAAAAGCTTCGCTTTACCCTCTGTGTCTGCATATGGCATCCATTACAATTTAGTTATCTTGCCGACAAAACACTCAAGGATGATTTAACCAGGAGCAGCCTAAATTGTGCTGCAATAGGTTTAAATTAAAGGTCTGGTTTTAGGAATCTATATGCGAGTGCCTGGAAAATGTGTACTTAATACCAACACAGGAGATAACACTGTTGGCTTGGACAGCCTAATACAACCCAAAATCAGGCAGATTGGGATTTAATGCTGTCTATTAATTCATGTGTCCACCATCCTTGCAGTCAATGCATCCAACTCTTGCATGCAACAGACACAATTAAAGGTATGATTTCGGGTTCACACAAATCTCTACAGTAGATTCATTAAAACACTGTAGGCACAAACACATCTTAATGAGGACAGTGAAACTAAAAGTCCACAGTGCAAAGAACTGTTTTCTGCAAAGCCAGAACCGGCTCAAGATTTGCTTTGTTGCAAGTGTTGTTTCAAAATAAAAAATACCCAAATTGTCACGACTGTACCACTGAAGTACCAAGTGGCATACATTTTGGACTATTTGGGACTCATTCATTACAATAGTCCCCAGCGGACAATACCTATTCATATTTTTGTCTTCACTGTTTGTTTGCAAGACCTTGAAACTTCCTTATTACATTTTCAAACTACATATCCCATAATGCACTGTGTGGCAATTCTCATTTCCTGGCTCTTCCTATGTAGCAGTGTTAGAACTACAATCCCCATAAGCATTAGAGATTAGTGCTGCTTTTACTGTCCCAGAACCTGAGAGGGCGGGGCAGATTATTTTCAGGTGTGCTGCTCCAGGTGCTGCTAATGAGCCGGCTTCAGCACAGGGCAGGTCAGTATTTAAGCAGCTGCCTGCAGCAGCACAGGGCTCTTGCACTGATTTCGCTCCCAGTCCTTGCACTTTGATCCTTGGATTTGTGCTGTGCCCTGTTGCTGCCAGATCCTGCTCCTGGTCCAATGCACTGTGTTCTCTGCTCTCTGCTCTGCATCCCTGCTACTCTGCCTACACACCCCTGCATTCTGCCCTATACCTGCTTGCTTCCTGCACTGCAGCCCTGCTCCCATGCTTGCAGTCTTCTGTTCCCTGTCTGCAGCCCCTTGCTCTCCACCACCTATTATCTTATTGCTTGCCTGCAGTTCCTTGTTCTGTGCCCATAGGCCGTGTTACCTGGCTTTAGCTTCCAAGCTTCCGGTCCTGAGTTTTCTTGTTATCTGTCTGCAGTCCTGCCTTTGTTATTCCAGTGCAGATTTCCAGTTCCTTCAATTCTTGTTACCAATCTGCAGTTCAGTCATTGTTTTCCTAGACCAGCGTTTCAGCCATGAGTTTTCTTGTTCCTGTTCTATAGTTCAGTCCGCTGTTCCTTGATTCCGATCCTTAGTTTCTAGTCTGCAGTTCCAGTCTTCTGTACCATTGCACTTAGATTATTTTCTTTTTGCTTTTCCTCTTTCATTCTTGGTCGTGGTCCTGAACCTGCTTACTTTGACTTTGTATTCTTCCTGGATATTTCTGTTATTGTTCTTGTCCTCACTGGTGCTTGTGTAATTCAGAGTTTGGCTGCTGAGTTTCCCCGCAGGCAATCTCTGCCCCTTTCCTTCGTCGCATTTCAGTTTTGTACCTTGGGCCATATTGCTAAGTGTGCTTGTTCCTTCATCAGGAGGCAGTCATTGTTCAGTTCCTGCTGGACCCGTACAGGCTTCAGTGTTGTGAGTACTGTTTCTTTGTTTGTGCTTTAAGGGCCAGACACAGTCACTCACTCCTGCTGTTCCTCTCCATGAGCATTCAAAGTAAGGCCCTGTAACGTTAACCAGCTCAGAAAGCTTGAGTTTCACCAAACCCTGTGGGAAATACTATCCCCATTCTATGTACACCTCAAGTGGGAACCTAAAGGGTTTGTCTTACTTGTACACCCTTTCTCTGCACTGCCTTTGTTGTCTGTCTGTAGTACTTGCCTATCCTTTCTTGTCTGCAGGATTTCGTACACTCCTGTCTCTTGTGCACTTTTCTCCCCTCTGCTTTCTTGGCATGTCTCTGCCCTCAAGCCCCTGACACAAATAGAAAAAACTACAAAATTAGAAAAAGAAATAGGGAAAATGATATATTTCCTCATTCATTCTGGACTAAACCTTTAATATGATATCTACGTGAATACAGCAAGTGCATTCATTTTGCCAGGTGGTCCAGGCACTAACAAGGTTTAGATTTTATTTACACTTTTGGCTCATTGGGCCTCATTACGACCCAGGCGGTAAGTTACCGCCTGGGCCGTGACTTTACCACCATGGCGTAAACTATGTTTACGCCATGGTGGTTGGCGGACTTACCGCCCCATTCCGAGGTTGGCGGGGCGGTAAGTCCCCAATCCCCATTTACCCTTCCCCATTCCCATTTTTGCCCCATAGGGCATAATGGGAGTGGGGAAGGTGTTAATTACGTCACCGTAAATTACGGTGGCGTAATTAACTCCATGGTCCCTTAGCGCCATGGATATTAACACCTGCTAAAAGCAGTTGTTAAATCCGCCATGGCGCTAAGGGACCTCGTACTCAGGCGGTAAGGGTCGGCTCTGTTTACGCCGGCGTAAACCCCTTACCGCCTGAGTCGTAATGAGGCCCATTGAGTCTTTTGTGAAAGGAAAATGAAAAAGCATACTGTTTAAAACAGTTCATATAGTAAAAACATGATTAAAAACATCCAAATATCGCATTCAAAATATAAGAAGGACAAATATCAAATATATATATGAACTCGAAACACTTTTAGAGGCTCAGAATGCAAAGAAGTTCTGATTGATGCCATGGGGGGGAGGTGGTAACAGTCAGTCTGGATTCATGTCTGTGATCGCAGCCCCAGAGGCCGTATCTAATCACACTGGATACTGGCCTTTTTTGCTCTGCACCACAAGGCTCCAAAGATAGAGCTTGAGGTTGTGTTGGTGATGTCAGTGCCCAAATCCCCTAAGAGAAAGATCAGGGCATCATCTTGGCCATCCAGATGACCTTCTTAAAAGAGGTGAAACGCGTTGCACCCTTAGAAAGTTGTAGGTATGGCATACTTAAAGAAAATGCCGCACTAATAGGGAAATGTGCAAGATGAAGTCTTCATGAGAAGTTTCTACTGATGTTCCTAAGTTGCTTCTTGCTGATTTATTGACTGAAACACAGAATTCTCAGAGGAAAAGGACAGGAGAAATTCAATAGACAAACATCCAACTGCGCATAGTCAGTTGAACAATCGTCTGTGCCACGGATTGGCACATAACACCAGGATTGAGCTTTAACTCTTTATAAGAAGAAAGGTGCAAACATTGTAACCATTGCTTTAATGTATAATACACCAGTGAAATAACTGACCGTGATGAAATGACTACTGTTTGCAGGACTACACTTATGAGTAGTGATTTCTAACCTACTACTCAGCCCGACACCACTACGACACCGCCAGTGGTCTCAATCCTAAAGGTGAAACTGCCACCGCATGACTGGTACACCTCTTTAGCCTCTTTAAGGCAGCACGGGCCGAGGACATGCTATACTCTGCAAAAGGGTGTGAGTCAGAAAAGAAGCATCCAAAACAATAACAGTATTGTGGTTCCAAAATAAAAGAACAGTCCAATCAAGGTTCTATAAAAATGCAAAACCTTCGTCAAACTAAAAGGACAGACACACTGATGACCCAACCCTGTAATGAAATAGACAGGATATGCAGGCTTTTGGCTGAGAGAGGCACGCTGCGAATGAATACAGAGTATGCAGGGAACTGTGTTTGCAGCATGGTTCAATTTTAAGTGTATGTCTTTTAAAAAGTTAAGGAGTGCAGGCTTAAATGTCACTACTGCCCAAAGTACAAGGCCAAAGGGATAGAACCACTGTATATACCTTAATATCCTCTTTCTGTGGCTCTCTAGAGTTGAGTTGCGCTTCTTAAAGCTCTTTGGTGTATTGAATTGGGTTTAAATTGTTTGAGCTGCAGCGACGGGACAGCGAAGTGGTGTAATTTAACAAGTGGCAAAGGCACTTGGATTGAGGTTGCCTGGATTGAGGTTGAGGTTGCCTGGGAAAGGCAGGTGGTGGTTGGGTCACAGTATCTTGCAAGCACTCAAAGCAGTTCAAAATTACAGGGAGGGCCAAAGGCAGCATCTTTTGTTTCTGGGGTGCTGTTAGGCCCTGTCCCTGAGAAAGTTGAGCCCTTCTTGTACCATGGACACTTGCAGGGTTTGCCACTTCTCTAGACAGAGCCCTAGGTACAAGGAGCAGGACGACCTTTTCCAGCAGCATGACTATTGCACCAAAAGCCCGTAAATAAACGTAGCCCATAATGCTGAACAAGAGGAGTGGGGGATGCTGTGGGGGCTGCAGGAGTGTCCCCCACATACATCAAATGTAAAGCGGGGGGACAGAAATAAACATTCAGAAAAGCTCGAGTTACAAAATGCGAGCAAGTCGGATCTGCTATTTTGTAACTCGAGCTTTTCCAATACGGTCTTTTAACGTAGCAGCAGGTCCCTTCACATGTTCCTGGAAGTGACTGAGGTGGGGGATCGGGCCCCCTTCTTGAAAACGTTTATCTTTCCCCCAATGGCTGCAGTGTTTGGGCAGACTGTACCCCAATATTGTACCTGCTAAGTCCCTTATCTTCTTGAGTGCAAAGATAATTCAAATAAGGGGGCAGGGGTTCTCACCCCCTTATGTAGTCATTTTGGCACAGCAGAATTTTCCATTTCAATTGTTCTGTTAAGGAGCCAATCCTTGCTGCCACATCAAGAGTCTTGCCAGCTGATGCCAGATCCCAGAGTGGTGTGTCTGCAGGAAGATGGGAGAGGGCACAGGAAGTGTTTGTGTTCTAGGAATTTCTAAGGTAGTGGGACCCTTATACTGGGTGCAACCCCTCCTATGCTTCAAATAACCGTCCCCTCTACTTGTCTGTTTTACATCAAAACGATCCCAGTCATTATCCTCCATGTGTGATTTCCCCGTTGTGTAGTGAGAGCTTCCTTTGAAGCAATGACCCCCACCCGGCCTCCGAGGGCAGGTCCTGTTCCCTTGGGAAGGTGTCTTGACTTCTCTCAGAGAACAAGGGGAGACTGTGGGAGTGGACCCAGCGTCCTGTTGTTGGTGAACCCCACCCCAAACAGTAATACACAAAGCTCTGATAGTTGCAGGGGACAATTGGAAGACAGTGGAATAAAAGAAAATCAAGTGGCCGTTGGCAATGTGTAATTGAATCTCCCCATAGGCCACTATAGCAACCCAGAGGTAGCTGTGTTTGTTTGTATGTATCCACACTGCCACCAGGCCTTGGAAATGCTTAGTTATTAACATCGAATTCTGTTTGTTTACTGTGAAAGTGATTCCATTTTTTATTTTAAAAAGGCCAATGCAAAATTTAGAAAAACTTTGGTCTAGACATGTCAGCAAGAAATCCTTTGGCTGCCATCTTCCTGATATAGTCATGAGTGCATCTTTCAATTTGCAAACCAAAAATGGGAATCAGCTGTGGTAGTTTTTAAAGTGGCAGTCCGGTGCTGCTACCATGCTGCTGGCATGCAATTTGCGGATGTCCAGCAGCAAGTATTGAGGGGCGGGATGGGGGTCTTTTGCATGGTTGTTGACAAGTTCAATTATACACCCAATGACTGGCAGGCCCTTGTGGGTGCAGCTCCACAAACACCAGTTTTTAAAACACAAAGCACTGTCTGAAAGTGAGGCTGTTCAGCAGATCCGACTTTCATGACAGAATCCCTTTACTAAAGCTCCTAAAATTCAAAAATAAACTGGGTGATTCCTGTAGCAGATGGAAATCCATCACAGTGACATCAATGGGAATGACAGGTTCTCTGATTGCATCCATGCCCTCCAAACCAATAGCTTGTTTCAGAGGCACAACACTAATAGTGGAACCTGTTGGAAAAAACACCTCAAGTATTATAGATGGTTTACCAACTAGAATACACTTTTCTGACAAGAAAAGCTGAGTGGCAAACTCTAATGGATAAGTGGGAGGTGGAGAAGGAAGAGACGAGACTGGTGGTAAGGTTGAAAAGATAGGCGAACAGAAGGCAAAATGGGAGGAAAAAAGGGGAGGCTGAAGGAGGAATAATTAGCATATCATTTGGAAAATCTATGGGCACACAGACAGGGACGTAATTTGGGGTGGCCAGGGGTCGCAATTGCGACCCCTGGGGTCTCCCTTGCTACCCATGTGGTCTCCCTTGCAGTCCCTAAAAAAAAGCCATGTGGCTCTTTGTTTATGGAGTGGCTGGCTTCCTTGTTAAGGCTTCTTAAAAAAAACAGGGTTCCACAAGTGTAACACTTTGAGCAGTGACCGTAAATAAGAAAGAATAGGAATAACAAATAATTTGTCTTTCTGTAATTCTATACAATTGCTAGACTCATGGAAGTTTTATTTCAGGCACACTCCACGGGGCGAGATACTGGTCTGTTTTTAAACACCTCAACTCAGCCTTTCACTCTTCTGAGGTCGATAAATGAGTACCAACACAGGTTAGGTGATATTGTATGTGTATTTGTTATAATATAAAAACTGATATTAACGATACATACGGTGATACATTCTTGTGCGAAATGTATATCACATTATAGTCATATCGTAACCATATTTCTCGTAGTGTAGTTAGGAACAATGCTATGTGATGCCACTATCAGTTTTATTTCAAGGGGTGAAAGGTCATGTTTCATCGCTTCCCGTGGTGTCACTTCACGGTGGGGTCAAATTACATCACTTCATGTGATGTCATCAGAGGTCAAGGGTCGTGTGATGTCACTTCCGCTACCCCTGGCATTTTTGTGAAATTACATCACTGAACACAGATGTCACAGAAGAAGAATGATGTAGGAGTACAATAACTGGGAAAGCCCAAAAGCATGCACGGTTATAGTGCTGCAGGTACACAGCAGTATTCTCTAGAGCTTAAAGAATGTTTTCACTGCGTTAAAAAAACAAAAAGAACAGAGCAACCGTTTGAAAGAGTCACAGTGGCAAATTTGTATGAAATAAAGGCATGAGTCATTTTTCATGATGTCGATGCCATGTGACAGCTTAACTCCTGACTTTTATGCCAAAAAGTACTTTACATGGTTGGAGTAGTTAAACACTTTTGAGGACAACCAAACTACAGATCCAGAATGCAAAAGGGGTGTTGCTTAGTAATCAAGCACAGACTTAAGGGTGCTCAATTTGCAGTTGTGATTGTCATTTGCCAAGGATTTACTCTCAACAAAATTAGGTTATTTGTCGTTGAGACAAAATCAGAAGTACCTATTCATTTGAAACATTTAAAAAATGAGGAAAGGGAAAAGTGAAATCGGCGTGCGTCAAGTCTCATTGAGCACTAAACAATGAACTTGTTCGCATTTGTATTTATTGGGGTAACATCGTTTTGCTTAGAAACACTAACAGTCAACTAGCATATATAAGTGGAACGGGCAGTGAGTAATTGACTGATTGATGACAAGGATTACAGGATACAAAAACCAGATACCGGAAAAAACCTGTAATAGACAGTAATACAATATACTGGTATACACAGCAAATGTAGGACGCTGGTAGTCAGTGGGGTTGAGATTAGTTATGCAAGAGTGAGTGCAGGTTGCCACGTCTTTCAGGAAGTAGTAGAGCTTTAGCACAGATTTAAAGGGAATTGGTGGGAGGGGATTTTTTGACATGTTATATCATGGATTTACAGTGAAGTGGGGCCAGGATGATCACAAGCAATAGGACATTCTGAGTGGTCAGGCAACAGCGAGATTACAGAGGGTAGCAGACTGTAGGGTGCATAAAGGTTAGGAGATTCCATCAGCCAGGTAGGCTGGGGACAGGTCATGCATAGATTTATAGACGAGCATCCAGTTTTTCACGGACAGCCAACTGGCATGGAGGCAGAGCTTTGAGATGGGACATGGTATATGGTGTGGGTGACAAAGTTAAAAAAGGAATCAATGAGTAAGACAAAGGAGAGAAAGAGTCCAAGGAGGAGACTGGTACAGTAGTCAAGGTGACAAAAGGCTATGGTGATTATTAGGGCTTTAGCTGAGTTGTATACAAGTAGTGTTCAGATTTTTCTGGCATTAAGGAGATTTAGCCTTGCTACAGTAGAAGTGAAAGTGAGAAAGCGGTGTAAAGTTTACTATAAATAATGACCCCGAGGTTGATAGCATTCTAGGAGTGAGAAATGAGGTCGAGTGGAAAGGAGGCAGGTGAAGGAAGGAGACGAGAGCATTGACTGCAGGAAAGCAGATATCTTCAGTCTTGGATGAGTTGGGCATAAGAAAACCAAGAGCCACCAGTTTCTGGATCACAGGGAGGCAGGCAGAAATGTGTGAGGAGACCTCAGGAGTAAAGGAAGGGAAGAAGAAGAAGATTGGTCTATCATTTGGGAGACTGCAACATGATCCAAAAGGGGATATCAGTTCATGGGGGACAAGGTCTAGAAGGTGAAAAGTAAAGGACCAAGAATGGGATGAAACCTTGGAGGACACCAACCAGTAGGCCAGTAAATGGAGCATGACAAATGAGAGAGACAGGAGGAATCCTAGCCAAGAGCTGTGTCCTGAATTTAAAGGTCATACAGAGTATGGTATTCCACTGTGTACAAGGCGGCTAAGGGGTCCAGCAGGATAGAAGATAATTTGTTATGGTGAACGGAAGTCAGGAAACATGAGTGAAGATGGTTTCATTAGAATACAGGCCGCAAAATGTGGAATAAAGGGGATCATGGAGGCCATTTTTGTCTAGGTAGGATGAGACCCTGTCCAAAACAACATGTTTGAGTGATTACCGTAATGAAGGAGGAGATATACTGACCTGTAGCTTGCAGGATTATTGTGGCAGGAAGATGGCTTATTAAGGAGTGGTAAAACTGTAGAAACCTTAATGAAGGCAAGGAAGATCTGAGGGGAAAATGCATTGACTAGGGAACGGGAATGTTGAGACATTCTGCCGTTTGTATGCACACATGTTAGAACTATGCTAAACCTCTTGGACCTTAGTAATGTTTGGCACAGCCCCAAGCATATAACCCCACATACAAAATTTGCTCTTGCTTACAGGTATTACTGTTCTTTGGACTAGACAAAGTATTGCCTGCTATGAATCCAAACTAGCAACTCAGTATTGGAACAATAAATCGGACGTTGGCTATGAAAAATGCCTAGACATAATTTCTCCTAGCTATGCCCGTTCTTTATTTACCCTTTGTTTAGGCATATTGCCTCTGCACGATGGACAGTTTGCTTGGCGTTCAAGCAGCACAAATGTATGCCCTGTTTGCTCGAATTCTAGAAAGGACATCATGCAGTTGCTTTTCATTTTCCCCTTGTGTAAGGTCGTGAGTGCACAATACCTCGAACCCTCTTACAGATATTTTCAATGCAAAATGCCAATGATGCCTTAACCCTTTGCAAATCTACCTCATGTAACTTGGTGGTCTTTACTGTTTCTGCCTCTCTAGTTAGGGCTTGGACCTCCAGATCAAAATATCTTGGATATAATGCTCTAAAATGTGTCCACGATGGTACCAGTAACAATCTGAAGGGGTCTGGCTTCATACAATAGTCAGAATTGCTATTCTTTAATGTTAATGAGGCAATGCCAGCTCCAAGGGTGCAAACCCACATACGTATTTTGACAGGCGTGCAGGAAGAGGCTATCTTATTGGTAGATAGCGGATATATGGAATGTGTTATAGCGGATATATGAAATGTATTATAGCGGATATATGGAATGTGTTATAGCGGATATATGAAATGTGTTATAGCGGATATATGGAATGTGTTATAGCGGATATATGAAATGTGTTATAGCGGATATATGGAATGTGTTATAGCGGATATATGAAATGTGTTATAGCGGATATATGGAATGTATTATAGCGGATATATGGAATGTGTTATAGCGGATATATGGAATGTATTATAGCGGATATATGGAATGTGTTATAGCGGATATATGAAATGTGTTATAGCGGATATATGGAATGTGTTATAGCGGATATATGAAATGTGTTATAGCGGATATATGGAATGTGTTATAGCGGATATATGGAATGTATTATAGCGGATATATGGAATGTGTTATAGCGGATATATGGAATGTGTTATAGCGGATATATGAAATGTGTTATAGCGGATATATGGAATGTATTATAGCGGATATAGGATATATGGAATGTGTTATAGCGGATATATGGAATGTGTATTAGCAGCATGCATCATCTTATTTATTTAGTAAGCATACACAATTTGTTGATAGGGAATATGCCCCTGCACCATATACATTGGAAGTTATATGAGTTTACGCCTCCCCATATCGAGTATATTCTAATTACTTACAGCTAAACGACCATGCACTTGCACTTTAACCAGCAATTACACGAACTCGTAGAGGGATGTACTGTCTTGCAATGTCTTCATTGTTTTATAATGAATTTCAATGATGCTACAACTAATAATAGCTAGGGCAGATAACAAAGGTAGGGATGTGCTTGTCTTTTATCCCCCATGGTATGCTGTTTTATGAGAAGTTAATGCAATGCATGTATATTTTAATGTTTTTCAATTGATATCAATTGTTTAATAACTGTTGTTTTACATGTATTTCTATGGCCTTGGGCCGAAATAAAGCTATTACTGACGGCAAATACCAATTACACAAATTTAGGCAGAGGTTTCAGGCACTAATAGGAAGGGTGAATGATGACCATTCCATAAGCAGTTATCACTGATGTTTTTATAAATTATCAGTGAAAGAAGAAACCCTGGGGGCTAATGAAACTTATGTTAGGGATGGAAAGTGATGCAATGAGATGTGCTGAATGAATGGCACTGGCCTATGAAAAATAAAACTGCCACAATGAGATCCAATGGTGTGTACTGTGAACACCCACAAACTGGTATTGACCCTAAGGATTAGCATGGCCACGGTGAGACAATGTTTGCATGCAAAGCTAAGCAACACCCACAGGCCATGTGCCCCTCCTCGCATCCCATGTCCCTCCTATATGTACTTATATGGCAACAGCTTTGGCTTTTAGGTGGTTCGCCCGACAGCACCTATGTTACAGAAAAGGAGCTTCACAAATCAGCTCATTCGGGGCCTCTGCTCTGATACCTTTTTATGACCTGTGCACCTTAGAAGTAGCAGTGTCCCTCATTAAAAGCTTGTATTGGCTTCAGTGACATGAGCCCAGCTTGCCTCTGAAAAAGGGAACCTGTCAATGAAAAGGAGCTCCCGGCCGGATGGCAGACCTGCCCTGAATGGCACCTCCTTCTTCTAGGTTCTGGTTCTCCATTTGAAGTTCGGACAGATCACAAAAACTTGAATGACCCACAACAAGCAGTGTGTCACAATAGTAGACAAGCCCATTGGGCACACTTGTATTTCAAATTTGACTTCATCATGACCTACATCCCAGGTAATCATAATGTGGTTGCTGATACACTGTCCCGGATTGGTGAGGAAAGAACTTATGCCATTTCCAATTCTGAAAAGATTCTTATGGATGAACGGTTTGCATTCATTGTTAATAGATTCCTTGACAGAGTTAAAGAAGCCACAGTGGGATATCCACTTCCTCAACGAGGTCAATTTGCCAAACACTTGAAAAAGAAGGATAACTGCTTGTTTTTTGGCGAATTACTTGTTATTCCTTCGATTCCCCTTCAACATAAGGTGATGTCATGGTGTCATGACAGCAAAACTGCCGCCTATAGGGAACAAGCAGCTACTTCAGAATTGATCTCATGTACGTTCTGTTGGCTCGCAATAAAGAAATATGTCAAGGAATATCTATCCACCTGCCCAGTATGTTCTCAATGCAAGCTCTCGACAGCTAACCCTTGGGAAAATTATTTATTTTATTTTTATTTTTTAGATTTATAAAGCACACAAAAGCAGCCCTCAGGCATTGTGACGCTGAATTATGTCAAGTAAGCATTCCTAAATGTCTGTGGACCACATTTCAACTGATCTTGTTGTGGATTTATCACCTTCTGAGCGGGTTCACAGCCATTATGGTTACCACTGATTCATTCACTAAAATGGCACACTTCACTCACCTACATGGTATACCTTCCGCTCCTGTTATGATTTTGATCTTCCGTCCTTATGGAAATCTTTTGCTTCCTCAGCCTTCCACTATCCATAACTTCTGATAGTGGCCTGCAGTATGCCTCAAAATTCTGGTCTACGTTGTGTAACTTGTTGGGTATAGAGAGAGCCCTTTCCTCGGGTTATCAACCACAGACTAATGGCCAGACCGAGTGATTGAATCACACCATGGAATAGTATCTTCCATGTTATTCTACTGGTAATCTTGACAACTGGGCCTCTTTATTGCCTATTGCATAATTTGCGTACAGCAATTTCCTTCATACGGCCACTAACATGAATGCTTTTTTGTGCCACTGAAATACATCCCATACAGTTGCCTTAGCTGTTTTACCTCCTACTAACATACCAACTCTGGATACCTTCCTTCATATGATAGCTCAGAATCACAAAAGAGCCTACAGTTGTCTCAAAGAGTCCAAAAAAGAACAAGAAGTATGCTGATAGACAACGAAGAGAGGATCCGGACTGGAAAGAAGGGGACAAGGGGCCTCCTCAGGACTTGGGCAGAGCAGTGAAAATGTAGCGGTAATGTTATTACCGCCGCATTACTACTCCACCCAATCCTGAGTTGGGGAAACTCAGAATATTCAATACACCGACTTTCTGCCCATTTTTGGTGCAATTACTGTGATGCAGTTGCCGTCGCAGTAATTGCACAGAAAATGCCCCATTGAGTATCATGGACTTAAAATAAATGAGGACTTACTGTGCCACTGCAACATGTGATCCAGCGCTTATAGCGCTGGACCAAGTTGTGGTAAAGCTAATTAGGAATCATCAGTGCAGGCTAATCAGACCGCCTTATGGATGGAGAATTGGGGCATATTTAGCAAACACCAGTAAAGTTATGGCGGGTTTAAAAAGGTAGCTCCGAACTGGAGGTGAACTTCCAGTGGCTGTAACTGGCTGACGCTGTGGCACGTGTGAATCTGTTCAAATGGATTATGTCTATAATGATTCCAAATGAATCAAAGTTTTATTTGGATCATTATAAATCCATAAATCCACTACAATAATCACAGTTTATGAAATCACAATTGAAAAGAAACCTTAAAACACAACAAAGATCACACAACATCAATAGAAACTGCATCTACATCTTGTGAAACAACCTTAGTTATAATAGGTAAAGGAAATACGTAAAATTGCATTTAAAGTGCCCCAGACCCAACCACAGAATCGAACGTCTCTGCCAGGGTCTTTTTGAAGGAGACATGCAAAGGTAAATGTAGCCACTGGCTTCAACGAGGTTAAGAGAAACATCAACGCCAGGCCATGCGACCGTATCCCACTTTCTCGGAGTATATTCATTAAAAATGTTACTCATATGTCATGAAACGATTCATATATATTTTCACTGAACGTCAAAGGTTTTTATTAGAGCAACTTAACTATATCCCTTTAACACAGTTTCCTCGCTGTATTTCACAGGTTTATATTAGGGCAACTTAACCGTAACATCCCTTTGACAAGGTTTATTCACTCAATTGCAACGGTTTTGACAACTAAAGATGTTGCATGATGTTCCAGCGCTGTATGTAAGTTATTAATATTTCCCCTTTTAACATATATGAAAGAACTATAATGCTCCATTAACAAGCATATATTTTGCAGCGCGCATTGCTATGCGTCACTTTGAGCAGCACACGCTTAGAATACACATTGTGGCTGAATTGCCTAGGGCCTGAGGGTCGGCCCTGACCCCGGCCACACCAAACCACCCTCAATAGCCACTGGACATAGCCTGTGGCCTAGTCCAGTATCCACTATACATCCATAGCTGGACCGCGGGGCACTGTCCGTATACGCTCAATCCCTGGGATATGTGCTTCAGCTGTGTTGCAGACCCCACCACCCAATCTACAGTAGAAATTGGGCAGGGCAACCTAATCATAATACACCTTTAACAAAGATTTTGGAGTGAATTTGATCACATTACATAACCGAAGGCATTTCATGGTGTCTGCCACTATATGTACATTATTAAAAAATCCTCTTTTAAATACATGAACGAACAATAATATTCCTTTACCAAACGTATTGTCTGCAGTGCACATTGACATATGCAGATGCAACTTAAAGCTACATTTCCGGGTAAAGGAGGTTCAGCCATGATCAGCGCCCCACCAAGCCACCCACCATAGCCACTGGACCTGGCCTGTGGCTTGGTTTAGTGCCCACTATGTCATAATGGTTCTGTGGGCGACAGTCTGTGGCATGTGGCAATAGTCAGTGGCTGCAAATCAACCCACAGGAAACCCTTTTGGGGTTTGGCCTGCTTGAGCCACATTCTCTGGGGCTTCAGCCATGTTGCAGGACTAGCCAAGCATCTCAAAATAGTCATCAGGCCTGGACGCAGGCCAGCCACAGAAGTCATGTAAGCGACTTCAATTCAACCGTACAGCTAAGTCAATGCCTAGTCTGGGATGCTGATGGAAGCCCTTATTGATGTATTTTTATGTCCAGTTTGTTTACTCTGGATGACAACCCTTATATAACACTCCTCTCTCAGAATCCCACTGACCCCGCTGAGCCAAGAAGTAGGTTTGTTTTGCAAATTTAAAAGGTTTATTAATTAAACAATATATATCTATCACACTTTCATAGTAAATTAATATTTGATAGCACACTTGTGAAGATGATAGTGATCAACAATGGATAATGTTACAGTGGTACACTCTTTTTGATGGCTTAGAAGTGATATAGAGAGGATGAAGTAGCTGAGAATGCTTTTATGGCTTCAAGGAAAATGCAATGATGAATCAAAATGCAGTACAGAAAATAAACTTGATATGACTTCAACAAAAGACAATGTAATCACTTTTCTTTGACAATTCACCCCCCCTTTATGCAAGGTAAAGAGATGGAAGGAAAGCACACAGTTCTCAGGAATGCAATCAAATATAATTCAGTTCCCCCCTAGCAAGTTTAGAGGAAAACAGGTAGGAGTCTTAAACACAGGCAATATACTTTGATGTGGTTGCAATTAAGTGAAAAATATGCAAAAAATGCTTTTAATTCCCTATAGGGGGTTCAGGGTAGGTGATAGCTACTTTGTATTAGTTCAGGATAACTTTAGCAATGCTCTATGAATGATTGTCAGGTTGCAACGAATTTCAGCAAAGGAAAGCAAGGACAAATATTTTTACACGTGGCTGAAATTAAGCAAAATGTCAAATCGCGGCAAATTTAGTCACGTGCGTCGAGCACAATTACAGAGGGAGTATGAGGACTAGCAGGTCGGTTTAGCTTGATGGAAAGCTTAGAATCTCAGCTTCAAAATAAAAGTTAAATCTCGCTTCTATCACAAACGGTTCCGGAGATACAGCCGATTTAGTAAAGGTAGTTTTTCGGATTTCAAATTTTAAAGCTCAGAATGACAGATGACAGTTTTCAGGTTTAAAGATGACAGAATGACACGATTCTAGGAGGCAGTTCTAAATAGGTTAAAATAGTTTAGATTAGATTATTTTAAACTAAGAGATTGGTTTTGGCACAGTTCTGGCGGTACTCACACTATATTTTGGACAGGAATGCGACTTTGCCACGGATCGGGTCAGGATTGGACTGCGGTTCCCTCGCCACGGACGGTCTCGGCCTGGTTCTGCTCACTGGATAATTCTACCTTCTGGGTCAGCTCTGCTAGCGGCACTGCACAGCGGTCTGGATCTCTGGTTCTGACAAAAGTTCTCAGCACTGCACGGCGGTCTGGTCTCGGGTTCTGACAACAGTTCTTGGCAAAAATTCAAACAGCTCGCCCGGCTGTTGACTAGTTGCAATTGATTTGGAGGCCTGCTGAAAAAGGATTCAGCTTGTGGATTCAGGCCTCTCTGCTACAAATTCTAGAGTTAATTTCTGGTCTCTGGAGATTGATGGATTTGAAGTCTGGATCTCTGGATGTGAAGTCTGAAGTCAAAATGCTCCGCAGAAAGTGAAAAAGAAAAGTCCTATCTGGCTTCCAGTGGCTCTTTTCATGTGTTTAGAAAGTCGGTGGGTCGGATAATTCTGCATGCCCAACCCTCTCAACTTATCATTGGCCAGTTCCTCCTCTCTTCCTTGATTGGGGAAACTGGGTTGTGAATCAAAGTGATGAGGTAGGTTTATGGTCAGAGGATCCTCCCCTTGTGAAATTGCACATAAATCTATTTCTGATCCAAATACATATTTATCTATGTACCAAACCATCCGATCCCTGTCTTTGTAAGATGTTGTGTCCACTTATGACAGAATTCTGCCCTTTTCATCCAGATAACGACCTCTAAAAATTTCCAGATTTTACACAAATGTGCACCAGGGATATGGGTTTCAGATGATAAAGTGTCAGATTTTTAACATGCATACATTTGGAGTAACAACCTTTTTTTCCTCTACTATCCCCAAGAACATACCACAGGGTCCTAACACCTCTTAAAATGTGCACAGAAAAATGAAAAGAATGATGATGTTATTTATATAATTTTTACAAGTCCGCACTATGAATTATCCATCTTTTTAAAATTATGCTCTGGCCCCAAAGGGGTGTGGTTTTCCAAAGCACATGGTGGAATTTCTGGTTTATCCACTTCCCCCAAGCTCAGCTTGCTCACAGATGCAGTGTCCCTCCCAGTTTCTCCCAAGAGGAAGCCATTTTACGACCCCCCCAATATAACATTTGCCTGAGTCCAGGACAGGGCTTTGATCAATTACCTGCAGTCTGCAGGTACCACTCCCCTTATTCAATCAGAGAGGTGTCATCTCCTTTTGGCAGGGGCAGCAGGATGCAGCCAGGCCTGGGAACACAGCTGCTGAATTCCCTCTCCTGTCGGGGGTAGTTGTCAGGCACAATCCAGTTTCATTAAGCCAGGCTTCAGCTAAATGTCACTTTTGTTCCCAGTTTTTCTTCATACAAATCCAACTCAAAATTTTTACACATGCAGCTAGAATGCTGATTCTAAGTTCAAAACTATAACATTTAACAGTTGCAAACTATGTGACACTCAAAAGTAGGTCACTCATTTAATTTAAACATTTCGATTTTAGTGGTTTTAAATCCAATTTCAGTTAAGCTGCTGACATCCACAGCTCAGCCACTTTTGTTATAAACATTGTTTTGGGCTCTCCATCTTTCCAGATTTTGTATGCACACAAAACTTCATTCTGCCAGATGTCCGCTGGTGTTCGATTAGTAAAGGTAGTTTTTCGGATTTCAAATTTTAAAGCTCAGAATGACAGATGACAGTTTTCAGGTTTAAAGATGACAGAATGACACGATTCTAGGAGGCAGTTCTAAATAGGTTAAAATAGTTTAGATTAGATTATTTTAAACTAAGAGATTGGTTTTGGCACAGTTCTGGCGGTACTCACACTATATTTTGGACAGGAATGCGACTTTGCCACGGATCGGGTCAGGATTGGACTGCGGTTCCCTCGCCACGGACGGTCTCGGCCTGGTTCTGCTCACTGGATAATTCTACCTTCTGGGTCAGCTCTGCTAGCGGCACTGCACAGCGGTCTGGATCTCTGGTTCTGACAAAAGTTCTCGGCACTGCACGGCGGTCTGGTCTCGGGTTCTGACAACAGTTCTTGGCAAAAATTCAAACAGCTCGCCCGGCTGTTGACTAGTTGCAATTGATTTGGAGGCCTGCTGAAAAAGGATTCAGCTTGTGGATTCAGGCCTCTCTGCTACAAATTCTAGAGTTAATTTCTGGTCTCTGGAGATTGATGGATTTGAAGTCTGGATCTCTGGATGTGAAGTCTGAAGTCAAAATGCTCCGCAGAAAGTGAAAAAGAAAAGTCCTATCTGGCTTCCAGTGGCTCTTTTCATGTGTTTGGAAAGTCGGTGGGTCGGATAATTCTGCATGCCCAACCCTCTCAACTTATCATTGGCCAGTTCCTCCTCTCTTCCTTGATTGGGGAAACTGGGTTGTGAATCAAAGTGATGAGGTAGGTTTATGGTCAGAGGATCCTCCCCTTGTGAAATTGCACATAAATCTATTTCTGATCCAAATACATATTTATCTATGTACCAAACCATCCGATCCCTGTCTTTGTAAGATGTTGTGTCCACTTATGACAGAATTCTGCCCTTTTCATCCAGATAACGACCTCTAAACCTTTCCAGATTTTACACAAATGTGCACCAGGGATATGGGTTTCAGATGATAAAGTGTCAGATTTTTAACATGCATACATTTGGAGTAACAACCTCTTTTTCCTCTACTATCCCCAAGAACATACCACAGGGTCCTAACACCTCTTAAAATGTGCACAGAAAAATGAAAAGAATGATGATGTTATTTATATAATTTTTACAAGTCCGCACTATGAATTATCCATCTTTTTAAAATTATGCTCTGGCCCCAAAGGGGTGTTGTTTTCCAAAGCACATGGTGGAATTTCTGGTTTATCCACTTCCCCCAAGCTCAGCTTGCTCACAGATGCAGAGTCCCTCCCAGTTTCTCCCAAGAGGAAGCCATTTTACGACCCCCCCAATATAACATTTGCCTGAGTCCAGGACAGGGCTTTGTTCAATTACCTGCAGTCTGCAGGTACCACTCCCCTTATTCAATCAGAGAGGTGTCATCTCCTTTTGGCAGGGGCAGCAGGATGCAGCCAGGCCTGGGAACACAGCTGCTGAATTCCCTCTCCTGTCGGGGGTAGTTGTCAGGCACAATCCAGTTTCATTAAGCCAGGCTTCAGCTAAATGTCACTTTTGTTCCCAGTTTTTCTTCATACAAATCCAACTCAAAATTTTTACACATGCAGCTAGAATGCTGATTCTAAGTTCAAAACTATAACATTTAACAGTTGCAAACTATGTGACACTCAAAAGTAGGTCACTCATTTAATTTAAACATTTCGATTTTAGTGGTTTTAAATCCAAATTCAGTTAAGCTGCTGACATCCACAGCTCAGCCACTTTTGTTATAAACATTGTTTTGGGCTCTCCATCTTTCCAGATTTTGTATGCACACAAAACTTCATTCTGCCAGATGTCCGCTGGTGTTCGATTAGTAAAGGTAGTTTTTCGGATTTCAAATTTTAAAGCTCAGAATGACAGATGACAGTTTTCAGGTTTAAAGATGACAGAATGACACGATTCTAGGAGGCAGTTCTAAATAGGTTAAAATAGTTTAGATTAGATTATTTTAAACTAAGAGATTGGTTTTGGCACAGTTCTGGCGGTACTCACACTATATTTTGGACAGGAATGCGACTTTGCCACGGATCGGGTCAGGATTGGACTGCGGTTCCCTCGCCACGGACGGTCTCGGCCTGGTTCTGCTCACTGGATAATTCTACCTTCTGGGTCAGCTCTGCTAGCGGCACTGCACAGCGGTCTGGATCTCTGGTTCTGACAAAAGTTCTCGGCACTGCACGGCGGTCTGGTCTCGGGTTCTGACAACAGTTCTTGGCAAAAATTCAAACAGCTCGCCCGGCTGTTGACTAGTTGCAAATGATTTGGAGGCCTGCTGAAAAAGGATTCAGCTTGTGGATTCAGGCCTCTCTGCTACAAATTCTAGAGTTAATTTCTGGTCTCTGGAGATTGATGGATTTGAAGTCTGGATCTCTGGATGTGAAGTCTGAAGTCAAAATGCTCCGCAGAAAGTGAAAAAGGTAAGTCCTATCTGGCTTCCAGTGGCTCTTTTCATGTGTTTAGAAAGTCGGTGGGTCGGATAATTCTGCATGCCCAACCCTCTCAACTTATCATTGGCCAGTTCCTCCTCTCTTCCTTGATTGGGGAAACTGGGTTGTGAATCAAAGTGATGAGGTAGGTTTATGGTCAGAGGATCCTCCCCTTGTGAAATTGCACATAAATCTATTTCTGATCCAAATACATATTTATCTATGTACCAAACCATCCGATCCCTGTCTTTGTAAGATGTTGTGTCCACTTATGACAGAATTCTGCCCTTTTCATCCAGATAACGACCTCTAAACCTTTCCGGATTTTACACAAATGTGCACCAGGGATATGGGTTTCAGATGATAAAGTGTCAGATTTTTAACATGCATACATTTGGAGTAACAACCTCTTTTTCCTCTACTATCCCCAAGAACATACCACAGGGTCCTAACACCTCTTAAAATGTGCACAGAAAAATGAAAAGAATGATGATGTTATTTATATAATTTTTACAAGTCCGCACTATGAATTATCCATCTTTTTAAAATTATGCTCTGGCCCCAAAGGGGTGTGGTTTTCCAAAGCACATGGTGGAATTTCTGGTTTATCCACTTCCCCCAAGCTCAGCTTGCTCACAGATGCAGTGTCCCTCCCAGTTTCTCCCAAGAGGAAGCCATTTTACGACCCCCCTAATATAACATTTGCCTGAGTCCAGGACAGGGCTTTGTTCAATTACCTGCAGTCTGCAGGTACCACTCCCCTTATTCAATCAGAGAGGTGTCATCTCCTTTTGGCATGGGCAGCAGGATGCAGCCAGGCCTGGGAACACAGCTGCTGAATTCCCTCTCCTGTCGGGGGTAGTTGTCAGGCACAATCCAGTTTCATTAAGCCAGGCTTCAGCTAAATGTCACTTTTGTTCCCAGTTTTTCTTCATACAAATCCAACTCAAAATTTTTACACATGCAGCTAGAATGCTGATTCTAAGTTCAAAACTATAACATTTAACAGTTGCAAACTATGTGACACTCAAAAGTAGGTCACTCATTTAATTTAAACATTTCGATTTTAGTGGTTTTAAATCCAATTTCAGTTAAGCTGCTGACATCCACAGCTCAGCCACTTTTGTTATAAACATTGTTTTGGGCTCTCCATCTTTCCAGATTTTGTATGCACACAAAACTTCATTCTGCCAGATGTCCGCTGGTGTTCGATTAGTAAAGGTAGTTTTTCGGATTTCAAATTTTAAAGCTCAGAATGACAGATGACAGTTTTCAGGTTTAAAGATGACAGAATGACACGATTCTAGGAGGCAGTTCTAAATAGGTTAAAATAGTTTAGATTAGATTATTTTAAACTAAGAGATTGGTTTTGGCACAGTTCTGGCGGTACTCACACTATATTTTGGACAGGAATGCGACTTTGCCACGGATCGGGTCAGGATTGGACTGCGGTTCCCTCGCCACGGACGGTCTCGGCCTGGTTCTGCTCACTGGATAATTCTACCTTCTGGGTCAGCTCTGCTAGCGGCACTGAGCAGCGGTCTGGATCTCTGGTTCTGACAAAAGTTCTCGGCACTGCACGGCGGTCTGGTCTCGGGTTCTGACAACAGTTCTTGGCAAAAATTCAAACAGCTCGCCCGGCTGTTGACTAGTTGCAAATGATTTGGAGGCCTGCTGAAAAAGGATTCAGCTTGTGGATTCAGGCCTCTCTGCTACAAATTCTAGAGTTAATTTCTGGTCTCTGGAGATTGATGGATTTGAAGTCTGGATCTCTGGATGTGAAGTCTGAAGTCAAAATGCTCCGCAGAAAGTGAAAAAGAAAAGTCCTATCTGGCTTCCAGTGGCTCTTTTCATGTGTTTAGAAAGTCGGTGGGTCGGATAATTCTGCATGCCCAACCCTCTCAACTTATCATTGGCCAGTTCCTCCTCTCTTCCTTGATTGGGGAAACTGGGTTGTGAATCAAAGTGATGAGGTAGGTTTATGGTCAGAGGATCCTCCCCTTGTGAAATTGCACATAAATCTATTTCTGATCCAAATACATATTTATCTATGTACCAAACCATCCGATCCCTGTCTTTGTAAGATGTTGTGTCCACTTATGACAGAATTCTGCCCTTTTCATCCAGATAACGACCTCTAAACCTTTCCGGATTTTACACAAATGTGCACCAGGGATATGGGTTTCAGATGATAAAGTGTCAGATTTTTAACATGCATACATTTGGAGTAACAACCTTTTTTTCCTCTACTATCCCCAAGAACATACCACAGGGTCCTAACACCTCTTAAAATGTGCACAGAAAAATGAAAAGAATGATGATGTTATTTATATAATTTTTACAAGTCCGCACTATGAATTATCCATCTTTTTAAAATTATGCTCTGGCCCCAAAGGGGTGTTGTTTTCCAAAGCACATGGTGGAATTTCTGGTTTATCCACTTCCCCCAAGCTCAGCTTGCTCACAGATGCAGTGTCCCTCCCAGTTTCTCCCAAGAGGAAGCCATTTTACGACCCCCCCAATATAACATTTGCCTGAGTCCAGGACAGGGCTTTGTTCAATTACCTGCAGTCTGCAGGTACCACTCCCCTTATTCAATCAGAGAGGTGTCATCTCCTTTTGGCAGGGGCAGCAGGATGCAGCCAGGCCTGGGAACACAGCTGCTGAATTCCCTCTCCTGTCGGGGGTAGTTGTCAGGCACAATCCAGTTTCATTAAGCCAGGCTTCAGCTAAATGTCACTTTTGTTCCCAGTTTTTCTTCATACAAATCCAACTCAAAATTTTTACACATGCAGCTAGAATGCTGATTCTAAGTTCAAAACTATAACATTTAACAGTTGCAAACTATGTGACACTCAAAAGTAGGTCACTCATTTAATTTAAACATTTCGATTTTAGTGGTTTTAAATCCAAATTCAGTTAAGCTGCTGACATCCACAGCTCAGCCACTTTTGTTATAAACATTGTTTTGGGCTCTCCATCTTTCCAGATTTTGTATGCACACAAAACTTCATTCTGCCAGATGTCCGCTGGTGTTCGATTAGTAAAGGTAGTTTTTCGGATTTCAAATTTTAAAGCTCAGAATGACAGATGACAGTTTTCAGGTTTAAAGATGACAGAATGACACGATTCTAGGAGGCAGTTCTAAATAGGTTAAAATAGTTTAGATTAGATTATTTTAAACTAAGAGATTGGTTTTGGCACAGTTCTGGCGGTACTCACACTATATTTTGGACAGGAATGCGACTTTGCCACGGATCGGGTCAGGATTGGACTGCGGTTCCCTCGCCACGGACGGTCTCGGCCTGGTTCTGCTCACTGGATAATTCTACCTTCTGGGTCAGCTCTGCTAGCGGCACTGCACAGCGGTCTGGATCTCTGGTTCTGACAAAAGTTCTCGGCACTGCACGGCGGTCTGGTCTCGGGTTCTGACAACAGTTCTTGGCAAAAATTCAAACAGCTCGCCCGGCTGTTGACTAGTTGCAAATGATTTGGAGGCCTGCTGAAAAAGGATTCAGCTTGTGGATTCAGGCCTCTCTGCTACAAATTCTAGAGTTAATTTCTGGTCTCTGGAGATTGATGGATTTGAAGTCTGGATCTCTGGATGTGAAGTCTGAAGTCAAAATGCTCCGCAGAAAGTGAAAAAGGTAAGTCCTATCTGGCTTCCAGTGGCTCTTTTCATGTGTTTAGAAAGTCGGTGGGTCGGATAATTCTGCATGCCCAACCCTCTCAACTTATCATTGGCCAGTTCCTCCTCTCTTCCTTGATTGGGGAAACTGGGTTGTGAATCAAAGTGATGAGGTAGGTTTATGGTCAGAGGATCCTCCCCTTGTGAAATTGCACATAAATCTATTTCTGATCCAAATACATATTTATCTATGTACCAAACCATCCGATCCCTGACTTTGTAAGATGTTGTGTCCACTTATGACAGAATTCTGCCCTTTTCATCCAGATAACGACCTCTAAACCTTTCCAGATTTTACACAAATGTGCACCAGGGATATGGGTTTCAGATGATAAAGTGTCAGATTTTTAACATGCATACATTTGGAGTAACAACCTTTTTTTCCTCTACTATCCCCAAGAACATACCACAGGGTCCTAACACCTCTTAAAAGGTGCACAGAAAAATGAAAAGAATGATGATGTTATTTATATAATTTTTACAAGTCCGCACTATGAATTATCCATCTTTTTAAAATTATGCTCTGGCCCCAAAGGGGTGTGGTTTTCCAAAGCACATGGTGGAATTTCTGGTTTATCCACTTCCCCCAAGCTCAGCTTGCTCACAGATGCAGTGTCCCTCCCAGTTTCTCCCAAGAGGAAGCCATTTTACGACCCCCCCAATATAACATTTGCCTGAGTCCAGGACAGGGCTTTGTTCAATTACCTGCAGTCTGCAGGTACCACTCCCCTAATTCAATCAGAGAGGTGTCATCTCCTTTTGGCAGGGGCAGCAGGATGCAGCCAGGCCTGGGAACACAGCTGCTGAATTCCCTCTCCTGTCGGGGGTAGTTGTCAGGCACAATCCAGTTTCATTAAGCCAGGCTTCAGCTAAATGTCACTTTTGTTCCCAGTTTTTCTTCATACAAATCCAACTCAAAATGTTTACACATGCAGCTAGAATGCTGATTCTAAGTTCAAAACTATAACATTTAACAGTTGCAAACTATGTGACACTCAAAAGTAGGTCACTCATTTAATTTAAACATTTCGATTTTAGTGGTTTTAAATCCAATTTCAGTTAAGCTGCTGACATCCACAGCTCAGCCACTTTTGTTATAAACATTGTTTTGGGCTCTCCATCTTTCCAGATTTTGTATGCACACAAAACTTCATTCTGCCAGATGTCCGCTGGTGTTCAGTAAGATTTTTGAATATCCTGCAATGTTTGAAATAAGCATTTTGAGCTTGCATTCAGGGAAACAAAGGTGATTTTAAAGCGCTTTTTTAGCCAACCGGCACTGCTGTTTTTCCTTTGGTACACATTTCACTCATGGCACTCCTGGCCCATCATGCTTGCACTGGTGGGGTGGCAGGTTAGGCAACCATTTTGGTGTGCGCACAGACTGCGCGGTTTTCCCGGATTCTGGCGCAACTGTGGGCTTTTCCGCCATCTTGGATTTTCTAAGCCCACAGCACCACATGTTGCAGCTTAATAGTCCAAACGTGGGTCAGGACACCCAACAAGCCCCCCCGCCCGACTGCACTTTGATTTCGAGTCGAGGAGGAGTCGGGTGCAAAGGATGTTTTGATCCATGCGCTGGTATGTCCGCATCATCTTCTTCCAATTCCGTAGATGGCACAGTTCAGCATCTTTTCCTCCATCCAGTTGGATCGATCGGTTCTCCTCACCGGTCCTGATGGGAATATTGGGCGGTACCCCGGGCCCCTCGGATCTCTGCTCCCGGTCCCCGGTCATCCTCCTTGGTCAGTCTCCATGGTTTCATCTCTCCTAGGATGAGAAACCAAAAGCGGCAATACCTATTCGTAGACATTTATTACGCACTATTGATCTACTGGGGCGGCATGTACATTTTATAAATCAAGAGACATAGCATTCTTATTTTGAAAATCAAGATATAATTCAAAGACAGTTGCATACAAGAATCATAATATTTTATAGACTATATGTGGGATATTTTAGGGTGGAACTGAATTAATCTGGAGCGGCCCCCTCTGGTATTGCAGAGGACTCCTCCAGTTGCTGCAGAGTGTGCATGGGATGGCAACAGTTTAGCTGATTTATATGTACCCACTTGTCTTCCCCTTCCACCAGACTACCTTTGGGGATGCGGATCTTATACGCTACTGGGGAGACCTTGTCTATAATTTCAAACAGTCCTTTCCATGTAGGCAGACATTTTCGCTGTTTGGCCTGGTTCCTTTGGAAATTGTATGGATAGACCCGGTCTCCCACAGTATATTCCTTCCTGGTGGTCTTCAGGTCGTAGTGGGTTTTCATGCTATCAGCTGATCTTTCTAGATTCCGCTGAGCATAGTAGGCAAAAGCATGTTGGAGGTGTTTCCTTAAATTCTCCACATACTCATGAGTTGTGGAGGCATTTATCAATGTCTGCTCTTGGGTCCTGTAGAGCAAATGCTGGGGAAGCACCATCTTGCGTCCAATCATCAGCTCAAACTGAGACATTTTAGTTGCAGATGAAGGGTTAGATCTGATGGCCATTAGGACCAGAGGTAATCGGATATCCCAACTTGGCCCAGAATCTGCCACAAACTTTTTTAATATGCTCACAATGGTTCGGTTGTATCTCTCTACTGCTCCAGAAGAAGCTGGCCTGTAAGCAATGTATAGCTTCCTTTTAACCCCCAGTATCTTCCACATCTTTGTCATTACCTCGCTGGTGAAATGGCTACCTCTGTCTGACTCAATCCTTTGAGGTAGACCAAAACGGGAAAAGATGTGGTTAATCATCAGGGCAGCTGCTGTTTCTGCCATGCAATTTGGGGCCGGGAGACATTCCACCCACTTGGTAAACAAGCATGTGACGGTCAACATGTACTTGTTTCCTCTAGACGAGCGAATTACAGGGCCTACGAAGTCGATTTGCAAATCTGACCATGGCAGTGTCATCCCCCTCTTTTGGGGAGGCGCCCGGTGTTTGAGGGATGTTGGCTGAAATTGTGCACACACCAGACACCCCTTCAAGTATTGGTCGAGGTCTGGCCCCATGTGTGGCCAGTATGCAATCTCTCTTAAGATTTCAAGTGTTGTATGAAACCTCCTGTGACCTGCGGTGGCCGTATCATGGGCGTGACTTAACATCAGGCTTCGGAATGAGGTAGGAACCACCCACTGATCATGGCCAGCTTTTGATTTCCTTAACAACAAACCGTCTTGGATTTGGAACCTTTTTGGACATTTCATCAACACTCTTAGGTCCTCTTTCCCAATGTAATCGGTATCCGTCAGGGGAAAGTTCTCAGAGTCCTCAATGTGTTGGTAAAACTTACCAATTATTGGATCCCCTTTCTGAGCTGTAATCAAATCAGCATCAGGGGTCTCTTACTCCATTGTGCAGTTGAAAGATCATTGGGAGCATTTGTCTGGGACCTAGTGATAGCAGTGACCTGGATTTCCCCCAACAGGGACTCAATCTCTATTAGATCCCCTTGGATGGCCCCGGTTTTGGCCAGCTGATCAGCTAAGTAATTTCCAGTTTTGTCTGGTCCCTCTACTTTGGAATGACCCTTGATCTTCTTCCAGTAGATGGTCATCCCCTTCGAGGTGACCAGATCATCAATGTTTTGAATTAACTTCCCATGTTTCAAAGGTTTGTAATTAGCACATAGCATGCCTCTGGTTTTCCAGTTAACCAGGTGCTCCACGAACCCGTTCCGTACATAATCCCAATCTGTGATTATGACCTGTTCGTGGAGTTGATGTTGGACAGCAGTGAGGATGGCTTGATGTGCAGCCATCAATTCTGCCACCTGACTACTTCGGGGACCAATTTTGTACCCAGCGGAGGGTTTTGGGGACTCATTCACCCATGCATTCCCTACGCCGGCCACCAGTTCTTTTTCCCCGATGTTGTCAATATGGTAAGAGCATCCATCCACATAGACAGTGGGCATTCCTTCACACTTGTCTTCTTCAAAGACTTTGTGTGGGGAATTAAGGTATGCCTCCATGTTGTCCTTGATTTTTAGACTTTCGTCCTCGAGACAGTTTTCTCTGGCACAATCATGCAAGTCAGCCAGACCTTGCGCGAGGGGACTCTTCTTGTTTTGGCCATATCTGACCTCCACAGGAAAGCCTTGCATTGACAGAATCCAGGAAGTAATTTGGGAATTACTCACATTTCCGGCCCGGATTCTGTCACTTTGGAGGTATTGCAGAGGCTGGTGTGGAGTCTCCACTATGATGTGTTCCCCCTGGATAAACGGGCGGTAATTCTTCAATGCCCACACCATTGCCAGGAGTGCCTTCTCACAATCGTTGAATTTTTTCTCCACAGAGGATAAAGTTTTGCTCGCATAGGAGATTACTTTATTGACCTTGTCATGCTTTTGGTATAATACTGCCGTCAAGCACTTATTAGAGAACCCTGTCTCCAGGAAGAACTCCTTGTTTCTGACAGGGTAAGCTAGGCAAGGCGCTTGTGAGAGGCTTCTTTTGAGTTGTCTTACTGCCTCGGATTATTCTGGACCCCATTCCCACTTGACCCCCCCCTTCAAGAGATGAATCAAGGGTCTGGTGATCTCTGCGTAGCCCTCAATGAACTTTCTGCTGTAATTAGTCAGTCCAAGGAGGCTCCTTAGTTCCCGCAGAGTGGTGGGGTCTTTCAGTTTCTGAAGTGCTTCCACTTTCTTTTCCTGGGGACAGAGACCCTGAGGAGTAATCTCATGCCCCAAGAACTTAACACAGGTTCTACACCACTGTGCTTTCTGAAAGGAAAGTTTGGCTCTGGCGGCCCTCAACTGCATCAGAACATAACGGATCTCCGCTATGTGTTCCTCCACAGATGAACTTTTGATGAGGACATCATCTACATAAGCCAGGTTACCCCTCGCACCCAGGTCGGGCATGGCCTTATGTAGGAAAATGTTGAATTCATTGCCGGAGTTGAGGTATCCGAAGGGAGTCTGGGTCCATGTGTACTGCTGGCCCCCAAAGGTAAAAGCCAGTTTGTATTGGTCCTCCCTACTGACAGGCACGGTCCAGTATCAATTGGTCAGGTCTATTGCTGTGAATACCTGTGACCCCTGAATCTGGGCCAGCCCTTGGTCAATGTAGGGCAGAGGCCATCGGGAAGTATGAACCCATTTGTTGAGCTCCCTAAGGTCGGCACAGAGTCTCCACTGGCCGTTTGGCTTCAATATTCCCAGCACCGGATTATTGAAGGTGCTGTGTACTGGACGGATTATTCCCTGGGATTCAAGGTTCTTAATTATTTCAGTAAGGGACTCTATGGATGCGAGAGGCAAACGATATTGCTTCACAAACACTGGAGTCATTCCAGGGTCCGTGGGAATTGTTGTTGTGTGGATGTCGGTGCGACCACAGTCATATGAGTCTACCGCAAAGAGATCTTGGAAATCCAAGAAAACTTGTTTCAACTTTTGCTTCTGTTCCAGAGTCACACAAGCATCAACTAGGTTGACTCTCTCTTCCACCATCTGCCTGAAGCCTGGAAAGACTTCTGGTTTGGCTATCTCAGCGGCCTCCTCCAGCTGGGTGGAGAAGTCCCTGGTCAGAGTGCTGATTTGGACTGGAGGCTTCAGGTGGCAAAGGCAGCCCTCATGGACCTGGAAAATCACCTCATCCCTCCTGAAATCACAAGGCACATCTTCCTTACCATAAGGGCAAGAAGTGTACACCAGGAAGTTCCCCCCATGCCGGGTGAAAATCCTGTTTGGTGTTATATTGTCCTCACTGTCACTGTCAAAACAGTCCTTGGGGATTGGTCCTAACAGTTCATTTCCTAAATCAATGGAGAAATGTCGGTCATCACCCGCCATTCCAATAATGGTGACTCCGGCTAGAGTAATAATCTTTAAGTCGCTGTTATCCACCTCTATTGGAATGGTGTCATGTTCTATGTTGACTAATGGTGTTGGGTTTACCCCCAACCCTTGCTGTTGGAGAGAAGCATTTAGATGAATATAAGCATCAGGGTTTTTCAATTTTTGTCCTCTTTTAACTTTCACTTCCAGGGAGAATTGTCGGGTCCTTTCTGGGATGGTGACTTCCTCTTTAATCTGAATTTCAACTGCATAAGGTAGCAATTGAGCTGACCTAAATGCTTTTTCTGGATCATCAAAGCCCATGGGATTATCCGCTAATCAGGACCAAGCTTTAAAGTTTATTAGGTCAAAACTCATGGCAAAGCGATTGAGAATGTCACTGCCTAAGTCTCGCACGACCCAACAATTATGGACTATGCTTTTGTTGCCAATGGAGATTTTGAGCATACACCTGCTTGGCAGGAGATGTTTCGAATTGGGTGTTTCCAGATCCATTTCCCATTTGTCTATCAGATTGAATGTGGGAATGGCTGGATCTTTTGGGAGTTGGCGGAACATGGCTTCGCTGATGAAGCTCTTACCGTTATTCAGACACACTCGGGCGAGAACAGAGTCCTTCCCATCATTTAACTGAACAGGGATGAACAACTGCTCTCCAATTTGCTGAATATCAGCCAGGCTCTGAGCTGATTTCACATCTTTCTGGACTATAGGAGTGGGAGTGTCTGATTGTGGATTGGTAAAGAATTTCAGAGTGTTTCCTTCCAGTGTGGAATACCACCTTAAACTGGAAGGTAGATTGATTTTCAGAAATAGAGAGGACTTCCCATCACCAGTCTGTTGTTCTACTGCTATTACTGTCACGTCTGGAATTTGGTTGTTCTGGAAGTGAAATTCTACTTGGTCAGATTTTTGTTCCACCATGTGGCAGGTGCCATTTAAACTAACATGGTTGACACTCTGTTTTAATTTTATTGGTCGGCTAGTCTGGGTCCAGAGGACCTTGTTTACACAATCTATTAGGGGTGACAACCTTCTCAGGAGGTCATTCCCTAGTAAACAAGGGGTGCCCTCTGGAGTCACTACTATGACCGGGTGGTTCACCTTGTGTCGCCCAATTTTGATGTCCAAATCTGCAGTCCCCTCGACGGGAATTTCCTTCCCGTCAAGGTTCTGCAGTTGTCCCAGAAGAGAGGTCAGAGGAATACGGTAATTCTCCCCCTTCCTGCATTTAGTTCATCAAAGGCCCTTTTGGACAGAAGGGTAGCTTGGGATCCAGTGTCCACCAGTGCCAAAATTGTAGCCTGCCCCTGTAATTGTACCAGGGCATAGTATCTTCCCTTCTTCTCCTCAAGGGGGTACAGATAATGCACATTTTTGGACAACTGGTGGGCTAATTTTCTGGTTTTGGACATTGCTGGCGAAGAGATTTGGGCAGAATTCTGTGGAGAGCCTGGGGAATCTGAAAGAAGAAGTTGGCAACTGGAAATGGTTTTGGGTTCTGGGCCGCCCCCCCCCCCTTTTTGGAGGCAGTCATCAGGATGGGTTTGACCCATGGGATTTTGGTATTGTTGGTTCTGGGATAGGATGATGGGCGGCGACAGCTCAATCCCCACATCTACCCAGTCTGGATTGGAATCTCTTGGGACCCATTTTTCCTTGGGAGGAGTTCCCCCATCTCTGAAGGAGAAGATCCTTTTCCCAGGATCCTCTGAGGATCCCTCTCCCTCAAATTGGAAGACCTGTACCTCCTCCACAAAGTGGGTCTGTTTGGGTCCTTTGTTTCTCCTACCCCCCCCCCCGCTCCTTGGGAGGCAGGCTTTCAGGGGAAGGAGATTTTGTTTCCGGTTCCTGGTTTTCCAAGGGCTGTTTACAAGTTGGGAAGGAAGCTTCCTCCAAGGCTTTACACCCCTCTGCCCCTTGTGCCTCCTCCCTGGGAACCGGTGGGTTATCGGGGTGCTGCCCCCGTCATTGTTCTGGAGCACCAGGTCCAGAGTTTTGGTCATTCTGTGCCGGCATGCCCATCTGAGGGTTCTGTTGGGCCCTCAGCATGCGGCCCAAATCCTGTGCCTTGTTCTGAACCTGGCGCTCTAATTGTGAAACCCACTCAGGCTGATACGGGGCTCTATTTTCTCCCCTGGGCTGGTCCCGGGAAGGGTAGCTATCCCTTCTCTGGTAATACCGCGGGTTGGGAAGATTTGGGTACCCCTCCACCCTTGACCTCCCCTCTCCCGGATTAGGTTGTCTGGGCTCAGGGAATTGGGGAAAGAAGGATGGATGAGTTTGGGGCTGGAAACCTTGTGGATACCTGGGGAAAAAGTTCGGCCCAGGGTTTGGTGAATTTCTGCCCTCCTGTGGGAAGTTTGGAGGGAAGTTCTCTGGGTTAGGTGCTTGGCTGGATCCGCCCCCTTGGGCTGGAGGAGTCCACACATAACCCAGGATGGGTCGGTTTCCCTTGTAGCGGGGACTTACATAATCAGGGGAGCGAAGGACCCCATTTGTGGGACTACCTCCTTGACTCCCTGTCTGTGTCTGGCCCGAGGGCCTTCTGGTGTTAGAGTTATTCTGTGAAGGCAGGTTTTTAGGCCCCCCATCTCCAAATCTAAAACGGGGGAAACCTTTACCTCCGCCACCTTGGCAGCAGCAGGGGTGCTGTTGGTTTTGGGGTTTTTCTGCGCATTACTTTTATTTTCTATGGGCTTCTGCACCTCATAGATCCGGGTGGCTTGCTCAATGACCCAGTCTAAAGATCATTTCTCGTGAAAATCTCTCACGAGCTGGGTCATTATGTACTTGGGAAGAGCATGGAAAAATGTGTTGATGAATTCTCTGCTGTCCGTGCGCACCCTTCTGGTGGTCTGCGCAAAGGCACGCTTCAATTCTTGCACAAATTCTTGTGGAGCCTGATCCTCCCCACATGGCAAATTGTACGCTGCCTTGCGAGCCTCTTGGGGATTTCTATGTACCGAAAAATGTTTCAAGATGGCCGCCCTATATGTGGACCATCTTGAATGGTTTTGGTCCTCCAGCCCCGCAAAGAAACTGGAGTATTCAGGGGAGAATGTCCATTTGACGTACTGGATGCAGCTACTGCTGTCCTTCAAATGGAAAGTCTCCATCATTTGCTCATAGAAATCCAAGTATTCCCAAACAGAATACTTGGCGTTCTTATGATAAGGCGTGATGACACTCCTGATTGCCTTAATCTGTTTTAAGGGGTCCTTAAGCAAGGCCCTTTTCACCTTATTGGCCTTTTTGGTTCGGGTAACCCTGGTCCATTCATCCTTTGATTCAGAAGCACTGCTCCCAGAGGTGCCCATCTGATCTTCCAGGTTTTCCCGGATTCTGCGAGCCTGGGAATAGCTGGCAGAATGTGGGCCCTGGTCTCCTGTGTCCTGTGACGTTCAGAGGAGTCTTCAGATCCCTCCTTGCTACCAGGATTTGATGGGTACCCCCCCACTGACCTAACTGGGCAGAGGTTTTCAGGATGCCCTTAGTGGGCCTACTCTCCTGGGGTTCCCCACTAAATTGCACTGTACTTAGGTGCCCATACCCGGATGCCCGCCCATCCATTCCCCGGGTGGTACTGGCCTGTGAGCCCCATCCTTTTGGCTGGATAGTAATCTGCCATCCCTGTGGCCCTGTGCTCATGTGCGCCAGGGGACATTGGGGTGGCAGAGTCCAGGGACTGGGAGAGATGAAGGCCTCTGGTACTAGGGCTCCTGCGGTTATGCTCAGGCGTTTCCCTTTCCCAGCGAACCTCATCTCTATCAGCCCCTGCTCCCTGTTGCAATGCAAGAGCCTGCGCTTTCAGTTCCTCAGTTAAGGCCTTACTAGACTCTATCAGTCTCTCCTGCATGGCTACCTGCTGCTGGAGCCTATCATTGTGCTGGCAGAGAGCTTCATTCTCTCTCTGTGCCTCCTGATTGGTCCTGGAGTACTAGGCCAGTCTTTGCTGCAGGAGGGTTACCTCCTGAGTCCCACCCTACTGGCCTGCTCCTTTCTTGCCAGAGCCTCTTCCACCCTCCTGGTGTGCTCTAACAAGTTCTGATGCTCTTTTTGGAGGTCACCCAGCCCCTGGAGGGCCAAGTGATTTTCTTCAGTTTTTCTTTTTAAATGGCAGACTTCCTGGCCTAAGGTGTCCCTTTCCTAAGAGTCTGCATCTGTGCCGCCAGGTCGTCCCTTTGCCTTTGAAGGGCACCAGCTTTCTGGCGCTCCTGATCAAACTCTGCCTGGGTATCCAGGTCTTTCAGGATCAGTTTATTGCTCTCTGCCTTTTCAATATCTAGATGGCTTTGCAGGGTAACAACCTGCTCAGCACATGTCCTATTGAAATCTAATTGTTGCTCCAGCTTTTTCTGGCTCTGCAGTAGGGAGTCCAAACCTTCTTGGTACTCCTTCTGCAAGGCCAGAAATCTGGTATCCTGGTCAGACTTTTCCTGTTGCAGGATACACATGTCCTCTTTGATTTTAATGAGATACTGTCTGCTCTCATTTTCTGACTCCTGGCTTCTGTGCATCCTCTGCTCAGAAGAGACCAGGTCAGATTGGGCCTTCTCTAACGTGACATGTTGCCTATTTGCCAGATCTTGGCCTTCAGCGCATTTGTCCTGCATGGCTTCCATACATAGATACAAATATGCCACTATCCTAACCATCTTGTCGTGTACATCTTTAGCTTTAGGAGCCATGTATAGTTCACTCAGGGCCACATGTAAGGGACCCTGATATCTCCAGATATCTAACCCAGTTGCAGTGACCTGTTGTGTGATTCACCTCTCACAAATAGCTTATGTAAGAAGTGCTCTCTGGCTATTTTGATGTCTACCAGTGTCGTCATTCTGGAATTTGAGTTCCTTCCTGACTTACAGAAGTTTGTATTTTATTTTGCAAAACAGACCGTTTCCTAGAGCGTTCCTTTGAGGGGTGCTTTCACAGTGTAAAACAGCGTGGTGATCTAACCGTATATCTGTATCCGGTCAGTTGGCACACTGTATTAAGCTTCACAAGTGGTAAATCTAACCCAGAATATCCCGGCTCCGAGACCCCACTTTGTAAGCGACTTCAATTCAACACTACAGCTAAATCAATGCCTAGTCTGGGATGCTGATGGAAGCCCTTATTGATCTATTTTTATGTCCAGTTCGTTTACTCTGGATGACAACCCTTATATAACACCCCTCTCTCAGAATCCCCCTGACCCCGCTGAGCCAAGAAGTAGGTTTGTTTTGCAAATTTAAAAGGTTTATTTGAAAATTAAACAATAAATATCTATCACACTTTTATAGTAAATTAATATTTGATAGCACACATGTGAAGATGATAGTGATCAACAATGGATAATGTTACAGTGGTACACTCTTTTTGATGGCTTAGAAGTGATATAGAGAGGATGAAGTAGCTGAGAATGCTTTTATGGCTTCAAGGACAATGCAATGATGAATGAAAATGCAGTACAGAAAATAAACTTGATATGACTTCAATAAAAGACAATGTAATCACTTTTCTTTGACAATTCACCCCCCCCCCTCTTTATGCAAGGTAAAGAGATGGAAGGAAAGCACACAGTTCTCAGGAATGCAATCAAATATAATTCAGTTCCCCCCTAGCAAGTTTAGAGGAAAACAGGTAGGAGTCTTAAACACAGGCAATATACTTTGATGTGGTTGCAATTAAGTGAAAAATATACGAAAAATGCTTTTAATTCCCTATAGGGGGTTCAGGGTAGGTGATAGCTGCTTTGTATTAGTTCAGGATCACTTTAGCAATGCTCTATGAATGATTGTCAGGTTGCAACGAATTTCAGCAAAGGAAAGCAAGGACAAATATTTTTACACATGGCTGAAATTAAGCAAAATGTCAAATCGTGGCAAATGTAGTCGCGTGCGTCAAGCGCAATTACGGAGGGAGTATGAGGACTAGCAAGTCGGCCTAGAGATTGTTGGAAAGCTTAGAATCTCAGCTTCAAAATAAAAGTTAAATCCCGCTTCTATCACAAATGGTTCTGGAGATACGGCTGATTTAGTAAAGGTAGTTTTTCGGATTTGAAATTTTAAAGCTGAGAATGACAGATGACAGTTTTCAGGTTTAAAGATGACAGAATGACACGATTCTAGGAGGCAGTTCTAAATAGGTTAAAATAGTTTGGATTCGATTATTTTAAACTAAGAGATTGGTTTTGGCACAGTTCTGGTGGTACCCAAGCTGAATCCTTTTTCAACTGGCCTCCAAATCATTTGCAACTATTCAACAGCCGGGCGAGCTGTTTGAATTTTTGCCAAGAACTGTTGTCAGAACCCAAGACCAGACCGCCGTGCAGTAACGGTTAGGGTAAGTCATATCCCATGCATGTCAACCAACATATTAAACTCTGATAACAAGACTGATATGAAGCATTGCTGTTTTCCATACATGATATAGGGCTATAATCAATCTTTCATATGGCGTATTTAGACATAAATGCCAAAACTCTATGTATGCAATGTGCTCATAATTGTGCACGAACCGACCATCCCTATGTACAAGTTGGTAAGTTTAGGGCATGTATTCAGTATATGCTAGACTGTTTCAAGGTTACTATCAATGTTACATATCCTCTCATAGACTCATTCTACCTCTACCTTGTACAGAGGGGCATTGTACCACAGTTCTGGTGGTACTCACACTATATTTTGGACAGGAATGCGACTTCGCCACGGATCGGGTCAGGATTGGACTGCGGTTCCCTCGCCACAGACGGTCTCGGCCTGGTTCTGCTCACTGGATAATTCTACCTTCTGGGTCAGCTCTGCTAGCGGCACTGCACGGCGGTCTGCATCTCTGGTTCTGACAAATGTTCTCGGCACTGCACGGCGGTCTGGTCTCGGGTTCTGACAACAGTTCTTGGCAAAAATTCAAACAGCTCGCCCGGCTGTTGAATAGTTGCAAATGATTTGGAGGCCTGCTGAAAAAGGATTCAGCTTGTGGATTCAGGCCTCTCTGCTACAAATTCTGGAGTTAATGTCTGGTCTCTGGAGATTGATGGATTTGAAGTCTGGATCTCTGGATGTGAAGTCTGAAGTCAAAATGCTCTGCAGAAAGTGAAAAATAAAAGTCCTACCTGGCTTCCAGTGGCTCTTTTTATGTGTTTAGAAAGTGGGTGGGTCGGCTAATTCTGCATGCCCAACCCTCTCAACTTATCATTGGCCAGTTCCTCCTCTCTTCCTTGATTGGGGGAACTGGGTTGTGAGTCAGAGTGATGAGGTAGGTTTATGGTCAGAGGATCCTCCCTTTGTCAAATTGCACACAAATCTATTTCTGATCCAAATACATATTTATCTATGTACCATTTTTCTAATATTATACTTCCAGTTAACATATTTTCTGTAGCACCAAGCCATCCGATCCCTGTCTTTGTAAGATGTTGTGTCCACTTATGACAGAATTCTGCCCTTTTCATCCAGATAACGACCTCTAAACCTTTCCAGATTTTACACAAATGTGCACCAGGGATATGGGTTTCAGATGATAAAGTGTCAGATTTTTAACATGCATACATTTGGAGTAACAACCTTTTTTTCCTCTACTATCCCCAAGAACATACCACAGGGTCCTAACACCTCTTAAAATGTGCACAGAAAAATCACAAGAATGATGATGTTATTTATATAATTGTTACAAGTCCGCACTATGAATTATCCATCTTTTTAAAATTATGCTCTCGCCCCAAAGGGGTGTGGTTTTCCAAAGCACATGGTGGAATTTCTGGTTTATCCACTTCCCCCAAGCTCAGCTGGCTCACAGATGCAGTGCCCCTCCCAGTTTCTCCCAAGAGGAAGCCATTTTACGACCCCCCCCAATATAACATTTGCCTGAGTCCAGGACAGGGCTTTGTTCAATTTCCTGCAGTCTGCAGGTACCACTCCCCTAATTCAATCAGAGAGGTGTCATCTCCTTTTGGCAGGGGCAGCAGGATGCAGCCAGGCCTGGGGACACACCTGCTGAATTCCCTCTCCTGTCGGGGGTAGTTGTCAGGCAGAATCCAGTTTCATTAAGCCAGGCTTCAGCTAAATGTCACTTTTGTTCCCAGTTTTTCTTCATTCAAATCCAACTCACAATTTTTACACATGCAGCTAGAATGCTGATTCTAAGTTCAAAACTATGACATTTAACAGTTGCAAACTATGTGACACTCAAAAGTAGGTCACTCATTTAATTTAAACATTTCGATTTTAGTGGTTTTAAATCCAATTTCAGTTAAGCTGCTGACATCCACAGCTCAGCCAGTTTTGTTATAAACATTGTTTTGGGCTCTTCATCTTTCCAGATTTTGTATGCACACACAACTTCATTCTGCCAGATGTCCGCTGGTGTTCAGTAATATTTTTGAATATCCTGCAATGTTTGAAATAGGCATTTTGAGCTTGCATTCAGGGAAACAAAGGTGATTTTAAAGTGCTTTTTTAGCCAACCAGCACTGCTGTTTTTCCTTTGGCACACATTTCACTCAAGGCACTCCTGGCCCATCATGCTTGCACTGATGGGTGGCAGGTTAGGCAACCATTTTGGTGTGCGCACAAACTGCGCGGTTTTCCCGGATTCTGGGGCAACTGTGGGCTTTTCCGCCATCTTGGATTTTCTAAGCCCACAGCACCAAATGTTGCAGCTTAATAGTCCAAACGTGGGTCAGGACACCCATCAGTCACTTTAATACCATTACCAGCTCATTGTTGCCATGGTCAGTTACCAAATTGTCTGCGGCAAGCCCGCAGGACATGCAACAAACAGTAAAGTATTATCACTTCTTTGTACCTACATTTTGGAATTTTAGAACAAAACACTGGATGGATTAACACCAAATTCATGAAAGCATGTTGTTGGGATTAGGAAACCGCTTTTTGCACAAATTTGCTGAAAATCCGTCCGCTAGTTCAAGCTGTTGGCACAACACAAATGATTTTTCTTTTTACTGTAAGTCATTCAGGATTTCACAAAGAATGGGACCACTGTAACTTTGCCTCTTCTTGATGAAATTACATGAAACTTTCATAAATAATTCAGAGTTGGGTCTATATTGTTTGGCCACATTTTGTGGGGATGCGTCAAACGGCACAAAGGTTATAAGCCACTCAAAAAGTTCTCTTTGTATAGATGAACGAGATGGACGAGAGCAGGGTGATGTGTGAATGATTGGGTAGGTGGAAGATGAGGCTAGCCGGTGCGTTTTGTATGGCTTGCAGAGTCCAGCCTAGACAGAACCAGTGCTTGGGCTGCAGTGCGGAAGTCCTCAGGGGCAGGAAGGTGTCTGATCTTGTGTAGACGGTGTAGAAGATTGCATGCTTCGGTGACAGCAGTTATGTGGTGTGTGAAGGGAAATTGAGGGTTGATAGAGAAACCAAGGGATTTGACTGGTGTGTAGTAGTACCAGTATTAACATGTGGTTAAATAACATGTGGGCAATAGTTTCAATGTAAAATCTTTCCGCATTAATTAGAGGATCTGGACATGCCCCTCAGATGGTGTAGTCTCGTTCTTTTGAATATGAATGATGGATCACATTAGAGCTCTATCATACCCAACTCAGCTGAGGAGAGCTTTGTTTGTTTCAATAGACTCATTTATGTATTTATTTATTTATTTATTTATTTATTTATTTGTTTGTTTGTTTGTTCATAGTTCAAACAGAACTTTTACAACAATTCATCATTCACATAAAAAGTAAGCACATACTTCATTAGAAGTTCCTAACAATTCAGCACCTTTCCACAGAACACTTACAAATCACAATTTATAATCAAAGTTAAAAGTGCATACTTTCATTGCTAAAATATTTCATATACGAGTTCTCACAGAGAACAAATACTACTCATTTCATTGCATTAAAGCACCAACAATTTTCGCTTCAATCGCACCCATTTCATCTCACACTTCTACAATTCAAATTCATGTGTATAGATGATTATATGGACAATAACACCGGTTAGGGGAAGTCATATCCCATGCATGTCAACCAACATATTAAACTCTGATAACAGGACTGATATGAAGCATTGCTGTTTTCCATACATGATATAGGGCTATAATCAATCTTTCATATGGCGTATTTAGACATAAATGCCAAAACTCTATGGATGCAATGTGCTCATAATTGTGCACGAACCGACCATCCCTATGTACAAGTTGGTAAGTTTAGGGCATGTATTCAGTATATGCCAGACTGTTTCAAGGTTACTATCAATGTTACATATCCTCTCATAGACTCATTCTACTTCTACCTTGTACAGAGGGGCATTGTATGAATACAGAAGACTCCTGAAGAGTGGCTTACTGTTTGTCTAATGGAGGTCATCAGGTTAGTAGACATGAAAGATTTATCCTTGAGGAATGGTTAGAGAAAGGGGTCAAATTTGTATTTGGAATTGAATGTGATTATTTCATGGTCGTACTGGTACCAACCAAATAAAAAGTATTTTAGGAAAAAAGACAAGAAGGAATTATGTGCATACATATCACATTTGATGAATGTCCCCAGAGGGGGTTGTGAAGGGGGGTGCTATGTTGTACTGTCTATGTCCCCATATCATGTGCTGATTGCCAGCTGGTGATCTGCCTCCGCCTCACCCCTGGATCCATACTGGAAACTCTGGCAGTTTCCCATAAAATACCTGGTGATCTCCCTGAAAAACACGGTGCTCTCCTTTAAATAAAATGATAGCAGGCCATTGATTACGAGATTTCAGAACGCAGATCACGTCTCCACGTCTGGAGTGGAGAAGCTAAGGAGCTTGTCCAGACTCCTCAAAGGTCATTAGTCTTGCAGGTGCCCACACAATGCAGGCCAGACATGCTGAGCGCCCTCGCGTTTGCTTACAGGAATAGCATTGCTTTCTGTGTACATTATTTGCAGTGATTGTGGGGTTTACGCCTAATGTTTTCCATTAGGATTTGAAGCATGTTTAAAGGGAGAGAAGGATAATTAATGACCTATTGAATAAATGTCTTGGGACGCGCTGTGTGTAACTTGGCTCAGCGCATTTCTTGATGTATTATGGTAACTAGGAGGGATGCACGGGCTACAAAGGGATCTATCAGCGGGTGCAGAATATGTGCTGAGGTTGGGGGAAGCGTAATGTGTGTTAACGTGGATTTTTAACTCATAACATCTATTGTTGGCACATCAAATGCAGCATGTATTTCTAAGAGTGCCAAGAGACCACGCAAGAGGCAACAGTGCGCAGTACAAGGCCTATTGACATTAACATTAAGGAGTACGGCTGACGAGTTGCCTTCGCACAACACTTGGCAAAGCTACGTGCCGGTCTCTGGCGGCTCAGCTAAAGCACGTGTCCATCAGGAAGCTACCCTTTCCTCTCCACCCTTTCATCGTTTCTACCTCTATGCTGTACCTTTCTTTTGTGTGTACTTTGAACACCTGTAGGATGTAGTATGTCCAATGAGGTGGGCATGCGGGGTTTAGATGGCACAAGGACCCTGTGGAGATCGCTATGGTACAGAAGGGGGTGGGCCACAGGGTGGTTGGGATGACTAATGGGTCGCACTTTGGTGCATCCTAGCTGGTTGCGCATGCATAATAGCCTGGGACTGTGCGAGATCGGTCAGTCAAGTCAACGTCTTTCTGTTCCAGCTCGGTCAACCCTGTCTTGGCCAGTCCAGGTCTATCGCCTTTTTACACTGTGAAACACACCATATTTCATCAGCAGAAGCCACCCAACAAGGCAAGCAACAAGATGGATTGCAGGCTGGAGAAGCAGAGCAAGAGACGTGCTCAAGCTTTTTTGGGTAAAACCTATGCTGCACCCAACTTGGGGGTTGGGCAGGACCCTCAGGTACATTCTTAGTTGACCATGTCCAAGAGGATGAAGATGGAATGGGTCTTGCGTGTGATATATCGACACTGATAGAGGCTAAGGACTCTGTGTGTCTTGCTCAGTTTTGGAGAAGAAAGAGCTTGTACTGGTACCCAGCTCCTCTGGGACTCCAGCCATGGCATTCTGGGTACCCTTCCGAAGAACACTACTTCGGTTACTGGTGAGGTCACTCAGACGATGGATGTGGCTGGGAGTCCCTAGTAGCCTAATTGTTATTGGTGGTTATTTTGCTTCCATAGCCCTTTGCACCAAGGCCCTTACAAAAATTTGGATGGTACGAGAATAGGATTGATGATGATAAAAAGCACAGGACAGGAAAGAGGAAGTCAACAGATAAAAGAAGCTGATCATGGTACAAACAATATGATGAACCCAAGAAAACTGCCCAATAGGAATGACTTGGAAAACACGACGAATAAATAGGCACAAAGAAAACCCCATACCAAACCCTCATGGGGTTAAGAAATATGGGAAGGAGTCGCTATCTAAATATAAAAACAGGTAAGGCCATGTGTTACTTTCCTGAATCGTGCACAGTACAAATGTGCCATTGCTGTGTGCTGCTGTGCTGTCCTATTATTTAACTTTCGTTGGCTGTAAATGAAGAGTACATATTTGTATGAACCCTATGTTGTCTCTCCTTTGGCAAATCGGATATCGGATATGTTCAGTGCTCCTGTGTGTAAGGTACCCGTGGGAAGTCTGGACAATTCGAGGTGTCACAGGAAAATTGTGGGGTTTTACAGAATAAAGGAGGAAATACTAAAAACCTCAGAAAATTAGAGAAAGGGCCCCAGTGTGAAGAATCACACGGAGTTGACGCATGTACTTGACAAACTCGACCCTCAGATTTGTATCCCTTGTGTTGTTTTACATGTGTTTTATATGTTGTTTTTATTTTACTAAGTTGTATGTAATGTGATCATTTTATGATTGTGGAAAAAATGTAATTGTGTTTAATAAAAAAATGGAATTATTATAAATATATGCTAACAAGGCACTAGATATGTCAATTGTTATTTTAGTTACCCTTTGATATAGACACTCTTCTTTTACATCTTCTTTTTGTAGAATACATATATATATATATATGAATGGCAAAGAGCCATCATCGCCTGTGGCCTTGCCTCGCATCCCAGAAGGTACCTGAGTTACTGCTAAGCAGCAGTGCCCTGCAGGTGAACACTTTGGTTCCTGCGTGCTGGTGAATGCCATCATGCCTGCTTTACGACCAACTATCTTCCTTACAATCTCCTTTTCATAAAATGAATGTGCAAAAAGAAATAACGGAGCAGTGGATTGGCAGTAGGGCTTGTTATGTGTCCTCAGCAGTCACCCAGCCACCGCCATTTTTTGGGATGAAGGCCCTGGTAAGGGTTAGATGAATTGAGTACGTCTCTCCGAGGATGGGCCAATGCAACAGAAGCGACTGGTGGGACTTAACCAATAATAACTTAAGCATAGACATACAGGAAATATCTCTGATTGCAAAGGAAATGCAGCTTAGCTGTGATAATTTCCGTCTCTTCAAAAAGGAAGGCACCGAGTTAAAAACAGTACGTGCTAAAATATGTACAACGCACGTTACAATGCAGTGTTTGGTCACTAGGGGGGGGCGTTAGGGACACAATTCAAGTTTCTTAATCTACATACTATACAGTGGGTTACTAAGCTGCACCCAATTTAGACATTCATATTTAAGCTGGACATCGAGTTATGTATACAAGTTATACTGAGATGTATTTACTATGTGTTGAGATGCATACCTTAAAGATTTGCATATGCATATATAGATATAGACATCTATACATATATATGAGTGTGTGTTTCACACTGAGTGCTGTACAGTGTGAACTAAAATGAATGCACTGTATTTTGTGATGCATATGTTATAGACTGATAATTATATCAGTCTATAATAAATGCATCTGATCAGTGCATACAGTGATATAAATATCAGTCTGTAACATATCCATCTCACAATACAGTGTATTCATTTTACTACCACAATATATAGAAAACATATCAGTGGGGGGAACATGTATTTAACGTTAAGGTTACCATGAAAAGATTTTCAAAGTCTTTAACTGTTGGTAAAGCAAATGTTAAGCTTTAACATATTCGAGCAGAGCATAAAATAAAATAAACATTTGTAGACTTTATGTTTTAGTTTATTTGGAATTTTTGTAGAAGATTTAGCACATCCATCATTTGTAGACTTTACTTTTTATAGATGACAACTATAACGCTTTTTTAAAATATATTTTAAATATGCCCTCTGTTTTATGTGTATATGAGTGTTGTCTATTTGCATTAGTGTGTGTCGTCCTGTGTATTCCGATGCAGCGTTTGTATGTGTGTCTGTATTTGTGTTGTGTGCGTGTGTGCATGTCAATGCTGAGTGTGCTTCTGGAGATGTGTGTGCATGCGTGTGTGCACGTGTGTGTATGTGCGGTTGGTGAGTGCATGCATATTTAGTCATGCAACATCTCCAAATAATCTGCTTGCTGGTAGAATGTATGTGTGTGGGTTTGAGCATGTGTTAACCAATGCCATAATCTGTATTGACAATGTGTATGCGTGTGTGCGTACGTGCGCGCGCGTTCGTGCGGGTACTTCTGCATGTGTGTATGAGAACCCTATCTTGCCTGCCTGGACATGTGGCCGGGTGGATTTCTATTCTGGGTTAAACCGTATACGAAACACTACAAAATTGCATGGAGAGGTCTGCTTACGTTTGGGCATACACTTAAGAGGTCCTTCCTCTCTGCAATTTATGGGTCAATCAAAATGAGCCCAATTCTGCTCCACTAGGTCAAGATGTGTGAGAGGCTGAAAATACAACAGGCAGTTCTATTTATATTGTTAGTGAAGCATTTTTAGTTGAGCTCTTCCTTTAACCCTTGTGTTTACCACTTGGCTCACTGCATGATGTGGGTTGGACTTTGTTGTGCGCATAGTTACAGATGGAAGCAATTTCTCGGATCTAAATTAAGCCTCTGGCAAACAGCACATCCATCCCTTGAATCAGGGCCAAATCTGCATTGGGCATAGCCCAGTACATGGTTGTCGAGCCTTTGTTTGCATTGTCTAAACAAACAAAGCGACTTTATCTCTGAATAGACTTCCTCTAGATAAGGACAATTAATTACTATAATGTTTACAGGTGCTTTTTCTTTTGTCTCTGAAGTTGGTGCTTAGTTATAATGGTGGAGTCATTCTGCTTTCTACTCGTGCTTTAACCCAATACCCAAGGATCTGGTCAACATAATATCCAAGAACTGCATTTGTGCCCAGCTGCACTGAATCTGAATCAGTGATTGCATACACAGCCTCAGTGTGGGACTCTATTAGTCCAAAAAGGTCCACTATTGGCTGGATCACTGAAAGGATCTGCAATGCTGCACCCTAGCAATAGAGAGCAACAGCGAGTAGAGCGCTCGCTTTGACATCCGTGCAGAGCCTGCTGATGCAGGTTTGACTCCCGGTGGAGCCAAACTCAGCCTTTCATCCTTCCGGGGTCGATAAATGAGCACCCGTGGGTAATAATAAGCAGCGCTCAGATACCCGAGGGCTCGTAGCGCTATATAAATGCCAAATTAAAATTATTTATTTTAGAACATGAGCCGCAATGCCACACATCATATTTCATTTTCATTCAAAAATGTCTTTCTTTCTAACCATGTTCGATTATTCGAATCTAAAACATTCACGGAGACAACTGTCGGCACGGGTAGGCTCGGTGACAACGCGCTTGTTTTTGAAGTAAGAGGACACAGAGCAACTTGAACAGGTTCAAATCCCAGGTCCGCGCTTAGAAATCGCTTCGGTATTAAGCGCATTATAATTAGCCTCTTGCATAATCTACATGACCTTTGGGTCTTTCTTTGCCATTGTTTCTTTTTTCCCCCTCTTCTCTTGTCATACTTGTTTGTGGTGCATGATCAATGGATTTTACAAACCTGCATGTGATATTCTGCCCCTGCCTCGTTTTAAGCAGTTGTTTACAAGCAGACTAATCCGAAGGTTTATCTCAATTTATTTTAATCCGTTAATTGTAAACTTCACATGGATTTTTATGGAAAGGACATGATGTTCTGTTTTCTTTGGCGGCAACATAATGTTTTTTGCATTTCTGATGTAAGTATTATTTTGAATATACTTTAATTAGTACTGAGCGAGGGACAATCAGATTGTATCCATCAATCTGATTGGCCCTTGCCGGGTCGTTACTCAGCCAAGAAAGCCTTACCTGCACTGCGTGCCTTTCTCCGCATTCCTCAGTGATCGTGCTGATCTGAGAGTGGGCGCCACGGAAAGGGAGAAGGGACTACATGTAGTACCTTCACCCCGATCCATTGCAGCCATTTTCTTCATTACATTTTTTTAATTATCTTTCTAATGGCCACTATGGAAAGGCAAAAGGGACTATGTATCCCGTTCCATGGCAGCCCTTTTTATTTCTCATTTATTTTTTCAGTTGCTACATGCCGGAGTCTGTGACAACGGGAAACAGAAACTATTAGCAGGGGAGTTGCTAGGTCTGGAAAAGACCCGGGGCTAAGCTTATGTCGGAACTGTTGGGACTGGGGGCTAGCTAGTCTTTTGGCTGTAGCTCCTGAGATTCTATCCTGGGCTACAACCAAAAGATCAGGGGTTATAGCCCCCTTAGCCCCCCCCCCTAGCAACGCCCCTGACTATTAGTACCCCGGTCTAATGGGCTGGGGTACTAATATCAATAAATCCCTCGCCTGGGCCCCCTCCTCCTGCTCTGGCGTATTGCTTAAGTAAAATGTTATAAATAAGCGACAGGACAGACTCTCTTAAAAAGTCATGTAGGTGGGGTGGAGGTATGGTTTGTTTGAGTGCAGCTGTGAAAATAAAGTTACTTTATAGGAACAATGTAAGACTCTGACAATGACATAAATAACATTTTAGTAATGAGGAAATGTGTGTGCCTAATACTTCATTAGTACTTCCTTTTTGAACAAGGATAGAACGGGTATGAAATGGAAGACATTTTTCAATGCTAGAAGAGATTATTCTCATAAAGACAATTCTGCTTCCTATGTTTCTTGTCCATTAGCAATCTTTAGACGATTGAAGACCCCTGGAAAGAATCACAGGAGTTGGTTATCCCTGGCTTTCTACCAATACACATACAACAAAACCCCACTCCTGTAAGCAGCAGATTATACATTCACTACATGTGATAGAGTACACATTCAATGTTATTATACCTTTAAAAAATATAAATTGTATTTTAACCTAATTTTTATTGCACATCAACACTTATTATAGCTCTACAAACCTGCAGGTCTCTTCACACTTACATTAATGGGCATATATTTACAATTGATCCCTAAATACATACTACCTTACACATTGTTACACCTAAAAACACTTGTCTTATTCCACCAGTATGTCCTAATGCAGCATCCGCAACAGGCCTATCTCATGTAGACCGAGGAAACGCCCTGCACACCAGTCTACATGGCACAGCATCACCTATGAGAAGTGTCCTCCACACCACTGCCATCCTCATAAAAGGCCGATGTAAATCCAAGCACACAGCGACCACACTCATCACACTTCACGAACAAACTCTGCAAGCGCACATCACTTTAAAAGCGGGCTACATCATGCACAAAACTGCCACCATGCATACTGCCTACTTCCTGGTAGGAAATGCCAACATCTGAGGTAGTCAGTGCATCACTAGAAATTGATCAATGCTCCAACAGAAGTCAGGACCTGGCCAGAACAGAGTAGCAGAAATCCACAGAAATACTACTCCATCCTTTGGGACCTCACACTCATCAACATCAGATTCACCACAACATAGAGCGTTTCAGAACATAAATCAAGACCCTCTTCTACAAGGAGCGCCTTCAGCCTTCATTGCACCCCGCAAGATACACATCCCTGCCTAGACCCACACAACCCAGTGTCCTGTATACCTCGTGCTAACCACCTTTACAGTCCACTCCCCTGTTCCACCTCCTGGCCCCCTTTCAGCACTGTTACACGTTCACCACTAAAGGTAAATATACGTATGGCCGGAATCATGTCTATGTGTAAAGGGCTGTTCCAACCTGTAGCCATCTGGTTATCATTATGCAGGCACTTGCAGGCAGGAAAAAAGAATTAATTGATGGCTTAATTAAAGTGGAAACACTGTTTGGAGTAATTTATTAATGTGGGCTATTTGGTGGCACTTGGGCCGCCTATAATCAGAAACTATTGCATTAGAGTACAGCTGGGGGAAGTGGCATATGAGGAGGGACACACAGCATGTAGGTGTTTGGTTATTTGCCCACCCATTGACTGCCCATGAACATGCTAATCACTATGGCCATCCCGACCCAGTTCCTGCCCCTCCGCACCCAAAACACCTCCTCATGGGAACTCTTTGAGCCCTTTTTATTCAAGCCGTGCCATCAAACTTGTCACTCAAAGTGGCTGCCAGAGTTTTTTTCAAAACAGCCTTCTGAGAGTTAATGACTTAATTGTAGCTGTGAAGTAACTACTGGTGTAATACAAATGTGTTCACCAGGTCTGCTCTCAGCCAATTGATTTATAAGCACTATGCATGTCCTTCACTGAATACCTGTTAAAAACAAGCGATGGCAAAGCCAACGGTTTTGGCTTGTGTATAAGTATGACACTGCTATTAGATGCCAAGGTACTTGCACTATTTTGCACTTGCTACCATCAATGGCCAGTTAATAGCACCACGGCAGTGTCTGGAAAGTGCCTTTCCCAGGCCTACACAAAAGCCCAAACTGTTGGCATTGCCAATGCTTGTTTATCATGCAGCGCAGATAGCCCCTTCACTTGCCCTGTTGTGCACATTGGGTTTAACTTGAAAAGGGGATTTTCCTCCTCTGTGTGCCTGTTGTTCACATTTATGTGACAGCCATCTTGGCATGTTTTGTTCTATTTGGAAATGTGTGCCCTTTGCACACTGAATTCTTCTCACTCTGTGTCCATAAGAAAAAGGGGGGCCCTTGCTTGTTACCTGGTCCCATTGCTGGGTGATAATAGCTTCAGTGTCGGCACTAACGGCTCAATTGCTTTTTAACCCCGTCAACTGCTTATACTTTGCTCCGAGAAGTGCTAGCTGGGATCTGGGGAGAATTAAGCCCCCTAGTTTCCATCACATAGGCACTTATACTAACTTACAACATTTGAATTGTGGGAGCTACTCTGAAGGCAAAATAGTTGCCAGATTATGTGGACTTCAGGCATCGCCAAAAGCCATTCCCAGCACATACTGCTGACAGAGGTACTGCACTCATGGCACCCCTGCATTCCATGTACTGGGCACACAAACTGAAGCGTAGAGCCACAGGCCATGCCATGTGGGTAGTGCGGGTAGGAGTATTCCCTGGGTGGAGACTGCAGGCTAGATACAAGTATATCGGTAAAATAGAAAACCTGGAAAAGAGTCCTTGGCCTCGCCTACAGACAGATGTGTGGTGCATCTGATTATTTAGAAAACGCAGCAGTGCCTTATATATGCCAACATTTAACAAGGGGCTCGAGGCTCTTCTGTGTGGGAACTTTGCTCCATTACCTTGTAGCCTCAAACCTTGATAGCTCTAAAGGTTCCCTCACTCATTTCACTTTCACTTTTAGTAAATAAGTGACATGATTTGTGTTACCACCCAAAATATAATCCAGTCCCATGAAAGTTCCCATAAGGGCACGTTTAGACAAGCATTTTATTTTTCAAACTAGAACCTTAATATTTAATGGGGGGTGTATGGCCACACATGTGAGGCCATTGTCAGTCCATTAAACTACCTCCAATACCAGAGAGGTTTGAGAAACCTCAGATCTAAATTGACAGAGAGCAGATTGAGCGAAATGAACAGTGCAGGGTTCATTGGAAGGCCATCTCTGCTGTATTTCCCATCTATTTGGAAGTTGCCTTACATGCCACACAATAATGAATGTTCATCGTTTTAGGTTTTGGCCCTGGACTGCACCTATGAAGGGAGTCCTGAAAGGAGCTTGTTTGCAGTAGGAGACAAAAACATCAATAAAAAATGGATACATCCACAATAAACCATCACCTTATCTTAATTCATGATGACGTAGAACAGAACCAGGTATCTGGAAGGTAACAGCACTAATACCAAGTGTGCCTTCTAGGGATTTGATTTGTAAGCAATACAACCACCCCAGCACACAGACCAGACTAATGCTATGTACACACATTCTGCACCTGTATAAATTGCACATTGTCAACCTGCAGATTGTCACCAAACTAAAAGCCTACCTCCTCGCCTCCGAGTAACCCTCTTAACATATCCCTCATCTGCCTGCTAGCTAAAATGTTTCCCTCGCCTCTAACCTGCCTGTATCCCTCAATTCCTCTGCATGCCTCCATTCTAGCCCATCACCCATCATGGTCCCATACCGGGCTCTGCTGGCCGTACCACCTACACGCACTTAATAATGTCCATTGTTGGTTGTCCTTAATCTATGTATGTCCAGTTATGTATTGGCCCGATGACTGTTCCATTTACTCCCCTCCAGAAACTGGTCAGCATGCTCCTCAACCTCACCCTTTGTACGAAGCTCAACGCTTCCCATCAAATCTGATTTCTTATCTATTGTATGTTCTTTTGTGATCAAAAGAGCGTTGTTCCTCCTCTATATAAATAAATAAAATACAAATCTCTAACATATATATTATGTTGCTATCTTAAAAAGGATGGGTATTTGCTAGAAAATCGGCATGAGCATGTTTTCCCTCGCACTGCAGGTATTATATCCGATAATTACTGCTTAAAGCCAAGATAACGCAGTGAAATACCAAAACCTTTTGATGTAGAAAACATTTCCAGATACCAACCAACCACCCTGGAGACTGCCAACCCTCTTCCTGGACACCACCTTTAGCTTGCTCTAGGAAGTACCCTCCTCTTGCCACCTCTCAAAGTTTGGAAATGTATTCAGAGTCGTATCAGACTAGCCTGTGCTCCACTAGACCTATGCAAGCATTTGAATAGGATCAAACCACAATCCCCGACAACCCTGCATCCCTGCAGTCTCCTACCACCTAGTATCTCCCAGGAGGATAGCTTAGCGGCAGCGTGGTCTCCTTGGAAACAAGACGACACGAAGCAACACAGGTTCGATCCCAAGGTCCATGCTTAGAAACCTCTGGGTATTAAGCCCGTTACAAATACGCAACTAAGACATATTCCGGCAACAACGCCTCGATGCCCCTGGGCTGTGTGAGCGCTTTATAAATGAAAGTATATAAAGAAAAATAGTATCTGACACCAGGCACTTGGAAAGATCCAAATCTGTTAATGTCCATTCTGGATCTATTGTTTAAAAAACATGTATGACTAATAACAATATACAGGAACATTCTAGTTTGTGATGTTATGCTATGCAAAGCAATAAAATAGAAATGGATAATAGTCACTTGATGTAACCAAATGGAACCCAAAGTGATCCTATGTAATCCAACGTCAGCCAAAAGTAAAGCAGAAGTAATGTGAAGTTAACAAATGTAAAATTAAGTAATTCAAAATAATCTGACATCTTCTAGCATTTTTACAGGTTATCTGATTATCAAAGGAAAACCCATATGTCAGCAAGTGAATGCTGTCAAAAAGCACTTTTAAGTGGTTTCTTCTAGATCCAGTTGCTAATGTGTGGGTTTTTGTCCAGCAGCTGGAGCACTATGAAGAAAGGCTTAGCTGTGATGTTTGTCACACCCTGTCCACGGCGCGGCCCTCCCGCTCCCTGTCTGCAGAGCTGGAGACAGTGCCCTGTGAACTCCACTTTTTGGTCCTTTCCTTGAACCTCTTTCTCTTGCTCCTCATTCCATGTGGTTGCAACCTATTGATGCCTTTGGGTCTATTACAAGCACTTCATGACATCATAAACATGCAGAAATTCAAAACAAAAGCGCTATCATGAAACACACAAACCCACAATTTTGTTGACAGGTCGGTGAACAAGAAGGAGATACGTTGCTTCCTATAGCTCATGACAGCCTTTATAAGCGGGAGGTAGGCATTAAGCCGAATACATATGTATTAATATTTCAAAATACACCTTATACACTCTCCAGTAACAGACAATAAAAAGGAAATTAATGCTTTACATACTATTTCAGCCTTCAGAAATGATGCATTTAGAAATTAACGTAAAAATGTAAGACACTACTCTCTTTATTTCACTTGTTCCAAACTAAAATCGTACTATTAGTTAAGAGTGTCAGAAAAATCGATCAAAATTGAACCACTGTGAGAATGAAAACTACTTGATACCCATTCATCCAGCAAGCCCAGAACGTGTCTGAGTCCAAAATAGTTTCATTGTACACAAAGTTACGAAAAATGTGATCCTGTGCTTAGCAATTGCAGGACTCGACAATACAATATGTTTAATAGATTCCAAACTAAATTTCATATATAACTGTCTTATGTTTTTATTTGGAAACAACCTCATACAGGTTTGAGTGGTTCCATCCCAGGGAAGATACTGTTTAAATTGTTGCAGTCTATGGTTAGGTTGGATTAACATACATTTTTGGAATCACACCCACATTTTTGCCTTAGATTTACAATTATTTAGGTTGATCTACATGGAAACATCAGTGTTGTAAGTGAAACCAATTTCTACAAAAAACAATTCATTGATCATACTGAAATTCTTCAATGCCATGCTGCTGTTGCCATGCTGCTGAGGGGAGGTGGAGCCTGACACGCCCGACACACAGAACGCCACAGCTGTTCATCAGCCCTTTAAACCTTTAAAACTTCAAGCACCGCAGAGCGGAGCGCAGAGGAGCGGCTGGTGGGGCGGGTTGTTGTCCTGCTGTTGCCATGCTGTTTCGGCAGCTGACGACTCCTTACTGGGGGAAGACGTTTCTGTGGCTGATTCCGGAAGGACCAGGCAGCCTTTGGCGGCTTCTGTTGCAGCGTCTTTTCTGCTGCCAACTGTAGGAGGCGGTCACTGTGATTTCATCCAGGTGAGGTAGGTTAGCCTTTTATATTCACAGTGGCTGCAGACAGGCCTTAACTGCGAATTCACAGTGCAGTAACACCTCTAATTTGAGTAGCTTACGTGCATGCAAGCTACATTGTTTTCATGACTGACTTTTTTCTCTTCCCAGTCCCTTGCCTGTCTGCTTGGTTAACTTTTGTGATCACTAAAAGAAATTGGGTTTTATGATCCTTGGGCTCTTTGTTTTGGATCCTACTGTGAGGCCTGGAGTCCTGGTGTTGAGGGACAGATGAATATGTCATCTATAGATATTGCCCCTCCCCCAGTCCAATACCACAAAGGTGAGAAGCGTTATTCACTGAGGCAACCATATCGCCCATTTAATAAGCAGGTACAGTAAATGATGAACACGATGTGAGCTAAAGATGGCAAGAATGGTTAAAATTACGATAGAACCATACATATGCATCCTAGAGACATGAAGCTCATGTGCATGCAACACGAAGGAAAGGCACTAGGTCATATCTGCATGTATACATAAATATGAACATTTCAACTATAAAGACATGAAGAACATATCATAAAGCAATATATAGCTGAATGCAACACAAACAGCATGCGTGTACAGTTCACTAAAATAGAAATCCAAGAGCAACAGGCAGCCATTATTTCCAAAATTGAAGTTGCAGCGAGTATTTAAAATACATAAAAGCCTCAAGGTTTTTAGAGAGCACAGAATTCTGAAATTACAGAAATAACAGATCCGTGCAGAGCTCAGACAGTAGCTTGGAGCCGAAGCCATGGTTACGAAGAACTTAGGGAGGACCTGCATGTTGCAGAAAAGGCACCAGATAAGGATTCCCAGGACGCACAAAGTATATTCCCAAATTAACTAAAGACTGGAAAAGCACAACCAGCCAATGTAAGTCAAGGGCAGGATAATTATAAGTTAGAAGACTTGATGAAGAATTGGCCCAAGAGTACCCCCAGTGGTAAAAGAAACCGTATCACTCACACCAATATTAGCTAAAATAGTCATAAATGCAGGGTGAAATAATTCCCAAATGCTGTACTTTCACACGTGATCCATAATTCAAGAACACTGTCTTTTCATTAGTGCAGACACAGATAAGACCCTGCTTTAGTCCTCATGCATATTCCCAGACTCGAGGCGCCTTGCAAGATCAACTACAAAGCTGATCACCCTGGCTCATGGCCCAGAAGATGAGAGATGGTATTTTTCTTGAATCAAAACATGCAGTCCATGGACCTCTCTCACCCTACTCCCATTTGGTTCATGTATTGATGACCTGTCAGTAGCCCAATGTTGGTCAGTAGAATGCCAACCAATGAAACTTCTGGTGTTAAGGCGCCCATTATATACTGTGCCAACCAACAGTCAACTGTATAAAAGATGTCTTTCTGTTGTTATCAATTTAGAGGTGATCGTAGGAGGAGCCATCACTTAAGCATTATCCAATTGAAATTTTTACCCACATAGAAAATGTATGTAATAAATTCCCCTAACCAATCCGCTCACCCTGTAGGTTTTGTATTATGATGTCATTATGATGTGTTTTTGGTATAAAATGCAATGTTTTGTATGCAGAGCTTCGGGAACTGCAAGATTTGATGCTTGCATGATGTCCCTGCTTTATTTTGGGTGTTAATAAAGCTGTGGTTTGCCTTTCAATTTGTCTCTGTCTTTTATTGAGTGCAGGATTTCTCAGCCTCTTATCGTCTGCATAATCTGAGGTTTTCCAGACCATCTTAACACTGGTAACTGTGCAGATGCAGTGAACTATGCTGGAACTTGTCAGGCAGTTGGATACAAACCAGTAGCCCACAGTCATCCACTGTATGCAAGTTCAGGCCCCCAATAAGCACTTGATACTCCATTGTGTGCAGCCATAGGGAAGGAGGGATCCTCCCTGAGCTATTGGGCAATCTTCTCCTTGAGCAGGACTTGAATCTGCTGAGGGATGCAGTGACTGCTTCTGCTTTGGCACTTAGAGATCCTTGGAAGGAGACAGACTGTTGTTGCACATTTAACAGCCACACCTGTGTAGTTCTCTACAATGTTAAAACGTGTCTGGGATTCGGAGGCTTATCTCTACCTTACCATAATCTTTTCAGGAGTGTGCCCAGTGGAGAGGGGGGAGATGGATTCTGGCAGCTCCTTAAGCCATCCGGATTGCCTCATCTGGGACAGGATTTTTTTGTTTATTTTTAGTTTCTTGTTAGTTTTTAAGTTTTTTAATTGCTATTGCTCTTACGTATTTTAATTATTTTTAACTGCAAGCCCTTAACCTACGGTTTCATTTGTTTTACATTGATTAATGGCTCTAGTTCAAGTTTTCTGCCATCGTTTTATATGTTTATATATCTGTAATTAGTTTTATAGTGTCTGTTTTCCATCTTGCTCTACTCACTTAGTGCCAGATAAAATACCATGGCCTGTGAATACAAAGACGTCTTGTTTTGAAGATTAGCTTCACTATTACTGCATAGAACAGATATGTTGTATTGCTCTGTTCTATGTTCCGCTTTAAGGTTAAACAGGGTGAATTACTTGTATAAAGCACCTCTGGGAATTTCACATTTTTGCGCATGCGTAGCTGCACTTTACACTATTATTGTTCACTTAGGACTTACTTTTAATTAGACCCTTGCCCTAAGGTTAATATTAAATTATTACACCGTGGTATACACTAGAGAAAGTGTTTATGGTGTAAACTAGTGTCCTATTTTCTTAGGATTTTTCACTAGGATAGCTGTCATTGTCTGTGGACAGGAGGGTGTAGAAGAGATGGGGAAACACAAAGCAAAAGGTGGTGTGTCTGGAGCCCTAGAGAACAATCTAAGAGGCTACTAATAAAAGGAAAAGCAAAATCCCAATCACTTTTGGACTCATACTTGAAAGAAATGGCGGATAAAATTGAGGATTCTTGTGGCTGAACGAGCGCTAAAAGCCACAAATTAAAATGATCCCTCGCCGACTACAAGAGCATCCATAGGATGTTCTTCTATACATACACAAAACAGAAGCCAGTTATCATAATGTTCTTCGAACAATCTTGTCCCTGACTGTAAATATTAATGTTCCCAATTCGACAAATGGCCCTAGTGCAATCTGAACCTGTACGCATTAAACAAGATCAGTGCCCATGCTGATCTAGTCCCGAATATAACTGCCCTTGCTGCATTGTTGGGGGAAGGAGTACTCTGTCAATGACCCATCAATCACCAAGAAAAAGACAATTTGGTATTAGTGGATTCTCCAATTCTGGCTAGGGAGTCTAAACCCATGGCTGAGATCCTAGAAGAAAAGTTACAACCTATCTTGGATTCAGTAGCTGCTTTCAAACAGACTATATTGAATTCATTGGTAATAATGTATGGTATGATAAGGGATATCAAGAAAGGGCTCATAGATCTGAATAACACAATTTCTGTAACCCCCCACCCCAGCACCCAGTATCCCAAACACTACCTCTTCTTCTAGTAGTGTGAGTAATAGTGAATCTATGAGAATAGAGATGGGAAGTCCATCGTTTTGTGTAAAAGCGGATATTTGCTCAAGAACCGCCCAATTTAAGCATAGACACCCATGAATATACCTATGGGAACAGTGGATTCTAAAGTTGCTAGAGAAGGCCTGGAGCTGCTTAATCTAAGCAGCATTAGCTGGATTAATTATCGATGTCCCTGTGTTGTCCCAAGGAAACAAAGAATCGAATGATTACCTGGTTACTGAGGCTCTGCATTGGATGAATACAAAAATGATAAGCCCAGCTATAGACCTGCAGAGAATACTGATGGATCCAACGTACGTTTAGGTGGGCAAGACTCCAAAATCTATTAAAGGATACTGTTTAGCAATTACCTTTTCGAATCCAAATTTAACAATTTATTTAACCAACTCAAATCTGATTAAATGTATACAGACCAGAAATCCGAACAACAAGAGTAGATTGGAACCACTATCGTCTTTCTATCCACCTAGCCCTCTTCTTCAAGAAATCCAGTTAATAGAATTCAATCCCAATCCCCATCTCAAAGACTTTCTGTAATGCCTGCAGGTACTCCAACTTCTGCAGGTTTATCAAGTATGACTAACAAAATCAGAGCCACACATTATCGTCTGGGAGTAGTGGCCATCTTGTTTTGGATAACAGATTTGACATTTTGTCTACTTTAGGTGGGTTGGGTGATTAATAGGGGTGCTATCCCCAGTTATGGTCAAATCTCCTCCTGTTCCAGGGGAGATAATGGGACCATCCAAGGGGGTTAGACATCCTCCACTGCTTACCAGCTATCCTGGAATATCGCTGCTATCCTGAATGTTCTGAGTTCTTAGATGGAGATGTGGTGGCTTTCTTAAAGAAGCAGGATGTGACCTTGCTTTAGGAGACATGGACGCTGGAGGATCTTATTCTAGTGCGTTTTCATTTTAAGCTATTCATGCTTACAAAAAATCTAGAGGCCAATGTTCTGGGAGACTGACTAGTCTTATCAAGGTGTACTTGAGTTTCACTGCTAAACCCCTTGAGACTAATCTGAACTTTCTCCAGGTGCCAATTCTTACCGCCAGTTCAAGCCAAAATCTGGCAATTGTGAATGTTTATAACATTCCCCAAAAGCCTATTTATTCTACTAGTCTTGCTTTGTTTAAAACTTTTATGATGGAAAAAGTGTGAAAACAAATACAGCCAAATATCCTCCTGTTGATAGGAGGATATTTTAATGTTAAAATCAGCTATACGCCATTGATAGTTCTTTACAGTGAAACCAAAGATCTTTCATTGGGAATCCCAGATCCCCAAATACAAGACCCACGTTCTTGTGAAAATTGATTATCGATCTATATGTGGCTAATGGAATTGGGTCTTTGCTCCATAAACAGCCATGGTCATTCAGACTCTCTGGGTTTACCCACTTCATAAGCCAACAGGCCACTATAGATTATTTTTGCATTTCTGCAAATCAGTGGCATGTCATTGATGACTTTAGAGTGGTTAGTGAGCGCTGTATTGATCATCATCCCATTCTTCTTTGTATTAAATGGCAGCCAAATCTTTCACCCTTCAATGGGCTGGTATATCTGGAGAATCTAGAAATTAATATGGACTGTAAAAGGAGTTAAACATGGGGCAAAATTAAGATGACTTCAATCCACCACCTTTAACAATGTCACCGGCCCTCAAGCGATCCTGTATGCCTTTAATGAACTTCTGGGAAGCATCTCAGAGATGTTCCAAAAATAATGTGTATCAAAGAAGCAACATGTAGGGGCGGTTTTAATGCTGAGTGTAAAAGAACAAAAGATAACCTTCTTAAAACCCTAAAAAACACTGATGCCCCCACACTAGATATAATCAAGCCAAGGGCACTGGGAAGATCTACTGGTGGCTACTTCAACTAATTATTTGAAAAATAAATTGGGGTCTAGTGGCAAATGGCTCCTTACATAAACATCTGCTGAACGGTAGAGAGGCAACAGTGGAGGATAGGGCATGGATTGAGCACTTCTCCACCCTCTACAGAGGAACTGAGGAGGCGGAGTACACGCTACAATTACTTTCCTTGTTAAAACTATCCATGGAAGAGGTGATAACAGCAATCCTTAATCAGGCCCATAACTGTTCTCCAGTTGCTGATGCAATCCCATCTGATCTATTTCAAGAGCTTACTGAGGTCTGGGCCCCTTTGCTCACTATTGTTTTTAATGCAATATTGGAGGCTGGCAGTATGCCCACGTCATGGAAATTATCTGTTTTTTTCCCTATATTTAAAAAAGGAAACAGGGCGAGCCCAGCGGCTTATAGGCCAATTTCAATCCTTGATACCAGTTTCAAGATCTTTGGAATGTCACTGCTTGCAAGATTAGAACATTGGATGCTTACAAATAATATTTTGGCAGACATAAAATTTGGGTTTCGGCCAGGGTTAGGGATAGGTGACCTAGCACTGAATTTGTATCTGTTACCTGCAAACTCTATTTACATAACAAAAGAGGCCATTTATGTCCCATTCATGGACCTGAGCACAGCTTTTGATAAAGTCAACAAGAATAAGTTACGGCAAGTGCTCCTGTCCCTTGAATGCACTAGGAAGATTATAAATGTGCTTATGGCCATTCATTCAAATAAGCAAGCGTGTTTTCGGAGTGGTGACAGGGGGCACAGCACGCCATGGTTTTCCATCAACTTGGGAGTGCACCAGGGCTGCATGCTATCCCCCTTATTGTTTACACTTTATGTAAATAGATTTTTTGATGCCCTGGTGAAGACGAACACTGACTATGTTAGGCTGGGTACTAGGGCCCTGCCTACCTTGGCATGCACGGTAGGCACAGTGCTTACAGCGCGTACACCAAGGGCTCTTCAAAAGCTAATTGATGCATATACGCAATGTATGAATACTCTGATATTGATGGTCAATGCGATTAAGTCAGCTGTTATGCTCTGTAATATAGGTAAACAAGTAATGAATATGCCTAGTACGTTAAGCAATGGTTCTATGATTCCGTGGGTTTTTGAGTTGGATTTATTAGGGATTCATTTTTCCCCAGACTTAACAGGGGATGCCCATACTAGGAAACAGCCCAAAGAATGAAGAAAATCATAGATGGAGTAACACACCTCTGGTCTATGTGTAAAGGGCAACTCCTTAGTATGAAACTTAGGGCGTATGGCACTCAAAAAAGGTCAGCTACTAAATATGGGGCATCACTTTGGAGCTATTCTAATATTTCTAAATTACAAGTCATAGACAATGACTGTTGTAAGAATTGTAAGAATTGTTTGTGTCTCCAAATTATGCAGGACATTCGAACTACGGATAGGAATTTTGGAGGATGAATTGCGCACTGAACCAGTGGTGCACTGGCTTCGCGTTTGGTCGAACCCTAATTCTTGCTTCACTCATAATATCTTTAAAGAACTATTAAAAAGAGATGGTGCTTCAAAAATTCCTTGGCTGAGACTGTGCATGTGCCTGACGCATGCAGAGCTAAGCACATCGGCTCCCGGCGGCCGCTACACTTATCCTACATTATATTCCCTCTTCGCTGCTCTAAATCACCCCAGCGGCGCACAAGCAGATGCGGACATACTAGTGCAGCCGTCGCCACATCCTGGAGAGGAATCGGATTAAGGGATGCTAGAACCAACCTGAAATCTACAGGCAGCATATCCGCGGCCATTGTGGCGCGGGCGGAAGCGACCACCCGCCCCTCCCCCTTCGAGGCACAACAAATGCGGGGGATCCCAGGAGAGGAGACGCGCCAGTGATACGCTGACGGGCCGACAACGAGGCCCTGCAGCGCTCCGCTGACACCAACGGACGGTCAGCTGTGGCCCCCCCACCTGCTCGATCCTGGGGACTCTACAGAGCGGAAGACTCGAGACAACCATTACCATCTATAACGGCACCCCTCTCGACCCTGACGGAGTAATGGATACGTGGAGCTCCCCCCTCCTCCCTGAAACAATGGAAGACCACGAGTGAAACACTCCACCATATCCCCCACGTGTACCTGGGTGCCAATCTGCATACTTGCCCATGGCCCGGGCCCACATCGGCTGCCTTCCTCCTGGTAATCCCCTCCCCTCCGTCAGCGAGACTGCAGCGCCCGGGGTCGAGTCGCAGCACGACAAGGAGAACTGTGTGCTGCGCTCCCCTGCTGATGGAGGAAATGTTGGAAACGGACCCAACAACAGCAAGGTACGCGTGTGTGTGGGGTGGGGGTTTGCCCTCTTTTCCCCTCTCTCCCCCCCACGGCTCCTTATACAACCGGACCAACGGCAAAGCCCATGGAGCCCATGAAAGACACTGCATGCAACGGGGATAGGCACTGGTCAGTACTACGCCGGTGAACGGAACAGCGGTGCGGTCATCTCCACGAGTCCTACGCGTGATCGGGCTGAGCTGGAGGTGCAGTGGCGAGAGGCGCTTCTCCTCACAATCATCTGACCCACCCCCTGACCACGGTGGACCCCTAGACTTTCTTCCCCCCCGCACCCTGCCGTGCTGCGGCCGCAACTTGTGGAGACACACAGCAGACTGGCTCCTACGGGGCACCACTACCGCAGAGACGAATTCTCCCCCACTCACGCTGCACCATCCCCACGTGACTGGCTGCCCTGGAAGAGAAGCCCATACCCATAGAGAATATGCTTTACTGTCTTCGGTGCTGCTCTCGCATGGACATACCGGGGGCACCTTGTGCTGCTTCGACATAGCCATCCGACCTACGCAAGGTCCCTCCCGATCTCAACACCCAGACCTGCCGCCATACCTGGCGGGTCAACCACGACATGGGAAAAGAAAAGTCCAAAAGGCAGACTCTTCAAAGTAAAATGGACTTCTACACAACGGGGGCTCCTCCCCGCCGAGGGACTCAGACTCCAGAAGAGGAAGATGCCAGGGAAGAGCCCCACAACCCTCCAATCTCTTTGACAGACCTCATGAAAGCGATTGGGGACTCGAGAACATCACTGGAACTGAAAATAGGAGGCCTATCCACCGAGTTGTCCCTCATACGCCAGGATCTACACAACCTGTCGGCTAGGGTTGGTGAAGCAGAGCAGAGGGTGTCAGCCACAGAAGACACCGTCCACCACCTGGAACAGCAAGTCGCCGCAATCACCCAAAAAGTCACCCAACTGAAATACCGCGCTGAGGACAGTGAGGGGAGGGCGTGACGTAATAACCTCAGGATCCTTGGGATACCGGAGAAGGAGGAAGGCCCCAGCACTGAATGTTTCCTTGAGAATTGGCTGGCTCATGTCTTCGCCCCCAAAAAACTTTCCAAATTCTTCTCCATAGAAAGGGCACACAGGGTGCCCACCGGCCGACCTACCCTGGGAGCTCCACCTAGAACAATAATTGCATGCCTATTGAACTATCGAAACCGCAATGTGATCCTACAAATGGCAAGGACCTCTGGCCCGATCACCTACAACGGCTACAGGGTCGGGTTCTATCCTGATTACACCAAGGAAGTTCAAAAGGCCCACCAGTCGTTTGACTCTGTCAAGAAGAAACTCCAGTCGCTATCAGTCAAATACGCCCTGTTCTTCCCGGCACTGCTTAAAGTCCACTACTTATTCTACAACCCCAAAGATGCATGGGATTGGCTTGAAACACAAGTCCTCACTGACTCCAGAGCACGGCGCGCACCGCCTGACCCGCCTGCGCAGAAACCCTGGTCTGGGCGGCCCTCGCCCCCTCGATCCCCGACAAGTGCAGATGGTGACACTACGCAGCATCTGGACATCAGCCCCACGGAAGAGGGATGAGGCCTCCGCAATACGGGGACTAACCTTCACTACAGCAACACGGGAACGTTAATCATGTGCCGCCGCTTCTCAAGCGGTGGGGGCGCTACCCCAGTCCGGGTCATCCCGAGAAAGTTTTCTAAGTTATAAGTTTAATGTTTGGGCGACAGGTGCTCCCAGTTGGGGAGGAAGTACAGGATGGGGGGAGTTTTAAGGGTGTAAGTAATCAGAATCACTGGATGAGAAGGCATAACACCGACATATGCTGGCATGAGAATCAAACTCTGTCTACGGGCGGAGCCAATGACACCGAGCTACCCAGTCATCAGCCACACAATCACAGGACAACCTATGGGCGTCTCCCTCTGGTGAATACCTCTGCACACCTTGGAAATATACGAGACCATCATTAATACTTCCAGATACCCCACTACAAGACCCACGCAGATAAACTAAACACCAACACCCTATCCTTATTGTCCTGGAACGTTAACGGCCTCGGTTCCAGCGTAAAACGAAGATTGGTGCTCCAGTATCTCAACCGGTATTCACCCGACATAGTTCTCCTCAAAGAAACACATCTGATTGGCATGAACATCAACTTGTTTAAACGATCCAATTACCCGCATACCTACCAGGCCGGATTCACAAAAGGTGCCAGGGGTACAATGATACTCGTCCATAAACGAGTCCCCTTACAGGTCAGAAAAGTGAGAACCGATCCTCGGGGTCGCTATGTGATACTGCTCGCTGACATCTGGGGTGAGAGATGGGGCCTCGCCGCAATCTATGCCCCCCCCATGATCACGAAAGAATTGCTGTCTGAAATGCGAAACTTGCTCCTGGAAGAGGAGGCCAACTTGTGGGTAATAGGAGGAGATTTCAACGAAGTGATGGATGTCACAGTCGATAGGTCTCACAGGAGGCCCGGAAGCCGGCCTGCCCTGAGATCGCTCGCCACGGTTGCCGAAGCACTGGGGCTAACAGACACATGGCGCTCACTCCATAGTGATGAGGCTGGCTTTTCCTTTTTCTCCGGCATGCATAAATCATTCTCGAGGATTGACTATGCCTTCATCCCCCGTAGCACAAACCATAGACTTTTATCTGCTAAATTCCTCGCAAGAGGAATTTCGGTCCACTCTCCGCTCCTTCTAACCATGAAGAATGCCTGTCAACGCCCAGATTGCAAGTGGCGCTTGAACACATATCATTTGCGGCTCCCTGAAATCGCGGAAGAACTTGAGAAAAAGACTGTAGAATACTTCGAACTAAACGAAGGCTCCCTGGGATGCCCGATCTCGATCTGGGAAGCATATAAAACGGTCCTCCGTGGGGAAGCTATCTCAGCAGTTTCCACCCACTGGAAACGACATGCCCAAAAGGTCAGGGACGCAGAAGCACAAGTACTAGCATGCGAACTGCAAATCCTAGCACATAACACTCAAGAAGCAAAGGAAGCCCTGATCACGGTACAAGAGGCCCTCAGCAACATAGCTCTCGACAATGCATGGACAGCCCATCAGCTAGTCCGGAGCCAAATTTATGAACAAGGGTATAAAGCAAACAAAACCCTGGCCTGGTTGGAGAAACGGGAACAAAGCAGAGGACAGGTGTGTGCTATTAAATCTCCGGAGGGAATATTGCTGACGGAAGACTCTGACATAGTGGAAACATTCGCTGCTTACTACAAGAAACTCTATACTCCACCCACCGGATGCCCTGCACTCGAGCCCTCTTGCTATCTTGACCGGATTGAGATCCCGAAACTCTCACAACACCAATCAGACCTCCTGAACACCGAAATTATGGAGATTGAAATACAAGAGGCGCTTGCACAGCTCCAACCAGGGAAAACCCCGGGCCACAACGGCTTCCCCACGGAAACCTGGAAATGCCTTGGTGGCACACTATCGACTCATATGCACTGCATGTTCTTACATAATAAAGACCGGACCTCAGGAGGGCGTGCATAGTTGTCATACATAAAACCGGAAAACCCCCGGAGGAATGCGCCTCCTACCCTCCCATTTCACTGATCAACGGAGAAGCCAAGGTCCTCGCCAGAACACTCACAAATAGACTATTATAGATGATTGAGACACTCGTCCACCCAGATCAATGTGGATTCATGCCCAATAAATCCACCCGCATGAACTTACGTAGAATTCAACTTGCTCTGAGTAGAGCCACAGAAATACCGGCTCCACTGGCCTTCCTGGCAGTGGACTTTGAGAAGGCATTTGACTCTGTGGGGTGAGATGCCTTATGGGCAATGATGGCTAGAATGAACCTCGGGCAAACATTCATATCATGGGTCAAACTCCTCTATGCATTCCCATAGACCACGGTGAGGGTGAACGGCAGGTCCTCCAAACCATTCCCTCTAGGCCGAGGTACTGGGCAGGGGTGCCCATTCTCTCCACTCCTCTTCCTCCTTGCCATCGAACCACTAGAAATAGAACTCAGAGCAAACAATAATTGGTCCGGATTTGCCTGGCCGGGGGGAGGGGAAGATCGACTCTCGCTCTACGCGGATGACCTCCTTATAAACCTCAGCAACCCGAGTACCTCATGCCCAACCGTCTCCCTTATCCTCAAGGAATACCAAAACTTTGCGGGCCTAAAGGTGAACGAGGCCAAAACCATTTACTTCCCGATCCAAGGTGGCGAGTCTGCGATTCCAGAGACCTGCCCCTACCATGTCTGTATCAGGGAATTTAGATATCTGGGCATACGGCTCGACCCGACACTGGATGGGTTCCTCCAACTCAACCTTCAGCCCGTACTAGAACGGTTTAATAGAGATGTCTCCCACTGGCAATCACTCCCCCTTTCGCTAATAGGTAGGGCAGCACTATTCAAGATGATGACCCTCCCCAGGCTCCTGTATGTTCTCCAAAACGCCCCGCTCACTATCCCCCGGGAAACTTTCACACTTATTGATAAGAATCTTCGCACACTGCTATGGGGAGAGAAACAACCCAGAATTGCCCTTAGCACGCTCCAAAGATCGGTATGGGAGGAAGGCATCAGCCTACCCTGCATACGCACATATTATCTAGCGACACAGATAGGGATGGTAAATGATTAGCTACACGCAGATCCCACACTACCACACATCTGTATTGAAATAGAGACCATGTCCCCAATACCCCCACTACAGGTCCTGTATGCCAACAACAACCGCCGACGCTACCAAAAATAACACACCATATCCGCTGCGCCTGGCGGGACGCACATAAAATGGTCGGCTGGAAAGGGAAGCCAACACTATCCCAACCCATATGGCATAATGTACACCTCCCGGAAATAGTGAAAATGGGCTCTTTCAAACACTGGGGGACAAAAGGGATAAATACACTAGCACATGTGATCCAGGGGGGGGTCACCTCCTAAACTTCGAGACCATGCAGGAGCAGTTCGGCTTGGCACCTATGGACCAGTTTCGGCATGCACAGCTGGCCCACGCCATTCGCACCCAGTTCCCGGATACAACAACTATTTCCCCCTGCTCTCCCATTGAGACCAATGTTCTCCCGCAATGCATTCCCTCCAAGGACACCTCTACCCTCTATCAGGCCCTCAACTCCTTCGGGCCACACAACTCGATAGGCTCAAAGAAAGGTGGGAAAGGGACGCAAGTGAACTTGAACCCGAAGACTGGATAGATGCATTAATGTCCCCTAGAGAAATTGGGATAGAAGCCAAGCTTAGACTAATACAACTTAGAATCCTCCATCGCTCTTATTACTCGCGCACTGCCATGGCCAAGTGGGGGGGTCCGAGGATGGGACATGCATTAGATGCAAAACTGTGCCGGCCACCTTCTACCATATGATCTGGGGCTGTCAGGCGATACAAGTCTTCTGGGGGGACTGCATCAATACGATCTCTCCTGTCCTGGTGACGCCAATTCCTAAGGATCCCAAAATGACACTTCTGGGCATCTGGGGAGAAGTGGACTTGACAAAATATGAAAAAAAAATTGGCGGTTGCACTGGGGGCAGGCAAAAGGCTCTTCGCCGCTATCTGGGGCTCTGCAGACCCACTGTTCCCGAACCGTTGGAGCAATGAACTGGACAGATGTGCAGCTTCAAAGCGCCGGATCTATAACGGGTTTGTCCCCGCAAACTTGAAAAGATATGGGGGAAATGGCTCGATGCTCACTGAACAGCATTTATCGGTCTCGCAATCGTCTCACGGCCCCTCGGCCCAGCAGTGTCTTTGCCGCTGTCGATATTGCCTTGTTTTTCTCTGATGAATGCCTATGTTTAATATCTATGTTGTCGTTGTGTTGTTTAAATGCAATAAACAGAGTTATAAAAAAAATAAAACCTTGGCTGAACTACATAAGGAAAAATCACAAAGCTACTTTTGTCCTTGCACTGTATGATCGACAAGTCATAAAAAAAAGTTTAAAATAAATTGTATTGCCCACATAAAAGATCTACTTGAATCCAGAGAATTTTTAACAATCGCCAATCGGAAACATGCAATAATTAGCACTGTAGACACTTTACAGGAATATCTGACCTGGAGTCATAGCCCCTTTGTTATATGGTTAATTACTAGACCTGGTTTCAACTGTGTACCTCTAAAAGGCATTGCTGCAAACTAGCAAGGTCTAATGATGTTAGTTGCCCATTGCACAATGAAGCAACCAAAGATTTGCTACACTTTGTTATGTTCTGCCCAGCAAATCTACAAATCAGAAAGCTAAAAAATTGTTTTGGTTTTAAGACAACTTGATTGTCATCAGTGCCGATTCCACCCTATGCTACCTCATTTCAACCAACGCGCTATGCACTACATGGTCCTTTTTGTTGTATCTAAGCCAGGCATGCAAGATTATAAGGGACCATGTGGGTAACAAAGCTGTTTTGTGGATGTAAGGTTTTAATACAAATGTGCTTGTTGATCTGATGTGTGTATGTAAAAACAGATTAATTGATAATTACCTGAATGCTTAGGTTTTAAGGATTGTATTCACAGATGATGTCAAGTGCGAAATTGCCCAGAACCTTCAAGCTAACCTTGGTTGTTTGATTAAATGCAGTCCAATTGCTCAAGGTCGTTATATATTGTATACATTACTTTATCATATGTAGTGCTTTTATATATAAATGATAACAGTATGAAATGTGTATTTTATTCTGAAATATATTTTTTGATTGATTATTTACTAGAGTGGCTTATCTTTAAAATTACTTTCATATCTCCCTTTACTGCTTGCATGATTAAAAAAAAACTGTACTGCTAGTAGACACAGTTCCAATCTAAGAAGGGGCATAGAGATTTGCCCTCAATTTACACCAGAGAAGCATCCAGATTTGAGGTAGCTACTTCCAGGCCATAAGTAAACCTCTGTTTGAATAAGGTCACTATAACCATAGGGGAAAACAGCCCATGTTGTGCACCTTGAGTGTGAGAATAGCACCAACCATAAGAGCTGTTTTGGCTCCTTATTCAATGACATTTCTTTCTAAGAGGTGCACAATATAACACGCCTTTTTATTTGTATTTTAACCGTGGATTCTTTCTTGAAGAGGCACCCAACCCGTCTCACACCCACCTTAACAAACACCCCGTGCCGCAATGGACCATGAACCAGGCTGCTGTGTAACAAAGAAATATTTATTTATTTTTAAAATTCAAATGAAAAATCAGAGCGAAACCAATTTTAGGGCAGCAGCCACCACGGTGTGGCAACACAAATGAAAAATCTTATAATACAATGAATTCAACTTTCTGACATCATCTACATAAACTTTAAATAGAAATGGAAATAAAATCACTTTTCTTCACAAGCATAGATGGCACATATGTTATGCACTCCCCCTGCAGCACTCCCCCAAACACATGCGAACTAAAATATGGATGGGAAGCAGTGGCAAGGAGTCGGGAAGAAGAGGGAAATATCCGTTTTTAAATTCAACCCACCACCCCAGAATGGGAGGACAAAAACAAAAAATTAAAACCTTCGAAATGAGCAAAATAGCATACTCGGATTGTACTTGTTACTTAAAGATCAGTTTACATTTGCGGTAGGATAGATAGGACAGAAATGTGTGTGGCTGCCCTAAAGAGACAAGGAAGCTGACAGGCTACTGCGCAGGGCACTAAAGCAATGTGAACACAGGTGAGAAGATTGATTTGGGAAGGAACAAAATGCAACAAAAATCACACGCAGCAGAATTTGCAATTTCTTATTTCACACAGGTTTTAAACTGCCAAACAGCTAAGAAAATGGGTATAGCAGTCAAAATCAGAAATCGTTTTTTGGGATGGGAAACAAAGACACAGAACAGATAGGATGCTGAGGGGAAGGGATGACTCTTATGGGATGATGTTATGGGTTTTTATTAGGTGAAATGCAAGTGGGATTTTAAAGAAAGCAAAATACACTGGTAAAATCGGTTTTGTTAGCACAATGATTAGTTCTACTGAGACTATATTTTAAAGACTATAATTGTTAAAGAGAGGCCCTTGTCATGAGGAAGTTAAGTTCGAATTACAACCAACTCACTGTGAAACTTTTTATAGGGAAATTAATTGATTTATTCCAAATGATTCAAGGGAATTACCAGGTAACTGAAGGAAATAGAAAAGACAGATGCTAACAGATATGGACTTACACAGATTCTTCTAAGGAAAGGGTGAACAGAGGATACTGCCAATTTGGGAAACCACTAGGGTTTTTATGGGATTTGAATGGGGTTTGAACAGGAAGCAAGGTAATGCTATGGTGGGATATGCAGTTTTTGGGTACTTGGTGATGGGATACTTACAAGGCAAGCTTGGATTTGGTCATTTGGACAGCCAGCCGGGTCTCTAGATGGCAGGGCCATGGATCTGGTCACGGGCAGCTTGTTTAAGAGATCTGGTTACTGGGTCAGCTGCGCTCTCCTGGTTGAGAACAGCTGGGCCAAGTCTGGTCACTGTGGACAGTGGTATGGGTCAGCTGGGCGAAAGGTCTGGTCACTGGAGTCTCCTAAAGGGATCCGCTGCCTTTCCTCCATTCTCCCTGGATTATTGGGATGAATGTGGTTCTGTATAGGTGGTTCTGCCTGGATGGGATCAGCTGCCTCTGAACCTGGTTCTGGAGTCTTGGAATCTTGCAGGGTGAATTTTGAAGGTTGAATCTCTGTGTCTCCCTGTCTACCCCTTATATAGGCAGAGTGACATCATAGAATTTTACAATCTGAGCAGAAATACTCTGGACCTACCCCTTGCATGGGATAGGCCAGGCTACAGGTGTCCCCTCCTCCCTGCAGGCTGATTGGTTCCAGGGAAGTGATCTTAACTGATGTGTGTGTACTTGTATGACTCCCTTTGTCTCACAAGTTTATTTTTCACAAAAGACAAAACTTCATATTTACAATAGTCACCATCATAAAAATCAGATAGGCAGATGCCATATTTTACAAGGAATATGCTGGTTCGCACTCCAATTCTGTGTGATGTTGCCTCGTCCTCTGGCACAATGTCGCTTTTTTCAGGAGAAACATATTATTCAAAATTCTGCAAATGGCTACACATATGCATAATAGCATTTGGTATATTTTCCCCAAGTTTACTATCTGTGCCATTTATGCTTCCCCCAGAAATGCCCTTTTCCTGTCATTTCAGTTCACCACGTGCCAGAGACATGTACCTGGTCCTATTATGCTTGTCCAAAAATCACATTAAAACTGTCATAATATCATATTACTGCTTATTCAGATTGTGGGGAAACATTTCTTCAAGTATAAATGCCCTACATTGTCAATGAGTTGGATTTGCCCAAGATGTGGGCGGTGCTGCCACCCCCACAATCCAAATTGTGTCCCCTGGGTCAGCTTACACAAGGGTTTCCATGACTCCCCTTTGAAGGCCTCTAGTGGATACTGGGAATGAATGCAGAGGAAATCACACCTCTGAGGCAAAACACAGGGCTTCATCCCATCCTTTGTCCTTGGGAGAAGTTCTGCCTAGCAGTCTGGGAGAACCTGTAATTATCACACTGTCAGGTCCATAAGAACAGGGCACATGCCCTTGCAGCCTTAGTCACTGGGAGGTGTGAAATTAGCCTTGCTGCCAAACTGGTTTGACAGAAATTCCTGGGCCTCAGCCAGGATGATTTGTCTTTTGGGGGGGGAAACAGAGCACAATATAAATATTGTTGCAGCCCCTCTCCCCACATGTACAATTGTGTTACAAAAACAGATTTTACCCCTGTTCTTTTTCTCTCCTGTCCATTTCACAAAATGCATTTTTTTCTGCACACAGCTCCGTTGCATTTACTTTCTGAAAGGCTTTTTATAGGTCTGGTCAGTTTCTGGACACAGAGATATGCTTGAAAATGGTTTCTTGGTAATTGAAACGAGGCAAGAGAGAGCCTTTTTTACTTTGAAGTACTTTGAGTGTGTTGGTTTATTTCAAAGAGTAAATTCAAGCCATGCTGATTTACACGAAATTATCTGCTCTTCACAGACTGTATTTGATGAAACAATGGCGTTCTGGGAGGGTTGGCCTTATTTGATGGTGTTCAAAATGAAATACACAGACAGAACTGTGTTTTAATAGAACAAAACTGTGTGATGTTAAAAATGAAAGTAGCACCAGTGCGATGCTGTTTTAAATGCAGGTCATTTTGCTGTGCAGCTTTGAATGTTTGAATGACAGAACAGCAATGGACATCCATTCTGAATTTGAGTTGTTTTCTCTGGATTCACATGAATGACAACAAAATGCATCTATTCTTGGGGTGGCTGTGTTCAACTCTCGCCGCATATGTGCTTAGCAGACAAAAGCACAGTCATTTTTGGGTGACTGCTGAAATGCAGTTTTTGTTGTAGGGGGTTCTGCCTTAGGCCTTTAATGTACCCCACAGGTATAATAATATCATATTATTTTATCTGCTTAAGAAGACCATGGAAGTTGAAGTGTGCCCATTTTGAGTAGAAAGGCATGGGCTCTCAGCAAATCAAATAATAAGCCTGCCAAATAAATAAAAAAGAAATGGAGCCAACACGCTGCTCTTTTCCATTCCAATAAAGGTACCTATTTTGTTGGTGAAACTACCCTTTGAATCCATTATAATTCGTGCAGTGGTGTCTGCAATTCAAACGTTCTATACATTCATACCATACCAGACTGAAGGCAACCTTCCTTTGTATCATTTTTTCAAAAGACTCGAAAAATAAATGAATCTAACAAATAATGGTAATTAATTTTTAAATATTGTACTTTTAGCTAGAGAGTTCAAGACAATAAAGTTATACATTGTTGAACAATTTTTGAGAAAACCAACTTGCTCTTCATATAACATTTTCTATGTGGCAGCCCATTTCTTAAGCGTGGTTAGGACTAAGCTTGCAAAAGCTCTACTGTGAGCATCCAACAATGCAACTAACCTATATGCACTAAGATCAGATCTTATGCCTTTCTAAAAGAATGGAATAATTTGCGTCTCTTTTTAAGATTCCGGGATGAACCCGGTTGGTGCTATTTTATTGAAGAGCGGATGAGCAAATGAAGCCAAAAATCTCTGCCTGCTGAACAATAGCGATATTCGGTCCTGGGGCTCTTGATTTCTTCATAGATCTTAATGTGGTCAAAACTTCCTCATATCAAAATGGTGGGACACCACTAACAACAATTTGTTTGAGAAGAAAATTGGGTCCACGTGGCATTAGATTTAGGCTCCTTAAATGAGTTATTAATGAAGGAGATCCATTGCTACTCCAGAACCGGTATAGTTAGTTGATTATTATCTTTATTTATCAGAGTTGAAAAGACCTGAGAATCCTGTTTAACATCAGTGTTAACATATTGCCTCATTGCATTGCGGTCTTGTTCAGCTTATGGTGTTTAAGACAGTTCTTATATTGCTGCTGCTTATTTTATGGTTAGATATGCTGCATTGGCCAAATTAGCTTGTTGTAACTTTATCTTCGCTTTACAAAGTTCTTTTTTCTTGACCTTCCTTATCGGATTACAAGTATCATCTTTTCCAGTATGGCTATTAGAATTGAGCGAGGACAAGCGTCTACAAAATGCTGGGTCCTTTTCTAGCTTATTCTTGGATGTCAAAATGAATCACACTCATTCAACTATATTATAAATTATCCTTATGGGTAATTAATGTCATGAATTTATCATTTACGTATTTAAGCCTGATATGAAAACAACAGTTTGATGAAATAAGATCAAAAAGCAGATTTTAAAAAAAAAAGTTAAAATTAAGCTACATCATAGGTTGAGGTTAAGATTGTCAGACCAAAACGCAACAATAAGCTTGCTCGGAAAAGGGCACTCCTGTGACTTACACCTTACTAAAGGAACTCATGCTCATGCATGACTACACATGTATTTATTTATCTATTTGCAAGTTATACATAGCACAGTATTGGGGTATTTCAGGGTGAACATTGCATATGACTGCAAGAGCTGCACATGCTGAGTTCTACGACTAAGCCAGACATGTGATGGCATTATTGGGGCATTTGAGGTCCGAATTCACATATGAGAGCCAAAACCAACTTTTACTCAGGCGTGTTCTTCTAGGGTCTGAGAAAACAAAAGAAATCTGGAGAAAAATCTGGTTGTTGGCAATCAAGTGGGCATAAGTAAGCAGCAGGGACAAACACATGCTGTTTTTGTTTGGTTGTCCTCTTCTCTGTGTGCTCTGTGGATCCAGGGGTGCTCTGAGATTTTTGGGATTTTTATTTTAAAGGTAGTCAGCGACAGTAAAACAAATGTGCCTATTGGGGGCTGTCAAAAATCAAGTAATGGTCCTGCCCCGTGTGTTTATATGGAGGCCTTGTGCTCCCGTAAATCACTTAATTGTGGGTCAGACTTATGCAACGCTGCCCAGTGGGCAATTATGACACGTCAGTGCCCCACTCCCGCTGCTCTAGTTATGGGCAATTTGCTGAAATGTGATGCCCCCATGCCTATTTAATAAACCTCGGCATCCTTGGTGCCCCACTACAACTGCCCTAGGGTAAGTGGCATTGGGCTTAGGCAATTTAATGGGCCCAAAATCACTGCATTTCAGTCTGCGGTGCAGACTATGTGCATTAGTGTGTGGCTGACCCCGTCCAATTGGGGCATTGATGGCAGGCTAGTGGGTAGCATCGCCGTGGCGCAAGGGCCTGTGCTGTCGCCTTTGCGCGACACAGACTGAGACTTAGGAACACTTAGAGCATAGACTGAAGGAGCTCTGCTGCCCTTCCACACCCCCACAGTCTGAACACTGAGCTTAGAAGGACATGCCACTCACCCTCGCACACAATGAAGACGCTTCCCCATTACCCTCCCCCAACATTATCCCTGATCATAAGTATGTACATTGTTTCCAAGTTTAGTTGCACACAAAATAACAATAAAAACACACACAGGATCATAAGCTGTCTCTTCCCCTGGATTCCAGTTGTAAATTACCCCAGACATTTCAGCAATTTAGCCCTGAATTGGAATTATTTTTGGATTGCTCCTTTAGAGGTCACATTATTGCTGTGCTTTTTTCTAGATTTGTAGCCATTATCAGAGGTTTGCTTGTAAAGAGTTACATAGGAGAGGGGGTCTTTCCCCACTCGAATAACAGTGGATAGGTTTGTGTTGACCGAAATACATGTTCTCCAATTCCATGAATGGGAATAGGAAAGTTATAAGGCATTTGAGATGTATCTGGCCTCCTACCTATGATGCCCTCAAACGGGAAATTAGCTCTAAACCTAGTTTATGACGAGTTCAGTACGAATTGTTCAAAGTTCGCTCGTATTCATTGGCTCCAGCTCCATGTCCAACATATATCCTTACTAGTTGGCCATGCTGGCAGCGACCGTGCCACAATAAGGTAAGGCCTAAGTCGCCTCAGCATGGGGCACCAGGAGGCGCCTAAAAATATAGGCCTAAAAAATATCAAATTTGTATCCATTGCAAGGGAACGAGGTTCCAAAATGGCCCTTTGTTTGAGGCAGCGTAAACCCTTCCATTGACCCGGATTGCTGGAATAGTTAAGTGACAACAGCAGAGGACTGGGCGATATGTGGAGAACGGCGTACTTTCTCAAGAATGCAGTGTGCAGACCCTGCGGTGAAAAGACCTAATGGCAAAAATACGTCGAGCACTACCTGATTTTTTGTGAAATAGACTAGAGATCACCTACTGGGTGAATGGGAAGTGGCGAGAGGTGGTCATTGCAAACTCATACCGTGCAACTCCGGCTCCATGCAAATTCTGCTCGCCGCCAATGGAAATGCAATAACCCTCCACCCGCGCAGCAGCAATAAGTAATTGGAAATATGTGCCTGGCAATGAATACAAATATGCTTGCCTTGCTGACTTTCTGGGGCCCGCTCACGGAACATACTGCGAAATCTAATAGTGATGGGTGATGCGATTTACGCCGCATTGTATGTCGTGTTGAAAGTCATTGATACAGGGCTATTTTTTTTTTTATCCCAGCCCCTAACTATGTTTGATCGAATAAAACTGTGTTCTGCTAGCAGAGAACACGAAATATTGACAGCAGAAACACAATTAATTGCGTTCCTGGAATTTATGGGTTTAAAAAAAGCAATATCGTAGCACCAAATGATTTGGTTGGCTCACAGAATCAGGGCAGAAAAAAAGTGATGTCAGTATTTTTGACGTTTAAATCAAAATGTTATTAGAAAACACAAATATGTAACGCTAGCTTTAGAATAATTGTAATGTATGTCTACTGCTTTTTATTGTTTTTTCTACTGTCGTTTGCAAGAAAGTAATACACCTCATGTATATCAATTATAGTGACTCAAAAGCAACACTATAATTAAGATTGAAGGACACTTTTTGCTGGAAAACGAGAAAACGTTTTCTCTGTAACTTTGCTCTCGTCCTTATACGTTCAGAAAATTGGACAAGCCCCTGATCTGGCCACATCGAGTTTGATGGACATTTTCATGCAAAAAAACAATGTTTAAAATCAGTAATGCTTTTTTGCACTGGTTTCCAATAGACTCGAAGCAAATTGTGCCTTTGGGAGGCATGTGTCAAAAGTGTGCACTTGTCTTTTCAACATTTTTGGCACACACCAAGACCTTACTTGGAATTGACGCAAAGGACAAAAGTGTCAAAATTGGATCTTCCATACCTGAGATAGACACCTTTTAAAATAAAAATAAAATGTATCACTAATTCAGACATACACAGTAGGCCCAGGGCTAACAAATGTGCGAAGTAACATTTGTCCGAGTCTGTGAAACTGCACCAGATTTTGCAAAATATTTATTTGGTCAGATTCAGAGACACAATGGTAGTGACCTGGCTTTTAAGGGTGAAAAAGGGATTTAACAAAAATGTTTTTTGGGATTAGGTTTTCGGTATTCGCAGAATACACTTGAATTAAATGAAAGCACAATACGCAGAGAGAATACACGTCGAATGGTTGCAAGCGCGGACGTCGTCTCAAGTCACTATGATATGATATGGCATTTGTAACGCGCCTATACACAAGTGTTTCAGAACTTTCGAAAACAAAGAATCCTGTATGACCTTCCGCCAACCAGATCGTACCGTACAAAGCAGCGTTGGAACGATGGAACCCTGCTCCAAGTCAGCACCACAAACCCAAAAGCTTTTTAGCAAAAGCCTTGGAAAAATGCCACACCCTTAGTTCACTTAAACGCTTCCTCCCAGTGACAGACTTCAGAACCATCATCCAAACCTTGGCTCGGTCACTCACACCTGGTCGATGGCACCCCCTAACCCCATGCCGGTCTCCTTGCTTGTACTCTGGTTCTCTGGAAGACCATCCAACACGCTGCAACCCAGCTCATCCCAGGAGAGAAGAAATGAGACCACATCGCGCCCATCCTCAGAGAGCTGTGAGGACTTCCTATAAAAGCCTATCCTCAGAGAGCTGTGAGGACTTCCTATAAAAGCCTATCCTCAGAGAGCTGTGAGGACTTCCTATAAAAGCCTATCCTCAGAGAGCTGTGAGGACTTCCAATAAAAGCCAGCACTATTCAAGACAGCCTAGTCACTTACAAGACTGAAAACCAGTGCCCTATTCTGTTTGTCAGAAAAGCTCCCATAATCCAGAGGCCATTGCTGCAGTGAAGGTGATGGCTGGAAGTTTTAGAATTGATCTTAACCTTTGTCATTGCTCTGGGTAACCCTCCAGACCGTTGTTATTCGCCTGCCAGGTAATTAATAAAGGGGAAAGAGCATATGCAAATCAGACTTGGTCGGTTCCACCCCAAAAGGGGCAGTACTGCCCGAACTGCTTGATCATATCCATTCTGCACAAGACCACAAGCATCAGCAGACATGTTTTGGCCTTTTTGGGCCTCGTCAGTGAGGAGCAGGTTGGGTCTCTAGGCTCAGCTGCCATGGAACCCACGTCTGAGCATACCCGTATTTCTCTGGGTGACTACAGCAGAACAAAAGCGGCGATGGCTGGAAGGTTTCGAGTGAATCTTAACCATAATTCTTCGCTTGCCAAACCATTAGAAAAGGGGTGAAAAAACAATCTATCATAAAGTTAGAAACACAAACCTGCAAAAAAGAAACAAGGAAACACGTGTTTACCTGCTATGCCCCAGAGCTATGCAATAGTTTACCCACTCACACATAATACCCACGCTCCTTCAATTTTTTTATTTTTTTATTTAGTATTATAGTCAGCAAAATTAGCTGACTTTTAATACAAAACACAATAAATATTATTCTAATCCCAACATTTCTTCATAAATATTTATGCAGTACATCTCATAAATTATCAATCAATCCCATAAAAGTCCATATAAAATGAAATAAAAGGAAATCAACAAAACATCTTCAGTATGTAACAACTCCCAACCATTGCTGAGTTCTCCACACAATTAATCTATTATTGACATTATTGAAGTTAAGGAAGAGGAACACGGCCAGAGAAAATTCCCTGCCCTCAGAAGCGGAGGAGTCCAGAAATGTGACAAATGTTCTGTTTATTAACAGCTGTTGCAACAGGAACTGAGGGGCAGGCATTGAATGATTACCAAAGCTCTCTCTCTCCTTAACAGGCATGTCATGGGGGTTTTAAGCCCCAATGACATGGCAAACAAAAGATACATTCTAAACCTTCAGATGAAAAGGGATTGGGTGAACAGTATAGACATCATTCTATGGGGGACAGATTATCTAATTGGCCATATCGGGGAACTCCGCCTGGGACCATCTACATGATATTGCAACTACAAGCATGCCAGGCTGGCACATTTCTATTGACTCTAGCAACAAAGTGTGAACTAGTGTGGACAGTGGGAAAGGATTGGCTATTGCAGGCCTTCTCAGCCCGGGAAAGCAACCAGCACATGAGCACAATGGGGGTGTGGTGGCGGACCCCAGAGTACTACTTTTTCACAATAAGGTTACCACTCTCTGACTCCTCTGGCCATGAGTAAGGACATTCCAGCTTCCATTGTCAAGCTCTGTTACTTTTGTATCTTCTGTCTTCAGTTTGGTGGGAAAAACGGTCTCTGTCTGGTTCAAACCAATGGGCTTTGTTTCGCAGGTTCAGATCACATGTGTAGGGACCATGAACTTAATTTTCCTGCTTCCATTTATGGGGATTTTCAGCTTTTACTCTGGCAGGTGTCCTTTCTCTTCTGTTAACTTGAAACGTTCCCTCTCTGTGTCCTTAGCATCTGTCATCTTGGTGGTATGCTTGGAGTGAAGGGGGTGGGTTTGATGCCGACACTACATTATGTTTTTGGTTCTTAGCCAACATTTGGTAAAATATTATATACACGCGTCATTATTTCCACTCACAAAAAGATGGCATATAAAATCAATATTTCGAAGATCTACGGGTTCTATCCCGCAGCTGTGAAGTATGCCAATCTTAAATGTACTGTAGAACGACAATCCAACAAGAAATGCTTAGCTTTTTCAATACATTACTCTCCACATCATCTACGTAGTCTACTCTCCTTAGGGATATTAGTCCAAGCTCCCTTAACCTCTAACGTAGCTATCATATTGAATTTAATTTTAATGTATTTGCAAATGTAGTGATTACCCAAAAAACTCTCATTATATTTAGGAAAGCATTTCCTTTCCATAATATGATGCCCAAACAGAGTGGAAAAATCTTTTGTGGCAATTTCAACAAGTGACTGTTCCCTACTATGGGCAAATAATATTTCATGTGCATTGCTCTTAAATAGATTACACGTTACCTGAAAAGAATTGGATGCCATTAATTTTGCCCAGTGCATATATTCACGATGTATGCTAAATATTATTATTCTCTGCATCAACAATATTCTAGTTGCTATCACATGCCAGATAAAACCCTGTATAGATTTTCTAGGTGCCTTAAATAGTTTCCAATATAGATTGAAACAATGTGCAGTAACTTGGCTCTAATACTCATGATATTGAACTCCAAATAAATATAATCAACCGAAGTATTCTTAGAGAGACGATGAAGCCTCTTCAGTGATAAGCGGTCGAGTTGCTCGATATCAGGTTTGTGGTTTGTGGTTAATAGCCCATATCTCGGCATCATACAATATGATTGGACCAATCTTAGCTTACTAGAGCTTGATAACTATCCTAATGGAATAGGATAATGCCATCCTGCAATTCGGGAAAGAAGTAAGGACCATGTTCTTATTTATTTATGTATTTATTCATTTGTAAAGTGCACACAAACCCAAAGTCATCTAGGTGCTGTTAGAGGAATCAAGAAGGCAGTGCGCAGGAATAAGCAGGTGCATAGACAGTTACATACAAAGTATACAGAACATAGGATCCCGAGGGTTGAAAGGGCAAGGTACACTAGAGTTAGGTTTGAGAGAGTGTTTCCAGTCTCACTGTGCCAGCACACAATAATTTGGACACTGCTTAGGTTGCAGATTTATTGAATGGACGCAGTACAGCCTGACACGTGTTTCGAGCAGTCCTTGCTCTTCCTCTGAGGCTGGTACATGAAAGTTAAAATTAAAATTACATGGGAACAACCATATTGTCAGTTGTGTTGGTAAAGTTAAATTATTTATAATAACCACAAAATTAACAAAGGATATAAGTAAAAAAAAAATAATAAAAAAGCAGTATTTGGCAATTTGAGTGAACCATTTGGAATGAATCAATTGATATGTGAAGTCATAGTGTCCACAGGGGCAGTGTGGGTGGTATACCAACCAAATTCGGAATGGGTTCTAATTTGGTAACCCAATTTAAGTAAGAACACATTTACATTCAGTCAGCATTTAAAGGATACGTCATAGAAAACAGTTTTCATAAACCGCATACGCATTGTGAATAATGACATGGATTGGTGTTAGCACAGAACAGGTTTGCAAAATTATAGATGATACCAACCGTGAGATGTGGTGGTTTCAAACGAAGCCAGGTAAGAAAATTAAAGGAAAGGGGGGGATTGTGGAGGAGATAACGATAAACTAAGAATTAACCATTAGTCACATAGTTACAATGTGAATGCTCAGAAGTATGTTGTGCTTGTTCTTGTAAATAGTGATATATTGATCTGTGGTCAATTGAATTGAAATACCTGGAATTGGTTGTTTTCTGGTGCATGTAATCATGCGTGCTGAAATTATACTGTAAGGTACAATACTAAGTTAGAAGGTGGTCTTTTGCCGGTAATCGTATGTCATAACAGTACGAAATTACTTAAAACATACCTGGTTATATATCCTCGCAATTGCGGAGCGTAAGAGGTTAAATATCCGACTATGGGTGTAGTGTAAATTGTGTTTAGAATGAGCGGTCCGGCAAAGCACAGCCATGGAAGAGAAAGAGTAAACAGTTCCATTTAGACACTAGAGCACTGGCCGCTCGTCTTCTATCACTATAATAAGTTAATTGTAGCGTGCGGCAGCTTGTTGGAGGGGATTCAAGGGACGGGGAGATTTATTTACCCTGGTGGTCCACCACGAACGTGTCTGTTCCTCACGCATGCGCTGTGTGATCTATTGTAATTTAAAAATGATTGAAGCTTTGCAGTGTATGATGGTCAACCGCAGCTGTGCTGTGCCGATCTGGTCGACTTGGGACACTCCCCAAGTCGACCAGATCGGCACTAGTGACAGTGCTCCCAAAACCAGGTAAAGACCCCCGGCAGCTGGCATCATATAGGCCCCTATCGCTAATTAACACTGACAATAAGATCTTAGCGAAAATACTAACCAATCGACTGCTGCTGCACATGGCGGCACTGATCCTTCCGGATCAGTCTGGTTTCATTCTGGGCCGGTCCACCCTGAATAACATAAGGCGCTTGTTCACCTTGATGCATAATGTGAATCCTAAAGTCCCAATAGCAATGGTGGCCCTTGACGCCGCAAAGGCCTTTGACTCAGTTGAGTGGCTCTTTCTTTTCAAAGTGCTTAGGCTTTCAGGATTTGGCCTTACCTACATTAGCTGGGTCAGGCTGTTCTACACAGATCCCTGTGCTGCTATATACACGAGTGGTGTGATTTCGGCGTTCCTCTTCCCCATGCGTGGTACACAGCAGGGGTGCCCCTTCTCCCCAATCCTCTTCGCCTTGGCCATGGAACTTCTGGTATGCCATATTCGGGAATTACATATTCATCGGGGGATTTGCGTAAATGCGCACCAGACTATTATATCCCTGTACACGGATGACATATTGCTATATGTTAAACACCTCAAGCAGAACCTGGCTCCTTTAGTGCAAGAAGTGCTCAGATTTGGGGAATTGTCTGGTCGTAAAATCAATTGGAACAAATCTGAAGTCCTTACTTTAACATCAGTGGTGCTACGAACCAACATAGGTGGTGAATTTCGATGGAACCCCCATGGGTTGCGCTATCTGGGTATTATTATCACTACAGGTACCAGTACATTGTATAGGGACAGCTATGTGAAAGTGCTTGAAACCCTAGAACAGATGGTAGAGTCGTGAATTCTGCTTCCAATCCCTCAGGCGGCACGTATGGCCCTGGCTAAGATGGTCATTTTGCCCAAGATGCTGTATATTTTCAATAATGTTCCGATATGGCCTCCTGCCCTGTACTGGACCTGTACTAGAAAAATGATGACAAGGTTGGTATGGGCTGGCAAACAACCCCGTATTGCGTATGACACCCTGAATTTAGCGTATGAACATGGCGGGTTGGAATCCCCGAAATGCATTGGTATTATCTTGCAGCCCAGTTGCAAAATATATTGGGCTACGACCCTCCGAACCCTAACTACCCGCATACCATGGTGGCGACAGCGATTTCCTTCCCACATGACCTGATGGGGCTGCTATGGGGAGTTAGAGATACTGACCTGAGGGGGGAGGTCCACCCTTTAACTCTGACATGCAAAGCATAGGAGCGGGTAAGCCAACTATTGGAGGCTGCTCCCCACTATCACCCCGAGTGGCCCATATATAAGGTCGTTGGTATACCACTTACACACGAAAAATCATTTAGAGAGCATTTCCAAAAGCTGGAGGTGCAGACATTCGGGGATATAGAACAGGACGGGCAGTTCATACAATGGGAGGAATTGGGTGTGAGGGGGGAGCATAATGCAGTGACTCAGCTTCAGTATTATAGACTCAGAGGAATACTAAAATCTAAATGGCCTGAATTCCCTAAAGCTCCAGTTCCCAAGCTAACACAGCAGTATATTGTTAAACCACTGACCCCTGATAAACTGGTTTCCACCATTTACAAAATGATTCGGAGTGAAATGGGCAGGAAACAGGCAAGGTTTAAGAATGCATGGGCTACGTCTCTAGGCAGTACGTTGAGTGACGCCCAATGGAAACTCATATGTATGCAGACACATAAGATTTCACTGAATGCTCGATTTAGATTGATTAATTACAGGTTCCTGCACCACGTCTACTATACCCTGCTGAAACTGAGCAGATTCTACCCCGATAGTGCTCCAGAGTGTAGGAGATGTGGTAAGGGGCTAGCTGACTTCTATCACATGGCACAGGACGGTCCACGCATTAGATCTTTTTGGAGAGAAGTAGAGGATTCCATGACTGAAATGCTTCCTACAATACGGTTTAATTGTGGCTACTGGCTTTGATTGAGGATGGCTCCCGTGTGGAAAAGAGGCTGTTGGGTATGGTGGCGGGGGTCGCTAGAGGCCTGGTGACTAGGGCATGGGGCAAGAGTAATCCTCCAACATTCCAAGCCTGGCTAGAGTGTATGAGACTGTGCGAACTCAGGGAATCCAGACATGCTGCAACTATGCCAATTACAAGCCGTCCGATTGACTACTAGTTTGCATTTTGACAATATCAAGCTAATGCTGCCTCCTGGGCACGTTCTCCACAGGGGAGCCTAGGATGATGCATACATAATGCCCGTGAGGAGGCTCATAATACTTGGTTGCATGATATAAAGCAAATGGAAGTGTACCTTATGTTAAGTGACTGTAATGAGACTGCCTGGGCCTACTAAGAGACCTTGGGGGTAATTCATGTAATCAAGCGTAGAAGTGGCGCACACGGCTGGCGCACAGAGAGCGTGTGCACAAGCTTGCGCCAGCCGCGTGTGCCAAAACCCATTTTGACGCACAGGGTATTCATGGATACTTACATCCATAACCAGCTGTGGCGCAGTGTGGCGCAGCGACCCTGCAGCAGCGCCAGTTACGCCCCCAACCCTGCCCCGTGTGCCAAAAACATCTGCACAAATCCCCTACATGGCGCAAAGGCCAGTGGACCAGCATACAGCCCCTCAACAACGAAAACGCGCTAAGTACGCCACACATACCACACGCGAGATCCCAAATGCGAGTAAAACTCCATGCACACCCCTCGGAATACGCGTACCTCGCTCGTGCCAGCGGAATCGCGTGCAAAACTCCCTGCGCACCCCTCGTAATACTCGTACCCTGCTCGTGCCAGGCCAATCGTGTGTAAAACCCCCCACGCACCCCTTGGAATATGTGTACCCTGCTCACGCCAGGCCAATTGCTTGCAAAACTCCCCGCGCACCACTCGTAATACGCGTACCCCAGTCCAATCACATGTAAAACTCCCCATGCACCCCCTCAGAATACATGTACCACGCTCGCGCCAGGCCAATCGCATGCAAAACTCCTCACGCACCCCTCGGAATACGCGTACCCTAGGGCAATCGTGTGTAAAACTCAGCGTGCACCCCTCGGAATACACATACTCCACTCCCACCAGGCCAATCACGTGTAAAACTCCCCACGCACCACTCGGAATACCCGTACCCCGCTTGTGCCAGGTAAATAGCGTGGAAAAAGCCCCCCCTGTGGTGTGTGCTGGCTGCGGTGCATGTGCAGGGGTGATGGGCTGGCTGCAGGGCATTTTGAGGGGTGGGGGGGCTGTGGTGTGTGCTGGCTGCCGGGCATGTGCAGGGGTGATGGGCTGCCTGTGGTGCATGTGCAGGGGTGATGAGCTGCCTGCAGGGCATGGTCTGGTGTGATAGGCTGCCTGCGCGGCATGTGCAGGCGTGATGGGCTGCCTGTGGGGCATGTTCAGGAGTAATGGGCTGCCTGTGGTGCATGTGCAAGGGTGATGGGCTGCCTGTGGTGCATGTGCAGGGTTGACGGGCTACCTGCGGGGCCTGGTCTGGGGTGATGGGCTGCCTGCGTGGCATGGTCTGGGGTTATGGCTGCCTGCGGGGCATGCCCAGGGGTGATGGGCTGCTTGCGGGGCATGGAGAGGGTGGATGGACTGCCTTTGGGGCATGGTCTGGGGTAATGGGCTGCCTGTGGGGCATGCCCAGGGGTGATGGGCTGCCTGCAGGGCATGGGGAGGGTGGATGGGCTGCTTGCGCGTATTCCGGGGGTGCGTGGGGAGTTTAACACGTGATCAGCCTGGCGCGAGTGGGGTACACATATTCCGGGGGGATGCGCGGGGAATTTGACATGCAATTTGTCAGTGTGGACCCTCCCGGGTGTGCTCCTCAACCCCTCCGTATGCCCTGTAGGCAGCCCACACCACAGGGGACACACCTATAACCCTTCCCTATGCCCTGCAAGTAGACCATCACACCAGACCATGCCCCGCAGGAAGCCCATCCACCCTCCCCATGCCCCAAAGGCAGGCCACATGGCACCATGCACTTGGGAGCCCCAACACATGTCCTCACCACCCCATCCCCAGTGAGGGCAACCAGCCAGCAGGTCCGACTCATGTTCCCCCTACCCCACCCCAATTAACAGGCACCTGCCAGCAGGCCCCGATTCATGTCCCCCCCTGCCCCCAGTGAGGGCAATCTGCCAGCAGGTCCCGACTCATGTCCCCCTGCCCCACTCCAATTAACAGGCACCTGCCAGCAGGCCCCAACTCATGTCGCCCCCACCGCACCCCCAGTGAGGGCAACCTGCCAGCAGGTCCAGACACATATCCCCCCACCCCACCCCACCCCAATTAACAGGCACCTGCCAGCAGGCCCCGACTCATGTCCCCCCACCCCAAACTAATTAACAGGCACCTGCCAGCAGGCCCTGATTCATGTCCCCCCCACCCCACCCCATGTGAGGGCAACCTGCCAGCAGGCCCCTACTCATGCCCCCCCACCCCACCCAATTAACAGGCACATGCCAGCAGGCCTCGACTAATGTCCCCTCCCGCCCCCAGTGAGGGCAACCTGCCAGCAGGCCCCGACTCATGTCCCCCCCACCCAACACATCATCACAATCCAGACGCATTGGCCCTTATGGCCACCCAGATCCCACCCCACGCCACCCCAGTCCAAACACCCAACCAAGCATTCCATCCACTCCACATTGAATTTGCCATGTCATGATAGAAACCAAATAACCAGCATGCCCATGAATACATGTCCGTCAGACCCACACAATGGTGATACATGACAGAGAAAACCCACATTATGACATGCACAAAACGAATGAGAGAAGACCACACAAGTAAAGTAGTGAAAAAAACTGTATTAAATACTAAACTGAATGAATAAAACAAAAGCACACAAGAAGAAAAATAAAATCCAAGTCCGGATGTCCAAAAATGACCAACAAAAATGAAGGCTGTAATCATTAAAATCCAAAGTAAAATGGCTCCAAAGCGTCAGACCATAGAACAAAATCCAAAGTTCCAAAAAAAGCAAACCTTTCCTCCATGGGTAAAAAAAGTAAAGTAAATCCAGGTCCATAACTATATACAAATGAATATTCAAGGGTCTATGAGCCCAACAATCCATAGGAAACCTAACCAAACCTACCTAATTAATAACTATTTACAAAAAGGCTGGGCATAGTCCATGCGCCCCAAAGAAAAATTATAAAAAAGGAAACCTACACCTACATAACTATTTACAAAGGCAGCGGGCTAGCTCACTCATTGATGTCCCGGCCCAGCGCATCATCAAACTCCACTTCAATGTCCCAGAGGCGGGCCTCTTCCCTGGTCTCGCAGGGCTGCAGCCATGGCATCCTCCAACTCCCTGCGAGTTGCCTCAAGGCACTCAGCCCGCTTCAATGCCCGGTGTATGGAGTTCTCCGCCCTGACCATTGTGAGCCATGCCCTCTTCGCCCGCCGCTGCTTCGCATCTATTTGCCGGCCCAACCGCTGCCACACGGAAGACACTCCCAATCCTGGGTCCTCCTGCCGCCGGCCGATGCCTGCCCCTGGGATGTTGATGGCCCCGAGCCATGATCGCTCCCACCCTGAGCCTGCTGCTACCATACACATACGCTGCCTGTTGATGCCTGCACGTCCTCCTCTTGCTGGGGTCCAGTTGGTGGGGTGGCCACCCCTGCTGGACCTCCGACTCCCGACTGTGGCAGGGATGTGTCCTTCACCTGCCTGGCCGCTGGCTCAGGGGCAGCTCCACAGGGGGCCCAGGTGATACTTGGGCGGGAAGATGGCACGGAGGACAACTGGCGCAAAGGGGGTTCAGTTGAGGAGGGGGTCGCAAGAATATCCAGCACACGGATGAACCCAATGCCGACGACCTGTCCTAGTAGGTCGACGCAGCCAAAGAGGTATTCGAAATGATATGCATTGTCCAGACGAGAACCCTGCACGTCATCCCATATACCACATTGGGTCAATGCCACCCCAGCTAGGACAGGCTCAATCCGGTCATGGATTGCAACATCCGCAGGGAGAGGAAGGCCAGTTGTTGTATGCGCATCCCCTCCCTGAAAACGAGTCTGAACGGAGGCATCCCTGCTGGTGCCAGATGATGCAGTCACAGGATCGAGGACAAGATTACACACACGCACCTCCGCGACGGCCTGTGCTGCCTACTGTCCCTGCCCCTGGACTTCACCACTAGCACCAGTGGAATCCCCCCTCCAGGTTCTGTGCGTGGGGCTTCCACAGCCTCTTCCTCAACCAAACCCCCCACCAACTGGGATGACTCTGTGCCATCTTCCTCCGTAGGCCCCTGTGTGGGCTCAGCTGCCCCTACTGCTGCCGAGGAGTCCACCTCCAAACTCCATCTCTTGGACCTTCCTTCGGCAGCTACGGCCATGGACGCGGCACCAGTATCCTCACTCCCGGAAGAGATCACTACCCGGGAGGGAAGCTGGGCCTTGCGTCTCCGGCTGGCAGTGAGATCCCTGCCACTGTGCTCCACAGCACTGTCTCCGCCCTCTTCATCAATCGACGCTGCAGACAGGGAGAGACAGAACACAGGCATCAGAGCACTGTACAACGGTCTGATACACACATGACAGTTGCACATGAGTGGCAGTGTCACACTTCACAGATGGCATCACACTCCACAACACCCACATCATTTGAACCCACACACATGCACAAATTAACAGGAATGGTGCAGCAGGCAGCAGCATCCATACACACACAACAGCATGAAAATCCGAAGGTTGGCATGACGTCACAAGCAACATGGGGAGTGCCGAACACATGCACACACACCACCAGACAGACATGCATCTGTACATCTCCACCACCTGTCACAGTGCAATCATCGGCAACTATGTCACATCTGCCAATCGGGTTCCTACATGTCTGTGTCACATGCATTCATGGCGTATCACAGTCGCACACATGTCAAACACACACACACACACATGTACACTGTGCACATACATGAAGGTGGAACCAGCATCCATGTGTCATACCCCAACCATGGCATAGTACATACACAGAAATGCTAACATGTGTGCATCTCCACATGCAGTTGTGCATCATGCTTTGGAACACATACACCATTGATATGCATCACACATGACTGGACTCACATGCAGCAGGGTCATGTCCCTGCACATACACATCCATACATGGGCCTTTCCAGACATATGTCCAAGCTGCACGCTCCTGGCACACCACAACATGCACTGCGTCCAATGAGTACGCATGGCCGCTTACCGCTCGACTCTGGACGGGTCTGCCTCTTGAGGACCTGGAGGTGAAGTGCTGGGCGAATTAGTTCCAGGACCCTCATCTGGTCGGTGGTAAGGCGGACCCGGCACCCCACTGCATCCGCTGCGTCCAAGAGGTGCTGGGCCTTCCTGAGGGTCCGGGACCTGAAGTCCTCCCAGCGCTTATGGACGTGTGGTAGGTCGCGGGTTGCCACCCCCTCCGGGTTGATGGCAACCATGATGTCCATCCAGATCCTCTTCTGTCCATCCTTTTCGGCGTGTGTTCTTCCGAAGAGGGCATCATAATGCACCAGGACTTGCTCCACCAGGATGCCAACTTCTCCTGTAGTGAAGCTGGCAGCCATCTGCCGCTCTGCCGGGGGTCGCCACTGGTCCTAGATGGATTTTGGCCCAACATGGCAACCCCCGAGGCAGGTGTGGGTGGGTAACTGGGTCCTGGTGCTGGGCTGTGGAGAATTTGGAACTGCAGTCGGGAGTCTTCTGTTCCAGCAGGGGTGGTTACAGCAACTGGACCCCTGCAGGTGGCTGACATGCAGGCACCAAATAGCAGGGCACGTGGCCAGCAGGCAGGCAGGCAGCAGCAGATGGCTCGTGGGAGGCAGGTCCAGGCTCTGGGGGTCAGGAAAATGGCCTTCTGTGCAGTGCAGGAGCGTGGTCTTCCGTGTGTTGTCACGTGGCCAGCTTGATACAGATTGATTTGGCATGTGAAAAAACAGCACGTCAGTGTGTAATTCGAGGAAAGGCCCTTAGCGCGTAAGCACGTAAGTGACATGACACGCATGGGCGTTTCCCTTGGCACGGGTGCATAGTGAATCCGCACGTGCAAAAACAGCATGTCCACGTGTTAATGCATGTAATTCGAGGAAAGTGCCTAGCACATAAGTGACGTGATGCGGGCGTGCGTTTCCCTCGGCACAGGTTAAAGGTGAGCGGGCCCAGCAGTTCACTGTACGTGCTATTTGTGGAGACTGATGCATGTGTTGCCACTTCTTGTTGTTTCACACGCCATCACTACTTCATAGCGGATCAAAGACGTATCTCTTCTTTTGGCGGGGTATTGGCTACGCGTGTTTTTCATTACCACGCTAGTCAGACAGTGAGTCGCGCACGCTACTTTTCCCACTGCTGCGGGTCCACCTGTGTATCGCTTACCCGTTTTTGAGGTCATAGTAGCCTGTCTGTCCCACGCGCACATGTTTTTCATGTCCCTGGGTACCACCGCGTACTGCAGGAGGTTAATTCCACACACGTGGGCTACCGGGGCTTGTGTACACAGTTTTACTGCAGTTTTGGGGTACCTGAGCATTACGTAACCCGTCATTTTCTCAGCGGGGTCACATACAGCCTTGCAGGTGCACAGGGGTGCTGTTTACATCTAGTACCCCACCCTCTACACCCCAATTGCCCAGGACAATTGTCGTGTACACCTCCCATTGGCACTACACATCTGTGTCATGGTTGGGAGGCCACGAAAGGTGTGGGGCACCTCAGCTGGGCGTCCTCCATGTGGTGGACATGGTCAGGGATGTGGCTGGGGTGACTAGACAGTAGGGGGACTCCAGGGTGTCCAGGGTGGCTGCAGAGGGGGAAGAGGCAGGGGTGCGCCACTTCAGCAGGATGTTCTGCCACGTGTTGGTGCAGTCATGCCACCACCCCCTGTGGTTCCGGGAGATGCAGCTCTTGCATCTGACACTGGCGCCCATGTGACCCAGCAGTCAGTATCATCTACTGCCATAGACCCAAGGGTAGTGTTAGCTGCTGGTGCAGCTGTGGCCACCACCACCCAGGCTCAGGGTCGACCAGCGCATGCACCTCAAGAGTCCCAGGATGATTTCCAGGTGGTCAGGAGGCACATGGTAAGTGCACGCAGGGCTGCTCTGACCGAGGCAGATGTCCCTGGGGCAGTGTTGTCATCTGCTGCCCCGAGCAGCCGGGTGTTGGCAACTGCATGGGCAGATGCAGCCGACACCACCCCGGCTGTGAGCCTGCCAGCCAGGACAGTCTCGATCAATGACCTTGGCACAACGGCGGTTGCTGCGCAGGGTCCAGTCAAGAGCACCCAGCAGCCACTGACGTAAGTCAGGGCTTCCGTCCTACTTCCACCTGCCACTCCCTTGGTCCAGTCCACCAGCGCTACCGCCCCTACTGATCAGGGCGGCATTTGCCAGTCAGGGTCCAGACCACTGCCCAAGAGGAGGAAGGTTGCTCCTGCACAAGAGGCTGGGACCCCAGACATCGTTCTGGCCTCCGGCACGTTGAGGAAGAAGCCTTTCAGCAAGCAGGAACTGGACTTCCTTTTGAGCTACGTGTCGGAACATGACCGTGATCTGCTAGTGGGCCCAAATTGTCACACTACGGCTGCCCAGTGTTAGGACCACTGGAACCATGTTGCAGAGGGTGTTAGTGCATTCGGACATGAGGTGCACATGGCTCAGGAGTGCAAAAAGCGTTGGGATGACCTCCAAGGCTGTGCTAAGCTCAAGCGTGCCTCCAATTATACCATGACTCAGGTGACTGGCAGTGGGCCACCACCTGAGGAGGAACTCACTCCACACAAGGTGATCGCTGTGGAGCTCATCCTGGCAGAATTGGTCAAAGGAATGGGAGAGATGCTGGATTTTGATGCCCCGTCCAGTGAGTGTTTTTGCGTGTTTGTCCAGGTCATGTGTGGTTTGCTTGTGCAAAGTGTTGTCCTTGACTGACAATACATGCTATGTGTACATAATTCTCATGTGCGAGTCATGCAATGCTTCACTAATGCGTGCCTGCTGTGCAGCATGCTGGACATGTAGTGCAGACAGGGACTGTCCTCATCACCACACTTGCACCCTACTCACATGCTAGTCACCCGGCTGCCCCTCTGATCCATGTTCCAGCTCACTGGCCCTTCTGCATGTAGCCTGGGGTGTCTTTCCACTGAGCACTCGGACTATGTCATCGCATGACTGACGTGCATGTGTGTTCTACATGCATGTGGGTACTCCATGTAGGCATGCTCCCTTGTCCCTCCACCCCCCTGCACTCCAATTTCACCATGGCACTGGTGGATAACATGTTGGACTACTGCAATGGCCTGTTCAATGCTCCTGTCTACATGCACACTTCCCCCTGCCAACCTGCCAGACACATACTGTGGGGTACATCCTTTGTCCTTGATGCAGGGTGTCTAACTCGGACTGTGCAGATGACAGATGCCCCACAGGGACATGAGTGCCCATTCATGCTCCATGTGCATTCCATGCATGCCCCTATGTGTCCTTGGCAGGATGTTAATTGTAGTGCGTGTCCAGGATGACATACATTTAATGGCATTTGATCATCCATTCCATGCTCACTCTGGCTCAGTCCTGCATCACGCACATGTTTAGGGTTTCATAGTCTGTGTGGGACACAGGCCTCCCCCTATTTCAGGCCCCCTGACTGTTCAACTGGTGTAGTGCCTTCTGCACAAATGGGTGTACTACAGAGGGTTCATCATGTGTCCTGCTTACTGTCCCATTCTCATCTGCTGTGTTGTCAGTTGACTCAGATGATGCAATTGATGCTACTCAACACTGCCTGCCAATACACAGTTCTCTGGTCAACCTTTCACTGCAATGCAATGCCTCCCTGTATTTTCACTAAGAGGGGGGGGGTTTGCCTCTAGACATGCAACCCATTGCATGCACATTGCACGTGATGCCTGAACTTGCCCTTACACTGCCTTCATGTTTATTGATTGACATCATAATGTACTTGTTGATGTAGATAGTCGGTAACATACACTTGTTCTGCACTGCAGAAACCCACTTATGAGGCATGTTACACTGGCCTACATGCCTACTCACTGCTGCAATGTCAAAGTGACCTGGCATGTATGGTCAGATTGTCATCCCTTCACTGTCATGAAAGGCACGGGCACAAGTGCATCCTGTGACACATCTACTCAGTATTGGAACACCCTAGCGGGTGTTTAGCAAAGTTGATTGGTCAATCTGCGGCCTATACTAACTGGTATAGGCCGCAGATTGAATATAGCCTGCCAATCGGGTTGTAATGACTGTGGAGCTGCCTGCACGTGTATATGTGTACATTTTCACATACATCAAAGCAAGCAGTGTTGTAGCTGCTTGCTTTGCTGTATAGGATGGTGTTCATTATAACCATACGGGTGTATATGAACACAGGTGTTTTTGAACACTTTCACATGTACATATGCGAGCAGCTTCAACGTTGTGTAGTGCAACGCAACATTGTGGCTACTCAGTTTTGTGTGTGTGAAAGTGTTCATTTACACACGTGTTCTCTGCAACATTTTTGTTGAATGACTAATATGTAGTTGATTAACGTTATTGCTGCTGAGATTTCAGCATTGCACCCGTTATGTTGAACTGGCACAATCGTGAAGGTGCACTGTCATGCAGTATGTGTACGCCCAGGACCACCAGATTAGCCCAGGCTAATCTGATGGGGCATGGCCGTGATGATTTGACACAGTGAATAATGTTTTAGGGCACAATCAATGCACAATGTGCTCAATCAGGCCCTGAGGGGTGTTCTGGAGGCTTCATGGACCGGTAGCTCGGACCGTACTGGGCGTTATGGTCCCTCATGCCTGGTTGCAGGTCCTCGCTTTGTTCAGGACATTCACTATGTCTACATGGCCCATGACGCCCGGTATGGGCTGAGCTGCAGATGGATGAAGCTATATTGGTGATGATGATTTAGTGATGCATGTGTGCATGCATATTACATGTGTCGTGGGGTGTTTGGATTCACTTGCAGATGTGGCCATTTGCCTGTTCAGGCATGCTTATGGTATGTGCCATCTCTCTGTTGCCATCTGTCATTTCTGCCTGTGACATGTGCCTGACAGAGGTGGTGTGTGATGGAGGTGATATACTACATTCAGTACATGTGTAGGCTTCGCTATGTACACACATCCATTTCGGCTTTTGGGATGTGTTTGCATATCAATGCCACTGGATGTACGCCAGAATTTTAGTTGTGTGTGACATGTCTGCTTCATGGGTTGGCTGTCGATGTGATGTGTATGTGTGTGTGGGTTAAGTGCCTCTGACATGTGTACTCATGTTTGTTTTTTTCCACATTACAGATGATGACGCAATGGAGCCAGAGGATGGTGATGTCATTCCAGACATATGGTTGCTATTACACCAGCAACCCGGCACAATTGGGGGTCGTGGGGTGGTAGATCACAAGAACCCACTTGTGCTCCAGACCATCGTGTCTAGGGCTGGCATTCAGTCTAGCTCTGAGGTTGACGCTGAGCACAATGTTGAGTTGGATGCGCGTCATGTCCATTCGTCGACAGTGAGTGATCCTGATGTGGATGATCTTCTGTCTGCGACACCTGCACTGAGGGGCCATACGGTGTTGGAACCTCTGCCCCGGGACGCACGTTCACACTCCACACCAGTTACTGATGTACCTGGGGCATCATGTCAACGGAGGGATGTAGTCCTGCAGCCGCGGGTGGTGCCAATCCATCGAGGTCCACGGCTCCTTGGGCCCCGCGGGTGTCATGCCCGGCAACGCGGTGGACATGCGCCACTGGGGTATACTGAGTGGGAGCAATCTTTGTATGCCAATTCAGCAGAACAGGGGGCAGCTATTGATAAGATCGCTCAGAGCATGGAATGTGTGGCCCAATCTGTGCTCCCCCCTGCTAGGCAGGAGCAGTGGTATTACCCAAATTGTTTGTTTACAATTGTTCGAATGAACAATTGACCGAATTTAAAGGGTCACAATTGACCTTTTCACAATTGACCGAACATATATATATATATATATATATATATATATATATATATATATATATATATATTATATATATATATATGTATAAAAACACATGTGTGAATGAAAGTTTGTAACACTTCAAAAAAACCCCAATCACATCATGTAGAAAAAGAACCCTGCACACAAGACCATACCGCTTGCTACAAAAAAACGTCTTTTATTGCATTATAAAGAATCTCGTGCAACCAACACTGCCTAATGGCTTAAAAGGGGCAGACATAATTACCATGCCTCCCTTGCTGACAATCAGGTTAAAAAAAGGAACACTCACCCCACCAGGGTGGAAACCGCCACGCGTTCCGCTTGATTAACAAGCTTCTTCAGGCTATTTACTTCCCAAATACGTGAGAACACATTACTTTTATAAACAGGAAACGGGTCAGCATCGGCATTAAGCTCCTCCCATATACTTTTAAGTTCCCGATCATGTGATCGCAGAAGGTTATAATAAATGACTTACAAACTAGGCAGCCATATTTGAAAGAGTTCAAGATGTTTAAATTTCAATGGGCGCTAGACCCATATAAGCAAATGCTATGATGAAAAGTGAATAAAAAGCGTGGATTAAGAGGGAAGTTACTGCTGCTATATATGCATTACGCACCTTCCGGTCTGCTGTTTACTTGGACATGTATTTTGTGGATTGTATTGACTCCATTAAGATGCACTGGCACTTTATTAAGAGTTTTTGTCCTCTAAGAGGGGAGTCATTGCTGCTATATATGCATGACGCACCTTCTGGTTTGCTGTTTACTTGGGCATGTATTCTGCACATGTGAGGCTAAACCAATTGAGCTTTTTGTAAACTATTATAGTACAGATGAAGGCGCTGCACTTTTCTCTGGCTTCAATTGAGGTCACTCCATACCATGGAGTGTAATGGTTTGTGGTTTTCAGCATGTAGTATGAGACCAAACCATTTAATGATATTTTAGTGCACTGGCGCTCAGTAACACATCATTGTTGTTTTTAAATGTTCTGTCAGGAAATAGGGTTTGGCATCTGGTATGCGCTTTCATCCACGCTTTTTATTCACTTTTCATCATAGCATTTGCTTATATGGGTCTAGCGCCCATTGAAATTTAAACATCTTGAACTCTTTCAAATATGGCTGCCTAGTTTGTAAGTCATTTATTATAACCTTCTGCGATCACATGATCGGGAACTTAAAAGTATATGGGAGGAGCTTAATGCCGATGCTGACCCGTTTCCTGTTTATAAAAGTAATGTGTTCTCACGTATTTGGGAAGTAAATAGCCTGAAGAAGCTTGTTAATCAAGCGGAACGCGTGGCGGTTTCCACCCTGGTGGGGTGAGTGTTCCTTTTTTTAACCTGATTGTCAGCAAGGGAGGCATGGTAATTATGTCTGCCCCTTTTAAGCCATTAGGCAGTGTTGGTTGCACGAGATTCTTTATAATGCAATAAAAGACGTTTTTTGTAGCAAGCGGTATGGTCTTGTGTGCAGGGTTCTTTTTCTACATGATGTGATTGGGGTTTTTTTGAAGTGTTACAAACTTTCATTCACACATGTGTTTTTATACGTATTTAGAAATCCGGCCAAGATTTCTGTCCCTAGCACCAGCTACGTGTAGGCTGAGCACTATTTTTGGCATATCCATTGTTTATATATATATATATATATATATATATATATATATATATATATATATATATATATATATATATATATATATATATATATATGGGTTTTGGGGGGTTTGGCGTTGGGTGGGGGGTTGTGGGGGGTTTCCCCCCACATATATGGTACAATAGACCTTCGGTCAATTGTGAAAAGGTCGATTGTCATTCGAACAGTTGTAAAACAAACAATTCATATACAACCGGAGCAGCTCCAGCAGCGGGCAGCACAGTCCATGGCCTGCTCACTCAGACAGGGCACACCGGGCTGAAATGGTGGCTCTGCGTCAAGCACTTGCTGCTCACGCAGAGGCACACATGAATACCCTGAGGGATGACCATCAATCCCTCAGATCTACTCTGGGTGTGCTCAAGATGTCCCAGAGGAAGCGGTCAGGGGAGAGGTTGGAGCAGCTTGAGAATACCATCTCGGCTGAGCTACGTGCATGCCGGGAGGTGCTCCAGATGTCATGCAAGGCCATGCAGGCAGAACTCCATGTTACACGTGCTACCTTGCAAGAGGAAGCACGCGTATCACGTGAGTTGCTGCATGCTGACCAACGTGCCATCGCCGCACAGGACCAGGCTTACCAGTCCCGCAGACTTGCTGGCATCGAGGGGCAAGCTGCGCATAGGCATGGTCAGGGTACTGTGCCACATCCGCCTCCTGATTTCCATCCAGAGGGTGAGCAGGATGATGACTTATCTCCCACACAGGTCGGTCTGTGCAGGCGTTGAGCCCATGGAGGTTTTTTTTTAATCCCAACATCATCGCATATGGGTGTTGAGGTGTACCCTGTACCACCCCCCTCTTGGGTGCCCCCCTTGGTTGTATGTGGCCATTTTTCATTTTATTAGTTTAAAATTGTTTGTCTATTGTGCATTCATGTGACAGTGTGGTGCTTTGTGGCTTTTGAAAGCATCCACTGTCTGTTCCAGCTGGGCTCATTCAAGCTTGTCTCGTGTATGTATTTGTGGCTTGGGGTCCTGACACATATGCCACTCCTGCTTCCCCTTTCCATGGGCTTGCAAGGATGGTTCAGTGTGACAACAATTTACACAAGGGCATTGGACTTTCGTCATATCTGTGGGCTGTCTGCTGCTGTACTACTTGTGTTTACACCCCTAGTGGGCATTATGGATGTTTTCTCCACGGTATATCTGCAATCAATTTTGGTGAGTACATTTTAGAACAGTCCATCTATTGAAGTTGATTGTGATGTATTTTCATTTCTTGCCTGTATATGTGCTTTATGCACTTCATGCCGTAGACGGTAGCCTCTACTCTAAGTCACACTGATGGTGGGAGGGGGCCGGGTGGTGACAATGTCAAGTTGGTACGTGTTGAGTTCAGCCCCTGGGGATTGTGGCAAAGGAGGATGCATTAGGAATGTGACTCAAGAGGAAAAACTCATGGTCCAGTCCTCACCTGAGATGCCCGCCTATACTACTACTCCGCTCCATTCCTTTTGGACGGCACGTTGTATCTGTCTTCCTTCTTGGACTTTGCTGCTGATTGACAGCGTGGTTTTCCTACTGGAGTACAGCTCTTTTACTTGTTTTTCACACTCTGGTGCCTTTAGTCCCTGTTTGTGTGTCTGCTACTGTCCTTGCTGCAGATCTGTCCGCCTGTCTCTCAGGCAGTTATTTCCACGTACTCTTACACTGCCTCGGTTTGCCCCAGTACACTTCTGTTCCACAGCATCTCTCTGTCATTCCTCCTGTCTTTAATCTATTACATCCATACCTTTATGTTGACTTTGGGCTTTTACCAATGCTATTCAACTTTTGTGGCTCTTAACTTGCTGTCAGTTGTTTCCGGCTATCTCGCATTCACTGTGCCTTTCCAGACTTGTGCTGTCTCTGCCTTTCTTCGTTCACGCTATCAAGGATTGATTGGGTTTCAGCTCAACCATCCAGTTGTGCCAGCCTCCTTGGTTATTTTCTACCTAAGTTCCATCTCTACCTGCCAGGGTAAAGACCCTGGGGTTGTGTGGGAGGAGGTCAGATGTAGGTCTCAGACATGGCCCAGTAACAAGCAGCAAAAAGAAACACACACGGAAAAGATTCCAGCCTTATAAAGGGCTTTTATGCCCTTTCTGCAGGAAAAGGAGCCTCCAGACTACCTTTCCCAGCAAACACCGGGCCAAGGACTACAAAACCCTGCTCACGTTGGGTGGGGCACACGCGCACATGCGCATGCGAGCAGAAGCACGGGGCTTGTGCTCAGATGTCCAATAGAAGCAGACGTGTTTCCAGGAGCTCCGAGCAAGGGGAGCAGCACGAGGTGCCATGCCCTAGTCGACCTTCCTCCAGGCGCCTCGCACATGTAAGCTAAGTAGCTCCAGCGCTGGGGAGCTTTGCCAGGCATTGGGGAAGATGCGCACTATACATCAAAACCGTGCTGAGGAGCAAATGCCAAAAAGCTTTCCAAGTTGTCAGGGACACACGCAGGGGGCGTTGTCCATATCCTCGAGTCCCCCCTGCTCCAGAGAAGCTAAGTTATTAGCGCAGTAGCGTTCCTAGCCACAAACTAATACAGCGCAAGGGGAGGAACCCAGCGACGCACAAACTCAAGTGCAGTGCATATCATTAGCATATGCAATTAGCCACGTGCGTTGCCTATAGAAAGCTGAGGCTGGCAGAACGCGACTTGTACTGAAGTCGCACATCACCACACGCAGCTAGCAGCACATCCAAGGCCCATACTATCATGTGTGATTCTTAACACATGGTCTTCCGTTTACCGCGGAGCCACGTGCGGCTACCTTACCACATAAACAGTGTATGAACCATTACGGGGGCAAGCAAAACAATACGAATGAAGCAGCAGACAAGAGGGCTTGTTTGGGGAGGAGTCACTAAGTTCGAGGCATGGATGGTGTTATGTGTGTGTGAGGCAACACACACAGAATAGTAACTCCCGCTCTCTTTGCCGCATTGAACTGCTCCTGTTACTGGACCTGAGAGTGCGCAGGCAGGAGGCCAGCACTCTCCCCAGAGAATAGTCTCTCTTTGGTTCGCCTTTGAGCCAGTTTGTAAAATGTGCATGAAGAACATGGTTTCTCTAATTGAGTATGTGTAATTGTCAATTGTTGTATTTTGTATTTTCCCTACTTTCCCTTGCCCATCAACCTCCCTTCTCCCGGCCCTCTTTCTGGTTATCCTAAATACCGATACATATCCAACCAACAGATCCCTAACCCTCTTTCCCTGCCGGGGACTCGGAGGCCTGTGTAAGTTTTACATTGCAGGCACCCAGACCGCGGAGCGGGTGATTGGTTTGTGCCACTCCTGCGTCTGCAGACCGGAGCTGTGACACTACCCATCAGTTGTGGCCTCCTCATTGATTATTGTGTACTCAAATTGCTATCCATCCTGTTGAACCATTGTTCAACTGTGCTACTGTGGTAGTTATTCTATCATTCCGCTTGGACATGTGCTTGGCCATATTCTGCGACTTAAAGTCATCTACTGGAGACTCTTCCAGGGTTTTTTGTTGCCTAGAGGCTTTTTCCCAGGTTTGGGGGTTTGGCTCCTTGGAGTTCTCTGCAATTTGGTATTTTTACCAGTCAAGGTGGCCTCTGAGGAGGCTGGACCCTATTTACACGTAAGGAAGAACAAGGAAACCAAGGGGAAGGGGGATCCTGAAGCCAGGTAGACTAAAAGGAAGAAGCCGACGGACCCAGATACAGTTTTTCTGAAGGTCAAGGTGATGAGGAAATGAGGGAGGGGCTTTTGTTGTCAGACAGTACGCTTGGGCTACAGTGATTGGGCACTCTCTGACATTGTCATTGTGGGGTACTATGTACATGATGTGTTCTGCTGGTCAAGGGCTGTTCCTGTGTTGGGTTTACTTTTCAGGTGTCAGGGGATTGTTGTGGTTTGACATACTGGGGTGTCCACATGGACAATGTTCACATGTGATGTGTACAGGACACTGAGGGTCACTTCATTTCACATGCATGTATTGAGTGCATGTCCCTACTGACACACACACTTACACAATGCATGACCACACATACAACCACACTTCCTTGCCCACACGTGCACACAGATTGCCTTCTCTGGCATGCTGTGTCCCTTCAGCACATGATCACTTACCATTTGGGAATTGTGTACATGTGTCCCTGGGTTATTTTTGTTGCTTGGTCTTTTTATATGATGCTCAAGGTGTATCCCCAACACAATGGCTGCTCACTATGCTCTGTGCTGAGCGGTGTGTTGCAGGAGACACACACAGCACACGGTTTTGGGATTTGCAGATTTGGATTGGGCAATGTACATGCCAACAGGCATTCTGTCTTTTGTTGATGGTACCGCTGGTGGCATGCATTTGTGTATGACTTTGTATGTGTGGGAGGTTGTTGGTCAGTCATTTCATCTGATTCCATGTCAGGTGTGATTGTCTCAGGCCTCTTTCCATTTATCACGTGTCACTTTGTATCTGATTGGTCATGTGTTGTGCTTTTGGTTTGCTCTTTTGCTATTGCATGCCATGTCATGGTGTGGCTGACGAAGGTGATGGGGGTTGGGAGGGTTTGGGTGACATACCAGTGATTCTCATGGCATGTTTTGCAGATGGTGGTGATATATGCACATTGCATGTGTTCCTTTTGGTCACACAGGATTGGTTATGTTTAAGTAGCTAGGGAGGCACACAATGTAGCACTTCCATGGCAACATTCTCAGGGTGGTAAGGTTGTGACAGTTGACTGTCTCTTTGTCATCATCGATTGTCACCTGGTATGTGCCAGGCCTGTGTGCACTCCGAAGGGGTGGGAGTTTAGGTGAAAAATGTGGCCACAAGCTGGGTCTGGGCTGCCTCGCCATGTGCCCTTTCCCCTGCCATGAGCAGAGCCTGTGCCTGTGGTTGGGGATGTGGGGGCACCACCATGTACACCGGTATGCACCCCTGTGTTGCAACCTTGTGCAGGACACATGCTGCCAGAATGATCCTGCACACTACTGGGGATGCATATAGTAGCTGCCCACCAGAGCGGTCAAGGGAGTGGAAGCGTGACTTGAGCACTCCGAATGTGCGCTCCACTATGCCCCTGGTTGCAATATGGACTATGTTGTATCTTACCTGGGGTGGTGTGATGCGGTTCCGTATTGGTGTTATCATGTGGTTGCTCAGAGGTTAGGCACTGTCCCCTGGGGAGGTGAGGATGGTTGTCATTAGTTGGATTTGTGCATTTGTCTGTGTGTGACATGCATGCATGTGCACAGACAATGAGCCATGTGTCGCCATGCTTCCCAGCTTCCAGGTCCCCGCTCAGGGCGGACATTCTGTATATGAAACTGTCATGGGTAGACCCAGGATACTTTGCATAGACAGAGGTGATGATTTCATGGGCATCGCATACAACCTGTACGTTGATGGAATGCCAGTGCTTGCGGTTTCGGTAGATGTTCTCAGTGGCCCTAGGTGGACGTAGGGCCACATGGGTGCAATCTATGGCACCAAGCACTTTGGGGAAGTGTGCCACCCTGTACAAGTCCTGGACCACGGCTTGCCTTTATGCAGGTGTTCTGGGCATGTATATGTGCCTGCGGACTGAGGGGCTGCCAACACCTGGTGTAGGCAGCGTGACTGTGTGGGCTGTGAGACGCCCCCGACTATGGCAGTTGTCCGCTGAAATGACCCAGTGGCCAAAAAATGCAGAACATTGAGCACCTTTTCCAAGGGGCTCAGTGCTTGGGAGCACAAGATGGGTGATGTGAGGTCATCCTCACACTCAGTGACCAGGTCTAGGATGATATGAGGTGGAAGCCTATACCTGCCATAGACCTAGTCACCAGTCAAAAGGCTGGTCCTGGGCAAAATAAAATGCGGGCCTGGCTATTCTCCTCCTCCTGTGGTGTCCCATGATCAGTGCTGCGAGAAATGGGACATTCATCGTAGCTGTATATACGTGTTGTTGTTTGCGCGCACTTTTATACTGCGCGGGGACGCTTCCACCTGCCTTCGTGTGGTGGACGTGTTTATGCCTGTGCGTGTTTTTTGGCATGCGCAGGTTTCCCCTATTCGATTCCATGAATACGTGTTGTTCGCACGCGTGGCCGTTCTGTGTATTTCCCACCAGTACTTCCCCAGTTACGCCCTAATTTTTACGCGTTGTTCCCCATTCCGTGTGTTCCGCCCCCTTTTTGGTGTGTGCGCTACACGTTGTGCGCTTTTGCTGTGCGCGTCGTGCACAGCGTTCAGGATGTCGCAGTGACGTGCGCGCCCATATGCACCACGCGCGGATTTGGCGCACATCCCGGGTAAAACACGCGCAGGGCCTTACATGAATCGCACACGTGCGCTAGCATTTTCATGCTTGCACCAGCTTGCACAACAAATTTCGGCGAACATTTATTCCATGAATCATCCCCCTTGGGTCTATATACTGTGCTATTACGAATCGAAAATGGTTGTCGGAGGGTGCGGGTGGCAGGGGGGTTATGAGTTAGCAGTAATGTTATGCGTTGGTTGTCTTTTTATAATCAATAAAGAAAGTTTTTAAAAAATATATATATATGTTTGAATTTCTATAAACACTCATTATGCCTAAAGAATGTACTTAATCAAGTTACCACTACTACGCCTGATGCAGAATTATTATCATAATTCTGACTGCCTTGTTGACAGTATCATAGGTGTGCATGGGATGGGAGTGTCCGTCAACACAGGACACTGGTTTGTGCATTAGTCAGGCAGGGCTGCTGCCTGCCTTGCACATTGCACGCATGCGCAGCTTAGGCGAAAAGGCAGGATTTGCCCTACCCGATCCTCACAAACCTCTCGAGTGACAGCTACTGCCTGTGCCCAGTGCTACCTTTCTTTGTTGCAGGCACGGCCACGGTGATATGCACATAAATGAGTGAAAGGTCCGGAACGAAGTGAGCAGTAAAGCGAGCATCATCTATTTACATCACAGGCAGGGGAGAAGTGGGAAATCACCTTAAGGGGTTGGACAATGTGTGCAGGGTCAGTGCTATCACTTTTCAAGGGTAGGCGCTTGCCTATATGTTGGAAATGTTAGAGCTGCAAAATGCTTTTTTTAACACCCCCACACTACTGCCTTGCCTGGTGATAGCACCAGTCCTGTTGTTAGTTACTGTCTGCAGTAAGACTGGCTGCAGCAGCAGACCAGGTGGTGCAGTGAAGGTTGGGACTTGGGTCCGGGTCAGGATCACGATGGGTGAATGGACATGGTGGCAGCGCTGGCACCTGTGCAATGTGCATTAGCATGCCACCAAGCACCACAAGTTCCCCCTTGACCGATCCGTTCGTCAACTCAATGGTATGAATGCTGCAGTGCAGTGCGACAACCACGACGCAGGAGTCAGGACAGGTGAGGAGAACCCCTGGACCGAGGTGCCGTGCCGACTACACTGCCAACCAAGTAAGTAGATGCACCAGTGCGCAAACCCACATTAAACATGCTTAGTTACTTGCAGAACACACATGCTGAAAAACTGCATTGAAGGGCTATGTGGTGGCTCAAGAATAGGTTCCACGTCAAGCCCCAAGCAGACTATTCAAATCAACAAAGCCAGAGTCAGTGCCTGTGAGATATCTCAGCAAGATTGGGTGTGGGGGACTGGGGTGTGGCTGTTGAAGATGGCAGTGTGTCAGTGACGAGCAGCGCCGCCGCCAGCGAGACGAGGCCCAGTGCCAGGCTCAGTGCCGTCTCCCGTCCCCGGGGCTCCATGGCTGGGGGCGCAGGGCATCAGGGGCTGAGAGCGGAACTACTGTGGGGGGCAGTGGCCAGCATGGAGCCTATGGCCCCCCCTGCAGACTGCAGTCCTCACTCAGTGTGGGTGGCTCTACTGCTTCCTTCCCAGGAGCGAGCGCTCCAGGTCCGCCTAAACCACAGTACTTCCATATGTCGCTCAAAAGCTCTGTCAACCTGTGGTAACATAATATTTCCTGAGCTTTACAAAATGTCATGTCATGTCATGAGGGTCCGTCTGAAGTCTCCCAAAAAGTGCAACTGTTGGTACGACTCTGATCTGGCAGCCCTAAAACGCAAGGGTAGGGTAGCTGAGCGGAAATGGAATTTGTCGGGTGAACCCTCTGACAAACTGGCCTGCTGCCTCCTTCAAAGGTGATATCGACTCTGTGTCCGCACCAAGAAAAGAGCGTTTATTCAAGCCTGCATCTCCGTGGTATCAAGCAACACCGCCAACCTTTTCAGTCTGTAAGGAACTGACCAATTCTGAAGCAGCCTCTTCTTCTGTCACACCCACCCAGGACCTTTGCTCGGCCCTGGCTGCACACTTCATCACAAAAACCGAAGACATCCTCTCCTCCCTCCCTTCCACACCACAACATACACCTACACTGGAGCCTCTTTTGCCCCCACCCCACCACTTCCCCTCTCTTCCCTCTGACCCATCTCACCCGCTGAGGTCGCCAGACAAGTCCGGTCCATGAAGGCCTCATCCAAACAGGTCGCCCCTGCCCCTCCAAAACCATTAAGGACGACATTGACTCCCTCGCCCGAGCCTTGGCTGATCTCTGCAATCTCTTCTTTTCCACTGGAGTTTTCCCAACGGCTCTTAAGCACTCCCTTGTGCACACTCTGCTAAAGAAACCCTCTGTCGACCCCTCCATTCTGGCAAACTACCATCCGATCTCTATCACTCCTTTCCTGGGCAAACTCCTGGAGAAGTTGGTTATCTCTCAGCTGACCCTCCACACTGAATCTTTTGGGTGCTTCCACGACCATCAGTCTGTTTTAGAGTATCCATAGGCACGGAAACTGCTCTTCTGAACACCTGTGAAGAACTGCTCTCAAACTTGACACTAACACTCCCTCTGTCCTCATTTTCCTTGACCTCTCCTCTGCCTTTGACACAGTTAACCACACATCCTGATTGCACGGCTCTGTAAAACCCTGGGAATCACAGTTCAGGCTCTGGTGTGGTTAACCTCCTTTCTCTCCGACGCCCATCCCAGGTGGAACTCGGAGCCTTTCTCTCAACTATAGCTCTCTCAACCTGTGGCATACCCCAGGGATCTAACTTATCCCCCTGGTTCTTCAACGTCGATATGGCTGCCTTGGCACGTGTGATTGCCACTTTCACCTCTAACTTCCAGTGCTACGCGTGTGACACACAACTATCTTTCAGGCTACCCTCAGTTGCCTCCTCCTCCTCGCTCATATCCGACTGTCTGTCCGCTACTCAGTCACTCCTGCTCCTGCCTTCCTACTTTCACTCTGGCCGGCCTCCCTTGGCCCTGTGCCTGCACCCACCTGCAAGGCTAAAACCTTGGAGTGATCTTCAACTCCACTCTGTCCATCTCCTCTCACATTTCTGACGTCGCTAAAAAGCCTAACTATCAGCTAGACCTCCTCAGAGGTACTCTACCTTTTCTCACTTTCCCCCAGCGGCTCTCTGTCTCCAGAGCCCTGGTTCTCTCTAGGTTGGACTACTGCAACAGCCTCTTCCTCAACCTCCCTGCTTCTGCCCTGCGCCCTCTGCAACTCATCCAGAGCAGAACAGCAAGACTTATCCTTGGCCTCAAGACCAGCGACTGCATCTCGCTGGCACTGAAATCCCTTCCCTGGCTCCCTGTGGCTGCAAGGATCAAGTTGAAGACCCTCTGCATTGTCCACAAGGCTTTCTGGAGCCTTGAACCTACCTATCTGCAACGTTGCCTACCTAAATACTGTCCCTCCCGAGTCCTCCACTCATCTACCTCCAACCTTCTGCGAATGTGCCGGTTCTCCAAGCAGAGATTTGGATGGAGATACTTATCCTCAGCAGGGGCCTCCCTCTGGAATAGCCCCCCTGCCACCCTCTGTCTTGAGCCTGATCTCCTTAAGTTCCGGAAATTCCTTAAGACCTTCCTTTTCTCCTCTTCCTTCTCTCTCCCTCTCTCCCTCCTTTTCTCTACAGCTTGCTGACTGGCCGCCTGGTGTACCTTAAAGTCTCACAGGTCCCTGGCACCCCACCAGTCCTCTCTTGCACTTGCCTCAGCACCCTGCACTCACCCCACCCCCAATGCACTTGAGAAAGGACCCAAGAGAGTGGCTCTCTCTGCACTTACCCTAGTATCCACCGACTGGGTGCACTTGGACCCCCCCTGGAACTGTCTGTGCACTTCCACGATCCGAATGCACCGTGTTTGAAGATTGTCTGTCTGTTCTCCCCTGTCTACCCCCCTTAATTACACTTGGTAAAACTGCAGAATCGTCAGCAGGCCTATTTGCTGTGTCTCAACTGTTAATTGTGTTATTTGTACTTACTCTGCCTGTGAAGACTATTATCGTCTCTGAATTTCAAGGGCTCTGAACGACTGTTGTTTTGTCCCCATGTTCCCACCCTCCTTGAGCGCTTTGAAGCACTTGCCTTGTGTATAGGCGCTTTATAAATAAACATTACCATACCATGACTTTGAGCGTGCTTTAGTCAAGCCTTACCATACAAATTTGTACTTGTAGTGGCTGCAAATGTTTTTTCAAAGCAGTCTTGTGAGAGTTATTCACTTCATTTGAGCTGTACGTGTTACTGATATAAAAGAATGTCTTACCAGGCCTGCCCACAGCCACTCAATTTATAAGCACTATAATGTCCTTCACTGAAGTCCTGTTAAAACAAGCCTTGGCAAAGCCAACAGTTTTGACTTGTATATAGGTACTAGGCATTTGCCAGGCACTGCAGTTATATGCCCAGGTAGCCGCACCATTTGCACCTGCTACCATCAATGGCCAGTTTATACCACTACAGCAGTGCCTGGCAAATGCCTTTCCCATGTCTACAAAAAGGCTCAAACCATTGGCATTGCCAATGCTTGTTTCTTTTGTTTTCGTGTTATGGTACCAAATCTGTCGGGGCACCTGGAACTGCTGTTTTGAGCTGCCCCACATTTGTTTGTTGATTTCTTTTTATGCATACTGGCCTAGAAGTCACCCCCTCCTGGAGGGCAATACATATCTCGTGAACACAATGCTGTGGGGGGGCGGGGCTTGGTGTGAGGACGGTTGATTGAGAATGGTTAGAATCTGGAGTGGGGGCGGCAATCTGACAGTTAGCCTAGGGTGGCAAAATTCCTTGCACCGGCCCTGAGTGTGTGATGGTGGAGCACATGCAGAAAACCAGAGCTAAGGCAACTGGAGCAGTGTGAGGTTTTTCAAGTGAAATTGTCCTAGCACACATACGAATAAAATAAATAAATTTGATGGCGAGGTTGCTAATGTATTGGCTTCACAGCCTGGGATTCTGGCTGAACATTGCCTGATCAGCTGAGCAAAGTATATGCTAAATGTGGCTCGGGACGGGAGAAAGAAAATGCAGACCATCAGGGTTTTTCAGGACACGTTAAAATAAAAGTACGCACTTAAAAAAAAAATAACTAGTGGTACGGCATACCACTGATTTAAATTACGCTTCGACCTCTGATGATTTCGCTGCACTGAATGCAGCAAGGCTGTCCCAATACCGGTGGAATGGCAGTGGCAGGCTGACAGATGAGGGAACTGAGGTGTTATGGAGGAATGCCTGTGCCAGCCTTGAATGGTGGCCAATATAAGACCTTTCCTGTATCTGCGTAGACCCAGGAAAGGTGGAAAATATTGACTGCTAGAGGAGAACAGGACCCAATCTAGAGTAGTGGTCTTCAGACTTCTTTATGCCACGCCCTTCGAGTGAATTCTTCCCCTCGATCCCTGTTATTTGTCATTGCCATGTTAAAGGGGCAGAGTGTATTCCTAGATGGTCAATTAGCCACCTGTCAACTCTCATGCTCGCCTTTCAAGCCCTAGAGAGGGTGAACTCTAGGTTTTGCAGGGGGTGATCCCATTGAAGTCAGTGAAGAGGAGCAATACCCCAGTGCAGAGAGATGGGGAGGGGAGCAGAGAGATAAGCACCAAAGTGAAGGGAGAAGCATGCTTGCAGCATCTCCATCCCGTGCAGAGAAAGGGGAGAAGGGTGGCGTGAAATGAGTAGTTTATGTCTGGGTGGCATGTCATTACATCAGCACCCTAAGCATATGTGGTCTTATCACCGGTGTGAAAGCGTTGTTGCTGGAGATTTTTTTTTCAGGGAACAAACTGGGTGATGTCCCGTGCGCCCCTCTTTTTTCCTTTTCTAAACCGTTACCCTTTTACATCTATGTTCCATGCTGCTGTATCGATACCTTTGCACCAATGTAAGACGCACCGATCGTGGCTTAGCACCGATGGAAAGTGTGCCTCTCTCTCCTCTCTATGTAGCCTTCTCTATGTGCACCCACCCGACTGCAGCGAGAGTTCCCTTCCGATCCTGCACCCAGATTCCAGGCAACTCTGCCGCCCAATCTCCCATGGTAAAGGCAGTGCCAATGCTACTAGGGACAGAGAAGGCTGGGCCAGGGCCAGTGGTGGACTGCCCATTAAACCGAACGGGTTAACGCTTGCCTGATCGATAGCCACAGAACCTGCAGCGCTGGTCACCTAATGGTTGGCGCTGCCTCACCGCATTTGACCTCTACCCTTTTCTGAACAACAGAAAAAACAATAGAAACACACATTATTAGCAAAGTCACCATTGTGAGGAGATTAGTAATTTTACCAACGATCTTCACAGTTCAAGTTCACTTGAAGGACAGGCAGCTCACATAGTTATTTGCTTGCTGCTACGATCTGTGTCTAGACTTCAAGGCCAAGAAGGGTAAGTAAGCTCATGTTCATTCTACTGATTTTAAACACTTTTATAATGATAGTGATAAAAATGAAAATGTGAATACTGGTGGCTGTTAAAAAGACTGGCAAGCACTTCAAAAACTATGGTTTGGGGCAAGGTGGTTGGGCTGGAGCAGCGAGAGTTACATGGAACTGTATAGCAGGGAAGGCTGGAAGTGAGCGGAGGAAGGATGATTGTACCTCTCACATGATTAGACTAACTATTATCAGCTGTATTCATTTTTAGTGTGGTCTGGTGACTTGGGCCACATTATGGTAAGCTGGATCTGCGTGATTTTTCCGTCGCAGAAAAGTCAGCGGCAGAAAAGTTTGCATGAGAAATGTACGCACCACAAAAGGTTCGTACATTTCCCATGCGAACATACATTTAAAACCCCTACAAACTCACACTCCCACCCACAACACACCCACAACACACCCCGACCCACACCCCCACGCACACCCTACTTAACTTTCAAGACGCACTGTCTCCCTTCGGTGCCAGTTCCCTTTCACTTCTGTGATCGGGCACCGGCGCTGCAGGGTACTTTTCTTTTTTCTTTTCGGGCACCTGCAGGGGTTTCCCCCCTGTAACCCAAGCTCACCACTATACTGTGTAGAATAGTGAGCAGGGTGCTAAGGGGGACACCTCCGCAGACCCCATTTTTTTCCATTTTTTTTTTCTTCTCGGGTGTGCTGCAGGGGTGGCCCCCGCAATTCCCGCTCACTATACTGTACAGAGTAGTGAGCGGGGTGTTGCAGGTGACAACCCTGCAGCCCCTGCAATCTTTTTTTATTTTACCTTTGGTGGCATGCATTTATGACCTTTTTGGCTTATACCAGTAAGCTTACCAGCACCATTTTTACTGGACCTGGCACACTCCGAGTCTGCGTGCGGCTGCCGTCCCTCCCGCTAGGTATAGCCTGGCGGGCGGGACGGCACCCGCTCGCAGACTTTCCGGGAAGCACCAGCATCGTTATTAACGGTGCTGGTGCTTCCCTCTACCCCATTCCCATATGACTCAATGGGGATTTACATTTTTCCGGGGCCTGACTTCCAGGAACACTGGGGCCGTAATCCGCCAAAATCACAATCCCGGCGGCAGCCTGCCGGTTTTACCGTGTTTTTTTAGCAAGGGGTGTACAAGTCTTCCTTTTCTGTGGAGAAAATGTGCGTGTGTGTGTGTGCGTTTTTTGGTTTTAAAACTGGGTTTCATTGTCATACTGCCCATGGCAACCAAGCCATTCCTGGATGGCGCTAGAGCAGGGGAGCTGAAGCTTTGGGTGCTAAACTGGAGCAGGGAAGGTAAGAGCCTGAATAGCGGGAGCAGGCTGGCCAAAGCAAGGAGGGCTGGTCAAATGTAGGAGGGGGAGAGCTGAATTGTATCAGGAAGGACCGTAGTAAATCAGGAGGAATCGGTTGAGAGGGAGCAGCAAAGGGCTGGGTGGAGCAAGAAAGAAAGCTGAGTTAGAACTGGATGAGAGAGGGGGTGGGTTGGAGCAGTGAGTGAGGGTTGCGAAAGTGAGGACTGAGCTGCGCTGCAACACGAGATAACAAACAGATGGAATTGGAAGTGCTTTGCTGCAGCAAGGTGTTAGGCCTGTGGCAGTAAGATCTGGCTGGAAAAAAGGAAATTGAGAGATGGAGCAGGAAGAGCTGAGCTGGGCCGGGTGAACCGATTGCACCTACAACCGGCTGGGCTGGACTGGCTGAGGTGAAGAGCTCTGAGGAGGTGGAGGCACGCTGGAATAGATAGCGCTGCTCCCCATTGTGCAAGGAGGGATGGTACTTGAACAGCGAGGACTGGGCTGCAGTAGAAAAATGAGAAGGCCAGAGCAAGTGTGTAGTAAGCGGGCCATTAAGACACTGAGAAAGAACTAGACAAGAATGACGTAGTAGACAAACTCACACAAAGAACAGCAAGTTCAGCGATGTGCTATGGATTTAGCAGTAAGTCTCCCATCACCAACAGGTGACATTGTTCAGAGGTGGACACAAGCTATTGATAAAGGGAATCATCTATTGATAAAGGGAAAGGTGCTTAACAGTCAGGTCTGACTGGTAGAAATCTTTTTGAAAATTGATAACCAGTGAGACAGCACGAACCTATTGATATTTCTGGACTTGAGCAACGGTAAAATGGAAACTGCATGAAACCATATTGTAATGTGATATTAGATAACACGTATGCAGAGCTCGTGTCTGGCTCATGGATGGACAACACAATAATATCGAAACCTACAAAGGATTGTTTCACAACACCACTCAGAAATTCTGGAGGCCAAGCCTACCTCTAGGAGCATATGAGGCCCACTTCTCTTTATCGTCCAACATACCTATAAATTGCCATATAGCAATGCAACCGACCAGAGCACAAGTATAACTGTCCACTGAGTCATCCTGTCTTTGTTTTCTTGTCAAGAAATGATATCTTATCTCTCTAAGACCTCATTGGTCTTATGCACAAAATGCCCTTTGTGTTTAACACTTGTTTGTACAGGCATGCCCGCTGGAAGGGCTGTCTTCCTCTTCACCCCCGAAGACTGGTTCAGGAAGGATGTGGCAAATTCAGGGTACATCTGTTCATGCTTCCTCCTTTGGGCCACCCCTCTGCCTGCAGGTGCCCTGGCATATATTTGGAATGAAACCCACCTGAATACGAAGATGACATTGATTACACTGCGTGTGGTAGGAAAGGAGCCGGAGTGTTTATGTTATGCATTGTGCTGTTTGGTTTACCTCTTTGGTGTGTGCTGCAATGTCCTTCTGTGCCTCGTAGAGAAGGAGTTTCATCCATTTAACAGGAAACGCTTGAGAAACTTTTGAAAAAGTGCTATAAAATGTGTATTTGACACCAGATCATATAATGGACTAAAGAGTGCTGGTCAAGGAACAGAGGCTACATACGTTCAACATGGATTTTCCTAGGAAATACAAAATAGTTTTGAACTCTAGTGGTCTTTTGGACTCCAGTGATCCCTGGAAGGTGAGTATAGCTACCTTTGGAGGATGTAAGCAGTTCATGATATGATATTATATGATATGGCATTTATAGCGCGTCTATGCACAAGCGTTTCAAGGCACGACGAGGCAAGGGAGGGGAACAGAGGGAAGACAGAGACAACGATCTTACTATGCCAGGTGACATTGAGATCGCGCAAGTGCAGGGGAGAGGGGCAAGGGGAAGATTGTGAAGGGGAAGTGCAGTACATAGGGTAAACAGTAAATAAATAAAAACAAAACAATAAATAAGAAGTGCCGCCAGCTGGTGGCAGGTGCAAGGGTATGTGCAGACACCAGGTGCCAAATGCTTGTGGGGGCTGTGGTTATACAGAAACAGCCCCAGAGTGCAAGGGTTCCGAGGGCATCATTGCAGGTGTGCAACTGGCGGGAGGGACCTGGCCCCAAGAACAGAGGGTAGCCAGGTGACCAGTGCAGTTTCAGTGTCAGTCAGGAGATCAGGAGGGGAGAGGAGGGGAGAAAGCAGAAGCAAAGTGGAAGGTCTTGAGGTGCTGGTTCGCCTCAAAGAGAGGTAGGGAGTCTGTGCCAGAGGAGGCCCCAGCCAAAGAAAGAGATCTACCACCAACTCGTTGCTTGGATTAGCGACTGACCCTGAAAAAGTTGGAGGCGGATGACCGAAGAGCTCGAGAAGGAAGATATTTAGGAAGAGAGAGTTGAAGGTATTGAGGCCCCAGTCCCCAGAAGGCCTTGTGGACAATGCAGAGGGCTTAATCCTTGCAGCCACTCGGAGCCAGTACACAGATTTCAGTCCTGGAGATATGCTCCCTGGGTTTAAGGCCAAGGATAAGTCTTTCCGTCCTGTTCTGGACGAGTTGCAGAGGGCGGAGAGTAGAGGCAGGGAGATTTAGAAAGAGGCTGTTGCAGTTATCCAGCCTAGAGAGAATGAGAGCTCTAGAGACAGTGAGCTTCCGGGGTTACTTTAGTTAGAGACAAATGGTACCACAGAATGTATTGAAATGTGCTTAGTAAAATTCTGAACGGCAAGGGAGTTGCACTGATGGACTCATTCATGAGTAGAAACAGAAGGGGAAACTCATATGGCCAACCATGACAGACCAAAATAAATTAAAGATTCAAACACATTTTGCAGTAACAATGCACAATCTGAGAGATAAGTATATCCAACTTTGATACAAATAATATCATACTTTGACACAGATGCAAGGTTTCATACCTTAGCTCCTATGAATACACCAACCTTTGAACTCATTGCATTGTATAATGTGTATTTCAAAGTACTTTATTTCGGATTATACATAAAAGCATAAATAACAAAAACATTTCAAATTCTAATTATCAGGTGCATTTAAGGTAATATAACAGTGTTGTTACATGCAATAGTGAATACATTAATATGTTTATTCAGAAATATATCTATCTATCAAACTATGCAACATTAAACAAACAACATATAAATCCATCTGTCAAATTAGTACATACAAACAAAAAGACTTATAAAATCTTAAAATTCATAATAATTAACCTGTATCTCATATATAATTCAGCATCCTACAATTAAAACAAACATATTGGTAAATACCTATATGGCCATTATTAGACTATTGTCACACCTTTTTCCTTTTACAACCATTCTCTTAGCATCAGTACAGTTCTTAAAAAACAAATTAAACTCCAGGCTACCACGGGAGTCTCTGCCTGCAAGAAATAGTAAAAGGCTAGTTTGTGTTATCCAAAATTCACAGATCTTAATATCAGGGTTAACAAGTGCTGGCGGGAATTTGCATAAGCAGAGCAAAATAGCAATAGATGCAATAGATCTTCTTTCATTGAATTGCAGATCATACATGATTCATTGCACAACACTACATACATCCACTCTGCAGTAATACTGTTTCAATTAATAACCTTAAAATGTGCTCAAGTGATCAGTACTCTGTCATGTAGCTTTTTTGGGCATAACAAGTAATGAGGACGATGACTATGAAGCAAGATGAGATGCAACTGCCACAATACATCACCTCAAACAACCTACTCAACCCCTTGCAATCAGGCTTTTGGCCTGGACACAACACCGAGGCCGCTACTCTTCACAACCTTGATGACCTCTACAACATCACAAACAAAGGACACATAGCACTACTCATACTCCTTGACCTCTCTGCAACCTTGACACCATCGACCACACCCTTCTACTGGACATCCTAGCCGACAGGACGAATCTCCCTGGCACCGTACTCGACTGGTTCACCTTCAATCTCACTGACAGGACACATTTTGTCTACATGCCCCCTTATCGATCAGACGCCACCCCAGTCAAGTATGGAGTCCTGCTAGGCTCCTCCCTATCTCCACTCCTCTTCAACCTATATGTTGAATCCCTTGGACAGACCCTTAGGAAACACAACGCACAGTTCTACCAATATGCAGATGACACACATATATGCTTTCAAATGTCATCTCCTTCACCACTCCACACCCTCAAAACCTATTTATCCAGCATCACCAACTGGATGGCCACCCATTTCCTCAAACTCAACCCTTCCAACCCTTCCAAAACAGAATACCTCCCCATCTGCCCCCCAAGGCACAAACCCAACCTCATCCCTGGATCAAAGAACTTTCCATGGACAACCCACACATATCCCTCTCCACACCTGTTAAATCACTTGGCATCACCGTCGACCCCCAACTTTCTTGCACACACCACATAGCGACTGCCACCAAAACATGCAGTCTACAAGAACACCTCCTACGCAAAATGTGGTATATCCTTCCTCCTGATAACATCAGCACTGCAGTTCAAGATCTGGTTCTCTCTAAACTGGACGATCTGTATGAGACCAGTCCTCTTTTGTACCAGATTATGGAAGCAACGCACCCTGAAAAGGTACCGGGATGCAGCACTCCATCTCTTAGCAATGGAGGGTGGCAAAAGCATGAAATGGTCTGTACATATCAAATCCATTCTTTAAGATCTGGATATGCCTGAACTGTGGGTAAACTGAGTGCTACGAACCAGTCTTTAATAATGAAAAGTAAGAGAATGGTCAAGCAAAAAAGTTACAAACTCACTAGGGTTGACGCTGCATCCTTGAAGCTTGGCCTGGATTACCTCGAATGGAGTCTCCATCCCAGCTCCACATCAGCATATGAAAAGGCCTTGTATCTGCGCTTTAGACTGGGTATTTTCCCGGTGGCCTCTTTTACCTGTAATTGGCACCCTGCAAACTCCAATCTGTGTCCACTATGTAAGGTGGGTAGTGAGACTGTTATGCACTTTTTACTATTCTGTGAAAAGACCACCCACCTAAGAAAACTGTATCTTAAATCAATTTTGAAAGAGTCCAAGATCCGCCAATCTTGTATTGCTGTGAGATTCTTGTGCCAACGTGCTGACTTTCATGTTGTTTATGCAACTGCCCATTATATCGACAGGGCATGGCTGCTTAGAGCGCAATTCCTGGCAAAATAGTGTTGTGCCAACTGTGACAGTTGGAAAGTAGGTGAGGCTGCAAGAAGTTGCTCTCCTCATGATTCTTTAACTAGTGTACGAACTTTGTCTTCTAATATTTAATGTCGAGCATAACTACCTATATTCCATTACAATACATTTGATTCCTGTACTTATTTTAAGCAGTGAGCGATTTTATATTAATATATGCTTTAACCTTCCTTCTCCCTCCCTGGCCATGTATTGCCTCTGTTTTCAGTCTAAGCCCAAATTGTACATCCTCAGTCTTTTATGAATTTTATGATTGCAATGACTATTTCTTTTTTAACTGAATGTACTTTTATTTTGAACAACTGAAATAAAGTTGTTTAAGTAAGTATTCAAATCCATCCACCTCATAACTCCATCTTACCTTCATGCCAAACTCAAACCCAATACCCACACCAGACAAGCCAGCCAACATATTCTACATATTCTACACAGCAAACTCACACTGGCACAAAAACAAGCATTGACCCACAGGGCATCCAGACAATGGAAAACCCTACCTCTCCACAGACACACTGCATCCTCCGTCATCATTTCCAGAAAGAGCCTCAAAACGCACTTGTTTATCCTAATCTTCCTATCCTTTTATGAAAACATTTTGTAATTTTTTAAAACTCCCATCTTTTCAATATTTGAACCATATAAGGTGCTCCGAGACTGGCAGGGGAGGGCCAGTGCTAAACAAAAATTCAAATACAAAAATGAATAAATGCAATCTGTGGGTTTCAGGAGTTTGCGTTGTTGTCTATCCATAATGCAGCTAGCTAGTAAATCAGAATTAACCTTATTAGACAGCATTCTTGAAATTCTTGATAAAATAACAAACAACATTGGCCAACTGTGAAGAATGTTTTATATACGACTGCCATGGAGCCTTCTAGGCATTTCTGTCTACTTTTAATATGACCAAATTATTCTTGCCGGAGTCCCTCATCGTTGGTCCACACTCTGAGCCAGAGCCAATTAGTTCTAGCCTTAGACTATCCTCCAGGTGTGGCATATTCCATTCATTATGAACTGCATAATTTCAGTGCAGATAAAGGCAATCCTAAAAAAGATTTCAAAAAGGCGATTAAATGTGCTATGTCCCCAAATACCTGTTCCACAGAGAGCAACAGCCAACGGCGTGGTTTTATACACGCAAAGCATCATAGGTATATCTTGTGCTTTGTATGTTTTTGCAAACCTCTTGATTCCTATGCTCTCATACCTACTAAGAGCCATTATGTACACTCCCATTATATCCAGTAGAGAAAGAAATTCCCATATTACATTATAATAATTATAATAAATATGCAATCATTTAAATGAGTGTGAGATATACAAGTTCCTTTACTGACAATGTTACACTGTGTGTTACAGAGTAAACCCTGCTATACCATGAATAACGGGTGTTTTCTGAAGGGAAACAAGAAGGTTTGAATATTAATACACCTACTTTGTGAATCTGCATGCTCATACCAAATGGGGGATATGTTGGTAGATACAAAGGATACACGCTAAGGTATAAGTGACCAATTTCAGCTTAAACTAAGAATCATGCTCATTTTAATATATGTCTGGCCTACAGAATAATTCCAAGAATCATTCCGAGTCAGGACACCTTTTACTTGGGAGGGCGTAGGCCAATCATTTAAGTCTTCACCCAATTGGAATAAACAAAGGGAAAAAAGAAGGAAACAGAGAAAGACAATGAACCGAGAGAATATGCTAACCATCAAGTCCAACAAGCAATCTTTATGCAGAAGCAAGAGAATTACAGTGCCCACATGATGATCCAGCCCCAAGTTGTGGGAAAAGATTCCAGCATCAAGTTCTTTCCTAGTCAATCGGATCCAGTTGATTCAGGGCCCCGCAGAGATGAGAGTTATAATCTAGAGTGCGAAGAGCCCAGAAGTATACAACGATATAGTGAATCAGGCCTACAAAAATAAGTGAACTGATCAATCATCGGAATCCTATGCAAAGAAAATAACGCCCTTCTCACTGCATTGGGCATCCCCAAAAGACAACACATCTCAGCAGCTAGACAGCAAGCACACTGGCTGCCGGTCCGCCAACGCATCCTTTTAAAAACTCCTGCGCTTACTCACAAATGCATCCATCACGCAGCGCCTCCCTACCTCTCTCACAGAGTCATCATTCCCTCCGCCTCCAGACCCACAAGAACACCATACGCCAATCTACTGCCTGTTCCTAGAGTTAAGCATGCTAGAGGTGGGAGTGCTAGCTTCCCCTTCATTGCCTCCAGGCAATGGAACTCTCTCCCACGTGCTCTCAGAGCTGAACCTTCACATCTCGCCTTCTGCAAAAAATTAAAACCAGACTATTTGTTTAAAAACCTCACACACACCACCAATAAGGCCCTTATCCAGCCACCTCAGTATGTCCGTAGACAAACAACTGTATCCTATTGACATTTAATCATGTTATGCATCTCAACATGTAACCCTGTGCTGCACTATCACATGTGTAACCAATCCTGCATATCAATTTTGTTTTTTTTGTGTTTGGTTTGAAAACATTGAAACCTTTTCAAAAATGTTCTTCATTGGCTTTCTTCTATATACATAAAAAAATAGGAAGATAAAACAAAAAACAGAGTAATCACATCCACGTGATAAGATTTTGATCAGCTGTATTCTATTAGATCACAGTCTCTAGTTAATCTTCTCACTTCTTTTGCTTCCAGTCTGTGTTTGTCTGGCCTCCATTCTTCGCATTCAGTGGACTAGTTTATGAGATTAAGGGCCCTCATTACTTCTACCACTGCCGATGTAAGGAGGATTTCCTGGCCCGATATGATCCTATTCCATAGATGCTCAGATGTGAATCTCTCCACATCCCTGGCGAATCTTCCAAGTTTGTCTCTCCTCAGGGCCAGTGTCCCTTCACATTCCATTAGGAGATAATAAAGGGTCTGTTCCATCGAGATGGCAGAAGTTTGGCAGAATGTGACCATTTTGGCGGTCTGGTGTCGAATTGCAAGGATCTCACCTGTGGGCATTAGGTTCAGCCGAATCCTTAGGAAGCTGTTCCCAACCTTGTGATCAGGGTATTTCACCAGGTATTTTAGATTGAGACCTAATTTTTTGTCAACTTTCAAAAGGTGTTTTTTGGGACAGAGTTTGGGACTTTTGATGTTGTTTCGATCCAGTGTGTTAGTTCCAACTCTCTCTTCATCCTTAAAGGGTTGGTAACAAGAGTGTCTCGATCTAATATTGTTCTTGCCAAAATGGACTCCACTTTTTCTTTTAATCTTCTCAGAAGTCTAGATTTTGGTTTGTCAAACATTTTCTGAATGTCCCCATATAGAGACTTCTTCCTGGGGTTTATGATTTCTCTGTATAATGAGACTAACTTACATTCCGCCAGGCATTCTAATGATTTGAGCCCTAGTTCAAACCGCAGGTTCCACCCGGGGTACTTGATGGTAGATTGATGGCCTCTTTCCATATTCTGCCTTCAATTTTGGACCAGTTTTGGTTCCACAGATAAGGTTTGACCTCTAGGCCATAAAGCAAGATGGGAACCACTTTCATTGTATAGTACTTGATCAGAGGCAATATGGAAAATTTGCAGTATTTGTTATTAATTATTTTCATTTGTGGAACCAATTTCTACATTTTATTTAGAATGTCCAACTCCAATTTGGAGCCCTAGGCTTGGCAAAGATCTTATACCCCAGATAAGTTAAGTCCTCTACTTGGGGGAAGCTCTGGCCATTCAATGTCCAGTTTTTAAATGTGGTTTTCTTTAATGGATGTTTAAAAGTCAGAATATTTTATTTCCCAGGGTTTATAACCAACCCGTTCAGAGTGGCGTACTCTCCTAATTTTGTCAAGAGTCTTGGCAGACCTATAGCCGTCTTGTCCAATAAGACGATATCATCTGCATAGGCCAGCCAGAATATTTTCCTCCCATTTACTTCTGGACTGGCCAGGGCTGACAACTCTAGGAAGTCTCCCAGGTCTGAGAGAAATAGGTTGAAGAATAGTGGTGCGCCTAGGCACCCCTGCCTTACTCCCCTTTTAACCTGAACTGGCTCTGAGAGGCAACCCTGTTCGTCTAGGCGGACCCTTACCGTAGTACCACTGTGTAATTCCATCAACATTGACAGCAGGCTTTCTGGTATTCCTTTTGCTCTGAGTTTAGCCCAGAGTATTGCTCTATCAATTTGGTCGGAAGCCTTGGATAAGTCTATCCATGCACCATAAACTGGTGCTCCCCCTTTTTCTGTAGCTGTTTCACTTGCCAGGCTCAGGATCAAACCGTTTAATGATGTTGAAAGGACTCGCCTGAAGCCTGTTTAGAAGAGGAAAATAACTCCCTCATGTTCCACCCAGATATTCAACTCATTTAGCAACAATTTCATGAAGATTTTGCTCTCATTGTCCAAGAAGGCAATAGGTTGATAGTTCTCCGGCTTTGTCCTATTGCCACCCTTAAAGAATGGAATGATGAGAGCTGGTTTCCATGATGGGGGAACTGTCTTTGTCCTCAGTATCTCCTCATAGAGTTGTTTTAGGAATTTGGACCATAGCAATACCTCGTTTTTCAGGACTTGATATGTAAGACCATTAGGGCCGGCTGCTTTGTAAGATGATGAATTGGAGATTATTTCTGCAATGTCGTCTTCCTTAATCGCCAACTTCCACTCCAGGTTTCGTGGTCTTAGCTCTTCTGTGCCTTGCGGTTTCTTAAAGATTTCTGAGAGATATTGTACCCAGATCTCCTCTGGGACCAGGTTGCAGAAGGTACTGTGTGACTGTGAATCTAGGTCTCCCATTACTGACCGAATCCTGCATATCTAAACTCATGTATGGGCTAATGTAACCTAGCCACTTATCCTGTAAACTATCTAAATCATTTTCTTGTAACAGCACTGCGATACCTTCAGGCTGTTTGCACTTTCTATAACTGCAAACAAATAAATAAAAATAAATAAATATGCAAAGAAAGAAAAACGCCATTTTAAAAACAAACATGATAGCTGCAGCTTGCGCACAGCATCTAAAAAACACATGTGCACGGAAATGTGCAATGTTTACAGCCCATCTATAATCTGAATGTTTGCCTTAAGTAAATGAGAAGGCCCAAGATGCAAATGTACTAGTACCAGAAAATATCCTGCAACTTTTATTAAAATGGAAACAGTCCAATCTAAGATGAAAAGCACAGCATTTTATAGAAAAGGAAAATTGGAATTGGACCTTGCATTGTGTTTATTTCCTTACAGGATTACAAATCAGTATTTTGAACCTACAGATGTGGAAAACACATTGTGAAAGGAGTGTAGTTGCAAAAAAAAGAAGGTTAATATGTTGGCAATGGAAACGGAAAACCGAAGGGGAAACGAAAATGTAACATTAAAAGCTGCAATTGTAAATTAAACCAACCTGAATGAAGCTAGGCATGAACTAGCAAATGGTATTCCAACTCACAACCCCCCCAGCAGCAATAACAGGACTGAGGGATGATTTGCCTTCCCACAAGAAAATTAAACTCAAGGCTTTAGAAAGTGAATAAAAAAATGTGATGATTGCCTTGAGTTGATTCTTAGGATGTCAGGCCCTGCTTACATATGTCTCTGAGCTTGGGCTTAAATCCTTAAATATACATTGAATTTACTCCGAGCAGCCATAAGTCGTGGTCTCCTCTCATTGGAAATATTCAAAGAGATGGGGGTCTAAAGTCATTAATGGCCCTGCCAGCTCAAATACAAAGAACATTCACCATGACAACAGCATTCCCAGGAGTCACAAATTCCTCAACTCTGACCTGAAAGGAACTCACATGTGAGGTGCTGTTACTGGGCAGAGACATTAGTTGCCATGTAATATCTTGTAAATAAAAAACAAATGCAAGTTACAATGAGAATCCTATTTCTATTGATAACTTTTGAAGTGAACTTCATAGAGACTTATTTTTTTTAAAAAACCATTCAGCTGGATAAGTCCTATGAGCTGGATAGAAAACCGTTCTTTTTCATACTGTGTTAATTATGAATATTAGGTGAATGTGGAAATCTACGTGCAGAAATAAGCATGTTAGTGATCTATATATCCGAGCATTTGTGCCGGTGTGCCTGCTATCATGAGATGGAAATTGAATTTTTGTAAAAAAGTATGAGTTAGAAAAGGACAATAATCTATAACAAAAACAGCCTTTGTCGTACCGAGATGAAAATTGCATTTGATTATCCTAAGTGAAAGAAATCTGATTAACCGATTAGTAACATGATCAAATGTGTGGAATATGCTTTTATAGAAAGTTACACATGTTTAATGCAGAAATCTCTAAGATGATATCACATCATATGGGAGGGAAATAGGGTTTGGAAGTTACTCCCATCAGACTGCTCTCTTCATTAATATGCCCAATGACTATGGATGGGTTGGTTTAGTGTGATGTCACTTTTGTAACACTGTTGTCCAATCACATACATTGACCGATTAGATTAGAGAAATTATAAACACCACAAAAAGTTTCTGCTCCATACAAGTTCAAACCCAGAGATTATGGACACATACAATCACTCACTCACTTACTGATGGAGAGGAAGATGCAGAGAAAGGAGACTCGATAACAGAAAGGAGAATGGAATAGACTGCCTTCCTTTTTGGACTTGTTTTTATGGATTGCAAGCACAGCACTGTACAAGAGACCTTCCTGGACTTAAATACCCAGGCCTTCTTCAGTGAAAAGACAGCAGACAAATCCCAATAAAGAAAGAGGGAGGCCAGACTGTGCAGGGAAGCTGACCCCATCTTGCTAGCTGATGTCCACCTGTGTCTAGTGGGGAAGAATTGAACCAGCCCTTAAGAGGGTGCCTACCTGTCTGTGAGGCAGCCAAAAGAACCTCTGATATAAGTATAATATAATGGGGTCATATTCCTGAGGGAAGCGATACTCTAAAGGGAAAAAAGATTAAACCTTGGCCCCTGTCATTTTTAAGTACTGAAGTGGAGGGGTATATAAATGGACCGTACATCCTGGAAAATAAGCAAATATTTTAGAAGTGTATATGCTTCTGAAATTATGGATACATTTGATGAAATGGATCCTATGGTGTGTATACTGGGAGATCCTTGACTCCTTTTCTGTTCAATGTACACACACAGAAGAGCATAGGACATCTCACTGTGTGCATACGTAGAAAAATAAAATAATTTAAGTAATTTCCTGGTTACATCACTCAGCAGAGTTCTGTTACTGGTACTGATCCATTGAAAAAAAGGGGGAAAGGGTTATTAACTGCCATCTATTTTCCCGACTTTGAGTTGCATATTGAAAATAAGAAATGTACACCCTTACACATGAATGCAATAGGAACACCACTGACGGGAATCTAGTAAACATGTATTTTCAGCATACATTTTCCTTTTCACAAGTAACTTACATGCAGGAGTGTTAAGAAGTGTGTTTCAACAGAGTTTTCTAGAACGCTGTTTAAGATTCTGGCATTGTGAGGAAAGTGGGGCTTGGTAGAATCCGGCAAGGCTGTTTTCGGGCCACGGTACCCAGAAGACTTCAGTTACCATGATTTCATGGGGTTTGGAGTGCATGTATACGCACGCGGTATTGCTCTATATAAACTCCTCCCCCACCCGTGCTGCTTGTTGGTGATTTTGGCATTTGCAGGCACGTGCCAGAGGAGAGCAGGACGGCGTACTGGAGTACCCGGACACTGATGGTGAGGGGGGGTGAGAAGCAGAGTGGAAGGTATGGAGGAGGAGTCGCTGCTCTCTCCTTCTCCCTCATGACAGGCACAGCAGGCATCACGGAGACCGCAGCCTCGCCGGCTCAAAGCAGGAGCTTCATTGCCTGGGGAGGTGTTGTCCGCCCCTCCCCCCTCCCCCCGAGGTCTCATTTAAGTGCATTGCTGGGCTTGTCTGTCAAAGGGAGCTGAATAGGAAATGAGACCATGGTGCTTGAGTATCATACTTGTGAGGAACGCTACTTTTATACAATGAACGCTAATCAGTGAGAGCTGTGTGGGAAGCATTGGATGTTTTGCAGGAACACTTTGTGTGTGCACTTTGGTTTTCACGGCATGCTATGTTTGTTTGTTGCTGTTTGCTCACGACGGCTCATGGAAAGACATGCAGACCACATGCTTAGTCTTTGTTTGACACACTATGGAAGCAACCCCTGGTGGAAAGCATTGGGAGTCTAAGGGAAGGAGGGGGGTATGTTGTCAGTCTATGTTAACGGCTAATGTCATGATTTGCTTTTTCCTGTCTCATATTCTGTGCTACTGTGTGTTCAGGAGTCTCCTGGATGCTATGTGCTTATGATAGTGGCTCTTACCAGGGAATTAATGGTTTGAAGGTATAGATACTATGAGGACATATTCCTAACTGTGAAGGATGATGTCCTGTTGAGTAGGAGGGAGGTCAGGAGGCAAAGAAACCCAAACTAAGAGGGTTACTATTGTTGCTTATGTTTCATGTTGTTGGTGATTTTCCCTTTTCAACCCCTGTACCCATCCATTTAAAAAACCCTAACCCTCTCTCCGGTTAATCTAAACACCCCCTTCCCTATCCTCAACTTCTCCCTAACCCTCTTCCCCCCATTGGCTTTCGCGAGGTTACCTATTAGTAAAAATCAGGAGCCCGTGCCAACCAAGGCGGGAGGGGTCAACTACATTTGGCTTCTGTGGTCAGGAAGGTGTTACGAGATACTCCAGTGGTGTGACAGGCATGTCCACTGATTGGGGGGAGGGAAATGGTCATTTGTAATGAATAAGAAGTAGAAAAATGTAGAAAGGCAGAGATGTTCTTATTTAATTTGGTTTTCTAAAAAATTATAATTTTATCCCAAACTATCATTCAATGTTCAAACCATGGGGGAAACGTGTTCCGGATAATTCAAATGCACATATGGTAATGGGTGTGTTCTAAAAGTATACTTTCAAAATAATGCCATTTTGACCCTTGATGTTGGAATTTAATAAATGCATAATTTGTGCATACTGAAATTGATGCAATTTATTTCTATGTAATTAATAAATAGAACTTCTGTGCAACCCTGCTAACTTTTTATCCCGAAAGAGGAGCCTATTGGGATTCAATATTATGGCATTAAGACCCGAGTCAGTGGGCCAATACCGCCCCAGGTAATGCCCCCAGGCTGTAGTTATCGAAGCCCCGGGGGCAGTACCGTGGGTGGTATAGGCCAGCCGCCGAGGGTCTTATTGCCATTAGTACCCCGGCCCGTTAGACCGGGCTACTAATGGCATTTTTTTTAAAAAAAGAAAAAAAAGAAAAGTGAAAAAAATGGCCGCCGGGAAATGGAAAACGTAGTCCGTTTTCCCTTTCCATGGTGGCCATCGGGAGTGGACGCGCTAGGAACAGAAGTGTTTCCAGCACGTTCGCTCCCAAGACAAGAAGAAAAAAGAAGGTAAGTGCGGTTGGGAGGGTGGAAGGGAGGGGAGGAGGGGAGGGAAAAGGAAAAGAAAAAAATGAAAACGTACCGCCGTCTCCGGCGGGGGACGATGGAAGCCTCCAGCCGTGTGGATGCTTGGAGTGGGGCTGGCCCCATTCCGAGTTTCCACATGGCTGGTGGCTTCCATCGTCCGCCGCCGGAGACCAAGGGATAGAAGGTAAATGGGGTGGGGAGGGCAGGGAGGTGGGAGGAGGGAGGAAAGGGAAAAGAAAAGTCTTACCTAAATCCCCGGCGGGGGACGAAGGCAGCCTCCAGCCATGGGGAGGCTCGGAGCGGGGATTGCCCCGTTTCAAGCCTCCTCATTGGCTGAGGGGCTGCCACACCCCTTGCCGGGAACAGAGTACCCGGCACGCGCAGGACACGCCGGTGTACAAGGAAATACTGTGTGGTATGGCTCGCAAAAGAGCCGAGTACTAATATTAAATTGGAAGGGGGGTCATATAAAGTACTTTATTCAATAAAAATTGTGCGCGCCTGTTATGGGGTGGGATCGCCTGATTAAAACATCATACAAAACCCCAGGCGGGTGCACAATGAGAAGAAAGAGATAATAATTGACCACTGACAGTAACTACCTCTGCACAAGTGCGAACTAACTAACTTCCCTAGGATTTCATATGCATAAGCCCAATTTGTGCAGAAGGCTGAGTCCCACAGGCAATACAAATGGGATGGTCTGGATTGAAATGTTATTTAATCCAATGAAAACCATAGTCAGAAAATCTATCTAAAGAGCTTTTATTTCACACCATATAGAAGGCCCGGTTGAAATTATTATATGAACATTTTTCTAAATAAGGACCATATCAGCATTTCTATATAAAACAAAACATCATTTGAGGTTTTCCAATCACTTTGTTGCTTGTTAATTAATGGAAACCCAATGCACACAACTAACAGAAAATAAGGTGTTTTGATCAAATAATTAAAATGTAACCCAATGGCTTATTACTTTGCATCGTTGTATGATGCACACAAAGTCAGCAATGTACCTATGTTTAATTGTCATTGTGTTGAAATTAGCACACGTTTTCTAGATCCGAACAGGCTATAAGTGCTCCTGTGAGTGCTGCAACATATCATTCTGAATTCAGTAAAGATATCTGACGAAAGCATTATTCAGAAACGTTATTATGGCATTAAGACCCGAGGCGGCGGGCCAATAACGCCCCAGTTAATGCACACGAGGCCGTAGTTACAGGCCTGAGCGTAGAAAGGGCCTTAACGAAGCCCCTGGGCCTTACCGTGGGTGGTATTGGCCTGCCGCCTCGGGTCTTATTGCCATTAGTACCCCGGCCCGTTAGACTGGGGTACCAATGGCATTTTTTTCTGTTTCGAAACAGAAACAGAAAAAAAAGTGAAAAAAATGGCCACCGGGAAAGGGAAAACATAGTCCATTTTCCCCTTCCATGGCGGCCATCGGGAGTGGACGCACTGGGTACAGAAGTGTTTCCAGCGCGTTTGCTCCCAAGACAAGAAGAAAAAAGAAGGTAAATTGGGTTGGGAGGGCCGAAGGGAGGGGAGGGAAAGGAAAAAAAAAAGACAAACAAACGTAACACGGTCTCCGGCGGGGGACGATGGAAGCCACACGGCTGGAGGCTTCCATCCCGCTCTGAGTCTCCACACGGCTGGAGGCTTCCATCGTCCCCGGCTGGAGACCAAGGGATAGAAGGTAAGTGGGGTGGGAAGGGCAGGTAGGTGGGAGGAGGGAGGAAAGGAAAAAAAAAAGTCTTACCTGAGTCCCTGGTGGGAGACGAAGGCAGCCACCAGCCATGGGGAAGCTCGGAGCGGGGATTGCCCCGTTTCGAGCCTCCTCATTGGCTGAGGGGCTGCCACGCCCCTCCCCGGGGACAGAGTACCCGGCACGCGCAGGACGCACCGGTTTACAAGGGAATATGTGTGGTATGGCTCGCAAAAGAGCCAATCCACATGTTGTATTCGCGGTGCGCTGTGCGTGCCGGGTAATGATCATTTATATTTTTATCTGAAAGAATAAGAGGTGATGTTCAATTCAAATGCCATTTCTAGAACAGGTTGCTTGTCCATTCTAAGAAGTGACATTTTAGCAGGTAAGCAGTATTGTAATGTGTTGTTCTATTGATAAAGTATTTTTTTAAAAGGGAAATAAAATATTTGGATCTGGGTTGTAGGGTCTATATAATTTATATAGTGGATGATTTTTTTATAAAATACATAACCAATACAACTGCAAAGAAGGTTCTAAAAATGTCAAACAGTAATAACACGGTGGTGATCACATGTCTAACAGGCATTTATCTTGTATCATTTATAAAAGGCATCACACAACAAACAATTTAGGCATGGATAGTAAAGTAGTGTCTTTTTATCGACAAACACAGAACGATGACACACAGGGCAGAAGTGGAGGGGCTAGGCAGATGGATGAGAAACAGATAGGGGGACATGAGGTGCAAGAGGATTAGTTGAGATAGACATGGGCAAGATTCATGAAAGTGTTTTATAATGGCGTAATCCCATAGGAAAACTTTCCATGAATAAGGCCCATAATGATTATTGAACAGGACCCATATATCTCATCACATAGTTCGGGGGAGCCTATTCCCTACGTATTACCTTTTTTCTCCCAGTTAGACACAGAAATTGCATATAGTCCCAATCCAGTCACAGCATGAAGGTATCCTAGTAGATTCCCACATTTACAAGCTCTTATTAAGGCACGACAAACTGAATAAATGCTATCATGAGGAATATTCAACTCGGAAGGGAACACTCCCAAAATAGACAGGGTAGTCTCCCTTGGGATTACTCATCGATTTCCACCTGATCCAGAGCCTCCACCCAGAATACTGCTACATGACTTCAGACTCAGAACATGTGATCATCCATGCCCATTCCCTTCATGCAAGTGCATCATGTGACCGAATTACCCAAATTGCTCTGGGTCCCCTTCATCCGGTTCAATAAAAGTGAAAGAGTGTTTTTGTTGGGTTAACCTAAGGATTTGATCTACTTTCATGGTTTTTATATTGGAGCAAGTTTCAGAACAATATTTACCATCAATATGTGTTACTAGTTGCACTTCCCAATCAGAGAGATCTTTGTCTCTGAGTGTTTAAATCACGTGTTTTTCATATAACAGACCATATAGGGTCGATGCAGAGAGGGCGTCTGACAATAATAAGGTCAACAGGGAGGGCAGGTTGCTGAACGATTAATATATTACAGTGCTTGCAGTAGCAGCCCTGTAGTTATGGGTAAGTTGCCAAACCCATAGGAAGAGCACTTTTTGGGCGGCTTATAACTTCGCCCCCCCCCCGGAACAATCCTCATGAAACTTTGCAAACAAAGTATATGGCCCCATCGCATCGATCCCGCAAAGTTTGGTGAGGTATTGTCAAGGGGGGGCAAAGTTATAGTGGGTCCCAAAATGTCTGGGGTTTCCCATAGACACAATGGAAAAAAATGTTTTGCTCAAGCCTACAGCCCAAACCGCTGCAGAGATTTTCACCAGGACCGGCGGCTTGATCCCCAAAGCATGCTTTTGTAAATAGGATGTAAATCCGTCCAGAAGTTTTTTTTTAAAGGACATTAAAGTAGGTCAAAACTAATTTGTGATATCTGGGATCAGTCCGTGGACCCACTTCCCTGTTCAGTCCGCAGACGGGCCTCCGATTGGCCCAGAAGACGACTTGAGGTCCGTGGACATCGGGCGCACCTTCTGTTTGGTCAATATCTAATGTGAGGTGCGTCATATTTTTGGAGGCGCCACCATGTTGGATTTGTGGACAGGTGCCGGTGTCCGCAAACAACACTGTAAAACATATTAAAGGACACAGCATTGCACTTGTCAAACGTATCAAACAATCTCTGGGGAGTTGAGGGGTGAAGAGGATGGGATGGTATATGGCCATAAAAAGCCAAAAAAACAGGTATATTTCTTATCTGATGTCCGCGAACAGTCCGGCACTGTCCTGTGATGTTCACGAAGGTATTAGATGTTTGGGGGAATCTATACTTATTTGTGCATTAGAGGGTTGGTTGAAAAGCAGTTTTTGGATGGCTTATAACTTTGGCGCCACTCAATGAATTTGCATGAAACTTTGGAATTCCATTCTAGACCTGATTCTGAATGGTCTTGGAAAGTGTGGTGCTGGTGGGTCCCAAAATATTGTAAAGGGATATAAATGTGGTGCCATTTGATGAATGTGCACCAAAGTTTGCAAATAATTTCCAGATCTAGATATATATGTGTTTACAAAGTTTGGTGGGATTTTGTTAGGAGTGGACAAAATTAAAGGGGGGTCTCAAAATATTGTAAAGGCTTATAAATGTGGTGCCATTTGGTGAATCTGCCCACAGATTTGCAAAGAGATTTTGGATCTAGATATAAATGTTCCTGCAACGTTTGGTGGTTTTGGAAAAAGGGGGCTAAATTAAAGTGGGGTCTCAACATTCTTAGATGGCTTATAACTTTGTTGCTGTTTGACGAATGTAGACAACAGTTTTCAGAAAGAGTAGAGATCCACCCTTGAATGTTTGTGCAAAGTCAGAATGGATTTGGTCAAGTGGGGGCTAAGTTATATGACTATGGTATGTACGTACATTTTGACCCTTTTGAAAAAATAAAACGTGGGTGGATTTCCAGCAAATTCGTGTAAGGAGCATTGGCAAGGACCTGAAAGCATGGTTTTGCAAATGTGTGTGTGTTTTATTTTTTGACAAGTGTCATAATGTAGGTACAAAAAATAGTGATATACCTCTGGTGACTGAGGTATAGCCTGTGGCCATGGGCAGTGCCCAGATTGTTTGGGTCATGGCATAAGGTCATGACCTGGACAATCTGTCTACTGGCCATGACCACGAGGGAAGGCCAATGGGGAAAAAGTGACCATGTCCAACAGGGACCGCTATGTGGTAATGTTTTTTTAAATGGATTTGAAAGGGAAACAGTGCTTGTTGTAATATGGTCATAGGGTTCTCTCTTCGCATTCTGCAGGCAACTTTGGAAAGGGAAGAGGGGCTCTGTACGGAGCCCCACCTTCCCTTTCCATGGTGGCCGTCCTGGAAAAGGATTTTCCTTCCTACAGCGGGATGCTGCGTGCGTCCCGGTGTAAGAAGAAAAATCCTTATTTTAAGCACCCCGGGTTACCGGTTTGGTAACCTGGGGTGGTAAGGGCCTTCATCCCCCATTGCAGGGGCTGGAACGGGGGATAATGGTCCAGACCCTTGTTTTTTCCGCCCTTGGTTAGCTTAGGCCGATAACTTGGGCTGGCGGGCCGTTATCCCCCATTCCAGTCCCTAGAATGGGGGATGAATGCCACATTATTCCCATTAGCATAACACAAAATGTTAATGGAAATCTTGGACAATCTTATTGAGTCTATGTACTTTTACTGAGAAATGTAAAGTACATGGAGTCTATAAGATTATTTTTTTTAGTTGTATTAAATAACTGTTGAAAGGAACCTGTTTTTGTATTTTTTTAATTTTTTTAATTTTTTTGCAGGAGAGGTTAGAACGTAAGGTGGTGAGGTAAATGAGGGAAGAGGCACCAAGAACTAATATGGAGGGACAGGTGAACAAGGGAAGATGTTGCGCATGTGTTGCTACTAAGATAGGGGGCAGTGTTTCTCATGCTCCTTGATTACAGCTCCAAAAGCACTTCGAAATTGCTCCCACCTGCAGAGTGGTATGTCGCAGTATATACAGAGGATTGTTGTCTTTGAAAGATATGGATCAACAGCCTCTTTTATTGCTTGCAAGGTAGCTGGTGGGATCTTGTGTCCCACGGAAGTAGGCTGTGTGGTTACAGTATTGGTTGAGGAAGACGAGGTGGAGGAAGACATCCTACTACTTGTTAAGAAAGGAACAGCCTTTCTGAGAGCATTGCAGTGGGTGGAATGGGTGTGGCAGCGCAAGGCTCAACATAGATGCCGCTACCATTGGCAAGCCGAAACGTGTCTTTAGTGCCCATCCTTTTGAACAAACTCATACGAGCACTGATCCAGAATGTTTAGATTTAGAAACATGCACGTTGGTAGATTAGAAACATGATCATGTACTGATCGTGGAACAGAACAGATAATTAATCAGGAATAGCTATCCTGATACTGTACAAAGTAATAAAAAAGCCTACTACATAGAAACACTCATGATTTTCCTGATTCAAATCTATGTGTTTCTTATGCTTCAAAACTTTAAGAACCCTTTTTTTGTTTATCTGTACACTTTGTATTGGTATATATATGTAATTGTGATAACCTAATTATTTGTTGTCTTTGTGGCTTCAATCTTTAGAAATTGTCATTGTAGTATGTATTTGTGATTATTTATTGCATTATTATTAAATGGTGACAAACTCCAGACATCTTTCTATGTTTTCTTACTTGTGACCTTTTTTGAGCTCCGAACAGTTCTTGATGAATTACAATGAACAATGACAGAAAATTGTGCTGCTTGTAATGTGGATTCTCTTTTTTTTTTGTCCAACATTGTATACTGCCCCGAATCCACAACGACACCAAGAGGCGACCCTATATTTTGTGTATCAGAAGGTGGCAAATGGCAGAGGTTTAAAGTGAAACTTTGTAAATTGTACAAAAACGTTGCTATATTAGGGTAATTATGATATTTGTAAATTGTAGGAAATTAGCATTCACTGGTAAAAACCCATGAAATTCACTGAAAAAACGTTGTTAAAGGGACGTTATGGTTAAGTTGCACTAATAGAAACCTATGAAATTAAATTAAAAAACTTTTTTTAATGGACCTGTTTACATGGTAAGAAGTAAAACCGAAAAACCTCTGAAATTCCTCAGTTATAGTAAGCTAAGCAACCATAACTCGCGTTCCACCATGCACTGCTAAGATTAACACCCAGGACATAAAAGATGAAATCACAAATGTCTTTGATGATATCACTGATGACATCACATATGAAATTAATTTTGATGAAAAGTCCCTACAAGGGGTTGTGTTTATAATGTTGGTAACAAGATGTGAGGGGTGATCGGGAGACCTATCATGAACTACTTAATCTATTAAAGAATGTACTCATCTAAACAAAACATTATATTGGAGTGTTGTTAATACAGGAAGCTAATTATACATAAACTTAGGTAATAGCTGCAGCATTCACCGTAGAAGTACAATATTTATAATCTTGTAATTTTGAATAGTAAAATAATTAATGCTACCTTATCAGAGTTTTGAGTAATATTAAACATGTAATAACTAGCTAGGAATTCAAGACTTACTACACACGTGTGCTAGTACAAACAATACATATGAAGACTCACAATGCCTACAAATCAGAGGCACATACAGGGAAACTAAAGTAAGGAAGAAAGAAACAGCATGTTAATGACATTAAAGTCTTTCTTCATGTATACAAATAAATTGTGTGTTTGAGACCTGCTTATTGCCCCATGTATGTGCACTATGAGGTGTGACCAAACCCTAAGGAAAGTGCTTAAAGAGCATACAACAAGGTTAACGTGTAGACATATAGCACCTTTTGAATATTTATATTCTGACCGTCAGTGAACAAAAGCACCTGGCCTAGATATGTCAGTGAACAAAAACAAGTGGCACAGATATGTGATGTCATCAATGACATTTGTGATGTAATCTTTGATGTCCTGGGTGTTAATCTTAGCAGTGCACGTTGGTGGCGCAGGTTATGGTTGCTTAGCTTACAATAACTGGTGAATGTCTGAGGTTTTTTGGTTTTACTTGCAGCCATAACGTCCCTTCAACAAAATGTGTTCATTGATATTCATAGGTTTTTATTAGTGAAACGTAACCATAATGTCCCTTTAACAAAGTTCTTTTCAGTGAATTTCATAGGTTTTTATTAGTGCAACTTAACCATAACATCATTTTAACAAAGTAATTTCAGTATATAGTTTGTTTATTCATAATGCGCACCTAACCCGGAGGTAACAGGGTGCAACAGTAAGAAAATGCAAAGCTTACAGGTTACGGGTAATTTCCAAAATGACACAAGCATGTATAGATACAGTCATAGGGATATATAAAATACTCAGTTTATATACACGTCAGACCTATACAGTACAATTAGCAAGGCTAGGCAACGTCAAAGACGTAGAGGGTGTAGAGTGTAGTCAGGGCAGTGAAGAAGGACCATCTAACCTATAGTCAGATTGAGATGGGTAATATATCTTTTTCTGAAATGTGCGTAGGGTTGGTCAGCTCTTAGCTCATGTGGCAGGGAGTTCCATAGTTTGCCCGCCTTTACGGGAAAATATTTACCGCCAATCTTGGTGAGTCTGAATCTCGGTGTCACCAGGCGGTTAGTGTTTCCGTTTCTTGTAGGCCTTCTAGAGGCTCTTCTCGTCAGTGTGTCTGTTAAATAACTGGGAGCAGCGTTGTTTAAGGCTTTGTGAGTCAAGGACGCCATTTTTAACTGAATTCTGTTATGAGTGGAGAGCCACTTGTATTGCTGTCTAGTAGAGGTAATATGAGTCCTTTTATTCATACCTAGTGCCGCTCTTAGAGCATTATTTTGCAGAATTTGTAGTCTCTGAATGATGGCTTTGTTGGCCCCACTGTAAAGAGCATTGCAGTAATCCAGTCTAGAGAGTATTAGTGCTCTAGCCAGGATAATGCAACTTTCGTTAGTAAGGAATGGCTTACCCGCTCTAATACGCTTACATGTGTAGGCAGTGGTAGAGGCCAGAGATTTCAATTGTTCGTCAAAGGACATGGTGGAATCGAGGTAAAAGCCTAAGGTTTTTACCTCCTTGGATACCTTAATAATATTTCCATCAATGGTAAATGAGGCATATTTGTGTCCTAATTTGTTTATGTTAGAGTGAGTGCCTAGGATTATCAGCTCTGTCTCGTCATCGCCATCCATGCCTGAACGATGAGGTATACCCTATTCACCTGCGCCAAGTCCTTGCCATGATCCCCAGAAAGCGGGAGGAGAATCTGTGTATCATCTGCATAGTTAATATAGGTGATACCCAGAAGGTCCAGATCATCAAACAAGGGTTTGGTGAATATTGTATAGAGTCGGGGATACACAGGAGCCCTGAGGTACACCACATAAGATCGGAGAGGGGTCTGCAGCTGCTGATGGGGAGAACACCCTCATAGTTCTCTCAATCAGGAAGGATTCTATCCATTTGATGGCCTCAGTGGAGAAGTGGTCTGCTGAGTCCAGGTGCCTACAAAGGACCCTGTGGTCAACCAGGTCAAATGCAGCTGAGAGATCAAGAAGTAAGGGCAGTGCTGTCTTCCTTTTGTCAAGTCAATCAAGACAGTTTCCGTCCCATGTAGGGGGCAGAAGACAGATTGTCTTACCCCTAAAGGTTTATGTGACTCAAGATATTTTTGGATCTGTGTATATGCGATTTTGTCAAGAATTTTTAACAGACATGGTACCGTCGTGATAGGGCGGTAGTTAGTTGCAATAAGTCGGTCTATGGTTTGATTATTTAGGAGTGAGAGAACCCAAGCTTGTTTTAAGTTGGCAGGGATGGTGCCAGAGCAGAATGAGGCATTGACGAATTTAGAGATAAATGGGGAGAGGTCTCTGGCAGCGTCTTTTATGATCTGTGCTGGACAGATATCTCCTTTGCGATTGGATGGCTTAAGGGATAGAATTGTTTTTTCAACCTCTAGAACAGATATTTTGGTGAAGCGGAATCTATTGGTCTCGGCAGTTGATATATCACTAGGTGGCATAGTATTGGCAGAGTATGATAAGTACAGAGAGTCTTTCTTTGAATTTATTTTATTTTGGAGAGTGTTGATTTTATTGGCTAAGGCTTGTTGGATATCTGAGCACCATGATTTATTTTTGTAACATATGTCAGGTGTAGAGATCAGGGATTCAAGTTCTTTTAGTATGGTGAAGAGTTCCTTCATACTAGAATTAGAATTGGCAATGCATTCATTATAGGAGTTACATTTTGCTAGACATACTTCATTTTTGTAGTGCGCAGAAGTCGTTGTTATAATATTTTTATTCTCAATTGAGGGGCATAGACTCCAGGCAGTTTCGCACTTTCTCTCTTTCTCTTCAGTAGGCAAAGGTACTTTAGTTGGGGGGTGAACCACTTGTTAAGGTGGGCTTTAGCCTTACTTACTCTTAATTTAAGTGGAGCGATTTTGTCCAGTGTAGTAAGCATGATTTTATTATATTCATGCACCAGGGTATTAGGGTCAAGGTTATCTGGCAGTGCGTTTAAAGTAGGGAGGATAGCAGGAATCACTTTGTCTATAGTGATGTTTTTTGTATTTCTAGTTAGACAGGGTGGAGCCTTATGTGAGGTAGTCTGTTGAGGTTTGGTAGTAGATAATGTGAAGGTCACCAGGGAGTGGTCAGTCCAAGGTTGAGGTATGATAGCGGTGATGGTGCTCATGCAATTGTAATCGGCTATCCAATCTGGGGTCCTACCCTTTATATGGGCAGGTAGATTCACTTTTTGCGACAGGCCGAAAGAGTTTAAGGTATTGGCTATGTCTGATGCATGCTTGTCAGCGGGATCATTAAATCCTAAATTGAAATCGCCTAGCAGCAGTAATTGGGAAATAGGTTTAAGGTTGGATGCGAGTATACTATGCAGGTCTTCGTCAAATGATCCAAGGGGTCCTGGGGTTCTGTAATTTAGGTGCGTGGGAAGGGATTGGGAGTTGTTAAGGGGAAGTTTTGCTGTAAGAATTTCACATGAGTGTACCATTAAAGGTGGGGCTAGTCTCAGTGATAGTCTCTCTCTCGATATAATAGCAATTCCTCCTCCTCGTGTTCCATCTCTATCTTGTCTGGAGATGGTATAACCATCTGGTATAGCTAGCGATAGTGCAGGTCCTGCGGCATTATGTAGCCAGGACTCTGTTATAGCGAGGAAGTCCAAGTTTCCTTCTGTGATTAGATCAGCTATATCTATGGCATGGGCAACAAGAGATCTCGCATTTAGAAGAGCCCCCTTGAGGGGAGGATCCTCTTTTTTAGTTGGGGTCTGGGAGGGAATGGGACTGTTAGGGACCCTAGGCTTAGGATCAGCTGTCCTAGTCTGGTTCACAGTAGCACGAGGATCCGATGTAAGTGTAGTATTCATATTCGTACTGTAGTGGCACTTTTTTCTCTTGTTGGAAGGTGGTTGAGATCTTGTGGGTGGTTCATACAGTTTAGAGAGTCTGGCACGAAGTTTAAGATTTCTATTAGTTGTGGTACATGGGATAGTAGTATAATTTCCTGAACCCATATCGTGCAGATATTTGGGAGGGTCAGGGCTATAGTTGTTTGAGGTCATGTTCTGTTGCCTGTATAGGGCTATTTCTAGTGTGCCTGTTGGGGTCTCATAGAGATGGTTTAGCGTATTAGTAATAAGGATTATAGTAGCAACTAAGGTATAAAGGGTGACCATACTGAGGCTGACTATATACTCACTGCACTAGTGAGTAGTAGGGCGTAGAAGCTGGGTACATATATAGCGTGTTAAAGCCTAGTAGTCTAAATACAACGTCCACTGTTAGGCTATAGCAATAGGCTAAGTGCGGAATTTAGCTATTATGGCACAGTAGATTTAGTGAAGTTCAAATGTTCAGGGCGCAACAGTAGACTAGATGCTAACTTCAATCTTAAGGCACAGCGGGTTAAATGTAATATTCAACTGTTGAGGCTCATTGGACTAGGTACGGAATTCAAATGTTAGGGCACAACACTCATCTAGATGCTAAGATCCGAGTTAATGCACACAGTAAATTAGATGCAGAAATCAAGTATTAAGCACAATAGGCTAAATGCAGAATTCAATTGTTAAGGCACAATAAGTTAGGTACGGAGTTCAAATGTTATGGCACAGCACTCAACTGGATGCTAAATTCAATGTTAGGGCATAACAGTAGATTTAGTGTCAAAATTCAGGTAATAAGGCACAATGGGCTGGGTGCAGAATTCGAAAGTTAAAGCATAGCGGTCTGGAAGCAGAACTCTGTTAGTGGTATGCTAAGATGATACGCGCACTAGGTTAAGTATCAAATGGTAGTGCACAATGTACTGACTGTCATACAATCGCACTAGAGGTAGCTGGCCGGTTGACTAGCAAGTTGATCGAAAATCGTGACCGAAGTCTGACACACGGATATATGTATATATCCGATATAACATGGGTTGCCCCGGTTATGTTCGGGAAACTTGCAGAGCACAACATACACCAGAAGGCAACTTGGCACTGAAAATACCCAAGACAGATACAACAGCTTAACAGATGTTTCTAAAAGAGATGCATTTATAATAAACAACAAAATGATCCTCAGTCACACAGAGAAGGCCGGCCAGTTGATTCCACAAAGTCACTGCTGCGACCGAGAATGCACGGCCACCCAGCCTGGCCCGATGATACTGTGGGACCTGAAGTGCACCTTGAGAGCGCAAAGTACGAGAAGGAAGCTAGGGATACAATTTAGATCGAAGACATGCTAACCCTAAACGATAAAAAACTCGATGGACCAGACAGAGTGACTTAAACTGGGTCTGTCTCTGTACAGACAGCCAGTGAAGCTGATGAAGGAGGGGTGTAATATGATCTCGATAGGATGATCAAATGGGCAGACTCTGCAAGATAAAGGGAATTACCTTAGTCTAAATTGCCGGAGATCAGCAAGGCGACTACAGGAGCCTGTGTGGAGTCTGATAAAAAAGGAAGAACCTTACAAAGCATTTTCAATTTAAAATGGCCACATTGGCAGATGGCATTAACCTGGGGTTCCACTGACAAAGATGCAGAGATCTTTAAACCAAAGTATTTCACTATGGAAACAGGTTTAGGGAGGGTACCTAACAATGAGGGCCAGCACAAAGAGGACCAGAAGGATGTGGCTGAAGGGGGACCCACTACAAGTACCTCTGTCTTGTCCCCATGGAGCTTAATCCAATTATTACTCATCCATCTTCCAACAGAGTCCAGGAAAACCCTAAACTGAGACACCATATCCTGCTGACAAACGTCAAGCCTGACGATGATCTGAGTGTCATCAGTTTAGGAAAAGCACTGGAAGCTGCAGGACTGGATTAGCTTGGCGAGATATTGAACATAAACATTGAACAAAATTGGGGAAAGAGTGGAGCCTTGAGGGACTTCACGGGTCAGAGGGACTGCGGATGAACAGTAGGTACCCAAAGACAGTGAATGGGCTTGGTCTGATAAAAAAAGACCGAAACTAGGACAGCACTGAGTAATGGAGTTTCATAAGGAACGGTTATAGGTGAATGGGACATAAATTGGTGAGGAGCAAAGGATCCAAGAAAGATTTTGCAAAAGAAGAATAACCAGGGCATGTTTCAAACAAAAGGGGATTAATCAAGAACCAAATTACTCATTAACTATTTAAGTAATTAGTGGAGCAATAAAAGGTCAAACTTGTTTAAGACTAGCACACGGTATGGGATCCAATGGAGAGGCTGACTTCAAATGATCAGAGGCAGCAATAATGCCCGTAGGTGTAACAGAAGTAAAACTAGACCAGGCAGAAGTAGGGTCAGTAGTCTCAAAGGACACAGTGCCATTGAGCGATCTAAGACCCGAGCTAATAATCGTTTTGCGTATAGTAGAACGTTTCTCACTGAGAAATCTCGATGGTGAGCTACAGAGTGCCTGTTGTAAGTGAGTCCAATCAAGCAATCCCACTAAGTCAGTGCCTTGTCTGGGATGCCCAAGGGAAGCCCTTATTCATATATTTTTATGGCAGGTTATAATCTGGATGATGAACCCTTGTATAACACCCCTCTCTCAGAATCCCCCCGACCCCGCTGAGACAAGAAGTAGGTTTGTTTTGCAAATTTAAAAGGTTTATTTAGAAAGTAAACAATATATATATATATCACATTAATAAATTAATGTTTGATAGCACACTTGGGAATATAATGTTGATCAACAATGGGTAATCTGACACTAGCACACTTCTTTACAATCAATGAGGAGTTGGTATAGGATGGATAAGGCAGCGAAAATACTTTTATGGTTTCAAGGGAAAAGCAATGAGAAATAAAATGCAGTACGGAAATAACTTGATATGATTTTAGCAAAAGATAATATAATCACTTTTTCTCTGGCAATTCACTCCCCCCCTATGCAATGTAAGAAATGGAAGGAGGAGCACACAGTTCTCAGGAATGCAATCAAATACAATACGAAATTCAGTTCCCCCCCAGCAAGCTTAGAGGAAAACAGGTAGAAGTTTGAAACACAGGACCAAAATGCTTTGAATGTGATGACAATGAAGTGAGAAATGTGCTAAAATGCTTTAAATTCCCTCTAGAGGTTCAGGGTGGGTGATATCTAGTTTATATTAGTTCAGGCTCAATTTAGCAATGCTCTATGAGTAACTAGCAGATTAAAACGAATTTTAGCAAAGGAAAGCAAGGAGCTGCTGATTTTTACACGTGGCTGAAATTGTGCAAAATGTCAAATCGCGGCAAATTTAATCGCGTGCGTCGAGCGTAATTACGGAGGCCCTATAAGGAGTAGGAAGTCGGTTCTAGGTTCGTTTGAAAGCCTAGAATCTTAGATTTAAGATAAAAGTTAAATTTCGTTCCTAGCACGGTTCCGGAGATACGGCCGATTTAGTCAAGGTAGTTTTTCAGATTTGAAATTTTAAAGCTCAGAATGACAGATGACAGTTTTCAGTTTTAAAGATGACAGAATGACACGATTCTAGGAGGCAGTTCTAATAGGCTAAAATAGTTTGGATTAGATTATTTTAAACTAAGAAATTGGTTTTGGCACAGTGAGTACTCACACTATATTTTTGAAATAAGCCGTCAAGGTCTGGTCAGGTTGGACGGGACTTCCGGAGGGTGGTTCTGAAGTCCCGGCTATCTGGGTCAGCTCTGCTCTCTGGGTCTGTCAAGCACCGGTTCTGCTCACAACGGTCTGGTTTGTGGTTCGCTCTGGTTCTCTGGTCTCTCTGGATCTCTGGTCTCTCTGGATCTCTGGTCTCTGGAGGTTGATGGATTTGAAGTCTGGAGTCTCCCAGCAAAGCATCCCACAAGAAAGTGGAAAGTGAATGTCCCTACCTGTCCTGCACTGTCTGCTTTTATGTGTTTAGAAAGTGGGTGTGTGCGTGGCATAACTGAGCCTGCCCCTCTCTACTTGTCATTGGCCCAATTCTCCCCTCTCCCATGATTGGGGGAAGGAAATGGATTGTCATCATGATGAGGTCTGTTTATGGGTCAGAGGATCCTCCCTGGTCAATTTGCCCACAAAACTATATTTGATTCAAATACATATTTCCCAGATACACAAGTGGTTGACATTACATGTACATATTACAGATGAATTAAGACAGGTCTCTGTTCAAGCCCCATGTTCCTGCGAGCTGGGATTCAGAAATGACAACATTTTGCGCTTTTTGGTCGGTTTACCAATATCGGACATTTACCAAAAATTACAAAAATGTGCGCAAGGAGTATGGACATTAATTGATGAAGTGTCAGATTTTTAAAATGCAGACATTTGGAGTAAGACCCTATTTTCCTCTAGCAACCCCCCAGAATACACCACAGGGTCCTAACACCTCTTAAAATGTGCACGGAAAAATCCCAAGAATAATGATATTATTTATATAATTTTGACCAGTCCGCACTATGAGTTATCTATCTTTTTAAAATTATGCCCTGGTCAAAAAGGGGTGTGGCTTCCCACATCACATGGTGGAAAACCTGGTTTATCCACTTCCCCCAAGCTCAGCTTGCTAGCAGAGGCACTGCGCCTCCCAGTTTCTCCCAAGAGGAAGCCACATTACGGCCCCCACAATATAACATTTGCCTGAGTCCAGGACAAGGCTTTGTTCAACTTCCTGCAGTCCCCAGGTGCTCCTCCCCTAACCCAATCAGAGAGGTGTCATCTCCTTTTGGTGGGGGCAGCAGGATGCAGCCGGGCCTGGGAAGAGTGGCTGAGCAGGTTTCTCCTGTCGGGGGTAGTTGTCAGGCAGAATTCAGCTAAATGTCACTTTAGTTCCCAGTTTTCTACATTCAAATCCAACTTACATGCAGCTATTTTTTATATATACATTAATAAATACTTCCTTCAAGTCATTTCAGAATATAGTTTTACATTGTATCCACCTCTTAGCAAGTCTTTCCTTGGCCTGGTTTCGGTTCATTTGTTCAGTTGTACACAAAAGTCTGGTGGTTTTAAAACGCTGGCTTTCTGATAGTGGTGAGCGCCAGTACTGCATCCATTTTTGACATTAAGAAAATGAATTCCCCACAGTTCTGGGTTGCTTTTGGCAATCAGCATTGCCATTCCCAATGGTTTCAGGCTACTGTGTGTGTAGCTCAATGGTGGTTTTAGGCAGTGCCCTCCTGTGCTCACAACATAGGCAAAAAATGGGTGGCAGCCTATTCTTCATGTTTTCCCTGTGCACTCTCTGGGGAGTTCTGGCCATCATGATGTTTTCAATGCCAGTACTGCACAGTTTTATGGTAGGGCTTGGCTGCATGGGTAAAACATCCCACAAGCCCCCCCTCTTGCGATGGCCATTCTGATCTTTCACTGATGGAATTTGCAAGATCTGGGATGTTCGCCTCATCTTCTTCCAATTCCGTAGAATGCACAGTTCAGCATCTTTTCCTCCAACCGGTTGGATCGATCGGTTCTCCTCGCCGGTCCTGATGGGAATATTGGGCGGTACACCAGGCCGCTCAGATCTTTGCTCCCGGTCCCTGAGTCGTTCTCCTTGGTCAGTCTCCATGGTTTCATCTCTCCTAGGATGATAAAGCAAAGCAGCAATACACATTCCTAGACATTTTTCCACCACTATTAATGGTGTGGGGAACATATACATTTTAAAAATCAGAAGATATGAACATATACATTTTTTTAAAAAAATTAGGAGACACGAACATATATATTCAAGAATCACAGAATTTTATATGCTATATGTGGAATATTTTAGGGTTGGAACTGAATTACTCTGGAGCGGCCCCCTCTGGGATTCCAGTGGATTCCTCCAGTTGTTGCAGAGTGTGCCTGGGATGGCAACACGTCAGCTGATTAATATGGACCCACTTATCTTCCCCTTCTGCCAAATTACCTTTGGGGATGCAGATTTTGTAGGCAACAGGGGAGATCTTGTCTATAATTTCAAAGGGTCCCTTCCATGTAGGCAAACATTTTCGCTGTTTGGCCTGGTTCCTTTGGAAATTGTATAGATAGACCCGGTCTCCCACATCATATTCCTTCCTGGTGGTTTTCAAATCATAGTGCGTTTTCATACTCTCAGCTGATCTTTCTAGATTTCGCTGAGCATAGGCAAAAGCATGTTGGAGGTGTTTCCTTACATTCTCCACATACTCATGAGTTGTGGAGGCATTTATCAGTGTCTGCTCTTGGGTCCTGTAGAGCAAATGCTGAGGAAGCACCATCTTGCGTCCAGTCATTAACTCAAATGGTGACATTTTAGTTGCAGATGAAGGGGTAGATCTGATGGCCATTAGGACCAGAGGTAATCGGATATCCCAACTTGGCCCAGAATCTGCCACAAACTTTTTAAATATGCTCACAATTGTCTGGTTGTAGCGTTCTACTGACCCAGAAGAAGCTGGCCTGTAAGCAATATGTAGCTTCCTTTTGACCCCCAGTATCTCCCACATCTTTGTCATTACTTCACTGTGAAGTGGCTACCCCTGTCTGACTCAATCCTTTAAGGTAGACCAAAACGGGAAAAGATGTGGTTAATCATCAGGGCAGTTGCTGTTTCTGCCTTGCAATTTGGGGCTGGGAGACATTCCACCCACTTGGTAAACAAGCATGTGACCGTCAACATGTACTTATTCCCCCTAGCGGAGCGAATCACTGGGCCTACAAAGTCAATTCGTAAATCTAACCATGGCAGTGTCATTCCCCTCTTTTGGAGGGGCGCCCGTTGTGTGAGGGATGTTGGCTGAAATTGTGCACACACAAGACACCCCTTCAAGTATTGGTTGAGGTCCTGGCTCATATGTGGCCAGTATGCAATTTCCAGTGTTGTGTGAAACCCCCTATGACCGGCAGTGGCCACATCATGGGCGTGACTTAACATCAGACTTCGGAATGAGGTAGGGACCACCCACTGATCATGGCCAGCTTGGGATTTCCTTACCAACAAACCGTCTTGGATTCGGAACATCTTTGGACATTTCATCAACACTCTAAGGTCCTTCTTCCCAATGTAATTGGTATCCGTCAGGGGAAAGTTCTCAGGGTCCTCAATGTGTTGGTAAAACTTACCAATTATTGGATCCCCCTTCTGAGCTGTAATCAAATCAGCATCAGGGGTCTCCTTACTCCATTGTGCAGTTGAGAGATCATTGTGAGCATTTGTCTGGGACCTAGTGATAGCAGTGACCTGGAATTCCCCCAACAGGGACTCTATTTCTATTAGATCCCCTTGGATGGCCCCGGTTTTGGCCAGCTGATCAGCTAAGTCATTTCCAGTATTGTCTGGTCCCTCTACTTTGGAATGACCCTTGATCTTTTTCCAGTAGATGGTCATCCCATTCGATGTGACCAGATCATCAATGTTTTGGATTAACTTCCCATGTTTCAAAGGTTTGTTATTAGCACATAGCATGCCTCTGGTTTTCCAGTTAACCAGGTGCTCCACGAACCCGTTCCGTACATAATCCGAATCTGTGATTATGACCAGTTCGTGGAGTTGATGTTGGACAGCAGTGAGGATGGCTTGATGCACAGCCATCAATTCTGCCACCTGACTACTCCGGGGACCAAGTTTGTATCCAGCGGAGGGTTCTGGGGCCTCATTCACCCATGCATTACCTACGCCGGCCACCAGTTCTTTCTCCCCGTTGTTGTCAACATGGTAAGAGCATCCATCCACATAGACAGTGGGCATTCCCTGACACTTGTCTTCTTCAAAGACTTTGTGTGGGGAATTAAGGTATGCCTCCATGTTGTCCTTGATTTTTAGAATTTCGTCCTCGAGACAGTTTTCTCTGGCACAATCATGCAAGTCAGCCAGACCTTGCGCAAGGGGACTCTTCTTGTTTTGGCCATATCTGACCTCTACAGGAAAGCCTTGCATTGACAGAATCCAGGAAGTAATTCGGGAATTACTCACATTTCCGGCCCGGATTCTGTCACTTTAGAGATATTGCAGAGGCTGGTGTGGAGTCTCCACTATGATGTGTTCCCCCTGGATAAAAGGGCGGTAATTCTTCAATGCCCACACCGTTGCCAGGAGTGCCTTCTCACAATCGTTGAATTTTTCCTCCACAGAGGATAAAGTTTTGCTCGCATAGGAGATTACTTTATTGACCTTGTCATGCTTTTGGTATAATACTGCCGTCAAGCACATATTATAGAACCCTGTCTCCAGGAAGAACTCCTTGTTTCTGACAGGGTAAGCTAAGCAAGGCGCTTGTGAGAGGCTTCTCTTGAGTTGTCTTACTGTCTCGGATTGTTCTGGACCCCATTCCCACTTGACCCCCCCTTCAAGAGATGAATCAGGGGTCTGGTGATCTCTGCGTAGCCCTCAATGAACTTTCTGCTGTAATTAGTCAGTCCAAGGAGGCTCCTTAGTTCCCGCAGAGTTGTGTGATCCTTGAGTTTCTGGAGTGCTTCCACTTTCTTTTCTTGGGGACAAAGACCCTGAGGAGTAATCTCATGCCCAAAGAAATTAACACAGGTTCTACAACCCTGTGCTTTCTGAAAGGAAAGTTTTGCTCCGGCGGCCCTCAACTGTGTCAGAACATAACGGATCTCCGCTATGTGTTCTTCCACAGATGAACTTTTGATGAGGACATCATCTACATAAGCCAGGTTACCCCTCGCACCCAGGTCGGGCATGGCCTTGTGTAGGAAAATGTTGAATTCATTGCCGGAGTTGAGGTATCCGAAGGGAGTCCGGGTCCATGTGTACTGCTGGCCCCCAAAGGTAAAAGCCAGTTTGTATTGGTCCTCCCTATTGACAGGCACGGTCCAGTATCCATTGGTCAGGTCTATTGCAGTCAATACCTGTGACCCCTGGATCTGGGCCAGCCCATGGTCAATGTAGGGCAGAGGCCATCGGGAAGTATGGACCCATTTGTTGAGCTCCCTAAGGTCGGCGCAGAGTCTCCACTGGCCGTTTGGCTTCAATATTCCCAGCACAGGATTATTAAAGGTGCTGTGGACTGGACGGATTATTCCCCGGGACTCAAGGTTCTTAATTATTTCAGTAAAGGACTCCATGGATGTGAGAGGCAAGCGATATTGCTTCACAAACACTGGAGTCATGCCAGGGTCCGTGGGAATTGTTGTCGTGTGGATGTCAGTGCGACCACAGTCATATGAGTCTACCGCAAAGAGATCTTGGAAATCCAAGAAAACTTGTTTCAACTTTTGCTTCTGTTCCAGAGTCACGCAGGCATCAGCCAGGTTGACTCTCTCTTCCACCATCTGCCTGAAGCCTGGAAAGACTTCTGGTTTTGCTATCTCAGCGGCCTCCTCCAGCTGGGTGGAGAAGTCCCTGGTCAGAGTGCTGATTTGGACCGGAGGCTTCAGGTGGGAAAGGCAGCCCTCATGGACCTGGAAAATCACCTCATCCCCTCTGAAGTCACAAGTCACATCTTCCTTACCATAAGGGCAAGAAGTGTACACCAGGAAGTTCCCCCCATGCTGGGTAAAGATCCTGTATGGTGTTGTATTGTCATCACTGTCACTGTCAAAACAGTCCTTGGGGATTGGTCCTAACAGTTCATTTTCTAAATCAATGGAGAAATGTCGGTCATCAACCGCCATTCCAATAATGGTGCCTGCGGCTAGAGTAATACTCAGTAAATCGCTGTTATCCACCTCTATTGGAATGGTGTCATGTTCTATGTTGACTAATGGTGTTGGGTTTACCCCCAACCCTTGCTGTTGGAGAGAAGCATTTAGATGAATATAAGCATCAGGGTTTTTCAATTTTTGTCCTCTTTTAACTTTCACTTCCAGGGAGAATTGTCGGGTCCTTTCTGGGATGGTGACTTCCTCTTTAAGCTGAATTTCAACTGCATAAGGTAGCAATTGAGCTGACCTAAATGCTTTTTCTGAATCATCAAAGCCCATGGGATTATCCGCTAATCGGGACCAAGCTTTGAAGTTTATTAGGTCCAAACTAATGGCGAAGCGATTGAGAATGTCACTGCTTAAGTAAAAGGCGGCAGTGACGTCTCGCACGACCCAACAATTATGGACTATGCTCTTGTTGCCAATGGAGATTTTGAGCATACACCTGCTTGGCAGGAGATGTTTGGAATTGGGTGTTTCCAGATCCATTTCCCATTGTCTATCAGTTTGAATGTGGGAATGGCTGGATCTTTTGGGAGTTGGCGGAACATGGCTTCGCTGATGAAGCTCTTAGCGTTGTTCACACACACTCGAGCGAGAACAGAGTCCTTCCCAACATTTAACTGAACAGGGATGAACAACTGCTCTCCAATTTGCTGAATATCAGCCAGGCTCTGAGCTGATTTCACATCTTTCTGGACTATAGGAGTGGGAGTGTCTGAATGTGGATTGGTAAAGAATTTCAGAGTGTTTCCTTCCAGTGTGGAATACCACCTCAAACTGGAAGGAAGGTTGATTTTCAGAAATAGAGAGGACCCCCCCATCACCAGTCGTTTGCCCTACTGCTATTACTGTCACGTCTGGAATTTGGTTGTTCTGGAAGTGAAATTCTACTTGGTCAGATTTTTGTTCAACCATGTAGCAGGTGCCGTTTAAACTAACATGGTTGACACTAATTTTATTGGTCGGCTAGTCTGGGTCCAGAGGACCTTGTTTACACAATCTATTAGGGGTGACAACTTTCTCAGGAGGTCATTCCCTAGTAAACAAGGGGTGCCCTCTGGAGTCACTACTATGACCGGGTGTTTCACCTTGTGTTGCCCAATTTTGATGTCCAAATCTGCAGTCCCCTTGACGGGAATTTCCTTCCCGCCAAAGTTCTGGAGTTGTCCAGGAAGAGAGGTGAGAGGAATACGGTAATTCTCCCCCCTTCCTGCATTTAGTTCATCAAAGGCCCTTTTGGACAGAAGGGTAGCTTGGGATCCAGTGTCCACCAGTGCCAAAATTGTACCCTGCCCCTGTACTTGTACCGGGGCATAGTATCTTCCCTCCTTCTCCTCGCGGGGGCACAGATAATGCACATTTTTGGACAACCGGTGGGCTAATTTTCTGGTTTCGGACATGGCGAGAGAAGAGATTTGGGCAGAATTCTGTGAAGAGCCTGGGGAATCTGAAAGAAAAAGTTGGCAACTGGAAATGGTTTCGGGATCTGGGCCACCCCCCCCCTTTTTGGAGGCAGTCATCAGGATGGGTTTGACCCATGGGATTTTGGTATTGTTGGTTCTGGGATAGAATGATGGGCGGCGACAGCTCAATCCCCACATCTACCCAGTCTGTTGATTCGGTTTTAGGTTCCCCTGGTTCCGGTTCTGGGCCGCCCCTGCCTTTTTGGGAGGCAGTCACCAGGATGGGTTTGAACCAGGGGTTTTTGGTTTTGTTGGTTGTGGGATGGGATGATGGGCGGCGACAGCTCAATCCCCACATCTACCCAGTCTGTTGATTCGGTTTTAGGTTCCCCTGGTTCCGGTTCTGGGCCACCCCTGCCTTTTGGGAGGCAGTCACCAGGATGGGTTTGAACCAGGGGAGTTTGGTTTTGTTGGTTCTGGGATAGGATGATGGGCGGCGACAGCTCAATCCCCACATCCACCCAGTCTGGATTGGAATCTCTTGGGACCCATTTTTCCTTGGGAGGAGTTCCCCCATCTCTGAAGGAGAAGATCCTTTTCCCAGCGTCCTCTGAGGATCCCTCTCCATCAAATTGGAAGACCTGTACCTCCTCCACAAAATGGGTCTGTTTGGGTCCTTTGTTTCTCCTACCTCCTCTTTGCTCTTTGGGTGGCAGACGTTCAGGGGTAGGAGATTTTGTTTCCGGTTCCTGGTTTTCCAGGGGCTGTTTACAAGTTGAGAAGGAAGCTTCCTCCAAGGCTTTACACCCCCCTTCCCCTTGTGCCTCCTCCCTGGGAACCGGTGGGTTATCGGGGTGCTGCCCCCATCATTGTTCTGGAGCACCAGGTCCAGAGTTTGGGGCATTCTGTGCCGGCATGCCCATCTGAGGGTTCTGTTGCACCCTCAGCATGTGACCCAGATCTCGTGCCATGTTTTGGACCTGGCGCTCAAGTTGTGAAACCCGCTCAGGCTGATACGGGGTTCTATTTTCTCCCCTGGGCTGATCCCGGGAAGGGTAGCTTTCCCTCCTCTGGTAATATCCCGGATTGGGAAGATTTGGGTACCCCTCCACCCTTGGCCTCCCCTCTCCCGGATTAGGTTGTCTGGGCTCAGGGAATTGGGGAAAGAAGGATGGATGATTTTGGGGCTGGAAATTGGGTGGATACCTGGGAAAAAAGTTCTGCCCAGGATTTGGTGAATTTCTGTCCTCCTGGGGGAAGTTTGGAGGGAAGGTCTCTGGGTTAAGTGCTTGACTGGATCCCCCCCTTTGTCTGGAGGAGTCCACACATAACCCAGGATGGGTCGGTTTCCCTTTTAGCAGGGACTTACATAGTCAGGGGAGCGGGGGACCCCATTTGTGGGACTACCTCCTCGACTCCCTGTCTGTGACTGGCCCGAGGGCCTTCTGGGCTGTGAATTATTTGGTACAGGCAGGTTTTTAGGCCCCCCATCTCCAAATCTACAACGGGGGCAACCTTTACCTCCGCCACCTTGGCAGCAGCAGGGGTGCTGTTGGTTTTTGGATTTTTCTGCGCATTACTTTTATTTTCTATGGGCTTCTGCACCTTATAGATCCGGGTAGCCTGTTCAATGACCAAGTCTAGTGACCTCTTCTCGTGAAAATCTCTCACTAGCTGGGTCATGATGTATTTGGGCAAGGCATGGAAAAAAGTATTGACAAATTCTCTGCTGTCCGTGTGCACCCTTCTGGTGGTCTGCGCAAAGGCATGCTTCAATTCTTGCACAAATTCTTGTGGGGCCTGATCCTCCCCACATTGCAAATTGTAGGCTGCCTTGCGAGCCCTTTGAGGATTTCTATGAACAGAAAAATGTTTCAAGATGGCCGCCCTATATGCAGACCATCTTGAATGGTTTTGGTCCTCCACCCCTGCAAAGAAACTGGAGTATTCTGGGGAGAATGTCCATTTGACGTACTGGATGCAGCTACTGCTGTCCTTCAAATGGAAAGTCTCCATCATTTGCTCATAGAGCTCCAAGTGTTCCCAAACAGAATACTTGGCGTTCTTATGATAAGGCGTGATGACACTCCTTATTGCCTTTATTTGTTTCAATGGGTCATTAAGCAAGGCCCTTTTTGCCTTATTGGCTTTTTGGTTCGGGTCGCCCTGGTCCATTCATCCTCTGACTCCGAAGCACTGCTCCCAGAGGTGCCCGTCTGATCTTCCAGGTTTTCCCGGATTCTGCGAGCCTGGGAATGGCTGGCAGAATGTGGGGACCTGGTCTCCTGTGTCCTGTAACGCTCAGAGGAGTCTTCAGATCCCTCCTTGCTGTCAGGATTTGATGGGTACCCCCCCACTGACCTAACTGGGCAGAGGTTTTCAGGATGCCCTTAATGGGCCTACTCTCCTGGGGTTCCCCACTAAATTGCACTGTGCTTGGGTGCCCATACCCGGATGCCCGCCCCTCCATTCCTGGGTGGTACTGGCATATGAGCCCCATACTTTTGGCTGGATAGTAATCTGCCATCCCTGTGGCCCTGTGTTCATGTGCGCCAGGGGACATTGGGGTGGCAGAGTCCAGGGACTGAGAGAGATGAAGGCCTCTGGTACTAGGGCTTCTGAGGTTATGCTCAGGTGTTTCCCTTTCCCAGCGAACTTCATCTCTGTCAGCCCCTGCTCCCTGTTGCAATGCAAGAGCCTGCGCTTTCAGTTCCTCAGTTAAGGCCTTACTAGACTCTATCAGACTCTCCTGCATGGCTACCTGTTGCTGGAGCCTATCATTGTGCTGACAGAGAGCCTCATTCTCTCTCTGTGCCTCCTGATCCGATTGGTCCTGGAGTACTGGGCCAGTCTTTGCTGCAGGAGGGTTACCTCCTGAGTCCCATCCCTACTGGCCTGCTCCTTTCTTGCCAGAGCATCTTCCACCCTCCTGGTGCGCTCTAGCAAGTCGTGATGCTCTTATTGGAGGTCACACAGCCCCTGGAGGGCCAGGTGATTTTATTAAATTTTTTCTTTTAATTGGCAGACTTCCTGGCCTAAGGTGTCCCTTTCCTGACTAAGAGCCTGCATCTGTGCCGCCAGGTCGTCCCTCTGCCTTTGAAAGGCACCCGCTTTCTGGCTCTCTTCCTGAAATTCTGTCTGGGTGTCCAGGTCTTTCAGAATCAGTTTATTGCTCTCCTCTTTTTCTCTATCCAATTGGCTTTGCAGGGTGGCTACCTGCTTCGTGCATGCCCTGTTGAAATCTATCTGTTGCTCCAGCTTTTTCTGGCTCTGCAGTAAGGAGTCCAAACTGTCTTGGTGCTCCTTCTGCAAAGCCAGAATTCTGGTATCCTGGTCAGCCTTTTCCTGTTGCAGGATATCCATCTCCTCCTTTATTTTAATGATGTATTGTCTACTCTCGTTTTCTGACTCCTGGCTTCTGTGCAGCCTCTGCTCAGAAGAGACCAGGTCAGATTGGGCCTTATCTAATGCCATCTGTTGCCTATTTGCCAGTTCTTGGCCTTCAGCACATTTGTCCTGCATGGCTCCCATACATAGATACAAATATGCCGCTATCCTAACAATCTTATTGTGTTCATCTTTGGCTTTAGGGGCCATATATAATTCACTCAGGGCCACATGTAATGGACCCTGATCTCTCCAGATATCTAACCCAGTTGCAGTGACCTGTTTTGTGATTGCCTGCAACCATGCATTCTGGCCCTGCTCAGTCCATTCACCTCTCACAAATAGCTTATGTAAGAAGTGCTCCCTAGCTATCTTCATATCTACCAAGGTCGTCATTCTGGAATTTGAGTTCCTTCCTGATTTACAGAAGTTTGTATTTAATTTTGCAAAACAAACCGTTTCCTTAGAGCGTTCCTTTGAGGAGTGCTTTCACAGTGTAAAACAGCGTGGTGATCTAACCGGTTGTGTGTATCCGGTCAGTTGACACACTGTATTAAGCTGCACAAGTGGTAAATCTAATCCAGAATATCCCGGCTACGAGCCCCCACTCTGTAAGTGACTCCAATCAAGCAATCCCACTAAGTCAGTGCTTTGTCTGGGATGCCCAAGGGAAGCCCTTATTCATATATTTTTGTGGCAAGTTATAATCTGGATGATGAACCCTTGTATAACACCCCTCTCTCAGAATCCCCCCGACCCCGCTGAGCCAAGAAGTAGGTTTGTTTTGCAAATTTAAAAGGTTTATTTGGAAAGTAAACAATATATATATATCACACTTTTATAATAAATTAATGTTTGATAGCACACTTGGGAATATAATGTTGATCAACAATGGGTAATCTGACACTAGCACACTTCTTTACAATCAATGAGGCGTTGGTATAGGATGGACAAGGCAGCGAAAATACTTTTATGGTTTCAAGGGAAAAGCAATGAGGAATAAAATGCAATACGGAAATAACTTGATATGATTTTAGCAAAAGATAATATAATCACTTTTTCTCTGGCAATTCACTCCCCCCCTATGCAATGTAAGAAATGGAAGGAGGAGCACACAGTTCTCAGGAATGCAATCAAATACAATACGAAATTCAGTTCCCCCCGAGCAAGCTTAGAGGAAAACAGGTAGAATTTTAAAACACAGGCCCAAAATGCTTTGAATGTGATGACAATGAAGTGAGAAATGTGCTAAAATGCTTTTAATTCCCTCTAGAGGTTCAGGGTGGGTGATATCTAGTTTATATTAGTTCAGGCTCACTTTAGCAATGCTCTATGAGTAACTAGCAGGTTAAAATGAATTTTAGCAAAGGAAAGCAAGGAGCTGCTTATTTTTACACGTGGCTGAAATTGTGCAAAATGTCAAATCGCGGCAAATTTAATCGCGTGCATCGAGCGTAATTACGGAGGCCCTATAAGGAGTAGGAAGTCGGTTCTCTGGATCTCTGGTCTCTGGAGGTTGATGGATTTGAAGTCTGGAGTCTCCCGGCAAAGCATCCCGCAAGAAAGTGGAAAGTGAATGTCCCTACCTGTCCTGCACTGTCTGCTTTTATGTGTTTAGAAAGTGGGTGTGTGCGTGGCATAACTGAGCCTGCCCCTCTCTACTTGTCATTGGCCCAATTCTCCCCTCTCCCATGATTGGGGGAAGGAAATGGATTGTCATCATGATGAGGTCTGTTTATGGGTCAGAGGATCCTCCCCTGGTCAATTTGCCCACCAATCTATATTTGATTCAAATACATATTTCTCAGATACACAAGTGGTTGACATTACATGTACATATTACAGATGAATTAAGACAGGTCTCTGTTCAAGCCCCATGTTCCTGCGAGCTGGGATTCAGAAATGACAACATTTTGCACTTTTTGGTCGGTTTACCAATATCGGACATTTACCAAAAATTACACAAATGTGCGCAAGGAGTATGGACATTAATTGATGAAGTGTCAGATTTTTAACATGCAGACATTTGGAGTAAGACCCTATTTTCCGCTAGCAACCCCCCAGAATACACCACAGGGTCCTAACACCTCTTAAAATGTGCACGGAAAAATCCCAAGAATAATGATATTATTTATATAATTTTGACCAGTCCGCACTATGAGTTATCTATCTTTTTAAAATTATGCCCTGGTCAAAAAGGGGTGTGGCTTCCCACATCACATGGTGGAATAACTGGTTTATCCACTTCCCCCAAGCTCAGCTTGCTAGCAGAGGCACTGCCCTCCCAGTTTCTCCCAAGAGGAAGCCACTTTACGGCCCCCCCCAATATAACATTTGCCTGAGTCCAGGACAAGGCTTTGTTCAACTTCCTGCAGTCCCCAGGTGCTCCTCCCCTAACCCAATCAGAGAGGTGTCATCTCCTTTTGGTGGGGGCAGCAGGATGCAGCCAGGCCTGGGAAGAGTGGCTGAGCAGGTTTCTCCTGTCGGGGGTAGTTGTCAGGCAGAATTCAGTTAAATGTCACTTTAGTTCCCAGTTCTCTACATTCAAATCCAACTTACATGCAGCTATTTTTATATATAAATTAATAATTACTTCCTTCAAGTCATTTCAGAATATAGTTTTACATTGTATCCACCTCTTAGCAAGTCTTTCCTTGTCCTGGTTTCGGTTCATTTGTTCAGTTTTACACAAAAGTCTGGTGGTTTTAAAACGCCGGCTTTCTGATAGTGGTGAGCACCAGTACTGCATCCATTTCTGACATTAAGAAAATTAATTCCCCACAGTTCTGGGTTGCTTTTGGCAATCAGCATTGCCATTCCCAGTGGTTTCAGGCTACTGTGTGTGTAGCCCAATGGTGGTTTTAGGCAGGGCCCTCCTGTGCTCACAACATAGGCAAAAAATGGGTGGCAGCCTATTCTTCATGTTTTCCCTGTGCACTCTCTGGGGAGTTCTGGCCATCATGATGTTTTCAATGCCAGTACTGCACAGTTTTATGATAGGGCTTGGCTGCATGGGTAAAACATCCCACACTGTGATGGTAAGACTACATCAGTTGCAGCTATACCATAAGAGAGCGAACTTACCACAATGAATAGCTCCTTTGATTGAGGGCGGACTGAACCTTATTAGTAAAGAAAAGTCCTGTTTAGCTTGAAAAATAGCTCTTTAATAGGTAATGGTGGCTTGCTGAAAGACCATTCGAGTGGTAGGACAATATGCCAATCGCCACTGATGTTCCATTTGTCTGTGATGGAGCTGAAGCTCCTTGAGGTGTCCATTAAACCACGGCTCAGAAGGACGAGCACATACTTCAGAAGGAGACAGCGGAGCAAGAGAATTCGCTATGTGAAGGAGAGCCTGACATACTTTCAGCAAATCCATGTGATGCGGGGGCATACAATACTCCTGGATTATATTAATTTATATTAGTCTATCAAAAAGAGCTGATGGTTCCTCAAACCTAGGGAGTTTGCATTTAAACTTTATCATGTCAAACACCTGAAAAGCATTATCGACTGATATGTCACTTGTTGTATGTTTGCCCACCTTAAGCCATGGTGGGCAATTCGTTTTTTTATTTTGAATGTGTGAGGATGGGTTGCCCCACTTAGAAGCTTCACTCTATAGGAGGAAGTCAGCACCCATTTCCTTCACTAGGTTTTTTTTATTTAGGGATAACATGCGCCATGGAAGGTAGAGGGATCTGCCTGAGAGAGCACCTATCCACTGACCGGAATGGGTTCAACATCTTTGGTGAGAAAACCTTCCTCAATCTTAACCCAGCTATGCTTGTCTTCTATGTTCCCTGAAAGCCAGGCCTTCAAGCATCGGCGTGACCATGCCCTGTGGTACTTTCTATGGTTGTCATATCCAAAGCCCCTAGACTCAGTCTTGTTCAGGAGGACTTGCTTGGGGATTCCCCCTTTGATTTTCTCTTCCCATGATAACATCCCAAAACATCCTCTATTAACTAAAGTGTTTTTGGGAAAGGCAAAGCGGCGTCATATTAAAAATATGCAGCACCTTTGATAGCAAAGACATTTTGACACTTTGGCTTTTACTCCATTTGGTTAATAACAATTTGCTCCATCCCTTGTCGTCTGTGCTACAGTTAACCATGACCTATGTTAGGTAATTTGGCAGAACACACTTATCATCAAAATAAACAACCCTTCCAGCCCATTTGAGGTTTAAGGTACCAAAAAGGGGACCCTGGAAAGAGGGGGACACTTACTAAAACCGAATTTCACCAAAGCATCTCAGCAAGTCTAACAAAGCTGTACAAGAACTTCCCAAAGATGATACCATAACCAACAAATGATCTGCATATCGCAGAACCTTGGATGTGTCTTCTTTATATTTATTTAAACCTTCCAATTGTTCATGTGCCCATATAGCCACTAGCATATTTATTTATTTATTTATTTATTTAATTGGTCATTTGTAACGCGCGGAATACTAACAAGTGGTTTCCAAGCGTGGGATCGGGATTTGAACCTATGTTGCTCTGCCTTGTCTTGCTTCCAAGACAAACGCGTTGCCTCTGAACTATCCTTCCTCTCCTCTACTATATTATGAATAGATATCGTGATAGAGGGCATCATTGGCCCGTACCTCTGCAACATCAATTCCTCTAGAGTGTAAACGATTAAAAGCCACCTGAACACAATAGCCAGTATACAGTGCCTTGCCCAATCTCAGAAAGGCTGGACCAAAACCAAACTTCAACAGTGTGTGTGTCAAACAATTCTACACCACCCTTTCAAAAATCTTCACAGCATCAATACGGATTACTGCTCACGGATCCGTACTATTTTTGTAAATGTGAATCATCTCAAATAGTTCTTGCATATTTCTGTAGCTGTTTTTCCCTTTAATTAAACCCACTTGGGTTAGAGCAAAAATGTTGGACATCAGCCCACCTAACGGTACAGTGGACATTTGTTAAAGCAACTTTATCATTGCCTTAAGTAGTGTGGTAGGTGGAAAGTTTGCAGGATGTCGGACCTCTCCCAGATTAAGGGGTCAGTGTGATGATTGCTTTGGATATGGAAGGAGAGAGGAGGCTCCTATGACAGATATTGTTAAATACCTTTACCATTACCAGGAAGATTATATTAGATAATCTCACTTATAACGCTATCGGGATTGTATGGAAAACGTCTCTCTACTCTTCATGATGCCTTCATCAACGCCTCTTTTTCAACCCGGCACTGTCCCAGCCTGCCTCAAGGAAGCTTGGATCCGGCCCCTCTTAAAGAAACCATTGCTATACCCATCCGCACATGGTAATTACAGGCCCATCACTGCAGTCCCCTTTCTCTTCAAGATAATAGACAAAGCAGCCTACCTGCAAGTCCAGCAGTTCCTTGAAGCCAATAACCTTTTCGGTCTCCAGCAGTCAGGTTTCTGCCCTGGTCACAGAATCGAAACAGCCCTACTTGACCTTAAAAACCAAATGGACGACATCAGAGACTCTGGCAAACCAGCCCTGCTACTCCTCCTTAACCTCTTGGTGGCTTTCCATCTCATTGACAATGAAAGCCTATGCCAACACTTGTCAACCTCTGCACATTTCTCACCCAATGCCACACCATGGATCACTTCATTCCTCAAAGGTAGATCTATGAGAGTTTTCTCTGACCTAGCCTGTGCACAACCCAGCACCATCCAATGTGGAGTCCCTGAGGGATCATGCATATCACCAACTCTCTATTACATTTTTACCAGGCCCTTGTTCTGTATCCAAGATTCGCTAGGTATCACATATACAAACCACGCTGACGATACACAGATCCTCCTAACACTCACAGGTGTCTACGAAGCCGATTCCAAAACACTTAATTCTGTCTACTTCACCATCCAAACTTGGATGGCCCAAAACTGTGTCTGTCTTAATGGAGACAAAGTGGAAGTACTTCTAGTTGGGTCTCCGGAAACATAAAAAAAACTGGACAACCAATACATTTCCTTTTCCATTGACAACATAATAATCCCAGTCTCCCAGGCTGTAAAAACCTTGGGAGTCAACTTAGACTACAACCTCTCCATGATGAAACAAGTTAACTCTATCGCCTTGTCCTATGCCTACTACTCTAAACTCATCACCACAGCTAGGCCCTACCTTACGAAAGATAAATGCCTGACTATAGCAAGAGCTTTGATTGGGTCCCAACAAGAATACTGTAATGCCTTCCTGGCTGGTACTTCCACAAAGAATAATGGTAAACTACAAACTGTTCAAAATAATGCACTCCACGCTGCTATTAATATCCCCAGAAGAGACCACATCTCAGCCACCAGTAAACAAGCCCACTGGCTACCCGTAAAGGAACGCGTTCTCTTCAAAATACTATCCCTCACCCATAAGTGCTTCCACCACGCAGAACCCCACTACCTCTTTCAGAGAATCACTAGAACAACCACAGAAAGACTTGCCAGAACCCCATACATCAACCTTCTCTTAGTGCCTAAGGTCACTAGAGTGCGGGCAGGCGGCTCAAGCTTCCCATTTATCGCAGAAACCCAATGGAACACCCTGCCACTCAGCCTTAGAAACACCTCACCCCACTTAACCTTCCACAAGGAAATTAAAACACGTCTGTTTATCTGAATGTTCCTAATACTCACACATCACTGCCCTTTAGTCACTGAACAGCCCAGCAGGCTCCTCGCCCCCCAGGAATGTGCCATATATGTACTTGGTCGCATTTTCCTGTAACTTGTTCCAAATTGCCATGTATTTAGTATGCCTCACTTTCTTGTAACCTGCTCCAACACTGTATAATTTGAGTACTTACAATGCCTCAGATTCCTGTAACTTGCTACAACATTGCTATGTCTAAATGTAACCAGTAAGCAATGCTGTATCATGTAACTAAACTACCCTTATGTAACAGCGCCTCAATGCCCCTGGGCTGCTGCCATGCCTGCTGCCTCTGTTCCCCCTTTTCACAGAGGACGCCAAGTTCAGACGTATATGCATTACGCCCATAGAACAGCTAGACCCTTCTTCTCACATTGGAAGCTGTCCCGTTCGTTTTGGGCAAGACAGCTGAGACGAGGTGTTCCGCAGTAGTCACGTGATTTGTTACGTGATGCCGTGGTACGTATTTATACAATCAAGGATGCGGAACCGGCGCTTCTGATTGTTTCTTTGTGTTCCTGACCGAAGCTCCGGTATTAAACTTCTTTCAGCAAGTTGGAATTCCGCTCCATTCCTGCAAATGGCATCTTTTCCACCACGTTCCTTTCCCGGACTAAGCAGAGCGTGTCCCGCTCCATCCCTCACGCGGAACGCTTCTTCAAGCAGCACCAAGCAGAGCATGTCCCATTTTATTACACACGCAGAATGCTCCCGCTGTCCTTTTGTCCAGCAGGGCATCGGCCGCGGACAAGACATCCAGAAAGTAGTGTCCTGCTCCATTGTTACCCACCGAACATTCCCGCTGTACTTCATCCCAGCAGAACGTATCTCCCTACAATGCCTCTCCAAGCCGAGAACGCCTGAATCTCAGCATTCCACACGTGGACGTCCACAGCAATTCAGCAGGGAGAAAAGAAAGGGTTTACCAATGCTCTACCTCGCTGATGAGATCCTGTGATAGTATTACATCATTACACCATAAGATTTCAAGTAAGAACTGCTAACTATCATCATTTGCGGATTTAATTTACATTTAGTTGAACATTACAATTACTGTAATTCAAGGGCCTTATTGGAACTGCCTCCAAGAATGGAAACCTTTCTGTTGCATGAACATTGGTTACTTTAAATGTGCACAAACTTTGGGACGCAATCCTGGTGTGCACCAACCCGGCTCTAGCATGACCCTTGTGTCGCTCCGGATTAGATTCCCCACTAACCTTACCCTTTTCCTAGCCGTTGACTCAGGATTTGATTTACGTTGCTCTCAAGACATGCAGTTCCTTTACCACAGGTTAGTCTGAGATATATTTTGGTCTGTAATATTGTCCCACTTGAAATTAAATACTTATAGTACTTTCTCTTCCAGGTTGGTGTCTGTTCTCCTTGGCCATTTCCATTGATCGCTCACTCTGTCTGTTCATTTAGTAGACAGATTGCTTTATCAATTGGAAGGTCTATCATTAATCGTCTAGCTGTCTTTTTTGGCAAACCTGTACGGAACACCGGATATAGCAGATTCACCCTGTATCCTTTTCTAAGGTCTTATTGACCCTTGTATCCTTTACAAATATTCTGGTTACCTGATTGTAGACTGTTTATGACAGAATCGGAAGCCATGCAAACAGAAGGCGCAGATCCATTGACAGTGTTAACACAGTTGATCACTGACTTGCGGAATGAAATGATTACCGCCCAGGATACCCTGCGCCATCATATGGATGTACTACAAGATGCAGTACATGCAGCACCCCAGAATGCTGCTCCTCTTCCCGGGGTCGCATCCGGCTCTGGTCTACATGCTCCTACACAGGAGAACGTGCAAGTGGTTATGCCCACTCAATTCCCACTGGCCCCGCCAGAAAGATTCAATGGGGATCCAAAAACCTATCGTACATTTGTGAATAAATGCAGATTGCATTTCCTGTGTTGTCCCATTTAGGGGGTACTGCAGCAGCATGGGCCAATCCATTATTAGAATCAAATAGTCATCTGCTTTATCTCTGCAATGCCCTGATGTCTGCTATGAGTAAAGTATTCGACATGCGATATGCCACTCAAGCAATAGATTTAGAGCTATTGAATCTACAACAAGGAAACCAGTCCTTGTTCACTTACCTGGCGAAGTTCAACCAACTGGTTGCCGAGACCAAATGGCCAGAAGACAAGAAGGCGGCTGTCTTTTATAAAGGGTTGTCTGAGGAACTTAAAGACGCCTTGTCTACAGTCCCAGAGGTTCCCTCTGGTTTCACAGAACTCCTGGATCTCATCCTTCAAATAGATGCACGGCGAGCTGCAAGGAAAGGTGAAAAGAGACCCACTGTGCCACCTTTGTCACGCACTGATCCACCTACGGCTACGTCTAATGATCCTGAACCCATGCAAATAGGTGCTATTCGGGGCAGACTGCCCGCTGCTGAGCGAGAGAATCGCCGCAGGAATAATTTATCTATGTATTGCGGTGCAGCGGATCATGTATTGGCCAATTGCCCTAAAAAACAGTTAAATGTTCGGGAAACGCCAAGGCCCAGCAATAGAAGGATTCCCTATGCCGGGTCCTACAACAGATTCCCGCCAGATGTTTTTTTACGTCTCCAATCTCTATTTCAGTAGAGATGAGCTATGGGGACAAGTGTATACATACCACAGCCATGATTGATTCAGGAGCCACCAACAATTATATTGACGTTTCTTTTGCCAAAGCCAATGGCGTCAATACGGTGGTTAAAACCGTTCCTGAAATGGTTAACTCGGTTGATGGCTCTGTCTTTGTTTCTGGTCAAGTAACAGAGGAAACCATCCCTGTGCAGTTGGTTCTGGCGAATGGACATACTGAAAAGATGGTGTTCGACGTCATCTATGCCCCACAGTACAAACTGATCCTGTGCTTATCTTGGTTAACCTTGCACAATCCATCCATTGACTGGGTGACAGGTCATATACAATATCCTTCTGCCTTCTGTAATGGTCATTGCTTTCAAGGACAGGAAGTAAGGGGTTACTACCACTGGAGCCCTTCAGTCCAGTGGTAATTTAGTGCCTCCAGAATATGTGTCCTACGCGGACGTATTCAGCAAAGGAATGGCAGAGCAGTTACCCCCTCAAAGACAATACGATTGCTCAAAAGAATTAATGCCTGGGGCCAAGACTCCAACTGGGAGAGTCTACTCTTTGACAAGGCAGGAGGATCTTGTACTAAAGGAATATGTTGACAAAGCTTTAAAGATGGGGTTGATACGTCCCTCTCAGTCTCCAGCGGCTTCTCCTCTCTTTTTTGTTCCGAAGAAAGAGGGGGACCTCCGCCCATGCATCGATTACAGGGCTTTAAATGCCATTACAGTAAAGAACCAGTACCCTTTACCTTTGATCAATGTACTCTTGGACCAATTAGGGACATCAGTGATTTCCACTAAACTAGACTTATGAGGGGCTTACAACCTCATACGAATACGACAAGGCGACGAATGGAAAACCACCTTCAAAATGAGATACGGTCTATATGAGTATTTGGTGATGCCCTTTGGGCTGTGCAATGATCCTGCGACCTTCCAGTTCTTTATGAATGACATATTCAGTGACTTTTTGGATCAATTTTGTCATCATATACATAGATGACGTCCTGGTCTTCTCCACTTCATATCAAGAACATGTAGAACATGTTTCCAAAGTCCTACAAAGACAAAGAGAAAATCAGTGATTTGTAAAGGTCGAAAAATGCATTTTTCATTACCAGGAAGTGGAATTCCTGGGTTATGACATCACTCACCAGGGAGTACACATGAGTCATTCCAAAGTGAAAGCCATCCTGGAATGGCCCATACCAGGTAACGTCAAAACGCTCCAATCCTTCTTAGGATTTGCTAATTTCTATCGCCGTTTTATACGGTTGTGTTCCAAATTAGTCGCTCCTTTAACTGCTTTAACCAGTTCTAAGGTTAACTTCAGTTGGAACAAAGAGGCGGACAAATCCTTTCGGACATTGAAGGAAGCTTTCACGAGTGCTCCCATCCTTTAACACCCTGATATCAATATGCCATTCATTGTTGAAGCCGATGCTTCTAGCATTGCAATAGGCGCTATCCTTTCCCAGGAATGCCCTGAAACCAAGGAAGAGCATCCCATTGCTTATTACTCACGCAAACTGACCCCTTATGAACGGAATTACACTTTTACCGAGAGGGAATTGTTGGCAGTCAAAGATGCATTCCTAGAATGGCGCCACCATCTGCTGGGAGCAAAATACCCGGTGCTGGTTTATTCAGACCATCGCAATCTTCAGGCTTTCAAATCCATGAAATGCCTTGCGGCGCGGCAAGCTCGATGGCATACTTTCTTTGCTCAGTTTGTTTTACAGATAACCTATCGTCCAGCATCTTACCACATCAAGGCAGATGCCTTGTCACGTACCAACAGCGAGCTGCAGGAAACCGATCCAAAACAACGACTGGTACTCTCGGAACATGTGATCTGCAGTTGTTCAGTCCAGCCCTCCTTGAAACAAGAGATCCAAAACTGGGTCTCTAACGGTCCCCGGGAATGAACGGACCTCAATTTGGATATCCACAATGGTCTACCTTACATACAGGGTCTCTCGTATCTGCCAACAAAGAGCACCCGTGACAAGGCGTTACAGTGGAACCATGATTCTATGGTTGCAGCACACCCAGGCCAAAGAAGACCCTGGAACTATTGAGACGATGGTGTTGGTGGCCTTCAATGTCCAGAGACGTGACCGATTACGTCACAAATTGTTCTATTTGTATACAATGCAAAGATAGTCATGTTAAGCCTTTGGTACTGGTACAGCCGCTCCCTATACCACATAAGCCATGGCACATGATTTCTATGGATTTCATTGTAGAACTACCACTAACACAGATTATAACACCATATGGGTAGTGGTGGACTACTTTACCAAGATGGCACTGTTTGTGCCATGTAAAGGATTACCAACAGCATCGACTCTTGCTGATATGTTTTTGCGGCATGTCTTTCTGTTTTTTGGTCTTCAATCCATTATCATCACCGACAGGGGTTCTCAATTTGCATCCAAATTTTGGAAGACACTAAGCTCTGCTTTCCTAATGGACAACAGAATGTCTAGTTCCTATCATACACAAACCGACGGACAGACAGAAAGGCTTAACAGCACTCTGGAGAAGTATTTACGCTGTCTATGCTTACAGTATCAATCCTCCTGGTTATCAGTGTTGCCATCGGCAGAGTTTGCCTACAATAACTCTGTACACACGGCCACAGGATCTTCTCCGTTTTTTGCACTATATGGTCAGCATCCCAGATTCCTACCGCTAGATCCCGTCCTGTGTCAGGACGTAACTCCGGTTAGCCACAACATACGGGATATCTCCTTATTGCACTCTCGTATTAGGAAACAACTCCTGAGCACTCAGGAAAGAACCAAGAAGTATGCAGACACCCGTAGGAGGCCTGCTCCTACCTACCAGAAAGATATGAAAGTTTGGCTGTCCACGAGGCACTTAAAAATCCCAGGAAAAAAGAAACTGTTGCCCAGATTCATTGGTCCCTATTGGATAGCTCAAGTGATCCACCCGGTTGCTGTCCGTCTGGAATTGCCTGAACGTTGTAGGGTTCATCCAGTCTTCCATGTGTCCCTAATCAAGCCATGTCTTTCCTCTACCCATCTACCGGTCAAACCTTTATTGGTCTCTGTTAAAGGATCAGAGGAATACGAGGTCAAAGACATTTTGGACATGCGTCTGCGTTCAGGAAAGCCCTACTACCTAATCGATTGGAAGGGCTACGGTCCAGAGGACAGATCCTGGGAACCCTTGGATAATATACATGCAACTATCCTGCTTCGCCGTTTTCATACCATGAAGGGGTGGTGGGCCCTTTGGGGGGTGGCACTGTCATACCTGCTGCCTCTGTTCCCCCTTTTCACAGAGGACGCCAAGTTCAGACGTATATGCATTACGCCCATAGAACAGCTAGACCCTTCTTCTAACGTTGGAAGCTGTCCCGTTCGTTTCGGGCAAGACAGCTGAGACAAGGGGTTCCGCGGTAGTCACGTGATTTGTTACGTGACGCTGTGGTATGTATTCATACAATCAAGGACGCGGAACCGGCGCTTCTGATTGTTTGTTTGTGTTCCTGACTGAAGCTCCTGTATTTAACTTCTTTCAGCAAGTTGGAATTCTGCTCCATTCCTGCAAGTGGCATCTTTCCTGCCGCGTTCCTTTCCAGGACCAAGCAGAGCATGTCCTGCTCCATTCCTCACATGGAACGCTCCTTCAAGCTGCATCTTTTCCGCCGCATTCCTTTCCCGGACTAAGCAGAGCGTGTCCCGCACCGTTCCTCACGCGGAATGCTTCTTCAAGCAGCACCAAGCAGAGCGTGTCCCGCTTTATTACACTTGCGGAACGCTCATGCTTTCCTTTTGTCCAGCAGGGCATCGGCCACGAACAAGACATCCAGAAAGTAGTGTCCTGCTCCATTGTTACCCACCGAACGTTCCCGCTGTACTTCATCCCAGCAGAACGTCTCTCCCTACAACGCCTCTCCAAGCCGAGAACGCCTGAATCTCAACATTCCACACGTGGATGTCCACGGCAATTCAGCAGGGAGAAAAGAAAGGGTTTACCAATGCTCTACCTCGCTGATGAGATCCTGTGATAGTGTTACATCATTATGCTATAAGATTTCAAGTAACAACTGCTAACTATCATCATTTGCGGATTTAATTTACATTTAGTTGAACATTACAATTACTGTTCTTCAAGGGCATTATTGGAACTGCTTCCAAGAATGGAAATCTTTCTGTTGCATGAACATTGGTTACTTTAAATGTGCACGAACTTTGGGACGCTATCCTAGTGTGCATCAACCCGGCTCTAGCGTGACCCTCGTATCGCTCAGGATTAGATTCCCCACTAACCTTACCCTTTTCCTAGCCGTTGACTCAGGATTTGATTTATGTTGCTCTCAAGACATGCAGTTCCTTTACCACAGGTTAGTCTGAGATATATTTTGGTCTATAATATTGCCCCACTTGAAATTAAATACTTATAGTACTTTCTCTTACAGGTTGGTGTGTGTTCTCCTTGGCCCTTTCCATTGATCGCTCACTCTGTCTGTTCATTTAGTAGACAGATTGCTTTAGCAATTGGAAGGTCTATCATTAATCGTCTAGCTGTCTTTTTTGGCAAACCTGTACGGAACACCGGATATAGCAGATTCACCGCGTATCCTTTTCTAAGGTCTTATTGACCCTTGTATCCTTTACAAATATTCTGGTTACCTGATTGTAGACTGTTTATGACAGATGCAAGTGCACTTTATGAATACAAATAAAATAAATAAATAAATAAATAAAATAAATATCAAAATAAATGAAGAATTTTTTGTTGTCCTGCTCAGGGAGAGCAAGTTCTCCCGAGATGGGTCCTCAGTAAAGTACAGTTCTGTTATCTTGCATTTGTATAGCACCTACTGCCATAATTCATGGCATAAACCATCGGGTAGATGGTTGGGATGAAGTTGACGAATAGGTAAATTGCTCAGAAAGGAAAAGGTGGAAGAGCTATGTCTACAATTGGACTGAATGTTTTGTGGGTCTCAACTGTATTCTATGGAGTGCAGTGCCGAAAGCAGAGCTAGCCGGAGAAGAGGAGTTCACTGCACCAGGAGGTGAGTCTTGAATTTACCCACAGAATGGTGAACCCGGGCATGTTGAAGCCATGCCCAAGAAAACATAGAATGCAAAGCCCTTCGACTTACTTCCCTAGTGCCCCCAAACAACATTTGACAGGGGCTGTATGACAGAAATCCGAATTTGCCAGTTTTGCAATAGGTCCCTGAAAGCAAGCAGCTATTTTTTGGTTTCCTCGTTCATTTATGTCATGGTTACCACTACCCTAGGCATGTGCGCAAAGTGCTTAAGAAAACCAAGCCTGTCTATGGCTTATCCGTGGTCAGACGTCTGTTCCTTCCACAGTGTTATGACGAGCCAAGGCATGTAGAAAACACATCATGCAAACTCGCAAAGCCTGTCTATTCACTCTCCTGAACCCTGAATGGACCCAAACTGACATGTTCTATAGCTGGAAATGGTGTAAGGAAATACGGGCTAATTTAACTGTGGGTGGGATTTCACCCATGGTTTCCTCCTCTATTCTTCAGGGCAGCCTCTAATCTGAATCGTTCCTGGCTTTTGATTTTATTTATTGTGGACCCACAAATAGTAGCTGCATCCCTAATAAAAGCTTTTGCCGCATCCCAGAATGTAAATTAGTCATCTACCAAGATTTGCATGGTCCTTCATAAATAACCCAAGCTTTGACTACATATTTTTAAAAATCGTTTTAACAAGTAAGAGACGACTGTGAAGCCTCTATGGTTTCGATCCATATCCACAAATAGCAAAGTCTAAATCAAGGAAAGCAAGAGCATGGTCAGAGAAGGCAATCTCTCCCATGCCTTCATACAAAGCCCTACCCAAAGAGTTGCATGACATTAGGAAATCTCTATGCAATAAAAAGCACTGTGTGTGTTCGAGAGGAAAGTATACTTTGAAAGGTTGCAAGCATATCCTGGATCCCCAATATTCAGTGAACCCTTGAAAGATACGATGCCTGTACTCACACTATGGGTGGATATCAATGAACCATACATTGGGCCTCATTACGACCCAGGCGGATTTCGCGGTGCTAAATGCACCGCGAAGCATGGCGGAAAGCCGCCGATAGCGCCATGGGGGTTGGCGGATTTACCGCCCCATTCCGACCTCGGCGGAGCGGTAAATCCCCAATCCCCATTCTGCCCTTCCCCATTCCCATTTTTGCCCCATAGGGTATAATGGGAGTGGGGAAGGAGTTAATTACGCCACCGTAAAATACGGTGGCGTAATTAACAACGAGGTCCCGTAGCGCCATGGTTTTCTCCGGCTGGTAAAACCAGGCGGAGAAAACCTCCATGGCGCTACGGGAACTCGTAGTATGGCGGAGAGGTACGCCATGCACTACGCTGGCGTAATACCCTCTCCGCCAGGGTCCTAATGAGGCCCATTGCATCGTGTGTAATGTCAGGTAACATGCTAAAATAGCCTCCTACTATACCTTCTGCCCCATTCAAGTCATCTAGGAAATTACCCCCAGCAATGTTTGAGGTATAAACAGTGGCCATAATGTCGTCTTTCCCCTCGGTCCACACTGCTGCCATTAAAAATCATTCTTCGTCAGCAATGGCTCACAAAAAGAGAAGCATAGGCGCCTTTGGTAAAGGATGGCCACCCCTCTAGACTTAGAATGGAAACAACTTGAATTTTTTGAGAAAATATATGTTTTAGCAGTAAGTTTAACATGTAGCACGTTTCCATGTGTTAATATCCCCGCAAAAATATTGCGATGCAAAAATATTGCCATTTTTTGCAGCGATATTGACCCATGGACCCTGCGGGGGCACCCCCGCAACCCTTGAATTATTTTGAAATGTACGGGGGACACCCCCGGAACCCCCGCTCCCACAAAATATCCTCCACAAAAATATTGCCTATGGCGAGACAAACGGCCATATGTACGGCAATATTTTTGGTGAGGATATTTTGTAGGGATACCGGTATCGTGTCCTTTTGCCAACACCAGTTTTCCCATCGAAAATCTTTGGGGGGTGGGAAAGGGTAAATAAAGGGTTGGGGGAATAATTCAAAAAAGAAATTCCATGAAGTTTTCCAGCAATACTCCCGCAGCAAAACACCCGTTGGAAAAAATGGGTCGGTGAAATGACATGGAACCGTTTCACATCGCCCCCGTCTTGTAATTCGCTTCAGTACAAGTTTACATTTTACAGGGTTACTTAGCCCTTTGACCTTTCACATTCATTGATATGACACATAACATATACAAGTCCATGTGGATTGCATGGCAGCTGAATCTCCTAACGCCAGTCCTACAGGAGGAGTACAAAGGTAACAAAGGGAATGTTCACCCAGGGCTCACGGGTAATGTTATGCACCGCAAATTCAAATGAGCAATCGATGATTCGAAACCACATCCAGAGGGGTGTCAACTGAGCCAGCGGCCCCAGCACACCTACATCATGGTAGGAGGAGTGGGACGCGTCCGTGTCCGTTGCAGGTTATTAAACCCTCGGGTCTTGAACAGGTCATTCCTGTCCTAGAATGTGGGGGGGGCGTCATTTTGTTTTGGAACCTTTAAACTGGGGCTATTCTCATCTTTTCAAGAATCCAGAACAGTTAGTTGTGCAGTTCTTGCTTTGGGGTTGGTTGCTAAATTTCCTTGGGCAGATGTCACCCAATGAACTATCCTAATATTCAATAAGAAACAAAGGAATATGATCGAGCTATAGACTGGATCGTTAGTACATCATTTATGTATGTGATGATATTGGTAAAAGTACTATGAGAAACCGCCTGGCTATGCCCGTGTAGCACCATAAAATGGAGGTGTGTGATGCCACCATTCTCAGTTCCAGTGTAACTACATATGAGTGGACGCCTGAGGGCTTATCTATGCCAGAGGATATAAGTGAGCGTCGCGCAAGATGGACCACAAAGCGCCATGGCCAGTCGCGTTGCAACACGCGGCACAGCATCTAGGGAACACAGTGTTGGAGCATGAGTGGCATTTGCGAGGAGTGTGCTAACATAAGGCTTTTTTTCAAAATCCCTTGTTCTAAGTGAAAGGGTGAGGTGCAAATTATGTCAGCACATAAATGCAAGTGCCATGGCGCAATGTACCACGACGTGTCATGGCCTCTGGAGCCATGCCAAGCCGTCCTTTGACATTGCATCTCATGCATGCACATGTGGTCACTGAGTTGGAGGTACATCTGTAGAGATTCCTGATTACTGCACCAAAAAGTAATGGTTTTCTGACTAACACTATTTCCCTTGATGTGAGACCTAGTATGATATAATGAGCATTAGCACCCAGCACGGGGAACCAGCCAATCTGGTGGCTACAAACGTGGGTTGAAACCTATGATCTCAGCCCGTGTTCAAAGCTGCCTGATGGCTGGTTCCCTCGGCTGCCATCTTGCCCTCACCCTCTGTTTCCTTATTTTATTTCTTTTCCCATTTACAGCCCCAACCCCACTCACCTGTGTGTTATGGTGGCGCAGGCCGCCACTGCCACAGTAGCTTCTCTGGCTGCTATGGAAAGGGAAGAGGGGCTCTGTACAGAGTCCTGCCTTCCCTTTCCATGGCAGCCATTTTAGCACAGTATTTTCAGACATTGAACGAAGTGCCTTGTGAGCCTCGTTCAATGACTGAAAATACTTTTTTTAGCACCCCAGGTTACTGCTTTGGTAATCCGGGGTGCTAATGGCATTAAGCCCCCGTTCCAAGGGCTGGAACGGCATGTAATGGCCTGGAGCCCTTGTTAATGGCCCTCGCTACGCTCAGGCTGTTAACCTGTGGTGCCGGGCCATTACCTGACACGTTCCAGTCCTTGGAACGGGGCCTTAACGCCACAGAACATCTGTTTATTCCAATAATTTCTTGTTACCTTATAAACACTGTGCAGGGGTCTGCAACCTTTGGCTCTCCAGATGTTTTGGACTACAACTCCCATCAGCCGAGGCTTGCATAATTTATAATAAGGAATCATGGGAATTGCAGTCCAAAACATCTGGGGAGCTGAAAGGTTCAGAAATCTGCTGTAGGGGTGTAAGGAATGATTCAACCCCAAACTCGAAAACAGTCAATTCATAAGTAGCACATTTGTTTGGAGAAAGCTATCGCTCCAATGAAGGGACAGAATGGTGCTAAGGGTAATGACAACCACCAGCTGTGTCCAGCATTCAAGTACTCTTGACATGGTGCACCTGTCTGCATGTCCCACAAAATGTACCTGCACCTACCAAATTGGGGGTCGGAAGGGGCCCTTAGAGAAATGATCCCCCAAACAAATATCATGCCATGAAGTAAACAAGGAAAGGAGTCTACACCACAGACATGACGGATGCATTAATCGGCATGTCAGTCAATATTTTATTTAAACTGGTTTTATAATCCATTATTTTATATTTTTATACTATATACAAATGGATCCAACAATGACAAAATGTCTCAGCAATGTATCAGTTAGTTCTTTTCTTTTTAAATTCCTCCTGTCCAGCAAGTTGACATCTGGCAGGCCCAACATAGAATGACGAGGGGTCGAATAATGTGATTTACCTACCACCCTGTCCAGAATGTGGTAGCGGGAACAGTAACAGCCGCTATGACGAATCAAATTCTGTGGCACCAGTGGTCCAGTGGTGAATATCGGTTTCTAAACCATCAATCAGCCCCACACCTCTAATACACCAGAAAGGATCCAAACAGATTGGAATAAAAAAGCATACAAATAAAATGATGACCCTCCTTGTCCAATTTTGGTAACTTTGACGGAACAGTAGGCTTATCTCCTCTAAAGGTTGTGGATCATTGGTTTGTTGCAACACAGCAAAAATACAATTATTACCCAGTGATAAAAGGAGTGTGCAGTCAAGGTTGTATAAAAATATCTACTTTATTATTATCACAACAAACAGTGTAACAACACTACGAAATACAACCGACCCTGTAAAAGAATGTAGAGGACAGACAGTTTCAAAGAAGGAAAGGGGATGCACTCTGGATACTGACAGGATGGTAGTCGGTATGGTAAATAACCACAACAGTTTGTTAAGGTTTCTTTGCTTTAACACAAAGCTGGAAAAAGGTCTTAGCATGTCTCTAGGGCCCTTCTGGGAAAGACCAGGGGACCAGAATCACAATGTACCTTGTGCTGTAGGTGTTCTCGGTGTTGAACAAGGTCGAGTCGGCTTCCAGATGCTTTGCCGGCTTCTGTGAAAGAGTTTGAGATGGGAGGCAGCTGTAGGTATCAGGTGGCAAGATGGTTTGGCGAGCAAAGCTTGATGAACAGCTGCAGGCTGGCCTACATGGCAGCTCAGGGTCAGGAATTCTTGTCTGAGTGCTGATCAGTGGTTCTGAAGCACAGGTCGAGACTTCTCGGATGTCTAAGCAACGGCTGCTTGACAACGATCAGCGTTGCCATCGGTTGCAGATAGAGGTACTCGACTGGCTTGAAAATGTCAGTTAAAGCGGATGGTGGTAGATGCTGGTCGAGGCACTTCTCCCAGTTTCTTCAATGGGTGTGTGTCGTCCTTTAAGGTGGACAACCAACATCTGTGGAGTGTGTTGCAGGCAGCTGCCTTGGTTGTAGGTTCAGAGACCTTATGCAATTCCTATCCAGGAAGCTTGCTGCACAGCCTAGCAGAGCACGCTGTGTGCTGGTGGGGCACTGGTTCTGGAGTGGCTGGAGGGTCCTCTGAGTTTTGTTTCTCCCTCTGTTCCCTGGGAGAAGTTTAGGGGAGGGATCTTTCTTCCCTCTTTGGATATCCTAGCCTTCCTTCACTGGCGGAAGATGTAAGGCAGACTGTGCCTTCAGCCAGTGTCAAACGTTGAGTTCTTCTTTCTTACTTCTTGGGAAGTCTTCAGATGATCTGTCAAAAGATGAGCTCAGCTGTCTTTTAAGGCCAGGGGGCCACAATGATTGGTGTAGGCTAAGCCTACCTTAATGAACCAATACAGGGGTCCCTACCAACAATTTTCTGTATCTGTGAGATCATAATCAGAGTGCTTTGCAACAGGAAAGGTAAAGAGGTGACAACAGGAACAAGGTGTCTGTTATATTGTAGTCTTGTCTTGTCACTGGCCTGGAGTGCTTGCTATCAGAATATTGATGTATGAATGTGCAGCTCAGTAGAATGTTGTGTGGATCTGTGAGTGAATGTTCTAGGTGTGTCAGTTGGGGCCTGAGCTGGGTATAGTAGGTTGGCCGGTGGGTCTACTCCTCTGTTTGTACTATTATTACCCATCCATGACCTGTCCTGTTCCATACGTGACTGTATATACTTAAGAGTAACTGGATTATGTACATAGTGTACATTCTGTATAATAAAGCCTTACCTGGACCACTCCGAGTCTCCACAGCAGGTCTGTGTATGAGAGCTGAGCTTACCATAGGATAGCAATGCTCAAATACTCTAAACGAAAGAACAGGTCTCCAGACTACAGAGAGGCTTTACAACAGTGTGCCCCAGAACTAATATGGTGGCCCTTCTCTCAACAGAAAGAGATCTGGGCTCACTCCCTTGTGCTTCTAAGGCCCACCAATCTTCCTGTCTGTTGTGTTCAAAGAGTCTCACTGGTTAATGATCCTCCCTGTGTGGTCCCTGTTAAAGAGGTAGGTCTCCCTTGAAGCAGCGGCAAGACCAGCCTCTCTGGCTCCTGCAAAACACATTATTGTTCCTTATGAATGGGGTCCCCTTAGCAGGGTTGCCTACTGTAAACAACAGATGCCAACATGACAGTTCACTGCCTTTGTTACTGAGAGGTGGGAGCTGGCTTCAGGTTGACACAGTTGCAAATAAAAGGTTGTTGGGTTTCCTGTCTCCTTTGTTGTCCTCTGCCGGTGTGGGCCTGTTTGAAATATCCCCTGTTGATATGATAATCAGCTGAAGGGCCTAACAAAAGAGCAGGGCATTTCCATGTAGCCGTTGTCAGTTATTCAGGCTGACCATGGCAGGGGGGGCTGGGCCTGTAGGTGTTGCCCAGCCTGGAGTACACAGGTCAATGCTTTTGTCATGGTGTCACGGGAGGATAGCTCAGGGGCAACGCGCTCACCTTGGAGGCAAGACTATGCAGAGCAACACAGGTTTGATCCCCGGGTCCGTGCTTAGAAACCTCCGGGTATTAAGCGTGTTATGAATAACCAATCATAATCATAGGAAAATGTGTGTGGATTAGACCCACACATTTCCCTGAGGTCAGTCTACTATCATTCCATTTCATTAAAAACTTAAAAAATAGCCCAGGCGAGTGTACACTCACCATGCAAATGGCCAAATTCCTCACAGACACACAGACACATACACAGACACACACACACACACAAACTAACACAGACACACAGAAACCCCCCAAACCTAATCCATCACTATAAACCCCGTGCCTGCAGGTATGAGAGGCGCAAGGCAAGCACTGAATGGGGAACAACCAAAAAGCATCTGCTTTTCTTTTCACCTCACAGATGCACAACTAACACTCACCACCTGTGAGCACATTTAGAGTGACCTGCCTCTGCAACATAGTTATTGGCACCTGTGGGGCACCTTTATCTTGAGGAATCGTAAAAAAAAGCAGGCACTTGGTAAGGATTTTAGGCATAAACAGAAGCTGCTAAACCCTCACCCACCCAGATCTTAAAATTGTAGGTGACGTGTTGGGGGCTGTGAAGCCCAATTTCTCTATAACACGATGGAGTGATTTGGAAGGTTGTGAAACATTCACCCTCTAGAACATAACATATGAAGGAGTGCTTTAGGGGCTCTGAAACACTCTCCCTCAAGAATGGTTTCGAGATGTGCAGGTATGAGGTTGTAAAACTCACCTTACAGATAACATAAATAGTGCTTCTGTCCAGTTTTGAGACACCGTGGGCTCGTCAGTACTCCTTTCTCGGCTCGGCATTCCTGCTAGTCTGCCATACTCAAGCGCACTGGCACTAAGGCCTTGCCAGGGGATCGATCTGGGCTAGTCCTCAGATCTCCTCCCTCTTGAGTAGGCCCGTTGCATAATCTCAGGACCCTTTACTGCCCGCTCGGGTGAGAGGAGTGGACTCACCACCCAGACAGGCTGTCGAGTGAAACACCAGTGATATCAAAGTCTGATCTAGGAAGACTGAACATCCCCTCACAAAGCCCACAGGTAACAAAGGGGAAACGTGGACGGAAACAACGGAAACAGGCTCGGCTGACACCCAAATTACCAGAGAGTTGCATTTATGGTAAGAAAGATAACTAAGGTCAGGATGGAGCTGTTTGCAAGATAACTCACGTATGACTCCCTATTGACTGTAGGACGCACAGCAGCCCTTTTAAAACGTGAAACTAGTCCTGATAGAATTTGATTGTTGCTGGCAATAGAAAATTGGAGGCCATCTTGACTCAAAGAATATGGCTTTGCCAAAAAGTAAAACCTTCCTGAATGGCATTTTTCAGTAAAATAAATCAGTGTGTTTACTGCTCAACCCTGTGTATCTGTCTGAACACTACCCTATAAATACTCCCTTCTGAAGATAGCTCAAATTTACCCTCCGAATTTCTGCCTTTCAGATCATTAATCTACTTTTGGCTGAATCAACAGGCCCCCAAATGTTCACAGTCACTGCCTCCACCCTTCAACCTGCTATAATTCCCTGTCTGTTGAATCTATATATCTTCTGCTCAAACCTCTACAAATTAACCCCTTTCCTTTTCCACCGCAGACCTCGGTTTGATAATCCATGCAGGGACACAATATTGTAACTTTTAGGAAAGCATCAGCGCTTTGATGCCACTAGGATGTTGATGTGGCGCTATATGAAAGATATCTAACATAACTTGGAAAAAAATTGTAACATTCTTTTCACTTTCCAAGCGAAACCTGTCATTTTTGAGGGTTTTGGAAAAATGAAGGTTGGATGGTGGTTTTAGGTGGGTGTTTCTACTCTCTCACACAAGGAAAAACCTCAACGATGAGTAAAAAGATGATGAGAAAAAAGGGGTTTGTACCTGAAACGTGAAGGACAGACACTAGCCTTAATGTATTTATTTCAAATGAAAAATATTTTATTTAGGATAATGGTTGTATTCAGCATCTAAAAAACAAAAAGGGTGCCTGACTAAGCCCTGATATGCCCAGGTGGGTACATCAACATATTTGACAAATAATCAGGGTGAGAGATCATACATGTAGTCCTTTGATGTATTATTGCACACTCATAAATCAATTAACAGATTGCTAGACCTGTTGGGCCAGCCAAATCTTGGACCCTTGATTATTTCTTAGGCACAACAATTTCTTCATTCTTTATACATGGTCTTGTAAAATGGGCCAACAGGTCTAGCAATCTGTTCTTTGATTTATGAGTGTGCAATAATACATAAAAGGACTACACGTGTGATCTCTCACCCTGATTATTTGTAAAATATGATGCATTCAGCACCTGCCAAGAAATATGCCAAATGTAATGGACTTCTTGTAAGTGGAGTTTGACCGTCTACGTGTGTATTAGCTGTTGTATTTTGTATGTTTATGAAAAGTATAATGAACAAGAAATCATGAGGGCATCTTCTTTAAATTACAGTTTACAATATCTTTGGTTTGGGTGGGCGAAAATAAAATGTTGTTTGAAACTAGTAAACAGTATACAGATTAGTTAACTTATGTTATGAACTAACATTTTCCTTCCTGTAATGGAATATAAATATAGAGTTTTAAGTACGCCCAAACTGTACTCTTTAAGGATATTGCATGTCACTGAGGAGTTTAGAGGGCAATGAGGCCTCAGGCTAAGTTCCTTTATATGGTCATTTAACTTTAAGGTGGTTTGAAATATCCATATTACTCATTGAAGGGGGTATTTTTATATGGATTTAATGCCCTGCCAGGAGAACGGATATGGCCTTTAATCGCCCGTCAGCCCAAGGCAGGCCCGAGCGAAGCAAGGGCCTCAGCTCAGGGCTGTTAAAGGCCATGCCCGGCCTCCGGGCAGGGCATGAAAGCCATTCGCACCTCAGGGTTAGTCCAGTGTGTGAATGGCTTTCAAAAATGTTCATTGGGAGATCCGGGCTACTAGCACAGCCGATCTCCAGAGGGCAAACAAAGAAAAAAAAAAGATGGCCGCCACCATATGGAAAAGGAAAGAAAATAAAGCTCCACCCAGGGAATGGTCTCTGGTGGATGGGACAGTGGGGCAGGGATTATGTATTCTCGCCTGCTGTTACAGACACCTGATTGGCTGAGCGCCCTTCCCCAGGTGCGAACCCCTATAGAACTTGATCACGCCATACTACACTTTAATTCCACATCTCGTGCTTGATCTGGTGCAAGAGATAGTTCAGTGATAAACACTCAACATGCAGAACAAGTACGCAATCTGCCCCATTGAAAAATAACACCAATATGCAGCTTGAAATGCACCGCGCACAAATATTTCACGCAGATATTAATAGAATTCTCTGAAAAAGTCAGATTGATCGTTTTAATTAAGTGGCAGCATGCAGATGGATGCCTGCTCTTCTGAACTAATCTGGCGCACTGCACTGAACGCTGATGCCATAGCCGAAGACTCAGTTGTCAGAGAAAGGATGTTCAAAGGAATCTCGTAAACTAGCCATTATTTCAGCACCATCTGGAATTCTGCTTAGTAACAAGCTGCATGTCACACCGGGTGCTGGAACAGATTATTCATAATCGCATATATAGTCTTCTGATTGCTTATACTGCTATGGGCCCAGCATAGGACAGATCCGCCTGCTCTGATCAGAAGCCCCTGACGTGTTTCCTGCACGGGGAAATGACCCCCGCCCCTCCTTCTAATGGCCATTTAAAGTCTTGCCGGTCTTTAGCAATTGTTTCTCTTTTAAGAGAAACATTTTAAGGTATGGCCTTTTGAGCAAAGTAACAGTTTTCCTGTGTGCAATAACTTTATTGATATCTTTCAATTTGCATCTCTTATCTACTTGCCCTCGATACAATGACCTAATCTTGGCTTCCCACTTTTCCTTCCATGTGGTGCAGTTGCCCGGCCTCGAGGCCTGAAGAAGGCCGGTATACGCGCTCCCAACAAATGACTTCCGTTCTGTTGGATCGTGTTTTCCTGTGCACTCTATTCAATGTGTGTCCTTTGCACTTTCTAAACCTGGGGGGAGGGGGAAGCTCATAGCTGTCCCTCTTTTGCACTATTTGTCTGGCCACATTTAGAATCCGTGTTAACTCCTTTACCACCCACACGGCCCACCAACACTGCCTGAAAAGACAGCAGTGTACCTAACACTCCTTCGCCAACAGATGTGTTATTCTAGGGCACAGGCCTTCTAACTGCGAGTCTCCAGATGTGCTGGACTGCAACACCCATAATCACTGACCATTGACTGTGCTGACTAGAGGTAAAGGGCATTGTAGTCCAAACCATCTGCCGAGCAAAATGCTGCAAACCCCTGCTGGGCTCCCTACCTCGTTGGCCATCTCAACGATCACACATACGTGTGCTCAAAACCAACACTGCTAGTCAAACAGAGGGTGGGGAAACGGACGTTTCTTAATTTACAAGGGTATGCAGTTTTACATATTGGCACTTCACATAATTCCTTCCTTTAAAGAGCGTGTCAAGAGAGTGTATAGATGATACCCAATTGGGTGCTTAGTCCTCTTTATGGAGGTCCATTCCACACTCACTCTGGATTTGGGGAACCTGCTCTCCAAAACGAACCCCTGGTCTCCAGTGCCCTGAACATCCTCTGCAAATGGATGGCAAATGTAAACTCCATCCTGGAGACCTGTTCTTTCGTTTAGAGTATTTGAGCATTGCTATCCTATAGTAAGAGCAGAAAGACAATTTAGCCAAATATCAAAAGGCCTCCATGAGCATCTGTGAAGCTCATGGTTTCTGGAATCCGCTTTAGTTCCTACACTGCACCTCTGAGCACAGGCCCTCTCAGCAAACCAAGCAGCCTTACCACAGCTGGATACTTTTATTACATTGAATTGGTTTGTCATAACTCACCTAATACCATATCTGAGTTTGGCTTCTCAGTGTGGATGCGGGATTCGAACCGCTGTTGCTCTGTGTGGCCTTGCTTCCAAGACCAGCACGTTGCCCATGTGCTATCGTCCCTTCTGTGTAAGAAGTGAAAGTTGGTTGCATGGAATTACCAAGAATGCAATGTCACTGGTAGAGCGTAGACACACCGTTGAGCAGGGCGTAGCTCATGCATACGTAGGGACGTTATATATACATTTTAAGCCATACCACAGTTTCACTAATCTGTATGGCGTAGAGGTGGCACAGAACAGAATTTACATTTCCGCCACGCCATTCCACTCCGCCATATATATGTACCAGTATTGAAGCCATAATGACATTTTCATGCTGGCATAAATGCTGTGGATTCCGACTGGAAAAAAGCAGGTGGACTCTACAAGAATCCACCGTAAAAAGCTGCCTGCAAAAGGGAGGCGCACTGGCGATTTCCCCGGCTTTTTAGTGCTCCATTTTGCACTTCGTAGTGAAAATGACAAAAACTTCACAGAGGGGACCTGTTTGCAAGTAAGTGCAACTGTAGGCCGGCTCCACTGTACAATTTATGGTTTCCCCTTTGGTGGACCCTGGTGGCTCTGGGCTAGGCCCTCAAGTACTTTTACAAAAATAGGAGAAAGGGACATCCCGGGGAATTACAGACCCATCTCGCTTCTAGAGAGTTCTGGAAAAATACTTGCCAAAACTATACTGAGACACCTTCAGGAGTGGATGGATGACGAAGAGGCCATTAACAACTTCCACGCGGGTTTCCAGCGTGAGGCAGCACCCGGGACCAAGGGTTTCTTCTATTCCACCTACTACAAAAATACAGCCACTAACATGCAAGCCATCTCTGTGGACTTACAAGCAGCATTGGGCAGGTTCCCTTGGATTAGCTATGGCAAATCTTAGAAAGGATGAATGTTCGAGGTCACCTATAAAGCCGGTCAGATAGCACAACGAGCTGAGCTCCCGTTTCTGACATCTGTGTGCAGCCTGCTGATGTGCTCAGGCAGGTTCGTATCCCAACTGTACCTTGCATCCTTCTGAGGTCGCTAAATTGAGTACCACTCAATACCACGCTGTGGGATGATAATATCAACTGTTACCTCAGAGCTTGTAGCCCTATATAAAACTGGATATTATTAATATCCATTGTGGATGCTCTTTACCATGGTAGTACATCTATTCCGCTAACGCAGGTCTCTTCAAATCTGGCCCTCATGAGATAACCCCGCTCCATGTCTTCTGGAAATCGACACATGATGCATTGCAGACCTTAGGCCAAAGACGTGGTGGGCAATGTGGAAAGTGCCACTGAAATGGCGCTTGTCATGCACCGATCAGGTGCCGCAGATAAGGTCTAGTGAGCGCGTACACTTTACACGGGTGCTCCGGTTTTCCACAGTCAAGTATGCCAGATTGTAGTGCATTTTCGGCCAACACTGGGGCAGGCAGAATTGGAGTGAAATGCTCCATTGGAGTGCTGACAAAAGTCGAACAGAGTCTGAGTCAATAGGAAATTGACTTGGACGTGCCCTGCTAACTTCATTTGGGTGTTTCTTCTCAGTTTTCGAGATGTAAGTTTGTGGTGAGTTGCCCTAGTGGCAGGAGGTCGTTTTCTCTACCCTTGTGTATGTGTCTGTCAGCACTGTGCCTTTTCTACATTCACGTATCCCTTTTATTTGTAGAAAGTGGTATCAGAAAATGGGATTCAAAAACATAAATTGTGGAACTTGATCAAGCATTGCAGCTGTATACAGGTTTCCTTTTACAGATAACCTGGTATCTTGAATGCCTTTGTACTCCTCACGAAAAGGAAGCACCCCAAAAAGATGGATTTTAACACTATGGAAAATGGAGTAAAACCCTCCAGGAAATGATGCATGATGTAGGCTAGGATACACCATATAGCATTATACCCTCACCGGAGTAAAACACTCCAGAAAATGTTGCATGATGCAGGCTAGGATACACCATGTAGCCTCATACCCTTGCCGGAGTAAAACACTCCAATAAACAGAGCATTATTCAGGCTAGGATACACCATGTAGAGTCATACCCTCGCCAGAGTAAAACACTCCAGAAAATGGTGCATGATGCAGGCTAGGATACACCATGTATCGTCATACCCTCGCCAGAGTAAAACACTCAAGAAAACGGTGCTTTATGCAGGCTATGATACACTGTGTTGCGTCATATCCTCGCCGGAGTAAAACACTCCAGAAAATGGTGCATGATGCAGGCTAGAATACACCATTTAACATCACACCCTCGCCGGATTAAAACCCTCCAGAAAAAATGGTACATGATGCAGGCTAGGATACACCATATAGTGTCATACCCTCAACGCAGTAAAACACGCCAGAAAATGGTGCATTAAACAGGTTAGGATGCACAATATAGAAAAATACCTTCACTGGAGTAAAACACTCCAGAAAATGGCACATGATGCAGCTAGGATACACCATGTAGCGTCATACCCACGCCAGAGTAAAACACTCAAGAAAAGGGTGCATTATGCAGGCTATGATACACTGTGTAGCGACATATCCTCGCCAGAGTAAAACCACAGAAAGTGGTGCATGATGCAGGCTAGAATACACCATGTACTTAGGAGGGTGCTCATTAGCCTCCCTGTGAATTCAGAAGTGTGCCCAATAGCTTCGATGTGTAAACGGAACTTAGACGTGCGCCCAATAGCCTCTCTGTGATTCTAGAAGTGGGCATTTAGAAGCTGAATTTAGAAGTGTGCCCAATAGCCTCTCTGTGAATCTAGAAGTGTGCCCAACAGCCGCTCTGTGAATTTAGAAGTGTGCCCAATAGCCTCTCTATGAATTAAGAAGTATGCCCAATAGCCTCTCTGTGAAAATTGAATATAGTAATGTACCCAATAGCCTCTCTGTGAATATTAGAAGCGTGCCCAATAGCCTCTCTGTGAATTTAGAAATGTCTGAAAGGGCATGTAACCCATCATATCTCACCAACACGCTTACTCTCTCCTTACATCACCACTCAAATAGAACACAGAGATACTATGACACCATTCGGTATAACTGTTCTCATATCAACTTTCTCCGCTCACTCCACATCATTCTCCGTAATCACTGCTGGTTACACACCCCCAGCCAGGCGTTCTCCGCAGCCACTTCCGATCTGGATAAATCCTGCCAGAACGAACACATACCCCTGACCTCTCAACCATCACACCTACCCCTAGAAGCAGCTATTACACAGATATCACACGAGCTGTACACATACCCGGTGCTCACACGCACCTTTTTGACTCTACTCTCTCTACTGATATGAACTTCGGTTCCCAAGGGCGTTCAACCTACCAGCGCCTTCAGACCATACCAATGGTAAATAAGGCGCTATATAAATGCAAAATAACAATAACAATGTAACATCACACCCTCGCCGGATTAAAACCCTGCAGAAAAAATGGTACATGATGCAGGCTAGGATACACCATATAGTGTCATACCCTCAACGCAGTAAAACACTCAAGAAAATGGTGCATGATGCAGGCTAGGTTACACCAGGTAGCCTCATACCCTCGCCGGAGTAAAACACTCCAGAAAATGGTGCATGATGCAGGCTACGATACACCATGGAGCGTCATACCCTCGCTGGAGTAAAACACTCCACAGCTCAGATTGTGTGCCCCTGACCGCATGAGTAAAAGGCATTGCGCATCAGTACATGTCACTTCTACACCGCAGGTGGGGTGTAATAAACCCTACCCAAGTTAGTCTGAATGGAGGTTGAATACATAACACATTCTATTCCTGAACGCCTGGTGTGATTGAACCTCCGGGTGATGAGACTTGGAGACCCCTGGCATAGCAGCCACTTCCTTTTGCGATTTTTAAGGTCCTTGTCAACTTCCCGGGAAAAGGAAGCCATGATGTCCTGAAAGCTTGAAAAAGAAAGTACGCGAAAGCCTAATAAAGGTATCTGGCCGTGTTACAGTACAGAAGCTTTGCACCGGTGCAAGTGCATACCCCAGTCAGCGCCAAAAAACGGATACTTTGAATGCGCTTTTGCACTGGCGAAAATGTTGCACCAGCGCTCGGATTTAGGGCATTCGTTGCCCTAATGCAAACCTGCATTGAAAGAATATGTTTGTGCACCAGCAAAATTTTTGCCTCGCCGCTTATTGTGGTTGCACAAATACAAAGTTTCTGTAATTCAGCCCTGTGTGGTTTTAAGATGTCTCACTGCCTGAGAGATTTTTATTTTTTTCAAAACTAGTGTTAAATAGGAACTTCTCTTGAGCGAGCGATCCATTATTGACCTTTGCCCTTGAGAAGCCTGGCTCTGGTTGAAGGCTCTATTGTTTAAACGCAGGTGAAACAATTGGCCTTTCCCATAGTCAACAGATTGAAACCATGGCCATTGTTCTGCTACGTCAGCTGGCACAAAGATGTCCAAGGTCTGCCATAAATTCCCCGTGCATCGTTTGAGGCTGGTCCAGTAACGAGCAACTCCAAGCTGGGCCTGGGAGGAAAGAAGGAAACTCGGCTCATAGAATCAGCCAAAGGAATTGAAACGCAGCCGAAAAGGCGTTGTTTCGCGAGCTCGCGCCCTTCACCACGCCTAAAATGATCTTTTTACATAAACATTGGATCTTAGCTTCCTTTAGAAAACATCTGCCATGGAACCGGAAGTGCACTGTTGATTGTTTCTTCGTTCTGAAACACAACTAGCAAGATTTACAGATGCGCCCTCAAAGGACTCCTAGCCTGGGAAAGGAAGCAGATGTGACCTGGTCTCCCGCTGTTCACTGTACAATTCATTTGCGTTCCAAGTCAGAGAGAGAACATGTTAAACCCTGCGGAAAATCTGGGACCAGATTCACTCTTCTGATAGCTTGCAAGCTTTCTTTGCTCAAACTAGGCATGGGTCAAAAAGTGGAAAACGTGACGGAAAGTCACAAGCAGGAACATCTGTGTTGGTCTATGTGCAATGGGTTGTGCATGTGTGCGTGTTAGTAGATTGATGGGTCAGCTGTTCCTGTGGGTGGCTATGTAGATTCATGGGTAGAATCTTGGTGGACCAATGGACGGATGGATGGATGGACGGGCGGACGGACGGATGGACCGATGGACGGACGGATTCATCTGCATGGAGTTGCGCAGAAGGGTTAACATGTCCAATTCTTTCACTGTTTCCATTTTACCTATTCGAACACAGCAGGGGTCTAGAACCATTGCTCGTCAGATATTTTGGACTACATATCCCACCAGCCCTAATCAACGTAGTCAATGGTGAGGGATCATTGGAGTAGAAGTATAAAAGATCTGGAGAGCCATATGTTGCAGATCCCTGGAAAAGAGTGAACTCAGTGACACACCCCTTTCCAACCAACTGTTTGCACACAGTTCTATTTCTGCACATTTGCAAAATGCACATTCTCAAGGGATGTTGCGCATGCACATCTCACTATAGTATGGCAAGGTCTCCCAGTTTCCAGTTTTGACTGATATTTACACATAAATACAGATGGAAAAAACACTCTGGTTCCCTTTTGTATTTATTTGTAAAAGGCGGAAACATGTAAATTCATGTGTCTGGAATGGCTAGTTTCAAACAGGCTGTCAATTATGCCTTGTAAAATGGCCGTTCAAAGTAACACAATGAAAAGGCTAAACAAGTGATTTATTTGTCTTTGAAGTTGTTTAAAGGGCTACAGTAATGTTTAACACCTCAGCAAAAGGGGAGCTTCCAATTACAAGCATCTAAGTGCTACATTTTTTATTTGAATAAATGAAGAAAAGCACAAATTGTAACATATATTTTTGAACAGCAGATATAAATGTGGATAAATACAGATAAAATGACTAAAATCTAAATATAGATAAATACAGAAGGAAAAGTAAAAAAAAAAATGATATACCTACCATAACACCTGGAGCCTTAATGATGGCTTTGTGAATCATGAGATTTTTTCTCCATGCAATCGTGATGGTCACATGACAATGTTTTGTGAATTGGGCCATTCTTTTCTGCACACAGTTTTCCTAACCTGGGAGGAAGATATCTTTCCAGAAATCCTCGCCTTACATGTATGCTGCTTGGTTCTACATCTTTTCGCGTGCAGCAACTTTACTAGTTTGCACTTTAACTGCGCAGTTTTCACTGCAGTTGTTTTCGATATTTTTTTTAAATGGGCGTTGCTTCCCAACCCCACACCTAACTCACTCCCACCACCTCGCCCTGACACCCACCACCCCACATACCCTAAACCCAAACACACATACACACACATATATATATATATTTTCTTTTTTTTTTTTTTAATCCGGTGAAATCCACTGCAGTGAAAACTGCACCTTTAAAATGTAAAAGTGTAAAGTGGCCACGGGGAAAACATTACACACAATGGCCCTCATTACGACCCTGGCGGAGAACCATGGTGCAATTTGCACCATGGTCCATGGCGCTAAGCTGCCAACTCCGCCATGGTGGTTGGCGGACTTACCGCCCCATCCCGACCTTGGCGGGGCGGTAAGTCCCCAATCCCCATTTACCCTTCCCCATTCCCATTTTTGCCCCATAGGGTATAATGGGAGTGGGGAAGGCGTTAATTACGCCACCGTAAATTACGGTGGCGTAATTAACAACAAGTCCCGTAGCGCCATGGATTTTTCCGCCTGCAAAAAGCAGGCGTAAAAATCACCATGGCGCTACGGGAACTCGTACTCTGGCGGAAAGGGGCGCCATGGTTTACGCCGGCGTAAACCCCTTTCCGCCAGGGTCGTAATGAGGGCCAATGTTATTTATCAGCATGTCAACCTCAATCTGATTACAATCACACTGTCAAGTGTGCAGTATTTAACTTCTTAAAAAGGGTTCCCCAGCTCCACAACAATATAAGTATTAACATGATCACCTGCGTACAATTTCAAAATCACTCACTTTTGGTGAATTTAGAAGTGGTATGAAAGTATGTGCAGCTAACGTAACATTTTATGTTATACACTTCAGCACTGCGTATTATGACCAGTTAACCACTTAACTGCATTTTTGGGAAACCAGCCTCCTTTCTAACCTTCCATACAATAGGGATTAATCCTTTTGGAGGGGTCTACCAGATGTACCCCTCCTCTGTCCCAACTACTTTGATCCACACCAGCAATGTCTCCTCATTTGAAAACGTGATATGCATTGTGGACCATCCACATCATTGGCCATAGCCATTCACATACAACTCTTTCCCTCCACCAACAGTATTGCTCTACTATATAAAATGTCAAGCCCAATTCTGGCACCCTCCAGTTGTTGAGCTAGGGTAGCACAATAAAATAAAATGATCATTGTTACAATCACCCCCAGTCAAGGGAGATGACACACTCTTTCTAGGGTAGCGGATTAACTTTATTTAAAACCTGCAAACTACTTCTTATGTCATTCTTGTTCCTGGTGGTTTTAACATGTGTCTACATGTTTTAACAAGCATTAATTTGCCTTTTTTAATCTATGTGAGACTGGTTATGAAACTTTGTCTGTAAATCCCTACTCACACTGGTGATCATAAACTGATTGCCATCCTGTCATCACCATACCGACTCTTTTACATGTCACAATGATCAAGGAACCACGGACCATTTCTTCCTCCAAGTAAGGCTTGCCATACTCAAGAGAGAATGGCAAGTATCAAATTTGCCTGCATCGAAGTGAAAGCCATGACGTGAGTGACTACAGCCTTCCTATGTGCAGCTGTCTCTAGCATTCTATTGACTACTGGAATCCCTGACTCCTTTTGGGAGGACCTCTGCTAGGAACTGAGAGAAGCAATGGACTTTAATTGCCTCTGTATTACAAAAAATAAAAACACAAACCACCCTCCAAATTCAACTTTGGGTTGATTCTAAACTTGAAGTGTTACAAAGAACCAATATGGCACTTGAGCACTGTTGGTGCAAATTGAAAGAAGTATAAGACAGAAACGCCTGCCTTTGACATCTGAAGTGCTACCAAGCACATACCCTCTGTAAGAAAAAGTCATTCCATCATGACTTGCGTGCATCAGTCTGTAACCCATCACCTGGGCCGCCATGAAGTTACAATGAACTTAGATCGCCAACAGAATGTTCTAAACTGCGAGTCACCTCCCAAGCTTTAGCCGACTCCCTCAGCTTTGTCTTTGTAGAAAGTATTTATGCAATCAATCTGACAATCTCTAGATTCACTAGATCCTCTTCTCCATGTGTATTTGGTCTTGTCACAAATGCCCTTTTCCTGCATTCTCTAAAACATCTCAACCAGAGCATTTTTTGATAGAGACCACCACAAGATCATTTTCTTAGGAGGTCAAACCCTACCCTTCCAAGACTATTAAGGACAATATTCTCACTCTCAATCTGGCGTCTTCCCTCAGACTCTGACAAAAACCTTGCATCACGCCTCTCCTTAGGAAAGGCAATGCAGATGTTAATATTCCCTCACATTGCCATCCTATTACCAACAAATATTCCTTAGAAAAATCTTTGACAGGTGGCTACCAGTCAACAGTGATTTTTTCCTGAGACTCTTGGCACATTGCATGATCACCAATCAGGTTTTAGACCAGCTCAAATAATGAAATTGCACTTCTTTTCATGAGAGATGCGATTGTCATTTTGCTGGATGACAACTGACCTCCATTCTCATTCCTCTCGACCTTTCTGCTGCATTTGACACTGTTAACCATCTTAACTTTCTGCAAAAGCTGGAGACATCATTTAGCATTTCTGGTTCAGCTCTTCACTCTATCTCATCCTTTCTGTCCAACATGGAAAACAGTGTCACGATCCACTTCCTGAAACCCCCCCAGCAGGTCCATGGGCCAGGAGGGGTCTCGGCTCGGGGTCCCCAACAAGCTTAGGCATCCTTTGCCTAGGCCCTCTTGGGGCCAGTCCTGGCACCTTTTGGTGCCAGGCTCATACTTAATGAGGACTTGTGCTTAGGAACTACTTTATTTCAGTGCCAGTCAACATGGAGGCATCCACATAGCTTGGCTCCTTGGAACGAAGCTATGCGGTATAGTATTTTGGGTGTGGTAGCCTAGGGACTATTTTACCTGGACTACTTTCTTGATGCTATTTAAACCACACCCGACTTGGATAACACGCTTCGCGATACTTTGCAATCCTGCAACGTGACGCTCATCGTGTTCAGCTGCACCTGTGAACCTCGGAAGAACAGCATCTGGAAAAACAAATAACATCGTTAATAGCAGCGGCTTACCTGTTATTACACCGCTAGCTGCCCTTCGCTCCTGCAAACAGCATCCAAGGAACCGCGAGCCTCCCGGACCGTCAGATCTGCAAAAAGGAGAGAAACAGGACATTAGACATTTTACAATTGTGACGGCAGTTTACCTCACGAGTTGGCCATCGACCAGCATCGCCTTGGGACTTCCTGCTCCGGGTGAGCACCGCAACCTACGGGAACAAAAGACAACAGGTTAGCAAAGGCAAGGCATCATAGCGCTGCGCATAGCGGCTACTTAACCGCTTCAAGGAGCTCTCGAAGCACCGTCACCTGCCGGCGAGCCCCAATTCAGCCAACGTTCCACGACGAACTTCCGCGCACCGAAGGAGAGAGAAAAGACATTATTGAAATCCAAGAAAGGCATACAGTATAACAGTAATAAGACCTACCTGAAAGACTCTGAAGGGCCTGCATCAGTGAAGTAACTAGATCGCAATCGCCCACAAAGGACAACACGCCCCTGCCACGAAGGCAGGATGGAGAGCTCACCAAAACCCATAACAAGGTGAGGAAAGGTACGGGGAGGGGCTGAGGGCATACGGAGTGTTGGGAGGCTCTTACCCCAGTTGCCCAGTCTTGAACATTGCCCACCTGTTTTCCAGGCAGAACTTATCCGCTGATTATACCTGGGAGCAGCTGAGAACAGTACCAGAGTCCCCACAGCTGGCTGGCGTCCCCGTGGATACCAGGTGAGCGTAACAAACAGGGTCACATCTGGTTTGTTCCTTTCGTAGTAGCACCTCCAACTCTGGGTTTGCCACAAAGCTCAACCCTGTCACCATAGCTCTCTTTAATGCATACCTGAACCCTCTGGCTAATCACATCTCCCTTTGTATGGCTACTTTTCAAGTATATGCAGATGAACCTCAGCTTGATTTCAGTACCCATGGATTTGCAGCATCCCTCAAACATATTTAAGATTGCCTGCTCCAGATTCAATACTAGATGTTGTACAACAGCCTCTGCCTGAGCTCCTTGAGGCTAGAGACCATCTACCATGCCATCTCAATTTCTTTGGCTCTTCTCATTGTTTTAACCCCTTTCCTTGCAAACACCCCTCCCTCCTGTGGGGTTTAATCACATCCCAAACAAATATAACTGAAAGGCCCACTGGAAAAATGGCCTGCAGGTCTTCAAAAACGTTCACACTGAAAATGGGCCTATTAATGCAGACTGTGTGTGTTTCTGCAAGTAACACAATTAAGAGCTGTGATAGAATGGAAATGCTATGTGACTGGCCATGCATTGGACATCAAAAGGTCTATCTTTCATTGCAAAGGGAAAGGTCAAACAGAAAAGCAACTTTTAACTCGCATTTGCAAGAGAAATTCAAAGGCCCTTCTACATGAAAAGCAGGGGTTTCAAATACTGGAACTAAAGTGGCCTTGCATGTGTGTTTTGCAGTTTTAAATCAAGACATGAAAAAAAAGATTTCCCCTGTTAAAATAAAGATATCAGGGAAAAGACTGGATGTGTGGGGGCAAGATTCAATGTTTTAAATATATAATATGCCTCACATGTAAAATACCAGTAACAATTCAAAAGGCTACTTTGTTTCCATGGGTCACATGTAAATCTGATTTAGGCCCAAGACAGACCCTGTTTCTTGTTGTTGGGCAGATTTTCAAGGCCCGCCTGGCTCCTTATCTGAAAGGGAAATCTATGTGAAGCTAATGCGCACTCCAAGTATTTATGACAGGGTCAGATCAGCAGAGAAAAATACTTAGAAATATAAGGTTTGAGATAAGAATTGTGGTCAACTTCAGATAACAGGACAAAGTGCCGGATGTCAGCATGGCCTCATGGCATCACAGGGCAAAGGTGAACTGCCTGCTGCATGATAAGCATCTCCACAGCCCATCAACTTTCAAAGAAGAAAGAGGCTAATGGCGTTTACCCTGGCCTTAAACAAACATTCACCCAAGATGCTCTGTTCACATGCTTGCAAAGAAATCAAATTTACATGGAGAAATGAGAGATAAGATTGGCATACATATAGTAGATGTCCGATTAGTTTAAATTGACTATCATAAATAGTGATTTTCTCAGCAATGATAAGTCACACTGCGTACAGTGATATGTCATTTGAAAGCTAGTAACAAGCTGGTTTTCTTATGTACATTTGATCCACATGCAATATTTTGAAATCATGTTATCACCTGAATTCTGGTTATAGCTTCCACGAAAATGTCATGAATTTAAGAATTGGTAGGCTGATGGGTTTTAAAATTAGGTATCTGGGGATTAAATTGCATGTTTATAACTATCATACTTTTTGTGAAAAGGGCGGAAAATCGTAGAACGCCTGTTCAATAAGGTGACGAAATGAAAGTAAGCTTCACTGATCCGCCATGAGGAGAGGAATATTAATATCTATATTTCATGACATGTATTGGTAAATTACAAACATTTTCCATGTATGGACCTTTGGCTAAAATTATTGGACATGGAAAAAATATCTGAATCTCAAAGGGGAGTTGCAATATTTCTGATCTAGACTCCTGAACCAATCCTTAGAGAGGGGCTGGATTTGGGGGGTGGAGAGACATGTAAATGTTCAATCCTGGTTGCAGGATCATAAGTTAGCACCACCTAATGTTCACTTTCCATGGGAGGGGCTTAGAGAGTAAAAAAGTCTTGCACTATGGAAGAGGGGACAGCTGCCAAACATTACCAAAGGAGATCTGCTGAGTTTGCAATTGGGTGGAAATATTGGAAGAGGTCTGGAGATTTCTGTTGCTGGGGAAACTATAAAAACAGAGGCTGTCATACTTCCCTGGAGCCAAAGAGGGAGGATTTCTGTGGAATCCCATTGACTGAAGTGCTGGACAGAATCCTGTTTTTTCTTACAAGCGAAGCCCTGCTCAGTATCCATGAGTGCTAAGCCCAGAGATTTCAAAAAGTACATAGATTGTCCAATAAAATGTCAGTGTGGGTATCTATTTAATGAACGCATTCCCTTTCAATAGTGGGTTCTCTTCCATTAGTGGGTGGGGGGGTAAAATTGTGCAGACCCATAGCATATTTGACTGTATGTTAATTCAATTCTCTCCCAAATAGATTGACGTGTGGGGTGCTCAGAAGAATTTGAAACTTTCATCGTCTCTCCTAGCAGGAAGATGCAAGATAGTCATTTAAAGTAATTAGGGTGACTTGATTTTCCTGTTCACCCCTGACTTCGCTAATGAAAAGTGGGGTTTATTTTCTAAAAAGAAATGCCCAACAGATACCCTTACCAAAACCAGTTTAAGCAAAAGATAGACTTGACACCGAAACAAAATTGATAATTGTCAACATCCCCAAACCTTGCCTTTCAACCCAAAATATACTTGTCCGAAACAATTGCTTGTAAATAAAAGATATCCTTATCTTAAAATGAAATTCCCCACTGGTACCACTCTTTCAACATTGTATTTAACAAAGGGCTGCCCTTGTCCCCACAAACGAAAATGAAAAACTGTCCAACTTCCCCAAAATGGGCCTTTAAGTAAAGGGGGGTTTGAAAAACAAAGGGGGTCATTCATAGAATTCAGCGTACAAGTGGCGCACTTGGCTGGTGCACAGTGTGCGCGTGCGACAGTCTGCGCCAGCCGCGTGCACCAAAATCCATTTCCGCGCACAGCGTATTCATGGATTTTAACATCCATTACCAGACGTGGCGCAGAGTGACAGAGCGAACCTGCAGCAGCGCCAGTTACGCCCCCAACCCCTCCCCGTGAGCCATGTACAGCGCACAAATCCCGTACATGGCGCACAGGCCAGTGGACCAGCATACAGGCCCCCAACCACGAAAACACCTGTAAAACTCCACGCACACCCCTCCGAATACACGTACCCCGCTGCGCGGGGGAATCACACGCGATTGGCCCTGTGCGAGCGGGATACGTGTATTTCGGGGGTTTGCGGGGAGCTTCACATGCGATAGGCCCTGTGCGAGCGGGGTACGTGTATTTTGGGGGTGCGCGGGAAGTTTCACACATGATTTGCCCTGTGCGAGCGGGGTATGTGTATATCGGGGGTTCGCAGGGAGTTTCACACGCGATTGGCCCTGTGCGAGTGGGGTACGTGTATTTCGGGGGTGCGTGGGAAGTTTCACACGCGATTGGCCCTGTGCGAGCGGGGTACGTGTATTTCAGGGGTTTGCGGGGAGTTTCACATGCAATAGGCCCTGTGCGAGCGGGGTACGTGTATTTCGGGGGTGCGCGGGAAGTTTCACACGCGATAGGCCCTGTGCGAGCGGGGTACGTGTATTTCGGGGGTGCGCAGGAATTTTCACACGCGATTGGCCCTGTGCGAGCGGGGTACGTGTATTTTGGGGGTTCGCGGGGAGTTTCACACGCGATTGGCCCTGTGCGAACGGGGTATTTGTATTTCGGGGGTTCGCGGGAAGTTTCACACGCGATTGGCACTGTGCGAGCTGGGTACATGTATTTCGGGGGTTCGCAGGGAGTTTCACAAACGATTGGCGCTGTGCGAGCGGGGCACGTGTATTTCAGGGGTGAGCGGGAAGTTTCAAATGCGATTGGCCCTGTGCGAGCAGGGTACGTGTATTTTGGGGGTTTGGCGGGGAGTTTCACACGCGATAGGCCCTGTGCGAGCAGGGTATGTGTTATTCGGGGGTTCACAGGGAGTTTCACATGCGATTGGCCCTGTGCAAGCGGGGTACGTGTATTTCGGAGGTACGCAGGAAGTTTGACAAGCGATTGGCCCTGTGCGAGCAGGGTACGTGTATTTCGGGGGTTCGCAGGGAGTTTCACATGCGATTGGCCCTGTGCGAGCGGGGTACGTGTATTTTGGGGGTTCGCGGGGAGTTTCACACGCGATTGGCCCTGTGCGAACGGGGTATTTGTATTTTGGGGGTTCGCGGGAAGTTTCACACGCGATTGGCCCTGTGCGAGCTGGGTACATGTATTTCGGGGGTTCGCAGGGAGTTTCACAAACGATTGGCGCTGTGCGAGCGGGGCACGTGTATTTCAGGGGTGAGCGGAAAGTTTCAAATGCGATTGGCCCTGTGCGAGCGGGGTACGTGTATTTTGGGGGTTTGGCGGGGAGTTTCACACGCAATAGGCCCTGTGCGAGCAGGGTATGTGTATTTCGGGGGTTCACAGGGAGTTTCACATGCGATTGGCCCTGTGCGAGCGGGGTACGTGTATTTCGGAGGTACGCGGGAAGTTTGACAAGCGATTGGCCCTGTGCGAGCAGGGTACGTGTATTTCGGGGGTTCGCAGGGAGTTTCACATGCGATTGGCCCTGTGCGAGCGGGGTATGTGTATTTCGGGGTTTCGCGAGAAGTGTCACACGCGATTGGCCCTGTGCGAGTGGGGTACGTGTATTTCGGGGGTTCGCGGGGAGTTTCACACGCGATTGGCCCTGTGCGAGCTGGGTACGTGTATTACTGGGGTTCGTGGGGAGTTTCACACGCGATTGGCCCTGTGCGAGCGGGGTACATGTATTTCGGGGCACTCAAGAAGTTCCACATGCAATTGGCCCTGTGTGAGCGGGGTACGTGTATAACTGGGGTTTGCGGGCAGTTTCACACACGATTTCGCTGTCAGAGCGGGGTACGTGTATCCAGTGGGGTGTGCGGGGAGTCCCACACATGAATTGACAATGTGGGTCCTGCCAGGTGTGCCCTCTACCCCCTCCACGGCCCCTGCAGGCAGCCCACACCACAGTGGACTACCCACCACCCCTGGTCATGTCCCGCAGGCAGCCCATCCACCATGGGCATGCCCCCCAGCCAGCCCACATGTCTCCTTGCACTAGTGATCACCAACTCATGTCCCCCAGAACCCCTATGCACCCAGCATTGAGGGTCAGGGCCCGACTCATGTCCCCCAGCACCCTCATGCACCCAACATTGACAGGCACCTGCCAGCAGGCCCCGACTCATGTCCCCCAGCACACCCACCTACCCAGCATAGATGGGCACCTGCCAGCAGGGCCCGACTCATGTCCCCCAGCACCCCCGCCCACGCAGCATTGACAGGCACCTGCCAGCAGGCCCCGACTCATGTCCACCAACACCCCCACCCACCCGGCAGTGAGCCGCAGACCCTGACTCATGTCCCCCAGCACCCCCACCCACCCGGCAGTGAACCGCAGGCCCCGACTCATGTCCCCCAGCACCCACACCCACCCAGCAGTGAGGGGCACCTGCCAGCAGGGCCCGACTCATGTCCCCCAGCACCCTCATCCACCCAGCATTGAGGGGCACCTGCCAGCAGGGCCCGACTTATGTCCCCTTGCAACACGAAAGGAAGCTGCACAATCATGCCCCTCATGTGCACCAAAATACCACTGCACGCCACCTCAGTCTTGACATGCAATGATTTCACCAATCCACCCCACACCGACATGCCTATGTCAGGACACAAATCAAAAGTCAACCATGTACATCAACGCATGTCCATCACACACACACACACACTGTTTGCCATAGATTGTGTAAAACCACAATTTTACATGCATGAACCCAATGAGCGAATCCCACACATGGAATAAAAATATCAAAATGTATTATAAACAAAATCAATGTAATGAAATGAAAGTCAAAAAAATAAAACAAACATGAAATGAAATGCATGTCCAAAAATATGAAAAATGAAATGTAGATGCAATCCAAATAAATCCTGAAGAAAAAAGGTCCAAAATCATTGTCCACCAAAACAAATCCAAAGAAAACGTAAAAATCAAAATCCATTGCCCCATGGTCAAATCCAAAGAAAATACACACATAATCCAAAGTCCAACTATGTACAATCGATTTTGAAAGGGTCCATGAGCCCAACGAGAGAAATGACTACCTAAGAAAAGAACTATATACAAAAGTGTGGGGCATAGTCCAATCACCCCAAAAGAAATGAAAACGAAAATGAAACCTAACACTAAAAACTATTTACAATGGCGACAGGCTAGTCCGACGGCTCACTTTCCGATGTCCCGGGCCAGGGCATCATCGAACCCCTGCTCAATGTCCTGGAGGCGGTCCTCTTCCATGGCCCCGAGGGTTCTCACGGACGATGCCATGTTGGACTCCAACTCCCTGCGAATAGCCTCGAGGCACTCGGCCCGCCTCAGTGCCTTCCGCATGGAGTTCTCCGCCCTGACCATTGCGAGCGTGCCTCTATTGCCCGCCACCGCTCCGCATCTATACGCCGGCCAAACCTCAGCCACACGGAAGACACACCCATTCCAGGGTCCTCCTGCCCTCTGGCTGATGCCTGCCCCTCTGATGTCGATGGCCCGAGCCATCATTGCTCCCACCTAGAGCCTGGTGCTGCTGCTGCTGTCCATGTGCCCTGTCCGATGATGCCTGCACATCCTCCATCAGCTGGTCTCCAGTTGTTGTGGTGTCCACCCCTGCTGGACCGCCGACTCCCGACTGTGGCAGGGATGGGATCCTGAAAGGCAGATGGAGAAACAACAGCAGGCAACAGACTCCATTTGCCAATCGCACAGGGAAGACATGTTGCCGTCCAACAGGGACCGACGGACGGCACTGGAGACTCTGCGCGAAGCCATATCTGTAGAGTCACAGGGCCACAGGGAAGCCCTGAGGTTAGAACTTCATTTCCTCAGGGAGTCTCTGGGTGAACTTGAGGCTTCCCGAAATTTTAGCTCAGAACAGCAGATGGAGCAGCTCACATGTTCGCTCTCAGCTGAGCTGCAGGCAACTCATGAGGAGATCCGGTCATCATGCGAGGCCATGCGTGCAGAAATGCAGGCAACCCATGAGGTGCTGCATGGGGATCTCCGTACTATCATCCTCCAGAACCAGACCTTCCACACCCGCATGCTTGCTGCCATGGAGGACCATACCAGGGCTTTGCGTGGGCTGCCTCCCATAGCACCGCCACCTCCTGATGTAGCAGCAGAGGGTGAAGAGAGCGACAGCAGTTCTCCCACATTGGCGTAGCCGTGCGGGCCATGAGCCCACTGAGGTTTTTTTTTTCTTGCAACATCCACGCAGGTGGGTGTTGGGGTGCACCCTGTCCTCGAACTTCCTGGGTGGCCTCCCCCCGGTCCACACATGGCCATTTTTGTTTTTGTATTTTTTTTACATTTCTTTTTACAGTGTGTTGCCTTGTGTGGCTCCCGTGGGCATCCACTGTGTATTCCAGCTGGGCACATGCAGGCTTGTCCTGTCTTTGGGTTAGATGCTTGGGTTCATGACACACACACCCCTCCTGCTTCCCCTTTCCATGGGCTTGCAAAGGGTGTGACCAAGTGACAGTGATTTACACAGTGACATTGGGCTCCCATGAGCTGTGTGGGAAGTCTGTAATCAAAACTGTGTGGACATCCCTAGTGGGGAATATTGTTGTATTGAACACTGCATGGTGTATTGATATGTGCTTGTGCATCCATGTCTTCCTCCTTATTCACAGGTACCTTCTTCATTTCTTCACAAGGCCGTCTCCTTTGCAGATGCAGTTCATTTTGTATGCAGTACACTGACACATTTGCCTGACAGCAACACTCTGCAGTTGGAAGGGGTCGATGTGCTGGTTTATTCAGGTTGTAAGACTTGCACTACTTTGATTTTGTACTGTCATATTTTGCCACTGTTTCATCCTGTGTTGCTGTATTGTGTTGCTGGTAAGTATTTGTTCATGTGTGCTGTTTGTTATTGATTACTGGGAACATATTGTCTGTGGCCTGTTTCCATTTGGGACAGTGCACTTTGTGACACTTGTGTCATGTGTTGTGCATTCATTTGGTTGCTTTCACATTGCATTGTGTTGGGTAGCTGAGATGGGGAGGGGTTTGGTGACATGGCACTATTTTCATGTTGTATTTTGCAAGGGGGTAGTCATTCAGGCAGCATAAATGTGTGTCTTTTTGTGACACAGCATTGGTTGTCTTTCAGTAGGTAGGGATGCACACAATGTAACACTTCCAGGTGACCAATCTCAGGCTGGTATGGTTGTGACAGTTGACTGTCCCTTATGTCATCATCATTGATTGTCAGCTGGTATGTGCCAGGGCTGTGTGCACTCCACAGGGGTGTGATTTTAGGTGAAGTAATTAGCCACCAGCTGCGTACGGGCTGCCTCACCACGTGCCCTTTTCCCTCCCATGCAGAGCGGCCGTGCATGTGGTTGGGGATGTGGGGGCACCACCATGTCCACCGACAGGCCCCGGCGGGTTGCAACGTTGTGCAGGACAAATCCTGCAACTATGATCCTGCACACTACTGGGGGCACGTATAGCAGCTGCCCACCAGAGTTTCAAGGGAGCGAAAGCGTGACTTCAGCACTCCGAATGTGCACTCCACTATGCCCCGGGTTGCAATATGGGCTTTGTTGTATCTTACCTCGGGTGGTGTGGTGGGGTTCCGAATTGGCGTCATCATGTGGGTGCTCAGTGGGTAGGCACTGTGCCCTGGGGAGGTGAAGATGGGTATCATTAGTGGGGTTGTGACATTACTCTGTATCAGACATGCATGCATGTGCAGGGGCATTTATACTCACCAAGCAGCCATGTATCGCCATGCCGCCCAGCTTCTAGGTCCAGGTTTAGGGTTGACATTCTGTAAATGAAACTATCATGGGTGGACCCTGGATAGTTGGCATATACTGAGGTGATGATTCCCTTGGCATCACATACTACCTGCATGTTGATGGAATGCCAGTGCTTGCGGTTTCTATAGATGTGCTAAGTTGCCCTGGGAGGACGTAGAGCCACATGGGTGCAATCAATGGCACCTAGCACTTTGGGGAAGTGTGCCACCCTGTAAAAGTCCTGGACGGTAGCCTGACTTTCTGTAGGTGTTCTGGGGATGTAAATGTGCCTGCGGACAGAAGAGCGCGCAGTCATGATGGCCAACACCTGGTGTAGGCAGCGTGACTGCGTGGCCTGTGACACCCCCCCCACTATGGCACTTGTCCGCTGAAATGAACCAGTGGCCAAGAAGTGCAGTACATTGAGCACCTTTTCCAAGGGGCTCAGTGCTTGGGAGCACAGGGTGGGTGATGTGAGGTCATCCTCCCACTCACTCACCAGGTCGAGTATTATGTGTGGTGGGATCCTGTACCTCCCATACACCTGGTGATCAGGCATCCCAAAAAGGCTGGTCCTGGGTGTAAAAATTCTGGGCCTGGCTATCCTCCTCCTCCTGCGGTGTCCCATGACCACTGCTGTGAGGAATGGTATATTCATCGTAGCGTCTGAGCTTGTTTGTTGTTTGCGTGCACTTTTATGCTGCGCGGGGCCGCGTATGCCTGCTTCCTCCTGGCGTACTCATTTCTGGATTAGCGCGTCTTTTTTGGCACACGTGTTTCCCCTGTTCGATTCCATGAATACTTGTTGTAGGCGCGCGTGTGGGCGTTCCGTGCATTTACCTCCTGTACTTCCCCCGTAACGCCCACATTTTCACGCATTGTTCCCCATTCCGCGTGTTAGGCCCAGTGTTCCGCCCAATTTTGTTGTGTGCGCCGTGCTATATGCGCTTTCGATGTGCGCGTAGCGCACACCGTTTGATGACGTGTGCGCCCGCGTGCACCACGCAGGCTTGCGCGGTGATTTTCGTGCTTGCGCTGCGATTTGCACGCTTTTGCACGCTTGCGCTTAGATTTTCAGCGCACATTAATTCCATGAATCGGCCTGAAAATGTATAATCATCCCCATTTTACTGTCCAACTTCCCCAACACGGCCCTTTAGGTGAGGAGTGGTCTGAAACACGAAATTCCTCGCCTGTCCCCATTCCCTACACCTGGCCTTTGAACAGAAGGGTGCTGCATGTAATAGATGCTTGGGTTTGTGGGTCTGGGGGAGAAGTGCTTTGCTAACACTGAACATGTGATGTATGTCCTGTTTTAAAATCAACCCTCTGTTTATTCGTAAGATACATTTTGACAAAGTAATATTTGCCATACGCATTTTTACAAAACTGTAATTTAAACTGCTAGAATTTAGAGTGTGCAAGGAACTCCATAGATCAAGCCTTGAAGGTGAACTAGTTTTATAAAAATGAAAAATGTGCCTATGTTTTAAAACTAAAACCCTCAGCCAGAAACGTTGAAGATGATGTTCTAGTATTGTGCCATATTATTTTTATTATTGAAATTCAACATACGACAGGATTCATGGGAAAAGAGTTTTGACCATTTGTTTAGCCTGTGCTCCATGTTTGTAAGACAAAAGTAAATGCAGAGAAAGTGTTTTTAAAATTAACATCCTACAGAAAAGTGTGTTTGGTAATTGAAGCTGGGTTTTCTGCCACAAAGAAGGTGGCATGGGTGATTAAATCAACCTGTTATTCATTGAATTGAAATAAATATATATTTATTCTATACGCCGGCCTGGTTCTTGGCTCACTGTGGGCACAGGGGGGAGATTTATATGGATCTTTATGAGGCTTCAATAGGTCCAGCACTAAAACAAACTTCAGCAAAGTGTTGTAGGGATCCTTGATTGAGGGGACTCCCCAGGTTAAGGTTGGTCTCGCAATATAACACCTAAAAACCCAGGGGTTGGTACCTCTATTACACTGGCACTCTGAGGTAGAACAATTATATAAAGAACAATAATAGTACCAGATGGAAGAATTAGAATTGACTAGTGAGATAGAGACTAGAGCTGTGATTACTTATTCATTATTTTATTTCATTCTGATTAGATATAAAATGCAGATTCAAATTGTAAAAATACAAATGTAAATTCTAATTCAATAAAACATTCATTCATACTCCATGCATACCATTCAGTTCTAAAACAGTTCTTTATTTTAAGACCTCAAAGTTTTCATATGAACTTTTTCAATTACAATATATTTAATAACAAATTGTATTCACAAATAATTGTCCACATTATAAACATTATTGACCGTAGGTGTCCCAAATTATGATTCTCTCATTTATAAAGGACTTCCAATGTAACTATAGTTTGGACTTAACAGGGACAGGTAGATGTCCTCCAGACAAATTCTGTATGTCTTCTTCAGGATGTGTGAACATTTATTTTCTGTGGGCAACATTCCAGAAAGCTCCAAATATCTCTTTCTCAAAGATTCACGTGGTCTAATCGTGATGTTAAAGTCCACTTACGCTCTTCTCTTAGCTTAAATGAAACATCATCTTAGTGATCTCAAATGTCAGTCATACATACAGTCTGATCCGTTTGTGCGGGACCCAGAGAGGAGGGGGGATACCAGATTAATTTAAATAGACCCCCATGTGTCTAACAAGGAAAAAAATTCTGAACCTCACCTGATCGCGTACACAAGCGACCATGGGCGAAGTAGCCGCATTAAAGCAAAGAAAAGCTTTGTAGAGCGACAAAAAAAGTTTCCTGACAGAAACAATTACCGTCAGACTCTACCGTCAGACTGTATGTACAACAGACATTTGAGATCACTAAGATAATGTTTCATTTAAGCAAAGAGAAGAGCATTTTGTTTACCAGGCCCTACAGGCGTTTTTCATTATCATTCTTAGACATCATAAAGAATTTTGGTCACATTATGCCTAAGGTTTAACACTAATATGATATGGCTTTCGGTCTGCTGTTTTAGACATCGTCACTGAAATTAAGGTTATAGATTTTGCCGTTCTTAACAGGAGGCCCATTTCTGAATGTTCTGTCATTTACTAAAATCAAATCACAGTCTTGCTCCCTTTCAGAGAAAAGCAATGATGCCAGAGCCATGGTGGAGGGGCAGGACATGAACTAGCTTTTGTCTTAAGAATTAGACCCTGACTGTTTCTTTCATGAAGCTGTTCCTAGAACATCAAGCCTCAAACAAAGTAATAGTTTCTGTCCTTGGCGCAAAAGCAGACATGCACGAGAATCACTGAAGGGCATTTCTTCCAGTGTAAGCAAACGCCTCAGGTAGAAATGATCCCAGAACGTTAGCCCAGGCTGTAGTTCTAATGCCCCCTATCAAGTGTTGGACTGCTGGGTACATGGTAGGGGGGCGTCCGAACACACACAAATATGAGAATGAATTCCTCAAGAGCACGTGCCTTAGCACCCGATGAGGCCACCTGCTTCCCAAGAGATAGGAGACCTTGCCCAGAAGACTGCGAGCCGCAGACAGCGATATGTTACACTAAGATGGTTACAAAAATATGTTACTGTTTGTGGGGCTACAAGGCCTGAGAACAAGGGGTTGCCAAGACAGAGGATGTATCCCATGGGAACAAGTTTATTGCTAGAGGGGGATAGTTTCACTTTTTCAGCTAACTATGCAAGTAGGGCGTCTGCAGGGGGATGCATTCATTACGTCACTTGGATCGCACCAACCAATGAAATGCCAGTACATATATTATGTTTAGGGACTCATATAGGTGTTAGCCAATGGGACTGTGGGAATTGTAACATACCTGATATTTTGAATTATATGTTAATCTTGCGGTCTTCGCCCTTACATACTATAATGTAATATAATGTAGGTGTGTCGAGGGTCTCTCAGTCTGGATGTACGTTGAAACATTGAATTGAGACATTTTCGCAGGTTTTTATTTTGTGTAAAATTGTGGGTGGAGAACCCTGCACCCACCCCACTTAAACTATATCCCTTAACCCACCCCACCCATATATTTGTTAAATGTCCCCAAAATTGGAGAAACTATCATAAAAAAGCTGCGATAATTTATCCATTCAATGTTTTCCTTTTGACATTTTCTTCAGATACCTTTCATTCTTCGTGTCTTATTAGACTGACCTCCCAGCGTTTTCTGTTTTCCTCTAACTTGCATTAAAATTGTGTTATCACTAATGGTCTGCAACCAGGGGAGAACGAAAGACCTAATCCTCCGCTTTTAGTGTGGAGAGCCCAGAAACTGCCGAGATGGGCAGGAGATGTACTGTCTAAACTGGTGATGAGACCAGATTGCAAATGTGGTGGGTCTGAGGCCCGGAAACCAACACTGAGACCACGGGACAATGGAGGAACGAATCCGCCGCTCCCGGTACGAGGATCACCGAAACTGCTGTGACGGGCAAGAGAAGGAGAAAAGGCACATATGCACCAGAGACACCACCAGAGACACCGCCTTGCTGGAGCAGACCCGAAGGCAGAGATGGTACAAGGGTTGCCCAAGGTGGAGTGAGGCGAGTTGAGTTACATGAAGAGAGAGAAATAAGTAATCCAAAGGATCAGAGGGGCTGGAGATCCCTAAAGAGATACAAGACTTTGTCATGAAGGAAACCTGCGGGGTTCAATCAATCTCTCCAAGGCATAATATTAGAGAAAAGAAAAGGTCCAAGCTGGTGGAAACAGACTAAGGGTATAATCCCTCCCCTTCAAGAATGTGAGACATTTGGTTTGTGTAAAGACTTGCAATTTATCCTGAGGAATTTAAAAAGAGACTTCAAAACCTTTCTGTTGTGAACTATTTAGAATGATCATTTGTCCTACGACCAGTACTTGGGAGAGATCCAACTAACATTGGCCAGACAAAGCAAGAGTTGGGAGGCTACGGCTCTGGCTCAATTTTATGTTTTTTCTAAATTGGTAGGGCCAGATTGTGAATTGGATTTGGACTGAAGACTGCCTTTTGGTTTTGACAATTGACAAGCACCCTTAGATACGTTTGTAGGCAGGGAAAATACATCACACCAGGGTTTTCTCTAGCCGTTTGTGTTGGCATGTTCAGTCAGCCTGTAGCAAGTAAGTGTGCTTGAAATGTGACGTCGTTATTGGGTTTCTAATGGCTAGCTAGCTGTGAAGCACAATAGGGCACTGTAGTATCTTGGAGTGGCTAAATCATCAGGCAGAAGACACAGGAACCACTCCCGAGCAAGGTATGTAGAAAAGGTAATCTTTCTTTATTCTTTCAGTTACAGGTGTGAAGGTAAGTAAGGAGAGCAGGTAACACGCTTCTACTCCCTCTGGCTCTCTCTCTACCTCTCCCCAACCGTCATTCATGGAACTCTATTGAACCCTAGGTTCCAGACCTCACACCACATTCCAATCTCCACTTCACTCACACAGACACACACAGCTCATCCTGCCAGGTGCTAGGTCACAACAGGCACACTATGCATGGTGCAGGACTAGTGAATCAGGGGAATAGCTCCGTCCTCTACAACCTGACCATGTACAGTGCAGAACATGTCATTTATGGAGATAGGTCTACTGTCTATTGGTTGAGATATTATGGTATGGTGTGGGTAATCTAGTGGATAGCTCTGCTGTTTACAGCCTGATCATGTACGGTGGAGGAGATCTGATTAAGAGGGATAGCTTTTATGTCTAAATCTTAAGCACATATGGTATTTACGATATATGGAGAGATAGTTCAACTGCCTGAAGATAGTTATGCTGTGTAAATCCTGACCACGTATGGTTCAGTATATTGAGTTTAGGGGATCGCTTCTGAAGACTGTAAAATATCCACATAGAGTGCAGTTTGGGATAATGTAAGTGATCTTGAATAGGGCCCTTCTGCCAATATTGGTGACCTTGCTGTGCATGGCTCTGTAAGATAAAGGGAGAGAAGACCGTCCTCATCAGGAAACACTATGAAATTGACAGTGGATCTTTCATAACACTGCCGAGAGTTTAGCCTTGTACAACTGTTTTCTGAAAGATTTCTCTATACCCATGTATTCATTTGTTCTAATTACTCTAGTCTTCTCCCTCTCCTTGATCTTTTCACTAATGATGTGCTAAGCTCTTCTCCTCACTCCTGAACATTCACAAAAGAGCATGAAAGATCAAATTCCCTTTCCCTCACCCTTAATGTGGGACTGTTATGAAACATCATGTCTCATAGTGTCTTACAAAAACCTAATACTTACAATAAGTTAGAAATGTGCAGGCGGTCATGTGTCTAACAAAAATTCCCTGCATTTTGCTTGTTCAAAAAACTGAAGCCCTTTTTCCAGCGGAGCCCCCCAATCAACAGTACAGACCTTAGCTTTGTCACATATCAATGGAAGCAATTACATTTTCAATGGGGTTTCTAAAGTTACACTTCTCCAATTTAAAACTATGTTTCACTGTTGTGTTTACCGATGCTTTGGTTCTAGTCTCTCCACACATGGCCAGGGAATGGAAGATGCTACCTGATCCTGACCTTGGGGGTGCTATTATGAGAGAGGATCATGTGGGAGGGAATGACTACTGGGAGGAAGTGATGACTCCATTAGGAGAGACGCAACATCTCCCCTTTTGAAGAAAGCACTATAACACCTAAAATACTGATGGAATACTGCCATTCTGAGCAGAAACCCATTCATTCCTCAAGTACAAATAATTCACATTTAGCATCTTTTTCTCTGATGCTTTTGTTCTTAACAACCATTCTATGGACTCCACCTCGCATAACGCCTCAAGTACTGGGACAAAGAAGAAGAAGAAGGAGTTAGTATGGTTTGAAAGAAACCCCAAGCCAAACACGCAGACTACTTTTACTGGAGATCAGCTGTTAAAAATGGCTTGCACTTTCAATCAGGAGTAGGAGAGAAGAGAAGCAGAGCTGGCGAAGCGGGAAGCACAACCGCCAGTCAAGGCAGACACACGGAAACGGACCGTGCGAGCAGGAGGCAAATGCTTTTAACCTGCTGCGTCTCATCATTTCTTACCAGAGTGGCGGGAGACCCAGGAAAGCGTGGCAGGCACGGCACCAGGGAAACGCCACTAAGGAACTGGCAGCAGCAAAGCTGTCAAGGACTAATTTGTGCTGAACAGCACAAGCTTCACCGTCAAGTGAACACAGAGCCGACAGGAATGCTGAAAGTGGGTCTGCAAAGCGGGAGACACCATTCCCTAGGGAATGCTTCACTGCTTCTGTATGCCAAAGGTTTCGAAACACTTTCAAACACTGGTGAGTTAGCCCAGTGATAGTCGGAACCCCCAGGGCGTACCAACAGGCCCATGAACAATTGAAGTTAATTTTGAATATCGACCAAGTAAAGTGGAAAGACAGAATTTGCACCACTCCGCAAGGTCTGAAGGAAGCTCTGGAAATATTTAGCAGGAAATGTAGGGAGTTACAATTAGAGTTTAATATTGAAAAATCCAAAGTCGTGGTCTTTAGGCCCCGATTTGCAAAATATACTCCCTTGGTGCTAGAGGCAGAAGGAAAACGATTGGCCCAAGTTAAATGTTTTTATTATCTTGGTGTAGGGTTCCAAGACACAGGTGGGTGGGTAGAACAGGTTAAATGGTCTCTTACCGCCCTGGAGAAACTCGGTGGGTCCATTAAATCTTTCCATGTCAAACACGAAGGTGTTGCCATTTCACCCACCCTGAATCTTTATGGAAATCAAGTGTTACCTGCAGCCCTATATGGGGTTGGACTGTGGGGCCATGCAAATGTGAAAGATTTTATTTCAAGTGAACAAAAGTTCTTTAAAAAGCTGTTATTACTGCCTAATAGTGCTCCCTCCACATTGATGTTTATTGAACTTGACACAGTCCCTGTGGTTATTCAGTTCAAACTTAAGCCCGTGCTATTCTGGCTAAAGCTGTGGTCGCAAGAGGGCCTAGAAAATCTATGGTCCGCACTAAGACATCTCATGTCACTTGATGGTGGGAGCTCCATAGCGTGGCTCTGTCATTTGAAAAATTTCTTGAAAGAAGCTAGTGAAATTGATCTGTGGACTAATCCCGAAGGTCAATGTGTAGGTGCCAAAAGAAGAATTAAAGCAGCTTTGGCTAACAAAGCACAAGATGAGTTGCCGTATATGACCATGGAACAAAAAAAAGGGCCCAGACTATCTTGAGCTTTTACCTTTGGCCATAAAGCCTTTGGCCCTTTGGCCATAAAGCCTATTTGGATTATATCCGACCAGCATTTGAAAGGTCGCTATATTTATGCCTAAGGCTTGCCACTTTACCAGTAGCAGTTGTGACCCAAACATGGCATGCCTCTAACATGGCACAAGGTCCGATGTGTGGGAATCCTAAAGAATCAACGCTATATTTTATGTTATTGTGCCAAAAATCCCTGTATCTCAGGCAATTGTACCCGAGGCCAGTACTATGGAAATTAGGGGTCTGGTATACTAAATCAGCACAGACGCTGCTAAAAACGAGCGCAGATCCTTTAGTGGTCTGTGGGTGTGCACGTTATATACATAGGACATGGCTTTTAAGGAATAAAGGGTTGAAAATGGGGGTAAACTTAGCAGTTCTAAGTGAAACCCACTCCCTGGTAGTACAATAAGACAAATGTTGCTTTGTTTGTACCCCACATTTAGATGACATTTGTGTACCTTAATAGCTTGGTTTGATTGTATTTCGGGGCTGTGAGCACTGCTCTCCTCAACTGTTTTATTGACTCTGTTTAGTACTAACGTAACTGTCTTTTAGCTCTCATACACCATGAATTTTGTTTGAACACAATGCTGGTTATACCCGATTCCATTTTGATTTTTATCCATACATCTAGCTATCCTTGTGTTTCTACTGAGTTGTTTTTGTATTTTTATGTCAACGTATGTATGTTATTTGTTTTACTTGATGGTGCACGCTGAATGAAAGCATAATGGGAAAAAAAAGAATTTGCACAAATCCTCATGGATGAAATGTCAAGATGGGGAAAGTTGGAGGAAATGTTATCACAGGCAGATGAATGCTAATGAATAAGATGAAAGACAGAATTAGTACATGTCTCCATATCTGAGATGCCAAAATGGGGAAAGTTGCCACAAGCAAATGAACATTGGTGAAGTAGTTAAAAGATATAATTTGAACAAGTCTCCATAAAGGAAATGTCAATACATTAAAAGTTGGAACAAGTAGTATTTAAAGCCAATAAAGTATAGTCGGAGCAGAAGTACAACTGTGCTATACTGAAAGACTTAGAGAACATTGAAAGAAGCCCGGATAAAGGAAGTACATCAGGCAGTGAGTATGTGGGGAAACATACCTGACAAGAGAGTATAACAGGGGATATATAGAACCCAGAGGGGGATTCCTGTCAGGGGAGTACTCCAGGTAATCCTTGTAAAGTATATGAAAGGAAAAGATGTTGGCCCTCATTACGACCCTGGCGGAAAGGGGTTTACGCCGGCGTAAACCATGGCGCCCCTTTCCGCCTGAGTACGAGTTCCCGTAGCGCCATGGTGATTTTTCCGCCTGCTTTTTGCAGGCGGAAAAATCCATGGCGCTACGGGACTTGTTGTTAATTACGCTACCGTAAGGGGGCGCTGTTGAGCGCCGAACAAGATGGCCACCTGAACATGACTCTCTGCGGCAGGCAGTCACAGGATCCTATCTTGCGGCACCTTCTTCGATCCGTACCGGACCCCGGAGGGCGCGATAGGATCGAGGGCGACCCGAGCTTCATCTGGGTCGTATCCAGGCGCTGAACGGGGCCGGGAACCCCGAGAACCAGTGATCCCTCCTCCCCTCCCCCACCTGCAGAGCGGTTCCTGACCGACGTCCTCCCTCGACTGCGGATCAAAACGGGCTTCCCGAACGGCTGGAGCCGCTACAAGTTCCAGCGTGGTTCCTCGCCTGCCCCCGCTGGGGAACTGCTGTCCTGAGACCTCCCCCGGAGCTCGGTCCCTGCATATCCTGCCATCGCAGAGGGGCGACATACACACGGCCGCGGCCGCGGGGAGCCCGGCGCCGTCTCTTGGTGTGCCCTTGCCGCCGCTGTGACCCGGGCCCAGGCCCGGACCCCGGGGGGCGCGACACTATCGAGGTCGACCCGAGCCCCATCTGGGTCGAATCCTGGCGCTGAGCGGGGCCGGGGTCCCCGAAAACCAGTGATCTCTCCGCCCCTCCCCCACCTGCGAGGCGGCTTTGGTCCGACATCCATCGTCAGCGGCGAGAGGAACGGTGCTTCTCGAACGGCCGGAGCCGTCTCGAGACTATTTACTTTGGAGCCTACCGGCCTTTGCGCAACCTTCCTCCATGGTAGTGCGGCACACATAAAGCCGCGGCCGCCCCTCCGGACTGGGGTCTGGCTCGACGTGGGAGCGGACGGCTGGGGGAGACACTACTGCGAGGGGGTCGAGCGAAGGTGCTCCCCTGGACACCTAGCACCACGCTCCCCCTGCTGACACACACTGCAGGGCCCAGTAAGGTACGTGGCGCGCTGGGTGGCGCCGGCCTCGGCGACTTGGGGCCCATCCTTCTGGGCGCGGCTGCCCTCACCCCGGAGTCGCAGCGCCGGGGGGCTCCCTCTGATCTGGCAATTTCTCGAGGATCCCAACCATCCACATCATTATCATAACCCACATTCAGGGACCCCAGGGTCTGAAAATCCTCGGGACTTGGCTCATTTATATCGCTGCCCTGAAGGCTCAGCCTGTTCATCTCGTTGGGGGGCCGATCAGGGTTCCTCTCTAACTAAGTTTCGCTTGAAATACAGCCCGGCTCCCGCAGCGGCCACTACATACCACTGCTTTCGGATCACTTCCAACTGAGTCTCCTCAGACTTTATTTTCACGGCCCACCGAGGTCCCAACACAGTGGGCCTACAGGCACCGGCCCTCCCCCCCAAAAAAATCGCGTCTCGCGAGGGTCATACACCGTACCCCCTTGAACTGCTGGGACCCCCCCCTCACCCTACTGGAAACACAACCTAGCCAGAATGACCAAGGGGGCCTCAAAGAGACAGACCTCCATCAACCTGTACGCTAAGTCATCGGTGAGCCCGCCGGAGGGAACCACCGAGCAGGCTCCGGCGGCGTCGTCGTCCACCACAGCACCGGAGTCCCAAAACATGATGGACTTTATCCGGGAGGGCTTCACCGCACTCCATTCAAAACTAGACGACATGAATGGCACTATATCCTCTATTAAGGCCCATATTGAGAGGACTGATAGCCGGGTAGCGGAGGTCGAGACAAGGGTGGGCTCCGCTGAAGATGCATTGGGGACTCTACGCTCTGAGGTCATTGCCCTCTCCAACAGGGTCCTCGATGTAGAAAGGAAGAATGAGGACTTGGAATCCCGATCACGACGCAATAACCTCCGTATCATCGGCGTTCCTGAGGACGAAGTTCACGAATCAATGGAAGACTTTGTTGAACATACATTGTTGACACTCCTCGGTTCACCCCAACTTTCTCCACAATTTTCCGTAGAGCGTGCGCATCGAGCCCTAACGGCTAAACCCAAGCCCGGTGCTCCACCTCGGCCCATCATAGCCCGTGTGCTGAATTACCGTGATCGCGATACCCTCCTCAGGGCCGCGAGGCTTAAGGGGGAGCTCTCACTGGGCGGTGCGAGGATTCACCTCTACCCGGATTTCTCTGTGGCCGTTCAACGTGAGCGCAAGACTTTCCTGGCGGTAAAACGCAGACTGCTGACCTCTCCGTCAAGTACGCCATGCTTTACCCTGCCAAACTCCGAGTGGAGCACGCCAACCGGGTGTTCTTCTTCACTCTTCCAGAAGAGGCCTCCAAGTTCCTGGACGAGCATTTCCCAGGCTAATACCCCCTCTTGTCCCAAGGACATACTGCTTCCCTCCTGCCCGGCCAGGGAGAGCCCGCATCCTGCCACCTTCCTAAATTGGATTCACGCTGGTCTTATATTCTGTAATTGTTCACAATGATCATTGTCATGGTTACGTGCCGCACTAATATGTGCAATACCTTCGCCTAAGTTACGTACAAGCCCTCACTGTTGGCACTATTCATTTCACTTGTCCTGCCGTGCCCGGAGAGACACAGCCAATTTGGCCTACAGGCCCCCAGGCGCTGATGCCACTGCTTTGGTTTTTGTTGGGGGGTTTTGGGATTATCATCCCTCTGTTTGGGGGGGGGGGGTGTGGGTGGGGGTGGGACATGTTGGGGGCTATGTTATTGTCATTCCTCTGTTTGGGAGGGGGATGTGGGTGGGGGTGGGGCATGTTGGGGGTTTTATTATCAGAAAATTGGCGCTGGCAGCGAAGGCGGACCGTGGTGCAGCACTCACCCACTGGTCTTGGACACCTTTTTTGACTCTACCACTAGCACATCTATGGCTGAGGGGGACTTAACCTTTATGAGTTGGAACGTTCGGGGGTTGGGGAACTACAGAAAGATGAGGCAGCTCCAGCTGCAGGCTGAGCGCCACGGGTCCAAGATTCTCTTTTTGCAGGAGACACATGCTCGCATGGAACAATGCGTGCGTTTCGCCAAAGGGTCCTCATAGATTCTCTACCGACTTCTCTACTCAAAGTCGTGGGGTCATGACCCTTATCCACAAGAGTCTCCGGTTCACCCTCATCTCTTCACATATTGACCCCCTGGGCAGGTATGTTCTGTTACACGCCACGCTTCAAGGGAAAGAAGTGGTTTTGCTGAACATTTATGGCCCCAACCTCGATGACCCTGAGTTCTATAGACAGGTCACGTCCCTCCTAGATGGCTTCCCCCTTGTTCCAATTCTCTGGGGGGGTGACTTTAATACTATCTTCGATGTAGCCCTTGATAGATCTGGGTCCAAGCCCCGTCATCTCTCCAGGGCAGCCTATGCTGCATTATCATCCCTACCCCGTTTGGCCATGGTGGACGCATGGAGGTTCTTTTATCCCGATTCCCGCATTTATTCATTCTACTCTTCAGTCCACGACTCATACTCCCGAATTGACCGCTGGGTGATCTCCAATGTCTTGGTTAAAGACGTGAAACAGCTAATGATTTTACCCAGAACCTTGTCTGACCACTCTCCAGTGACCATCACCGTGAGTTGGGCCCCTGATCCCGGCAGGTCCCACTATTGGAGACTGAAACCCCTCGCCCTACTCGATCCAGAGTTCCATTCCGAGCTCGAGGACTCTATTGAAGAGTTCTTTGAGTTAAACGCAGGCTCGGTACCATCACTAGCCACACTATGGGAGTCTTTCAAGGCCTATATTAGAGGGATTGCACTTTCCAAGGAAAACGGAGTCCTCAAATGGATTCGGAGGGATCTAGCCGAGAGTGAATCCAGGTTGTCGACCCTGGAGGCTGCGTGTTCACTTCACTCTTCTCCGGGTAACCTAGCAGCCATTGGGGCGGAATTGGATACGTTTCGCTCCCTGGCTGATCGTGAACAGAGGTTTCTGGACAACCCAGGCATCGCGCGGAGATACGGGGAGGGCGAGCGCCCTGGTCGTTTCCTTGCGAGGTTGATCCGACATGAGACAGGTTCCCCACACATTCTCGGGATTGAGAGACTGGACGGCTCTTTGGCTGTCTCCTCCCAGGACGTCAACACGGAATTCTTTAATTTTTACAAGTCCCTATACTCCAATTCGGACGAAGTATCAATGGAAGAAATAGACTCCTTTCTCAATTCCCTTCCCTTGTCGGCTTTATCCCCTGAGGCCGCGGGCTCTCTCGATTCCCCACTTACACTGGAGGAGCTCTCCAACGCTGTGGATTCCCTATCCTCGGGGAAAGCCCCCGGCTCGGATGGTATCCCAGTCGAATTTTACAAGTCCTATAAGTCACTTCTCTTTCCCCACTTGTTGGCTGTGTGGGAGGAGTCGATCGAGACAGGTGAGTTCCCCCCCTCGCTACGTGAGGCCACGATTACAGTATTGCTAAAGGCTGGGAAACCCCCCTCGCATTGTGGATCGTATCGTCCGCTCTCCCTTATAAATTGCGACGCCAAAATATACGCAAAGGCCTTGGCTCTCAGGTTGGCCCCTATCCTACCTTCCATCATTCACTCCGATCAAGCGGGTTTCGTCCCGGGGCGGTCCACCTCCCTGAACTTAAGGCGTATATTTAATATAATTGACAGGATTAGCCCGGAGACTCAGGCTGTAGCGGCCACGCTGGACATGCAAAAGGCCTTTGATTCGGTATCATGGCAATTCCTTTGGCGGGTTCTCGAGAGCTGTAAATTTGGTTCCTCCTTTCTCTCTTGGGTCAAGCTACTTTATTCGTCCCCCGTGGCTAGGGTCCGTACAGGTGACCACTGCTCTCCTTTCTTTGAGATCGCCAGGGGGACGAGGCAGGGGTGCCCATTCTCTCCCTTGGTTTTTGCAATTGCCATAGAGCCCTTCGCGGACATGCTTCGTCACCGCCATGCCCACAGAGGCCTCCGCACTGCCGGGAGGGCGGACATAGTTTCCCTATACGCGGATGACGCGTTGTTGTTCATTCGCTCTCCATCCCTCAACTTGCCTCCAGTGCTGGAGGATATCATTTATTTTGGCCGGATCTCGGGCCTTAGGGTGAATTGCTCGAAATCCACCCTATTCCCACTTACGGAATGCACTCTCCCCCCCCCTGATACTCTGGGATTCACATGGGCTCAATCCACATTTACTTACCTGGGAATAGCAGTAACACGCCAACAGGCACTAACCCTCGAAGAGAACTTCCGGAAGTATCTTACACATCTGTCCATTAAGGTTTTAGCCTGGGACAAGCTCCCGATCTCCCTCGCGGGCAGAATGGGTCTATTGAAAATGGTGGTGTTACCTCAGCTGCTTTACAAGTTTGGCAACGTACTCTTGTGGCCAGGCGCGGACTTTTTTCGCGACTTGACTCGTACAATTAACTTGTTCCTTTGGCACTCAGGAGCGGTCCGGCTTAAGTATGAGACCTTGTCCACCCCCATGGCCAGGGGGGGCTTTGGTGCCCCTGATTTTCTTAAATATTGGCTAGTATCCCTGATCCAATATGTCTCTCATTGGTCTGTGACCGCGAAATCCGCTCTTTGGTTATACAACCCGCTCCTCAGGTACTGGACTCACAGAGTCCGGTCGCCTGCACATCCCTTGCATTAGCCAAAACATGGAGGCTGCTTGGAGTATCCCGCGCCTTCCACGGCAACTTTCCCCTTTGGAATTTCCTCCCGGGGGTCCCCCAGGTCGCACCACTTACTGTTCGTCGCTGGGCCGAAGCAGGCTATGAGCTGTTGCGGGACGTGTTTGACCAGGGCATATTCATTGAGTGGACTGATCTTCCCCTGCCCTTGAGGAGTGACCGAAGTGTCTGGCTTCAATATGCGTCTCTCCGTAAGACCCTTAAGCGTAATTATCCAACATTCCCTGCGTTACCACCAGACGACCCGGCCATCGGGGAACTCACATCCCCCTCACCCATGAAAGGTAAAATCTCCAGATTATACTCCATGCTGCAGTCCAGATCCTTCCCAGAATTTTCTAAACTCAGGGGGTCCTGGGAGAGGGACCTGGGGGTGGAAATGTCAGACGACCGCTGGGCACATTTATGCGACCGCACTCACCGGGTGTCCTTTAATTCCCGATTCAAACTCATCCAGTTAAAAGTGCTGCATAGGTTCCACTATACTCCGGTCAGATTGCATCGCATGTCCAGTGAGCATCCATCTAGTTGCCCTCGATGCGGGCAAGATGACGCGGACTACATCCACATGATCTGGTCCTGCCCCCGCCTCTCACTGTTCTGGGGAGCGGTTTGCTCGACGGTATCTGCTATGCTCGATCACCCCATTGATCCTTCCCCAGCATTGTGTCTATTCCACGACCTCCCTGGCCTCCCTCGAAACTCCAAAAAACTGGCTGGCCTCTGCATGCTCTTAGCGGTTCGGTCCATCCTGCTCTGCTGGCTTCGCCCCTTTCCCCCCACACATGCCCAATGGTTGAAGGCGGTTACCTGGGCCTCTGACTCCGAGGAAACTTGGTCTCTCATGCAACCTACCCACTCCAGGCCTAGGGACATCTGGCTTGGGTTCCGCTCCTACTTGTCCGACCTGGACATGACTCCGGTCGCTTCCCCTTCACCTACTCTTTCTCACTAGTGTGAGAGCTCCTTCCATATTATTTTGCTCAGCCACCCCTCCTCGCACGTCGTTTGTAATTCTGTTTCTGAATCATTTTGTGTGCAATCTTTGTATGACTGTACCATGAACTGTATTGTCAGTATGTACCTGCTGGGCGCTGTTCGCCTGTTGTTTTGCTGCCACGCTGCCTAATAAAAAAAAAAAAAGTTAAATTACGCCACCGTAATTTACGGTGGCGTAATTAACGCCTTCCCCACTCCCATCATACCCTATGGGGCAAAAATGGGAATGGGGAAGGGTAAATGGGGATTGGGGACTTACCGCCCCGCCAAGGTCGGAATGGGGCGGTAAGTCCGCCAACCACCATGGCGGAGTTGGCAGCTTAGCGCCATGGACCATGGTGCAAATAGCACCATGGTTCTCCGCCAGGGTCGTAATGAGGCCCGTTGTGAATAGATACCTGGCAGGAGAGCATACCAGGGGATCTAAAGAATACACTGAAGGATTTCTGGCACAGGGGTATAACAGGAAGTTATCCTTGACAAGTTTCTATGTAAAAGAGACACTTTTGCCAACCATAGAAAGATATTGTGTGGAAGAGACACTTTGGATATCTTTGAAGTGTTTGTTGTAGAAAAAAGACATGTTTGCCAACCTTGAGAACTTGTTATATGGAAAAGACATTCCTACCATCATTAAGGGAACATTATTTGGAAAAGACACTTTTGCCCTCCTTCCTGAAATAATCCAGGAAAGGGAACCATCCTCAGCATCAAAGGGTGTATCACTGAAAGAAACTATTTTTATTGAATGCATCCGTTTGTTTTACATTTGAACACTTTTTTGGCTAAACCTAGATAAGAGACAATTTTCCTTACACTTCTTAGTTGTTTCATTTCTAGTGAGAGGGTTGGATATGTTTTGGACACAAGGGCAGTTTGAAGACAAGACATAGGGCCTCATCACGAGTTGGGTGGTAACGGCGGCGGTATTACCGCTGGTGCTATTAGCCCTACCGCCAAACCCCCCGGCGCTATTTTGCCACAGATTTCCCCCCAGCTCAAAGCTGGGGGGAAATCCGCCAAGGCCATGATCTGGTGGACCCTTAAATGCAGTGGTAATAGCACTACCGCGCATTTAAGGGTTACTGCCAAACTTGTGATGAGGCCCATAGACCGTTGTTTCATTTTAGTTTCCTAGGTAGGGAAACTCTCCTTAGTATAGTGTCAGGGAGGCCTTTATCCAATCCTTTTCTTTTAAAAAAGGATATCTGATGTTGAAAACACTACCACTATGGGTCTGCCTCTCATTTCTGACTCCTCACACTCTGCAGCCTGCATGGTGTTGGGACATGTATGTTATGTTATGTTATAGTGCATTTGTATAGCGACTTATGTACCATTGGTATGATCTCAAAGTGCTGTGGGATGAACACCCTCGGGGACCGTGGTCCGTATCAGTTGAGATAGTAGTGTAGCATATAGTGCTTGGGCGCACTTGGTATGTGGGAATCCAGAGTGGTTTGTGTGGTTTGACAGCATTCTAATGCTAAGTGTGGTGCTGTGGATGTGAGGGTTCAGTGTAATGTGCTCAGCAAGGAGGGTGGACTCCGAGTCTGCATTCTGGCTGCCGTGGGGCGTGTGCAGGAGATTATGTGTGCCACTAGGCTATTTTTTCATGTGGTATAGATGCGTTGTTAAGGATCCGAATCAGGCGTCACACACCAGACCAGGACTCTTGCCACTAGCCTAGGATGCAGCACACAATTAAAACACTTTTACTTAATTTCCTAGAATTCGGATTGAGCTGGCATCCAACCCGTCTCACACCCCGTTTTACAAATACCCCGGGTCACAATGGACCATGGACCAGGCCGGTGGGTGGTAATACAATATTTATTTATTTTAAATTCAAAGAAAATCGAACACATTTAATATTGGGCAGCAATCACCATTGGGGTGATAATTACAAGGTACATTGATGAAATACAATTAGTTTGACCTTCTACTATAACATATACAAAGCACAAATGAATGGGAGCAATTTTACTGTTCGGGTAGATAGAACCCAAGTTTAGATTTCCCCCTGCAATGCTTCCTCAAACCCCTATTAATCGATTTATGAGTGGATAGAAAGGAGCAGCAAAGAGTCAGGTATACTAGGCAGCAAATAGAATTAAAATCCGACCTTTCCCCCACGAAATGGGAGGCAAAAGTTTAAATCATTTGCAACTGCATAAATTAGCACTTTCGGAATTACTGAATATTTAATTTAAATGTGCGTTGAATGAATGAGGTAAATATGAGGTAAATATGAGTTATAACAGTATCAGCGATGTAAGAAAACTAGCAACTACAAGGCAAGGTACCAACAACGGCATACAGTTCAAAAATCAACTTTGAAGTGACAACACAGTGCAGCCAAATCACACACATAGAAATTGCATTTGCTAATTTGCACAGGTTTAAATGTCAAAACGTTTAAAAAAACGGGTGAGATAGACAGAATTGGAATGCGGTTTTTATGCTGAATGACAGATGCACATCACAGGGATAATATGCGAGTTAAAGAGTGACTCTAAATTAATGACATTAATTACAGGATGAGATTCTCAATGGGAAAGGAAATTCAGTTTTAAAAATAAAAGCAGTGGACACCGAAAATCGGTTTGGAAAGGAAAGGACAAGTTTTACAGAAACAAAGAGGGATGTCGCGCGTGACAAAGGTTACTTTGCAAGTGTAACCTCTTTGCGCTGTGTGGCTCTTTATGTGGGAATAAATTAGTTTAATCAAAATAGTTCTAAGGACTTACACAAGACAGAAATCAAAAAAAGAATGGCGCTAACACTTAGAGATCAAGGACAGGATGTACAGAGAACTCTGACAGTTTTAAGGATTTCCACTAACGCAGTTACGGGATTTCTATGGGGTGGAACCTAATACAAGGTACAGAGCAAAGGAGCAGTTTGTGGTGGTTGCTGGGGAAGGGAAATGCTCACAACAAGCACTTAACTGGGGTATTTTGGACAGTGCACCGGGTTTCTGGACAGCAAGGCGATGTCTGGTCACTGGTCACAGTGGCAAGCTCTCCCAGAAGAAAACAGCTTGGCAAAGATCTGGTCACGGCACCGGAGGACCTCAGCTGTGTAGAGCGGGTGGCAGGGCAAGCAGGCAGCACTGGATTCAGCCACCTTTCCCCTTTCTCCCTGATTTATTGGAATTTTTTAGTGTGGTTTTTTCTGGATCAATGGTCCTGCCTGGATAGGGTCAGCTATACTCTGGCCTGGCAGTGGAATCAGGAATCTTGCAGAATGAATATGGAATGTATGGATAAGTAGGAGCTGGAAAATTCAGAAGAGAGAGTCCTTTGTCTCTGTGAGACTCTACTTTATGTAAGGTGGATGACATCACAGGATTATACTATGGGGGCAGGCTTTGGCTGGACATGCATCTAACAACTGGATAGGTCAGCCTATGTATGTCCCTAGAAGCAGATTGGACTGAAGGAGGGGACTCAGTTTTATGTGGTGTGTTTTTATGAGGTACAGAGCCATCCCACAACCATTTTTGCCAAAATCAGTTATGACACAAAAATGCACCTTTTTACAGTTGTGGCACTTATGAAAATCCCATAGACATATTACATATTTCACACAAAGCATGGCATTCCAACTGCCAAGTTGGTATGGTATGATTTAGCACTTCTAATAATCTTTCACAAATTTTGGTGGGAAATATTGCACTTAAAATTCTACAATTTTATATATGTGTACCTATTATCACAGAGCATGTTTGCATAACATTTTCAAAGTTGCACCAAGTACACTTTTACCACGATTTACATTTTTCCGCCATTTGCGTCTCCTACATGCTAAGGAAAGCCACAATATCTTGTTTTAATGCCACAAAAATTGCTTTTAAACTGTTAAAATTTTGCATTCCACGATTTACATTTTTCTGCCATTTGCGTCTCCTACATGCTAGGGAAAGCCACAATATCTTGTTTTAATGCCACAAAAATTGCATTTAAACTGTTAAACTTTTGCATTCCTACGTTCTCCAGTTACAGAAATAAAGTCTTAAAGTTTATTAATTCAGAACAGTCTTTTGCCCCAAATGGGCCAGCATTGTCTTCCAAATAAGGGCATTTTTTTTCAACCCTCAGCCAACTGTCAGGCACTAGCCCTATTGTCATGGATTTGTCTTTGAAGCTCCTCAGTTTGAGTGGAGGGGAGGTGCTGCTAAAAGAAATCACACCTATGTGTCCCTGAAATCCATTGTACCCGGCTGGAGCACTGCCACAGAGTCTGATGAGGGTGTGAAATGCTTCACCCCTGCCTATGCATAGGCCCCAGATGCTGGTACACTTGGGGGAAGGTAGATCCTGTAGTCAGTCCTTTGAAGCTAGGGCCTAAAAACCTGTCCAGCTGGTTTCACAGTAATTTTATTTATTTATTTATTTCCTGAACCAGAAAGCAAGACCTTTGGCATTAAACATCCTATATGTGTTTTAACACAAACCCCCATCACATGTCCATGCAAGGACAGGGGCTTCATCCAACATTTCACTTTTAACTGATTTTTTCTTGTTTGTAAAAGCACCAATTTACACGTGGTTCATTTTCCTTGGCTGTCACTTCCAAATGCGTTTTTTTCTGGTATCTTTATTCTGAGCATTTCCATGGCCATAGTCAATTTTTACTACACATGAATCTGTTCAAAGCAAGGGTCCAATGAAACTGACATGAGCTAAGAGAGAGAAAACTTCTTATGAAGGGTTTCTCTGTGTCATTTTGTTACAAACAGGAAAGCATTTTTGCTTACGGCTGAAGTGAAGTTCTTTGTTATTTCACAGATTTTGCCTGGCACAGCCTGTCATTCAATGAGAAATGCCCCCTTTTTGCTGGTGCACAACCTGAATATGGAAGGACCTAGTTGGGTCTCAGTGGATCAGAATTGTGTACTGTTGAACAGGTGAAAAAGAGCATCAGGGCACAGTCATTTTAAAAGGCAGAATATTTTAAGTTTTGAGCTGGCCGCATAGCAGTGCTGCCTTTGAATTCTTTTCTTTGGTGCAATTGAAGAAATACTGGCAGTAATTCTCAGGGTGTTCTGTGTTTCATCTTGCCCCATGTGTGGCTGGTAAGACAGCGCAGCCATCATTTTGACAACTGCAAAGCGCAGTTTTAATGCAAGTCGATAGTCCTCAACAGAGCCAGCGCAGCCATTCTCCTGGTGACTGCTGAGATGTAGTTTGGTGAGGTCAGGGAGTTCTGCTGGGCTGGTCAATGTACCCCACAGCATTCTACCAGGCTGTTGAGGTGTTGTATGAGTGATGTAGTTATGTGTTCAGCTAGGCTGAATTGATTGAGGAGTGTAGCTGCGTTTTACTGTTTGTTGATGTAAAGTGGAGAGAGAGAATATTGGTAGGAAAGAGTGTCTGGTTATCGGTGCATGGCCCCCCCACATCCTTTGTTTTTGGAGCTCAGTGCACCAGCTCATACTGTCTAGCTGGTGTAGAGAAGGAGCCAAGTGTCTCTACTTAAAGTCCTGCCACCATTTTGCATATATGTTGGAAACCGGAATTTGCGACATGCGCCACGCCAGTGAAGAGTATCCATTGAGAAAACCCTATATGATGCACCCACAGAGAAATGGCAGTCTTCTAAAGGAAGTTCCAGATGAAGTGTAAAGATGAATGAAAGAGAAGACTGGTGATGTCACATGAAGCAGAAATGATGCACACAGAAGAGATGCCAATGAAGAGAGTATATAGATCTTATAGAATCTGATGGCAAAGTAAAGAATTGAGCAACATTTCATGTGCGGAATGAAGATTGCACATGCGGAGAGCACTGAGGAAAATGCAAGCCATTTATGTAACACAAGTAGACTAACTAATCATAAGGCTGGCTATACATAGTGAATAGACTGCAGGCGCTGTCGCCAATGTACATGTATAAGTGCGTATAGAATCTGGATGTTCCACAATGCATTTTAGCAAACTAGGACCCCATGAATAGAAGAGCTGAAAGTGTGGCGCAGTTGAAGAAAACAGCTGACGGAGAAGGAACATTGGAGAAGGCTTGTCTTGCCCAGTGTCAAGGGTTGGGACAGCCAAGAAACTGGTTTCTTTTAGAGGAGATACAATGAACGTGAGAAGCAAGATGGGCTCCTGTGGAGGTGTAATGGAAAAACACTAGAGGTTCCAGGTTTTATTCATCTAATAGTGTTACATGCGAATGAAGGAGCTCAAAACACAGTCTCCTGTCACATGGTCAGTTGAAAATAGACTTTGGGCAAGCTACACCAAGACCAGAAGATGAGGCCATGCCCACACTCCCTTTTATTCTCAGGCACTGTGATATTTTGCAAGGCCAAGTTCAAAGGACTAATTGAATGGCATACAGCAGGAGTGATGATGGATGATGGGCTAATAGGTTGGGGAGGATTGGTCAAGTCCAACCGACCAGCACCTGGGGTACCAGCTTGCGTGTTGCTAGTGAGTGGAATATTCCAGAATTGTACAAGCTTGCCAGCCAATTATAGAGTGTCACGTAGCAAAGAGCCCTATAGTTTGAAAGCTTAAGAAACGTTGTGTAACACGGAAGATGACTTGCACTAAGGGTGGGCATAACTGTCCACCTGACCTTAGAGAGCCAATCACAGTCCTATCCCCCATAGAAAGTATGCTTGCTTAGATGTTCCCTGTTGACCAACCACAATCCAACTAAGGTTTTCTTTTTTTGCCACGTAGCATGACATCAGTGATGACAAATGTTTGCTATATAAATGTGATTTTTTTAATGAAATGCTTTGAGAACTCTTGAGAGAGAAAGCTTTGCGGCATCCGTTGATGCCCGTTGTACTCCCTGTTTTAGATACTTGTTAACAAAACAGCTCAAAAGATTTGCCAAATTCCTGAGTCGGTCTGATTATTGGTACGAGAGTAAGATCTGCATCCCCATCCATCCCAGATAGCACAACCTTTTTCCAGTAGAGCCTTGCAGTTGCATAGGCTGACTTCTGAGTCCTGATTGTTCCTTTCTTTCTGGGTGAGCTAATTAATTTCTCAGCTGTCTTCTGTGGTTCTGTGTTGTGTTTCCTTTTGGAGCTGATTCTCACAGATCTTTTGCCATTGTGGAAGGGTTTGTGGCCATAGGCCGGACCCTTTTCATGGTTATGGGCAAAGCCATGTTTTTGATCCTTTATGGAAGGCCATGTAGTCCTGGATGTGTCGAATATGGGGATGTAGTGAGTTCCATAGAGTTGGTGTCAAGGAAGAGTAGGCTGATCTTCCAAGGCTGGCTGAATTGGAGGCTGGGATCATTAGTAAGAGGACTGTGCTTGACCTTAGGGTGCGTGTAGGGCAGTAGCGCCAAATATGCTTTTTTCCCAGTGAAAGTAAACCAGTATTGCACAATTTTATTTTTCAGTGTTTCTGTGTGCATAATCATGCAGAAGCAGATCAATGTTACACTTATAATTGAATTTAAACTCTAATTATAAAAAACAGTGTGTAAAATGATGAGTATGCACATTCTAGTTTACATCCATTCAAACTTGCAGTCAATGGGGTACATTTCTATAAATGGTTAGTCGCAGCAGAATATTTTCCCAAGGGTAAGTGATGGTCATTATACCAATAACAGGTGTTATATTCTCTCAAATCTTCGAGACTACAATTAAAACATCCAAACCCTGACTCTCCAGGAAGTGCAAGCGCTGTTCAAAAACAAACAAATGAAAGTTACATTTGTAATTGAAACAGAAACTCAGCAAAACCTGTCCTTGTGAATATGCAGATAGGTATTTAACTTTATGAAGCGCTTCATACATGGTTCGTCCAAAATCTAGGCACTGTGATCATTATACCTCAGTTGATACTCAGTTGACCGACCTCTGAAAGATGTTGGCCAATAAGATAGCTTAGGTAGTAATAGCTCCAGGAAATTAGGACTTTGATTAAAAATCAAAAGACACTTCTGCTATCGATCCTCAAAATACACAATACAATTCATGTTTGCTTTACTATGTTTTTTGTGTTTTCAACATTTAAATATATACAGGAGAGATCAAATGGCCAGACCGTAGAGAAATAAGGAAAGGTGTATTCTGTCACAATGCAGAAAGCTGCCACATGGTCATGATTTCCATTAATTTTTTGCACACATCGGCTGGATGTCACATACATTTTACTCTCTTGCAAAGAAGAAAAGTCATTTTTACTCTCTTGAAATCACATTTACTCTCAAATTTTAAAAATAGGGAGTAAAATACCCCCACCTCAAAATCTTATCTGGAGCACTGGGTAGGGCATAGTCTTCTCTTGGAGGTATGTGGGGCCGATCTTGTGCACTGCTCAATGGGTGATGTATAGGATTTTAAAAGTGGCCCTTCGTCCAATAGCTAGCCAGTGGATGGTGTGGAGAGCAGGCGAGAAGTGGTCACTATGTCCCAGTGCAAGGAGGAGTTTAGCAGCAGCGTTTTGGACTCTTTGGAGTTTGTTACGTTGGTATGCCGGAGCACCCAGGTACATGGAGTTTGCATAATCCAGTCTAGACATGACAATTGACATAATAGAAGTCAATCTGTTGGGGAAGGTGAGATAAGGGAAGATGCATCTCAACAGCCTGAGGTGGGAGTGACCGGATTTGGATACGTTATTGATCTGGTGGGACAGGGTTAGGCCTGGGTCCAATGTGCAGCCAATGTTTTTGACTATTGGATGTGGGGCGGGCGTAGTGCAGAGGGAGCGAGGCCATGGGACTGGTTGTGGGAGTAGAGCTGTATCGCCACACACCATGATCTCTGTTTTACCTGGCTTGAGAAGCAGGTGGTTTCTAGTCATCCACTGGTCTATATCACTGAGACGAGCAGCTAGGTCGGGGGGTATGATCAGAGCTCATTTTGGGGATTCTCAGGATAATTTGTGTGTCTCCGCATAACTGTAGCAGGTGAGGTTGTGCGAACGGATGATCCCTGGCAGTGGGGTCATGTAGAGGTTGAAGAGGAGCGCAGAGAGGCAAGCACCTTGGGGTACTCCAGTGTTCACTGGGCGAGCTGAGGAGGTAAAAAGGGGGGAGAATAGTGATTTGTTTCCTGTTGTGCCAAGTCTCGGATTCCAAGGGAGTGGAGCTGGCCGAGGTGGATTGAGTGGGTGATGGTGTCAAAGACAGCTGAGAGGTCAAGGAGAACCAGAGTGGAGCATCCTTCAGCGTCTGCTGTGACTTTGAGGTTATCCCAGATAGAGATCAGTGCAGTTACAGTTCCATGACGATGTCGGAAGCCAGACTGAGCGGGGTCGAGTAGGTTGTTGGACTCAATGAAAGTTTGAGTTGAGAGTAGGCAGAGCAGTCGATGAGTTTCACTAGGAATCTGGTGTTGGAGATGGGCCCGTAGTTGGAAGGCTGGAGGGGTGTTTGAGGCCTGCTTTTTCAGACAGGGTTTGACATGTCCTACTTTGAAGGGGTCTGGGAGAGAGCCCGAAGTGAAGGAGTCATTGAGTATGGAACTAGCCTGTTCTCCTGCACAGGTAGAGGAGAAGATCTCTTTGACGAGAGAGGCAAGGCAAGGGGGGACCCAGAGGGTCTGCTGCTGGACAGTGGCTTGAGGAATTCCTCGCTTGTGATTGGCTTGAAGGAGTTGAAAGTTTGCGCTGCTGGTCGGATCTTGAGCGGCGAGTGTAGGGCAGGGTGAGTTTGGAGAGTTTAGCATTGATGGTGACCATCCTGTCCAGTGCTGTTTTGTAGAAGTGATGGGAGAGGGTGCTGCAGAGAGCTTGCCTGGGCATGGTGTGGGTAGTGGTGCAAGAGGGCTTCTCGAATTCCGAGATGATCCTGTGGAGCTCTTTACTTATGTTGCAGCAGTTCAGGATTCTTTTATTATAGAAGTTTTTTTTTAACCTTTTGGATCTCGAATTTGTAGTTACAGTGATGGTGGGCGTACAAGGCTTAAAGGGGGCTATTTGATGCTCACCATTTGCGCTCGAGGGAGCGGTTATGGGTTTTGGCAGTCTTTAGGTGGGGCATGAACCATTTGGGGATTGGTCCTTTGCGGGTTTGGGCGTGGTTGTGTGTTGAGATCGGGCAGGCCGTGGGCGGTGGGGTTGGTATGTGTATAGAGAAGGGTAGGGCCAAGTGGTCTGTCCAGATAAGGGGTTTGGGGCTGGACACCAAGACAAGGTCAGAGGAGCTGAAGATTCCATTAATGGTGTGACCTGTGGTGTGGGTGGGACCTGTGGTGTGTCCAGAGAAGTTAAGTGCCTCTAGGCTGTCGACCATGGGTTGGGTCATGGGGGTGTTGGGTATACCAAACCAGATATTGAAGTCGCCCAGTAGGGTGAGTGAGGGATGGTTGACCATAATGGTAGCTCGTGAGTCACAGAGACTGTTGGCAAAATGCCTGTCATACCCTTGTGGTCTGTAGATGAGTAGGAAACTGTGTGACAAATTGGGCAACAGGCAGAGTTTGACCAGCAGAGATTCGCAGTTAGCTATGCATGGATGGATTTCGGTGAGAGAGATGTATAAGTAGGGTTTGTGGAGGATGGCTATTCCGCCACCTCTAGTGGCTCTGTTGTGGGGGATGAGAGTATAGTCGGGAGGGAATGCTTTGTGTGTGACTGGATTAAAGTCATCACTGAACCATGTCTCAGTGATGAAGATGAGATTAGGGTTGTCATAGGAAAGTAGGTCAAAGATGCTGTGTCTGTTTCTGGCCACAGAGCAGGCATTTAATAAGAGGCTGGTGATTTGATGGGAGGAAGTGGTTCCATCCATGCAGGTGGCCGGAGGGGCCTGGTGGGACTGGGTGGGTGGGGCAGGGGTAGGGAACCACAGGGGGCTGAGTTGTGGGTGATGCTGGAACAGAGGGATTAGTCAGGGATGATGTTTGGTGCGGGGGATTGTACATTTAAATGCATATCCCATTTTGGCATCCCATCTTTAAATTCACTTCGAACCTTGAATTCTTTTAAAACCTGGCTGCATGTTCTATATACCACTGGTTTTACATCACCCTTGTTATCTGACCAGTATTTATTTTATTTTATTTTAATTTATGTCCAGCGCTGGCTGTATCCAGAGGGTTTTGGAGCACTTTACAAAATTCAAAAATTCAAAAGGTGGGAGGTCCTTTTTCAAAACAGGATAGTAAGATTAGGATGGACAGGTGAAAGCAGGGAAGGTGGTCTGGATGGATAAGGTGTGGGGAGAAAGGTATGTGTTAAGGCTTTTTCAGAAAGTGTTGATGGAAGGTGAAGTATGGATGCAGAGTGGAAGGGGGTTCCAGGCTCTGAATTTGCAATATGTGAATGCTTATTTCTGTGTGTGTGTTAGTTTGCTGATTGCAATCCTCAGAACATTTTGGCTAGCTTGTCTGGTGTTTTAGTGGGTGATGGGCTTCAGTTTTTTGTCAATGTAGGAAGCCGTTTTGAGGTGGATGAGTTTGTGCACAATGCCAAGTCCTTTGAGAGCAATTCTCTGAGGTATAGGGAGCATGTGGAGCAGGGATAGAGCTGAGGGTGATTTGTGCATGTCTCAGTAGGTGCAGTAGCCTGCAATTGATGGGTGATGCTCATGCTTGTTTTAGTCAAAACTAGAAGACGTTTTTATACCAACAGTTAACTCCTTATGTGCAAAGGGCGAGTATGTTTGTCCTGAATTCCCATAAGGAATCATTATAGGCTCCTCCCACATCTGCACTTAGGTAAGCCTCAGGCCAAGAAGCAGGGGTTCTCCATCACTGTGCGTCATTTCTTAAATGTGAATTTCTTTGATTTTTAGATTTTGCCCTGCAACTGTAACATTCCTTTAACAAAGTTTTTTCACTGAATTTCAAAGGTTTTTATTAGAGCAATTTAAACATAATGGGCCTCATTACGAGTTTGGCGGTAGCCATGCTGTTTTTAGCTATCCCCAAACTCGGGTCTGGGTCCAGGTCCCGCAAAAGGAGACTTACCAGGCCATTCCGACCTTGGAGGGCCCGGTAATGACCTTTCGCGGGAGGTACGTCCCCATTCCAATTTGAGCCCCCATAGGGCTGAATGGGAATGGGTAGGATGCTAACAACGGGCCCGTTAATGACGGGCCCTTTGTTAGCATCCTGGACTGCTAGAGGGACCAGCTCTGCACGTCTGGTCTGGCCAGGCGTCCAGAGCGGGACCCGCTGCAGACCTCGTAATGTGGCGGCCCGGAATGAACGGTACCGGGCCCTTACCGGCACCGTTCATTCCGCAGCCGCCAGCCTCGTAATGAGGCCCAATGTCTCTTTGGCAACCTTTTTTCATTGAATTTGAAAGAATTTAATAGGGGCAAATTAACCATAACATCCCTTTAACAATGTTTTTTCACTGAATTTCACAGGTTTTATTAGGGCAACTTAACCATAACGTTCTTTTACAAAAGTGTTTTCACTGAATTTCAAAGGTTTTATAACTGAAAATGTTTTATGATGTCCCAGCACCGCATATAAGTTATTAAAAACTCCTCTTGTAATATAAATGAAAGGATTATAATACTCATTTAACAAACATATGTTTGTAGCATATATTGATGTGTGTCATTTTAAGCAGCACATGCTGGGGAGGTTGAATTGCCTAGGGCATGAAGTTCGACCATGACCTCGGCCCCACCAAACCATGCTAATTAAAGGGATAGTTCACTCAAAAATGTTATTGGCTAAAAAGATGGCCATAATTAAAAAACATATATAAAAAATATTTTTAAACAAATTTCCAATGGAAAGTTTTGAGCAAATGAGGCTCAAACTCGAAAATTTCAAGCACTAGGAGGCATCCATTTTGTGGATGAGCCTCCTGTGCTTCTGTTAAGCTCTGCCCTTGCGGCACTAATGAAGGCAGCTGTAATATACAAAAGCTACCAGTAGGTGGCTTTTGCTTCATTATTGCCGGAGAGCAGAGAATGCAGGCAGGAAGGCTGCATGCGGGTAGGTGCTTATTTTTCTTTTTCTTAACAGATAACTGCAATTATAAATACAACCGGGTTGTATTTATGATTGCCGTGGTTTTCTTTCTAAGTTTCCTGGCTCCCCTGGGCCGGAGGAGCCCAGGAAACTTAAAAAGAAAACCACAGCAATTATGAATACAACCGCATTGTATTTATGACTGCAGTGGCTTTCGCTTTGAGTATCTCGGGCTCCCCCCTCCCCTGTAGGCAAGTCCAGGCAATTATAAATACTTTGCCGGCATCCGGCAGAGTTTTCATAATTTCTGCAACTTTCTTTTCAAGTTTCCAGCGCACGGGAAACTAGAAAAGAAAGTGCAGCAATTAGGAAAACTCTGCCGGCATCCGGCAAAGTATTTATAATTGCTCTGACTTTCATTTTACGTTTTCTGTGCTTCCCTGGGCTTGGGGAGTACCGAAAACATAAAATGAAAGTGAAGGTAGTCTCCTCTCCATGTTCAGCACTGCTCTGGCTGCAGTAAGCAAAAGCTCCCAGTAGGGGGCTTTTGCTGCTTGATTAGTGCCGCAAGAGCAGAACTTAACATGCAGAGGAGGCTGCTTCAAATCACCAAAATGGATGCCACCATGTAAACGCTTTGAGCCTCGTTTGCTCAAAAGTTTACATAGGAACTTTCTATGAAAAGATGTTTAATCTATGTTTTTGATTATTGCCCATCTTTTAAGCCAATAATATTTTTGAGTGCACTATACCTTTAACCACTGAACCTCACCTGCATCCTGGTCTACTGTCCACTATAGCCCCATAATGTGACCAATGGCCTGTGTTCATAGCTTGCAGCCATGGCCAGTATCCACAAACCACAGGGCATGGGCTTTGGCCATGGTATAGGCACACTCAGCAAATCAGACTAGACATTTGTCCTTGCTGGGAGCCAGTCCCACCACTGCCCAGGCACCAATGTTACACTACTGTTTTTGGTACCTACATTTTGACACTTTTGAAAAAATAAAACAGGACAGATTTGCAACAGCATGATTTTGGTTCCTTACTGATGCGCCTCACGCAGGTTTGCTGCAAACATCTCCAGCGCTTCGGGCTGTAGCCGCAGGCCACATTTGTTTCCCATTCAAGCATATCCCTGTTTCGAACATTTTATCACATAGCTGGTCCCTGGTGGCCATGCCCACTTTAACTCCATAGCAGATCCCAGGTGGCCATGACCAGTGCACTGGGTACAATCTGGGCACTGGCCATGGCCACCCACAGGCTATGCCTCAGACACTGAAGTTATATCACTATTTTTTGTACCTTCATTTTGACACTTTTGAAAAATAAAACATAGGGCAGATTTGCAAAAGCATCTTTTGGGTCCTTGCCAATGCTTGTTGCACAGGTTTGCTGCAAATCCGTCCAGCACTACGAGCTGTAGCTACAAGCTGAATTTTTCTTCTCATCAAGCATATCCAATTTTGAAAATCTGGGTACCCCACCTACACTTTGGCCCCCGCTTGACAGAATCCCATCAAACTTTGCAAAAACATTCAAGGTTGGGTCTATAATCTTTTTCAAACCTTTGAGCGAATTCATCAAACTTGCCAAAGTTATAAGCTGTTCAAAAATGTTATGACTCTCCCCTCAAATGTTTCCCCTCTTGGCGAAACAGCACTAAACTTTGGAAAAACATTCACATTTGCGCTTATATGGTTATTTCAAAATTTGATGCAGTTTCATTGAGTTACGCCAAAGTTATAAGCCGTCCAAAAAAAAACCTGCTCTGCACTGACCTTGTAATGCACACATGTGCATAGGTGTACTCAAGCATTTGTTAAGATCGTAAACATCACAGCAATGTCCCTGAACATCTGTGAAGAAAAATCACCCACCTTTTGCCTTTTTCTGGACAAATCCATCCAATCGTCATCACCCATCACATCCCCAGAGATTGTTTCATTTGTTTGACAAGTGTAATTTTGTATTTTTCAATATGTGTTAACCACACTATTCTCGGATTGTGGGCGCAGTCTGTGGGCCTTATTACGACCCAGGCGCAGGACCATGGTGCTATTAGCACCATGGTCCATGCCGGTGTCCGCCATGGCGGAATGAGGAATTACCACCCCATCCAAGGTTGGTGGGGTGGTAATTCCCCATGCCACCATGGCCCTTCCCCATTCCCATTTTTGTCCCATAGGGCTCAATGGGAATGGGGAAGGCGCTAATAACGGTACCGCAAATTGTGGTACCGTTATTAGCACCAAAGTCCCTTTGCGGGTCCCTACTTTAACGGCTGGAAAAACCAGCCGTTAAGGTCGGGTCCCGCAAAGGGACCTTGTAATCAGGCGTTAATGGTTTAATGGCGCCGACACCTTTTACGGCACCGTTAAACCCTTAACGCCAGGGTCGTAATGAGGCCCTGTGAATCCAACATGGCGTCCATTTAAAAAGTTTGGACGTAACTCACGTATCTCCATTGACCAATTAGAGGCTTCGTAAAATGTCTGCAAACGTTGCGTGGCCCCCTGATTGGCTCCTAGGCATCCACAGACATTGAATCAGGAAGTAAATACATGGAGCGAACCAAGAAATGATTTTGGACATTGTAGAAGAAAAAACACAAGATTCTTTAGCTTTTTCTGGACATATCTCTTCCCAACCTCATCACCCCCTTTCCTCCCCAGAGATTGTTTACTTGTTTGACAAGTGTAATGTTGTGTTTATAAATATGTTTTTGCTACGAGGTGCGTGGACTACTCGTGCAGTTTGCGAATACAACACGATGTTAGTTTTAAACGTTTTGACGCAACGCACATTGCTCAATTGACCAATCAGCAGCCGTATACGATGTACACGAATGTTATGCAGCTCCCTGGTTGTCTCAGAGGCGTCTGCGGACACCGAATTGGGAAGTGAGTCCGCAGACTGGTTAGAGATATCGCTAATTCCTTTTTTACCTGCTTTTTGGGCATTTAAAAAAAATGTAGTTGACATGTTAACTTCAAATTTGCAAAAGCACGCTTTCTGGGCTTCATGCAAGTTTGGTGCAAATTAGTCCAGCGGTTTGAGCTATATCTGCAAGCAAAATAATGTTTCTATTTATGTCTATCTGGATTTCAGTCGGTTCTATATTATTATTTTTTTGCAAAGTTTTGTGCTGATTCATCAAACGGCACCATCGGCTGCCCAAAAAATGCTCTTTCTATGGGAAGCCAACTAAACAATAACTACAGGGTCACTACCGCTGACTTTGTAATATATCATCGTAAAAATTGAAGACATCATCAATATCTCTCCAGTGCATGAAAAAAGAAAGAATAATAGCTTTTATAGAATAACCACTATACACTTCGGGCCCGATTCATAGAATTGTGCGCAGAAAAGGCACAAGTGCTGCACGCCGAGAGGGAGTGTGCGCCAGCCGTGGCGCAGAGAAACAATTGCACGGCACGCGTATTAATGGATTTTCCGAGGCATCAGTAGCCGTGGCGCAAGGAACATCAAGCTGCGTCATTAACGCCCCCAACACGTCCCCATGCTCAATAGAAAACAAGCGAAATGCCTAACACGGCGCAACAACTTACCCCATCCCTAGTCCAGCATACAGTCCCCCTGGGGAAATCGCATGAAAAACAAGCGTAATCCCTACCCGCACCCAAGAGTAATCACGTGAAATCACCTCGCAATCCCAGGCCTCACCCCAGCCAAATTGCATGAAAACTCGGCGTGTACTGTGGTAGCACCCCAGCGTAATCATGTGAAAACTCAGCGTGTACCCAGGCCGCAACCCAGCCAAATCACGGGAAACCCCTGTGCGTACCCCGGTCACACCCCAGCGTAATCATGTGAAAACTGAGCACGTACCCCAGTCGCACCCCAGCGTAATCGTGTGAAAACTGAGCACGTACCCCAGTCGCATCCAAGCATAACTGTGTGAAAATTCAGTGCTTACCCTGGCCGCAGCCCAGCAAAATCACGTGAAAACTTAGCACATACTCCGGTCGCACTCCAGCGTAATTGTGTGAAAACTCTGCGCGTACCCCGGCCGCACCCCAGCCAAATTGCATGAAAACTCCACGCGTACCCCGACCGCACCCCAGTCAAATAATGTGAAAACTCAGCACATACCCTAGCCGCACCCCAGCGTAATTGTGTCAAAACTCAGCGCATACCCCGGTCGCACCCCAGTGTAATCACGTGAAAACTCTGCGTGTACCCCAGTTGCACCCTAGCGTAATCACATGAAAACTCTGCGCATACCCCGGTCGCACCCCAGCATAATCACGTGAAAGCTCAGTGCATACCCCGGCTGCACCCCAGCCAAATCACGGGAAAACTCAGCGCTTACCCAAGCCACACCCCAGCCAAATCATGTGGAAAACCATGCATGTACCCCGGCCGCACCCCAGCGGCATCGCTGCAAAACACCCTGTGATCCCCGGCAGCACCAATAGTGCGTCTGCACCTGGCAATCCTCTGTAAGCAGATCCCTCCTCATGGGACACCCCAGCCACCATCACCCATGGTGCCACCCTGCAGGCAGCCCTCTCCACATGGGACACCCCAGCCCCCATCACCCATGATGCCACCCTGCAGACAGCCTCCTGCAGACCGGACACCCCAAACCCCCATCACCCGTGACCCCACCCTGCAGGCAGCCCTCTCCACATGGGACATCCAAGCTCCCATCACCCATGATGCCACCCTGCAGGAAACCCTCTCCACATGGGACACCCCAGCCCCAATCACCCATGATGCCACCCTGCAAGCAGCGACCTGCAGACCGGACACACCCAGCCCCCATCACCTGTGACGCCACCATGCAGGCAGCCCCTTGCAGACTGGAAACCCCCAACCACCATCACCCGTGATGCCACCCTGCAGGTAGCCCCCACCACATGGGACATTCCAGCCCCCATCACCCATGACGCCACCCTGCAGGCAGCCCCTTGTAGACTGGAAACCCCCATCACCCATGACGTCACCCTGTAGATCGGACACCCCCAGCCCCCATCACCCGTGATGCCACCCTGCAGGCAGCCCCCACCACATGGGACACCCCAGCCTCCATCACCTGTGACGCCACCCTGCAGGCAGCCCCATGCAGACTGGACACCCCCAACCCCCATCACCCGTGATGCCACCCTGCTGGCATTCCCCATTACCCATGACGCCACCCTGCAGGCAGCCCCCACCACATGGGACATCCCAGCGCCCATCACCTGTGATGCCACCCTGCAGGCAGCCCCTGCCACATGGGACACCCCAGTCTCCATCACCCATGACGTCACTCTGAAGGCAGCCCCCTGCAGACCAGACCGCCCCAAACCCCATCACCCATGACGCCACCCTGCAGGCAGCCCCCTGCAGACAGGACATCACCTTCATGCTGCCCACTGACATAGTGACACATTTCCTATTTCCATTTCCTTCATGCTTCCGACTAAGGCACTCGGAGCAAGGCACAGGCCTGTCTGAGCTCCATTCATCATTCGACCCTCAACGGGCAGGCAGGAGACTAACCCGCACCATCTTTGTATCTTTGCAGCTGAAGCCACATGGCCCCACCAGCTGTGGATCATGGATCGCATCATATGGTATCGTGACCCACTGTAAGGGTAAGCAGACTGCTGCCCCTTCCATCCACGCCTGAAGGATCATCTGCCTCCATTTGCCCCCAGTCAAGATTTATTTGGCCGCTCTGCAGCTCTAACGTGGATAAAATAACAAGGGGGCTCTGCAAAATGGCTGCTGCCATAAATTTGTTTACGGGTTGCCTAGCGACCTCTTTGTAATTCTATTGGCGGTTCGAACGCCTTACTTGTCCTTGCCGCACCGGAAGGCGGAAGCCGGCACTTCCGACTAAGGCACTCGGAGCAAGGCATAAGCCTGTCTGTGCTCCATTCATCATTCAACCCTCGACAGGCAGGCAGGAGCCTAACCCGCTCGATCTTTGTATCTTTGCAGCTGAATCCACAGAGCCCCACCAGATGTGGATCGTGGATCGCATCATACTGTATCGTGACCCGCTGTAAGGGTAAGCAGACGGCTGCCCCTTCCATCCACGCCTGAAGGATCATATGCCTCCATTTGCCCCGAGTCAAGATTTACTTGTCCGCTCTGCAGCTCTAACGTAGATAAAACCATGTGGGGGCTCTGCAAAATGGCCACCGCCATAATTTCGTTTACAGGTTACCTAGCAACCTCTTTGTAATTCTATTGGCGGATCGAACGCCTTACTTGTCCTTGCCGCACCGGAAGGCGGGAGCCGGCACTTCCGACTAAGTCACTCGGAGCAAGGCACAGGCCTGTCTGTGCCTGTCCATGATGGGCCGTTAGAGCCCTTCATACTGCCACCCAATGAGCACAGCCGGCACAGTGAGTACTACAACCGCACCCCTGCCTCCAGCTCATGGCTTACATTTACGCAGAGTTTGACCCACCTCACCGCCGTCTCACACCCGTCAACAAAGTATAATGTTATTCACATCCCGGCACCAATTCTGTTCTCAACACTTGCACCAACGCCAGATTTATGTCCCATGCATTCCTGTCTTTGTTATGACTGAGATCGTGGGGTGCCTCAATCAGGTTGATGTGTTGCTACTGCACTACACGTTCCATGCTATCTTGTTACTCTAAATCATATTACTACTGTACGCGATTTCAACATTCACTTTCATTTACTACGTGACCATGTTAAAGCTGGTCCTAATCGTATGATGCACACTCCTTTAATGCATTCTTACTGCGTTGCCTTGCCTTGTATATACACTGAGCGACTATCTGTGACTTGTACTCGCACTGAGTAAATATCTGTACTACGCACCCATTTAATGTCGATTCCAATGCTATTATGTACACTCCTTTAATGGTGCACTTTTAGGGCGCAGCCTTGCCTTGCATTTGCCTTGAGCGACTACGTGTGACTTGTACTCGTACTGAGTGACTATTGGTACTACTTGCCCATGTTAACGATAGTCCTAATTTATATTATGTACGCTCCATTAATGGTGCATACTAATTGCGCCACCTGACCTGCATTTGAATTGAATGATTAATTGTATTACGTGCCCAGCCAAACTTTGAGCTCCAACTACACTACGTACCCTCCTTATGGTGCTCTCATACTGCTTTATGTACCTAACCATCGTAGCAGGGTGATACTAAATTTACCTGTTAACATCTCATAGAAATATACTCAGTACATTATGAACTTCACTACCAACTCTCATGTATACTTGCTGTGGGCATTACTTGCACTAGGACTACTTTCTTTTACTGTGGGTTTTAATTACACAACCCCTTCCTAGTTAGTGCTAGGAAGCTTGATCGCCCCCTCAATGGGCATCATATCCACCTCCTTACCACCACAGCCTGAACTCAACCCCCAACCTACTACACCTTTCAGTTATCCCAGGGAGACAACTGTAGCTGTTAAACCCCAACCTAACCAACACTATTCTGTTAACATTGACCAACGACTCAACTATAACTCACCTAATTTTGGCTTAATCCAAACTAACCAACCTTGCCAATTGCAAATAGGAAATGTCAGACTCCGCTCGAGATTGTCCAGACTCTATGAGTCACCCATTAGAACCGCTACCAACATTTACCCTTCAGCAGAAGGACCTACTGTTAATAACCTTGCTGAGAATATAAACTTGGACAAAACCACTGTACCGATACTAAAGACGGATGGACATAGTCACAAATAACAACTTGCAAATAAACTCCATAATATGCCATCTGCTAAAGCAACTAGCCAGGGCAAACCAATGAACCCCTTTCCTGATAATACTGCTTCAGAAATCAAGGGCATTTTAATTACTGACAGATCTCTGGTGACCCACACTATTGAGATAGCTTATTTAATTTGTGCCGAAGACTCCTGGCTGCACCCAGCATCAGGTCCTATACTCCTGCTCGCTGTCCCAGACAATTATGTGATACTCAGAGCGGTCAGGATCTACTTGAGAGGGGGAGGAATAGCTCTCATAGCGAAATCCAACTTAGATATGAGACTAGCCCCTTTACCTGATATCCAATTACGCGAATCACTTACCGCCAAACTCCCCATCTCTGAATCCCAAACGATCACCATCCACCTCATCTATAAGCCTCCAGGTGCCACTGGCACATTTGAGGAGGATATTTCTTTGATCCTATTGGACAATTTGAAAACCACCTCTCAAATACTCCTATTAGGTGACCTGAATTTAGGCTTCAACGACCCCAGTGACCAGCACCCCACTACTATATCCAATGTGCTTAGTGAATTTGGCCTCACCCAAAGGGTCACTGCACCCACACATAATAAAGGCATGACGGTAGATTGGGTGGCAGAATTGAACTGCAAGGCCGCTATCACCTCTATAACTCCCCAACTCTGGATAGACCACCACCTCATATCCTTCACCCTCACAGCTAAATTCTCTATTCCTAGGAATAACCCAATAGCCCCCCCCACCCTCATCAGGAACAAAAAGAAATTATAGCAGACAAACTCATACCACTTATATTACCCAGTCTTAACGCACTGCCTGAGACCAATGATCCTGCTACCTTAGTAGACGAATACAACAATACTATGGCTAAAGCTTTAGACATGATCGCCCCCCCTTAAAATGAGGAAAAGCAAACCTAAAGCCCACTTGAACTATTGGTTCACTCCACACCTTAAAACGGTGAGAGCTGAAAAAAGGAAATGTGAAGTCATGTGGAGACATCATCCTAACAATGAAAAAAAAAACAACCTCACTTATATCTCTGCATTGTATAAGAAAGAAAGTATACATACCGAACAGGAAACATACAATAATAGGATTCTTCAAGCAAACTCGAGTACAAAGGAACTCTTTGTAATCTTAAAAGAGTTGGAAACACCCATTCTTCCAACAGACACTTGCCTGAAGGACAAACTGTGGTGCTCCAAGATCGCTGAGAAAAAAGCTCACTTACCTAAATCAAATACACCAAATAAACCAAATACACCAGCAAGTATCCCCACGCCTTCAACTAAACAGTCTCTACGCTTTAGCTTTTCCAAAGTTTCCATCCGTGAAGTTGAAAAAATAATCCTCTCGCTAAAACCCTCTAATTGTCAAGGAGACAAATGCCCTGCCCAAATTATCAAGGACGCCGCTAGAGATCTCTCACTGGTCATAACGAAACTAATCAACGCCTCCTTTGCATCAGGTACCATCCCCAGTAATCTAAAGGAGTCATGGGTCCTTCCTCTACTCAAAAAACAATCTCTAGACCCAGCTATACCGACAAACTATAGGCCTATCATAACAGTGCCATTTCTTCTTAAAATATTAGACCTGATTGCCTATCTTCAGATTCAGGAGTACCTAGATTCTAATCAACTCCTGGGACTTTGCCAATCTGGATTCAGGCCTCAACACAGTACCGAAACAGTGCTGATCGATCTCAAAACCCAAAATGATGAGCTCAGGGACAAGGGGAAGACAGCCTTCCTACTCCTCCTCGATCTTTCAGCTGCGTTTGACTTGGTGGACCACAAGGCACTCTGTAACCACCTCGACTCAGCTGCCTATTTTGCACAAGATGCTATAGTTTGGATCCAATAATTCCTGAGTAATAGGACCATGAGAGTCTTCTCACCGTTCGCAGTGGCAGACTCTATCCCCATCACTTGCGGTGTGCCACAGGGCTCTTGTGTCTCTCCCACTTTGTATAATATATCCCCTGTTCGATAATCTGGACCATTTGGGTGTCACCTACACTAATTATGCAGATGATACCCAGATCCTCATACCCCTTACCAGGGATTATGGTAAGGATGTGGCCTTAGTAAATAAAATCTATCTCAATATTCAAGCATGGATGGCCACCCACGGTCTACGCTTGAATGATGACAAAACCAAGCCCCTCATTCTTGGGACCACAGTCAACCACAATAAACTCGGTCTGAACTACCCTTCCATTAACATCGACAGCAACACCATTAAAGTTGCTAAGAAGGTGAAAACGCTAGGTTTCTACCTGGATTCTACCCTCACCTTTACTAAACAGATTAATGCCATGGTTTCGGCCTCTGCATATACCTGCAACCTGATTAGAGCTGGCAAACCCTTTTTATCAAAGGATAGTTGTACCATACTGGCCCGGCATTCATTTTGTTCAAACTGGATTATTGTAACTCCCTATACTTGAGCGCTAGTAAGCAAATGATCAACAAGGTACAAATCCTACAGAACAATGGTCTGAGATCAGCACAGGGTATTGCTAGAAGAGAACACATCTCAGAAGTTAGAAGTCAGAACAAGTGACTGTCCATCAGCGATAAGATACGGCTTAAAACGTTGTTGCTTACCCACAAATGCCTCAAGAATTCTGCCCCTCGCTACTGTGTGGAAAGAATCAACAAAAAAAATCAATACTACTAGGACTGCTAATTCTGATTGTTTAGTCGTTCCCAAATTCAAACTAAATGTTACAATGAAATCACCACACTAAATAGGCTTGTTCTCAGTACATTATTATAAGGTTATAGTGTATAAGGACCCCCAGCGCAGCCAGAGATCCAGAGTCAACAACAGCAAAACTGACAACATTAGAATCATACATAAACAAACGAGAACACTCTGACCTCATGAAAACCATGGTCAGAAAATAACTCCATGTGACATCAGCTGGTTCCATTCAAGTCACAATACAACACATCTTCCCCTTTTTCATATACACAAACATACAAGAATCGCATACTCAGATTTGTCATTAGAAGTACACACAACTCCTTCTCATCATCGCAATTCTGTTCTTGTTCCAAACTTGACCACCCATGACTCGTACAGCTCCTTTCAACACAGCAACTACTTTCACCGGCTCCGAAATTAAGAGGTCTCCCTTTCTCTTAACGACACCCTTCCTAATTCTCACCCAATCACCACACTCTACTCGTAACTCCTTCTTACCTCTCTTTTTGTTCTCGCGCATTACCCATTTCTCTTTCTTTTTCTTCAACATACTTCTCACCTCATCAACAACCAAATCAGATTCTCTACTTCTCCCCAACCATGGAGGACTTACCATAGAATTCGGCTTACGACCTCTCATCAATTCAAAGGGACACAACCCATTGATTGTGTGAGGAGCCATACGCAAATCCCACACCTTATTTTGGATAGCCATACCCGCATTCCTGTCCCATGCGGATACTTTCCATTACACACCTGTTCATTCTCTAGACCACCCCATTAGTTTCAGGGTGGTATAGAGCAGACCTCTTATGTTTTATTCCACATTTCTTTAACTAATTTGGAAAACATCCTCCAGTAAATTATGTGCCATTATCAGTGAGAATACTTTCCGGGACACCTTCTCTCGAAAATATTTCTTAAAGCACATCTACCATAATCTCCCCTGAAATCTCCTTCACAACCTTAAAATCACACCACCTAGAAAACAAACCATGACCAACACCACAAACTTGCCCCTACCATATCCCAAATCAACAGGACCTAGAATGTCCATGGCCACATCACACCACACCTTTGAAGGAACACCAACATCTACTAACGGTTGCTTCCTTGCTTCAATACCCTTACCAATTTTAACACTCATGGGACTTTCATTCAGACGTCTTTCAACATCTCTGTCGAAACCCGGCTGGCAGTAGTCACATCTTAGAACTCCTTTGGTCTTGGAGACACCTATATGACCACTACGAGCCAGATCAATCACCTTAGCACGAATACCTTCAGTAACCACTGCTCGTTCCCACCTACAAAAAATACCATCTGAGACAGACATCTCGTCTCTCACCTCCCAGAATGGCCTCTCTCTTTCCAACAATTCAACTCTCTTAGGTCACACAGATGTCATCACATACGTTATTACTCTACTCATCACCACATCTTTCTTCACCTCTTCAAGCCACTCCTCCTTAGATACAATCCTATCAGAATTTACAAACACCATCTTCATGTCTACATCCTCCACAATGTCATATGAGGATACCCTTACTCTCGACAAACTGTCCGGCAAAGTATTCTCCTTTCCTGGAATCACCTCCATTTTGAATCTATGGCATTGAATTCAAGTTTCCCATCCAGCCACCATGCGTGAAACTTTGTCCAATCCCTTATCTCAAAAATCACTTTTAGAGGTTTGTGGTCCGTCTGAATAACAAAATCAGTTCCCAACACAAAACCTTTGAATCTCTCTACAGCCCAATAGCATGCTAAAACTTCTTTCTCTAAAACAGAGTACCGCACTTCTGCACCTCTTAATCCACGAGACGCATGGGCAATCACTTCCTCTGAGCCATCATCGCACCTCTGTGACAAAACAGCACCAAGTTCACCCTCACTAGCATCCACCGTAATGACACTAGTTCTCCTTGTATCAAAATAACCTAATGGCTGTGTTAAGTTTATCTCATCCTTTATTCTTTGGAATTCCATTTCGCAACCCTGATTCAATACAAACTCAGTGCCTTTCTTCAACAGCTTTCTCATCTCTACCACCTTGATAGCATAATTCTCCACAAACCTTTGGTAGAATTCTGTCATGGCAAGGAATGACCGCAATTCAACTTTATTTGCTGGTATGTTAACCTCCTTTATCGAGTTTACCAAACTCCCTTCGGTTTCACCCCTTCACTGGACACCTCATGCCCCAAATATTCTACCTTGGTCACTGCAAACTTACATATTTCCTCTCTCAATGTAATTCCTTTGTCCTCAAATATCTTCAACGCAGTGTCTAGCACTTTATCATGTTCCTCCATTGTCTCACCACATATCAAAACATCATCTTGAAAGAAGAAAACAACTCTCACTCCTTTCAACAACCGGTCCATCACCATTTGAAAGACTGACAAAGCTGACACCAGACCAAATGGCATCCTCTTAAACTGGTACACACCCTCATGTGTAATAAAAGCTATCAGTTTTCTGCAACCCTCCTCCAGCTCGACCTGGTGATAGGCTGAGGCGATGTCCAGTTTTGTAAATACCTTACCTCGTCCCACACGTGTCAGCATCTCTCCCATGTTCAGTAAAGGATGTCTATCCACTAGCACACACTTGTGCAGCTCACGCAAGTCAATACAAAGCCTCAGCCTCAGCTCACCAGATCCCTTCTTTACAAGCACCAATGGTGAGGTCCATTTCACCCCTCCAGCTTTTTCAATCACTCCCATCTGCAACAGTTTCTCCAATTCTTTCTTACCCCCATCTCTCAATGCCAATGGAACAGGTCTGAGTTTGGCAACTATGGGTATACTTCCTCTTTTTACAATTTTCTGATGCTGGGATGTTTCATAACGGGTGTGCACGACACTTGTAGCACTTGCTCTTCTTCATTGCGGTCAAGCTTTAAAGATTCCTTTGCTCCCGCCATCCAAGCAAAGTGTGTCCCTTCTTAGTGACATATATCTTTCCATCACAACAACGACCTTTGAATTCAACTTTTCCCACAGTATAACCTAACAATTCTATTTTGTCTTGATTATATCCCCCAGGATTAATATCTGGTTTCAATAACTCTCGTGTTTCACCCTTCATTTCCCTTTCAAATACATCTCTCGTCACTAACGTAATTTTCGACGCTGAATCAGCCATCATGCGTACTTCATGCCCATTCACTCTCACTGTAGCATACGGATGCTCACACTTAACATCATCCTCATTGTTCCACACCACATTTATGGTATTAACAATAACATTCTGTGACGGTAGCGTAACATCTTCATCCAATGATCTTGTTTCCTCTTCCTCGTTGATATATAACACCCTTCTTTGGTTAAACCGGCTCATCTGATAGTTCTTGCAACAGTTTGCAAAATGCCCTCTCTTTTTGCATTTTGCACAAATTGTTCTTCAGCTTGGACACACCACAGACGCTGCGAAATGAGTGCTACTTGCACATCGGAAACACAGTCTTTCCTCCTTTTTCTCTACTTTCTGAAATCCTCCTTGTCTTCTGTTGTCTTCCACGATTCCACGAGTTATTTGTCTGTCCTTCCCTCTTTTCTTACTCTTGGCATCAACCACATTTAATATGTCCACTTTCCCTTCCTTCGATTCATTGGTTTCTTTTTTCGATAGTTTTGCCACACAAGCCAAAGAATGCTCCAGACGTCTTGCAATGTCCAATACCTCATCAAGGGTGGGCTCATCCTTCAGCCACAGCTCTTCACAAATTTTATTAGAATTGCAATGAGTCAAAATTGGTCACGTATGGGCTCATCGAATGACCCTTGAAACTTACACGACAAATCAAGATGCCGTAAAGCAGTCCCATACTCCTCGACAGACTCCCCTTGACCTTGCACCCGCATACAGAAGTTGAACCGTTCCAGTATTGTACTTGTTTTGGGATTAAAATGCAAATCCAATTTGAGAAGGGCTACTTCAAATTCATTCACACAGACACCACTTTCGTCACTGGATGGTTGTGGAAGTGTTTCAAAAATCCTCTGCCCTTCATATCCCAAAAAGTGCAACAACAATGCATGTTTTCTTTCATTGGAGTATGAATTGCCACCAGCCGCTTTAAGGTAAGGCATAAAACCTTTGCGCCACTGCGCCCACAATATTTTTGCGGGACCCGGAGTGGGCATAAAATTTGGAGGACCAGCTATACCTGGTAAGGCCATCTTGATCCACTTATGACACACAAGGCATTGTACAAAAAATAAAACAGTATGCAGGCTCCTTGAACACCTTCTCACTATGCCAAGTGATACACAACAGTATCCATATATGCTTCTTGCAAGTACAGGCAGGGCAGTTGAAAAGTGTCTCTGGAAGGTATGTCTCTATAAGTTACTTCAAAATTCCATGACTGACTGTGTCTCTGGCTTCCTGCACAGCCTCCCCCTCACGCTTCTGCTCCCTGTCTCCTTGACCTATATAAATCCACTCCTTTCTTTGTTAGCAACTGTCCAGGAAGGTGAGCACACTTCTTTGGGCTGCCCCTCCCTCTAGTTACCTCCTCCTTGCTTCCAAAATATATTGTGTCCCATGTGTGCGAGAGAGATGCTCCAAGGCTGCAGCTACACGTCCGTTGCATGGATGTCCCGTCCGTCCCTGCACCTTGTACTACAGCCACTGAGGAGTGCCCTTCCACACCTACCTCCTGGGACGTACCACCAGCAAGTGTACTCGATGGACCATGCACACCCCCAGCGGACTCACCCTCAGATGAGGATAAATCAAGTCGTCTCTTCTGGGTAGTGCGCTTACGCCTTCCAGTCACGTCCCTGCCATGTTGCTCCCCAACAACACGTCCGCCCTCACCATGGGCTGCAGCAACTGTGAAAACATAGGAGAGAAAACATTGACATCAGTAATGGGTGCCAATGGATGTCTGGCATACAACAAATAAACATGGCAAGTCAGTCATCATGTCACATCCATGAACTGATTCACACACAACGCACACACTGAGGCATCAGAGCACCTGTGTCACATCCATCACATGTGCCTGCATGCATGCACTGCCAGTTATACCAGACATGCACTTGCACGTCATGCATGTAACTCAGATGTACACAACCCATCCAGTCCACATCTGCCACATCCAAGCTAGTACACACCACACACACCCTGCATGTGACCAACCACAAGCTATAGCTGCACCATCCAGCAGTCGACACGCAATTGCTACCATGCAATGTCACACACAACTAATGTCGAAGCTAGTCAGGAGGTGCTAATCAGGTGCAACTCACAACACACATAAGACACAAATAGGTTGTTGCACTTGCAAACATGCATGCCACACATACGCCGTAGGGCATAAACCCACATGGGTACTCACCTGCGTCATCCAGACGTTTCTTCCAGGCCAAGTACTCGGAGTGGGGTCCCGGGTAGAACCTCTCAAGCACCCACAGCTGTGTCTGGTGGAAGCAGTGGCATCCTGCATGGTGCACCTCCACAGTGGATTCCGTGCCGAGGGCTGCCAATACCTTTGTATGGCTGCGGGTCTTGAGGTCATCCCAACGTTTCCTCACCCGATCCCTGGTGTGGACTGCCACCCCCTTCATGTTGATGGCAGTCGTGATCTCATCCCAGATCCTCAGCCTTGCGTCGCAGCCCAACTGTGTCCCTGGGTTCTAAAGGGCATCATAGGCGTCCAGGACCCGATCCACCAACATCTCAACTTCAATGTCTGTGAAGTTGGGTGCCCTCTGCTGCGATGTGGGTGGGCTGCCCTCACCAGATGACGCAGATGGAGCAGACATGGCACACCCGAGGCAGGTATGGGCCACCCATGTCCTGGATTAGTGCTGTGTAGCAATGGTGGTCCTTGCAGAGGTTTAAGTCCTTGGTAGTACAGTGGAGGTGTTTGCAGGGACAACTCAGGATTGCAGGCAAAAGTGTGGTAGCAGGTACAAGAAGGCAGTGCAGGTTGCAGCCAGGCACTCAGAGCATGCAGCAGCACTGTAGTGATGAATGGGGCAAATCAGGGCCAGGAGAGTAAAGACAAGCAGCAGTGTGTGTAGGAGAAACAGTAATGTGTGTCATGCTACAGCAGTTTCCACCAGCACAGTAAAGGACCTTTTCGCGTGATGGGATTAAACGTACTTCGAGCGCGTAATGTGTGCACCTAGGCATTACCCCTATGCGTTCACACCATTAACGAATCCATAGAAGTCTTGCGACGTGCATCGTATTGCGTACCCATGCATATGCATGTGTATCCTCTACTTTTTGGCAGAAACAAACGTTGACGCATGTATGCATTAATCCTACTCTGGGTGCCCCTGCGTACCGCATACCCCCCTAAGTAACATTACAGTAGCTTACGTGTGCTTTGCGTATGCATTCGTCGGGTTGCTGGGTGCCACAGTGTACTGCGTAACGTTTATTCTTTTCACGTAAGCTACCGAGAGGTCGCGTACACGTATTTTTCATTTTTGGGGTGCCTGTGCGTTACACATCCCGTTTTTTTTCCCCTGGTGTTCAATTGAGCCTTGCTGGAGCACAATGGTTCATTTTAATTTACATACACTGCCCCCTCACTCAAACTGCCCAAGGCAATGGATAGCTGTACCTCCCATTACACTGATCCATCAGTGCCATGAGTGGGAGGGCAACAAGTGGGAAGGGAGGCAGAGGTGGCTGAGGTGGCCAAGGAGTCCGGGGCTATACAGGGAGAGCTATGTCCCCCACCCACCAGGGTCAAGGAGATGCAGGTGATGCTGACGTCCCCAGCACCCAGGGTCCAGGAGCAGCAGGGGCAGCTGCAGTCCCCACCACTCTGGCTCAGGGAACACCAGCCATGGCTGTAGTGTCCACAGCCCAGGTCCAGAGAGACGCAGGGGTAGATGTTGTAAGTGTGTCAAAGGGAAAGGGACGTGCAGTGTAAGATCCTGGCACCAGCACTGGGGTCCTGGAGCAACAGGGTCATCTGCTGTCCACACCCGCCTGTGTCAGGAAGCTGCAAGGGTAGCTGCAGCCCCCACCACTCAGGCTCAGGGTTCCCCAGCCAGGCCTGTAGTGGTCACGGCCCTGGTCCACCCAGACGCAGGGGCAGATGTTGTTGTGTACAAGGGGAAGGGACGTGCAGTGAAATGACCTGGCATCAGCACCCAAGTACGGCTACCTGCAACGCTACCTACTGTCCCAGCATCAGTGTGTGATGCCATAGCCCCGTCCACCAGTGCTCTAGCACCTACTGACCCAAGTGGTCCCAGCCACACACGGTCTGCACGACCTTGCAAGAAGGCCAAGTGTGCAGTAGCAGGACAGGCTCAAACCCAAGGCACGGCACAGGAGACCCACACTTCAAGGAAGAGGAGCTTCAATGATGAAGAACTCCAGATCCTCGTGGACTACGTGCGGGAACACGAACGTGAAATGCTCGTGCAGGCAGGGAGTACACATACGCCTGCTCAGCGTATGGCCCACTGGCAGCGTGTCACAGATAGAATCAATGCCTTGGGCAATAGAGGTGCACCGCTCCTGAGGTAGTGAAGCGTTGGAATGACCTCCGGCTCTGAACCAAAGAGAAGCTGGTTGCCAACTTCACCTCTACTCTGGTGACTGGAGGTGGGTCACCACGAGAGGACGATGAAATCACTCCACATGAAGAGTTTATTAGTGATATGATTGATGTAGAGCAGATCCAAGGCGTGGGAGACCTGCCAAATTATGAAGAAATGTCCAGTGAGTGGTGAACCGTGTGCATCCAGGACATGTGTATGTTGATTGAATGAAGTGTTACGATTGTCTGGCACTTATGCCTGCATTTGCATGACTGCCATGGGTGAACAATGTCATAGTGGACTGACATGGGCTTGTTGTCCTGCAGACTGCCTACAAACAATGTGCTACACACCATGACTATCCTCATCACCACACCTGCTCCCTCCTTTCCTGTCACTCTCTGTCCAGCCTCTCGTGGCCCTCTTCCAGCTCCAACCTGTGATGGGAGATAGCCTGGGATAATCTTCCACTCTACACTCACCTTCTCTCCTCATATCTCTGACATCTCTGAGAGGTCACCCTACCATCTGCACCTCCTCCAAGGTAGTCTTCCTTTCCTCTCCTTCCCCCACCAGCTCACTGTCTCCAGAGGACTGGTCATTCATATGCCGGCCTACTGCAACGGCCTCTACCAAGATTTCTGTGCTTCTACTCTTTTCCCTCTGCGACTCATCCTGTACAGGCCTGTGAGAATTGTCCTTTTGTCTTGGGTCCAGATATTGTATCTCCCCAGGACTGTGTTGATGGCACTGGCTCCCAGTGGCTAGAACTGTTCCGTTCCAAATCCTAATCATTGTCCACAAGGCCTTATGGATCCTGGGGCCGCAATTCATTCAACTCTATCTTCAAAATTCACTTCCTTCTCATGGTCTAAATCATCCCTCTCCAACTCCCTCCGGTTTAGTAGCTTCTCTTCGCAATGAGTTGGTGGTTAATGTCTATCTTCGGCTGGGGCTTCCCTCTGGTATAGCCTCCCTGCCTCAATGGTGAACCTTCTCCGGGTTTGAAGGCACTTCTGATGCTTCCTCATGTGTTGTGCTTTCTCTCCTCCTCTTCCCTGCTGGAGTCCTGGATGACTGAGAGAATGCACTAGTCACCTGACCACACTCTGATCTCGGACACGGTCCCCTGAGCCACCAGTTGAACCCATGCACTGCCTCCCGGGCATCCAATGCACTTGGGGGCTGTTTACCGTATCCCTACAACCCACTACCAGCACTTGACACCTGATGTCTGCACTTACACTTCCAATGCCACCAGCCCACAACATTTACATTACTGGTTACGTAGTTATATTTTAATTTGAGGCCGTTCTCATGTACTGCCCCCTCACACTTACAACCCCAAGTCTCTCCTTCAATGTGCCTTTTCACTTGCGTGATGTCAATGTGACCTGGCCACATGGAATCGGTGTGTCGGGCTTATTCCACCACCCTAGCATCGTTGCACCTTGTGACACTTGTGTGTTTTGAATTTGTGAATTCAATGTAATGTCATGTCACAACCATTGTACATGGCTCTGGGACAGAAGTCATCAAGTTCCATATCATGCTGTTTGACAGTTCAGGCATGGTTATGCTACGTGGCATCTGTGTATTTGCATCAGTGATGTTGGTGACTGAACTATGCCAGTCAGGTGCTTGTGTGTGAAGCAGGTGCTATGCACCATGCACTACATGTGTTGTTGAGCTCTTGAACACACATCTATGGCTGCTTTCATGCTACCGATCCCTTCAATTGACACTGCGTATGTGCGGAAGTTTGTGACATGAGTGACATGGCATGTTAATGTGTTGCAGGACAACATTGTGATACCTATGTGTGTGGGCTAGGCTATTTACATGTGTCTACATGTTTTTTTCTGTCCGTGTGCAGGTGATGAGGCACTGGATGCAGAGGAAGAGGAGGTGGAGGAGGAACAGGATACTGAGCCACCACCGAGCATCAGTGGAGGATGTGGTGTGGCAGCCCATTAAGACCCACTGGTGCTACAGGCCATCCAGGGCCTGACTCAGTATGAGTCCGCCTCTGAAGAAACCTGTCGCAGGTGAGTGCATCAACTGTGGGTGCTGTTGTATCCCAAACATCTTCAGGGGGGGAGGACCGCTCACAGGGCCAGTCAGTGTTGGTACGTCCGTCTGTGGTGGTTACGGCTGCAGGGTCACGCTCCACAGTATTGCCTCCTGGTCCTGGGACAGCTGATCAAGGGAGGAATGCAGTCCTGCTGCCACAGACAGTGGCATCACATCAAGGGGCAGGTTCCCTTGTACCAGGCAAGTGTGGGGCCCGCCATTGCAGTGGCCGTGTAGCAGCTGGCGATACTGTGTGGGAGCAGTCCATATATACTGTTGCACAACAACAGGGTGCTTCATATGAGATGTTGGCTCAGGGCATGGATAGGGTGATCAAGTCCATGATCCCCCCAGAAAGACAGGTGGAGCTCTAGCTGCAGGCATTGCGGTCCACATGCCGCTCACACAGGCTGCACATGGAGGCCAGCAACAAGAGCGGACGGGCGGAACTGAGGGCTCTGCAGGCATCCCTGGTTGCAGAGGGTTGAGCCCTCATGGACGCCCGAGGGAAGAGTATAGGTCCCTCAGAACTACACTGGCTGCACTCGAGGAAGCCTGCAGTAGACGGTCAGAACAGCAGATGCAACAGTTGACTCATACCATCTCGGAGGAACTCTGTGCATCCTGTGAGGTGTTGCATGCGGACCTCAGAGCCATCATGTTGGCAATGCATTCATCTAAGTCCCGCATGGCCGCTACCATGGAGGACCAGGCCAGGGCTATGTGTGGTGAACCTCCCGTACCACTACCACCTTCTACTACTACACCGTAAGGTGGCGACAGCAGCAACAGCTCTCCCGATCCATGCCAGCCGGGCGGCCCATGAACCCATGGAGGGGTTTTATTTTTTCTTCACAACATCCACAAATGTGAGTGTTGACATACACCCTGCCCCTCCACGCTCCTGGGTACCCCGGTCGACCATGGGCATTTTTGATTTTTGTTTACTTGTTTTTCACCTTGTGAGCCTTGGTGACTTTGCTGCCTATTTTACCCTGTTTAATTTTGTTGCCATTCTTGTGTCCTCACGTGTGCATATGTTGGTCCATTTTGTGGCATCCAAGGGCATCCACTGTAGGTTCCAGCTGGACCCATACAGGCTTGTCTCGTGTTGGTACACTCCTTGTTTGTGCCTTAGGGTCCAGACAAACATGCCACTCCTGCTTCCCCTTTCCATGGGCTTGCAAGGAGTGCAGCATGTAAAAGTAACTTACTCAGAGGCATTGGGCCTCCATCATATCTGTGGGCAAGTCCGACTTGTGTATACACCCCTGGTGGGATTCATGATTGTTTGTCCAGTGCATGATTAGCACCACTTTTTGTTTGGACTTTGAGATCCAACCTTTGTTCCTGTTCCATCTTCATGAATTACCTTGCCTATCTCCAGTATTGTTTGTCTTCCTGCTTATGCGTTTACCTGCCCCCTTTAGCTAGTAGAGCCACACAAAAAGCTACCAGGGTACCCTGTGCAAGTTACGACACATTGAGGCACTTGTGCAAATATGATGGGTCACTGTCAGACAGATTCACTCTTGGGTCCTGTGTTTATGGTTTGTTGAACTGGCCAATTGAACTGTCCAATTGATGTTCTTGTGTACATTGTTATTTTGATGTGTGAGAGTGTGTTATTTCTGTACTTGTGCCATTGATCGTTGAGCACTTTTTGACAGTAGTGTTATGTGTGGGCCATTTATTTGTCTCTTTTGACATTGCATGCCATGGCATGATGTGGCAACCAGGATATATGAAGTATGGGAGGGTTTAGGTGAAATACTGGCATTTAGATGTGTACTTTGGCATAGTGCTCGTGGCATACTCCATCTTCCATGTGTTCCTTTTGTGCAAAACTGATTAAATTCATTTAAGTTCTAAGGGATGCACACAATGTAGCACTTCCAAGGACACATTCTCAGGGTGGTAAGATTGGGACAGAGGATTGTCCATTTGTCATCATCGAACGTCACGTGGAATGTACCAGGGCTGTGTGCACTCCACAGGGGTTGGATTTTAGGTGAAAAATGGTGCCACAAGCTGGGTATGGGCAGCCTCGCCACATACCCTTTCCCCTCCCATGTGCAGCCGCCATGCATGTGGTTGGGGATGTGGGGGCACCATCATGTCCACTGGTACCCCACGCTGTGTTGCAACATTGTGCAGGACACATGCTGCCACAATGATCCTGCACACTACTGGTGGTGCATATAGTATCTCACCACCAGAGTGGTCAAGGGAGTGGAAGTGTGACTTGAGCACTCCGAATTTGCGCTCCACTATGGCCCGAGTTGCAATATGGGCTGCATTGTATCTTACCTGGGGTGGTGTGGTGGGGTTCCGTATTGGCATCATCATGTAGATGCTCAGAGGGTAGGCACTGTCCCCTGTAGAGGTGAGATGGTTTGTCAGTGGTGTGGTTTTGTCTGTGTGTGACATGCATGCATTTGCAGGGCCCTTAGTACTCACCAATGAGCCATGTGTTGCCATGTCTCCCAGCTTCAAGGGCCCGGTGAAGGGGGGAAATTCTGAATATGAAACTATCATGGGTGGACCCTGGATAGTTTGCATATACAGAGGTAATGATTCCCTTGACATCACATATAACCTGCATGTTGATGGAATGCCAGTGCTTGGGATTGCGATAGATGTGCTCTGTAGCCCTAGGTGGACATAGGGCCACATGGGTGCAATCGATGGCACCAAGCACTTTAGGGAAGTGTGCCACCCCGTAAAAGTCCTGGACCACAGCTTGCCTTTCTGCGGGTGTTCTAGCCATGCATATGTGCCTGCGGACTGAGGCCGTGTAGTCATGATTGCCAATACCTGGTGTAGGCAGCGTGACTACGTGGGCTGTAAAATACCCCAGACTATGGCACTTGTCCACTGAAATGACCTAGTGGCCAAGAAATGCAGTACATTGAGCACCTTTTCCAAAAGGGTCAGTGCATGGGAGCACAGGGTCGGTGATGTGAGGTCATCCTCCCACTCCATGACCAGATATAATATGATATGAGGTTAAAACCTATACCTGCCATAGACCTGGTCATCAGGCATTCCAAAAAGGCTGGTCCTGGGTAAAAAAATGCAGGCCCTGGTCATCCTCCTCCTCCTGCGGTCGCCCACGGTCACTGCTGCAAGAAATGGTACATTCATCGTAGCTGTATATGCACGTTGGTTGTTTGTGCAGCCTTTTTATGCATTTGTTTTCGTACCCGGTGACGCTTATTCCTGCATTCTCGTGGCCGACGTGTTTCCTGATTTGCGTGAATTTTTCTGAGCGCCGTAGAACCCTGTTCGATTCCATGAATACGTGTTGTTAGCGCGCGTATGGGAGTTGCGAGGATTTTACTGTGGTACTTCCCAGATTACGCCCACATTTTTGCTTGTTGTTCCCCATTCCACGTGTTCCGCCCCCTTTTTAGGTGACTGCGCAAGACAGTACACCTCTTCACTGAGTCTCGCGGAAGGTGTTTGTGGTGTTGCAGTGACATCTTGGACCCGCAGGGATTCAGCGCAAGTCTCTGGTAAGCACCGCACATTGTGTTCCGTGAATCGTCAAACAGGCGCTTGCGCACGTTTACGCACACAAGTCCACATTTTACAGCGCAATTCATTCCATGAATCGGGGCCTTTATAATTAGAATACTTTTTTTTTTCAAAGTATGGTGGGATTTTGTCATAGGGGACAAAATTAGGGGGGTCTCAACATTTTTAGATGGTTTATGACTTTGTTTCTGTTTGACAAATGTGGACCAAAGTTTTCAGAAAAGACCCAACCTTGAATGTTTGTGCAAGTCTGAATGGATTTTGTCAAGTGGTGGCTAAGTTCTATGACTATTGTGTGTACCTACATTTTAACACCTTTGAAAAAATAAAACATGGGCAGATTTCCAGCAAATTCGTGTAAGGAACATTGCCATGGACCTGAAAGCATGGTTTTGCAAATGTGTCAGTGTTTTATTTTTTTGACAAGTATCATAATGTAGGTACAAAAAATAATGATATACGTATGGTGAATGAGGTGTAGCCTCTGTCCATGGGCAGTGGCCAGATTGTCCGGGTCATGGCATAAAGTCATGACCCGGACAATCTAGCTACTGGTCATGACCACAAGGAACGACGAATGGGGTTAGAGTGGCCATGTCCACTACCAGCTATGTGGTAACGTTTTTCGGAATGGGGATAACATTGAAAGGAAAAAAAATGTGCTTGTGGGTACAGGTTGAAGTGCTGTGTAACACATTTTTTTCACTGAATTTCATAGGTTATTAGTGCAACTTAACTATAACGTCCTTTAACAAAGTTATTTCACTGAAAAAAAAAAAATATATATATATATATAGAGAGAGAGAGAGAGAGAGAGAGAGAGAGAGAGAGAGAGGGGGGGCAAATTACACAATCAAAACTTGTCCACAGCATTCCACCTGCACAGCGCATGTGCAAATCAGGCACAATTAGGTTGCAGCACACCAACTCAGCAGGATCCTTGCACCTGCTATGTCAGCAAGTACTGTGCGGTTTATGCACTTTCCAGTTTTTCACCCATAATTTTTTTTTAAGAGATTGAGTCCCTAGTGAACTGTGATTCATTTACTTTGTGCTTCAAGAGAGGGTTATTGTGCAAAATAGTTGTTGGTGGATGAGATCCCCAATGCTAAGATGTGTGCCTTCCAATGAATAAGTAAATACTAAGCCATAGGTATTGGCGGGATGAAGAGGGTGGTGGAAGTGAATTGGTGGGCAGTGCCACCCCAACAGAATATCTCGCCCATTGTACAGAAATGGCCTGCTGTCATACCAACCATGCACTTGCGTCCCTTAGCCCATCTCAACCCTGATGGTCTCATGCTGTGAGTTGGCCCAAACAAAGTGTAATTGACAGTTTTGGGGATTAATTTGACTTGATTGACAGATTTCTAGTCAAGCTCTTTTTCCTAAAATGCACTGTCAACATTTTTTTATTTAAAAAATGTTAATTAATTTGCAAATGTTTTCAATTTGTATTCTAAAAAAAGAAATGGGTTCATTACAAACAGTAATTTCTATACAAAATGAAATCGTTTCTTAAGATTACAAAATAAAGCAAATGTTTTTAAATGGAAAACAAATCAATGTTTCAAAAATAAAGTTTTTTTTTACCAAAACAAATCACTCGATAATTTAAACCCTTCAGAAAATGTTCATAAGGTATTTTGTCCGAGAACGGAAAATGTAATTTGTTTGATGCAATTGCCTATTCACAAAAAAATAAATAACCTTTTACCCAGCTCTAGTTCTAACCTCTCTCTAATAAGCGCTGGTATTGTCTTATAGAAGGATAACGAGAGCGCTCGTTTGACTGGAGAATAAAGAGAACTTGGAGGGTTCTTCAATTTAAAAAAAAAAAAGGTGAACTTAAGTTCCTTATGAGATGTTTATAAAGGAAAGAAGTTAGACAAAGACTAATATCACCTCAGAAAGCGCATTGAAGCTCCTTTAAACAATCAAGCAACGTTGTGTCAAATCGCCACAAACAAAACCAAACGACCATCCTCATGAAACACTCTTTGCGGGGGAAAAAGTTGGAAGCTCTAAAGATTTATATGTGAGTTTATTACATGGCTCATCCTCTTTAATACAGTGCTCACTGGGCGCCACAGGTCTCGTCACATGGAATCCATTTTAGAGCTGAAGAAACATAATCCCCTGTGAACTACACTACAGCAGCCCTCTCACTCTTGCTCGTGGTCAAGTCTCTCCTTCTAGTCGCAGGCTGGTCTTGCCATGCACAAATTGTCCAACTGTCTACTCTCCTATGCACTCATGACCCTTTGTGCTGCCTTATTGCATTTTTGGATGTTGCCACCTCCCTGTTGAGACCCTACAGTCACACATTTGCTGCAACAGCGGTGCCCGTTTGGTCACAGTCCTGCCTGCCACAACCACGGCGCCCTCCATGTAAAAAAACTCGGGTCTGCTGCAGCCATTGCTTTACACTATGCGGTGTGAGATAGTGAAGACAACTCAGAATTCATCGTTGACAAGAAGAAAGTGCCCTTACTTTACTGGATAACAGTACAAAAAAGAACGTGCAAGGCTGAATCCCGTAGTTGGCTTTAGTTATTTATAACGCGCTTAATACCCAGAGGTGTCTAAGCGCGGACCCGGGGATGGAACCTGTGTTGCTCCGCGTTGTCTTGCGTCCTGGCGAGCGCGTTGTCCCTGAACTATCCTCCCGACTAATCTAATTAGTTGTAATGTAATGTATTGAAGCTATTTGGAAATAATATGTATGTGTACATACTGTGAACCTTCTTTTGTTTGTTGTTATTGAATTCACTATAATCTGTGTCCATCTAATTATGCCGATGCAGTGGTCGAAGTGTACGAAAGTAGTAGTGGAATTATGTTCCCTGCTGGCCTGCCCCCCTCCCAACAAACTCCATCGCCACACCCTCTTGCATGCACAATTCAACCCACCAAACAAACACCTGCTGTTTAAAGGATAGTTCCGGGACTTTTTTTTTATTGTCCCTACGGGTCGGCCATGTGTTTGTAAGCATAAATCGGTAGATCGTAGGAAACTTTCCTATGGACCTTACCCGACTTTTCGCCCATTATCGCACTCGAAATCAGCCTCCATTTTGTGATAATCCTATCATTTCGCCCCATCGACCTGGCTCACCTGCCTTTGCGGCACTAAATCAAATCCCCCGCCCCTGAAACAGACTTTATCAAAACATTCATATTCCCCGCCTCTATCCGTGACGTGACTGAGCTGCGTAGGCAAACGCGCCCAGGCGTCTTCTACGCGACTCCACACAGACCCCGGAAATCAACACAGATCAGCTCACAATACAGCGCACCACAATTCGGAATATGAAACTGTACTTTGAAATCAAACCGCAAGATTGTAAATGTGGTAAAGTACATTTATTTGACATCAAATGTTTAGAGAATATTCAGCGATTTGCATTTTTATTTGCTCATGTTCCAAAAAGTTCGTATTGAGGGAAGCGATGTTCGTGTGCAGTACACAGGGTGTTGGTTTACGATAAAAATAAGCTCTTCGGTCGCACTGATAATCGCATGGCTGTTCCAACAACGAGGCACTAGGCCACCACAACGGTAGGTATGTTGCATCTAACCGTTAGTACCGCGTAAGGGCATACTTGTACTTGGCGATCGTCCCATAAAATGGTCAGGGTGGTAACGTTGTTCACGCGGAGAAGCAACTGGCGGCTGTAGAAGCCGTCCGCCGGTGTCTGGTACTCGTGACACAGACAGTAGTGAATGATGTACCTAAAAACATAAAAAATGAAATTAGTCTCACCATCAGATCCTTATTAAAATTATTCATTTCATAGCGAGGACAGCGCTACTGGGTGTACACAAGTGTTTAAAGGCGTGGCGAGGCATGGAGGGGGGGGGGGAGTGGAGTACAAGGTAAGTAGCATAAAATAATAAATAAATAGGGCCAGCTGGTGGCAAGTGCAAGGTAAGTGCAGAACAAGTGCTGGGAAGGGGGGGGCTGTAGGATACTGAGACAGTCCCCCAGTGCAGGGGTTGACAGGGAGGCAGTGCAGGTGGAGAGTGGAAGGGCCCAGGACCGAGGTCGCAGACAGTGGACCAGTTGTAGCAGGGGAGAGGGAGAGAGAAAGCAGAAGCAAAGAGGAAGGTTTTGAGGTACTTCAGTAAAAGCAGATGTTTCTCCTCAAGATAGTGCGCGGTAGAAAACAATATGCCACATAGAACGAACAAGTACAACTGAACCCGTCTTTAAAGCCACTGTATAGTAATGAAATTGCGGTATAAACTCATCAAAAGTTACTTACATTATATTTGCATTTTCCATTGTGTCTCTGTGTAGGGCAGACCCGAAACACCACTCCTTCTTTGCCGACGTTACTTCTTCTAATGAACGTGGCTCATCGTTTCGTTTCTGAAATTTTATTCATTATCTTTTCTTAGTCTTTCGGGATGGTCCCGGCCTGTCAAGGTCAAATCACAATAGAACCTTATACTGGGTCGTGGGCCGTTCCGCCACCCGAGCAAAACATCAAAGCAGCTGACCTTCACTTTGAGCGAGCACACATTTCTAGTTTGGGCCTGCAACATGAGGAGACTCGAGAGAACAGACAATCAAATTACAATCATTTAAACCGTGATGTGTATTTCTCAATGAGCTCTGCTTTAGGTGGACATGGAACAGAGGCAATGTTGGGTGGCAATGCAGTTGTCCCCTGCATAGGTTCGTTCACCACTCCATGTATGTGCCTATCGAGGACATCTACGATAAGTCTCTCAATAAACTCATATTGCATATCCTCAAACACTGGTTTGATCACCCATTGTTTACTTCTTTTAGTGAAGGCCTTATTGTAGCGAAGCGTCCCTAAAGTTCCGGTCGTCCTACTTTGTTGACGGCCAACATTATGGTTATGTGCCAAGACCGCTAGAAGAGTCCGATTTATCATGCCTTCCATGCCAAAATGCAATCTTTTGGGCCTGTACTTTAGGCACATATTGTGGAACATCTCCAAATCTCCTGTGTGGCAGAATTCCGTGAGTCCCCTCAAATCTCTTGTTATAGTTTTATCAAATACAATCTTTTCAATGGCCTTGTGAGTGGGTGATGAAGGAATCAACCACTTCTTCTTCCGTGCCTCCTCTGTGGACAAATGGCCATGTTCACATTTGTGGAAATGTTCATTTGTCGACCATCGATGGACGTTGCTACAGTGCAACATTACTGACCGCCATTTTTCCAGTAGAATTTCCAACGACCCTTCACATGTTTTTGAGCTCCACCAAAGATGGTTGCTGATTGACTTGGACCACTGTGAAATACCTTGCATATCTTTTTTTTTTCCTGCAGCCGACAATTTTTTATTGATTGTTTTTGCAAGATGCCATACGTCAAATTGGTGATTTATATTTTTGTACTCTTCTCTCATTGTCTTGGCAATTGAAACGTGTCTGTCCGTGGCTATCAGGTCGATCACCATTCCCCGCGATTGTAGTTCTTGCAATGATGCTACAAAGCCAACTTTCTCCATGGCCACTGAGGATGTACTTTGTGACACCTGCACGACCACCGAACTCACAATTTTCTTACTTTCCATGTCCTGAAAGTGGTAGGTGCAGTACTTGGCTGAAAATCCTGGGCTGTCGCACTGTCCATCACCGGCTAGCCTGAAGCGTTTGCCCGCGAATGTACTTTCCATTGACATTTTTTCCATTCTCCAAGCTTCGCTGATGGCTGGAAATAGATAATCGGTTTGGTATTTGTAGAACTGAGTTTTCGCAATGAAATGGATTCCCACAAACTGAAAGAAATACTGTAACTTTTTAAAACTTGAACCACTAAAAAGTGCGGCCGCTGCACAAAGTAGATTGCCTGCTGGCAGTTGCCCCAGCATGGGTTGTGCAGACCATGCGAACGGATGATATTGTGTACAGGTGGCATGTATTTTAAGGTTAGTGCCTCGAATTGCACGAGTCACATTAATCAATGGCTCCCCACATACTTCCCCACCAACCCAATGCCCACATTTCATCATCATAATAATATCCATCAAACAGCTATCGAATACAATGAATTTGGCCTCTTTCCTTATACTGTCACTCTGCATCCCAGCTGGTTCGGCCTGTAACGTTGAGGACATGTCACTCGCATGAAAGGTACAATCTCTGATATCGTCTTCCGCTATGCTGAGTGATATTGATGGTGTTTCATTGTCGTCCATGTCATTCTCTTCCACTGCAACAACTGTTCCTTGTCCGGAGATGGGAGAAAAAAACAATGTCTTCAACTTTCGCGCGCTCTTATTTTTTGCGGGTGTGGATTCTGTGAATTGATCTCCGACTGCATCCAAACTACCAGGAGGACATTCACTATCAATGGCTGGTGGTGGTATAGCTCCGTTGTCAATCACTTCATATTCTTCCCATTGGCACGATGCATCTCCAGTCTCAAGTCCCTGCCAAAAGGTTTGACAAGCAACATCTCTCGTTCGCTTCACTGTCTGTGTAGATCTAGTTCTTACACCCACTCGCAACTAGAGGACAGATTAGAAAAGGGATGTTCAGTTTAAACACAACTTACAGTATTGAACTATTGACAGTGAAAGACAACATAATATAGTGAACAGGACACTAACCTTCTTTTGCTTTCTTTTCTTTGAAACTTTCTTACCTCGAACTTCAACATCTGGACGCTGTTGCTCCGACTCGTGTGTGCATGTCTCCACTTCCTCTCGCGCTGCAACGACTATATTTTCATGATAAGCACATCCATCACTCACTGAGGCTCCATCGACTCCCTGAAACATAGAACTTTCATTAGTATGTATAATAATATTGAAAACACAAAATGTACTTGGGGACCAATACCCATACGTACATCTCAATAGCAAAACACGAATGAACGCATTGTGTAGAACATTCAAACGACAATAGTTCACGCATTGTTGATCTAGTTAGATTGAACTGTCAAGATCCATACCTCGGGCTCTGCATAGACTTCCATTGATGATATTATTGAAGATGACGCTTCAGCAACTCCCTGAAACACAGTAATTGCATTAGTATGGTTTTCTATTTTGTTTAAAAGAACATAAACTTTCTGCAGGCGTCAACGGCTCATCTAAATAGACCTGCACAAATGATCAGTTGTCTAAAATAAATAATGGATATCTAAATATTATTCGATTTGCTCCATCGTTGGAAGTGTCACCACCCAGAGATCTGCATCAACTACTAGGGGTGATGTTCTTGTTGAAGAAGCTCCGTCAGCTCCCTGAAACATAGTGCTTGCGTTAATAAAGAAGGAAGTATAGCGGATGTAATCACGTCATTTGATCTCGCATGATTGATCTGTCAGTATCCATACCTCGAAATGCATAAGAACATCAAGGGACGCTGTAACTGCGGTGCACACTTCTGCAAGCTGTTGCGCCGACCCGTAACTGCATGCTCCCCCTTCTTCTTGGACTAATGCTCCATCGACTCCCTGAAACATAGGACTTTCATTAGTAATGAACACAATATTGAAAAAAGAAGACACATAGGAGGGCGACGACAGAAGGACATACCAATGGCTAAAAACGAAAGAAACATTGTGTGTAACAATCACGCTACAAGAATGCAAGATCTGATGATCTCCATCGATGGAACTGTCCGGAAACGTACCTCGAGCATCTGAGTGACATCTACGGTTGTCGTCAATGCGTTGGACTCCTCAGCATCTCCCTGAAAGACAGTATTATTTTGGATAACAATAATTATAACTGAAAACAAAGACTAGAGGACGAGTACTGTGGTGTACCATTAGGTAAAATAATTACACGATCAATTAAAACTATTGATTTACATGCCTAAAACAAGTCAGTGTCAGAATAGCTAAGTAAGATTACCCGATAGGCGCTTGAAGTGGCTGATGACTGCAATAACGACACGGATGGAGAATCTTCCGCCTTCATATTGAGTGGATACATAAATGGGGAAATTATTGTTAGCTAATGCTACACACTACCGCAATGCCGAGAGATAAATACGTAAACTTGACTCACCAGTGGAGGGATGTGGACGAATAGAGTGGGAATAGCGGTTGAGAGCAATTTTCGCCTCGCTCGCAGTGTTTTCTTCTTTATTAGCAATGATGTGGAGTACATGTCTGGGCTAAAGTGCCTGCTGCAGATGCGGTATCGATCACCCCTCTTGTCCGCAAAGACTTCTAGGACTCTACTTTCTAGCTCAGAGGCTGGATATCGGCAATATCGGACCCATTCTCTTATCTGATCTATTGTCTTAGGGAAAACATGCATTATAGTACCTTCAGATTTGTTATGGGTCTTCGAAGGGCAACCGCCAATGGAACAGGCAGGCATTATGGAAAGTTCTGAAAAGTAAAGATCAACAATTCTCTATGAATACCAATGTGTTAAAACATTAAATGACACATAAAAGGTTCAATGCAAGGTCCGTTTTGGTTCTTGGAACTATACACGTTATTCACATGCGGATAAGTATTTCAATAACTTTCAAAAAATAGAAAAAGTAATTTGACTAAACTCAGAACATGTGACTAGTTCCTTGCATGTACTGTCGTGAACGAAAAGAAAACATGGATGCAATTTGATGACTACTAGCAAATAGATATAAATTAAAAAATTGGACGCAAAATGATTATGGTACATAGACTTACCTTGACGAACATACAGTTAGATGCAGGGATCAGAGTAGTTTCTTGTCGTAGAACAGGGAGCAGTTCACAGGTTGCAAACTGACGAGTTTGCTCAAAGTGGTCACGGAAGTTCACAGAGACGAAGAGCAGATAACCAGCACCTTCACGGGTTGACTAGCAAAGCGCAAAGAAGTTCTCATTAGAAATATGAAGTGGGTTATAAAGAATTCGAAACAGGGGTGTGTTTGTGAATGAATGAGGGGGGATGCTTGGCAGGAGACACGGGGTCTGGAGGTAGACATGGGAACAACAACCCATGCTCTATAGACCACTTTGAAGTGTACATGGTCTTTGGCACCTCTTGGCCTTTATCGCTCCCTGACAGCTCCACTTGCCAGCAGCGCAAGTACCCTGGTGCGAACTGCCTTTGATAGGGCGGGGGGTGGATCGGGGCGGTGGTCGTGCAGACAAGACACAGGAAGACTCGTGAATGAAGACACACTTATGTGGATTGCAGGGGGGCGTCCAGCGTGAGGGGGGATGCTTGGCAGGAGACACGGGGTCTGGAGGTAGACATGGGAACAACAACCCATGCTCTATAGACCACTTTGAAGTGTACATGGTCTTTGGCACCTCTTGGCCTTTATCGCTCCCTGACAGCTCCACTTGCCAGCAGCGCAAGTACCCTGGTGCGAACTGCCTTTGATAGGGCGGGGGGTGGATCGGGGCGGTGGTCGTGCAGACAAGACCCGTTTGCCGCAGGGCCTCACCAAGGAGAGGCCATCTAACTGAATGTAAGAGGATGGCTGCAGGATCTACTACATGGAAGGCAGGGGGGTGAGTTTATAAATACCTCACCCTCCCAGGAGAATATATGGGGGTCATCTATGTACCCGGTGCCCAAAAAGAGGATTTATTATGATCAACCATATTTATTATTTACCTATAACCATGTTTTGTATCAATAAAATCCAACAGCTTTTTATTGCCAACGCTTGATGCCAACCCACAAAATAATATATGTATGACTGCTGCATATATGGGTTCAACGGTTATGTGGATTGAAGGTGTGCGGCCAGCGTGAGGGAGGATGCTGGTCGGAGACATGTGGTGTGACAAGACAAGGCACTGGAAGGCTATTCAACGGAGACACACTAGATTAATTTAAAAAATCAAAACAACCATTGTTAAAATATATGTTGGGCTTTATTTTAGATTTTAATTAAACATAAATAATAAACATTACACATTGTAAAGTTGAGGTTGCAGCACATCGAGGGAAAATCCGCGGTATTGTCCACTGTCACTGGGGAAATGTTGTCTAATGGCAAGTACCGCACGGGCAGGTATTACTCTCCGAACGCGGTGTCCGAGCCTCCCGTGAAGCCACCAAGTGAAGCAACGATAGGCCACCAGCCTGTACCACCTGTGAAAAAAAAAGATGCAAACTGTATTAAACTGACCAAACTTTCTTATCAATGTCGATTCAGGTAACACATGTCATTTTTCTTAGAAAAAAATTATATCTAGAAAATGCACTATATGGAACCAATTTACATGCGTTCGAATGATATGTAAATGTAATTTTATATGTGGGAGACGACCATGAAATAGTAGTGGCATCACTGACATCACAAACAGAGTATACTTACTCGTTACTCGGATTACGCGGACGAACAGTGCCACGAAGTTCGTGCATAAGCACCATCATCATCCTCAACACGGTCCGTGAGAGGCAGGCTTCCCTGAACTCTGGCAGCTCGGTGATGCATTGCGGACTTTGCTCGCCTTCCTGCAGACTTTGCTCGCTTTCCGAAATGTAGGCCAAGCACCCGGAATTTTCACGGCAGCAGCAGTTCTCCTCCTCAGTTGGCATTAGCTCGCACCGATTGCACGTGCACCAGGTGGAGACGCCGTCCATGCGACATGGTCCAGGCTCTTCATCCGTTGACTGGTCCTCCCAACTGCCGTCCGAATCCCCATCGTTTTCGCGTGCTTGCCTTTCCAGTAGTTCCTCCTCGGTGTACTCGGGCTCGTACATATACGGCATTATTGTGGCCATTGTGCGGTAAAGATAGTAAAATAATTTACAGAGATGGTACAGGTGTTCACACGGGCTACAAGCGGCGAAGGTAGCTGACCAGAGCACTGAAACGAGTCACAGAATACTCAAAGTAACACAGAGAGAGGAATGGAATCGAAAATCTGCTGCTGTATGTTGTGAAACGGTCTGTTTATACTTATTGGGGAAAGAGGCGTCCTGCCATTTCCATGGCAACACGTCAATAGCTGAGGCGCAGCGATTGTTGACACGAGACGTGCTTGAAATGGGCAGTACGCGTCTGCTGATGTCAGGCTCAGGGGCGGGGGATTTGATTTAGTGCCGCAAAGGCAGGTGAGCCAGGTCGATGGGGCGAAATGATAGGATTATCACAAAATGGAGGCTGATTTCGAGTGCGATAATGGGCGAAAAGTCGGGTAAGGTCCATAGGAAAGTTTCCTACGATCTACCGATTTATGCTTACAAACACATGGCCGACCCGTAGGGACAATAAAAAAAAAGTCCCGGAACTATCCTTTAAGGGAATGTTGAGTGCGGTGCATTGAGGTGCAAGCTTCAACTTCTTCCTGGACTTTGATTTTAAAACGAAAGTAGAGAAGCACAGCTTCCATGCGCTCCCACTGGGCCGATCAGGGGTGGACTGGGAACCAAAAAAGGCCCTGGAACTAATGTTCAGACTGGCCCCATATTACACACTTTCAGCAAGCCCAACCCTTTTCCTATGAGAAGATTTGGAAATAAAATAGATTACACCACAAAAGAGGCCCGGGGTGCAGAGGCCGACCGGGAAATCTCCAGAGTTCCATATAGGCCAGCCCAACCCTGGTGCCGATGAAGATCCATGTGTGATTGCTGTGATCACTGTTCCATCCAAGGATTCTGTGAACAGAATACATATCCCCCTTATTTGCAAAGCTGCATTTAGACTGCTTCTGCCTTGAACTCCACCAGAAATACTGCATTTTATTGTGTTGATTGCACCCTTATTTGCAAAGCTGCATTTAGACTGCTTCTGCCTTGAACTCCACCAGAAATACTGCATTTTATTGTGTTGATTGCACCCTTATTTGCAAAACTGCATTTCGACTGCTTCTGCCTTGAACTCCACCGGAAATACTGCATTTTATTGTGTTGATTGCACCCTTATTTGCAAAGCTGCATTTAGACTGCTTCTGCCTTGAACTCCACCAGCAATACTGCATTTTATTGTGTTGATTGCACCCTTTTTTGCAAAGCTACATTTCGACTGCTTCTGCCTTGAACTCCACCAGAAATACTGCATTTTATTGTGTTGATTGCACCCTTATTTGCAAATTTGCACTTAGACTGCTTCTGCCTTGAACTCCACCAGAAATACTGCATGTTATTGTGTTGATTGCACCCTTTAGACTGGCTCCCACTGCAAAATTGAATCTAGGTGTTCCATTGTCCGTGTATTTGAATTGCTGCATTTAGGCTTCCACTGCAAAATTGAATCTAGGTGTTCCATTGTCCATGTATTTGAATTGCTGCATTTAGGCTCCCACTGCAAAACTGAATCTAGGTGATCCATTGTCTGTGTAATTGAATTGCTGCATTTGGGCTCCCACTGCAAAATTGAATCTAGGTGGATCCATTGTCCGTGTATCTGAATTACTGTAGCAGTATCTGTTTTTGCATTTTTGAATTCTTTACTTAGTCAATGTTGCGCCCTTTACAAATACTGCATCTAGACTACTCCCGTATTTGCATTTTGAACTCTGCACTCAGCCACATAGCTTAGACCAGACCTAGAGAGCACACCAATACAGAATTTGATACAGGCTCCCCCGCCTAGAGCACCCATACCAACAATGCACACACCCCTGCGCATCCTGCTCCCCACCTCACACACAACAAGTATCATACACATCCTGCTCCTAGTACTAGCAACGTACCAATACCACACCACTCACTACAACACCATGTCACTACCTCCCAATCACGCTAACAAACCCTGGCCAACTGACTGCCACCTGCAAGGCCAGACACATAACACTCTACCTTGCAATACCCTCGAGAGGAACGGCAGACTCCGCTCAAGACTTGCAAAACTCTATGAACCACTAGCTAGAACCCTGGCATCCTCTAACAAACGAACAACTAAACACTGGCCCACTCCAACCACCACCAACAGCCCCCCCTCCAAGACCCAAACTACAGCTAGCCCCACCTTACCTAAGATAAACACCCCCTGCCTCAAGGGTGGCCTAATAAACTCTAGATCGCTAGTTGCACACGCTACAGAGATAGCAGACATCATCCACTCTGAACAGCTAGACCTCCTAGCAGTCACCGAATCTTGGCTTCACGCCGCAGCAGGACCCGCCCTCTCACTGGCCATACCAAATGGATATACCATATTGCGATCAGACAGAACCGATACTCGGGGTGGAGGCATTGCACTCATAACGAGAAACAATCTACCTTGCAGACTAGTACCATCCTCAGTCATCAACTCATGTGAGCTCATGACAGCCAAATAAACATAAATAACACCCAGACTCTCACAATATACCTGGTCTATAGACCTCCAGGCCCCATTGGGACCTTTGAAGACGATATATCAAATATCATCTCGAATAATCTAAAAAATTCCTCCCAAGTCCTACTACTAGGCGACTTGAATTTAGGTTATAATGACCCCAAAGACACACATGCATCCAATGTGGCTAGTATCCTAGCAGAACAAGGATTTAACCAAAGAGTGCTCACCCCCTCACACAACAAAGGCAGAACCCTGGACTGGGTAGCAGATTACAACTGCAACGCCACGATAGCCTCCATTTCCCCCCAGATTTGGACAGATCACCACCTCATAACCTTTACCCTAACTACCGCCAAACCCACCTTGGCACCCACACCTCTAGCGCCATCCATTCCTACCCGGAACAAAAAAAACATCACCTGTGACAAACTGCTACCCCTCATCCTCCCTACACTCAACGACATCCCGGAAAACCTGGACCCCGAAGCTATGGTTAAGGAATTTAACCACATCATGACCACATCTCTAGACTCTATTGCACCACTCAAACTTAGACAAAGTAAACCCAAATCCCATCTCAATTCATGGTACACCGCATACCTAAAATCATTGCGCAAACAAAAAAGGCATTGTGAAACATCCTGGCGAGCACAACCTTCTGACAAAAACAAAGCCAACCTCAGCTCCATCACAGCCCTATACAAAAAAGAAATCAACCTAGCTAAATGCGAAACTTACAACGCTAGAATTGCCCAAGCCAACTCTAGCACGAAATAACTCTTTGTCATCCTCAAAGAGCTAGAAGCACCCATCCCGGTGCCAGACAACTACATCAAAGACCAACTCTGGTTTTCCAACATACAACAAGCTCTAGCCAACAAAGTCACTACCCTTCAAACTAAAATTGCCAAGAAAAAAGCCACACTCGCCGGCAACAAACCCATTAGCGTCAACCTAGAGCAACCAAGTAACTCTACCAATCACCCCAGATTTAAGTTTTCCAAATTCACCATAAAAGAAACAGAAAATACCATACTATCTCTCAAACCCACCAACTGTCAAGGTGACCTATGCCCCGCTCAACTTCTAAAGGATGCAGCCAGAGATCTGGCCCCCTTTAACACAAAATGTATCAACTCATCCTTCTCCACCAATACCATCCCATCCAACTTCAAAGAATCATGGGTGCTTCCTCTACTGAAAAAGCAGTCCCTTGACCCACTAGTACCCACCAATTACCGCCCGATTACTACAGTGCCCTTTCTCTTAAAGATCTTAGATAAAATGGCATACTCCCAGATACAAAAATACTTGGAAACCAACTCTCTACTAGGAACTAGGCAATCAGGCTTCCGGCCCCAACATGGGACAGAAACAGCTCTCCTAGACCTCAAGTCACAGATAGATGAACTCCGGGATGAAGGGAAATCGGCCCTCCTTCTACTCCTGGACTTATCAGCTGCCTTCGACCTGGTCGACCACACAGTCCTATGCAGCCACCTGGACTCGGCAGCTCACTTCTCCAAAGAAGCCATAGCATGGATACAATCTTTCCTAACCAACAGAACTATGAGAGTCTTCTCTCCTATGGCAGCAGCCACCCCCATCCCCATAACCTGCGGAGTGCCCCAGGGATCTTGCGTCTCACCCACCCTCTATAATATCTTTACCAAGCCCCTTTTGGATGATCTGGACCTTCTGGGTATCACCTACACTAACTATGCAGATGACACACAGATTCTCCTACCGCTTACCGGTGATTACAACAAGGACTTGGCCTTGGTGAACAGGATATATCTCATCATCCAGGCATGGATGGCCACCCACGGTCTATGCCTGAATGATGACAAAACAGAGATCATCATCCTGGGCACTCCCTCAACCCTCAAAAAACTCAGCCCCGAATACTCAGCATTCAACATAGACAATAATATTATTACAGTCGCCAAGGAGGTTAAAACCCTGGGTTTCTATCTGGACTCCACTCTCTCCTTCAGCAAGCAGGTCAATGCCTTGGCCTCGGCCACAGCATATACATGCACGTTGATTAGAGCTGGCAAGGCCTTCCTGTCACAGGACAGTTGCATCACCCTAGCCAGAGCCCTCATCTTATCCAGGCTGGACTACTGCAACGCTCTTTACATAGGAGCCAATAAACAAACCATCAAAAAAATCCAACTCCTACAAAATAATGCGCTGAGAGCAGCCCTAGGAATCCCCAAGAGAGAACACATCTCTAATACCAGAAGAGCCAACAACTGGCTTTCCACTCATAATAAAATAAAACTAAAAACTGCCTCCCTCACCCACAAATGCTTGAACAATGCAGCACCCTGTTACCTATCCGACAGATTCACTTTGAAGCCTACCACAAGAATCACCAGACTCGCCAACACCAACTACCTCTGGGACCCCAGATACAAACGTGCCAAAATCGGAGGCAGCAGCTTCCAGGTCAAGGCAGCACTCCTATGGAACTCACTACCATCCCCTCTAAGAATCGATCAAACCTATCACAAGTTCCGCCAGAGTATCACTAGTTGGCTCAAAGATGCCGACATCTAGGCATATACCTTGCTAACTTAACCCGGCACCTCTCTCTACACTGCATGCACCAACCGCACCAACTACTTTGTAAAACTTTGCATGCCTTCAATGTATTTTACATGTTGTAACCAAGCTTTGAATATCCTTATGCCTTGCGCCTGAATACCCTCGGGTCTGGAGCGCATAACAAATAATAAACTAAACTAATAAACTAAACAGTGTACCCCTCCCCCCCACCCGACTCCCATGGATACTGTCGCCACTGTTCCATCTGTTGCACTCTCGATGTTGCTACGCCCTCCTCCCCCCGTTTACAATACCCATGGACAATGCGACTACTGTGCCAGGAGTGGACACTGTGGATATTGCACCACCAATGGACACTGCAAGTATGTGTCAAGACATAGATAAGGCCAGCAGTGCCCTACCCATAAACACAGAATATCTGTTTAGCCTACTATTACTTATACACTGCATTAGTAGAGTGCTGATCTGCCACTGATAGGGTGGTGAAGCATTTGGGCGGCTGTCTGGGTGTACAGTGTTGCACTATATCCAGTGGAAAGCAAAAAATGACAGGGCCGGATATACAGTTCAATGTTACATGTTTTGACAACATCAGCATTAAGGAAACCTTGCACGGAGCTATTTCGAATTTTCGCCTCAGCATGTGAGCAGGTTACAGCAAAGTGACGCTATGAATTGGCGGGTGCATGATTACAGTGTGGTGTTGACTAGTTGTGTCAGTTTCTTGTAGTGGGTGTGTGACTGGCCGCACTGTTACACGGTCAGATTAGAGGCTGTGGGCCTGATTAATGGAATATTTGCCCGGTTCAAAGTGAATTTGCACTGCTGAAAAGTGACTTTGCACTGCCGAAACAAAACCTTATTCATGGAAACGTGCAAAGTGTATTTTTCCTGTGCAAAGTCAGCACATAGTCAGTTTTGCAGTGCAAAATGAGTTTGCCCGGACTTTGCAAGACAAAAATACACTCTGCACGTTTCCATGAATCAGGGGTTGTGTCTGCAGTGCAAAGTCACTTTTCAGCAGTGCAAATTCACTTTGAACCGGGCAAATATTCCATGAATCAGGCCCTGTGTGGCACTGAGGTTACGAGAATGCATATTATTTCAGTAGAAAATTACTGAATGAAGCCTGGTCCAATTGACTGCAATTGTGAAACATAGCTGTGAGTATTCATGGAACGTTTTCCTATGGGATTGCACCATTATAAAACACTTCCATGAATCAGGCCTTTGATACTGTGAATATTGTTTCACCTATTGAGGCAGTGGCTATGTACCTGCCTATTAATATTATGGCTGTTAATCCCCTATTAATAATGTAAATATTTATCCTACATTTTCATTGTCAATATTGTTCTTATAGGTACTATAAATATGTCCCCCTTTGTGGATACACTTGCAACTAATTTGGACCGCATTACATGCACAAGTTAAAACTCACCCAATGCACATCAATGAGGCTGCTGGTTATCTATGCAGGCTTTCACAATGTACTACTACAAATCCTATTGCCTTAGTCAACACCACATATTAAGTCAATTTCATTTCCCCCAGTTAGAGAATGCAGCAGTGCTTCGTGTCCCATGCTTCCAGTGTGGATGCCCCCATCTCTTCTAGTGTACCTGTGTCCCATAGGGCAGCATGCTGAGAGTGCCAACCCACCCTAAGCCATGCTCGCTGATGAGACCAGGTATCCTTACGCCACTCACGCTTTGTTCTTTTGTATATATATATATGTATATATATATGTATATATATACATATATATACATATATATAAACATCCATGTACAGTCACTGACAAATAGCCACTATAATTATTAACATAGATAGTTACAATATATTTCGATTTCATTGCAGTTATATTATTATTAGGAAGCCCGGAGAAAGTGCCCGTGTTGGCAGAAAAACCCCAATAGGCTCACCCTGTGGACTAATAAATGTGAACAGGTGAACAGATACTGAAAAAAATAAAAATCATCTGGACAATAAGTGCACTAAAAGAAACTTTAAATATTGCTGTGCAGGCTATACACAGCCGGTGCTCTACTGTCGTCAAAAAATCTGACGCGCTTCACGCTCTTCACCGTCCAATCAACGAACACATTGCATGTCCGTGGACATGACGCAAGCCAGTTGGCCAATCAGGGCACTGTACGCGGAGCGAACAGGGAAGTGTGTCCGCGGACCAAACATAGATATCACTAATTTTTTTTTACCTATTTTTTGCTCATTTTATAAAAAAACTACTGGACGGATTTTCACCAAATTTGCAAAAGCACGCTTTCGGGACCAAGCCGCTGCTCCTGGTCCAAATTTGGTGAAAATCCGTCCAGCGGTTTGGGCTGTAGACGTGAGCACATTTTTTTCCCCATTCGGTCTATTGCAAAACCAATAGCAAGTCCGTGTGTCCGCGGACTTGCTATTTGAAAGCAAGTGCCATTAATCTCGTTCTCTTTTTAGAAAAACATGTTTTCAACAGCTCTGGATGCAGGGCACCTTGTTAAACCTTTGAGACTCATTAAATATGCTCCTACCTGTGGCTACATGAGGGATATTGTACATACAGATTTACACTGCCAGCCTACGACTAGGCCCTACCTGCAAATTCCGCAGGTTCCTCCCACTTGCATGTAAACTAATATGGCTCAGTCTCTGGATGCTGTAAATTGTCCCCAAAATGCAGGTGCTCTAAATAAGATACTTTGGAGCAGCACAAAACACAGCAACAAAGCACTTTCATCATCCAGGCCGGTGGGGGCCATCCTCAGTCAAACACGTTTTGAGAAGGAGAAGATACATGCCTGATGGATGGAAGCGCCTCTTTTATCATTTGAATCGCATTCCAGATTTACACTGCCAGCCTACGACTAGGCCCTACCTGCAAATTCCGCAGGTTCCTCCCACTTGCATGTAAACTAATATGGCTCAGTCTCTGGATGCTGTAAATTGTCCCCAAAATGCAGGTGCTCTAAATAAGATACTTTGGAGCAGCACAAAACACAGCGACAAAGCACTTTCATCATCCAGGCCGGTGGGGGCCATCCCCTGTCAAACACGTTTTGAGAATGAGAAGATACATGCCTGATGGATGGAAGCGCCTCTTTTATCATTTTAATCGCATTCCAGATTTATTTTTTTAAATAGCAAAACACCAGCCTCATGACATCTCCACTAAACAATGTACTGCTGATTTCCCAGCGAGAGATGCCGGCTGCGCGTGCCAAGTCTCGCGGAGAGATGAATGGGCCTAAACCGTGTACACTGAGAAACAGATGTTCCTCCACTGCTGTTAGCTGCTATTTAATACTTGGACCATACAGTACTCAGGGTGTTTACATTCACATGTAACTGCCAGCATGAACGCCCCTTTCCCCCACATGCCCCCACCTCCACTAGAAACTCACTAAGGATAAACCTCAGCTTAGTGTACGGAGGAGGCTCTAGGAAAGAAATCAGGCTTCAGAAGACTGCAGCTAATTCAAATTAACATATTTTCGGGCTGGCAACTCCCAGTTTGTGGGCCTGGGAAACATAATACAGTCGGGTTTGAACAGGGTGAAATTGGAGTGGGTATGTTTAAGGAACATTTGACGGCATCTCTGATAGGAACAGGCAAGCGCAGGAACTCGTGCCAAGTGGCTACGTTGTGGTGCATTGTGGTGCCGATTCATGGAATTTCGCGCAGAAATGCTGTGTGAAACTGCACGCAGAAAAAAAAATGCGCGCCACGAGTATTTATGGAATTGACATCGCAAAGTAACCGTATTCACAAGTCGTGGTCGGAACGCCCCCAACATGTCCACATGCAAAGCAGAAAACTACTAGATCAGCTACCTTTGCGTGCTCCCCCGGGCGTAAATGCACGCAAACTTCAAGCAGTGCGTGGGGTGCTCCGTAAGCAGGCCTGCACCCTGCTACACTGCTTACGTACACCCCTGAGTTACATTGGAACCCTGATTGAGTACACACACCCCAAAATCCGACATGCAAGCCCACCTGCGTGCTGAAAATCCTTTGCGCAAGTGCACTCACACCTGCCTGGATTGTATGAAGGACTTGCGTGGCCATTTCCCAGCCAAGACGTTGTATGATCGAATCGATTAATAAGTCTTGTGCCGCGCAATTGTGGGTGTATAAGGGAATGCCTGCAGGCCGTCCCTCGGAACGGCTATTTTTTGCAAGTTCTTCCCCATTTTGGTGTTCCGTTCCCTTCACAGCCATCTACGCAGGTCACGCCCACGCTTTGCTTGGACTCTCGCACAGATGTGCTGAGCCAGTGCAAACTCTACGCAAGTCCAAGAAAACTACTGTGCATTGGATTCCATGAATCGATGAATGGTGTTTTGCCCCAGGTTTGCGCGCAAGTACCATATTTTCTGCGCTGATAATTCCATGAATCAGCCCCATGATTTCTAACACAGGCCTCAGCATGTGACTGAAAAACTGGGTGATTTTAGGCAAAACACATGCTGTGTACCAGTCAGGGTGTAAAGTGTGACATCTATGGCTGTTGCCTACATCCTGATTCCTACATTTGTGTCTCCAGTAGACCCCACACAGGATGACACCTTACCATTGTGATACTCCAACTATACAACAAATATCTGGCTGAGAAACTCCACAGCTCTCCAGGCAAACACATCGCCAGAAGTTCTTGCATTGCCAGATTGGAAACAAATAACTGCAAAAGGGAAAACAACCAGAAAACAAGCCTTTTCCTGCTAAGCACAATCTCTGGAGCAAGTTCCCAAAGCAGGCCCACTCCATTTTACACTTCTCTAAAGGGCATCGCTCCAATTGCTGATCACTCCACTCACCCCAAATGTTCCCCCTTTGAAGCTCCCTGCACGGAAGTCTATTGCTTCCCAGAAAAGAACTCTATTGATCCTTAGAGTTAAGTTGTACCACGTAATAATTAGTTGAGATTGGATGGGTTGCACTAGTCCTTTAGGGGCTATTTATGGGTTGCTTATTCCATGCAGCATGTAGCTTTCACGCCAGGGCTTGTGGGCAGACATGACGTTTAATGGCCCACCTGAGCTTTGTAGGCCCGAGTGAAGCAAAGAGATCCCAGGCTGCAGATAGTTTTCATTTTTTTTTCCGACAGGAGTTGCACTCAGCACGAGAACATCTCACTCTGGAGAATTTTTTTTCTCCAAAAAAATGACCCCCACCATTAAAATATAAAAGGCACTGTCCCTTTTCGGATGAGGGTGGCCATGGAAAACAAATTGCAAAATGGCCCCCGTCATCGGAAAAGGGACCTTGTCTGTTTTCTATTTTTATGTTGGCGGCCATTTTTTATGACAATTGATTCAGAGCAATGGTGCGGGCAGTGAATGAGAAGTCGTGCCCGCGAAAGGTGGATTGTAATTGGTCAACCTCCTTTCCCGGGTGTGAATGCACTATATACCATGTGGTACATACCCCATGCAATCCAAACTCATAAGTGAGTGTTTTTGAATAAAATATCAAAAGTATTTCCAATGACCAACATACATATGAGGTTCAGTGTGTATCTAATACCTAAGAAGAATAACAATTGTTTCCCAAACTTACTTAAAAAGGAACAGTCTGATGATGAAGTAATTAACATGGGCACTTTGGTGAACACCAAAAGACTTGTAAAATAAATGTTGACCCCAAAAATGAGCCCTCCAATTGGCTCCTGGGGGATGTTATCTATCCTTCTGCCTTCCATGGTGCCATGGCTCCTGTTTTAAAGTCTCAACAATAGTCTCAACTGAGCCCTGCAGTACACTTTCTACATCCATGAGTAGCAGAGCTGCTGTTTAATGGATCAACAATGGGCTTGACTGTAGGAAACACTTTTCAACACTGAAGCCCGTTGACAGAATTCCGAAAATTGACTACTTCACTATTAGTACTTTACGTGTTTCCTTTTCTTTTTTCTTTATTTCTTCATCTCGCTCATTTTCTTACTATCTCTATTTCATTGTTTGTGCTTTCTGTCTTTACTTAATTTAATCATGTTTCCATCTTTCATTATGTATTTATTTCCTTCCGTCATTCAGGCATGTCATTTTGGGAATGTGTCTACTTCAGAATTGCATAAATGCCCTTCGGAGTTGACAACTGTTTCCTACAATCAAGTTCATTAATCACTCCCCTGTCCCTCTCCTTACACCTTTCTTCAACCCTTTTCCTGGAAAAGTTGTTCCTTGCATGCCGGCCCTGACCCATGACCTTACACGGGTCTCCCATCAGTCCAGAAATCATCTTCCACACAAAGGCCCCTATCTCCTGCACTGTGTTTGCTCCTTTGACATGTAAACCCCACCCGCGTGCCTCTGTATATCGCACAGATTGTCTTTGAGGCAACGCAGCACACCGGCCATTTCAATGGCAAAACCGATGTATGTCAAGGGAGAGCAGAATGCTTGGGGGGCGGGAGGTCCTCCGGGTGCTAATCTGACTCTCCCCGGTCTGTAGCCAGGTACCAGAGCAGCAGCCTATCCTCCCCAGCTGCAGTGTTAATCAGGTCAGGGAGCCCGCTCCACTCACAGCCCATACACCCTGCAGCGCGAATATGACTGAGGGAGCGACCTGGCAATGCACGGTTCCAATAACAGCCCGTGGTGTCATCCCCAGGCACACGATCATTTCTCAAAACGCGAGAATGCGTCTGCTGGGCCAATGAAAACTCCCGTATCTAACATAATAAACCTAGGAATGTCAGCCAGCGGGCAGCTGGCAGAGGTACAAACTCCAGTCTTCGGGAAAAACGGGGATTGTTAAGCTTTCCACTTTTGCAGATGCCGCACAACTTTTCGAAAGCAGGTCTCGTGAACTGACGTCGCTGCTCTTACCTGGAAGCGGCTGTGCGGGTCTTTCCCCTGGTCCTCAGTCCCTGCGCTGCTTCCCGGGGTTGCACGTGTTAATGCGTTCCGCCCCAGTGTGTGCGCGGCTGGGAATGCAGTGGGACGCCCCGTTATCCGGGCCCCGCTTTGAGAAGTTCCCAACTGCCGCGCAGAGCGTATGCGAGGAATATACAAGCACTGGCTGTATTAAAAACGTGCCTTTTCTGCACTGCCCACGCTCCCTGCCCTCTGCAGACTGATCGCCTGCCTTTTAAAGGCGTCTCACTTTTTCAGTGCTTCGTAGACAAAGTTTACCCGGGAGAAAAGCACTGCTTTAATTTACGACGCCACCAATTTAAGAAACAACAGTGCAGAGTATGCTAATGACAAACATTTTGGAGAACTAAAAGTTTCGATTTACTAGAAAAGCGTTTTATTTCTTCATAGCATATATTCTTAAAATTAGTGTTATTGCCACATTTGCGAATTTTCGGTGTTTAATGTATTTATTTATCTGCATTTTTAAAGCGCTCAAACAACCTGGGGGCATCGAGGCGCTGTTACAGGAATATGTCTTAGTTGGTTTGGTATTTATAATGCACTTAATACCCAGTGGTTTCTAAGCGCAGAACCGGGGATCAAACCTGTGTTTCTTTGTGGCGTCTTATTTCCAAGGCAAGCACATTGCCGCTGAGCTATCCTCCCGCAACAGGGATCATATTGTATTATTTCATTTGAAAGAAATTGATTCATGTTCTTTGAGGCGAGACTAGTCCGGCCACAAACATTTTCCCGCTGCGCACTCCTGTTATCATTCTTGCATGGATCGGACCCCATTTTACTGTTGCTAACACTGCATCATGCAATGAACACTGGTACATTGACAGCGGATCGCTATCCACTCCTGCCCCTACTGCATGCTAAAAAGAAGAGTCCAAAGCGACCCCAGCTTCTCTGCCTGCAGCAAAATGCTGAGGCGAGCATGGGTGGAGTCCTATTGCCTTCACATAGCACAGTGCACTTCCCGCTGTGCTTCCCTTGTTCAGCGGCCGAACTTGTCCAAAATGTTGCAGATGTGTGAAAACTGGAAGATATAGGGATTCATTATGAGTTTGGTGGGGCAGTAAAAAAAACAGCAGCAATGTGGTGGTAATTCCGTTACCACTGCATTATCGCACCACTGCACTATGGGTTTAATGGTAAGGTGGAGCATTTTCCTCCAGCAAAATACTGGTGGTAATTCTGCCGAGATCCTCATCGACTCCCATGGACTCCAGAAATGGGGCATTACGGTACCCTACCACCACTTGTAATCCTGTGGTAAATCCACTGGATTAAGTGGCGGTAACAGTGATTCCGTTTGGCAGTCCTTTGGAAGATTTACAGCTCAAATATTGCCAACTTGTAACGAGGCCCGTACAGTTGAGGCTGCACAAACCTTTATAGGAATATGTTTCTGAGTACAATCTTTTTCACCTGTGACTCAAGCGACTATTGAGAGAGCCACAGGACTAAACATTCTATTTTATTGAACATCAAGTACATCATTATTCATGTTACCATGGCTTTTTATATTTTGCATATTTTCTACAACAGAGATTCTATTTATCTCAAGTTCTATGGCCTCCGCTTTGGAAGACTCCTCACCTGCTGTACCTGAGGTTTTCTGGCTTCCTCAGTTGCTTCTTCCTTCTTTTTTCTTCTTGAATCCGCCTTCTTTCCTTTCTTCTTCTGGAAGAGATAAGGACAAGCTCCCCCGGAGGCCACTGTGCCTTAATTACGGTTTGCCATGGAAAAGTTGTTAGGCAGAAAACCGTGGTAGTGAAGATGACCAGCATGGTTCTGTGCTAGTCTCTTAGCAGGTCCGGATTATGAACATGTCTTTTGCTATTAGAGAAAGGACAGACTCTGAAAATAGTATCTTGTTCTATATATTGAAGACTGAAGATTCCAAACTCCACTGAGCCCAGTGAAGCCACAAGGAAGCTGAGAGCAAAAGGTAAGGGGACCGACAGAGTAATCCGGTCAGAGCAAAGAGCAGGACAAGCCAGCAACTTCCTCACTAGCCAAATAACAGAGGAAAGCCAAACAAGCGTGGAGTTAGGAAAGGAAGACAGTGGCACGCTATGCAGCAATGAAGGAAGGCAAGTGGGCAGAATGCAATTCAATGCCTGACAAGGGAGAGAGGAAGCGCCGTTGGAGCACAACGCGTAAACCAGGAGGACAGAACAGGGAAGCCGCGGAGCGGGAGGGGGTAAAGCAAGCTGCGCGAGGTTGCGAGCAGGACAGAAAGCCAGAAAACAATTGTGGAAGCGAGCCAGACAGAAAAGGTTTTCGTTCTACAGAACGTCTTCCCCAGAGAGAAGGGTTGCAACGCCCCAAGCCGATAGAATCAACCTGGTATATGCATGTGGCAGCCATGTTGTCTGTGGACTAGACCGCTGCCTCACGTTGAGCAGAAAACGTTACGGTATTGTCAATGGAGCCTCCAGTTGCTCCAGAACTTCTAGGGCTGCCGCATGACAATTTATTAGATATATTTTATATTAGTATTCAACATTAAAAACATTTTACGAGAATAAACATAACAGTTGTACTGCTCGATTTTTTAACAAAGCTTCCATTCCACCATCATTGTCTTCAGGGATGTTTGTCAATTTGATTTTCATTAACAAAAACAATTATAATGTTGTCTACATCAGCGTTTCCCCTCTTATGAAAGAACCCACAAGTACTGCTTCCCCTCAAAAATTATATTATTTTTGAAAGTCTCTGGTTTTTGAGTGGTTAACTGTTAAATGTAATTTTTCAGAGTCTAAATGGAAGTATGTGGACCAAATTGTTTACAAAAATAGAGTGTACATTTAAGAAATGTTCTCTCTTAATGTATATGTCTATGATATATATTACGAAGTCATGAGAACCATGTGAACATTCATTTGAATTTATTCAGTGAAAAGACTTTGTTAAAGGGACGTTATGGTTCCAAGTAAAACCGAAAAACCCTTGAAATTTGCCAGTTATGGTGAGCTAAGCAACCATAACTCGTGCCACCACTGTGCACTGCTAAGCCTAACACCCAGGACATCAAAGATGGCATCACAAATGTCATTGATGACATCACTGATGAGATCACATGTGTGACTCCCCCTTTTTCCTTTCCTGACATATCTAGGCCACATGATTTTCTTCAGTAACAGTCAGGAACTAAAAATTGTAAATTACTATATTCGTAGACTTATCCTTCAAGTATGTTCTTAGAATAATTCCCTTATGGTCCAGTCATATCATATGAAACATATACATAGGGGAAGACACAAGCTTGAAAGACAGCAATCCTTTTAGTGCATTAAAATTATCAGTAGATTTATCAGCACTTTCTGATACTTTTGATGTTTTTTATTACTGTACTTTCCCTGTATATGCTCATATTTTTATATGTTGTACTCACACTATTTTCCTTAGGGTCCAGACACATCATGTGATATATATAGATAGGGTAAGTAACAGCTTTGAAACAGAGCAATCATTTCTCTTCATAAAGGTAATCAGTTAGGTTATGAACCCTTTCTGCTACTATTGCTGTTTCTTTTTCTTCAATTCCCTTGTATATATTCATATTTGTATCTGGTGTTGTCTCTATGTGATTTGTCTATAATAATGCAATTATGTAGTAAGTGGGTTTTAGTACCTACTTATCACAAGTTTCACTGTACGCAAAACTCTAATATGAAAACAGTTATCATTTCACTATTCAACATGGCAAGCTTATGAATATTGCACCTCCATCATGTATGCTGCACACAAAGCCTATGTTTCTACATGAGTACCTTAGTATACTGGATTGAAGTTAATAATAGAATGCTATTTATATCAATGCATAGCTTAATGCACTGATTAGCACTTGATATTTATTCCAATAATCTTTGACACTTTTTTTATTAACATTACACTAAGAATCCCTTGTACAGACTTTTCATGAAAGGTAAATGCACATGTGATGTCATCAGTGATGTCATCAATGACATTTGTAATGTCATCTTTGATGTCCTGGGTGTTAGGCTTAGCAGTGCATGGTGGTGGCACGAGTTATGGTTGCTTAGCTTACCATAACTGGCAAATTTCAGGGGTTTTTCGGTTTTACTTGGAACCATAACATCCCTTTAACAAAGTTTTTTCACTGAATTTCATAGGTTTTTAGTTGCGCAACTTAACCATAACGTCCCGTTAACAAAATTTTTTTACTGAATTTCATAGGTTTTTAGTAACGTAGTAACGCAAGTTAACCATAAACTCCCTTTAACAAACTTTTTTCATTAGCACGCAGACAACATTCAAAGATGGAGTGTAAAAAGCAATTTCTCAGGCATGGCTTTACACAGAATGTTGCAAAATAAAAATGTATGCTCGTTCACAGTGAAGGTCAGCTGCTTCCATTTTTTGCTCGCAGGCCGGAGTGGCCCAGGACTCGCACTATAAGGTTCTATTGTTTTTTTACCTTGACAGACAGGGATCGTGCCAAAAGACTTCTTTTGAAGGAGGGGTGCAAAAACATAAGAGACGATAAGGATGACATTTCTGAAACTAAACCGCTTTTATATATTATATCACTATGAGAAAGATCATTGGCACAGACGGAGTCGTATTTAGGGACTGCATTACGCATAGATAATGGAAAATGCCAATATAATGTAAGTAACCCTTTAGATTATTTTATACCGGAATATAATAACAATAGCGTGGCATTAAAGCCTGGTTAAGTTGTACTTGTTCGTTCAATGTGGCATATTGTTTTGTACTGCGCACTATCACTGCCAAAGTGGTCCCCTGGCGCTCAGACGGCTCTGAAAAAGGCAGAGGAGAGAGGGTGGGTTAGTGGGAATAAGTTAAAATACTCTGTTGCACTATCCTCGCTAGCAAATAGTTTCACGCCCTAATAAATAAATTGAATATTTTTAATGAAGATCGGCTCGTGAGACTAATTTATGTTTTTAAAACAGGTACAACCTTCCCTACTGTCAATGCCACGATTTTCAGACCCCGGCCGACGTATTTTTTTAACTGCCAGGTGCAGCTACTTCTAAACAACTTCATGACCCTCACCATTTTACGGGACAATCGCCAAGGACCAATATGCCCTTACGCGGTACTAGCGGCTAGATCAACATACCAACCATTATGGTGGTCTAATGCCTCGTTGTTGGAACAGCCTTCAGATTATCAGTGCGACCATAGTGCTTCTTTTATCATAAACCAACACCCTGTGTACCGCAAAGGAACAGCGCGTGACTCAAGATGAACTTTTGCGGATCGACAGCAAAGAAAAATGCAAATCGCTGAATTTTCTCTAAACATTTGATGTCAAATAAAAGTACTTTACGAAATGTGCAATATTGCTGTTTGCTTTTAAATCACAGTTTCATATTCCGAATTGTGGCGCGCTTTGTTGTGAGATGATCTGTGTTGTTTTCCGGGTTCTGTGTAAAGTCGCGTAGGACTGGAGACGACTGGGCCTTACGCAGTACTAGCGGCTAGAAGCAACCTACCAACCATTATGGTGGTCTAATGCCTCGTTGTTGGCACAGCCTTCCGATTATCAGTGCGACCATAGTGCTTCTTTTATCATTAACCAACACCCTGTGTACCGGAAAGGAACAGCGCGTGACTCAAGATGAACTTTTGTGGATCGACAGCAAAGACAAATGCAAATCGCTGAATATTCTCTAAACATTTGATGTCAAATAAAAGTACTTTACGAAATGTACAATCTTGCTGTTTGCTTTTAAATCACAGTTTCATATTCCGAATTGTGGCGCACTCTGTTGTGAGATGATCTGTGTTGTTTTCCGGGTTCTGTGTAAAGTCGCGTAGGACTGGAGACGACTGGGCGCATTTGGCTACGCACCCTGTAACGTCACGGAGAGAGACGGGGAATATCAATGCTTTGATAATGTCAGGCTTAGGGGCGGGAGATATGATTTAGTGTCGCAAAAGCAGGTCAGCCAGGTCGATGGGGCAAGTGATAGGATTATCACATAATGTCGGCGCACAGCAGCCTGATTTATCGTTTGTTTAGTGGACAAAAAGTCAGGTAAGGCCCATAGGAAATTGTAATGTCAACGGACATAAGGAAGGTTCTTAGAACACTTTCAACCTGACAACGAACAATAAGAACAGCATTCTCAGAACACCCCCATTTTGTTTAATTGCAAACATTACCTCCACGTCCACTCTTCCTCATCCCAGTACTTACCTCATGAGGCCCCTGCCTCTGACACAGGATCTTCTTCTATTTCTATAAATTCCTATAACTCCTCCCCCACATCCACATCACTCAGTTTCATATTACCAAGCCGGAGCATGGGACCTTCCCCGCAGGGAGGGTGAGGAGGGGCGTCAGTACTGTGACGAGGAAGAGTAGGACTAGGAGTAATGAAGATTAACGGTAAGTAATCAGAGCATTTCAGGACACCGCGAGTGTTCTTAGAACACATTCAACTTGCCAGAGTACAAAACAGACAGTGTCCTCAGGACACCCCCATTTTGTTTATGTACGAACATTTAAGGACACCGCGAGTGTTTTTAGATCAATTTTAGCTTGCTTGTGAACAAAACGGACACATACTCTGTCCTCAGAACACCACACCATTTAGTTTATATAGAAAATTTCAGAACAGCCGTGTTGTCCGCAGACAAATCGAACACAACAAAAGTGTCTAGCACAAGAAAAAACAGAACATTGAACCTATCTCATACTCCCCCACCCTCCCTAAACACTCTTACACACCAACACACTCCACTAAATACAATTTTGAATCCAAGTTTCACTGCGCTGTCCGCGATCGTCGGCGACAGAAAATCTGACGCGCATCACTCACCATGCCGTCCAATCAGCGAACACGTTGCATGTCCGTGGACATCACGCAAGCTGCTCGGCCAATCAGGGCACTGTACGCGGAGCGAACCGGGAAGACCGTCCGCGGAGCGAAAGGAGATAGCTCTAATTTTTTTTGCCTTACATTTTGGTCATTTAAAAAAAAAACTACTGGACATATTTACACCAAATTTGCAAAAGCACACTTTCAGGACCAAGCCCCCACTCCTGCCGCAAATTTGGTGTAAATCTATCCAGCGGTTTGGGCTGTAGGCATGCGCAAAGTTTTTTCCCATTATGTCTAAAATGAAAAAACAAAAGTTTTGGGACCCCCCCTATAACCTTGCCCCCCCGGACCAAACCTCTCCAAACTTTGCAAAAAAATTCAGTGTGGGCCTTATACTTTTTTGTTTGGTGAGGATTCGTCCAGAGGGAGCGAAGTTATAAGCCACCCAAAAAATGCTCTTCTTATGGAAACACCAACTTAACCATAACTACATATCCTACTACTACAACTACTATATATATTCGTAAATAGGTAATGGAACCGTTTATTTCGACAACATTGCAATGGAGAAACATTTTTAAGATTGTGTTATTAATACCGGTATGAGCCATATTGGTAAGTGTTTAGGGGAGGGTTGTTGGCTACTAAATTTGACAAGAATATTAATACAGTGTGTTCCTCAGTACTGTATCAAGGTAAGATTAAAGCTAAACCATTGCTCTTATATAGCATTTCTATTTACACTGTATATATTATGCTATGCTTCATCAGTCATATAGAAAATTACCTATTTGGTAAATGCTTTGAGCAGAATATCTTGCATGAGTTAAAAAGATTTCCTCAATCTAATCTACCAGAACTTTAAAAAAGTTTATAAAACATATCCATGGGCTTTGGCAAGCCATAAAAATGCTTACCAACTTGATACATGCACACTTCAGTTTGGTAGATGTTTCAGAATCATTTGTAAGACCTATATCTTTGTTAAATTTTTGCATGTTCCCAACCACGTCGCTACAGATTTCTTTAGGAACCACTAAAGACTTGCAGTTTGAGATCCAGTCAGTCCACGTGACATTGCACTACACTGATGTATTCTGATGTCATCTTGCTTCCTGAAGAGCAACAGGTGTATTCTGATCTTCTCTTACTTTCTGAGGAGCAATGTTCTCTTTCCTCCGCTGTCGGACAAAGTTTAGTCGAACACATAGCCCACACAATACGTTTGGAAGAGTAGCAAGAAACAGAATCAGTTTATTACCTGGTAACGAAATGAAATTTGTATTTTGTATTTTATTGTTTATATAGCGCTTTAATCCAAAGCGCTTTACAGTTTAACAACACGGAACATTAAACATTGTAACAACATGTGGAACAATTTGCATTTGAGGAGGAAGAAGCATGGAGGGGAGGGGACGGAAAAAAGTGAGAAAGAGTAGGGAGTGGTGGGAGTTAGAAGGGAGGATGGAGATCATGGAGAGACAGGGAAGATAGAGGGACGAGGAAGAGGGTATTGAAAGTAGAGAGAAAAGGTGTCAGGGAGGGGAGTGGAGAAGGAGTGCTTTCAAGGAGGAACGGAAGGAGGAATAGGTGGAAGTTGAGCAGATAGTGAAAGGAACGGAGTTCCATTGTAGGGGGGCAAGGAGCTGAAAGGAGCGGAAACGAGAGGAATTAACACGCAGCATGCCCCCTCCTAAGCTTAAAAGCAGCAACAACCCATATTTCCCAAATGACACATTTTTATACTATTTTTAGACATCTAAGAGGATTTAGAAGGAATCTCTTATCACAATGACTTCACCTGTCCTGGAAAAGATACTAGTCTTGAGAAGATGCAGTCTCTCACTTCAGGGAGTAAATTCCCGCTTATCCATTTTTGCTATCCTGTGCACCTGCCACTTTCTCTGGTCATGTAACATTTCTGAGGACTTGTAAACAGTGCCGTTGAAATGAAGTGGGAGATGAGCACAAGGACAGTCTCTGTAATCTGTGATGATTGGAAGATCCTAACCTTTGGTTATCCCAGGTTGCTTGCCACTGAGTTAAGCACTCACCACTACCATGGTGGAAATCTGCATTTAGCAAGTTTCAATCCCCAAACGATCCACATTAGCCCACCATCCCTCCAAGTTTGATACATTGAAAATTAATTGGGAAGTAACACAGCTATTGTTACAGAGCAAATAAGCAGGAGGAAACTGCCAACAAGTGTTGTATAAAACACTTATATTATTAGTATTATTATACTTCCATGGTATCTGATATGTATGAGTTGATGGATGAAGTTGCAGTGGGAAAGAGAAACGTTGAGGTTACAAGATTAACCTTGTTCTTAAATTACCATATCTCTGGGGTGTTATCAGGGTATACCATTTTACTCCAGTTGGCAAGATAATTAAGAACTTTAATTGAAAGATTGAGGAGCCAGATTGACCGTATTATTTTGTGTTGCAGGATGGAACTCAGATTTGAGAGCTTTAAGATATTAAGTAGTTTTGAAAGGTTAATTTTTCTATGTATCAATAAGAAAAAAACAGTGACACCATATATATTTTGCCAGGGATTATAGCCAAGATATTTAAGATACACAATTGTGAATGTGTTTCATCATGGTATCTGCTCTATACCCTTTTATACTGATTGTGTTGAATGCTCAAGTCACATTCTTCATTAGGTCACAAATCATATCTCTTTGTGAATAAACACTTTTTTATGCATGCGAGGAAGACAATACATTTAACAACCACATTTAAGGTCACGTGTAATTATTAGTAAAGAACAGACCAAAGAACTGACCGATTGTGTGTCTGTAGTGTTGTTCTATTTACTGCAAGTGCGATGTAGGAGATATTTATGTGGCAAAGATTAATTCAGGAAGTTTGCACCCCCACCCCATCAAGAGCGCCATACCAACTGAGAACATTTGGATTCTTGTCCATCCCTGTTTTTGACTCATTTAACACCAGCGTGCACCACCCATCCTCCGCTATTTCACAATATAGAAGCCAAGAACCAGGCCGATGAGCAGAAATAATATAGATTTATTACTAAGTAAACAAAATCAGAATTACACTATAATTATCAAAATGCATGCCACCTCACTCCATGGCACACAGTCCCTCATCACGAGTTGGGCGGTAGCCCTTTAATGCGGCAGTAACAGTGTTACTGCTGCATTTAAGGGTGCACCCAACCTCGAGTCTGGCAGTATGTACCCCCATTCCTAAACTGGGAGTAAATGTGCCTGAAAAATGCTGATTTTCGGTGCAATTACCATACGGTAATACCACTGCCGCTGAAAATTGCGCCGAAAATTCAGGAATGGGGAATTACGTTTATTGCTGAGCCTGTGATACAGAGGTAATACCCAATTACTTTAACAGACTATGGGTCTCATTACAAATTTGCCGGTATCCTGGCAGTAATTCCACCACGATACCGGCAAATGGTAATACCATTTCCAAAACTTGGCCTGATGGTATTACTGCCGGAACCACGAGTACCGGGTTAATTGAGAAAATCCCCATTCATGTAGTCCGATAGGTCTCCAAGGGGGATTTTCCGGTATTGCTGGTATTCCTCTGTTCCACCCGCAAACATGTACTTGGATGGTGCAGAAACGTGATGGTATACGTTAATACCGGCATGTTAATTCCGCACAGGCCAAGTTGTAATGCAGCCCATATCTTTATCATCACTTGGTTGGATGTTGGGAATTTCAAATTTCACCAAAATCACTCAGGTGTCTGTTGACTGTGTGGGAATTAATTAAATTATTAATTAATTAAAAATTGCTAAGGATCTACTTCTGTGTGCCCACCCAATCAATAAAGGGAAGATACTAATTCAAATATAACCCCAGCAACTGTTTGTCTTATGTACTTAATTTAAATTCCGCTGGGTCTATGCTCATGAAAGGACATCAAGGCTCCAGTGTCATCACACAAGAGGCATAGGGACTTGGTCAGACTCAGTTATGGATAGCCTCCAGCATCAATCCCTCTGTCCTGGTTCCCCCTAGATTTCCCCTTTAGACAGGGCCTAATGCTTTTCCTCTAATTAGTCCTGAGATTTGTAGGCTCCATCTCTGGGAGATATGGCTCCACCAATTGTAAATGGCATTTATGAACAACTTTAGTTACAAGGTTAAAAATCTTCATCATGATACTTTTTTCAATTTACAGATAAGTATCACAAATTATATATTTATGAATTAGTCTGATCATTCTGGTTGTAATGCACTGTGTCTCATGTTGGCACATGGTTGCAGTCTGGTCATGCTGGTCGCAATGTACTGTGCCTCATGCGGCATGTGGTTGCAGGTGCGAATGGCAGATTTCTGCGATTTATTCCAAATGGGATACATATTAGAAATCTGAGATTTTACAGACAAGTGACTGGTTCCATCAGCTAAAAGGTACCTAGCTTTTTAATCCGTAATTTATTCTTGGAAGCAGCAATCACATTTTAGATAATAACTCTTGTTCACAAGGTTGAATTTTCAGCAGAGCTATATCATCAGATGGGGCTTCTTATAAGCTTTTCGGGAGCATTTGAACCATTTTTGTAAATGTCACAATTCCCAAGTTAATGGGCAAATATGATTCACCATACAAACCTATGGCACCCTATTCCTGACAACCTATTTTTCACTTCATTTAATAAAAGATGTGTTCTTCCCAAGCCTCTGATGTAGGCCTGGGCATTCATTCAGTGTTGACCCAGCCTGCATTGAAGCACTTAACATTGTTGCTCCCTTAACCAGAAGGGATAACTCCACCCCCTGATTCATGTGGCATTCTCCTGGAACAAGTCAGTTGTCATCAACCCCTAGGCTTCACCACAACATTTAATTTAATTGTGACTATTTATTTTTAGTTTACCATCCATTAGTAGCATCATTGTGTATTCAGTGATGTCATTCACTCCAATAAAACCTCTTTCCAGGCTCAACCTCCACCCCCCTTTCTTGTCTCTGCTGAGGCTGGAAACAAGTTGACCAAATGTCTGGTACATGAAGGGGGAGGTGAGCAGTTCTTGATCTTTGAATCTGATGTGGGGGAAGGCTTCTTCAGGCTGGAACACAGGTTTTCAGTGCTCTGATGAACCAAAATTAGTACTTTTCAAATGTATTTTAATTTCCATTACATGATGCCTGCTTCAATGTCTTTTATCACATGAGATGCATTTTACTCCTGCAAACCTCATTCTTGCAGCTTGTTTTAAAACAGTTAATTTATTTCTGTATCAACCAGTTTCCTTAATGTTTGCCGTTGAATGTACTCCAACAGGGGAGTTTCATATGTAATCTGGTCATTTCCCTCCAATCTGCAAAATGCATCTGTTTCTTCATGTCAGCTCGGTTGTAGTAAAGTTGCATTTTCAGGTATCGGGCCCATGAAATTGGAATTAGGACTCAGTCTTTTTCGGCTTAGTCATCCATATACAGGGCACACTTAATATTTTTATTTTTCTGTACACCATATTGGGATATTTGGCAGTTGAAAGTTCAATGCTGTCCTTTTCTCTACCAGCCAACAATGCACATTAGGCTTAACCTAGCTATAGGCAGTTCATTTGTATCTGGGGCTTAAAATACCCCACACAAATCTTGCCCAGTTCTTCTCTCGTGTGAAAAAGCAGGGGAGAGTGGGGTTTGAATGGCCCATTCTCTGTTCATTCCGTAGTAGATGGTCGGGCTGCCATCCCTCTTCTGGATTCCCAAGGTATGAAAGGGAACCCCTTCCTTTTCTTTGCCTTTTCTCTCCTTTCCGGGTATCCTAGGTCCCCTCATGACTCCTCTTGATCCGGTCCCCAGGCTGAAAGGAATTTGTGTCAGTTTTTCTAAAGAAAGGAGTAAAAAGAGTTGTTAAGCATTTTTGTTTACATCTTATGTCCCCGGATAACATTTTAAAATTAGAAAATTAATTTTCAATGACAGACAATATTCAATTAACAATTACCATTTTAATTTAATTACTCATGGGTTATATATTTTAGTTTCCATCTATGGTTTTGATCTTACCTTTCCCTCCTCAGATGGTTCCCCAGCTCTAATTTCAGTGTGCTCCTCAAACACTTTTAAAGCTAGTCTGGAACATCTTGTTTAACTAAGTGAAATGGACCCATTTCTCTTCCATCAGTTCCCCTTTTGGGATGCAGATCTTATACGCAACAGGTGAGACTTTATCCACAATCTCAATATTACCACACTAAGATGGAAGGAATTTCAGTTCCTTGTTTTGATAAGTTGTACAGATAAACCTTGTCACCCATCTCATACTCCTTTTTCATTGTCTTCAAGTCATAGTAGGACTTCAACCTTTCAGACAACTTCTATAAATTGCGCAGGGCATAGGCAAAAGCATGCTGGAGGTGTTTCATTAGATTCTTAATGTACTCATGAGTGGTGGACGTGTTAATCAGTGTCTGCTCTTGAGTTCTGTAGAGCAGATGCTGAGGTAAAACCCTTTTCCGTCCGGTCATCAGTTCAAATGGAGACATTTTAGTTGCATAAGCTGGTGTAGATCCAATAGCCATTAGTCATCAGGACAAGTGGTAAACGAATGTCCCAGCTGGGTCCAGATCAGCTGCAAACCTCTTCAGTATTCTTACAATGGACTTATTGTGTCTCTCAACCCCTCCACTCAATGCCAGGTGGTAAGCCCTGTGGAGCTTTCTCTTTACTCCTAGAATATCCCACATCTTGGTCAGAACCTAGCTGGTAAAATTACTTCCTATATCTGACTCAATCCTTTCCAGAAGGCCGAAATGAGATAAGATGTAGCTGATCATTAGTACGGCAGTGCTCTCTGCCTTGCAATTCGGGGCAGGAAGACATTCTGCCTTCTTTGTAAACGAGCATGTTACAGTCAACATTTACTTGTTTCCTCTAAAGTAGCGAATCACTGACACAATGAAATTGACTTTAAAATCTGACCAATGCAGTGTCATTCCTCTTTTCTGTAGGGGAGCTCGGTGTGTGGGAGAACTTGAATGGAATTGAGCACACACGAGGCATCCCTTCAAAAAGGTACTGACGTCCTTAACCATATGTGGCCAGTAGGCAACTTCTTCCAAGCTTTCTAATGTCTTTTGTAAACCCACATGTCTAGCAGTAGCCATATCATGGGTGTGATTCGACATCAGGCTCCGGAATGAGGTAGGTACCACCAATTAGTCACATCCAGATAGGGATCTCCTTACCAATAAACCGTCTTGAATTAGGAACATTTTGGAAAACTTCATCAACACCCAGAGATCCTCTTTTCTGGCATAATCCGATTTCATTAGAGGAAAACACACTGGGTCTTCAATATGTTGATAGAATTTCCCAATAATAGGGTCCTCTTTTTGTACAGTGATCAAATCTGCATCTGCACTGTTCACTGTTAGCACACATTTGAGACCTGGTCACAGCTGTGACTTGTATTTCACCTAGCAGGGATTCTGTATCTATGAAATCTCCCTGCAGAGCTCCAGTTTTAGCCAACCAGTCCGCCAGATCATTTTCAGTCTTATCCTGACCTTCTATTTTGGCATGACCGGTAATCGTTTTTTCAAAAGGTGGTCATCTCATTATAGGTTACGAGATCATCAATGGGCTGGATCAGTTTTCCAGGTTTAAAGGGTTTATTGTTAGAACAAAGCATACCTCTTATCCACAAACCCATTCCTGACATAGTCAGTCAATGATAATCAGTAGTTATTTGAGTTGGTGGTGTATTGCAGTGAGAATGGCTTGATGAACATCCATCAACTCTACCACCTAACTACTTCATGGTCCTATTTTGTAACCAGCAGAGGGTTCAGGGGTATAATTTACCCAGGCATTCCCAATGCCAGCCACTAGCCCTTTTCCCCAGTTATTAGCAACATGGTAAGAGAACCCATCCATAGAAACTATGGATATCTCCTGACAAATGTCTTCTTCATAGACCTTGTGTGGGAAAGTTAGGTATGCGTCCATATAGTCTCTGGGTAATAGACTTTCATCCTCAAGACAGTTTATTTTAGCACAATCATGCAAGTCCAACAATCCTTGCGCTATAGCACTCTTGTTGTTTTGGCCATCCCAGACCTGCACAGGAAAGCCTTGCATCGATAGAATTCAGGAAGTAATGTTTGTACTTCACCACCCCATTGCTTATTTGTGCTCTGAGACCTCATTTGTTCTTCCACCCTGGACTCTCCTGTGTTCTTCTCCACGCCCAGCCCTCAGTTGCGTTCCCCACACCACCCGCCCCTCTTTTGTGCCTACCCACAACCCCAACCCTCTTTTCTGCTCCATTAGCACCCCAACCCTCTTGTGCTTTCCCCATGACCCTATTTGCACCCCCAACCCATACCCTCTTTTGTGCTCCCCATCAACCTGACCCTCTTTAGTGTTTACCACATTCCTCTTTTGTACTCCTATAGCCCTGATCCTTGTTTGTGATTCCCCCACTGCTCCAACCTTCCTTTGTACTCCCCCAACCACCCTCTGAGTCCCTCTCTCTTGCTCACCTTCGGCATTTCCTCTTATCTTCTCTTTTGCACTCTTTTTCACCCTTGACTCCATCTTGCTCTCTCTCATCCCCTCTCTCTCTCTCTCTCTCTTTCTCTCTCTCTCTCTTTCTCTCTCTCTCTCTCTCTCTCTCTCTCTTTCTCTCTTCTCTCTTTCTCTCTCTCTCTCTCTGTCTCGCTGTCCACCCAATCCACGGCCCTCTTTTCTGCTCCCCAGTTCTTCTTTGTGCTTCCCCATCAACCAATGTACAAAGAAAAATTGAGTCTTTGGATTGTGCTCTTCCAAAATAATTACATGAGACTTATAGGTTGAGAGATTTGGCTTTAATTATACAATTTGAAAAAGCAAATTAGTAGTTAGTTAATGTATTCACTAAGTCTCAAAAAGATGAAAATGAAAATAATTAAGAAATGTTTTATTCCAAACTTCTGTATGTTACACCAATTAAGTTTAAACTTCACTAATTGTTTGTATGTTTCTCATGGGGTTCCTTTTAGTTCAGTTCATATGCATCCACGTCAGATGATTAAGTTTAAGTTCACCTATGTCCTGAAGGTTCCTGTTGACTGTCTTGTTAATATCTTAATTCAAAGTTGTTCTTGTGTGTCCTATAATAGGACTGGTAACTGAAAATCCTCAAAAAAACCTTTACACTTATTTCCCCGCTTTAGGGTCTAGGCGGTTCTTCAGGAGGTAGTGTTGACTTGATTATCCAAGCTTTAGAGGATTGGGAATCTGACTTTGGTGTCCAAGCTTTCTGTGTTTGAGAATCCTAATTGCAAAGTTGAAAGGTCTTTGAGATTAACAAGGGCCTGGTTGACAAAAGAGTTGGTTTCTTGTAAATGTGGATAATTGGAAAAATTGCCCTAGAAAGCAAGACAAGCGTGTGCAAAATGATTACAAATGGTTACAGAATTTTTCTTTTGAAATTGTAAGACTATAAGGAGGTAGAGAAAGTGAATAGGAAAAAGGTACTCACTTGATATTTATACAAGGAAGTTCATGTAGGTTTAATGGATTATGAAGTATAATGGTATTGCATCCGCTTGAACTTAACAGTTTGTTCCCAACATAGATAAAGTGCTCAAAGTGCAGCCTGTCAAAGTAAACGAAAGGATCATATGTAGTTAAGTAAGTGAAGGCTTACTAAAGTAAAGAGAAGCCGCTATCTATATTCTAGTCGCTTTAACATGTTCATAGAGTGAGATTTACTTTAAAGATGAGGAACGGAGGATGTGGAGCGCTGTAGATGCCAATGGTGGTCCGGTCGCCATGTTAATGAAAACGAGGAAAGCCGCTATTTATATCCGGCTGTGACATCATCGCGTAAGAGAAAGTGACGTGGTGACGTCATTCGTATCGCGTGTGTCGGCCATGATGAAAATGGAGAAAAAAGGTTGCGAGAGAGCAGGATCGCGCTCGCACTTTGTGATGGACCTTAAAGATAAGTGATGGACAGCTTCTTGTCAAAAATGCAAGAATAGCTGCATTTAAGTAAAAACAGTGTGGTAATGAACAAGCATGATGTTGCCAGTGTGTGTTTAATTAACTACAGTTTTATCTGTAACGTGGCACAATAACGTTGTGTGATACGTGTCTGTCAGTCATGTTTGGAAGGCAGAACAAGATTGTGAGCGAGCATGCTCACACTGTCACTTAGTGCTCTAGACCCAATTGTAAAGGATATGAAACTTCTAATTGCAATGCATTATTTGTTACATGAAAAATAGACACAATGGGATAAAGCAAAAAAAAACAGAAATGGTTCCAATATGTATAAGATTGCCCATAGTGTTGTCACGTTGTGGCATAGTGAAGAGAATTATGTGTTGATAATTCCACTATATTATAGATGTCCAAAAGACATTAAAGTGACTCAGGTCCGATGATGTGAAAGATGCATCAACATAAGATGTTGAAGAAAGATAAGACTCAGTGTCTACCTATATATAATTATACATAAAGAATAATATGTGAGTTTGGGTGGCTTTAACATGATGGAAAAAGGACACAAGTGTGTAGCAGGAAAATATGTGCAATGAAACACCAAAATTGGTCCAGAGCAATAAAGACCTTATGATGAATGCTCGAGATGAAGATATTAAAAAGAAGGTGATAACTGGGTTTTTTCCCATGATGGAGAAATGTGAAGTCTGGTCTTACTAGGGCAAAGTTTACAAATGTAGATGTGTAGTTGAGAACCGGGTTACAAAGAATCTAAAGAAAGATAAGCATTTCAATACTTAGTCAGAAATAAAGGTTCCGTATTGCTGTCCAAGGGGGAAGGGGAGATGCTGTTAGTGCAGAAAGTGGAACAGTTCTTGATCTGAATTTAAACCTGAGTGACAGGTATCCATAATGCAGATCCAACAGGCTTCTTTTTTTCTTAGCAGAAGTTCTATATTGTCTCCCCTATCAACCAACCCTTGCCTGTGCTACCCCAGCCCTCCTCTGTGCGTCCCCATGACCTGACCCTCTTTTGTGCTTATTCCTTTCCCCGACCATTCAGTACCCCCAGCACTCAACCCTCTTTTGTGTTCCCCAACAGAAGCTCCTCTTTTGCACTCACCTCAGCATCTGACTCTTCTTTGTGCCCGCCACAACCCTTTTTCCTGCTCCCACACCCCTCTACCCCCTTTTGTGCTCGCCCCAGGACTCCAACCATCTTGTGCTTAACCAGTACCGCAACCCTCATCTGTGCTACCCCAGCACCCTGATCCTCTTTTGTGCTCCCACACCATGCAGTCCCTGTTATGCTTCTGCCAACCCATGAACCCCTTGTATCCTCCCACCAACTCCTGGCCCTCATTTGTCCTCCACTCCCTCTGTGCACAAACTGCCTACCATCTATCTGTCCCCCAGAGACCCATGCTCTGCTCCCCACACCCACACCCTCTCTGGCACAACCCACCACCTCTCAGCCTACCTAACACCACCCACAAACCCTCTGTCTACCTAACACCCATCCACTTCCTCCATGTCCACCTCCCATCCACCCTCTCTCTGTTCCCACACACCCTTTCTGCCCCATCCAACCAATCTCCTGTCTATCCCCACCCATTCCCTCCCCTCTATGCCCTCACTCCAGCTCACCTCGCCATACTCCCCCACCCACTCACCACAGATAACCCTCTGCCCACAGTCTACCTAAGACCTCTCTGCCAGCTCTCTAGCTCGCCTCTCCCTGCCCACATCGTACCTCTTTACCAGCAACCCTCCATACTTCAACCCTGTCAACCCACCCACTGTAGCACGCACATGCCTACGCCTACCTCCGAGCCAATGTCACCCTGCTCCCTGCCACCTTAGCTCCAGCTAACCCCAGTAATCCCCATGCTTACTTCAAAAGTTCCACACATGTCTGAAAGTTAGTGTTTGGTGACATCTAACATTAGAAATAGAAATTGTTAAAGTTACTTTGATACACCTCAATGAAGAGAAGTATTTCTACTTCGTGTATACCTAATGTTATGTGCCTGCAAACAGTAACTTGCATATATGTTTGGAATAACAGGGGTAAGTAGGGCCCAAATATGTACTGCATATTTGCCTATGAATGTAAAATTCAATAAACATCGTCAAATGGCAAAACTATTGGCTTTGCCAATACTTGTTTTCTTTGGTTTGTAACTGAACCTTATTCTTCAACAGTGCAGAGAGTTCCTTACAGAGCTATCCTAGACTCATTTCCAAACAGAATCACCTTGGTTTCGGAAGCATTGAACATGAACCATTTGCTCATCATTTGCTCATCATCAACCTCTGGTTCTTTTGTAGCCAATTGATTAGGATTGTATATTAATCACGCTTCCATTTGACTGCAATGTGGGGCTGGTTGTTGTCTGCATATGACTGAAGATACAATCTTTAAATCAAGAATGCAGGCTCCTGTAGGATTAATTAAGAGAGTAATGTGTGAGTATTGTACAATGATAAACAACATAAAAGAAATAAAAATGTTGCCCTCGCCATATAAACTTGTTCCACTAAAGTAAATGTAACGTATATGTTTTAAATGTGTTTTCTTTTGAAATATATGTTTTTTATTTTTCTGATGTGTAAACATAGTTGTTAATGATATTTAAAACCACCTGATGTGCACATTTGTGTACAATAATTTGAGAAATGCGTTTGTTTATAGTCGAAGCTGATTCGATAACTTTATATTTCATAATGCAATACACTATTTCAAAGTGAAAAGTTACAAGATATTTACAATCAGGACATCAACACACACACATTCAAGTACTCATATATGCTATGGTTATTTTTATTTATTTGGTTTTTATAATGCGCCTATACGCAATGTGTTCTTTCAAGGCGCAACAAGACCAGGGAACAGGGAAGACACTAGGGGCCTCATTACGACCTCGGCGGTAGCCATGCCACTATTGGCGGCATGGCTGTCGCTGAAATCACCTCCGGGTTCGGGTTCCCAGAATGAGGAATTACCGGGCCATTTCAAGTTCGGAGGGCCCGGTAATTTCTCCCTCCAAGGACCCGGACCCGGACCTTCCCCATTCCCATTCAGCCCCTATAGGGAGGAGAGGGAGCAAACAACGGGCTGATTACGAGTTGGCCTGTTGTTTGCTCCCTCTTCCCCTCGCAGGACCCGGTAAGCACGCACGGTAAGCACGTTTTAACAGGCGTGCTTAGCGTGTCCTGCGAGGGGACCTCGTAATGTGGCGGAACGGGTTTAACGGGTCTGCATCCTTTTGCGGCACCCGTTAACCCGTTCCGCCAGGGTCGTAATGAAGCCCTAGGCCTTGTGTCATTGGGATCGTGCAAGTGCAGTAATAGAAGTGCCGGAGAAAGAGGCCGGGGGTGTCAAAGGGTTAAGCAAGTGCCCAGGGAAGCAGGTGGACGAACCCAGGGAGAAGAGAGTGCATGGCAGTAAGGTCCACGTGCTAAGTGCGAGGGGCGGTCTGGAATGTCTAAGGGGGTGTAGGTCCAGCCAGACCAGAAGGGCAAGTGCAGGTTGGCGTGGAGGAGGTCAGAGGGGACCAAGTGCAGGGGTAGACAATCTGGCACCCTGTAAGAGTCTGAAAGAATCATGCAGCTAGTCAATAGGCAGAGGGGGGAAATTAGCTGGGGAGGAGGAGAGGGAAGGAGGAAGAGAAAAGGAGGGTCTTGAGAAGCTTCTGGAATTTAAGGAGATCCGGCTCAAGTCTGAGAGGGGTTCGGGAGCCAGTCCAGAGGGAGGCACCTGAGGGGGAGAGAGATCTACCCCCCATTCTCTACTACGAGAAGCGTCTGATCTGCCGAGAGTTGGAGCTAGAAGACCGAAGGGCTCTAGCAGAGGGGTATTTAGAGAGAGAAAGTTGGATGTAGCGGGGCCCAGACCCCAAAAATCATTGTGGATGATGCAGAGGCTTTTGAACTTGAGCCTTGTAGCAGCTAGGAGCCAGTGGAGAGATGTTAGGGCTAGTGAGATGCAGTCCATGGGCTTGAGGCGAAGGATAAGTCTAATCAATAATTACAGTACATTTATGAAAAATTGTATAGCTTAGCCGATATCAATCACATTCTTCATGTGTTCATTCTTCATGTGTTTCAGCTGTGGGGAGGAAGGGAAATCATTCCTGTTTTTTGAAGGCACCATTTTTAATTGAAGTCTGTGGTTAATTGCCTTGCACTTTTAGCCACTTGGTCTCTGTGCAGGTTTCCTGACCTCTTATATTTCAGGCGCTCTGATTGCCTCCGCGATTCCCCTCTCATATGGACCATCGCAATTCTAGGACAAAAGATCAGTGCTCTACCTTTCTGATTAAGTCAACACAGCAACAAACAGGGTGACCAGGTGGTATATTGCCCACCAGAGATCTCGTATTTACTTTTTATGGCAGGAGATTGCAAAATAAATGATGCACTAGTTCCTTAACACTTACCTTCCACATTGCACACTATTCATTTTGATATTTTACCTTTACATCTATGCAGACAATTGGTGTGACCCAAATAGGATTGTGTCAAACAAATACACAAACTGCTTCTATAACGAAGTATCAGAAGCTGCTAGGTAAGCCCACTTCCCATATGAACCGAGGTGTGTATCTACAGTTGTGGCAGAATAGCTCATATGCTCTAACTAGGAAAGATCTGCCTGACCATATTTATAGGGAACATCCTATCCCTGAGTCTGGGATGTTCGTACTGTTTATTTAGACTTAGAGGAACCATAATGTATGCATCCAGTGAATAATGTGCCGTTGATAACCATTTTGAAGTCCTGATTAGAACGTTCATATGATACATGTATAGCATTTGCTCATCCAAATCGGTAATTTCATATATTTTGAAGATACATCTTGATGTCTTGTCTTATCTCAGTTATCACCCTTGTTTCATCTCTTGTTCATTATATTGCCTGTTGTCAATGTTAGTTGAAGATCAGTTAGATACCTTTCAGTGTGATGCAAAGATTAGACGCTCTTGTTAGGACACACACATGAACTTGGGACCTAATCATAAAGAGTATGCCATTAGTCTAACTAAGAATATGTCAATGTCCAACTGAAGAAATGAACGCTACTGAGATAAACTTAGGTAAGTAAATGAGAAGTATGCAAGTCAAGAAACCCATAGTACAGAGCATTATTACACAGGTACTTAATAAGCCGTATTGTGTTTTTTCTTGAGACTAGGAGATCTCGATAGTAATTGAAATTGTTTTGGATTTAATTGCTAGGGCAGTGGTTAACTGGGGCGAACAGAACCATAATGTTAGAGGGGTACAAATACAAAATTCCATCAAACCACTCCAACACAGAAACGACAGTATGTACCATAATTAATCAATGCCAGGAGGAGTTCCTTAAGAGTAGTTTTCATGCTGAACAGCAACCTTGTAAAGCTAAAGTGGTACAGTTTTAAATTAAGTGCATGCAATAAAAGCAATTGCAAGGTCAAAAGATAGTGAGGTAGGCTAATCACATATGTTGCTCGGAACATGCAGTTTTGAATCGGCCTGCGGCCATCTTTTTTAGTCGTAGTTAAATATGCATAATGATATCATTACACGTGACAACAACAAGTCAGCATTGCCCTAACGCTCGGGGCCTTACCTATGTGTCAGGTAATGCCCCCCACGCAACGGTTATATTACTATTAGTACCCTGGCCCACAAAAATTGCGTGACCGGGCACTAAAAGCTTTTTTTTTTGTCCCGAAACGCTACTCCGAGTCGCCATACTCACATGGCAGGTAGAGTGTACAATAAAACAATTACTTTGATACTTTGATGTTACAGAACAGTGCACAGTAGGTACTGTTTTATTTTAGGGAAAAGAAAAGGATGGGCACTTTAAGGGTGCAGAAGTAAGGCTCGGACACAAAGGTGACATAGTTTTAGTTATAAACTTTTATGAACCAGTACAAGGGTTCGAAAAGAGACTTCTCTGCCCCTAAAGCTAAGAGGGGTTTCCCTACCTCAAAGAAATCTAAGGAAAACATTAGGGTGCCAGATAGTCGGTCACTGTCATATCCAAAAACCCTGCTTCTGACCCAAACACTAATAACTTAAATCTTATGTGCAAGGACGCTATATTCAGAACTAAATTTATAATGACAGTTCTTGCCAACAGAAAGTTCCCAATGTCTCGGATTGTCAAAAAACAAAACAAGGGTTCCTTTTCCACAATGTAATATTGCAATGATCAGGGATTCCCTCCTTTCCCCTCGATTCCTTCTTTTTCTACCTGAGAAATTAGGAGCTCTTTTCCTCCTTATATGGTTTCCTTTACTTTGCAAAAATGACACAAAAGAATGTGCAGTATTCACTTAGCCAGGGGACTTGCCTCCATTTCCCTGGACTTTAAAAGCTTTCCCAAAGATGCACTACAAATGTTTCCAGCTTTCTCATCAACACCTCTACTTTGTTCACAGAGGGTTTATGTTTGGTTCACTCTCCTGCCAAACAAACCACAGGAAATTATTTATTTATTTATTTATTTATTTATTCATTTATTTATATAACGTACCTAACCCAGAGGTATCTGGGCGTAAGTTTGCAGGTTACAGTAAGGTACGAGAGGTTTCATTACATGAAGCAGGTACACTCATAATTAGTACTCAGCGACATATTATACATATGCATAGGAACAGTCAGCAGTATTGTTTACAAAGTGGCAAATAAATGTGTCACTATATACGATACTAAGAGAACAAGGAGATAGGGTCTTACAGCGATAGATGCATGAAGATTTCTGTTGTGATCCCCTGGCATGGGAACGGGCACATTGTCGCTCCTGTACAAAGAGCCATGTTTTCGTTTTTTTGCAGAAGGCCCAGAATGCTTGCTCTGCTCTTAGGTTTGCTGACAAGGCATTCCAAACGTTGACGGCTTATACTGGGAAACTCTTGCATCCCGCTTCTTCTAGTTTGTAACTAGGTATAGTGAGTAGGTTGACCTAAGAGGCTCTAGTGGGTCTGTTAGTTTGCTTATTTGAGAACTTAATGTTTAGGTATTTGGGGGCATTGTTTGATAGGCACTTGTGGGTTAGTGACAGTGTCTTAAAGGCAATTTTCTCCTTCACTAGTAGCCAACTATAACAGATTTTCTCTGTTATTCTCTTTATTGTATCTCCGTGGGTCCCACACCTTGTAATTTCTTGAATGGGCTTAATCTTTTTCTTAGACTTTCATATGGGTGCAAGTTCCAGACTTGCAGTGATGTATTATACCAGATGGGTGTACTCTTCTGCCAAGCATTTGTTTTCTTCTTGTCTGTCTCTTTTGCTTTCAGGGTGCCAGACCCTCGTATTCTCTGTCTTTCCTATGGGTGTGGGTCGAGGGCTCGCACTAATCTATTTTACCAGCTTGATTTACTCTCCTACCAAGCAGAGAATTGTTTCCTTCTCTCTCTGTTATTCTCAGTGTCCCAGTTCCTCTTATCTCATGCTCTGTAGTTGTTCCCTGATTCTTCCCGGACCTCAACCCCCTTTAGTCTGCCTGAGTACCTGTTTGTGTGATTCATGTCTTCCGAGCGGCGGTGCTCTGCTGTGAGGCTCTGGTCGTTTGGGTGCTCTCTCAGGTCAGCGGCGACTATGCAGGTTATTCCTTGCTTTCTCTGGCTGTGGTTTGTGTCTCCAGCTGCGTTCGGGTATCTCTGCTCTTCGGCGGTTGCTCTGCCGGTCACTGCTTCCTTCTCAGTCTACAGTTTTGGCCACCAGAAGACTTTGGGATGCCCAGAACGTTTCTTGGTAAGTGGTCAGTGTACTTCCTTCATCCTGAAATACATTTGTGCTCCCATTCGCCTAAGTGCACAGCGTCTTGTGGTGCAGTTCCAGTTCGCCTGGTCAGTGTCTCCCGGGTTTACTCCTCAGAGGATGGCTCTCTATGTTGGTTTCCCTCTGCTATTTTGTATTGCCTTTGACCAATCAAGTGCTGTGAGAGACTAGCCCGTTCACTCCGTTTCTCTGGAGTGATCTTCATACCCCGGGTCATCTTCCTCTTCACAGTACTTGCATTGTAACTATATGGAAAGCAAATTTTGTTTTCTGATGCCTTAATCAGGTCTAACATAGGTTGGCTGACTTTACAATAAAAGATATTGCCACTGGCTGGAAAGAGGGAAGGAGAGTTTGGCTATGGGAAAGGGGGTCGGTGTAACAAAGCAGAGTTACATGCCTTCTTAGAGGATGGTCTTCCCTAATCACATAAGGGGCTTCCTCTCCTCCCCCTGTGCACTACCCCGAGGGGGACTATTGTACTGTGGATGCACCCCCCTTGCCCCATCAGAAAAGTCTCACCCTAGGGAAGAAGGGATGACATCCAGATTCATCACATCACTTTTAAAATCTTGACAGGGATTTAACAGGAGAAATCACGTGTGATAGCCGCACTACATAAAACAACAGCTTCTGGTGAGGCTATGTCTCACTGATAAAATGAAGCAGCTTGAGAAGTGATAAACATATGGAGTCTTGTGATGCCACACAGACCAATGTGAACCTTTCTTTCGGACAGTCTGAGTAGTGGCCCAAGAAGTGTAAAAGGATCAAGCCTGCCTTCAATTACAAGAAGAATGACCATGGGGAAGCGCCTGCGTGGCTCCGCCCACGCATCTGATAATTAAGAAGAAGAAGAAGAAGATTTGGAGGCATAGAGCTGCAACCAGCTTCACATCATCCATCTTTGGATCTTTACAGCCAATTGACTACCTTCCATATTGATCCCTCTTTCCATAAACAGCAGTGTAAAGCTTAGTGTTGCCTACATATGACTGAAAACCAAGCCCCAGGGCAGAAATCCTCTCCACGTGTAGATATTAAACATTAAAACGTACCCAAAATAAGTCCGGAGATGTCTAATCCTGCTACTCCGGAAATGCAGACAATAAAATGTATGTAGCAATCCGCTGTGTAAAATGCAGTGTAGCGAGCCAATACAATCAGTATCGGACAAATAAGACTCTGTACTCATTCTCTAAAATCCTGCTGTATGTGCATACGTTAGCATTGTGCACATTTTCCAGCCAAAAACGAGTCAACAAATATTTTAAAAGCTGGACAGAGATGTTTTAGTACATAGTTCCATGCAAACTTTATATGAAATTATTTTATACACAGAATAAATCCACTCGTTCGATAATATGTCGGATCCCTTTTCCTCTAAAATAAAAAACAAAGATACAATGTATTTATTTATTTATTTATTTCATTTGTAGAGCGTGCCAAGTCCAAGGGCATCAGGGCGCTATGTACAGAAATACAACGGTACAGATGGAAGTATTACACCATAATTAAACACAAGAATGATTTACATGCATAGTGGAACATTGTCACAGATTGTCAATAAAACGTAACCAGGGAACAGCAGGAAAGTAAGGCTGACGAGTTTGGCCAGATATAAACTGTCACTTCATTTAATGCTGGTCAGATAGCACAGTGAGCTAAACGCTCGCCCTTGTCATTTGTATGCAGCCTGCTATGGCAGGTTCAAATCCTGGCAGCGTCAACTCATCCTTCCGAGGTCGATAAAAGGAGTACCATTTTGTAGGATAATAATGTATTCTGTTATTGGAGTGCTCTGTGACCTATGAGAGTGTAGCGCTACATAAGAAATCAATTATTATGTTAATTATCTGTAGCACTTACCCCGACATCACAAGCACCATCATAACCTGTTTATGGTAGTCCACAGACATTTCTTTTAACCTCGAATTGGCCAAGTTTGGCCCTGCGAAAGGTTAGATTACCTTTGTCTTGTCTACTGCTCCATTGTCCCAGCTAATCAGTAGATCAGTAACTGGTGTCACTGGGTGATGGTGAGTGGGAAGTGCAAAGAAATTGACCTATAGGTTGTCCTTACAGACAGGATTTTCATTATTTCCACAATTTATTGCTGTTACTTAAGACAAATGTTGTGCACCATAATAAGTCTCCACCGTGGCTCTCGCCTGTGCTTCATTTAAAATCCACTGGGACACGGTGGTCTTTATTTCCAGGGCGCAGGTTTCCAGGGGTTCCTGAACCCACTTGAATGGATTTGGTGATTCAGGGATTCCTCGTGTTGATGATCCACATCTTGGCAAAGTCAGACGGTCTTCTCCAGAAGGCTCAGCCAGATGAAGAGTCTCAAATAGCAGTGGCTGTGCCCTGGGACTGTGGTCATCAACAAAGAATGGAAGCGGAACACATTTCAAATACTAATTATTATAATTCAAATGGTTCAACTATAGATGTGATAATTAAATTAATACAACATTAATTCAATCAATGAGGAAAATTGCACTTGATTAGATGAAGCGAAATAATGTTGATCTAGATATTTAACTCATATGCAACAACCATATTGTATGCACAGTTATAATGCCCAATATATGTGAAAAACACAGATAATTAACCGACATATAATGAACATGCTGTAGACAATGGTGATGCAGGGTCTGGAGATATCATTATATCTGTCAAGTCTTAGCAACAGGTTATTATTACCTTTAACACCTTGTGCACAATACCCTCAGTTATTTCTGTGTGAATCACTGACGTATAAGTGCATATGTTTCAGTAATAGTCCTTTTTACAAAACATCTCATCAAGGTGATATCAATTGCAATCAAAATGGACTGCAAAGAGTATTTCACAGTTGGCCCTCCTTCTCATATTCTCAGGCAACCCCAAAATCTCTGTACCTTTCAGCAAATTATATCATTGATCTTTTATCATCTTCTCCAGTGATTCCTTGTTCTTAATAAGGAATTTGAATGTTTATTCTTTCTGACTTCACAAAACTGTGTTCTTCGTTCCATACTTTTCAATCACTACTTTTAGTACCCGGCGAGGGCGCAATCAGAATGAGAGAACCATTCTGATTGGCCCTCGCCGAGGCATTACCCGGCCAAGATTCCACGGCCACTGTTCCGGCGGGGGGCTTGGCAGCCCCTCAGCCAATGAGGAGGCTCGAAGCAGGGCCATCCCCGAGCTGAGCCTCTACGGCTGAGAAGCTGCCTTTGCTCCCGCTGGGGACTTGGGTATGTTTTTTTTTGCTTCTCTCCCTCCTCCCACCCCACTAACCTTTAGCCGCTTTGGCACCGGCAGGGGACGGTGGAAGCCTCCAGTCATGTGGTGACTCAGAGCGGGGCCATCCCCGCTCTGAGTCCACACGGCTAGAGGCTGCCATCGTCCCCCGCCGGGGACCCAGATACGTTTTATTTCCCTGCCTCCCCACTTACCTTTAGCCTGCTTTGTCCCGGTGGGGGAAGATGGAAGCCTCCAGCAGTGTAGAGACTTGGAGCAGAGAGCCTCCACATGGCTGGAGGCTTCCATTGTCCCCAACCGGGGACCCAGGTACATGTTTTTTTTTGTTTTTTTCTCCCTTCCCTGTCCCTCCCAAACCCACTTATCTTCTTGTCTTTTTTTTCAGGAGCGGACACGCTAGGAACAGAAGTGTTCCCAGTGCATCCACTCCTGATGGCCGCCATGCAAAGGGAAAACAGACTCTGTTTTCCCTTTCCCGGTGGCCATTTTCCTGGTTGTTTATTTAAAAAAAATGCTTTTAGTGCCCCGGTCACCCAGATCTTGCCTATGGGGCTCAAATGGGAATGGGGATACATTTTTGCCAGGTCCCAGAATAGGGCAATTACCAGGTCCACCAAGGTCGGAATGACCCGGTTATTGCCCATTTTTGGGGACCCGGTAAAAAATCATGACCGGTGGTAGCCGTGCCCTTAAAAAGGGCACGGCTATTGCCTGGGTCGTAATGACGCCCATTGTATTGATATTTTTTATAATATTTGGTTGCTATATATGTTCTTTGGATATTTGGTGTTTAGAGTGAGGGCCAGTTATGCCAAGTAGAGAATTTTCCCTTAGCTCACGGACAAGGCAGGGCATTGCCAGTAAGAACGGCAAGCAACGCTTCGTTTTCATATATTTTCTTTAAGAAAAAGGCATATTGTGATAAACCCGCAAGCAGATGTCCACCTCGTATTACTGATCCTTCACAGCTTCATCTTGCTTCTGCTCGTTATCTCATCTTGCTCCACCTGCATGAAATTCTCATCCCCCAGACATCCGAGAAACAATACACAACAAATTGTTCAAAGCCTCATTGAAAGCCTACCTCCTCCCCTCTGAGTTATCCTCTTAAACTACCTCCCACCTGCCTGCATGCTAAGATTTTTCCCTTGCCTCTAACCTGCACCTGTCTCTTTCTTTCTCTGTCACCACAGTAACACTTCATCCATCATGGTCGCATGCCAAAAATAGCTGGCCATACCGCCTACCTGCACTTAAAAATGTCTAAATATGATTGTCCTTAATCTATGCAAATCCACCCATGTATTGTCCCCTCTTGACTGTCCCATTTACTCCCCTAGCACAACGTGGTCAGAATGTTGCTCAAACTCATCCCATTGTAAGACGCTCACTGCTTCAAGTGAGATCTGATATCTTATTGATTGTACAATATTTTATGATCAAAGGAGCGTTGATCTTACCTTCATATAAATGAATAAATATATAAATGCATGAAAACCTGTGTGGTGTTTTTCACCCTATCAAAATAGTGTATATTTCAATCATAATTGTTAGGTTTGAGAGACCATGGGGGCCTAACAACTCTGTCGGACCGGAAATAATGGTGCTGGTAGCAATGTACCGGCACCCTTTCCAGACCGGCTGACTACAACTGTACCTGCCGGCACCATTTCGTGCAGCAGGTCTGACCTGCAGGGTGCAATGGCCCTGGGTAGGCACAGTTGCCATGGAAGTACCGGCCCGTTACTAACAGCGCCTGAGCTTCCAAGTCCCAATTCCCATGGAGTCCTCTCCATGGGAATGGGGACTAACATTTTCTGCTGCCTGACATCCCGAGCCGCCAGAACTGGTAATTACCTAATTACCCAAGGCTCATCCTATAGGACCATTATTCATTAGAATGGTCAAATATCTTTCTTATGGCTACTTTCGGACCACTGCTCAATTCACTTAAACATACCTTGGATTATTGCCCAATTAATTACCTTAAACATAAAAGTGGGAGAGCACAGGATTTAAAAAAAGAATGGGTGTTGCCTCCATCAGGATTCTCTTTTTTTGGAAGGTGATAGTGAAAGTCCTGTGGATATTGACAATGTAGGCTTAGAATATGTCCTAATGTTTTCAGGGATTCATTGAAGACATTCTTTAACGAATTTTACACTTTTACACTTCCCAGTTGCTGGCTTTTTCTTGAACCCACAAGGGGACTGGTTGTCCTGATGAGGTTTCAGTTTTCACCTTAAGTCGGCAGAAAAACTGGCTTTTATACTGTGGAGAGAAGACTGCCTTGTCTATATAAAAACCTCAAATTAGTTGTTGGCCCCGAAGTCTAGTTTGCTTAGCAATTCGCTATTTCAAAACAATTTGTACAAATTCTCCATGCTCTATAAGTAGTATTTGTTTATGTAATGAAGGACATGCGTTTTACTTTGCTTTCCGGGACCCCTAAACATATCTAACAAATATATTCAGCATGTGCCAATTTGGTATCATTGATTTAAAAACCTACACTGTGCATGGTTTTAAGTTTTATTCACAAAATATAACATGTCTAAAAATCATTTACATTCTTCATATTTCTCTCAGCTCGGAATGCTTTCATGTGCAACAATGTCTCATTTTTCAGGTAAGCTTGTAGCCTTATTCAATTAAAACCTTAAATTCTTCAATTTCAAAACCAATTCCTGTAAACAGGCAGCTGTCTCTTTTTGGCAAAAGCTAGCATTCTATGAAGGACTTGTTTGCGTCTAGTAAAAACCTAAACAATTGTGCCCTAGCTCGCAAGGAAAAACAAATTCTACTTAGCTGTAAGCCTTAGACATTCCAGAAATTACAAAAGTTAGACAATTTCTGGCAAACCAAACTTGTTAGCTAAAAACGCTAGTGTCTACAGCATATTTCAGGTAATTACGCTTTTTATCATGACACTGCTAACAACATCAGTTTTTTACAGTTTACTTTCTTGTGTTCAAATCTCTGCTAATATTTCATCCCATTTCAGTGTTCTGTCATGTGGTGATGTGTAATAAAACTGCATTTTAAATGCCCAATGAGCTGGTAGGGGTACAAGGTGCAAACGTGTGGTTTTGGTTGGCTGCAAGCATGCCATAGAAAATACCTCTCCCTTCAGAAAGGGTGTATGTTGCACTTGGATCTCAAATCCTTGCTTGAGTCGATCTCTCTGCTTGATTGTTGCCCACTGCCCCTTGCCTTAAGGCACCACTTTCTCCTCCTGTGTGGCTCTGCTTCTTTGTGTGTTTCTGTCTGAGGGACGTGGCTTATATTCTTTCATCAGAAGCCCGTCGTCCATTTTTATCTATAATTTAGCTCGTCTGTGGGCCAAATGAGATGTTTAAACCCCATTTGTTTTTTTGTAAATAACCTATGTATTAGTTTATTCACCTTCAAACACGGCTGTTTACATTATCACTGCTTCGTGCTGAGATAAGCAATATTTTATATTTACTCTAAAGATCAGCTCCATTCGGCCGCACGCCATTTTGTTTAAAGTCCTGTGATATATTGCTGCACGCCATTTTGTTTAAAGTCCTGTGATATATTGCTGCACGCCATTTTGTTTAAAGTCCTGTGATATATTGCTGCACGCCATTTTGTCTAAAGTCCTGTGATATATTGCTGCACGCCATTTTGTCTAAAGTCCTGTGATATATTGCTGCACGCCATTTTGTCTAAAGTCCTGTGATATATTGCTGCACGCCATTTTGTTTAAAGTCCTGTGATGTATTCAGATGCGTGGTCAGTGAAGTTAACTTAAGCTGTTCTTTGGTAGGTCTTACATGAACCTTGCAGTAATTCCAAGGGATCGTGCAATCTCCTTTGGGAAGCATAAGAATTTCACTTGACCGTAAAGACACATATACTCATATATGTAAAGAAACCCCTAGGCTAAAGGCCATCTGTTCCAAAGCCAGTGTCATGAATGCATGAGTGCTAACTTCTAAACACTATGACAGTCCGGCACAGCATATCACAGCATAGCATAACATGCCACAAGGTGGTTTAGTGCATAGTACATTACAAACACAACATATAACACAATGTTAACCCTTTTATGTTCCCATGCGTGATCAAGTGTAAGTCAAGTGCATAGTTCTTCTAAGCACTTTGGCTATGATTTTCAGAGCTTCTGTTCTCAACCTAGTGTCATGATTCTTTGTGCACACCTTCTAGGAACTATGGCGGTTCTGCATAGTATAGCAAAGTATAAAGTGTTATAGTTTGTAGAATATTATAAGAACAACTTATGAGAATGTGTTAACCCCTTATGCTCCCTCCGGTGTGTGTAACATGTATAAATGTAGTGCATTATTTTTCTAATTACTTTGGTCCTTCAAACTTGGAAATTCACATATAGCATATAATAATGATGACAGGGCGGAACCGGTATGTTGCAACAAGAAGTTAAAAGAATAGAAATGATATGAAAACATTTACAACCAGCAACCCGTAAAGCACTTCAAATTGAGAACATAATGAGGGTGTGCAGTAAACATATTGAAACTTGTGACTCCTCGGAAGATCCGATCTACATTAGCTGCTCTACCTGTTACGATAGTAGACGTTGCTAGTTATGATAGGGAACAAATAGTTCATTGTGTGACATTTTTGTGAAGCAGGGAGAAATCTTGCAAGATCATGGTCAGACAAGAAGGCTCAAACCAATCTTATATCACAGCAATGATATAAGATTAAGATGTTCTCCTGAGTTTAAAGCTGATGTTTGGAGAGAATTAATTGAGGATGTTGTAAATCTGTGCCTGGTCATACCTACTTACAGTACAAATTACCTTTATTTCATCCAGGCGAAGAGGTCACTTGAAAATGTGATGTAGCATGAGGTGCAAAAGTTGTGGTCCATTTTGCGGTATTAAATGTGTGGTGTACTGTGGAGCTCTCATCGTTCCAATCGTAGTTACAGGTTCCTGAAGTTAAATGCCACATTCAATGCATTGTGGGTTAATATAAATTGAATAAGTGTGAATGTTGTCTCTCTGGGTACATCGTGCTGTTCCAGGAATGGGAAAATAAGGCCGAATAATCTCTGAACGAATGCATATTGCTTTATTGTTTATGTTTAAAACAAAAACTGCAGTTTTTATTTGGTTAAAATACCATTCCCCAAGAAGTTCACATTTCATTCTCAAACAACAGCAAATCATTTATTTGTTGTGGTGGGGGCCTGGTAGAGTAAAGGTGTAGCAATACCTGAGAAGCAATAGCCCAGAACAATCCGGTATACACACAAAGAGGTTCTCAGCTCCAAATTCAAAATATAATGGAATAAAATCAATTGAGGGTTTCTACTTCACATTTCAAGATGTCACACCTGGGAACTCGTGAATAACTCTGGGTGTAGTGGGCATTTCACGATAGTGGTAAATTGGGCTCATGTTTTTTTGAGTGTCACAATAGCCACTGCTTTTGGGAGTCAATCTATTTGGCAATTTATAGATCAGTGGTACGCTTTGTTGCACTTTTGGTGATGCTTGTTCCGCTAATTTTCTGTTTGTCATAATTAAGGCACTGAAAATTGCTGATGGACTGCTATATTTATTAATAGAGATTGTTTCATAAGTAAAATCCAATAATCCTACACTCCTATAAAGATCTTAATAGTCTCTCCGAAACCACAAACTAACAAAACACTAACGCACCAAAGTTCCAAATGACATTGCCACATTCTGCCTCATCAATCAACTTGTATGAGAAAATGTATGAGGTAAATGATGCAAGCATATGGTAATCACATGACGCAATTCCATCATATCACAATTATATTACTTCAGGTACATTACCAAGATACCACAGATCTCCTTTATTTATATATTTATTAAAAAAAACACAAGAAGTTGCAAACCATGAAATCCAAAAACACATTTCTATAGAGGTGGGCAATAATGCTCTCGAAACTAGTCAGCTGTTTGCTTTTGACAATTTGACAATTCTATTATTGTTCTACACTTGACCATAACTGCATCTACAAAGCTGGAACCACATATTTCTACTCTTGTGGGATTTAAAAATAACCTTCAACCCTTCTGGATAGGGCCAGAAACTCTCACCTTACAAACTCACCAATATCTATATTTTCCGCAACAGTTTCTTTTATCACATCACACCATTTATTCCTTTGATCTTGTATTCCTCATTCCGTCACATCATGCTTCACAACCACCTCCATACCTACGAATCTGGGCACACGTTGGTCTTAGTTTTTCCCCCACACATACCTTCAAAGGGAAACACATCTGTCAAATTGTGCTTGGAAAATTACACTTGTGTTATCCTGGCTGCCATGACTTGCTGCAGTCTTCACCAGTCGCTCTTACGGTATGTACATCCTCCATCAATGTTCTATTTACTCTTTCAATTACACCATTTGGCTTAGGGAGACATACCAAGGCTCATTTGTGAGTAATGCCATAGTCCTCTAAGTAGCAATGTGTTTCTTTACTCACACATTGAGATACTTTCGGAAAACCCTTCACAATTTACAATATATTCTGCAGTAATTCAATTACAACCTCATTGGAAACACCACACACAGCCTTTATATCAATCCACTTGGAAACGAAATCTGTAATGGCATTTGTAAATGTACATATACCTTATCCCATGTTTATGGGTCCTAAAATATCCACACTTAATTCCTACTATTGTATTTCAAGTAATTTGGTTATTAATGAAGTGGCCAATACTCCCACACTTTTTCCTCAATGCATGTTTTATAAGGCCATTGTCATTTTTGTCCCCAGGTTTCTTCATAGATTTGTTAGACTTAACAAAGTCCTCTTTTGATCATATCCTGTCCTGATATTGTATGTCCTAAGAAACTTTGTTTCCTAAAATGGCGCCTTTAGCGTAGAAGCTGTTACCAACATACAATTTTCAAAACCCTAAAAACAAGTTTTGTTGGAAAAAATGTTATGATTATCTTATGAATGAAAGATTGCTAAAGCCAATATGATTCCAAATGACTCCTTTTAAACTGATGCATGTTGTTCTGGAAGACACAGACTGAAAGTTTTTTTTGGCTGCTGGTGTAGTTTATTTTGGTACAACACAGGTGTTCAATCAAGTTTAGTGAAGAATTGAACATTACTAATGTTACTTTCCTAATATCCACACACAAGCACTCTTCGCCACTTGATTTGCAAGAAAACCCCTTAGGGAGTGCCCCATTCTACTCCCAAATTCATTCTATTCCACCTTCTTTATAAAGATTTTTGACTTCTTTCTATTCCCAAACTTGCAATGATAATCGATGCTCCTAAACTTCAGGCACCCAATGTTGGATGTGATGACAGAGTAAAAAATTCAAAATGTTGGTGCTTTTTCTGAATAGTCCTATTCTTTGCTCTCTGTCATTGGGATCAAGACATATTTTGAGTTTGTTCTGTTCATTCTAGACCAACAAGGAAGCACCAAAATGAGTCAAATATCCTTTTACTTGATCTTTCCGGTTTTTCTATTCTGATTCGCTTGAAAGTAGTTACATTTTGTCTTTATTAAAACCCTCAGAAAATAATAAATCAGTCAATTCTGATAAATATGCAATGCTTTCATGGGTATTAATCAGTGTGCTTCTAGTAAAGGTCAGTGCCATGTAAGTAAAGTTCCCACACGTCTATGAAAAATCATAGTAACTTATGTATGTCCCTGAGCCTGCTAGCACATCAATTTAATATCTATTAATATCATCTTATATGATGTCAATTGTTAAAACATCCCCTTCATCATTTCATCTGTTAAAATATCATCTTCATTATTTAACTCACCCACTTCTTCTACTTCTGTGCTCACCACGTTGTTTATTTTGTGTACTGAAGGTTGATGATGTCAAATTACCCATCCAAACTTAGCATAGTGCCTTTCTTGTTACGTGTTTTACTAAGAATTCCCTTTGCCGGACCTCACGGCATTTTCTACATGATATATGCTCTAATCTCTAAAAATATGTTTTCGCAAATTTGGCACTTTCTTCCTGGTTTACTTTTTGGTTTTCCTTTTGGTATATGTATCTTTTTAATTGTATTTTTATTATGGTTTTGAAGTTTTTTAGAGTGATCATTTGTGCATTTTACAGAAATGGTGACAACCGTTACAGACAGGATTGAACAACGTCAGGGTGTTTGTTACAATACCAAAGACAGAGAATGGCAGACATACTTGCAGGGGGAACTGTATAAAGTTATATACCTGTTAGGGTTACACTCATGAGCCAAAGAGAGAAAGACCATGTACAAATGTTGTATGCAACAGGCAAATGGGCACAGGAACAAATCAGCCAAGCTGTCACAGGGTGAAAGGAGGTAAAATCGATGTTAACAGATGCACATATCAGTCAGGGCTCAAGTCCTAAAAGAAAAAAGTGATGCATATTGGGAAGTGATGTCAAGGGACGTCACAGTCAAATATGCAAATCTCATTCAGCTTGTCTTTCACGGTTGTCAAAAAACACACACAACAAAGAAGCAAGAGCCAAGAGAACAGATTTTCAAATTACCTCGCTGCCGAAGTATAAATGCACACACCTTTTAAATCTAAGAACCTGTAACACAACAGGTCCTGTATAGGAAGATGTCCATAGAACACATATTAGAGCGTAGGAGCAGCAGCGATTCCTGTTGTCTTATGGATAAGTGTGTCGTTTCAGAGGCATAGGGCCAAGGATCAATTCCCAGCACAGTTCTGTATCAGAGGGACGGCGTCCACCCTCTCAAAAAAGTGGGTGGACGCCATCCACCCATGTGGTCCCATGACTTGAGCCCTGGACATATGACCGAGAACAATGATACCCGGAGTACTCATTTAACGAAGGAGCTAGACAGGCAGGTAGCCTTGGCTGTGCAGGCTCATCCCACCAGCCATTTAGCTCGATGCATTTTCCAGATTAAGAGGGAGGTCATTCCAGTATTTCGCACCTAATCACCGTCTGTAATCATGACATCTTCAGCTAATTTAATGTATATCTTTTTGTAACTTACTGGTACAGGACATTGATTGTTCTGCTCATTTCTGGAGAGCGAAAACTTTATCCAAGATGGATCCTCTTCAGCCACAACTCTTCTCCTATTATATTACAGGTGATTTTTAACGTAAATTGCTCGTCAATGTGTTCATTTAGTTGTCCCTCGCTTGTGCCTATTCCTCTTTTACATTTTCTCTTCCAGCATAAATGTCTTTTCCCTTGCCCTGATTCTCCCCATGCTAAATAGCATAAACCAGCCATTATGCCATGGTTCCACACACAAATTGTTCAAATGCATTTTTGTTGCTAGGATTTCCGCCATGCTGGCCTCCTCCATCTTGTCAGTGTGCAGGCGTAAAACAAATGGATTTCTATGATTCCTATGAAATTCGCCTAGGTTTTGCACCTGCTAACAAAGAGGTGGATTCCATCTGGATCCATTAATAAATATCACCTGCAAAGCATAATTTGCAGATGTTATTTATTTCTTCACAGGACAGAGACGGAAACTAAAAAGCAAACTGGAATAGGCCTTGTTTGACTCTTTAGTATTCCACTCCACCTTTTCAACATTATAAAATGTAAGTTACAGGCTCAAGAGCATGTAAACACTAACGTTGGTGGTCACCTGCACGTAGTTTCATGTCATGCAAATTGACCCTGCATTACTGAATTAGCCAGGCGTTTTGCTTGCTATTAGCAGGAGTGGTTGGAAGCGCCATGGACGGTCTGACTGCATCATTCAATTAGCTTGGCAATTTGATGCCAACATTAGACTTCTCGTTAATTATTTCAATCAGAGAGAATGCACATCCAGTATTCCTTTACTCAGCAAGGCACTGAGATTCATAGCTTCATTGGGAGCTGGTCGGATTTGGAAGCAGGGATATGCCTGAAAATCTGCCTAATTCGGTGGTTTCCAATGTCCAAGCGGTTACAGTATTGGAATGTCTGAATGGCAGTATTCCATCAATACAACTTTGCATATTTTTAGCATTGGTGCACCATGCATGGAAGGGTCATTTTTGATAATATCATACTTTTACAGAAAAACTATTTATTTGAAGAATTTACTAGTACGACAATTGTGATGCTGAAAGTATTTTAGGTATGGCTGCTCATCAGAGTTTAGGAACTTAAATGACATGCAACTCTGACCAGAGAGTTATGATCTCGAGGACTGATCTAGGAAGTGCCAATGTCCTCGTTTGGTTGCAGGAGCTGGAAGGGCTCAATGACGCTTGCCAGCGATCCTCGTCTGACTTGCTGCTTCAACCCTTTGTGGAAGAACCCTTCAGCCCCCTTTATATCATGGGGGCTTTCACAGATAGGACAAACACAGAAAGGGTTAATTCTCTGCAAATTAGCAGGACATTATAATGAGGTTATCCTAGGATGTTTGCGAAATATTAAAACCGTACTGCTAGAAGTAGGCCCCATTTTCTACTAGTATGTCCAAATCCTTATAGTGCACACAATGAGTATTATGTAGTATAAACAAACTTGTGTTAATCTCTGTCTTCATTCTGCCCACAAGTTAACTACCTTTTAGGAACACCATTGCTAGGTATGAATTAGTGCAGTCCAACTGGTGTGGGACTACACAAGACTTACCTCTTGGTATAAGGTAACCCACCTTTTAAAATAGGTCTGTACTACACAAGTTGGTAGTGGGGTAGTGTTAGCTGTAGAGCTGTGCAATGAAATCAGTCTAAACAAGTATCCAAGTAAACATGTACTCACTTAAATTTATAGTACATTAATTATTTATTTATACACAAAGATATTTAAAGCATTTTTTTAAAAGCAGTAATTAGCTGTAACATTAATCCCAAGGTAGGATTCAATTCAAAATGAACAATAAAGCAGGCGAGTAATTCATTCATATGTTACACATGTTCCAGCACCCTGAGGTGACGTCATTTGAGATCAGTATAACATTTATATACTATCACCTTTGCAATATTGAGTTTTTAAGGAAGGAAAGGTTAGGGTTAGATCAGAACAGACTGGTAGGTTGTACGAACAGTTAGATTCTCCTAAATGGATGCAAGCAGTCCATTATCCCAGCATTAAAGTGTTCAACATTTAAAACCTGTGAGGGGACAAGCACTGCCAAAGCGAGTGGGTTCAGAAGGAGGCCCTTAGGGAGCCAGGACAGCCAAAGTCTATGGACAAAGGCAAAGTTCTTATGCTCTTCTTCTTAGAAATGTGTTCTTAAATAATCCGTGTTCAAAAGGAAAATCACAGCAACTCAAGAGGAGTCACATTTAGAAAGCACAAGCTGTAAGGCCAATGCAGGTAAGTTGAGGTCAACTTAGTGTAGGGTTAAATCACACTTCCAAAGATTGGGAGCACCCCAAATGGCAAAAGGATAACAAAGTCCAAGTCTCATAGTACCTCTGAAATTAAAATGTTGTTCCAGCAAGTTGCCTTTACAATGCAATGCAGTAGACCCTTGTTCCTGGTCCTTGGTCATGGTGACAAAAGGGAGGATCTCCGGCGGGCTCCTGTGGCAGCACTCAAGAGGGACTCGGCAGCAATGGATTTCCATCAATTCAGTGTCTCTTTGTAGTTTTGGCACCTTTTTTCTCAGAGCCAACAAAGAATGAAAAGCTGTGGTTAGGATTTCCTTGATCTCTCGGTCCTGGACTCTGGTGAGGGGACTCTGGATGTGGGTTTTTTGCTTCTGTAAGGTTGTCTGGATGCCCACAAAGATCTGGCCAGATTTGGACTTCAGAAGACAATGCTCTCACAGATGGTTGAGGTACCCCTTGTATTGGGCATCTAAAGGATTGGAAAGTTGCAGAAAGTCAAAAGTTGCGCCAAAATAGAGTTTGTCTCGAGACTAGTTGGTGCCACCAGCCTAATGGAGGAAGTCATACTTTATGGGTCTTCCCTGTCGATTTGAAAACAGGGTCCGCACAGCTTTAGGGCTTCTTCAGGCACTTTGCAGTCCAGGATGGTGCTGCAGGCCTCTTCACTCATCTTCTGCTTTGGATGTTGTCCTCCAGTGGTCGACTCTCCTTGTAGTCCCAAAGCCCTCGCTTTTTATGCAAGTTTCTATTAATTCACAGCCCTAGGCTGTCAATCATACAGCAGGGTGGCTGTCCTAATGGACACCGGCCAATAGGAACTGTTTCACTCAGGCACACCCAGAGACAAAGGACAGGGCAGTTTCGGGACCCTCCCTCACTTCCTGACTTTCCAGACACACCCGAGCCTGAGCGAGTTTATGGACGAAAGCCTGCCAAAGGTAAAACACCCAAAGGATTCAACCCGATGCAAACAACAGAGTAAAAGCCCAGAAGAAACTAGGGAACTCAGGAGAACGCATAGATGTAAGTGCACCTTTGTGGGAGAAAACAATGAGGGGAGAGTGGGTGTGTGTGGGGTGAATTGTTGGTGAAAGGAGGGAGTGTGTAAAGCCATGTGGTAATAGATTGTGTTTTTTCTTATAAGGTGGCCTTACGTTATTTATTGTGAGGTGAAGGATGAAGAGAGAGTAAACAGGAACTTCTCCAATTGTGGTAGAAAGGCAGCTCTGCAGAAATAAATCAAAGGTGAGGTCCATTATATGGATGATCTGGGAACCCTCCACTCAGCAAAGGTGAGTGTGAGGAGGTAAATACCCTCATCACAAGGCAAAGGGATAGATGAAGTGTCTACAACATTTGTAAATAAGTGTGATTTTGTTGTGTAGGTCCATTATAACTGCAGACCTGGGATGCCTTGGTCTGGCAAAAGAGGGCGTAAGAAGATAAACGCCCTTACCTCAGGGTGTAAATTGAGGAAGGTTCTATAGCATCATGTATATATTTGAGTTTTTATTTATTTGTGTATACGCTGTTAGTGAAGAATTGTGGTGAGAAATAGAAGTTGGTGAATTGTGTGGAGAGTTGTGTGGGGGTATTAGCATGTGATGTGAGGAAGGAAGGGAGGGGCAAAAGGAAGGGTGGACAATAGTGGGAGGAGGACAGCGATTTATACCGCTGGATCAGTGTTTAAGAGGTGGAATATCATTATGAGGTTAAGCTCGGTGTGAGGGGTCAGAAATGATTTATGGATACAAGGTAGTTCTTTTCTTAAGTAAAGGCATTTTTATTAAATAAAAATGGATTGTAAAAATACCTCTCTAGCTCTGTTCAAATGAGGAACAAAGCTACCTAGAAACTGAAACTAAGGATCTGTCTGTGTCAGGATGTCAGTAACTGAAAAGCCATCCTTGTGTCCAAAGCAACATATCCCGACTCTTAGACTTGTAAACAAACAACAAAAGGGTGCAAGGAAATGTCTTTAACTTGATGTTAGAAAAAGTGTTCAAAAGCAAAGGTGTAAGAATTAATTTAGAACAAATGTTCTCCAAAGGACAGACCTTAGGATCCAAAAGATGGTCCCCTTTCCCTGGATTCTTAAACAGGATGGCAAAATGTTTCTTTAGCTAAAAGTTTCTTAGTGTCTTTACTGGACTCACAAAGTTCTTGTTCAACTAAAATGTTTTGTTCGAGAAAAAAGATCTGCAACAGTCTTTTTGTAAAGGTTCTTGTTTCTCAGCAGATTACCTGGTATAATCCCCTGCCAGGAATCTTTGTAAAATGTTCAGCTGCGTGGTGTACTCGACTGTCAGGACTTCTCTTCAGGATTCTTAGATTACCTGCAATACTGTCCTGCCAGGAATCTTTGTACAACCTCAACTGCCTGTTATATTCGCCTGCCAATACTTCTTATATATTTCACAGTTCCTATAATTTCAGCTGCCACTTGCCAGTGATCCTATGCATTTCACAGTACTAGGATTCAACTTCATCTGCCTTTACTATCCACCTGCCAGAGCACTTATGCTGTGTACAGTTCCTTAATAAACCATAGTCACATATACCATGTGATGCTTGGTATATCTATCTGTTGTAATATTTGACTCAATTATACTTTGCCTTGGCTGCATTCTAACAAACTTTGCCTTTGTGTGTTTTCTGAGTAAAAAATTCTTCTTATTGAATGTTGAATCTGTTCTTTGCCTTGACTGCATGCAAAACAAACTTTGCCTTTGTATATTTTCTGCATTAGCACTCTTGTACCATTGAGTCACTCGTTGGTGTGGTTGTCGAAATGCCCGGGTCCCGAGCTGCTTTGGGGGTATCATTGGTCTTTTCCAGCATCTCCAATGTTGTTCATGCCTTTTCGTAATGGCTTTTTCTTCTGTCTTTCAGTTTGGAATGAGCAGACACTTCTCCTTTATCCAGCAAGGCTCTGTGGTCATCTGCCAGCTTTCCCTCAAGGAGCTTCTGCACTTCTCCTGGCTTCTCCACAGCCTTCCTCGCTTGAACACGGCGTTTCTTCCTGTCCCGGTAGCCTTCATTGCTTCTCCAGCTCTCTCGGTGAGCCTACATTTCGGCAGAGCTTTCTCCATTGCTGCCGCCAAACTTTGGAACAACCTTCCACTGTCACTCAAAACTACTCCCAACCATCTGGGTTTCAGAAGAGCTCTGAAAACCATTCTATTCTAGTCCTCGGCTCTTTTCACTGGTTTTTCCTTAAGCAAGCAGTTTCCTCTCCAGCGCCATGATGCCCCTGGGCGACCGTGCGCTTTACAAGTTGAGTTAACATAACATAACATACATTCACACGCCTTTGCTTTGATACCAGCATCTCCCACTGCACTGCTTGCTACACCTCTTCCCTCCAAAATGCTGTTGCCATTTTTAAATGTCCCAGTCATTACAGGTTTGGAAAAACAACTAGTCTGAATGCTGCAGTTTGCACTCCTGTCACTTTGCACAAGCTCTCTTGTCCTCTTACTCGTCTCAGTACTTGAGTGGTTATGGGAGTTGAAGTCCATAACTTTCTTTGGGTTTTTAACTCCTAGGTGGATTTTCCCATACATTTCATAACAAGGCACATCAGGATTAGAGATTATGATTAACTTTGGACACTTAACTCTTAAATGGGGCTTCCCTTGGACTTTACATAAAGGCACATCAAGAACCAAAGGTATTATATGTGAATTTTGGGTGTTTGGGTAAAATGTGGGGACCTGACTAGAATGAGGTAGAGAAAATGTTCTTGATTTCCTCTATGGGGGAATCGTTATCTGACAAAAGGCCATTAAGGTCTTTGGGTCCAGAGGGTCTTTCTCATGGGAACGGGGGGTGGGAGGAACACTGTGACTCCTCAATGAAATCATAACATCTCATAACATCTCCCCAGTAGTTTTCTCCTCCCATCTGATCCTCCCTCATATAACTGACCCCATGGTCAGGAACAGGTAGCGGCTGCCGTCCTCTGGCCACAGGGGAGGAGGTTCCCACCAGGGAATATGTGATGAATCCATTGGATTCATCACATTGAATGCAATTTGAGTTCCCTGACACCCCTTGAATATATGTGTACAGAACCTCTGCTGTACCGGGAAAATACAATGAAGTATCACAATGAGTGGATTGCTGATACAAGAGGGTGAATGTATAAGCCCTGGCCTGAAAAAGGAATGCACAATAGGTTCTGGGTCATATGTATAACTATTTGGCTGCAAAATATAAGGGAAAGAAGTTGAGGAATAGGAAAGGCATTCTCAGACTTTGGAGAATGGTAGAGGATTTTGAAGATGTCCGTAGTATACAACCCGTTCCCTGTGAGCAACCCACAATGCCCCGGTGTACCCACAACACGCACAGCACAGCCAAACTTACAGTGGTTTTATCCCATGCAAGCAGCAGCAGGGTATACTAACCCTGAGTATGTGCCCCATGCAGCCCTGCATCAGCAAGCCTCTGCAACTTATGATAAAACATCCCACAGCCCTTAGTAGCAAGTGCTGCATGCAGCCCATTAGTGATGGAGACAGAAAACAGGACGCAAAGAGATTTAGAAATGGATTTCCAAAGGACAGAAGCAGAGCTTGCGCAAGTAACGCAGGAGAGGGGAGAAGGGCGAAGAGCACCGATAGGTACCGAAGAATGGAGAGCAGGCGAAATTCTATTCAGATTTGACAGCACTGTGATTACAGGTGTGCATGTTGATATGAGATATGATGGTCACAATGATCAAGGATAGAGGTGAGGGTGACAGGAGATATGAAAAGCTTGTTCGCCACAGTATTGGGGGACAAAGCAGAGGACATTTGGAAGAAGGCAGGATATCCAGGGGTACGGATGGGTGATGACAATCATGATGGGGCACACTTTAATGATTGTTGGGCTGGAGTGTGGGCTGCATACCCTGACACACCTGACATACACTCAATAATGGCGCGCTCTATGAAGGAAGATGAAGATCCATAGCAGTACATAATGCAGATTCAGGAGATGTGGAGGGCGGTGACAGGGGAATCATGGACAAAACAATGGCAATATTTTACCACATGTTGAAGTAGGGATTCTGAGGAGGTGCAGAAGGATTTGGATAAGCTAGTAGGTATCAAGCCAAAGGGATGGGCAGAGATTCAGGCAATTATAGTGCATCATTGTCAAATTTTGCAGGAGAAGGACAAAGAAGTAATGGATAATGCACAGAAGGCAGAGGGAAAGTTAGTGCAATAGAAATTGGCAAAATTGAGCATAGAAAGAACCGTGATTACAGGGTCACCCGTACAGCAAGTGGAACAGAGGGCTTCTCCGGTAGAAGCGAGAATGGCACCGGAGTGGACCAAAGGGGAGTACCAAGCGTATCCAGACAACTAAGGGTACCATGGTGGTTACCAGGGAGGTTACCCAGGAGGGTTTCCAAGGGAGGTAGAGGAGGAGAATTTGGTAGAATGGGCGCTAAGATTTGGAGGGTCAGAACCATGTTGGTCATGTGGAAAGATGGGTAATTTTGCACAAGAATGGAGGAGCAGGCAAATTTATGCATATAATCCCAGAGCTTATCCTAGTGGACCAGCAGCTTCAGTTGCATATCAACAGCAGTACGGGACGATGCCCCCAAACGTTTCATATGGCACGATGCCTGCGCAAATGCCCCAGCTGATACAACAGCCCAGTATCAATATCATGCACCCGTACCCCACAGACATAACAGCCAGCCCCACAAGTTTGGGACAAACATACTTTGCCGCATGGTGCAGAGATATCGTGGTGGGTGGTGACCCTTTCGTATTCCCAGGGTCAAAGACATATTCTGATTAGGGCAGCCCACAGAGAGCCCTGATGTTCCCAGTCCTGTCAGTCACGGCTGACCCAGAAGAGGAACCCCTGGTAGGTATGGAGCTAGGCAACAAATCATTCATTTTTCTGGTTGACACAGGTGAAACTAAATCATGCATAAAGGAAGGTTGCTTCCCCTTATCAGGTAGAGTAATGGACACACCAGGATTCTCTGGGACAGTACATTCGGTTCCATCCACAGAAGACTTACCCATCAAGGTAGGTAACAAAGGGGTATCAGTGCCACTATTGTTCTTGAAGGTGATGCCGGTAAACTTGTTGGGAAGGGATTTGCTAAGTAAATTGATCGTGACCATTTTATTTTCAGAAGGAGGAGTAGTGTTTTCAACACCAGGAATTTGTTACGCCAGGATCTTAGCAATAACAAGAGCATTGTTTAGTGATGGAGCTACTAGGGGAGCACCTGTGCACCCAGATGTGTTTATGTATGAACAGCGTTGTTGAGTTGGGTACCAGGCGTTCAAAGCAAGCCATGGAGAGTGCTGTCCGAATTTTTGTTTAGACCAGGAGTGACCCAAGACTATGTCCCAAGTACTATTATCATGTTCGATTTGGAGGGGGTTCTAATTGCAGATTACAAAATAGTGCTTATAGGGACTGATGAAGAGTGACGTGAGTGGTGAACAGTTGTGTGTATTGACCCTGTTCAGCCATTGAGTGGGGTGCGGGATAAACAGTTGTTTGAAGATGCTGACAATGTTGGTGAAATGATACTGGAGATGTGCATTCCCTGTCAAATAATGATTCAGCATAGGAATGTCCCATGTCCTGTACTTATGCTAAGAGCACACCTGCACATTTACAAGATGACCTGCTACAGGTACCAAGCACTTTATGGACAGACAACCATCATGAAGTGGGGTTCTTGAAGAGCATAGGATTGGTGTGTATTAAGTAGAATCAGGGAGCAGTGTTATCTAGAGTGCAGCATTACCCATTGTCAAGAGAAGCAGATGATGTAATACATGAGACAATTGTTGAGCGGTGGCAGTGGAGCATTATAATACTCTCAGAGTCCCTGTATAATACGGCGATACACCCTGTCAAAAAATCAAAGGGTTCAAGTTGGAGGTTCATACAATATTTACACCCATTGAATAGCACAATGGAGTTCCCACTTGTACGAAGTCCCGCCACAATTCTTAGTAACATACCAAATGAGACCACCTATTTTATGGTTATTTATTTGAGAAATGCATTCTTTTCTATCCCATTACACCCTGGTTCGCAATATCTTACTGATTTTATCTACCACGGCCAGCGATTTCAACACACCAGACTCCCACAGAGGTACTGCAAGTCCCTGTGTATTTGTAACAGAGTACTGCACATGATTTGGACAACATACATGTACCAAGCACAGTTATTCAGTATGTAGATGATCTCCTAGTTTGTAGCACCATGGAAGAGATGTACAAGCAGATTCTATTATACTATTGACATTGCTTGCAGAAAATTGATACATAGTAGACGACAAAAAAATGCAATGTTGCCAGAAGAAGGTTGTATATCTGGGACAAATAATATCATTAGTTGGGAAAATGTAACTCTGAAAAGAGCAGTTGCACTGAAGAATACACCACAGCCTACTACAGTTAAATAGATGCAACAATTCTTAGGTTTGTGCAAGTACTGTAGAGCTTGGATTTATGACTATTCTAGTTACAAAAAACTTCTCTTGCAGAGACTTACAGAAGTGCAGAAGAGAAAGAAGTCACTGATATGGACAGGCAAAATGGAGAATTGAAAAAAGCTTTCAGTAATGTTCCATTACTAGCAAACCCTGATTAAAGTAAGGCATTGTATTATTCTCACATTGTAACAGGCAAGTGATGACTGCCATATTGGCCTAACAAACTTCCATTGGAAACTAGCCCTTAGCATATTTAGCAGTAATTTAGATTCAGTAATGCATGGTCAATTTCCATGTGAACAGGCTTTGGCCACCACAGACTTTGCACTGAGAAAAGCTCAACCCTCACTATGGGGTGCTCAGTTACATTATATGTGGAGCACTCCATGTTCGCGATACTGAACAATCAAAATCCACACTAACCACACAGAGGGCCTCTGCGTATGAGGTAATTCTGTCTAGCCCGTCCGTACATATTGTAAGATGGTGTCATGTTTATTTCTCTACCTGTTTTGGAAGTAGAGGAGGTGCATGATTGCATCATTTATGAAGATCTCAAAGATGATCAGGTGCGGACATGGGCAGATACGCTGGAGGAGGGGGGTCCTTTTTGTTGATGGTTCATCGACGATCGATCAGGAGACAGGCCGGAGAAACACGGGGGCTGTGGTAGTGCACCTCACAGTTGGAGAATATGAGATTGTTGTTCAGAAAAGGTTGCCAACACATTATTCTGCTCAGGAAGTGGAACCTATTGCCTTAATTGAAGTATGAGAAGCATCTCAGGGATGCTTGGGGACATTTGCTCTGATTCAGCGTACATCACCACCACCGTACACTCAGGGTTATCCAGATGGTAAAGGAGTGGGTTTTACAGGTTTGATGGCATGCCTGTACAACATCCAGCCTTATTGGAAAGATTGATTTATGCATTGTCCTGCCCCTCTTTGCTAGACACACAGAATATGGACCATAATTCACTCAGTAACGATGCCACAGGCAAGGCCGCCAAAGAAGCGGCACACCACAGGTAACCAGATGTTACATATATCCTGAGGTGGCAAATCAGAAGTTACAGTTAATGAGTCCATACACTGCAGTACCAATTACACAAACAATTAAGTTAAAGGGACAGACACCACAGGAGGAGAATGATTTATGGGTGAAGAGGGGTTGCTCACATTCCCTGACGGACTTGATATGGAGACAAAACATTACAGGTAAGATAGTAATGCCAGGGGAGTTGCTAATGGTTGCTTTTGAGCAGTTGCACTGCCCAGAGCATGTTTCGAAATAGCACATTGCTGCAGATATTTCAGAGGACTGGTTTGTCCCCAATTTGCAAGAATTTCTTAATATGAGTATGGCAAACTGCACAATGTGCCACCTTAACAACAATGGTCAAACGCTCAGGGTGTTGAGGGAGCTTAACATCGACTATGCAGTTATGTCTAACAGGTGTATTAATTACCATTACCTTATAGTTGTGGTATGTCCATTTCTCCTGTTGGGTTAAGGTTGCCCCTTTTGCACACCCAGATGCAAAATCTGCTGCAACATTTCTAGTACGCTTTTCCAGTAAGCAAGGTATTTCCTTGTTGAGGAGTGTGTATTAGGAATTCGGCAGAAGATGTGCTCCAAATACCACCCTCAGGCCAACGGAATTGTAGAAAAAGTGAACAGACTTTTAAAAAGCAATATGTCTAAGTGATGTGTAACGTTAAGGAGGAACAGGGTGTAATGTCTCCCTCAGGTTTTGTTTGGCCTGAGAACACAGCCAGCAAAGACCACCACTTGTCCCCACATGAGAGAGTGGCGGGGAGAGGGTTTCACATACCTCTTACTCCTACACACACAGCATCACATGCTCTCAGGGCAGAAGGAGTTTTGTGGAGGAATTTCATGGGTACTTACTTGTGTGTATTAACCAAATGCATTAATGTGCTCTCTCGACAGATTGCTCCAAAAAGTTAAGATGCAGCAGTAGTATCGGCAAATGATGCCACTACAGTTATTTACAGGAGACAGAATAGTTGTTTGTAACTTTATCTACTGCTGGAACCAGCACAGGCTCCAGGGACCCATCACCGTAGTGTTTGCAACGTCTTTTACAGGTAAGGTGAAGGAGTTGTGGTATTGGGTGCACCTACCCAGCGTTCGAAAGGCACTCAACACCAATGTTCACTCTAAGTTGTGCGCATTTGCGCTTGCCCAGCTTCCTTCTGGGTGCCGCTCATAAGAGTTTTAGAAGAACACACAGACAATTCCCACCTTCTCAAGAAGCCACAGCAGTTACCTGCCATTTGCTTTCTCTGTTAATAAAGCTAAATTATACTAAGTAGTCTTGATATTCTGGCCTAGACTATTTACAGTACCCTATTATGCCGGGTGACCTTCAAAATCTAAACAAAAAAAACTAAACAAATATACCCTTTATAGGTTAAAACAAATATGAACAATTGGCACTGTGAACAGAAGATCTAACTACAAAGCGGGTGGAAAGGCACCCGCTCGCAGAACTCGTAGTATGCCGGTCCGGTAACAACAGTGCCGGTAGCTTACCGGCACCTTTGTTACCAGACCGGCATACTCATAATGAGGCCCATTTTCTTAGACTGCCCATAATTGCGTGGCGAGGCTTTCAATATGTTTTATTTGCAAAGTATTGTTGATATGCAAATATCCCAGTGAGCATTTTACTGCTAGAATCCCTCACCTTTTACAGAGCCTTATCAACCAGTATTGGAGACAGGCACAAAAGCCATGGAGGGGTACAGAGGGGAAGGGCAGGTTTGAAAACTAATCAGCAACTTTTCAAAAAACCAAGTCAGATGTTTCAGCAGTACAGTGAAGAAAATGTGATGATTCTTTGCTAAAGGATAGGAAACTCTTGTAACAGTCAGGAAAATGCACCTTCTGTTCCTTTCTATGCTCAGTTGCTGAAGGGCTTTCAATATAATCGTGTGTTCTGTGTTTATTCCCTCTAGCATTTCCATGCATCTTGTTGAACTGATAAAAGTAATTTATTTTATTTTACAATATGTTTATTGGCATTTCAATAATCACATTACATCAGGATCCAAATAATGGAAACTATAAACATACAACTTAGGCTTGGTTGTATGGTACATTTTACAAACAATCACTGTAACATGGGGGATCTCAAGAGGTACAGCTGTGTGACAGAACCAAACTCTGGGCCATATTTGGTGGATAAGACTCAGGCACGCAGCTTTATGTGTATCTAAGCACTGAATACCAAGCAATGATGACAACATGTTCATGGTGGCTTATCATCAGAGGGATGAAACATTGTCAAGGTAAGCTATTTCCGACCTCCAAAGCATCGGTTGAATTGTTATCATGTAACCGCAATGCTCTAAACCACGCTTTCGGCTCAGCTTCACACCATGTTTGGAAGTCACTACGCCACAGTATGTATTGCGGTCCTTTTTTAAGTTTCCACGCCTGTAACAACATGTTTGTATTTGCTAGGCCTGGGATACACACCCAACATGCATTCAAGCGGGCTCCAGTGGTACCTCGATCCCACAGCCCATGTGCCTTTGTACATTCATATAACATGGGTATAAAGTTAGCGCCTTCCAGGTCACATAAGGGGAAAGCTGATGTAGCATTCAGATTAAATTTAGCCACCCTACTGGGGGTCATGTAGGTGTGATGGAGTACATTTACTTGGAGCAGACGGAATCTGGTGGTTCGGGAAACATGTTTAGTAAAAATCAGTGCTGGATCCCACTGTGCCTCAGTAATGACAGAGTCAACGTAGGCCTGGCAGCGTATTTTCAATGTGACATTCCTAGTGCTAGTCCCCTTCAGCAAACACTCATAGAGTCTCCAGCCACCTTCCAGATTATATAGAAGGGCCAGAAATGAGTCTTCCTCCGGCTCGGCAGGCCAGGTCTCCCATTAACGCCTGGCTACCCTCATCACCCGGATATACCTCAAAAACTGGCCCTTTTGGAGGCCTTCCTGTAGGAGTAAACTTTCCAGATACCTAAACATACCACTTACATACATATCCCCCCAGGCAGATATACTCAGGGCCCCCCAGCACCTTACATCCTTCAGCTCACTCACACCCATGCATTCACCCACAATGTTCGGGGCATTAGGTGAGTAGGGGTGACACACTCCAAGTAACTTCAGTTCCCTGGCCCATATCTGGTTGCCCAGCTTCACAAGCAGAGGTTGGGGGGTGGTATAGCCCTCTGGGAGCCAAAGGACCTCCTTGAGCCAGGCAGGTCTCAACAGTGGCAAGAGCAGTTCAGATTCAGGTGTAGGATTATCAGACAGCCATTTTGCAACAATACTCAAATGAACTGCCAAGTAATACAGTTCAAATTTCGGCAACTGCACCCACCATCCTTGTTGGACAAGCAAAACACCTTCTTTGCCATTTTATGTCACCTCGCGCCCCATAGGAAATCTCTCTGCAGGACGTCCAGGGAACGAAACAAAGCATCCTCAATGTAATAATGAACATTAGTGAAGAAGTACAGTAACCTGGGGAGAATGATCATCTTAACTATAACAACCGTGCCCATAAGACAAAGCAGTATTTTGGACCAAAAAGCCATGGAGTTCCTAATACCATCCACTGCTGCTCTGAGTGTGTTACACATGTGCGTTTCCCGAGGTGTATGTGTGATGTGGATACCCAAGTATCGAAAGGAATACTGCTCCCATGGCAAGCACAGGTCGGGAAGAGTCCATTTATCTAGCCCATGCAGCCCCGCTAAAGGAAATAGACAGGACTTAACGTTTATTAAAGAGGATCCCAGACAACCAAGCAAACTCATCTAAGACGTCCAAAACAATAGGCAGGTTATGTTGGGGTTCACAAAAGTAAAGAAGTATGTTGTCGGCATACAGTGATATAAGATGCGTAATGTCACCTATCTTAATACCAACCTCCTCATACTCCTATCGCAAATACGCAGCTACAGGTTCCAGAGCAAGTATGTACAGCATTGGGGAATGATGGCATCCTTTGCGAGTACACCTTTGTATGTCCCACAAGGCCGATACCTGTTTACCCAATTTCACTCTAGCCATTGGGGAGGAATATAGTAATGTCACCCAGTGGATAAAACCATCCACAAACCCAAAACCTTTCAATGCTGCCATCATCCACTCCCAGTAAACTGAGTCAAAAGCTTTGACAGCGTCTAGGGATGCGACTACACAGCATTAGTCCCGGAAATTGGTTTTATTGATGACATGCTGCAAACAGCAAAGATTCAGGAAGGTATTACGACCTGCCACAAACCCACTTTAATCTGCATGCATTAGGGAAGTAATATTCCTACGCAACCGGGAAGCCAGTATCGTTGTGAGTAATTTCACATCACAGTTCAGCATAGCCAAGGGGCGATAAGAGCTGTACCTCTCTGCCGGCTTCCCTTGCTTAAGAATAGGTAATACCAATGTTTCCCTCATGCTAGGTGGGAGCATGCCACTCTCGTATGCTTCCTTCAAAACATTCAATAGGATTGGGGCCAGAGCAGAGCCGTATTCTTTATAAAATTCCGCTGGGAAAACGTCACTTCTCAGCGTTTTACTAGTGGAAAGGGAGGCAATTGCTTCACTAATTTCTGCCACTGTAAGAGGTTGATCCAGAGAGGCACTCTGATTCACAATTAGATTTGGGAGTTAGATCAGGGAGAGAGCTTCAGATAGCCTATCCAGGGGCACCTGAGCATCATCTTTATACAATTCTGCGTAAAACGTTGTGAGAGCATCATTAAGTACAGCCTGGGACCGCCATAGCTCGCAGCAGTCATCCCGTAATAGTGTAATCAGAGGCCTAGGCTGCTCACTCTTGCACAGCCAAGCCGGAGTCTTCCCAGATGTATCTCGCTCCATGTGGGCCCATGCTACCCTAGTAGCATAGCCAAATTTAGACTGTCTCTCCCATGCCTGTAGGCATAGAGTTCGTATAAGTGCAAGTTCCCTCTCAGCGGAGCATCGTCCAGGGTGGGTGGCCGGCCTCTTATGCCTTTATGCTATTCCCCATGGCCTCCAGTTCCCCCACTCAGTTGCCTACAAATTCCCCCTGCACTAGCTATAATTTCTCCCCTTACAGCCACGTTCATGGCTTCCCAGACAGTACCCCAACTGTTTACACTACCAATAATTTCTTCTAAAAGATTAACTATGGTACCCCGTAGGTTGTCCCTGAAAAGATCCTCTCCCAAAGCCTCCGTGGGCATACGCCATATTGGGATGGTGGGTCTGGGACCGTTAAGTTCCCACAGTGTCACCAGGGGAGAATGGTCCGAGATTGTGCGGCCCATATATTCTGCACTAGCAAATTCAGCCAATTGCTCGGCACCGACAAATAAATAATCAAACCTGGTATGCAGTTTGTGGGAGGATGAATAAAAGGAATAGCCCCTAGCATCTGGATGCAGTTCCATCCACACGTCTACCAGGTTCAATTCAGACAGCACCTCATTCAGGGCATTAGTGGCAGGTGAAGGGCCAGAACAGGTAAAAGAGGTTCTATCAACCCGGGGTCCCTCACACAATTAAAATCTCCACCCCATATAAGGAAAACATCATGTCTGGACGCAACCACAAAGTACACGTACATGGTCCGGTATTTTCTGATACGAAAAGTAGGGGTTAGCAATACATATTTATCTGTGCTTCAGGTGACCCAGCAGAATCAAATATCTCACTTCCTTGTCCCTTATCACCTCTAATAATTGAAACAGTAATTGCCCATATATCCATATAAAGACACCTCGAGCAAACTTGGAGTACGGGGCACCATACCCTGAAATCCCCCCCCCCCAGTGATTTATAATTGCATCCTGATCTTCTGCCAGTAAATGGGTCTCCTGGAGTAAGAATATAGTGATCTTTCTACGGGTCAAATAGGACTTTACTCTATTTCTGTGCATGTATGACCCTAACACTCTCACATTCCAAGTTAATACCTGAATTTGCAACATGATTAGGTTACCTCCACACCCACCACCTTAGTTCGCACGCAGCCCACACCACACTGGACTGCTGCAGCCCAGAGGGGACCCCGCCCCATCGTAGATGCCAGTCTTCCACCAACATAGCCAGTGAAAACAGTGCAGGCGTAATTAATACATAGCCACATCCCAAGTACAAATATCTCATTTTGACCATAGTACATCGTAAGCCTCTCAACGATAACCAAAATACAACCAAACAACAATGCCCCACACTTGGGGACTATCCAAAGTCCAACAGAGCAATTCTGTTCAGACGAACCCGCACCTCTGAAAGCCACCCGAGCCATCGGGTACCGGACAAAACACAAGCAACAGGTTGGTGTTAGGTAACAACCTAGTTGAAGTGGGCTGAGTCCACCCAGTGGGCAACAGAGCGTCATTCCTACTGAATGAAAGGATGCAATACGAAGCACTAGGTGTAGACTAACGTCATATAGGAAGTCTCAAAACTAACACACAGCAAGGCTCAGACTGTTGATTGATTTCGACATGCTAGCCTGAGTAGTATACATTTCAAACAATATATCAAGGCACTTCCATGGTGATAAAAGGTTTGGTGGACTTCAAAGCAGTGGTAAAGCCATAGGTTTACAGCTTCACAACATTCTTAAGAGGGAGCACCCCTGTTCTCCAAGACAGGACTGCCACCATTTCAAGTTAAATTGTTGTGTTCAATCAACATAGTAGTCGCTTCCAGACTATCAAAGAAGTGGGATCTGCCACTGAACAAAACTTTCAACCTAACTGGGGAAATGAGTATGTACCAGAGTCTTGATTTATTGGGCACAAATGTGCTCCTTGCCCTTTGGACGGCAGGCGTGTAATTGGGATAGATGGCTATCTTTGAGCTGCCCCGCTGTATTTCACCACCATCTCTAGAGAACTGCAGGGTCACCTCCCTATCCCTAAAATTAAGGATTCTAGCTATGATTGATCTGGGGTATGACCCTGGAGGGGGTTTCTTTTGAAGTGAACGATGTGCCCTTTCTACCACAAACCCCTGCAACAGTTTCCCTGGGCCAATTTCCTGGAGTAGCATGTTCTCAATATAGGCAGGCTGGTCCAATTCCTCTATACCCCCCAGGAGCCCAAGTACCCATACATTGTCTCTGCAAGACCTACCCACAGTCTCCTCAGCCTGCAGTTCCAGGGTTGCATTCACACCTCCAAGGTCTTCATCCGAGTCACAAGCTCCCCCGTCTCGTTCAATAAGGATTCTGCAGTGGTAACTCTCTCCGCCAGCGACCGCACATCCTGCCTAAGTAGTTGAACATCTAGCTTGACTTCATTAATTTTATTCTCCAATGAGGACCGAAGAGCAGCTATGGCTTCAAGAATGTATTTTCCTGCGAGTCCATCTTTGGTGGCAAAGAGTCGGACTTCTCCGCAGCACCAGTCAAAACAGGATCCTGATGTTTGGCATGGGTCGCAAAGGAATCCATTATCAAGCATTTGTTCTTGTTTTAGTGGGTGACATGACCAACACATGTGCTAGCAGGGAAATTCAGACATATGGTAGTGTTGTAGAGCTAAATCGTAACAGCACTAGTAGTAAATAGCCAAGAATCCCACTTTCGCAGTACAGTCACACTTGGAGAGGGCAGCAACTGGTTATGGCAGCAGTGACTCCAAGGGCGGAAGCATGTGGGCGATTCCACACAAAAACCAAGCATATAGTAGGAAACAGGGTCAGAACCAGAGGAATTTCAGACGCTGGGGGCACAGGCAACCATCAGGCCACATCCACCTGTCACAATATATACCATGGTCTAATCTCATGCCAGAGTTTCCTTACTGGCAATCCCAGTGCCCTGCAGCAAGTCAGCCTGCCGCAACTGCAGTCCTTAAGAGGGCAAGGGGTTTGCAGTGACCTCAATCCAAGGTGGCGCAGAGCACACTGCACTCAATGAAAGAAAGAAGTTGAGCGCAAGTCGGTCAGGGTCCCCGGAGTGTCGCATGCACTGCCCGTCTCCCTTTCCAGCTGCCTCAATGCATGTAATTCGCACACCAGCTCTTGGTCGCAATTCCCTGCGATATTTAAGTGAACCAGGATTCTCTGGCACAGTTTATAAGTGCATCATAGTCCACATGAGGGTCCGGGTGATCCAGGTCCAAGTACCTGTCTCATTAGTGTCCGATTCGGGCAGTGCAATTGTCCGAAGCCTAGACCGTTGCCATTTTAGGATCAAATGTCTCAAATAGCATACGTCGTTCGCCGGGCCTCAGCAGCTGTGATTTTCACCGGGATTGTGAAACCGGAATTGTGCTAGCGTCTTCAATCTGGAGATGTCAGTAGGATTGCCGCGTACAAGGATCATATGGCAGGATCTCAGCCAGAGCTTCGAGCCGCTGCGTCCTCACTACATGAGCTCAGGCCACGCCCACCTTGAACTGATAACAGTAAATTACAGAACAGGGGTCCCTAGTTACAGATGAAGGCACTCCTTCTGTTATACCTATGCCCATTGCTGCTATGAACATTTATGTGATTTTCTTCAATGGGGCTCCATAAGAAACCTCAGTGAAGATCATCGTGAGTTTTGACTAGGCTGCTCTGAGGAAGGGTGGCCAAAACTATTGGATGTATCATGTGCCCTGTAATTTCACTTCTTATGTCAGTCAGGGTTACAGGCAGGGCTGTGACATTTTTTTTTCCCTACTCGGAATGAAATGATTTTTCAATGAGTAAAAAAGTATTTAGCTTTGCCAATAGCAATACTTTATGCTCATTCAAATGTTATTTCCATTTAAAGTTCCTCTTGAGATGGAGCTGCAATATAATTAGAGTTCTCTTTCCCTTTACGTCTCCTCTACTGGTCACTGATTCAAAAATATCAATGAAGCTTTGAGCGCAGAAGTGGGGCTCAACTCCAATATGTCCATTATTTTCCGTTTTTGCTTTCAGGGAGTACAAATGGGTGGCATGTATGCCTCTTTGCTCTAAGGCTGTTTTTGAGTAAGGGTTGTCACAGCTCTGTGGTAACAGGACAGTGTAATGCGCAGGGTAAGCAGAGGCACAGAAATGATGTCCATTACATTCTATGGTGAAGTTATTTAGATGCAATTATAATCCCTACACAAATTATGAGAGGCATGTTCCCTGGCCCTTGAATTACTTAATTAAAGTGGAACATGAACTCCTATTGTCATGTTTTCTAACACATTCCTTTTATTTAGTTTCCATTATTCCATCTGCAAATAATGTATCATAATTCTGATGTTTTTCCCAGCCACATTAAATATGATAAGTGGTATTTGTTTTTTCTAATAAACATGATTTTTAAATTTTTATAATGGCATAAAACTCTTTCTGCATCGTCTCTGAGCAGTGTCGACAAATGAATAGCCATAATTAAACTCAATCAGGTGGAGTAACGTAAAAGAACCATATTCCTTTAAAATTATTTTCATTTGCTACTGAATCAATGTACCTTTTGTCTTTGTTACTTCGAGTGCAACTAAGTTATTTTGGTTCGTAATAATAAGGTTTATCAAACAATTTACTTCCTCTATCTTAGTATCATCAATTGTCCAGACAAACTTGTGCTTTTTCCATGCTTTCCTAAATGTGATTGTTAGATTTGTTTTAATTGATTTGCAGACAATTTCCCTAGGCTATTCTCCAAAGTGCTTCTTTGAAGGCCTATGGGCGTCTTGTCCAGAGGATTACCTCATCCGCATAGGATAGCCACCCAACCTGGAAAGGGCGCGCTTTTGGGAGGAATAGATCAGGTGTAAATACTGCCTCCTTCATGTCTGACATGTAAACATTAAAGAGGCTGGGACGAGTATACACCCTTGTCTCAATCCAACATTAGTCTTAATTGGGTTTGACAGGAGCCTGATGAGTCCGATCTTATCTGCAAGGTGTTGTCCGTGTGGATTATTAGCAACATATCCTAGCGTAAGCCAGTTTGTATGTTCCACTTGTGCAGTTTTCTCCACAGTTTATTCACAATTACCTTATTGAAGGCCCTGGTCATGTCCAGCGCTGCCGACAATTACCTTATTGAAGGCCCTGGTCATGTCCAGCGCTGCCGTGTATAAGGGGACCGACTCATTAGTTGGACCCTTATGCTGGAGACAGCCATAAGCGAAGCGGTTCAAAATGGTCCTCATCTCCTTCCTGAACCCTGTTTGAGACATTGCCAGGCGTCCAGTCTGGCAGGTCTTATTAAACAAAAGAGGCCAAGATTTTCCTTGATTTGTCTATTAATTGGGCAATAATTTGTTGGCAACAACGATTGCCCATTTTATAGATTGTCACTACTATATCTTTACAACAGGTTTGTGGTTTTTCTCTTGTGTGTATTACCTGGGTAAAGAGCGACAAAAGCATCTTTGACAGTAAAATAGGGTCCAATTTATAAAGTGTTCAGTAAACCTTCTGGACCACAAGCAGCATTGTTTTTTAACTTGATGATTGCATTTTGGAGATCCTCCAGATCATAATTGTGGGCCCATTGGCACATATTATAGTTGTCATTATAATAATTTGCTTCTGGGGCTGCGTAGCATACTGATTGGAAATGCCTCACTCAGGTGATTTCAGGTATGGAGTTAGCTTAGATAGTGGATAGTGTGTTTAATTTTATTGTTTATACTGAGCATATAATGTGTTTTTGGTGCATACACATATTTCTCTCTGTACAGGAGTACTTTTGATTGGTACTGTGTCAGATCCTGAAGTCCTGGACTGGCAGATGAGTTCTCTTTATAATCTCATACTAAATATGTGTTTTTTGGGCCTGTGTCTTTAGAAAAAGTCTGGTAAAATGTACCTTTTACACTGATTTGTAAAGAATTGCAGTAGTTGGAAAAGGAGAATCTCCCTTCCAAACTCTCATTAGAGATGATAGCTCACTAACTACGCATGGTCACAAAGTGGCTTTCCCGTTAGTCATTTGTGCACATCGAAAATAATGTGCGCACAAAAGCCAACCATTTCCACAATTGGAGAAAAATAACTAGAGGAAACATACCCCAACACCACTCCACATTCTCATGAAGCGGACCTAAGTATTGATCCAGAATAAGCTGTATATTACAGTACTTTCCCATTGCCCTATTCAAGTTTGAACTGACCCAGTTATTCACCCACTATAAGTTGTATCATGCATAACGTTCCCTTTTGATTCATTATTGTGCACCATGTTCCCTTTCTGACCCAGTAGTTCATTGGCATTCAAGTGCATCAGCTACCACGGTCCCCTTTTTGATATTTGAAGCCAGACGTGGTGTAATATATGTTTTTTTTTTATTGCAGGTTGTATGCTGTTTTTTATGTGATTATTTTATATGGTGGGGGCATATAAAGGGGAAGGGGCAGAAGCATTATGGAACTATGAAATGTCTTTGAAAACCAAACACACTTGGGCATAACACGAATTAGGAGGGAAACTGAGGAGGAGATAGAGGACAATCAGTATAAGGGTGTCATATTTGACACCGTGGCCAATGTGCACCAGCCTGAATCGGACAAAATGCGATATAATCAGATGCGCGATGTGGGAAGGGAGAGGTCAGATGCGAGCTGCTATGTATGCACTTTGATACCTCATGCAATGGGTGCCCCCAAGTTGTTTATACCCCAAGAAATACAGCCTCTTATAGCCCAGTGCCTTATACATTTAACCCTGTGCAGAGTACAGAGTTTTTTCCAAGGGCATACTGTCCAAGCGACAATCATGGACAGGGACGGTGAAGAATGTGGCAAGAAGAAAGAACAGGCAAGGAGCGACCATTGGTGAAGATGGAAGGAGAGTTATTTTCTAACAATAGATGGGAGGTAGGAGTAGTGAGCTGTGCAGCGGGGGGCTTTATGGGGTTTCCTGAAGATGTGGTGGCATGCGTGAATGAAAACAGAGGCATAATATGAGTTAACTGCGTGCCGAAACTGCCATGGATTGAACTAAACGAAACAGCAGCCAAAGTAAAAAAGGCCAGCCGAGTACTCTTTTTAGGTATTCGAGAGTGTGGTACAAAGATAAGGGAACAAGTGAAAACATCTATGGCAGAAAACATATGTGAGAGATTCCTTTAGAGCCACATGAATAATGCCTCACTCTTTCAGTCTTCATATTATTTAGGTTCCTAATGCAGCCGATCAATATTGAATTCCCGCGATCAAAACCAGAGGGGACCCACCACTAAAATTGTTGGATTTTCTCCCTTCGGTATTTGATCTCACTTCTGTGACACAATGGCACACCTTGTCCTCCTGTCCAGAAGTGGAAGTCCAGACGTCTTCAGAGGACAGGCTGCAGAATCCCTTCCAGTCTTTTTCTGCTGCTGCAAATTCCTGTTGCTTAACACTTATAAATGTCTCTACCTTAATATCTAAACATGGGAACATTGAGGAAACGCCATGTAAAATCTTACAATAATCAAGGTAGTCACAAGACAAATTATCAGCTGGTCTCGTTGGACAAATTATTCTGTCAAATCATCAAAATCTCACCATTTTGTTTTGATGGACCTGCTGCATGAAAGTACTTAACACATGAGGGCAATGTGCTACAGTTACAAACATTTAGGTAGAGATTATTATTATTCTTTTTTAAAATGTTTATTGGTTATACTTAAAAGGCAATTATGCAAATTAACCATTTACATTTAAAACAAAACATCAAATCCACATCAATCTTCAAAACAACAGAAAAATAATCTTAATGCAGAATAGCAAATTAGATTTTGACAACCTCTACCAGTACCATAGTCCATGTACTAATCACTGCCTATAACACAAACCTGGACATTTAGATCAATTAGTGATTGCAGGTTGCTCCACCAAGATTGCTATGAATACAAGGGCAGTTGGATTTTCACCAACTAGATCACTTGCTCATGCTTTCGCTTCATTGAGTAACAATGTTCTCTCAAGGAATTTGAGAACCGCTAAGCATAAGCTTGCACGCTCTCCCATCAGGACCCACTGCAACCACTCTGAGCCTAAATGTGTGACATGAATGATACAGTAAGCTTGTAAATGCTTAGAGCGCGAATGGTTGAGCGCTCTACAAGCTGCTACCAGGTGGTAAAGGGATTCCGTTTGATCTTGAGAGCCACAAAATCGTCAATATCTTGTTCAGGCTTTATTTGGTTGCTTGCCAGTTTTACTTCTCCAGTGGCAAGTAGATTAAGTCGGACTTTCATCAGTAAATCTGTATAGTGATAGGAGGGAAACTTCAGTAGATAGATGGGTGGTTTATTTAAACCTTTTTGTTCCCATTCTAAACAAGGTCTTATCACATTCAGATTTCTTCTTCGGATGGTTTCTATCCAATCATTTGCTTGAAATTTTATTTGCCACTTTGTTGGATTGGAGATTAACTCCTCATTGTCCACCATAGTTCCATCTAAAATTTCTTCTATGTTTTTCACCCAAAGTTTAAGTGATTTAGTGGAACATTTATAATTTGGGATGAATAATTCCAAAGCAGTGCCTTTTTCAGCCAACCTATATCTTCTATACAGTAAGATTGATTTCCATACAGCGATTGACTCGAGAGATTGCAGTCAAACGGTTGATATTGCTAATGAATTGGGTAACTTGAGCACTTTGAGCCAAAATAGACCTTCTAATAAAGCCCATATTCTCCAGGATAGGCTGAGCATGCCTGCTGAGCCATATGTCAAGATTGGCACCGCCTTTTGGCAATAAAAGACTAGCAAGCGGGGGAAAATGTACAGTAGCTGTGCAAAATATTCATGCCTTGGACTGCTAGGCGCATGGTTTTTGTTCGCAGTGAGAGGAAGTGATTGTGACACCCAAGTACACTAGGGACTGTACCACTTCTCTTTTTTCCCCACTAATCCACCATGCTTGATGTTTTGCTGTTTTATTTAATGCAGACTTCATGTTCAGGATTTTTGATTTCAGGACGATTTTCATGTCATTTTGCTTTAAGTAATCCGTAAAGCATATAATTCATCTCGGTAGGCCTACTTGTGTGTAGTCCAAGAATATGATATTGTCTGCTTAAACGATCCAGGGAATTTGCACACCATTCATCTTGGGAGGAAAGGCTCTCACTTCACTCTGAGAAACACTCAAATCATATATGTTTAAATTAAACAAAAAGGGAGGCCAAGGCACAACCCTGCTTTAGGCCTCGATGGGTGAAGAGTTTCTCAGACAAGACCCCTGTAAAGTTAAGCCTTATTCGGATAGATATTGCTGAATACAAAGCTACAATAGCATATACCAGATCTGGGGGACAGTGACATTTTCTCAGTTTCTCGCACAATTTAGACCTGTTGACGCAATTGAATGCTTGTTCGATGTTAATCAAAGCCATGTGCATGCAAGTGTGAGATCCTAACACCTCTTGTTTGAGTATTCCAAGGATGAAGAGATTCAGGCCAATGCCCACGCTTTTGACAAATCCCGTTTCAGTCTTCCGGGCCCATCTTGTGAGATCATGTCGGAGAATGGGGGCAAAATGGTTTCCAATAGAATCAAGAAGAGCGATCGGCCGATAGTTCTTGGGATCGGCTTGATCACCCCTCTTGTAAATGGGAACAATAATTGCCTCTCATTTGTTTCATGGTTAGTATTTGCTTGAAAATCAAGAAGACCAACTGACTCCAGTCCTCAGGGTGTTGTTTGAGTAGCTGGTTCGAGATGCCATTGGGACCGGAGGCTCTTGATCCACTGAGCTCTCGTATTTTTGTTTCCAGGTCTTCCCTATCCACCTGGATGTCCCATGGCAAAGAGCTACACCTGGCGTCAAGTATCAGAGAATCACCACGATCCGTAAACAAGTTGGAAAAATGGACGTGCCCGCTGGACTCACTCACCTGACTCAACATCAGATCTAATTTAAAATGACCTCCATTGTTTAACAATTCCCAAAGATCTCTAGTATGTTTGCAACAAACCACTCTCAGCATGTGTTCTGCATCAGATTGCAAGCATTGGCTTTTGGTTGCAATCAGTCAATTCTTATATTTTTACCTCCGTAAGTGACATAGCTCATGAGTGTGAGCAGATTTTTCGGATTTGATTTTCCTTATGTCGTCATGAAGCAGAAGTTTCACCCTCCTAACAATAGGATCATATGCATGCTTTGGATGGAGCTTGTTGTTGTTGGAATGTTTACTTTTGTGGCAAAACTGTTTTAGTATCCAATCGTACTCAACACAGAAATGATCCATATCAACTGATTTTTCATATGTCGCACGGATTGAGATCAAATCTTCTTTACATACCCTTACTCGATTTCTGGCCCAGGTTACTTCACTTGGGTTCATTATTTGTCTCAGTTTGGACTTACCCTATTTAATAATTAGAAGAGCTACCAGATCGTGATCGGTCTCCAGTTGAGGGACAATTTTCAAATGATCTACTGTCTCTAATGGGGCCAGAGATGAAGTATTAATCAAGACCAAACCTTCTGAGCTCACAACCCCAAGTTCAAGCCCCTGCTGTGTCCCACTGGACTGTCCATTCAGTATGTGAAGGTCTCTCGCACTCGTTTCAAGGAACCATTCCCTGGCCCTATCTTTTAGTTCTGCTCCGGTCTAGGTATACCATTTTTATTCGACAGATGTATGTTTAAGTCCCCACATAGCATCAGCATAACATTTTCATGTTCTACTAGTGTTTTATCAATTACATACATCACAGATTGCACAAATTTGACTTCTTTCGAGGAATTGACTCTCCAGTATAATTCAAGTTTAAGATGTTTTCAACTTGTTCCTTTCCAGTTTTTGATAATATTAAGGCTTGAACATAGGGGGTTGGGAGTCTGATGATGAGTTACTTCATACCCAACATCTACCTTTAGAAGTGTTAATAAACCTGATGAGGGCCAACCCATTGGCCCTTTGATGGCTGGATTCAGGAAACACTCGTAACCATCGCAAGAATGAATCTCCCTAAGCCAAATCTCTTGGAGACAGATAACATCATACTCTCTAAGAGATATCAATCCGTTGATAAATAAGGCACTAAAACCTCTTGTGTTCCAAGAGCAGCAGTGGATTAGGGGGCTCTCTTCCTTTGTGGTAATTGAATGGTTACCAGCACTAATTATAATTATGCATTCTAATGTCCTATTAATACAACTATGCGATGACCCATGTCAGGGTATCAAATCTGGGTGTTATCTTCACCGGAATGCTCTCAAAGTGCACAAATCCTTCCTGCCACCTACCCATTTCTTCACTGGAAACTGTACTTTGTTACTCACCGGCTGGCGAGTGACTCGGGCAAGCGACCAGGAAGGTTGTACTGGATGTTGCTTGAAGAGCTCGAGATGGAGCCTCCGCCTGAGCCTCCTCTCTGTTGAGGGAATAAGCTCTTTCTGATGATATGACTCTCAGCTGCACTAAATTACAGACTGAGAGACCGATCACCCAAAAGAGCGGGGAGAACCCACCGCCACGGACCCAGCTAAAAGAAAAAGACAATTGGTAAATATTTGGGAAGAGCAAAGATCACCACAAGAAAAAAACCTCTCAAAAACAGAAAGTACCTGGGTCACCCACTCCCCTTGTAATCGAAAAGGAACAGAAATGGAATTTTCCCTGTAAGTACAGAAAGAGATTAACTTCTATTTTGAGGATTTAGATAGGAATTAATAAAGAACGTTAAGGAAGTCTTACCAGAACAGGAATTGAAATAATCTAAACAATCCAGGTTAGAACAACGGAGGTACAAAACAATAAACAGGAAGGTTAGTAGGGATGCAATACCCGGGCGGCACGAGGGGCGCACTAGATACGGGTGGGTGCACACTTCTCAGCAAGGCGTCCCTGTGTGCACTTTTAGAAATGAGTCTTTGTGTATAATCAGCAAAGCGTCCATGCGTACACTTGAGGGAGCAAATCCAAAAAAACAGGATGGATTCGGAATCCACAAAAGAACACTGGAATTGAAGAAGGAAACAGTACCCAGTACTTGGAGTCAACTGGGAAGGTGAGGAAAAGCAGTTGAAGGCGGTGGTAGGTAATTCAAGACAGAAGGAAGGCAATCCAGTAAACAGGCAGCGAGATCTGGTACACAGGTGGGCTAAGGACGGTACAGAATCAGGAAGTAAGCAATCCGTAGGACAGGCAAAAGTCCGGTACACAGGTAGAAAGAAGACAGTATAGAATCAGGAAGCAAGAAAACCGTAGAACAGGAAAAGGTCCGGTACACAGGAAGTCAGAAGAATTGAGAAGTCTCAAGGCAGTCCGTAATTGGAAAAACAGGAAAATTGGTACACGGGAAGGCAATGATTGGAAAGGCACAGAAGACGAAACTTCGGATGCCGGTTGCAACTTTAATCAGACGCAGCGTCCTTACCGCTGCAGTGCCTAATATACCCAGGAGGCGGAGCGCCGTAAGTCCGTCAGAGCTCACGTTCCGAATAGTCAGAACTACACGCAAAAGGTAGGTTTCCTGGGAGTTGTTGGCAAAGGCTGGGTTGTCGATACCTTTGATGTTGTTGAGCCCAATCTCCAGAGTAACCGCCACCAAGAGAAGTAAGGGGCTGAGAAACGTCGGATACTGTGGCGAAGCGTCACGACTTTGGTAGGTACCTTGAAAGTGGTCTGTTTCACCTGGCGTGATGAGGAGGCGCGCGGGTCATTCAGACCCCGATGTGTGACATACTTCACATACTGAATGGAGGACGCACAGCTGCTATGGTACATTTCCAGTGCAGAAAAAATATGACGACATTCATATTTCCCTACCAATGGCAAAACATGAAGAACATCCCTTGGGCAAGGGAAGGGAACACAGGCCCACTCTCAACCAGCAAAGCCAGAGGCTGGATCAGCCAAGAAGATTCTTTTTGCATGGAAACCAATCACGACAGGATGCAATGTCAGGAATATTGGAGATATGGCTTGTAGGATACCATAGAAACCCCCCACCACCTCCAGAGGACCAGATGTAAACAGTATTTACTGTCATTGTGCCAACTCACCTCTTGGTCTTACCCCTCCATCAAATGAGCAAAAGTGGCCCTCGGTGTTCAGATGTCAGGCTGCATGCCTACCATGGGAAAAGTTCTTCATGGAAAACATGACTGATTTGTCACCTGCACTGGGTCTGTCTTCCATAGTATGGCTTCCTTGACCCTCCCTGGCTTCTATGCTCATGCTCAAACTCATCCTGCTACTCCATTGGCTGCTGCCTGACCAAGCTTTCCTGTCACGTATTATTTTCCTGTGATTCTGTACACCATGACCTGTGTTCCTACACCAAATCATTCTGACACATAGTCACACTCACCCTTCTCTTGCAGCCACCCATTGACGATAATACTATCAAGATGCTTGCTAGACTCCTTATACCTGGTTAATAGACTGAGGAGATGGACACAGCAGTTTCTTCTGGTCTTCATCTATGTACTGTCGTCATCTTCTCTTTAGAAATTGAGATCCCTCCTACAGGAGTTTCAGTAATCATTTCTGGCAGGCGGTAGTTTTCAGATGCTCACAGTATCAGCGATAGGACGTACCTGAGGTTTGAAGTAAAGTGATTAGGGTAGTTAAGTCTTAAGTGCCCTTGGACAAGGTTAATTTGTGCTATCTTGATATATCGTACGGTGAGCTGCATGAGTAGTTATATAGAGTCTAACCCTAAACCCTATTCAAAATACTCTTTCTGGAATTACCTATAACCCTGCGCTGACCATTTGTGTTCAACCAGAAAGACTCTAAACGGTATATTGGTTATGAATTGACGTATTATACAGCAGTTGATCAGGAACTTTCAACATCAAAAAAACACCTTGATGATATACTTCACATGTGATTATACATAATCCAATTACAGATCATCGAACAGCACAACTCCTGATCGCTTAGTTTCATCATACCATGAGGTACAAAAGATATATGAACACCATGTTGCGGTACAAAATATATATCTGCTGGTAACTGACATGTGTTTCGACCAAAGGTCGTTTTCAAGGCTAAGATATATCCCTAAACAGACCAAACTCACAATAATCACATATACATTCTCATTATTGCTTATTCCCATTATAACATGTATCTAATATACTTTGCCTCTCATACTTTCTATTGTCATGTAAATAAAAACCGGGAGAGAGTGAAAACATAGGAGGGACAAACAAATGACACAAGAAAAACAAAAAGTTTCTTGAATTAATGGAATTTTGACTGTTCTGTCACATCAAACTAATCACTTATGTGGTTTCTGACACATTATTGTACACATGCTCATACCTTGTCCTCCCTATTAGCAGGCATTGTTCGACAACAATAGTTCCTAATACGGTTTTGTGATATTTTAATATGACCACTTATTTCAGTCTGTGTAGCATGCATAGAGTGTCCATAATAGAGCAAAATCAGGTGCCCATGCTCATGCATTGGTTGCTCCCTGGTTCCCATTACGTGGTTCCCACCTTAATTTAAATTCTCCTTTCATTAATATTCCCTTTGCAGTGCATCTTTCACCCATTAATCATATCTGATCACAAAGTTCTGCTTACCATATTATCATATCAATATTAACACAGGGTACACACCTCAGTGAGCAGGATTGGTGCATATCATTAATCAAAGATACCCATGTACACGGGTGACAGAGGTATAGGGTAGCTAGGCACAGGGATTGTCACAGAAAGGATGGCGTTCTTAGAGACAGAGAACGTGGGCCTATCTGTCAGGTCCCAATTCAGAAATTCATACAATTCGGCGTCAGACATTTGTCTTGTTCATTGGAGGTGTCTTCCTTAATTTGAGATAACTCTATTTCAAGCGGCAGCAGCCTGGCCTCGGTGGGCAAGCGAGACACCTGTTTAGCACAGCATGTATCTGTATTCCTTTGGCAGTGTTGTTGGCTACCTGTTTGAGGAGGAGTGATAGGGAATGAAGATCGGCCCTGTTGATTGCAGTGCCGATGTTCGGGACCAGGAACCCTAGGAGGTTTTTGAACCATGTCCAGGCATCGCGTTTGGAACGTCAGAGGTTGTAAGGAGCTTTTGGAAAAAGGGACACATGGGGAATCACATTGGGGAAATTAACCCAATGGCGCACTGACCAGTCCAGTTAGCTGGTAGCTGTTGGTAGGCCCACAAATGAAATATAGCCCTCTGTGGGTGTAGAGTGCTATGGTGGTGCAATTACTATGAAATTGTCCTATCCTACTGACAGCTGACTGATTATAGGTGGTGGTAGCACTTCGGTTACGGACATAGGTGGCTGGTGTGATACACATCGAAGGCAGAGTACCTATCGCGGTGAAAGAGATAAGAACTCATGGACAAATACGATCAGTATTTTGGGAGGTAAAGTATTGGCGTAGCTGGAGTAGAAGAAACCCACAGGGGAAGGGATGGATCACATTGGGACAAGAAGAGTCATTGATCCGGAGGTCATAACACCATTCCGGAAGATTGAATGGGGTCGGGATGAAGGGAATCCCCCACTGGCGTACATAGGAGTGTGGTAGCATACATAGCAATTGTAGGCATTCATTAGGTCAGCGTAGGCCCAAGAGAAGTTGAGGAAGGTGTTGGTATCTGGGTGTAGGAAGGTAGATGTAGGGGGAGGCAGAGCCAATACCATGGTAAGGAACAGCAACATGTAGGAAACAATTCAGATTCAATAATGCAATAGCAGCGTTATATGGCACCATGCCTAGCATTGCCACCATTTAAATGCATAGTTGCCCCAATATCTGAATATTGCACCTTGCCTAGCATTGCCACTATTGTGTGCTGCACCCTGCTTAGTTGCCCCATAATCTGAATATTGCACCTTGCCTAGCATTGCCACTAATGTGTGCTGCACCCTGCTTAGTTACCCCAATAACTGAAGGTTGCACCCTGTCTAGTGGTGCCACTATTGAATGTTGCACCCTGCCTGGTTGTGCCACTATGGAATATTGCACCTCGCCTAGCTTTTCCACTATTGGTTGTTGCACCTTGCATAGTTGCCCCGTTAACATAGGTATGGCTCGCACACCTCCTAACTCGAAGGACATTCCCCCCACACCCTTCCTATCCTCCCTTCTCAGCTACCAGACCAAGCCTCTAGTCCAGAAGCCATCCACCACCTCCCACACCAAGGACATCACAGCACACAAACTCTCCCTGCTGAACCTCGGCCCTGACCCTAATATGCATCCCTCATGCCCCAGGCCTACAGCAAGCAGGAACCAACTATTAGGCCTGCGCACAGCTCATCTGGCTGCAGCTAATAAACACAAGGCCCTTGCACCCCCACAAAGAACACCAACCACACCCTCTGCACCCCTCGTACCACCAACAAAGAACATCATACCTTACCGCCTAAACTACCTAAGTCTAAACCAAACAACACTCATATCCCCATCCAATTTGCCCTCTTAAATGTGCACTCACTTCCTGCACACACCTCTGAGATATGTGACCTACTTTCCAACTTGGAGCTTGATGCTCTCGCTATCACAGAATCTTGGCTACAAGAAGCAACGGGGCCAGCCATCACCTTAACCCTCCCACCAGGCTACATCCTACTCCGACAGGACAGACTGCTCTCTAAAGGAGGGGGAGTGTCTCTCATAGTTAAGGATTCCCTGTCGATCAGACAAATCAACTCCCCATTAGGGGGCAATGCTGATGCCTTGACTGTTAAACTCTCCCTCTCGCTCAACGACACGATTACGATCCACATCATCTGCCGGCCACCCGGCATCTTGACTTTCAGGAAAACCTTCTCCATTTATAAGGCAACAACCTGAAAAACAGCACTATATCCCTACTACTGGGTGACCTAAACCTTGGCCTCTATTATCCAAAAGACAAGCAAGCTAAAACTCTTGCCAAAGCGCTTCAGGATTTGGGATACATCCAACGAATATCCAACCCCACTCACTCCAAAGCACGCACCTTAGGCTGGGTAGCGGACCATAATTGCAGCGCTGACATTAGCTCCAACACTCCCTGTCCTTGGACGGACCACCACCTCATTCACTTTTCCATCCCCGCCACTATAAAAACTGCTACAACCTACACTCCATCTTCACCTGCCTTAGCTAGAAGCACGTGTAAACTAACAACAAACAATATCCTCCTTTTCTAGAGATCTCTGCCCTCAAGGCTCCATTCTCCAAGAACCCAATGGCCCTTGCAGAACTTTACAACTTGACAATCAAAGACGCAATCGATGCTATTGCACCTCTAGAAAAAAAAGAAAGCTAGAAGAAGAATACACGCCAATTCCTGCTTCACGGCGGAATTTAAGGAATTATGCTCCCTCAATCGCATAGCGCTCACCAAATGGCAATCTAATCCATAGGATAGCACCCTACTTGCCTGCAAGAAACTCGCCACAAAGACACCCCTCACCTGACATCAAAAGGTGAACCACTCTTACCAGCAGCACGCCACTGCTACAACTGTCTCCTAGGGGTGGCCCATCACTCTCAAACATTTTTTCCCCAAGCAGCCACAATAATGCTGCGCACTAGATTGTAGGTGCATAAGTCCTCCAGCCCAAGGGCTTTTGGGGGCTGGCTGAATCTGTCCAGCTGTAGAATTTGTTGTGCAGTTATTGATATCTGCATATACCATCTGTGCCAGACCCACATGAAGCACCTGGGTCTCGTCCTTGCTGCTCGCCAGGCTAGAATAGTGGGACAAGGGCCTGATTTCATCCAGCTTTCCGCTTATGTCATTGTTATTCTTGCAGGGATCCTGAACTTTTGCATTGTTGGGTTTCCTGACCCACGTTCGAGCTATCATGCTGCAACATTTGGCGCTGTGGGCTTAGAAAATCCAAGATGGCCAAAAAGCCCACAAGTGCGCCAGAATCCAGGAGAACCACGCAGTTTGCGCACACTAAAATGGTTGCCTAACTTGCCACCCACCAGTGCGAGCAGGATGGGCCGGGGTGCCATGAGTGAAATGTGTGCCAAAGGAAAAACCGCACTTTAAAATCACCTTTTGTATCCCTGAATGCCAGCTCAAAATGCCTATTTTCAAACATTGCAACACATCCAAAAATCACACTGAACACCAGCGGACATCTGGCAGAATGAAGTATGTGTGCATACTAAATCTGGAAAGTTGAAGAGCCCCAAAACAATGTTCATAACAAGACTGGCTGAGCTCTGCAGGTCTGCAGCAGCCTAACTGAAACTGGATTTAAAACTACCAAAAATCGAAAATGTTTAAATTAACTGAGTGACCTACTTTTGAGTGTCACATAGTTTGTCACTGTTGAAATGTCATAGTTTTGAACTTAGAATCAGCATTCTAGCTGCATATGTAAAAATTGTCTTGACTTAAACTGGGGAACAAAAAGTGACATTTTATCTGAAACCTGGCTTAATGAAACTGAATTCTGCCTGACATCTTCCCCCACAGGAGTTAAAACCTGCTCAGCCACTCTTCCCCTTGCCAAAAGGAGTTGTCACCTCTCTGATTAGATTAGGGGTGGAGCAGCTACAGGGAGTTGAACAAAGGCCTGTCCTGGGCCCAGGCAGATGGTTTATTAGGGTGGCCGTAAAATAGCTTCCTCTTGGCAGAAGCTGGGAGGGGCAGGGTCTCTGAGCTTGGCAGAAACTGGATAAACTGGTTTCTACACCATGTGACCTGAAAAGACACACCCCTGTTGGCCAGAATATGATTCTAAGAAAGATGTATAACTCATGGTGCGGACTTGTCAAAATTATTTAAATGATACCATAATTCTTGTGATTTTTCTGTGCACATTTTAAGACGCGTTGGGAATTTGTGTGATGTTCTGGGGCAAAACCCCGCTATTTATGGATACTACAGACTCTGTGTTTAAGCTAGCGACCTGGAAAGTTACTGAGATATGTGTGGGAGGGGGATGTACATGTGCATAAATCTGGAGAAAAATCTGATGTTGCAAAACCCACTAAAAAGCACAAAATGTTGCCATTTCTGAATGCAAGCCCCCAGGAAGTGCAAAGTTTGAACAGGGTATACCTCATGTGATATGTGATGGGTGCATGTAATTTCAAACCACTGTGTATCTATGAAATATGTCTTTAGGTCAAATATAGATTGTGTGTAATTTGACAGGGGAGTGTCCTTTCTGCAAGCCATTAAATGACATCGCTCTGACACTCCACTTCTTTTCCCCAATCAAGAGAGAAAGGAAAGCTTGACCAATGGGCAGTTGAGAGAGGGGCTGGCTAGTGATGCTGCACACACACCCACTTTCAAAACATATAAAAAGAGACTGCTGGGACAGGTAGGGATTCAATTCCATTTGCTGCGGAGCATGCTGATCGACGACTTCACATCCAGAGATCCAGACTTCAAATCCATCAATCTCCAGAACCTGTAGCAGTACCTAGAAAGCAGAGCAGTATCCAGGATCCAGAGAGGCTAGACCAGCAGAGCAGAGCTGACCCAGACCGCTGTCCGCAGAACCAGAGAGCTGACCCAGATCACTGTGAAGTGCCGAGACCAGAACCGGAGTCCAGTCCAAAACCTGACCAGATCCGTGGCGAGGCCTAATTCAAAAATATATTGTGAGTACCTAGCAGAACTGTGCAGAACCAATCTCTTAGTTAAAATAATATAATTCAATCTATTTTAATCTAACCAGAACTGCCTCCTAACTGCCAGCTGTCGTTTGCAAAGCTGTCACCTGTCATTTTCTAGCTGCAAGCTGTAACCTGTCGTTTGAACTTTTAAAATTTCAAATCCGAAAAACTACCTTTACTTAATCGTCCGTATCTCTGGAACCGTTTGGGCTAGGAACTTGGTTTAATTTTCCTCTGAAAGCTTAGAATCTCAGCTTTTTAGAATCATGATTCATCCACCCGCGAATTTTGCCGCGATTTGCGATTTGCCCCGATTTCTTTACTTGTAAAAAGATAGCTGCTTTTGCCTGAACTACTACATTTCGTTTGCCTCTTAAGAACCATCCCTGAATCATTGCTAGAGTGAGCCTGGACTAATATTAACTAGATACCACTCACCCTGAACCTCCTAAAGGGAATTAAAAGCATTTTAGCATATTTTTCACTTCCTTGCAAACCACATTCAAAGCATTTTGGGCCTGTGTTTAAAACTCCGACCTGTTTTCCTCTAAGCTTGCTGGGGGGGAACTGAATTTTGTATTCTATTTGATTGCATTTCTAAGAACTGAGTCCCATTCTATTTATCTCCTTACATTGCATAAAGGGGGGGGTGAATTGTCCAAGAAAGTGATTACATTGTCTTTTGCTGAAATCCTATCAAGTTATTTTCTGTACTGCATTTCATTCCACATTGCATCCATTTGAAACCATAAAAGTATTGTCGCTATCTTATCCATCCTATAACCACTCATCATTGCTTATAAAGAAGTGTGCTAGTGCCGGACTATCCAATATTGATTACTGCTCAGATTAAGTGTGATATTCAATTATTAATTTATTATAAAGTGTGATATATATATATATTGTTTAAATTATCAAATAAACCTTTTAAACTTGCAAAACAGAACTACTTCTTGGCTCAGTGGGGTCAAGGGGATTCCAAGAGAGGGGTGTTATATAGGCGTAGTCATCCAGAACTCATGAACTGGACGTAAAGATATGTCAATAAGGGTTTCCATTCAGTATCCCAGACTAGGCATTGACTTAGCTGCAGTGTTGAATTGAATCCTCTTACAGCATCATCCTCTCTTATGTCTACCCGGCCCTCTAATGACTGACACTCTTCTTAACTTTTGGCAATTAATTTATTTTTTTTTTTTTACATTTATATAGCGCGCAAGCGTCCTTGGGGCATCGTGGCGCTGTTACAGCAGTGCTTACTTGGCTACAGAGAAAGAAGACATGAACATCAATCTGTGGTTCCATCAAACCTGATGCCAGACAGGTGAGAGTTACATTGAAAAGAACAGGAAACGTGTGCAGAGATAAGGCAAAATGGTTAAGGTGATAAACATAAAGCGAGAGAAGGCAGGATACCTTCATCGGTATGAAGGGAGTGAGTGGGCGCAGAGTACAGGGTGAGCTAATTGGAAAGTTCAGTTTTGAAAGATTTACATTAGGTAGGATGTCTCGTTTTGAATGGTTGGGGAGGGCATTCCAGTGTTTAGGAGCAAGGAAGGTGAAACTTGACCCTCCTGCTTTGGCTCTTTTGAAGGTGGAGACTATAGGCTGGTTGGAGTGGTGCGACCTCTTGGGTCTGGCCGAAGTGGCTCTGGTGATTTTTTCTGTACGATAAGAGGGGGCTGTGAATGAGAGACATTTGTGGGTGATGTCTATTGTCTTGAAGAGTATCTGTTCTTTGACTGGAAGCCAGTGAGCATTTTTTCTGATGCTGGCAATGTGCTCCCTTTTGGGAATGCTAAGGGCATCCCTGAGCGCATTATTCTGAATGACTTGAAGTCTGTTCAGTTTTTTGGCTGAGGTGCCGGCAAGTAAGGCGTTACAGTAGTCTAATTTGGCTCCAATGGTGGCTCCGGCTATGGAGAGACAATTCGGCATGGATAGGTACGGTTTGACCGCATTGATTAGTTTGGTCGTGAATGCAGCCGAGGACGCAATGGCGCTCACTTGGCGTGTCATTGAGAGGGTGGAGTCAATGTACACCCCAAGCGTTTTGACTGCTGCTGAGACAGGGATTCTGGCGTTGTCTATGATAAAGGAGTTGTACTGATTGTCAAGTTTGTTGAGTGTTTCCTTGGGGCCTACTATAAGGAGCTCAGTTTTATCCCCATTGAGGCATAAACTATCAGCTGCCAATCAAGGCTTGGATGGTGGCGTAAGTTTTGCATAGTGTTTCTGCATCTTTTTTATATGAGCTTGTGAGAGGAAGGAGAACTATCGTCAGTATAGCTTGTGAATGCTATGCCGAGATTGTCAAGTTTATTGAAGACCGGTAGTGTGAAGAGATTATACAAAGTGGAAGATGTCCATGAGCCCTGATGGACTCCACAATGTACTGTGGTGGGCAAGACTGCTTTGAGAATACCTTCATGGCTCTCCCTTCAAGGAAAGAGGTGACCCAAGCAGTGGCTTCCGGGGGAGAGTTGAGCTGATATTAAGAGTTGTCTGCAGAGTGTTGTGTGGTCCACAAGATCAAACCCTGCAGACAAATGGAGAAGGAGGAGAAGCGCTGGCTTGCCTTCATCAATTATTTCACCTAGTTGGTTCTTTAGGTCCAATAGGGCAGTTTCGGTCCCGTGACCGAGGCGGAAACCTGATTGCCTCTTCCCTAGGATGCTGTTAGTTTCAAAGAAATGATGGATTTGATTATAGGCAGCTTTGTCTAGACTTTTTAGCAACAAGGGCACTGTGGTGATGGGTCTGTAGTTCTTTGGCGAAACAGGGTGTAGGAATGGTTTCTTCAGGAGTGGGCGCACCAATGCCTCCTTCAGGCAGGGTGAGACAATGCTGGAGCCAAAAGAGGCATTTATGAATTCTGTCAGGAAGGCTGTTAGGGTGTCTGCACAATCTTCTAAGATTGGCCGGGCAGACATCAGCCTTACAGTTGGATGGTTTTAAGTTTTTCAAGATGGCTTGTACTTCAGATTCAGACACATCTCTGAAGGCGAAAAGTGTCTTGGACAAAGACACCCGCGGCCTGCCAGCATCAAAGATACAGCAAGTACCCATGAGAATCGCCTGTGGGGAGAGGCTGTGTGCTGTATTAACAGTGTTTTTATGCCCATGAGCACAAGAGGGATGGCATCAGGCCACTTTAGGCCTGTTTTGTGGCAGACCTTGGCAAGGTAGAGCTTCACGTCAAAGTTTTGGTATTAGACCGCACCTGCCGATTGTGGGTGAAAACTGCAATGAAAGTTCTGAAGTATCCCTAAGGCACTGAAAATGTTCTGTACAATCTGTCCAGTGAAATGGGTGCTTCTGTCAGATTTTATGGAAACTGGAAGGCTAAAACATGGGATGAACTCTTTCAACAGTTTCTTGGCCCATGTAATGGACGTATTCGAATGAGGAGCACTTGGTCATGCTAATTAAATCGATTCGGAGGTTCACAAAAGGGCCATAAGGTACTTCATGTGCCTCTGGAGTGGTTTTCACAGACTTTCCAGGGTTGAACGTGTGAAATGCTGTACAGTGAGCACAAGTGAGCACAGTATTTCTGAGCAACGGAAGGGAACTTAGGGGCAAACCAATATCTCTGGACTTCTGAGGTCATCTTTCCCTTGCTTGAATGAGTGAGCAACACGTACTTGGTATGGTAATATTGATAGTGGAGTCACTAACTGGCCGTTATCGTGCCATAGGTGATAAGAGCAACAACCAGATCCTTTACTTTCCAGCGCTGTTTCTCGGCCTGAAGTGCCACATCTTGAAGGTCCACCAGGATGGAAAGTGATGCTAGGGGTCTTCAAACGAGAGGAGAAACAGCGGAACATAATTAGGAGTATCTGAGTATTGCAAGGGCTAGTGGTGTAGTAGAAGATGACTTGGTCCATGAGGGAGGAGATGACAAGCTTAATACCTTCCTCTGCTTGTGAGGAGATCCTATACTGAGGTTCTCGTGGCAGAGGGACCTCAGGATTAAGAGTGATGCAAACCGGTTTGGCAGAGAGAATGTGGCCTACATCATTGGCGTGTGCAGCCCAGAGGGCAACTGGCAATGAGTTAATAAGGTGTTGTACCTGTGTAGCTTGGGTGGGTGAGAGGAATGATGGAGACTCTGGAGAAGGCTACGGGTGCATGGGCTGTTGGAGGAGGAACACACACTCAGCTGGTCTAGACTGTGGAATCTCTAGGTAAATACCATCCAGAGAACAATGAATGGTACAATGCATTTTGCATAGCAGATCCAGAGATGTTTTTATGGGAGGGCAAAAGGGGCACTTGCCCAGGGCCCCCACTTTGGAGGGGCCCCCACAAGGCTAGCTGATCTGAAGAAGTAAGATTCCATTGTTCACCAGTCTTAACTAGCACACGTCAGGACATTGTATGGGGTGCTGCTGAGGCTCTAAACGCATTGCCTTTCTGTTTTGGCTAGTGCATTCTGCCTTGATCAATTCACCATGTATTGCTTTCTGTGTTCACTGTGTTATAGATAGTTTGTGTTCCTTACGGCACAACTTCTGTAGCATTCTTTCCTGTGTTCATATACAAAATTAGAATATCACATTCCAGCAAGGCTGGCTGAGCCTTTCCTTTGTCTGAAGTTTATAAACTTGCCTGATATGTACTTGGTTTTGCAGAACAGCATCTGCTATTATCAGAAGCATACCTGCACCAGATCAGGGTTGCTATCAAAACTAACATATCATCTGTATGGTAAAGGTCTAGAAATTGGTTTGTTCAGATGGGGTGTTGTAAAACCTAGGCAATTGCCTCCAACGATGGCATAAACTGTTAGTCCAAGAGGTGAATAAGTATGCAAATTCAAGACTATGGCACAAAAGCGTTCATGCTTGTATCCTGGATTGTTCAACAGTCGATACAGTGATCCTGGTCAAATCATCTAATATATCTTACATTACTGTGCTGTCTTCTGTGAGGTTTGCCTTCTTGCATGCTGCTGGTATCGTTTAGCCTATTACTTGATCTTTCTTCTTATGTATGTAGGCCATTTGGGTGCAAGGGTTGGTAGACAGAAGAGAGCGGACCAGATGTTGCAGGCCTCATGCAAGCATATTTTAAGGTCTGCTTGTTTGACACAAAAAACGGTTTGCTTTTTGGTAAAATTCGAAGGTTTTATGCACGTTTGTAAATGTAAATGTCACAAGCCATTGTTTTGGAAATATTTAAAGCTTTAAAATATAAAAGACGAACCCAGATTAAATTTGTTAAATCACATCAATCAGTATGCTGGTACTTATATACTTCCCTTGATAATGGATAGAATGAAGCTATAACCATTCCCATTTTGTATAACACTCTTCTATAATATATTTCTTTTAAATTGTCATGTTTGGTGAGGTGATTTGTGTATTTTCTAAGTCCGTTTTTATAAAATGAGATTGTTTTAGTTCATGGTAAGAACTGGAAAAAGAAAGTGTTCAAATGCAGAAATCAGAGTTGGCACACATCCCAGCTTCACCCTTTAACCAATGTGTGATCCTGGGCATCTCATTTAATCTTGTATTGCCTAACCTCTCAATATTGCCATTCCCTAAACCTTTCATAATTGTCAGCCTTCAGAGTGATTTCCTTCTCATGGTATGATCTTCATAAAAGCCTTATTCATGGTTTCAATGGCTATAGAGTAGCTTTCACTTTAATAGTGAGCATATTTATATCGCATACCACAGGCTTTGTTCCTTTGATATCTATTGGCAACACTAGTTGAAAACCATATCCCACTTCTAATCTCAGTATGTCTGGATAAAGACACTTTACTGGTATCTGCCTCCACTATCCATGCTACGGTATGTGTAGCGTTCTCCATCCTTCCAATTGGTGGTCTCCATCCATGCATGAGCACTTTTGCATTCTGTGAGGCAGCTAATGTGAGTTTTCTGTCTATTATGGGTTACATGTACCTTTTACATACGGTCCTGCATTAATACTACAGGCTGCATATACCTTCCTGGATGCTATTTATAAAAATTATCCTGTATGTGCTAGAACAGTAACCACTTCGTAGACTGCTAATGTTGGTCTTCAAATGCTACTTGTTTACCATTCTGAACGAAGAGGTTAAGGGAACTTAAAGGGAGTAAACATGCTTATTATGCTGCGAGACAGCATATCAACCTATAGGTTGTGAGCGCGACGGGTGGGGGGCGGGTGGCGGGTGGCGCGACCAGTATTCTTGATCCCTTAATTCCTTTGGTTTGGTTGAAGGGGCCCCAAAGATGTCCATGCCCAGGGCCCCAAAAGTGCTTAAGATGGCCCTGAGCAGATCAATACCCAACACATTTGCAGGTGAGCAAGGGCTCAGTAGAAAGGCATGATGTTCAGTGATGGGACCAATAGAAACAGATACTTAATTGGACACTGGGTGTTGTATGGTTTTGCCAGACATACCAATAGCATTTACAATGTCTCTAGAAGCCTTAACATGGGGAAATTCTGTAGCTCGTAGCATTGAGCGCCTCGCACCTGTGTAAACATTTTACATTTTGTCCTTAGATTTTTACATTTGAGATAGGGACCGGACCAATCCACCGGGAGCAAAGCAGCAACAGCATGGCAGGGTCCCTCTGGCAATATCATTGAGAGAGATATGCATATCTTGGTAGCCCCCGTTAGGAGAAGGAGGAGGCAGAGGTAGCGGTGGCGGGGTTGGAGGGTAGAAAGTAGAATTACCAGCAGGAATTAAATCATTGCGTGGAGAAGTGGGACCACATTGCCGTGGTCTGGCAGGTTTAGTAGGGCACTGTTGGATGAGATGCCCCATCTGTTTACAATATCTGCAGAACGGTTGCCCTGGCAGTGGTTGCTGGGCAGGCAAAAATGCAGAACGGTTGCCCTGGCAGTGGTTGCTGGGCAGGCAAAAATGGTTTTGTAAACGTCTGTTGTGGCTGGTGGCCCTGGTGAAAAGCAGGAAAAGCTTGTTGGGCGTAGGCTTGGCTTGGGGTACCCGGGTGTCCCTCAACCCCAGATGCAGTTTTTTGTTGAGCATGCTGTATTTGAAAAGCCATGCGGTGGGTGGCACCACCTTGCTCCTGGCTCTTGAGCTTGTCATAGAAATGTTGAGCTGCTTGCAAAGCTTTTTAGATTGATTCAGCTTGCCACCCAATCTGAACATTTTGAATATTGTTTGAAATTCCAGGAAGGAGACCATTCACAAAATGAGAAACTAATGCAGGTCTACCTTGTTCCCCAGCGTTTGCAATATCGGAGTATTTAGTGAAAGTATCAGTCAATGTAGATAGGTAGTCAGAGGGCGATTCACACTGTTTGTGCTTGCAGGCTGCTATTTTTGTCCAGTCAGATTTGACAGGGTACTTTTCTTTGATGAGGGCGACATGTGCGGTAATATTAGCAGTAATAGCCTCACCTTCTGCCAGTGTGTCAGGCCATTGTAGTTTGTCCATAATTTGTTTGTATAGTGTGTCTTTGAGCATAGCTCGTAGGAAGTGTTTACGGTCTCCAATGGTGGGGTCAACAGTCAATCACTGTTTTCAAATGTTCCATGAAAGCAGTGGGGTTGTGAAGGCAAGCGTCCCCAGATAGCACGATCCTCCCCACAATGAGAGACAATAATGGACTCTCCCCGGGATGGGAATAAGGCCAGGACAAAGTGCGGGTGAGCTTAAATGGGAGTTCATCAATCAAAAATAGGGCATGCAAAGAACTCTGCAAACTCCGAGAGCGCTCTATCCGACAATAGCAAAGACAGGCGTATATATTTACAAAAAACGTCATAAGAACCTACATGCTATAGGGGGCACAAGTTCGTGGGGATTGGGTGGCGACGACTAGCTATAGGTGCTGCTGCGATGTGGTTTGCCGCGGCTGGAGGATGTCACTGGTTACCCTCGTGGGTTGGGCTGGGCCTGGCAGGTCAGCTGGGCTCATCCGGACGGTGTTGTTGTGCCAACCGTGATCAGTGTCAGAGATGAATGTCTTTCCTGACTTCCTGCCCTAGGGCCACGCACACCGCAGTCATTCAACATTGCAATATTATCTTCCCTGGTAAATCTTCCAATAGGTTATTCTACAGGTTAATGCAACACAGGAGGAATGCACCTGGAGTGTGGTCTGTTGGCGATTCGTCAATACATGGTTACCGTCATCCTATTGACCGGGTATCAGAGGTCGTGGGGTTAGGTCTTGGGGCATAGGACAGGCGGTCTGTGTCATCATGTCTTGTTAGAAGTCATTATGGATGTGTTCTTGTAATGTTGTCATAATATTGGGTGTCCTAATTTTACAGGGGCCATTACCCTAAGGTGAGCCGGCGGGTCGTGGAGTCTAAGAAAGGGCGCCTTTGGATCTGTGTTTTAAGGCCGGGGTTTACTGCTGGGTTGTAAATAAGTCAGGTGGCAAGCCGTGGCCTTGAGTGCTGCGGGGGAATGCGAATGCTTGAAGCGGCTCCAGCCGAATTGGGGGAGGTAGAGCAGCGCGGCACAGGCCTCTGCTTTTTCGTCTGGAGGGCTTCACTGGGAGGAAGGGGGAATGGCCTTGTATGTGCTGACAAAGGTATTTTCCTCGTGTGTTGCAGACTTTAGGTGGAAGAGACATAAACATTCATATAATATACAGTACTCATTGAGTCTTTCCAAAGCTCACGTTTTTGACATTGCTAGTGCCATCCATATGGCCAATTTGAGCACATTACTTGTACACTACGTTTTTAACAACTACAACATTTTGTTATATGTTTATACATGCGTGGTAAGTGAGGTAGTAGTAAGGTTGGTGGAGCACGCGGGAACAACCCGCCACTGAGACTGGCGGCAGTGGCACATAGTGGGCTCAGACACACATATGGTGCATTTTTATGCACCCCTTACATGAGCCCTCAGTATGGTTGCATTTGTCTTCCTTTGCACTCTAGCAGCATTAGTTCAGTTTTGGCGCGGGACCGTGGGGTGCAGTCTTCTCGATAACACACATAACATGAAAAACCACCGGGACGCTTTTACCATTTGCACATAGCTACAGGGATGTGGGTGCTTCATCCCTAATGTCATATGAGCACCCATCCTGCCATTTTCATATATTTTACAGGTTTTTAGTCAGAGAGGTTGTGGGGAGAACGCTTTCATCACAGGTGGTTTGCTCATTAATATTTGGGGACTTTGCTTTTGTCAGGGGACCGTTGTACAGTTCTTTTCCACCCAGGCCCTGCTGGCCGGGTCATGCTGGAAACAGCGATACACTGCGGAAGGTGAAATGTTACAGTGTTGGTATCTAACACTAGCTCATGTCCGTCAGTTCGTGGGAACGGGCTCTTAGCGGATCTGCCAGGGAGCTGTGGCCACAGGGATGAGTGATACTCTCCAAGGGTGGGGGCAGTGCGGCGGTGCGCAGGGCTCAAGCCATTATATTATACAACATGGTTTCTAGGGCCTAGTTAAATTGAACAGGTTTGGTCAATGTCTTCTGCCAGTGCCACACCCACCACCTGGGCCCTGGTGGCAGGAAGGACACCCGGCGAGCCATGAACCTTACCGGGGGAGAAGAGGCATGGGAGGGGGGTCTCCTGGACCAGTCCTCCCATACAGTTGTCAGGCAACATGGGGAATTGTTGTACCATATGGCAGTCAGTTGAGCTCCAGGGAGTGTGAATTCTCATAGGTTCAGCCTCTGTGTTGGCCTGAGGGTAGGTGCGCATAGGCATACGGGTGGTGGCAGCAGTGGTGGATGATGAGTCATCCATAGTGTACAGTGCTGGGGGTGTAAACATGGAGGCATTTGACAATTGGAGTTCTTGTCTAGTTAGTTCTTGCAATGCTTTGTAGAGTGGCAAGCCTGGGTCTGCTGCCGCGAGAGATTTTTTTAAATAGTCAATGGTCCACCTGTATTCCAGGCTGTCACAGCGGTTATGTTGGCGGGACCAGTGGGGGTGAAGGAAGATAGAGGTTTGGCTCTGGCGCTAGAACATAAAAAGAGAAGTGGCGATTGGGGTTCCAGGGGTGGTGTGGAGCTAGAGGAGGGTTCTGGGGGGGTGGGTGTGGGTGGCATGGCTGTTGCTGTGGCGTGGGGGTGGTGGGTCCATTTGATGTGGAATGGGTGCTGTGCAGGCACTCAGGAGAGGCAAGTATAGTTTGTCTAAAAGCTCTACAGGTGGCGCTGTAGGTACTTCTGAAAGGGAATATTTAACAGTGTCTGCAGAAACACTTGGGTAGAGGTCTGTCTTGCAAGTGTGTTTACTGTTTGGCCGGGCCGACATTAGAGGGATGCTTGTATTATTCTAATTCCTTCTCTAGCTTATCCTGAAAGTTCCTAAGTGATCCAGTCTAACTGTCACGCAATCTGCCGGTAGATTCTTTGTGCCAGGCGAAATAGACTGACCAATAACCATCAGACACCTTAGACTTTATTTGTTCCAAAGCCTCGTGCAAGACAAGATGATCCGCATGAAATGACCCTGCAGTGGCCACTGCAACCCCTTTTGAACCTGAGTATAAACATTTGAATCTTTGAAATATTTGAACCATATGTTGAAAACATGAAAAAGGCATTGGTCACTACTGCAGTTGTGAGTGAGTTTTTAGATAGCTCAGAGCCCATGGCAAACTCTAGGAATTAAAAGAGCAGGGAGACGCAAAGGGAGATGGACCTGCAGGTAGTGCAGTTCAAGAGGGGTGGTGCAAACAACCTAACAATAATTGGTATTTATCATTAGTGACAGCAGAAAGACAAACAAGTGAGCTGGCACAGAAGGTGAGACAGGAGCGAGGAAGGTCTGATATAAGTTGCTAAATTAAAAGATAAAGTAATACACAAGATGTACTAGAGGAACCGGGTAAGGTTTAGCCCAGCAATAAAATTTGGCACTTAACTCCCGAATTGCCAGGTGCCATCAGCATTGCCTCTTTAGCTGAAACAAGAACATAGATATAGACCGCAAGGCTCTGACTGTTGTAGTAGATAAAGTAATGAAGGGAGACCAATCACGAAAATGTAGTTATAATCTTTTGTTTTTGTCAATCAATGCCCCCCTCGCCCCGGGAGCATGGTAGCAGAGCATGTAGATATGTCTGTGCACTCATTTGTCTGTAGCATGGAAACCAAAATCACAATGAAAAGTAACCCCAAGGGAATATGGAAATCCCCAAAACAAGGCAGGCCTGCAGGCAGAAATTTAAGGACGTCTGGAGTAGGCCAAGGATATGTGTGGTGATGGCGTACCATGGTAATCTTTTGATTGAGTGGCAAAGGCAAGCCACAGCACGGAGAAAGTCAGAACTAACACGGTGGTTGAGGACAACCACAAGGCAACACGATTGGCTGTGACCCTAGAAACAGCAGCCCCAGGAATGCATAACACTCTTACAGTGACGGCACGCTGAGGAAGAACTCATAATAGACAAAAAGGAGCAAATGCATCGGACCCTATGGCCAATCCTAGGGGGCATGCAACAACACACCTGGACTTCCAATCTGTACCACCCCACAGGTCACCAATCGTGATTATGTGGCAGCACACCTTTAACCACGCGTACAGTGACTCTGAAACTCACTCAAGTTGCTGCAGACAGTAGCATGTCCCATTTATTTGCAAAACCCAGAAATAGACTGTGATGTCACACTGAGGCCGTAGGCCTGAATCACAAGAAAAACGCAGTGAGGATCAAAACATCATCTTCAAACAGTGTGAGAAGCAAAACGAACAGCCACATAACTGTTAAACCTAACATGACAAACTGCAATAAAATAGAAAAAAAAATATCACTGGCAAAAGTGCGATAGCAAAATGAAAATAAGCAGCCACGGAAACCAATTTGAACAGAACATGACAAATAGACAGTAACAACACGTACAAGCTGTTTGCAAGAAAGGCCCTCTAAAATGTGCAGATCTTCATTGAGGGTAGTGCCGGAGTCAGCTAACTACAATACCCAGGTTAAAACTATCGAATAGTACTACAGAAGGACTGCAATCTGTACTTCAGTGCTTGCCTTTATGTCTGTTTTATGTTTGGAGAAAACATTGGCTTTGATATGGGCTGTGGCAGGCACCCTGCCAGTACTTCCGTGTCTGCAGAGTGCTGCTGTGATAACATACCATGGATAGGAAATCAAACTGTTTTTAACTTGACTGCCAAGACCGCTGTACACGTACTTGTAACCATATAGGTCCCCCAGCACTAGGCACTAAAATAACTACGCACAGGAAAGCCTGCAGCACTAATTCACTCATGGGGACTCAATTTGAGCTCTACGCTGGAGCCAGCAAAGCCGTGCCCATGACAATAACCACTAGTATCTTGACAGACACAGTGAATACAAATGGTCAGCGCAGGGTTATAGGTAATTCCAGAAAGAGTACCTGAGGTTTGCCTTTGCTCTTTGCCTTCCTGAATTGTGGGAAACTTCCTCCTGTCTCCTGTCTGAGGAGTACTGAAGGTGGAGTAACGCTCTGGGAAGCCTCCTGAAGGGAAACCCTCTCGAGGAATAAAACCCTTCTCCACAATGAATTAATGGATGATGGTCAGGGCGTGTAGCTGAAGTTAGGCTTACTGGAGTAGCAGGAACTGATGGGAGAGCCAGGATCATCAGAAGGAAGGGATGAACAGAAGTAAGCGAGTAGCAGCAGAGTCAAGGGCCAGAAGTGGAACCAGCAGACTAAGACACAGGAAAACAGAACAAGGCAGGCGAGTGGAAGATGAGGAAAAACACAGAGGAGGATACTGCATAGGGGAGGGCACAGAGCAAGCATCATGGACTTGGATTACCTGATGGTGCGATGCAATGAGCATCAGGGCTCCTGCTCTAAAGATGGCGGAGATGCAGAACTGCTATCAGAAGCAGAAGCAGAACACCTGGGCTTGCAGGCACCATCTTGAAGTGTCCATCCTTCCAGCATTGACAGAGGGACCACTGCATCCCGGAGCACCGGGAATGCATGAAAGATAGGTCTCTGCATTTTAGCTCCCCTTGGCAGAATCATTCACTGTGGGATCTCACTAAATGTTGCATAATACCTGAAGCCTGACCACCCTGTGTCAAGATCTCCATTCCCAGATAATGTATAAATTAGTTGACCTACACGAGCACTGAAACTATAAAGTTTTGAAAGTCCAAATGCCTGGCCACTGTGCCCCAACTCCCCATATTAGTTACTCAAGCCAAATAAAGTACTATATTCACTTTCCTACAACACCACAACAATCACTGCCACTTCACATCAGACATACACACACACACCTGCACGTGCACACACACACACCTCAATGTCCATATACACCCTCACCAAAAAGTAAGATTAATACTTTTGGATCTCTGCACACTTTCCCTGAAAGCCCCAGCAAACACATCGTACCACCCCATCGCATCTCAAAATAGAAAAAAACGATCTCATCCTCCAACCTCATCAAACTTCTGAATCTCACATCTGACTAAATAATGCTCCATGTTACATACCAGCTTATCACACACTTGCACCATGTTCATCTCCTAACACATCCTGGCATCTAATATACAAAGCCCAAGCCACTGTGCCAATCAATACCTCAATGCAAGAACAAAGATACTCACTGTCCAAACATTACCTTTCCCAGCAAAACCAAGACATGCCACCATTCTAAACACTCAAAGTCAAGAACAACATTGCCCTCCTCCCACAACTATCACCCTCAGCACTAGGGACAGCTTAGATATGACCAACAAGGGCTGTCGCCCAGGCCTCAAAACCTATGAAATGTATGAAGTGCACCGGTGTGCCAGCACAGACAAGCTTTTTGTAATTGTTTAAACTGCAGGGATCCCACATTTCAGGTTAGGTCTGGACTTGAAAGGTGCACCTTGGGAGGAGAGACAAAGGGGTTCTACAGCGTCACTTCACATGGCACATAACCATGCCCCTCCCAAAAGAATCGCACACATAGCATCGGCGGGCCTGTTTTGGCCTTATTGTCTAGTCTGATTATATGATACAACAGACTGCAATTATTCCAAAGGATAACCATAACCAGGTTAACTTACCACAGTTTCTTTTGTTGGGTGTAGTGAACCCCAGATGAGATTCTTTAGGCTCACATATGTTAGTGTAATGGTACTTGTAGACTTCCATTGCTGATGGAGAAAATGAAGCAAGAGTTGGTTTGTAATGTGATTTGTGTATTTCCAAGTTTGGCCTACAAAATAGTGCTGCACAAGTGTCTGAAGATTCTTTTTTTTAGTGGGGTCGGGGTTAGGAGTGCCAAATATTGCTTTGCCTGGAGTGCTGCCAGACCTAAGCCCTCCCTGCATTGCACCACCACCACACATCTCTACTAACACCATCTCACCCCACCCCAAACACCTTTGACCCCCACTCACATTAAAGGTTGTCAAGAACAATGATGCTCAACTTCCTCAACTAGTTATGTCATTCTGTCCACCCAGCACCAGACAATTCCCTAATTGGCACTACTTGTATGGAACCAATAGTGCCTTGGAATATGGTGTATGACGGGAATCTTCAATCTTTGGCTCTCCAGAAATGTTTGACTGCCCATCAGCCATATCCAGCAAAAACAATGGTGATGCATTGTGGGAGTCGTAGTCCGAAACATCTGGAGAGCCGCAGGATGCAGTCCGATGGTGTAGTGGAAATCTACAATGTACAACTTCTCTACCTGACCTTCTGTAGTCCTGCAACTAGAAGACGACAAGTTGCCACTCCACCAGTTGTGTCAGTGGCAGGAGTCTGTGTAGATGTCAATGCTGTGCTGTATTAATGCTGCCTGCATAACAAAACTATGCTGCCTCTAACCGAAAGACTATGTTCACACAAGCTCTCGTTCACTTCTGTTAACACAAATAACAATACTTTTTCTCAATGATCAGAATGTATATAGAAAGTGAAAACTATGGCATTCTCTTTCATTATGATACTCATTATGAGTTGGAAAGTAATGTTAAAAATAGAGGTATTTTCTAAATAATGCTATTGAAAATCTGCCCATGTTTACCCCCTCCCTGCATGGTGGAACTACAAATTGTTCAAAGCCTCCATAATTAAAACGTTGTATTTAGTACAGTGCAAATCCAATTAAATGGGATTTAACTTGCTATCACTTGAGCCAGAATGGGTATAGTCATTCCTGGCCCCTCAGTCTCTCTTTCAGCCACTCAGATGCAAGCAAACTGGGGCCAACCAGGGCTAGGTGCATCTTACCATCAAAACTATTCATGATGGCTATGTTTTACCATGTTGTTGCGTTATTAGGTGCACACCTAATAGTCTCAAACTATTCAAATCGCTCGACTAGTTGATCAAATTCTTATCTCATTTCTAGGGCACCTGGATTTGACCTATTAGCTATTTAGATCAGTTAATATTAAATTCCACAAACAATCCTCATAGCTATCTATGGAATAACTAAATGCACACTCATCGGAAATAGATCCTTCCATCAGTCAATTTGAATATATTATTACTCAATCATAAGCTATCTATTTCAAAGAATCAATTGTTCAATAATCAAAATGATTTTATGCACATTTCAACAATATGTTCTCAAATTAGTCAATCCTTACATTTTTCAATCGTATCAAAGTTGTCTCTAAAATATAAATCACAATGTCCCTATTAAGTGGTGCATCTTTGTGATTACTCTGTTTCTTCAGTATCTCAACAGATCAAACGCTGTTCCCAGAAAACCTTTATTCATGGCTCCCAACAATGATTTCTATGCATTTTGGACTCTTCATCTTTCCTCTGGAACTTCAATGTCTCATTACAGCCTAAATACTCCTAATAATGAAACATCTCTAACCTTAACAGGAGTTCTACATCTTTTATTTTTGGCATTCTGCCCAGAATGTTAACTACAATAGCATAAAATAATATCAGTATTAAAAGGTAACATTTTCCGCAGTACCTTTCATTATAGCTCTCTGCATTATCTTCTAATGACAAAGTGTAAGACTAGTTTCTCACCTAGTATCCATGTTATTTATGCCATAGTCTTCGACCACAGTTAGACTACCCTCTACATTCGTTTTCCTTGTTGTTTCCCACACTAGATCAATCCTGTGTTAATAATACTCCGAAAATAAATATTTCATCAGAGTATGTCATAACATTAAAATGATTGATAATGTGGGATCAGTCCTTGTTGGCACGCTAGTGACCACTCTCAATTGGTTCCAGAACCTGCCTTTACAATCAGTTCTAATAATCCTGGCAGCAAAAACAAACAAATACCCCCTCAAACATCCCACAGAGTTTGTGAATAATATTGAAGATTGAGAATTAAGCTTCGGGGGAGTGTCTTGCGCTCGAGGTCAGTCCTTTCAAAGTAAGAATTGTTTCAAAGAAACGTAGTACATGTCCAAATCATGTGAGAGGTTTATTTTCCAAAAGAAGCAACATCCGACACGTGTTTTGACCTCGGGTCGTTGTCAAGGCCTGAAGTTAGATCCAATGTCTTTAGCAACTATTGTTTATAATTATCTCATGAGACCAATGGGACATCAAACGGGTTTTCCGAAGAAATGATTGTTGGTAATTCTTGTTAAGGAATAGCGAATTTACAGGCAAAATGGATTTCAATGGGCCATTTCTGGCATACGTATCTTTATATGTCCTTCTAGTTGTGGGGATAAATCCCTGATCCTGATTTGTGAGGCAGTCCCTTTCGGTTCCCTCAGCAAGGCTTTTCATTGGCCCATTGAAATCCATTTTGCCTGTAAATTCGATATTCCTTAACAAGAATTACCAACAATCATTTCTTCGGAAAACCCATTTGATGTCCCATTGGTCTCATGAGATAATTATAAACAATAGTTGCTAAAGACATTGGATCTAACTTCAGGCCTTGACAACGACCAGAGGTCGAAACACGTGTCGCCTGTTGCTTCTTTTGGAAAATAAACCTCTCACATGATTTGGACATGTACTACGTTTCTTTGAAACAAGTCTTACTTTGAAAGGACTGACCTCGAGCGCAAGACACTCCCCCAAAGCTTAATTCTGAATCTTCAATATGTCATAACATTATCTTTCTACTTTCGAAATTCAGCAAATAAATCGCACCCAAGATATATTAATGTTCTCATACAGTTCTTCTTAAAATTCGAGACTGCTCGCTCTAAACTGTAGCATGCTCATCATGTCTCTAATATAGTCAAAATTGCATCACGTAGCTGTTTCCGGTTTGTGCCATATGATGTCACTCATGATATCATATGCATGATACTTATGTTTTGCTAATCACTCAATGTCATTCTAAATACAATCCGAGTCCATCCTTAATTCAAATTGTACTGTGTCTCAAATCAATGTGTTTAGATAACATTAGATTGCATTAGTATATTCCACTCAATGTTCTTTTTTAATATTATTCCCAATCTTGACTCCATGTTTGCTTATATGTAAAATCGCATTCAATAGAAATGCCATCAAATGTAAGAAGCTAGTTTCCATTCCAAGGTAAATCCTTTTGATTGTAAAGCTTCTATTCTTCTAATCCAAAAGAGCTCCCTCTTCTCTAATATTGATTGAAAATTGCCCCCTCTTCTTGGTAATCTCACTTCTCAAATATCACAAACTGTAGTTGTAATACCAAATGTCTTTTCTGAATAAAATGTACTGCAATTGGGGAGCTCTCATTACCTGTGCGTACATTGGATGTGTGTTCTGCCTACCATATCTTGGCTTTTCTCTTAGCTAATCCAACATAAAAGATACCACATGGGCATTTTGTACCATAAATCATATTCTGTGCATCACATGTTTCCAAATGGTTCAAAGCAATCCCTCTACCAGTGTGAGGATTATTTATATGTCTGCCCTTAATAATACTATGGCAGTGTTAACAGTTGCCACACGGTTGTATACCTTACCAATTTTCTGTTACCTTTTTTTGTTCAAAAGTTCGGCTTGTACCGAAAGATTCCTCAATGAGTAGCTCTTCCAATATGTGAATACAGGTGTTCCAGAAAGAACCTATTCAATGTGTCATCCAGCTTCAATTCCTCCCAATTATTGTATCAAAGCTTTCTTTATCAGATTACTTTTTTTCAAATAAGATGGTACATATACTAAATGTGTGGTTGATTTAGTTACTTCAGATTCCAACAATGTTGTGCTTAATAATTGCTCCAACTTTTGCATTGTCATAAGAATCCTCTTCTCCCGATAACGTCTCGTAACAAATTTCTGCTTCAAATCTTCACTTCTAGATAAATACTCTCCTTGTTCTAAAAGAATCATTTTGTATCTCACATTCAAGCAGTATGAAATATTTTCAATTGTTTTTGGATGAAAACTATTTGTCATCAATAACCTGTTCCTGTCAGTTGGTTTTGAATAAATGGTTGTTTAAAGTTTTCCATCACCCCAGTATACTTCAACATCCAGAAATGGCATGAATCCATGGGTATATCTGGTTTACATAATCAAACACGTCATGCAGTTGTTCACGTGGGACATGCTAGATGTCAATACATTGACTAGAAAATTTCATGTAGCATTTCAAACGATCTTTCCTTGGGTCTATACTCAGAATATAACAGGAATGTGTTTACATAGAGTGGGGCCATCACTTCAAGGACACCACTTGAAACTACACAACAAGACAATACCAATGGTCATACCTGCATTATCACTAATGTCAATAGAGCAGGGTGTACATTCTGTTCATGGTGACGGAAGGATCATACAGCCAGAGCAGAAAGACAGATACATTATGAGGACCTCTGTATGTTGTCATTGGTATTGCACCTCTCCAATAAAATAGGTTGTGAGGATATCTGCAGGTTGTAGTTCATTCAATAGGTAGAGTACCACTGACAACATAGGGGTGTCCTTGTAAAAAATCACATTGAGATATAAACTACAATATAGGACAACTTAGATAAAAGTCTGCAATTATACATACACACAACAGATGTCACTCACCACTTTCACTGTTGCTCCTTTCCCCATTGTGCTGTACCTCCTCCCCCTCTTGTTCTGTCTCTCCTCTGCCAGTCTGCTGTCCCTCCTCTCCCCGTGTGCTGTCCCTCCTCCCCGTTGTGCTGTCCCTCCTCTCCCTTCTGTTGTCCCTCTTCCCTCCCTTGTGCTGTACCATCCTAGCCACCCATTGCACTGTCACTTCTTACCCCTTGAATTGTTGCCCCTTCCCCCTTGCACTGTCACTCCTTCCCCCTTGAGCTATCACTCTTTCCCCTTGTGCTGTCCCTCCCCCTCTCTTGCACTGTTCCTCCTCCCTCTGCTGTGTTATTCCTCCTCCCTCACTTGTGCTGTCCCTCCTCCCTCCCTTGTGCTGTTCTTCCACACTACATATAGTTTCCCTGCTCCCCCTTGTGCTTTCCCTCCTCCCCTTGCACTTTCCTGCCTCCCCCTTTCCACTGTCCCCACTTGTGCTGTCCCTCCCCATTGTGCTGTCCCTCCTTCTGCTTGTGCAGTTTCTCCTCCCTCTTGCGCAGTCCCTCCTTTCCCCTTGCGCTGTCTCTCCCTCCCTTGTACTGTCACTCCTCCCCTTGTGCTCTCCCCTTTGCATTGTCACTCCTCCCCTTGTGCTGTCACTCCTCCTCCCTTCTGCTGTCCCTCCCCCACCTTGCGCTCTCTCTCCTCCCTCCCTTGCACTGTCCCTCCTCCCCACTCCTTGCGCTGTTGCTCCTTCCCCCTTGCACTGTTGCTGCTTCCCCCTTGCACTATTGTTTCTTTCCCACTTTGGTGTCCCTCCTCCCTCGCACTGTCCTTCCTCCTTCCCTTGCACTGTCCCTCCTCACCCCCTTGCATTGGCCCTCCTCCCCCTTACACCTTCCCTTCCCCCTCCTGAGCTGTCCCTCCCCCTTGTGCTGTCCCTCCCTTTGCATTGTCTCTCCTCTCCCCTTTCACAGTTCCTCCTCTCCCCTTGCGCTGTCCCTCTTTCCCCCTTCTGGTGTCCCTCCTTTCCCCTTGTGCTGTCGCGCCTCCACCCTTGTGCTCTGGCTCCTCTCCCTTGCCCTGTGGCTCCTCCCCCTTTGTGCTGTCACTCCTTCCCCCTTGCATTGTTGCTCCTTCCCCCTCTAGCGGAGTCGCTCCACCCACCTTTGCGCTATTGATCAGCACTCCCTTGTGCTGTTGCTCCTTCCCCCACTTGCACTTTCACTCCTTCCATCAAATGTTGTACAGTGCTCCTGTGTACTGTTGCTGGCCTAGCTTTCATCTATTGGATTTTTGTACCAATTTATTTCTCATTTCTCCCTCTACAGTGCTTCTCTCACCCCCAGGCGCTGCCCTACATTCCCTCTCATGCTGTCATTTCAACCTGCATGTGCTGCCATTCTCCATACCTTCCCCCCATGCTAAATGTAAAATACATTAAACATCTACAAATGCCAAAACGATTGGCTTTGCCAATGCTTGTTCTTTTTTGTCGAATGGTGTGCATTTATTGCATGCTCAAGTTGCTCGTTTTTGCAGTGCATACATGCCCTGGCGCACATCATTTACCTTATTGCCCTCAGTGGTCCCTGTGTTCCTTCCTCCTACTTACCTCACTTCCCTGCTGTCTGAGCATGTAGTGTGGAAGGACCAAGCAACAAACTTATCACTAGTACTTTCTGCTTTCTTTTCCAAACCTACACACCCGCCCACGGCCAAACTCCATGGCGCGCCCTTTACAGATTCCAGCCAGTGCCAACCCTAGGCCATCCATCCATCCTGCGGTTCCCAAATAGTTGACATCTGTGCATTTAGAAGCAGTCAGTCTCCCGTCTTCATTAGGTACGGCCTGGGAACATGCAGTGAATGGAATCCCTCTTCCTCACGCGTTCCTTTCCTCCGCGGTTGTTCCTCTTTCTCCTTGCTTTGTACAAGCTCCAGATAAGCTCGCTTTGACATCTGTGCAGAGCCTGCTGATGCAGGTTCGAATCCCGGCAGGGCCAAACTCAGCCTTTCATCCTTCCGAGGTCGATAAATGAGCACCACACACCGTGGGTAATAATAAGCAGCGCTCAGATACCTGAGGGTTCGTAGCGCTATATAAATACCAAATTAATTAATTAAATTAATTAATTAATAACAGACAATGTTAATTCAAGTTGTTTGGATTCCACCTGCCCACAGAGATGAAACATTGCATGTTTGCTTGAGTCCCGCCTCTCACTGGAGGAGCAAGGCATGTGTTTACTGAGCGTTCAGAGATGATAAGGTGGAGCTTGCTAAGAAGCAATGCACTGCCCACACATCTGAGTAGAAGAAACAGAGATTCCAACGCTAATCTCTGCATTTACAGATATGCTTGGAAGCAGCTCCAAGTTCACCGGAAAACCAGACTACTTGTTATATAAACTCTTAAGTGAATAATGTGCTGACCTAAACTCTTGAAAGAGTTCATGCATTCCTTTTAGAAAATTCCTTTTCAACTCCTAGAAGCCACATGTTGCATCCATTTTAAGGGGCAGTAAACTCTTTCATTTAAAACAAAACAATCATTGTTGATTGACCCCAGGAAGGCCTGTTAACCAGTTAAACATGTGCTTCTGTCGAATAGTAGATGCTGGAGTCCATTCCTTATGAGAAAAGGCATCGCGGGGGCTGCAGGTGATGACGCAGCCGATAAGAAGCAGGAACATGCAGTCATCTAGGCTCCCTCTAGTCTGCCTCTACCTATCTGCTGCAGACCTCACAAAAGACACAAAAACACGAGTGGCCAAACATGGCGACTGAACCGTGTGTTTACTTTGTAATAATCCGCACTGAAAGTTATCCCTTTCCCAGAGCCCTCAACGTTGTGTGGCCGCAGGGCAGGTGAAAACACTCGTTTTTTTGGTTGGTGAGAGCCCATTGATTCATTCGGGCGGGCAGGGAGTTTGACGGGCGAGGGTGCTGCTTATAGGGTGGATGGCGGCCGCCAAAAGCACGTGAGTTGAGAGGTGTCATGCCCTCACGTAACCGCTATGTCGCCCGGTTCGAGTGTACTATAGTCGCATGACATCGGTACAACGTACTCCAAATAAACACACGGACGAGGGTCTTGCATTTATGGAGTGAGTGCATCAATGGGCGAGGCCTTCTACTTTTACTTATTTTTTTGAACCTCTGACGCATATGGGACGTCTTCCCTTATAACATCCCTGCAACCTTTAACAAAACATTAACCGTAAAACGCTCACACATCATCGCGTTGCACTACTCTCGCACTCGCACATACCCTATTAGCTTAGCAGGCAGTGCCCCATACAGCAAAACAAAAATATGTTGTCCCACAAGCCCATGGTCATGCAGGTGGGAGGGCGCCACATTTTTCAATAGGCGCTGATGCGAAAGTAACGCCGCCCTATTGTTATTAAATGCACCCCGCTCCCGAGAGCGATATGTACACATTTCACAGAGAACAGTTAGACAATTCAACATATTTTCTGCGACAACAATATGAAACTTTTCAGCTTTTTAGACACAAGCCCCGCTCCCCCTTTGTTAGCACCCTAAGATCCAAAATGGTCCAACATATATATGCACAATGTGAGCCAGCTCCTGATTTATGAAGGGACCAATCCAATTTATTAGTCCTTCTTTTTGTTTTGACCTGCCCTTTGTTTGCAGTGTCATGGCTACATCTTAGAAAAGTCAACACAGTGTGTTTCGGCCATCTCTGGAGTCTAAATTGTTACTCCTATCATTTGCGGCCTTCATCAGTATGTAGCCAATTTTCAAACACCACCAAATGTATTTCTGTGTCTACAAATAAAAACTAAAATAGTATATGTACATATTAATAGTGAGGGGGTATAACATGTGATTTAAAACGATGTCTTATTTCATCTGGGGTTATTTAGATCGTCAACTGTGTACTGCTCAGCTACCTACCTACCAGGTAGTAGCCATCCCGCTTCAGAGAGTCCTAAGCAGCCAACTCCTTCACTATGGCATTTTCCCAATTTCGCCCATTTCTGTGAATTAATATAGAACATGTTGTCAGAATCTATATAGTTCAGGTATATGAATAAGTCAGGGGCTCGCTCACATTGTACATATGTTGGACCTTTTATGGTGCTAGGGTGCTAACAAAGTTTTTTTCTGTGTCTATGAATCTGAATAGTTTCAGGATGTCACAGAAATTATGTTGAATTGTCTAAATGTCTGTAAAATGTGTATATATCACTTTTTTACCTTATAATTACATGAACAAAAAAATATATTTTTTGAATACATAGCTATGAGTAATCAGAGGGTCGAGTAAGAAGTGCAGTATGTATGAGATGTAAGCCTTGATAATCTTTTTTGTATATGTTGACCATACAATGGCAATAAGCTCTCACATTCGCCCCCTGGAACGGCGGGCTGTTGTCTGATCTGAGAGATGAAGGAATTCCATTTTCAGCAAACAATTCTTCCACTATGGGTTCAGCTACCTTTGCAGTCATGAAGGATATAAACAGACATCTGATTATTGTGAACATGTGTCCAACAGCACTAGGAAATTGTGGGTGTGGTGGCCCATTTAAAAATGAATGCTCACTGCTTGCCATGGTGTACTTGCCCTGTGGGATAACAATATGGTGGGTGTCTCTACACCGCAGTCTGGCACCACACAAAATCACTCCACCTTTGGCTCAGATTCAAGGAGCCACACCTTCTCCCATAAGCAGGATTAATTTTGGTTGACCCCTTGGTGTCCAGCATGAGCATGGTGAATGACCAGTGTGAATAGTTCAGGAGGAATCACTTGCCAAGACCCTTGTACCAGGCCACCTTCAGCCTCAGCCGACAGCTCAGCTCGGACTGTCCATATGCCTTGAAGAAATGCTTGAGCATCGGCTGTCCTTTGCTGGTTATCAGCTAGAAAGTTTGTACAGCAGCCTGACTGTAGTTGAGAGAGGAGCGCCTGCATCCCATCATGATTGGCTGTTGCACACGTAATGTCCTGTAGTGACATTAATGTCAAAATGAACGCTCTTGTGATCATATTAACGTAAGCTTCCATCCCTTGGTCAGCTTCGAACACCTCATGAGTCGTGGCCATGTGGTGGTGTGAAAGGTAGTTAACAGGATTGTCTGCTCCCTTTAGAGATTTGCAGCATTACTCTGCAAGCCTGGAACTGCAGAAGCCAACATTGCAGCCAACATGTGGTGTTGTGGGGCTGACCCTTGCATGTAGCATAATAGGGATCAGTGGCTTGTGATCTGTCAGGACAGTAGGTTTTCCAAAAGTGTACAAGTGAAAGTGTCACCAGCCCCAGAGGACAGCAAAAACCTCCTGCTCTATCTGGGAATACCGTCTTTCACTGGGTTCAGTGCCTTGCTGGCATGTGCCAGAGGAGTCTACCTGCAGCGGGATGGCCCTAGGCCAACATAGCTGGTATCTACTAATAGTTCAATCAATCAGATTGAAAAGAAAATGCCATTGTCCTGTTTACAAGGAAGGCTTTTTCAAATGCTGCTTGTTCTTTCCACTCTTATGTCCAGTCGCCATCTTTCTTTGTCAGTGCCCGTCAGGGATATGTGAGCGTGGCAAGGTTTGGGATTAACCGGCTGCAAAGGTTGTCCATCCCTAGAAAACTATGCCCCTCCGAGAGGGGATGTCAGTGGGGCCGATGCCTTAATGTACTTGACTTTGATGGGATCCGGGAGCAGACCTTGCTCCTGGAAAACAAAGCTGAAGAAATATACCTTGCGTCGTGGCTTGACTGCAACTTTGGAGGTAGTACCTTTCTGGGGACGCATAAATGAGCACATCATCGCTCACATTGAGGATGTGTGGCAGCCAAGCTTGCACCCCTCTCCAGTGTGCTGAAACACTTCAGGTGGAAGAGACCCCTCAACTAAAACTCTTGTACTGAAAGTGTCCAACATGTGATGATAATGTTCTGATTGTCTCAACTCCAATGGAGGTTAAAAATAGTCATATAAATAACAATTCAGATTGCATTCTTCGTTCATACCATAAGGTATTACTGAGTCCAATCTGTCAATCCTGAAAGCCTCTTATTGGGCAAAATGATGTGCAAAGTTTAAACCCTGTGCGGCAGGTTGTATCACCTCCAAGATCAGGAATTTCATCAGTGATACCCTTTAAGTGCTAAGGGCATGTACGTTCACCCTGAATTCCCTTTAGGAATCATTGTAAGCTCCACCCACTACTGCAATGATTGTGTTCAATACAATTCAGTGTTTTTTTATAATTCCAAGTTCTTCATTCTTAATTTGAAGAGATTTTTTGCCTTTCTTTTATGTTGTTCAACATAATATTTTCCACAAGGTCATCTGATGATGTATATCATATTTGCACTATCACATATAGCAAAATCCCTTAATAAAATCTTCACTCCAGTACGTGAGTGATGTACAATGTTACCCTTTGTTATGTTGATACAATTAGTACACTGGAGCCAGGGAAAAGTAACAATTCTCTTAGACATCACTTAAGGTTTGTAATACTCAGTATGCACAAGCAGGTCCTTGAGATTTTTACTCTGTGAGAATGCAAAAACAGGAAACTCTTTAAACAAAATATTTAACCTTGCATCATGTGAGGAAATTATCCAATGTGTTTGTACTACATTGTCAATGTATAACTTTGTGTAGAGTACTTAGATACCTATACTAAGTTAGGTTGCTCTCTCAGGGTTGGTGTATGTAGTATTGCATGCCTTGTTTTTTTTATCCACTCTATTGCATGCTAAGACTAATTATTTTTTCGAATATCCTTGCTCTAAAAATGCATGTAACATATCATCCAATTGTCTTGAACTTTCTACCTCATCCGTGACAATATGTTTAACCCCCTAGGATTTGCTGTAGGGTAGACCTCTGAACGTGTTTGGTAGATGAAAGCTCAATCTATGCAGCAAATTGTTACGATCAGTGGATATACGGTATAGATTAGTGACAAATCTTTTAGCTCTAATTTCCACAAATAATCCCAAAAAGTAGCTGCGGTTCTGCCTATTTCTGCAGTTAATTGAATGTGGTCATCTGTTGCATTAATGATATCCAGAAATAGGGTAAAATCTTCATATGTACCGTGCCATATTCGAAAGATGTCATTGGGTATAATGTTGTTACATCCCCCATTTATCTTTATTTGTTTCTTTCCAACAGTGTTTTGCCGAAAAAACAAATTGAAAAATATGAGGAGCGGGTAAAGGTATATAAGGGGTAGGGGCATGGGGAATAGGTAGTAAATAATAGATGAGGGGCAGCTTACCAGGGAAATGTCCCCAAAAATTTTAAAAAATAAATGTAGATTCGTTTTTTGGGGCAAAGAACTGTCGGAAAAAACTCATCCAAAAAATGGGCGATGCAAGAAAAAAGAACCATGTCATCGATATATCTCCCCCAGAACTGTAGGTGCTTAGACCAGTTTGTTGCAAGATGTGTTCTGTCTCATTCTTATACATAAAACAACTGGCATAGAACAACTGGCATAGGGCGGTGCCATGTGGCACCCATGGATGTTCCCAAAATCTGAAAATTGTATTGGTCTTTATAGCTGAGATATGAATTGTGGGCTGTACATTCTAAGAGTGCCATGATGAACACTTTAGAAGCTCCCAAATGTGCTTCCTGCTGAAGTAAACACTCAACTGCCTCCTGTTCACATTGTGTGGAATAGATTATACAGACATTTAACATCTATGGTAAACACGACATTACTGGGTTCAAATCTTATCTCTTCAAAAATGCAAATAATGGGATGTGCCTTGATATATGTGGATGTTTTCAGAATGAGGGGCTGTACAAATAACCTATAGTTGTACCTAATGGTCTGTAAGATGCTCTTAGTGGCTGATATAATTGACCTTCCTGGAGGTTTAGTAGCATGCTTGTGAATCTTGAGTAAAAGGTAAAACCTGGAAGTGACAGGATGATTGTTTGTTAAGAATGCCCTGGTCTTCGGAGTAATCCACTCAGTTCTGCTTCTTGAAGTACAATCTGTAACATGATGAGGAGCAAAACCAAAAGCTCGCACAGGTTTCATAAGAAGAAGAAATCTATCACGTCCATAAACATGGCAATACCTCAGGAAAAAGTAGTAGTTACACATTGTTTAGGCGGATTAGCTTGCATTCATGATATTGTCAAATTGGACTATATTTGGTGATGTTACTCTAATTGTATCTTTAATATCGTTGCTTTCAGATAAGTCCCTGAAGATGGATAGTTTTATCTGAAATGTATTGGACACATAATTAGCAAAATAATTAATCATAAGAGGATTTGTAAAAAGATTCCATTTAAGCAAGACACAATTTAGGTAAGCACTGTGCTTTTTAAAACATAAGATATAGGACAAAGATCAAGTGCAAACACACATGTTTTCAAATATAAAAATGCTTTATATTTTGTTCAAGTTGTGAATTAAATAAAAAAGACACTATTTTGTTTTATATTTTTGATTCTCTTTGAAATATGATGTTACAAATTATTATTATTTTTTTTCATTCTTTATTTATTCAAGATTAAAATATTTACAAAGACACAAAGCAATACAATTGCAAAGAAAAACGAACAAATAACAAAACTAAACAAAATTTTGAACTAAAATACATAAAAACCCACATACACATAAGGAATAATAAAGGACTTAGTATACATCAAGAAATCTTCTCCAAATGTTCTCAAAAACGTTTACTTTCTTTTGTCTTCTGAAAATTACCATTTCCATATCTGCATGAGAATGCATCTCAGAGATCCAATCAGGCGACAGTGGCAAAGCTGGTGATTTCCAATTGCGAAGTATCATCTTTTTACCAATTAATGCCCCCCTGAACAAGAATTTTCTTTTTGAAATTGTAAGATCATCCAGTGAACTATTACTGCCTAAAATCATAGTTTTAAAGTCCGAATCAATGTCAGTCTCCAGAACATAAAGGCACATTTGACAAATATCTCACCAAATCCTCGAATTCTTGGACAATGGCAAAACATGTGTTCTAATGTACATATGTCACTCAAACATTTCCAACAATCATCAGAATCAGACATCCTCCTTTTCTTCATTCTTTCTGGGCTCCAATAGACCCTGTTCAACATTTGAATCTGTCTAGATCTTTCACTCAAATTTAACAAACAAAGTTTCACATTCCCACACATCTCCATCCAATCTTCCCCCGTAATCTCATATCCCAAACGCTGACTCCACTCCACCCTTAGTTTCACATTCTCTTTGTACTTAGAAACAATATGTTTGTAACCTCTACTCGCACTTCCTCCTTCACCTGGCCTCCCTTGAGCTGTCAGCATATTTATTTATTTATTTTTATTTATTTATTTGTTTATATAGCGCTAAAGCCCGCAGGCATCAGAGCGCTAACAAATAGACAAAGACAACAAGTAGTGATGACGGGACTAGACGGCAGAGGTCTGAATTAACTTAAAGTGGTGCTAGGTGTTTCTGGATTCTACTTAAAAAGAAAAGTTTTCAGTTTTTTCCTGAAGGTGAGGTAGTTGGGTTCGAGTTTAAGTAGGGTGGGTAGGTCGTTCCATTTCCCGATGGCTATAGTCGGGAAAGCCTTACCAAGGCCCTGTTGTTTTTTTGTGGTAATAGTTTGTAGTTTGCCTGTGTTTGATGATCTGAGGCTCCGGGATGGTTTATACCATTTGAAATGTTTCTTGAGGTACGCCGGGGCTGTGCCGTAAAGACAACGATGTACCATGGTGAGAGACTTGAAAGAGATTCTCTCCTCCATAGCCAGCCAGTGGAGGGCTTTCCTTTCTCCAGAGATGTGTTCTCTCCTTGTTGTTCCGGTGATCGTTCTAATGGCGTTGTTTTGATTGTTTCCATATTCACATCATCTTCTCACCTTACCTTACCAATGCTTTTCTTCAAACATCTGTAATCAGATTCTGAAATATTCTCAATATTCCATTTCTCATAAACTTCAGTACCTGAAATCCACTCCGCCCAAAATAACACCTTTCCTTTTTCTTTAACTGCAGTGTTCATCCATATCGAAGCATTCAGTGATCTCAAAGCATCCGCTCCTAAATACTCATAGAACTGTTTCCAACTCTTCCTCAAGAACTCCGTAATGGGATTTCTCCTACCCACAATGCTTGTCATAGTAAGGACCGCCTTCGGTAGAAGTGGTCCAGCCAGCCCTGCCTCTGCAACAACCCAGTCATTAGCTTCTTCCTTAAGAAAAGGAATAATTAACTGACATGAAAAAAGCTAAATGATAAGCGCGAAAAATCTTGTATTCCTAAACCCCCTTTCACCAAAGGGAGTTGAAGCTTCCACAGCTGTAACCTCGGGGGCTTCTTATTCCATATGAACGACTGAACCAAATAGTCCAGCTCTCTCCAAAAAGAGGATTTGATTTCCAACGGAAGCATACTAAGTACATAGTTAATTCTAGGTGTAGCAGTCATTTTTAAAGCATTCCCTTTACCCCACAATGATAACTTTAGCAAGGACCATCGTTCCAAACTCATTTTCAAATCCCTAAACAGCTCATTCATGTTCTCCTCAACCATGTTTTCAACGTGTGGAGTGAGCCATATAACAAGATACTTCATCCTCTTTTCACACCATTTGTTACAAATTATTTGATCTAAAATCCCCTTGAAGAATCCACAGAAAGCAGAGAAACACATTTTGGGATAGACCATCTACAAGTAACCTTTTATGAACTGTAACTTCAATTAGCAAAGATGAACAATTAACAAATCAAAATTCCAGACAGATTTTGTGCCATGGCATCTCACACGTGATCACTTCATAATCTTGAAATAAGTGTTGCAAAAACATGTTTCTCTTTGGTAGCAACACTGAATGATTGTAGCTAAATCTACAAAGTTTATTAGCTTGTACAATCATAATCCGCTTGTCCATCAGATCCCTTGTGGCCCATATATTCAGTCAAAAGCAGAGGAACAGATTTCTGTAGATTGGACTCAGAAACTTTAAGATATACGATTCGAAATTGTTAAGTCTCTTGGTTTTAAAATGTCCTTTCGTGAAAGATTGGCATGACATGCATTGTTGACGAATCACAATCGTGAAGCCATAATTTCTTCTTTGCACGTTCCGGGTTGGGTGTTAAGAGATCAACTGATATATCTGCAGCAAACATTATTTCTGTACGTTTTTTTTCTTCACATTAGCAGGAACATGTCCCTGGTAGAGTTTAAATGAATGGCTATGGTAAATAGCAAGAAGTCTGGATCAGAGACCAATATGCATTTCCTGCACAAACTGCACATTTTCCACATGTATCACTCAATGAAAGCAAACCACGTTTGTATCTTATAATACTCATGGGTTGACTAGCTGGCAGAGAGAGCACTTGCTTCCAGAAACAACCCTCCAGCTTATCTTATATTACAAAAAAATACAGTAAACCTGAAGAGTTACAGGAATAAAGGGAAAGAGATTGTCGGAATTGAAAGACCAGAGCATGTTAAACTATCCAAAGGAAAAGAAGGCAGTAATAATTATCAACAAAGACAACATAGCCAATAAAGAATCTGAAGGAAGAAAGGAATAACAGAAGCTAACCGTGCGCCCCATACAATGTACCCTAAATTAGGATCTGCCGGTTGTCGAGTTTCCCTTTTGCATGGGAACAAACAAGCTAGAAAGAATAACCAAAGGACATATAAATTGATCCACTGGTTTCTAATAAGGGTTTACAGTTGTGAGCCATGTCTACATGGTGCAAATCACTCAAGTGATTAGTTACAGGTCCTAGAGAAGATGACAGATGGGGCAATGGAACACAGTACCAAACCTTGACTAGTTGTTGAAGCACGTGTCGACCCACAATCTATCACAGTGTGGAACATCATTTGATTGTTGTTTGTTAGTATGTTTGATCTTTGTGAGGTCTGGGATATGCAGTAATTTAATTTTGAAGTTATACACATGGTCAAAGAACACCAATTTAGAAAAATGGACTAACATAGAAAAGCTTTTTATATACCATTAAATTAAAATAAATTGGTATACAACTTGTATTGGACGTATTCCTTGCACTGTTTTTCAGATTTGTGTTTGTGAAAAAAAGCAATACAATTCACATAAACTTTAGTGGGGCAGCCCTTCTCTTTGGTTAAATATAATAGTTATATACCCTACAGACAGAATGTTGTCTCATTGTTACATACTAATGGTACATCTGTGAGGTGTCCTAAATGACTATTTATCAGCCCCAAATAAAACCACACTACAAACGCTTCAATTTCAGAAATGCACAGCAGGGACAGGGTGAAAGAATGGATCACTTGCATGCCCAGCTATTCCCTTAAGCCTCCTCATGCACATCCCATGACCGACAGTTACAAAAAGAGCACAAATCATACATGGGTGTCATTCACAACTCCTGGTAATATACATTCTGAGTCGTCCAGCTGCCACTAATGGATATACTGAACACTGCACATGAACGTGCAGAAATCCTAGCACAGAGCACATTCACATAAAAGGGTTCACCCAGAAGTCCTCCATCAGGGATGTGGATTGTTAAATGTATTTTAAAATAATGTCCCTAGAGAGATCACGTAGCAGATTGAAGTAGCACAAAAAGTCCAAAGATTAACAGTTCAGACAAAGTGCATTATTGATAATGGCCAAAGCCAACATATTTTCACACAAAAACTAGAAAAAATATATATCATAAACAAAAATGATTTTATGTAATTAAGCAAAATACTAAAACTCATATTAAATAGGAAAAAAGAGAAAGATTAGATTGTTAATGTACTGTTACAATTCAATGACTCTTTTTATATAGATCCACGATTTTGTCCCGACTGGACTATGGGAATGCGCTGATGCTCGGTTCAAGTAACTCCTGCATTAAACAATGCCAAATAATCCAAAACAATGCCGTTAGAACCATCACCGGGAAGTCCAAGCGTGAGCATATTACCCATGAACGCAGAGGCCTTCACTGGCTCGCCATTGAGGAGCGCATTAAATTCAAATCCTTGACACTGGTCCACCGCTGTCTTTATGGCACGGCCCCCACATACCTAGAGAAGGAATTTCGCTGGTACGAACCAAGCCGCTGTCTTAGATCAGCAAAAAAAGGGCTACTCAAAGTTAGCCATACTAAAGTCAAAGCTAATGGACTCGGGAGAGCTTTCCCTACCAAAGCTATAGCACTCTGGAACGAGTTGCCTGACAATCTCAGATGTGAAAGTAGGTACTTGCTATTTAGGAAGCAGCTGAAAACGTTACTTTTTCGGTAAGCCGTTACATATTCAGCACGGACTCCCTTGAGTCCCCCGTCCTTTCTTTTTTATGTTGTCCTGTGATCTGTCCTCTCGTGTGCTTGTCGCGCCCTGATGCTTGCGAGCTCCGGCGCGTTACAAATATATAAATAAAATAAATAAAAAATAAAATAAATAAATATTGCTTGAGTTAACCACAGCCAATACTTGTTTCGACCGCTACTAGGTCATTTATTTTCAAGCTATTTTAAAATGACAATGATAACCATGATGTACAAGTTGAATGATATGTATCATCGAGAATATGGGCCTCATTACACGGATGGCGGAGAACCATGTGGCGGAGAACCATGGCGCTATTAGCGCCATGGTTCATGCCGGTAAAATACCGGCACCGCCTTGGCGGAAAGGGGAATTACCGCCCCATTCCAAGGTTGGGGGGGCGGTAATTCCCCCTTCCACCATTGCCCTTCCCCATTCCCATTTTTGCCCCATGGGGCATAATTGGAATGGGGAAGGCGCTAATTGCGGTACCGCAAATTGCGGTACCGTAATTAGCTCCCTGGGTCCCTTTGCGGGTTGGTTTTTAACGCCTGCAAAAAGCAAGCGTTAAATCCCCCAACCCGCAAAGGGACCTCGTAGTAAGGCGGTAAGGATTTACCGGTACCGGTATTTTACCGGTACCAGTAAATCCTTACCGCCATCCGTGTAATGAGGGCCTATGTGTCCCAAGTTAAAGATTCATGCAGTTCCAAACCATGAAGCAAATTAGAATTTTAATTTTAGGCATATAAGAGGTATAAATAATGCAAAATAGGCAAATTGCCAACCAGTTTAAAACAGTAAATATCGCAATAATGGGTTGAATTGAGTACAATAACAACAAACCAACACAAGAACAAGAGAAGGGATGCAAGGCAAAAAAGAAGAGAAAAATATGATGCTATGACGATGATGTGATGTCATATGATAACATGACAATTTCATTTACTGATCAAGGAATAGTGTGCTCCACTCCAGGAATACACTATTTAAACATGGGAGGGTTCATACTGGTGTTCACATGGCAAGTGGCTCTGCGAGTTGTTCCGGTAGATCCAGAGATTTTTCTATATGGAGTAAGCATTTTGCTGACATGGCTACCTGGCCTGGTACGGAAGATTGTGAGGATACCTGATGAGTTTTTATTTAGACCACAAATACCTATGGATGAGGAAGGTGGACAGACTATTCCCATAGAGTTGGAAGCAGCTATAGTACAAAGTGAGATGGCAATTCTCAAAGGGATAGATGATGAGGGTAGACCATGGAGAACAGTGATAGTGGATAGACTATTGTAACAGCCTCTATCTACATCTGCCTGCCTCTACTCTACGCCCTCTGCAACTTATCCAGAACAGGACCGCGAGACGTGTCCTCGGCCTCAAGCCCAGGGATCGTATCTTTCCAGGACTGAAATCTCTGCACTGGCTCCCAGTGACTTCAAGGATTAAGTTCAAAACCCTCTGCATTGTCCACAAGGCCTTCTGGGGCCTGGGGCCGCATTACCTTCAACTCTCTCTTCCTAAATATCTTCTCTCTCGAGCTCTTAGCTCATCCGCCTCCAACTCCCTCAGGGTCAGTCGCTTCTCCAAGCAACGAGTTGGTGGTAGATCTTTCTCTTCGGCAGGGTCCTCCCTCTGGAACTTGAGGAGAACCAGCTCCGGTTCCGGAAGCACTTCGAAACCTTCCTCTTTGCATCTGCTTTCTTTCCCCTGCTCGCCTGCTGAATTCTTGACAGAAACTGCACTGGATACCTGGCCACCCTTATGATCCCGGGCCCAGACACGCCAGTTGCCCACCTGCACTGCCTCCCTGACAACCCCTGCACCGGGGGACTGTTTTCTGTATCCCCGCAGTCCCCTACCAGCACCTATGTCTGCACTTACCTTGCACTTGCCACCTGCTGACCGTTTTATTTCTTATTTATTCTACCATTCCATGACTGCACTTTCCCCTCTCCCTTCCCCCTCGCACTTTTCCATTTTCCCCTTCCCATGCACTTGCGCAATCTGAATGGCACCGGGCCTAGTAGGATCGCTGTCTGTTTTCCCTTGTTCCCCCTCCCTTGCCTCGTCGTGCCTTGAAACCCTTGGGTATAGGCGCGTTATAAATGCAATATCATATCATATCATAGCTCTTGAGGAGGAGTACAGACTGACTGTCATAACTGATGATAAAGTGGCGTTCTTCATGAGCATTACATACTGGATAAGGATAGAAAAAAGGGAAGCCCCGCAAAGAATGGTGATAATGCGGCAATGACCAGCACTTTTTCAGGAGGATCTTGAAAAGGTGCCAAGAGCCCTATGGACCACAGGCCCCATATCGTAGATTTATTGAAGGGAATGGGGGAGGTTAAAATAAAGCTTAAGCCAGGAGAAATTTTACCCCAAGCAAAACAGTACCCCATGTCTCGAGAAGCTGATGAAGGTATATTTCTGAGTATTTCAGCACTGATGAATCAGGGGATTCTGGTGCCATCAGAGTCATCGTGCAAGACGGCGGTGTATCCGATTAAAAACTCTAAAGGGGGGTAGTGGAGATTTATCCATGATTTGAGACCTCTTAGCCAGATTGTAGATGTTGAGTTTCTTTTAGTTCCTAATCCTGCAACAATATTGTGCAGTATCCCAGTCGAAGCTCAATATTGTACAGTGATCGATTTGAAACATGCATTTTTCTCGATCCCGTTGCACATGGGCTCACAAGACTTGACTTCATTTACCTTTTGCCAAAAAAGACTAAAACATACTTGGCTGCCTCAAGGGTACTGTGAGTCCCCATTGATCTTTAACAGAGTCCTACAGATGGATCTAGGCAATATCGATCTTGAAAGCGCGATGATACAGTACGTAGATGACATCTTGATTTGCAGCACCACAGAGGATGAGTGTAGACATGATTCTGTCCAACTAATGACTATTTTAGCAGGCAAGGAATATAAGGTGGACAAGGATAAATTGCAGTATTGTCAAGAAGAGCTGTTATACATAGGTCAGTTGATCTCGCATGAAAGGAAGAAAGTGACACATGAGAGAGCTGAGGCCATCATGAAAACACCCAAACCAAACGCAGTGAGACAGATGCAGCAGTTTCTGGGTTTATCCAATTATCGCAGAGCCTGAGAGTTTGATTATAGCACATATACAAAGCCACTTTTGTAAGCCCTAAAGAAAGCACAAGTTGGTAAGGCAAAAACAGAATGGACTGAAGAAATGGAGGAAGGATTTGAGGAGTTCAAAAAAGCAATTTGTACAGCTCCAGTTTTACGGATTCGCAATAATGGCGAGGAATCCTATTTGTTTTCACACGCAAATGGGACAGTCATGACAGCAGTGCTTACACAAAGAACCACATTGGGGTATAAACCATTGGCACATTACAGTGGGATTTTAGACCCAGTTATGAGAGGACACTTATGAGAGGACACTTCCCTTGCGAAGAATCTTTGGCAGCTGCCGCATTTGCTTTGGAGAAGGCCACAAGTATTGTTATGGGCTGCTCTTTGACACTTTACATGGAGCATGCCTTGTTATCCATTTTAGAGAAACCCAAGGGCACATTGACATCCCAAAGACCTTTGGTTTATGAGGTAATGATTTCTAACCCAGCAATTAAAATTGTAAGATGTAAAATAGGGAACCCTGCCACATTCGTAGCTGAACCCATAGAAGAAGGTGACCATGTGCATGACTGTGCCAATTATGAATTTTATGATGATATACCCTGTGTGAAATAGATTGCTATGGCAGGAGGAGAAATTCTTTTTATTGATGGTTCTTTGAAAATTGATCAGACTTGTGGGGAAGAGCATTCAGAAACAGCTTAAATGGAGAATTGGAGATGGCGGCAAGTGCAATGCTACCGTCTAATTTTTCAGTGCAAGCAGCACAATTAGTAGAGCTCATTGTCGCGCTTGAGAAACATGAAGGGCATAAAGTGACGCTGTACAGTGACTCTGCATATGTGACATCAACCATTTACGCAGGGTTGTCACATTGGAAAAGGAGGGGCTATCTCCGTGCAGATGGTTCTCCAGTGCAGCATGCGTCCTTATTGGATAGGCTCATTAAGGTACTCCAACTCCTAGTAGCCATAGCAGTCGTAAAATGCACAGCGCACATTAAACGAACAGGCTTTATCTCATGCGGGAACGAAGCCGCAGACATAGAAGCCAAAAGGGTTGCATATTTTCCAGAAATTTAATGTTTTGATACTGAGCATATCAAGGAAAATTCTACTGCAACCATGTTAGTGCAGAAGGGGTTTAATATGCTGTCGATAACCCAATTAATAGAGATTCAGGGAAGAGCACCACAGGAAGATCAAGAACCTTGGAAGCGGAGGGGGTGTTCTTTATCCCCCAAGGAAGCTTTATGGTGACAGGAAAGCACTGGAAAGCCAGTGATGCCAGTAACCTTCTTCAAAGTCACATTTGAACAGCTGCATTACCCCACACATGTGACTAGAGAAATTCTTGTTGCCAATATTGCAGAAGATTGGTTTATTCCTAATTTGTGGGAACACGTTGCTCTGTTTATGGTGAATTGCATTGTGTGTTAAAAGTTTACTGCTGGGCATACACTGAGAATGCTTAGAGGAGTAATACCTCAACCAAATGGTCAGTTTCAGTATTTGCATATCGACTATCTCGATATGTTGCAGACATGTAGTGGATGTAGGTATCTATTAGTGGTGATGTGCCCCTTCTCTAGGCGGATCGAAGCAGGTCCGTGTACACACCCTAATGCCACTTGGGCAGCAAAGTTTTTAGTACGCAAAGTTTTCCTGAGGTGGGGTATGTACAAAGCACTAAGATCCGATAATAGGCCACATTTTGTCAATGAGATATTCAAACAGATAGGGTTTTTATTAAGTATAAAGCACAAGTTCTCTTCTGTGTATCACCCACAAGCGAACGGAAATTTGTGAGAAACTCAACGGCTTCCTCAAAAAGAGGATCACCAAGATTAAATTGAATTTGAAAAAGAGATGACTGTATTGCCTACCCCTGGCGTGGTATGTCCTTCGGAATCAGCCAGGGTCAGACCATCACCTCAACCCCCATGAGCTAGTAACAGGGCATCAAATGAGAACACCCCTCATACCTCCATCTAGGATCAGGAGTGATACCCAGAGTGTAACCAAAACTGTAGGTGATGAAATACATGATTATTTGACATGTATGACTACCAGTATGTCTTTTTATTTCAGATCAAGTCAAGCATCGCGGGGAAGGTCTAGGAACACAGAAGAAGGCAACCAATCCAAGTGAACTATTACCCCCACCTAAGTTATATTTTGAGGACCTGATTTTGACTGAAAACTTCACCCAGAAGTGGCATGAACCTCAATTCAATGGCCCATTCCTTGTTGAGGAAGTTTCCCCTTCTGCTGTTAAGGTTTTGGGAAGACGAGCTTGGCTGCATCTGAATGACGTGAAGATTTATAAAGGCAAGACCCTCCCTCCCACCATTGCTGATCTAGAAGCAAGACAAGAAGAAGGATTTCCGTGTGTGCAGATTCAATCAATGACTAAGAAGAAGGACAATAAAGCAACGAGTGACTAACACATACTTTATTTGGACTGGAATTCAATAGACACTCCTTATATATTTTAGCAGGAAGTGCAAGGACTTGCAGAGAAATTCCAGAGGTTGAAATTAACTTTTAGAAATATATTGAAGCAGTGAATAATGCATCAGAAGTATGCCTAAATATCAGTTCTTGATCAGAAATTGGAAGAGAGATCAATATCCAGATTCATTTTGTGGAGAATATCTGTTTTAAGTGATAAAAATACATGGTACCTACCAATAGTGACATTCATCGGCTTGTGGTTACTGTCTTTGTGTTCTTGTTAGAAGAGGCGTTAATATTCTCACTTTTTTTACAGGATCCTAAGAATGGTCCAGTGATAAGAAGACTCCTCATTGCTATAATTGAGCTCATTGTACAGTTACAAATGTAAAAGAAACTCAATGATTGTATTAAAAATGATCAATGAAGAAGACGACATGATTATTGAGAGAGCAAAAGTTCAGCAAGCAGTGAGATGGCATGGAAAATTGTTGGCCTGATTTCTATGCATAATAAATATTTGCATGATTGTTCTCTTTATCTATTGGTTGCTTATTTTTCAGTCTCTATTATCTTAATGGTTCTACTGAAGAAAGAGTTCCTATGATTTTCCCCATTATGAGTACAAATGATGACAATTAGTTTGAAATCTATGGGTATGTTAGGAGACATAAAAGAGATGCAGAGGAAGATAATGAATTGATAAATACCTATCTAGATAATTCAGCTCACCTGGGGATAAACATGTGGTATCAGAACATGAAAAAGGTGGGGGAAAGAGCATCTGATGAGAATTGCTATGTCTGATCTCTCATCCCCGGTGCCATGAATACAGTAAGAACTTTCATTTTGAAGGAGGTATCAGCATACGATGTAAAATGCCTCAGCCATATTGCAGCCTGTACTACTCAGGGATAGTTCCAAGGAAGCTGGGCAACCTTACGATGGAGATCAAAACAGTCATTTCCATACCAGGATGACTATATCAAGACCATACGAATGGAGAAGGATCTTGGATAGACAGACAAAATGCTTTTGTGTCCGGCTGCAGGGCAGGATAAGGTGATAGTTGTAAGTGATTTCAATGCAGCACTCCAACTAAGTCAACGCCTAGTATGGGATGCCAATTGAAACCCTTATTTATATATTTTTATGTCAAAAGTTCTTTTAATTCTGGATGATGTACCCTTATATAACGCCCCTCTCTTTGAATTCCCCGGGGCTCACTGAATTGATTGATTTATTGATATTTTATTTCTATCGCGCTCGTACACAAGTGTTTCAGAGTGCGACAAGGCAAGGGAGGGGAACAGGGGAGAACAAAACAGCGATCTTACTAGGCCCAGTGGCATTGAGAACATGCAAGTGCATGGGAGAGGGGGAGTGGGAAAGTGCATGGAAGGGGGAGAGGTGGAAAGTTCGAAGCAGAGGAGAAACAGATAAATAACAATAAATAATAAAGGCAACAAAAGGTGGTAATGCAAGTGCAAGGTTTAAGGCAGCAGACAGGGTAGGTCTGATAAGTGCAGGAAGAAAAGGGGGGCTGTATGGATACAGATACAGACCCCAGTGCAAGGGGTGGCCCAGAGGCAGTGCGGGAGGTTGGCAGGATGAGCAGGTACCTGGGCCCAAAGGACAGAGGGTGGCCAGGTGCATGGTGCCAAGAGAGAACAGATCAGCACGGGAGAGGGGGAGCGAAGGCAGAAGAAAAGAGGAAGGTCTTGAGGTGCTTCCAGAACCAGAGATGGTTCTCCTCAAGTTTTAGAGTGGCAGGGAGGCTATTCCAGAGGGAGGACCCAGCCGAAGACAGAGATCTACCCCAGCTCCTTTCTTAGAAAAACGACTGACCCTGAGGGAGTTGGAGGTAGAGGAGCGAAGAGCTCGAGAGGGGATGTATTTGCGGAGGGATAGCTGAAGGTATTTTGGACCCAGGCCCCAGAAAGCCTTGTGGACAACGCAGAGGGTTTTGAATTTAATCCCTGCATCCACTGGCAGCCAGTGGAGAGATTTCAGAGCTGGAGAGATACGATCCCAGGGCTTGAGGCCAAGGACAAGTCTTGCAGTCCTGTTCTGGATTAGTTGCAGAGGGCGGAGTGTAGAGGCAGGTAGATTTAGAAAGAGGCTGTTACAATAGTCCAAGCTAGAGAGAACCAGAGCTTGGGATACCATGAGCTTCTGGGGGAAGGAGAGGAAAGGCAGAGTACCTCTGAGGAGGAGCAGTCGGAAATTTGACTTTTTAGAGACCTCAGAGATGTGGGCGGAGAAGGAAAGGGAGGAGTCAAAGATGACCCCGAGGTTCTTAGCCTCGCAGGTGGGGCTAGGAGGAGGGCCAAGGGAGGCCGGCCAGAGAGTGAGGGGAAAGGATGGTGAAGGTGTGCCGATGAGGAGGATCTCCGTCTTGCTGGCATTCAGACAAAGATCATTGGCGGCACACCAATCTTGAATGGCAGTTAGGCAATCAGAGATGAGAGAGGGAGAGGAGGTAGCAGAAGGCAACCTGAAAATGAGTTGAGTGTCGTCAGCGCAGCACTGGACATTTGAGCAGAAAATGGCAATGCAGTGGGCGAGAGTTGCCAGGTATTCGTTGAAAAGCCAGGGCGAGAGGTTAGACCCCTGGGGAACACCACAGGTAGAGAGGAAGATAGATGAAAGGAAGGACCCAAGTTGGACCTGGGAGGGTCGATCTGAGAGGAAAGAGGTCAGCCAGGCCAGAGCCTGAACAGTGATATCCAGGTTTTCACGGAGACGGTTGAGCAGGATGGTATGGTTGACCATGTCGAAGGCAGAAGAGAGATCGAGGAGGATGAGGACAGAGGGAATGTTAGAGTCAAGGTTGGAGAGCAGATCTTCACGGATGTTCAGGAGAGCAGTTTCCATGCTCTGGCAGCTCTGAAGCCAGACTGGTGGTCATGGAGACAGCCAACAGAATTGGAATGAAGGTTAAGCTGAGAGGTGGCCAACTTTTCCAGGAGTTTGCCAAGAAAGTGAGTAATGGAAATTGGGCGATAGTTAGCTGGACAAGACGGATCAGCTGTGGGTTTCTTGAAAGGATGCACAAAGGAGTGCTTCAGAGGGGAGGGGAAGGATCCAGAGGCAAAGGAGTGGTTCCTAAAATCATCAAGGGCCAGAGCGAGGGTGTCAATGTGGTCCTTGCTGGTTTTAGAAGAACAGGGATGAACCTGTTTTGAAGAGGCTTTCATAGATCGGACTTGTCTAGCAACCTCATCAGGGGTGAAAAGAGGAAAGGACGAGAAGGATGGTGGGTGGGTGGCTAAAGGAGGGTCAGCAAGCACAGATGGAGAGGGAAGAGGAGGGGTGTGGGTGGAGAGGGTGGACAGGATGTCCTGGGTTTTTGAAATGAAGTGAGAGGCAAGGCAATTGCAAAGAGCCTGGGAGGCAACAGGAGGGGTTGGCCAGCTCCTTGCAGAGATGTTAGATGCCGCAGAGACATGAGCTTGAATGTGGACTCTCTTCTTGGTGAGGACAGAGAGTCAGTATTGCCTTTGTAGCAGGCGACAGGCCAGTTTGTCAGAGGATGAACAGGAAGTCCTCCATTTCCTCTCAGCTGCCCTACACTTACGTTTAAGTGTAACTAGGACAGAGTCATACCAGGAATTGCACTTGGCTTTGGACTTCAAACGAATCCTCATGACAGGGGCAAGAGCATCAAGCGTATCAGAAATTGAAGAGTAGAGCAGGGACAGGGCTGTGTCAGGATGTGAGACAGCCAAAGGTGGAGGGGGGGAGAAAGTGGTGCCAAAAGCCTCAACTGACACACGCTTCATGGGCCGGATGTTTCAGAAGGTAGGTGGCAGTGTTGGGGTAGGCTTGGCTTGGGGGAAGAGAGGGAGAGATGAGATGAGAGGAGGGAGTGATCGCTCCAGGAGAGAAGAGTGGTCAGAGGGATGGAGAGGGGGAGGTCAGAGGAGATCAAGACATCCAGTGTGTGCCCTGCAGAGTGAGTTGGGCCAGAGGGGAGGATGGACAGGGTGAGGGAGTCGCAGAGGTCACGGAAGAGTACAGAGGAGGAGCAAGGAGAGTCTAAATGTATATTTAGGTCACCGAGGAGGAGGAGTTGAGTGGTAGAGGCCAGGTGGGAGGAGGGGTGGTCTGCCCACTCAGAGAGAAATGAGGTGATTTCACCAGGAGGCCGGTAGATGGTAACCACAGTAAGAGAATGGGTAGGCAAGAGAGAAAGCCTACACACAAGGCATTTAAAAGAGGAGTAGGTCTGAGTGGGAATGATAGAGGCAGGAATCCACTCAGGAAAGATCAGGGCTACCGCCCCACCGGACCAGGAGGATCTGGGTGCTGAGAAGATCTTGTAGCCATCAGGGAGGAGAGTGTCAAAGCTCGTGACAGAGCTGGCCGTGAACCATGTCTCAGTAAGACCTAGTAAGGTCTAGTTCTTCGAGGAGGTGGCAGATGTCAGAGGAGTGTTTGACAGCAGAGCGAGAGTTGAGAGTGGCAATATGAAGAAGTTTGCCAGCCTTAAAGCCCTTCCGGGGAGGGGTACAGAGCAGAGGTACGCCCTGCAGAGGAGAAAGAGCCCTAGGAGGGGCAGAGGAGGAGGAGGAGAGAGAGGGCAAGGTAGCCAAGGGGGGAGAGAAGGGGACAGCAGGAGATGAGAGGAAATTGATGAGGCGAGGGAAGCGCCTATCAAAGAGGAGGAGATTGGCCTGAGGGCCTTGGACCATGACAGTGCCATTTAGGTAGACATTAATGATGACTTTAGAGGAGTCGAAGGAAGCCATGAGAACTTCCCAGCGAGTGCCACCATTAATGGGAGAGGAGGAGATAGGGCAGAACACAGAGACCATATGAGGAGTCCATAGATCTGGCGAAGGAACGACAAAGATGATGTCGGTAAGGGTCTGTCTTGCGGAAGCATTGGAGTAGGTGTCGGCGATAGGAAGACCAGGATTAGAGGCCAAGATATCCTTTTTGAACTTCTTCCTACCAGACTTAGTGAGAAGGGAAGGATAGTCAATGGATAGTCAATGGAGAAGCAGTTGGAGAAGATAGGAGAAACAGAAAGCGCCATTGGGTGGAAGTAAGGAGAGGATGGAGATACTGGGGGGCTAAGGCAGGTAGGTGTGAGACAAAAGAGAGTTGTGAGGTCACTGGGCTGGCAAGTTACAGAGAAGAAACAGTATACAAGCAAAATACAGACAATTTCGCAATAGGCAGCAAGATTTGACTTTTTAGCACAAAGCAAAAACTTCAAGATTTGACTTTTCCAAGTAATATTACAATATCAACAATCTCTTTAATCAATTAGGAGTAGGAACCAAGAAATAGGTTTGTATTGCAAATTAAAAGATTTTATTTGAAGAATTGAACTATATATATATATATATATATATTATACTTTTATGAATATGAATAATATCTGAATATCACGCTTATGAATATGAACAATGATCAGCAATGGGTAATATTACAATATCAACAATCTCTTTAATCAATGAGGAGTAGGAATAGGAAGAATAATCTAGCAGAGAATACTTTGTATGGGTTCAAGAGATTGCAATGATAGGAAGAAATGCAACACAGAAATAAATCTTGATATGACTTCAATCAAAAGACAATATGATCAATCTTTCCCCCTGTTATTACTCACTCCCCCCAGTATGCAATATGAAGAGGCGGAAGAGGGCACACAGGTTTCAGGAATACAATCAATAATGCAGTTCAATCCCAGTTCCCCCAGCAAGCTTAGAGAGAACAGGTGTGAGTTTAAAACAGGTCAATTGCTTTTAATGTGGTTTGAATTGAATGGAAAAAATGCTAAAAATGATTTAAATTCGCTAAATGAGATTTAGAACTAGTGAAAGTTGCTTTGGATCGATGCAGGTCAACACTAGCAATGATTGTATAATGATTAGCAGATGGAAAAACGAAATTCAGAAGTTGAAGGCAAGAAATAGCTATTTTTACATGAAGTGAAATTGAGCCAAATTGCAAATTCGTGGCAAATTTTCCGCATGCGGGAAACGCGATTACGGCAAAACTATAAGGAATTGGAATGTCGTTTTGGTTACAGAGGTTTTTGTGAAGGTAGATTTTTCAGAAACAGTCAAGATTTCAAAATGAAAGATTGCGCTTTAAAGATTCAGAACCAATATGGACTTATACTAAGGAGCTATGAAAGTACAAGATACCCAACGGGACAACCACCAGAACAGGGCACCTTCCACTCTGATTGTTGTGCGCCAGGACACTTGACTTTCTTCCGAAAATATCAGCGCACAGATGATTATCGCTACAATTATCACAGACAATATGGTGAGAAGAATTCAGGATGGACACAAGATTCTATAATGCAGTTCTGAATATTTTGTGCTGGATTGAATAGGATTACTTTAAACTAAGAGTTGACTATGGACAGTTCTACACTAAATACTTACAACTATGGCTTTGGAATGGAATGGGCCTGTCAAAGATTTTATCAAGGGTTTGGCTGGGATTCGCTTGGCACTGGACATGTCTCAGGCACTGGGTTCTGCTCTCAGCACGGCACTCTGGTCTGTGCGGCCTCTTGGACTGGGTCTGACAGGTTGGTTACAGCTCTGCTCTATTGGTCTGGATCTTGGTTCTAGCACAGGGTTCTTAGCTAGAATAGCAAAACAGCTCAGCCAGGCTGTTGGATTTTGTGGTGCCCCTTGGAAGGTTAGGGGTTAGAATCAGGTTGCAAAGGTTTCTGAAGGCCATGCTGAAAAGGGTTCAGCTTTTGGGTTAGGCCTCTCTGCTTCAAAGTTCTAGAGTTTGGTTCAAGAGTCTGGAGTCTGGATCTTCCTGCAGGGTGCTTCGCGAAGAAATCAGTTGATGAGTGGAAAGTGTGTGTTGTCTGTCCTCAGCAGTCCCTATTTATCCATTTCCAAAGGGGTTGGGGAGGCTGATTATCTATGCCCAACCCTCTAAGGATCTGATAGGTCAGAGAATTTCCCCCCTCCTGATTTGAGAAAGGAGCAGTGTGTCATCATGAGTCAGAGTGATGCTGCCATTTACAATCTAGGGAAGAACCTCCCCTTTGCTTTTACATAGAAAATCTATTTTTCCCAAAAAACATATTTCCAAGATACACAAGTTGTTCATAATACAAAATTACAGGTACATTCTTGTCCAAATCCCATTTTCCTACGAGCTCTGGTTCCTAAATGACAGCTTTTTTGCGCTTTTGGTGGGTTTCCCAATGTTAGTTCTGCACCAATTTTTATACAGGCATGCACATCCTATCTGGGCATATTCCTGTAATTTTTCATGTTCCTAACATAAACACCATGGCTACAATATGAATAATTTCCGGGGGTCACATCACACCGATTCCAGCTTAGTCTTAAACTGTGAGTGAATTTTCCATTTTAACAATCTCTAAGTTTCATATTTTTGTCAGTTCAGTACATTTTGCTATAAGCATTTTTTATAAAACATACATTTACTTCCACTTCAATCCACATTTTCAGTCTGGCCCACCTCCAAAGCTGGGCTGAGTCAGAGGGTCACATGGCTTGCCTTCCTGCCAGAGCAGTTGTGGTCATTCACACCCGAATTAGCATTTTCTATTCAGTTCAAGGAACCCATTTTTTCTTGCTCAGGGCAGGAGAGGAAATCTCCTCCCCTTCTGATTAACATGACAATGTGAAATCCTCCTTTTGGTGGGAATGAACAGGGTGTGAGTTTCTCAGGGGAAGAAGGCCTCTTGGAAGTTTTAACTGAATCAGGTTACCTTCTGGTCAATTGTAACATAGTTCCTTGTAAAAAAAAATACATTTATAAATTTAAAATAAGCAAACATATCTTTACTTCCAGTCTTTTTCAACATGAAAATCAATGTGGCACTCTTATATGGCATTTTGATGGAATTCTCTTCTTTGGCATATTTAACTTCAGAAACACCAGTTCTCCTGTCAGAATTAGAGATCGGCAGCACCTGACAGAGGCGAGTAACGGTACTACACCCATTTTTGACAGCTTTCTTTCCATCAAGTATCTTTAAAAGAGGATTTTGTTCTGATAACATATGATTCTTGCTGACATTGTATTTATGTGGATTCTTGCAGTAGAATAATGTGGAACATCCAACAAGGAGGTTGGATCTTTTAGGTGGTTTGTGAGCCATGATATTTGCACATTTGACAATCAAGAAAACGGATTTTCAAACAGCTCTGTGTTTCTTTGGCAATTAGCATTGCTTTTTCAAGTGGTTTCAGGCTACTTAGTGGGTAGCCCAATGGTGGGTTTTGGCAGTGGTCTCCTGTCTCCACTGCGATAGGCAAAAGTGGATGGTGTCCTATTTTTCAGATTTTTACTGTGCAATTTAGGATTATTTTTTAGCTAGCAGCATGCTTTCCTGTGGTCATTTCTGAGGTTTCTGCTGCCAGCAATGCACTGTAAAGTTGCAGGGCCCGGACCAGTGGGTTGAAACATCCCACATAGTTGAAGAAATAAAGAGAATGAACTGTCCTGATGTGTAAGAAATAGCAGAATCACCTGGATGTTGGGAAGAAGAGACAGATGACATTGAAGAGGACAGATGGTTTACCTCCTTGTTTTCATGGATTCCTCATTGGTTGGTGAATCTATTCAAGGCTCTTGGAGTAATGCTGGTGCTAGTAGTGTTTGGATTCTGTATAGTCTGGATGGTGATTGCACAATATAAGAAAACGGCAAAAAAAGTATTAGGAATGAAGATCATGATTGACGCCAAAAATGAACCAAACGCCAAGGAGCTGACTGATGATGATGTCAGAGAATACATAAAGGCTAGCATCGTAACACCTGAGGGAACAAAGTTTCTGCATCCAAAGAATCATAAGAAGTACATGGGACAATGGGTATATTGTACCCCGAATGGACATTGTGACTAAATGACATGGAGTGCAGATGAACATGTCAAATCAGCGGGCACCCTGAGGGAGGTGGTGAAAATATGGACACCTAAGAAACACTTCTTCAAGAGAAAACACCAGGATGCAGAAACACTCGAGGAGGTGGCTGGGGACTCGGCCAGAGGGGGGAATGTAGAGGCGCAGCTGCATACCTCTGCAGGAGACCCTTCACCCTTCCTCCCATATGCTGGAGACATGAGACCATGCTGTATTTAATACCACCCATTGTGCCAATACTGCAGCGTGTGTTCGAAAGAAGATGCCCATTGAGACAACCCTACCGAATCCCTGAAGTGTTGATAACCTAAGGGAGGAACTCCCTGAATGAATATGAGAAAGAGCAAAGAAAAGGAGTTAGTGACGTCATGAAAAGTATGCACAACGTCCCTGAGATACTGACTGAAGACGATGTATGGATCCTAAATAAACTAATGGTAAAGTAAAGAATCAAGTGAACTTTTAAATACGAAAAAGAAGATTACACATGCACAAGGTGCTGCAGAAAACCAACCGTTCAATAAATGTACAGAAGCTGAAACACAAGGAAGACCAAGTCATCACAGAAGCTGGCTATACATATGGAATAGAACGCAGGTGAAGCCGCCATTATATAGAAGCTGGACATCGATATCATGAATTTAGTAAGTCAGCACCCATGAAGCGGGAAGGGAAAACTGTGTTGCAGCAACAATAAGCAGAATCGCAGAGCTGCATGGCGAGGTTGCCTGGTCTGTAGTCAAGATTTAAGCAGCCAAGGTCAGATATCTATTCTGGAAATGATGAATCTTCCCTTGTTAAGGTGCAAAGAAAGAACACCAAGAGTGTCAAGTTTAATTCATTTAGAGCATTTAGAACCTGTAAAAAGGACCAAATCGTGGTCTCCTGTCACGAGGGCCAAGGATGAAAATAGAGTTCGAACTTGGAGTCCCAGACACGATAGTGCATGCTCTCACTCCTGCGCATTCTCAAAGGCAAGGGTACTTTGCAAGGCCAGTACAAAGCCAATCTTCATGGCAGAAGGCATGAGTGATGAGTGATGCTGGGCTAATTGGGTGGTGAAGTAGTGTCATGCCCCATCACCTTGCACCTGGGCCTGGGTTTACGTGCTGCTAAGTGAACCGAATGGTGCAGACCTGGCACAAGCGTTCCAACCAATATAGTAGTCCATATAACGAAAGGACCTTATAGTTTGAAGACCAATGAGAAACTGTAGCATATGTTGTCCACCTGATAGTGGGCAGCCAATCACAATCCTAGCTCCTATAGAAAAGTATACTTAGACATTCCGTATACATAGACATTCCCTTTAGCCAATCACGACCCGTGATAGGTTTTTCATTATTGCCATGTAGTATGACATCCCCTCTGATGTATTTTTGGTATAAAAACTATGTTTTGTGTAAATTTCGCTGAGAGACTGAGCATACGTCCGTTGATGTTCATTGTAAACTCCCTGTTTTAGATAATTTTTAATAAAACAGTACTTTGCCATCTTGCTGAGTTTGTTCCGTTAATTGGACTCAGAATTATTCTGTATGATCCCATCCATTACATATGCATGTTCCTAAAGGGCCCTAAGCTCACGTGACATCCTCATCAAGAGAGTAGAAGAAATAAGAATAACCGACCTAGCCCTGCTCGGGATTAAATAATTTCTAGAGAATAGAACGGAAACTGTCTGGATAAAACCTTTCAAATCTGCTCCACAGGACACCAACTGTGGAGTACTGCAAGGATCATCCCTATCCCCAAGCTCATCAAAACACACAGATTTACGTGCTACAACTATGCAAATGACACACAAATCATCTATAAAATCGAAGATGCACAAGAAGAGAACACAACGCTGGATGAATGTCTCAAAGAACTTTATGACTGGATGAACACAAACAGCCTTAACCCAGGTAAGACAGAAATCATGGTTATATCTAAAAACCTGGAAAATAACCTTTATGTCCCATGGCACACAGAACTAGGAACAGCACCCACACGAAATAGTCAAATCCATTTGAGTCTTAATGCACATTGAGCTAACATTAGAACCACAAGTAAACGCAATAATAAAGAAATGATTTTTCCTCATACACTCGATAAACAGAATCCTATCATTCCTGTCCTTCACTCATAAAACACTGACCATCATCGCCCTCATCATGTCCAGAATTGACTACACCAACAGTCTTTATCTCGGAATGCCAGAACACCTCTTGCAGAAACTGCAATGTATCCAAAATGCAGAGGCCAGACTTCTCCTTAAACTATCACGAAGGGACCATATCACCCCAATGCTAAAATTGTTGCACTGGCTACAAATCAAACAATGAATCACGTTCAAAACAATGTGCATAATGCACAAAGCAATCCATGGGCAAGTAGCAGAATTCCTACAAAAGAAAATAACCATGTACTGACTGACAAGAACACTCAGATCAAGCAATGACATTTGCCGGGAAACAAAACAAAACACAAGAAAAAAACCTGGGGATCCTCATTCTCTCACCTGGCAGCAAAAACATGGAACACCCTTTCAAAAGAAATATGCAATACAACGGATGACCTAAAATTCAGAAAACTACACAAAACCTGGCTCTTCACCTCAGAACCAGATGGATACAACTAGAAAAACAAAGACACCAATGGAAATAGAACGTGCCACAAACAAGCGCACATGACAGGAAGTATCTGGGGAGGTAGGCAGAGAGGGACCGAGGGAGGGAGCCCAGGAATCACCATCGCCCAAGCCAAATCCCCACGCAAAGGCAAAGCCTAGGGGACAGGCACCATAGCTGCAGACGAGGGAGCTTTAACCAATAACTAGCACCCAACAGGACAGGGGGCGCCTGGGATTCAGAGGGAGGGGAGCCCGCCCTTGGAGCTCAGGGAGGCAATGGCATTCACACCCCACTGACGACCTAAGATCAACCCACAACCTTACTTATCTTGACACAGGGGAGGGGGAGGCCTTCACCACCTTCCTGCCCACAGATAACTAGACAGTTATAGGGACATGCCAGCGCCTCGCGCAGAACCCGGCAAGTGACCCACCACTGAACGCTCCAGCAGACAGCCCAGGCAGAGACACCTAATACAGATGTCCGAAACAATGACGTAACCCCACTAACCCATCCGCTAAAACCTCAACTCTGCATACAACTCTCAAAACGCTAAACAAACACAACCACTTCTTTGCAAAGCAAACGGCATGCACGTCACTACACTGTGTTGGGAAGGGAGCAAACCAATCCCACCCCCCTAGGCGCTTTAGTGTGAGGTGACTCCCACTGGAAGAACTATAATAGTCACGGGGGAAGGTGAGCATTTAAAAGGTCCGCACACAATCATATTATTGTACGCAATTTAGACGTTTAGACATAGTGCGCGTATATAAACAGACGCAATTATATTAAGGTATTAAGTAGCCATAGTGGAAGCATAGGTCCTTCATGGCCATGCAGTATTTAGTGGGTTAGACACAGGCCGCAAGCCTGAAGGAGAAATCTGAAAAGGCCCAAGCGCTGACAAGAGAGGCCCACACTGCTAACTTCCACAGACACATTCCTTTGTTCTAAAATTGTTGCCAATATGCTTGTTCTAGAAAGAATGTGCCCTGCAAGGCCACCAGACAGCACTGGGCGCCTTAGTGTACGTTTTATCACAAAAAGGCCAAAGCAGACCTCCGACCCCCACGCAGCCAAACTTGAGTTATAGCCCCTCCAACTGCACTAGTCCCAAGACACCTGAATTCCAAGGTACCAGTTGACCCCAGACCACCGACCATAAACCTGTCCACCATAAAAGATCTAAGAGCATGGTCATCCCACCTTTATTTCATAATGACATGATTTGTTATGCGAGGTACAGGGAGGGATACATTACAGTTAAAAAGCGAGGGTGGAAACTTTGGAAGCTGAGAGACGTGATCGGGATGAGTGAAGGATGTGTGGGTCAGTGTGACCTGGAGACTTCACCTGTGGCAGTCTTTGAGCATGCCAGGTGCATTGTATAATGATAGAGTGTCACTGTTTGCAAATTTTACTATTTGCTTCTTTGGCCTTGCTTCCCTGGAGACGATGAGCCCAGCAGACCCCATGTGATGGAAGAAGAACAGACTAGGCTGGGACCAATAACCTGGCATGCACTATGGAGTAGGCCGATCATGTATAAGGTCGCACCAACCAGCCACACGGGTTTCCACTGTATAAAAATGATATAACCTATGACGCTGTGTCCCCTTTTAAGCTTCTGCTTGCACCCTTTTTTCCCAGAACGTTACATGGCAGCAGAGTTCTTTGCTGAAGCACTTATTTTTGTACAAATAAAAACTTGTTATCTGTGTAAGAGTTTCTTGGGTCTTTGTCCCTAGTGGGTTGTATTTTGCTGGTGTGAGCATTTAGGGGCATGCCTTCATTTGCAACAACAAAACAAACTACACATAGGGCCTCATTAGGAGTTTGGAGGCAGCCATTCCCTTAAAAAGGGCATGGCTGCCTCCAAACTCGGGTCCGGGTTCCCTGAATGGGTTAATATCAGTCCATTCCGACCTTGGAGGGCCCGGTATTTCCCCATTCATGAACCCGGACCTGGACCATCCCCATTCGTGCCCCCATAGGGCTCAATGGGAATGGGGAGGGAGCTAACAACGGGCACGTTAATAACGGGCCCGTTGTTAGCTCCCTTGTCCCCGTGCGGGACCCGCAAAGGATGTCTGGTCTGACCAGACATCCAGAGCTGGTCCCGCGTTTGGGAACCTCGTAATAGGGCGGTATGGGTTTAACGGCACCGGCACCTTTGATGGCACTGTTAAACCCATACCGCCAGGGTCCTAATGAGGCCCATAGTCTTGCACAACAGCACATAGGAGTCCACCAATCCGTAGACCACACCCATGCTCAGAGAACGGTGTTAACCGAACTGAAGCTGTCAACAGAACATCACAATTCTTGCTCTATCTTTGTCCCACTATGCCCTACTAACCCATCCTACCCACTTCCCTTTCAGATCCGCCAAAGTGCCAGATGGCCACTCCGGTGGTGATAGTGCACAGTACAAATGTTCTTTAACATTAACAACATTAACATGGAAGAGGCTAGAAAACTGCAATAGCCTCTTCCTGAATCTACTCTTTTCCTCTCTACGACCCCTCCAGCTAAACCAGCTAATTCCAGGAACAGTCTATCTCCAGCCCTAAAAACACGCCACTGGCTCCCGGTTGCTGCAAGGATCAATTTGTAATCCCTCTTCATCATCCTTAAAGCTGTCTGGGGATGGGTACCACGCTATCTACAACTTGCTCTTACTAAATACTCTCTCTCTAAATCTTTATGTTCCTCAGGTACCAACTCTCTATGTGACAAGTGCTTCGCTAAACAGAGGGCTGGGGGCCGATCTCTTTCATCAGTTGGCCCCCACTTATGGAACAGCCACCCCCTTCCTCTTCATCTTGAGCCGGATCTCCTCAAATTCAGGAAGCTCTTCAAGACTCTCCTTTTCACCTCCTCCTTCCCTTCCTCCCTCCTCTGCTAATCCCACAGTTGCTGAGATTGGTGACCAGGGCCCTTATGTATCGTTCTGGGCCCTGGCCTCTGAGAGAAACCTGAAGGTGTCTCACCCACCAGTGCCCAGAGATCTGTCATCTCGGTGGCCAGAACATGGCCATCGCTTTTGGATCCAGTTCGTGGACCAATGCGGGAGGATCACCTGGATGCGGGGTCCTCTGGGAATGGAAGTAGGTCACCGAAGTGTGAGACACAGTATCCCCTTCCTTGTAACACCTTTTCCCCATCCTACCAGGATACCTAGGAACTCAACCCCCGTGCCCCCCTTCCCGACATGAACACTTACGGACAGCTTACTGTGAGAGAAAACGAACTAGCACCCGAGCCGTATACCTGACATATGCCAACACAAGGGTCAGGCAGAGTCAGGCACTTACCGATAATTACACACCTGACTTCCATCACACTTCCCCACATGGATAAAAGGCGGAGCACAAAAGCATACTCTGAGCAAGGCAAAACACACGAGGAAGCAGCAGTTCTGAGATGGCAGTTTAATACAAGGAGAAAGACGGCAAGACCAGAAAGGGTTTTAAGGAGATAATTGCCCTTGGCCTTTTCAGAGGAAAACCGCTACTCCAGGGACGTCATTTCACCAAAATGCCAGGGGTAGCGGAAGTGACATCACATGACCCTTGACCCCCTGATGACATCACAGGAAGTGATGTCATTTGACCCCACCCCAAAGTGATATCGCGGGAAGTGATGGAACACGGCCTTTCACCCGTTGACAAAACAGGAAGTCGCATCACATAGCATTGTACACTACGAAAAATATGGTTACGATATCACTATAATGTGATGTACATTTCATACAAGAATGGATTGCCATATGTATCATTAAGATCAGTATGTATATGCCCATATTACCAAATTACTGTGAAAGCAAGCAGGCGTCCATGACCAAATGATAATGATGTGTTATTATATAGCACTTACGCTTAAGCGCTTTATATGGAAAACACATACACCCAATATCAACCAACCTGTGTTGGTACTCATTTATCGACCTCAGAAGGATGAAAGGCTGAGTTGAGGCGTTTAAGAACAGACTAGGTCAGTGACTCACCCCCTCAAGTGTGCCTGAAATAAACCTTTAATGAGCCTAGCAATTATTGTATAGAATTCCAGAAAGACACATATTTAGGGTAGTGCTGAAAGTGTTAGACTTGTGGCACTCCTGTTCTTATTTTTCTTATTTTTTTAAGGGGCCTGAACAAGAAAGCCAGCCCACTCCAGAAGCAAAGAGCCACATGGTGCTGGCCACAGCCCAGGAGTTTAAATTATTCTTTTTTTAGAGGTTGCAAGGGAGACCACAGAGGTCGCAAGGGAGAACTCAGAGGTCGCAGTTGCGACCTCTGGTGACCCTTAAATGACATTCCTGCGCTACTCTCACGAGCTCTTGAGAATAAGAAACATAAGACCGGGAATTAAAGCTGAACAAAGGTGCATTGTGTGTGGAAGGTAGCCAGGGCTCCTCTGCATTGATAGCCGAGGCGGAGAGGAGCGATTGCCACCATGGTACTGTCCTTGGCTCCTACAACAAAACAGTGCAAGTAAGTCAGAGAGACTGATAGCAGACCAGTCTGTGTTAGGACCAAGGTTGGAAGTGGCAACATTGTGTGAAGAAATCTGCAAACAACAGAGTGTAAGGCGTATGTGATGAGCGACCCGAATATAATTGACCATCCAAGGAGTGACTGAACTTTGGAAACCAAGATAGATACCATATACAGAGTGGTCTGGCACCATGTGGATGTTCATTCTCTGTTAGGTATCCAACTGAGAGTGTACAATTGTGAACTGTGAAATATAAGTGGTCCTGAAACGTGTCAAGCCAAACCCTGTGCCCATTCAAAAGTCTTTGCTCGCTAATATGAACTGTAACTGCTCCGAGCCCGGCTGAGGGAGACTAATTGTGTAAAAGGGATCTGAACCCGGCTAAGAGGTTTTCGGGGAGAACCATGATTCACCCGAGAAAAATTATTCTAAAATCATTGGAGAAAAGGGATCTGAGCCCGGCTGAGGGGGATCCGGGTTGAACTGTGAGTGACCCGAGAATAGATATTCTATAAGCCTTTGAGAAGAGGATCTGAGTCTGGAAGATGGGGATCCAAGCTAAAGATTGTGGTACAAAAGAAATCTGAGCCCGGCTGTGGGGGTTGCAGGGTAAAGAGTGAATCGCCAGACTTGAATATTTGTAAAGGATCTTTTCGTTGTTTTGTCACATCAGGCCCTCTGAATCAAGAGACTTTGATAACTTAAGAGGCTTGAGCTCAGAAGGCCTTGAGGTTGGTAATGGAACTGTGTCCTTTTGTCGAAGAAGCCCAAGAGGATGCTATGCTCGAGTGAACCGCCTTGTCCCGTGCTGAACACGTGGGAAAGGGAGGCCAATGGCCCAAACACGCTGACTTATCATTTTTGTTAACACTTCTTTCTTTTTCATAAACATTACCCCACACTGTTTGTAAATTAGAGGTAAGGACTGAAAATAGTTTTTTTAGTATAGGCCCTTTTATCTGACAAGACTCCACTAGGACTGCATTATTATTAATTGTTATTAATTGATGGCTGTAGCTTGCTTCCATCTTAGATTTAGGTTTAGATAGGTGTTTATCACACCCATGTTGCAATTCAATAAATACCCTTGAACAGTGGTCACTTGTGTCTGTCTTACTTTGATACCATACCTTCCTTACACCTCCCACACCCAATCACCTTCAGCCTCTGCCTGCTCCCAGCACTTGCTACTAGTATATTCCACTGCAGGCCTGTACTTACCTATTTATTGGCAGTTGACCTCTCCCTAGCACTTCCTCCACTGGGCAATTACACGTGCTGCTCACTCATGAGCACTGGCACTCCTAGCACTTACCACCCACTGCCTCGTCCCCTCTCTTCTCTATGCACTTGCACATTCTGAATGCTCACAAGGCCTAGTAGGCCTGTCTTTATTCTTCAGTGTTTTAATTGTTTTTCAATTCCATATTCCCTCCCTGTTGGATTGTGGGCGCTTGGAAACACAATTTACTTGCTGTATAAGCGCCTTACTGTAAGGCTTATACAGCAATTTTATTTTATTTATTGTGCATTTGCAAGTTACAAATGCACAATAAATGAAATACAATTAATGAAGTCTTTGACATAGTTTTTCCATGTGTTATGCAGGAAACAACAATAGGTGCTCAATGCACTTAAGCACAAGAGACAAAGGGCCTCATTACACGGAAGGCGGTGAGCCATGGCTCTATTAGCGCCATGGCTCATGCCGGTAAAATACCGGCACCGCCTTGGCGGAAAGGGGATTTACCGCCCCATCCCAAGGTTGGTGGGGCGGTAAATCCCCCTTCCGCCATTGCCCTTCCCCATTCCCATTTCTGCCCCATAGGGCTCTATGGGAATGGGGAAGGCGCTAATTACGGCACCGCAATTTTGCGGTGCCGTAATTAGCTCCGAGGTCCCTTAGCGGGTTGGTTTTTAACGCCTGCAAAAAGCAGGCGTTGAAGCACCAACCCGCTAAGGGACCTCGTAGTAAGGCGGTAGGGATTTACTGGTACCGGTATATTACCGGTACCGGTAAATCCCTACCGCCATCCGTGTAATGAGGCCCAAAATAGTGTATGGCTACATTGGCATATTGAGATGAGGAGACAGGAGGTATATTGACATTGAATAAACATGAGAACCTGTGAATCTTAATGTAAACAAGCCAATCTATACATACATAACAATAAGATCAATTTTAATACAAAGCCAGGATGGTGAACCACAGAAATCAAGAATGAAATTTAAAACTCAAGTACGATTGTGTATTGGTCAATGCAATTAAGGATCCTTATGGACTGATCAGTGAAAATGTATTGATTTATTTAAAGCATATTTTCCTTCAAATTCTGTTTTCGTCTGTTTCTGTTTTGCATGTCATATCTTGTACTGTCTGTATGTCTGTATTTGTAAAGGTTAATTCTATAGTTCATTACAATGGATCAACAATTGGCTGGATTCAGTTTTAAACATTTAAAATAAAATATAAGAATTCTATCCAATCGTGAAGGATAGCAAATGTAATGTTGCATGCATGTGTTTCAACAAGTGTTACTGGGCAGTGGATAGCGACGAAACCTGCAGCGTTTCACCCAATAATACGAATAGGATGCAGAGCAGCAAAGGTGGAAACAGGTTTATTTCCATACAGCTGTGCAGAAATGGGTAGAGACACTGGCATAGCATCCCTATCCTGAAAATGTGGCCCACAAGAACAGAAAACATAGGGGTTTTGTAGGGTTTTACATAATGAGTATCATACAGAAAAGTTAATTATGATGCTTTTATTCAATTACATCAACAATAAACGTCCTAATGGTACATCCTCCGGCCTTGGAGGCCATGGCATCACAGCACTATTTAAGACCTATACAATTCCACTTGGCTTCCCATGTGGTGCACACCACCCCTCCAGTGGACCTTTCCACGTAATGTAGGGGTTGCTGACTCAGCAGCTCCCTTCCCACTTGCTTTCCTTTTCTGGCTCCCAGGCCATTTATCCTACCTACATTCAAGACACATACACCGATAACCGGGTGATACTGGGGTGTAACTGGATACTCCCAAGACTTGAACCGAGCCTGAATAATTAGACCCCCGCTTTATGGGCTCATGTGTGCATGCCAATCAATCTGGACTCATGCCAGGCTACCTCCCTAATCATAGCAGTGGCGCATTGCACCATCTAAAACATGGCTGGTCCTGAGCTTGCTCATGCCTCATCTAGGACCCAACATAATAATACAATACTGTAATTTCCGACGGTTAACCCCCTTTGTGCTATCTAGCACAATTTTGCTCATGTGTTTTATTTTTTTTACTCCTCAATTCTGTGACATGTTATTACAGCAAACCTTGTGTATTCTTAGTGCCTCTACCCAGGTCTCATATGTACCCCTAAACTGTCTATCCTAAAAGGAAAGCAATTCAGTTCATTTGTAACAGTAAATCCAAATCAAAGTCTTACATTTAACAGTTTTCTATTCACCGCCCTGTATATTTGTTCTCTCATGCCAGTGTCTCCTTGGTCTCTGCCTTCAGAATCCACATATTTGATCTATATGTTGTTTACAAGGAGAGGCATCTTTTGAGTATTATGAACTGAAATAGACCTCTCTTAAGAGCGTTTTACACCGGAAACAGACTTAGAAACAATGATGTCGACCACAATGACTACAGGTGGAAGCTCATTTGCACATCCCAATTGAGTTTGTCTATTTTGATATAGTCCAAGCACAGTCACTATTGAAATTCAACCAAAGGTCAATTAGTTTCATGTATTTCAGTTCTAATTATTGAGGTAAGCCTGACATTAAACTCACGATTGGCTTTGGTATACACGCAGCTATCATTGAGAAGAAACATTCAAGTACCAATTGGAATGTGTTCCTTAACCAGTTCCTTCCATCACACTCTACCCATAACAGTCAAAGGGCCTCATTACGACCCTGGCGCTAATGGGTTAACAGCGCCGTAAAAGGCTGCAGCGCCGTTAACCCATTAGCGCCTTACTACGAGGTCCCTTTGCGGGACCCGACCTGAACGGCTGGTCTAGACCAGCCGTTAAAGTAGTGTCGCGCTCCGAGGGTTCCACGATCAGTCTGAGGAATCACTTGGGTTAGATGCCGCTAAAGTAATTCAGACTTCCCTCCTGAGAGCACAGCTTGCAGGGAAAAGAAACACCTGTCAGGCCAAGGGCTCAGGCAAAAAGGCAGAACGCACAGCGGAGCTAGAGGGAAGAAAACAAACAAAGCAAATATTACATACCGTTTGTTGACAATTCCAGTCCCTCTACCCCCTCCGAGCCCCACAAGCTTACCTGTGTATTCCTTTCCTTCAGCGGAATACCTACTTGTGATAATACACAAGAATGGGAGTGCGTGAGGGTCAGAGGAAGTTTTCTTGCTTGAATGAAGGGGGACCATAGACTTCCCTCAATGATGGATTAGTGATGTCAACAGAAGAGTGTCCCCCAATCCAATGAGTGAAAACAAAATCAAATGTTCCAAAAGCAAGTAGGCAAAAGAAAACAGCAGAGCGTCCTAGTATCCAAGGAGTGAAGCCAAGTGTCTCAAGATCCAAGGGGGCGGAGTAAATGATAAGCGCAGCAAAGCGTCCCAAAATAATCCCACGAGTGATGAACACAGCAAAGCGTCCCAAAAAATCCCACAAGTGATGAGCACAGCAAAGCGCCCCAACAATGATCAAGAAGTGAGGTTTCTCCGCTCGGGGAGCGGGTGGCCAAGAGTGATTTGAAGACTACGGGGTTGAAGGGAGGCGGAAACCAGACATGAGAAGCAGAATCCAAAACAAGTCCGAGGTGTATTCCGTGGTCGAGCAGGGGAGTTGATCAAACGAAGGTCTAAAGCAGAACCAAGGAGACGATAACAAGGTCCAAGGTAAGCATAGAATTCAGGAACCAGAAAGGCAAGGAATAGGTGAAAAGGAACTTATTCCAAGAGCGTAGCTCGCGTAACGCAATGGTTTAGGAGCACCGGCTTGCTGGGGGCGTGGCCATTTATAGGAAGTGAAATGTAATTGAGGCGTGGAACGCACGCAAAAAGAAAGTAAAAAACGTTCCAAAGGTTCCTTGTGGGCATCGTCCTCTTGGGAGATGTAGTTGATTACCGGCGGTGGCGTCGGCGTTGCCGCAAACGCCAAGTTAAACGCCACGGGCTTCTCCCCTGGGCATAAGGATAGCCTAAGAAACCGGGGGACGTGACAGTACCCCTCCTCAAAGATGGGCCTCCCCCGGGTCTCGGACCATTAGACCGGAGAAACGCCCGCAAAAGACGCGGAGCGTGAAGATTTGAGGCGGGTTCCCAGGTACGATCTTCGGGGCCATAGCCTTTCCAATCTACTAGATAATGCCGGGTGCCCCGGATTACTCGAGTATCTAATATGGCCTGAACCTCATATTCCTCCTCCCCCTGAATCGCAATAGGAGCGGGACGATCACCCAAACGTGTACCGGCAACATAAGGCCGTAATAGGGAGACGTGGAACACGGGGTGGATCTTCCAAGCTGAGGGTATGCCCAAACGATATGCCACTGCGTTGATGCATCGCGTGATGGTATAGGGACCCACGTAGCGGGGATTCAGCTTACGTTTGCCTGGTATGCGAAGGTGCACAGTGGATAGCCAGACCTTGTCCCCCAGGTGATACTCCGGGGCTGACCTACGATGCCTATCAGCATTTTGTTTTGTGCGATCCTGTGCTTGGTGTAGATGCTGAAGCACAGCGGCACGGATAGACCGTAACGACTGGGCTGTTGCCTGAGCTGCGGGTACTCGTGCCACTGAAGGAAGGGTGGATGGTAGAACTCGAGGATGTAAACCATACATGGCATAGAAGGGTGAACAACCAGCCGATGCATGGCAGGCATTGTTGTAAGCGAATTCCGCAGCCCCCAATACAGACAGCCAATCTGATTGATATTGTAGGCACAAACATCGGAGATACTGCTCCATTGTGGCATTAAGACGTTCTGTCTGCCCGTCCGTCTGAGGATGGTATGCTGAGGATAGGCGAACGTCAATGCCAAGAAATCGAGTGAGAGCCAACCAAAAACGCGAGGTGAATTGGGATCCACGATCTGAGATAAGGATCTGAGGGAGGCCGAATAGGCGGACCACCTGTTCGAAAAACAACTTGGCCAATGTAGGAGCAGAAGGAACACCATTGCAGGGGACAAACCGTGCCATCTTGGTGAAGGCATCTACCACCACCAAGATAGTGGTTAACCCCTGGACTGGTGGCAGCTCTACCACAAAATCAAGTGACACAGTGTGCCATGGGCGTGATGGGATGGGCATTTTTTGGAGAAGCCCCACCGGTTTTCCAGGTACCGTTTTGCATTGTGTACAGACGGCACATTTAGATACATAGTCTGCCACATCCCGTTTCATATTGGGCCACCAACACCACCGGAGGAGTAGATCAGTTGTTTTAGTTTGTCCTGGATGAGCCGCCAGGCGAGTATCATGGGACCAGTTTAGGGCCTGTAACCGAGTCCGAGCATCAGGGATATACAGACGTTCCTGTACGTAAGGTAATCCCGATATCAATTGTGCTTTTAGCCCTTGAAGTACCTCCCCATGGTCAGCAGCCCAGTGGCGGATCCGTTCTAATAAGGAACCGGTTGCAGCACAGACACACATAACCGTGTTGTGTGGCAAAACAGGAAGGACTGCTTCCTCGAAGGGGATATCAACTCCGATACGAGAAAGTGCATCGGCCTTGCCATGCAAGGGGCCCGGTCGATAAGAAACCGTGAAATTGAATTGAGCAAAAAACAAATGCCATCTGATTTGTCTAGAGTTGGTACATTTCACCGTGGATAGAGCTTGTAGGTTACGGTGGTCCGTGTAAACCGTGACAGGGTGTCGACCCCCCAGTAGATGGTGTCTCCACTCCTTAAAAGCAGCTCGAATAGCCAATAGCTCACGTTCCATTATAGTATAATGTTTTTCCGGAGAAGTCAATTTCCTGGAAAAGAAGGCTACTGGATGTAGTTGCCGAGTCGTGGGGCATTTTTGAGATAAGATCGCCCCAAGGGCAAGGGCAGAGGCATCAGCTTCGATGATGAAAGGTAATAGGGGGTTTGGATGTAGCAAGACCGGAGCCGTAGCGAACGCCTCTTTCAAGACCTGAAAGGCGTCCTGAGCCTGAATGTCCCAACAAAAGGGAACTGAGGGACTGGTAAGGCGTGTCAATGGGACTACAATGGCTGAAAAGGATGCAATAAAGCGTCTATAAAAGTTAGCAAATCCTAGGAAAGATTGCAAACCCTTAAGCGAAGTAGGAGCAGGCCAATCAAGGACTGCTCGTATCTTTGCATCATGCATATGAACACCCTGAGAGGATATCACGAATCCTAGAAACTCCACAGAGGAAACATGAAAGACACATTTTTCAGCCTTTGCATATAACCCATGTTCCCGAAGACGGAGTAACACCGTCCGGACATGGTTCTCATGTTGTGATAACGTTTCCGAGAATATTAATATATCATCCAGATATATCACAACAAAAACATCCAACAGATCTCGGAAGATGTCATTGACAAAGTGTTGGAAGGTTGCGGGGGCGTTACATAGACCAAACGGCATTACTAGGTATTCAAAAAGGCCGTATTTGCACTTGAAGGCAGTCTTCCACTCGTCGCCCGCACGCACTCTCACCAGATTGTAGGCACCCCTTAGATCTAGTTTCGTAAAGAGTTTGGCGGTAGAGAGGCGATCCAACAACTCCGAAATGAGGGGTAATGGATACTGGTTTTTTATTGTCACAGCGTTAAGTGCACGATAATCTACACAAGGCCGGAGATCCCCTTCCTTTTTTGGGACAAAAAAAATCGGGGAAGCAGCTGGAGAACGGGAAGGTCTTATATGTCCCAATCTCAGAGATTTCTCGACGTACTCCTTTAGGAGTTCTTCTTCAGGCCGTGCCAAAGAATATATCCTTCCGTGGGGGAGAATGGCATTGGATACCAAATCAATCGGACAGTCATATTCCCGATGTGGCGGCAGTTGTTCAGACAAACCTTTGTCAAACACCTCAATCAGGTCCTGATATGCAGAAGGTATTTCCACCGTCATCCTAGTAGTAGCGTTACAAGTGAGGATACTTGAAATCAGAGCCTTACATGGAGATGGGTGAGATGTCCCGTGAACTGAAAAGCAGTCCTTCAGACACAAGGGAGAAGAAAAAAGCACTGTTTGTTCCACCTAGTCAATGATAGGGTTATGTTTACGCAACCATGGGAGGCCCAAGATGACCCCAAATTGCGGTGTGGAAATGAGATCGAAGGACAGGTATTCTGCATGCCCTTCCGTTGTGCTCATCCGCAAGGGTTGTGTTTGTTTAACAACATGACCCGAAACCAAACAGGAGCCGTCTACTGCATAAACAAGTTCTGGTGACTCCTTAGGGTCTACCGGGATATCATAGGTTGCTGCCAGATGTTCATCCATATAGTTACCTGTTGCCCCGGAATCTATCATGACTGGACTAGAAAAGACTTGAGAGTTGGGCAACATAAAAGACATATCTAAATATATGTGCGCGGCAGCTGTCTGAAGGAATGAGCCATTGGAAGGCTGACCCGTCACGTCGGCTCGATTTAGGGACGGGTCGTGGCGTTTCCCGCCCGTTTAACAGGGCGTTTAGGGCAGACACGAATGAAATGTCCCGTTTGTCCACAATACAGACACAGATTGTTTTGCATTCTTCTCTCCCTCTCTGCTTTTGAGAGGGGACCTTTTACTGCCCCAATTTGCATGGGTTCTACCTCTCCAGTGGTTGGAGAAGATCCCAATTCGGATTTGCCAGGGCGAGGATCAAGGTGACGGCGTTCTCCACGCCTTTGTTGCATCCGAGCATCGACCTGTAACACCAAATCAAGCAATTCCGGAAATACTGAAGGGATAGAAGGGACAACGGACAATGCGTCCTTAAGTTCGTCTGATAACCCCTTATAAAAGACTGCCGCCTTTTTTGATTCAGGCCAAGAGGTTTCTGCGGCCAGCTGATTAAATCGGGCTAAATACGCCAAAAGAGGTTGTTTCCCCTGGGAAATTGCCAAAAACTCTAAATCCGAAGCCTGAGCCTTATATCTGGTGTCAAAGACCAGATTCATGGCGACTAGTAGGGCATCGAAATCGTACAAGAGCGGGTCATTGGACTCCAACAACGGATTCGCCCAGGCCGCAGCCATACCCCCTAGATGAGAGAGCACAAAAGCTGCTTTTGTTTCAGAATTAGGGAATGCCAAGGGACGGCATAGGAAATGTAAACGACATTGATTGACAAATGTCCTATACGTTTTTGGATCTCCTGTGAAGCGTTCCGGGGGTGCCAATGGAAAAGGACCCGGCAACACCACAGGGGCTAGGGGTGTCGGAGGAACCGGTGGTGGTACAGGAGCGGGAACATCCCCAAACTCCTCATCCACCAGCAAGGGTTGCACAAAGCTTTGCATGACATCCATGCGTTGGTGCAAAGCGGCATGTGCTGCTGCCATGTCTGTGCGTAACGTGGTAAAGGCTTGCATCATAGCAGCCATAGGATCTGCATTAGGATCCATCTCGGACAGGCAGGTACCAGTATTAGGCTCCTAAATCTGTCGCGCTCCGAGGGTTCCACGATCAGTCTGAGGAATCACTTGGGTTAGATGCCGCTAAAGTAATTCAGACTTCCCTCCTGAGAGCACAGCTTGCAGGGAAAAGAAACACCTGTCAGGCCAAGGGCTCAGGCAAAAAGGCAGAACGCACAGCGGAGCTAGAGGGAAGAAAACAAACAAAGCAAATATTACATACCGTTTGTTGACAATTCCAGTCCCTCTACCCCCTCCGAGCCCCACAAGCTTACCTGTGTATTCCTTTCCTTCAGCGGAATACCTACTTGTGATAATACACAAGAATGGGAGTGCGTGAGGGTCAGAGGAAGTTTTCTTGCTTGAATGAAGGGGGACCATAGACTTCCCTCAATGATGGATTAGTGATGTCAACAGAAGAGTGTCCCCCAATCCAATGAGTGAAAACAAAATCAAATGTTCCAAAAGCAAGTAGGCAAAAGAAAACAGCAGAGCGTCCTAGTATCCAAGGAGTGAAGCCAAGTGTCTCAAGATCCAAGGGGGCGGAGTAAATGATAAGCGCAGCAAAGCGTCCCAAAATAATCCCACGAGTGATGAACACAGCAAAGCGTCCCAAAAAATCCCACAAGTGATGAGCACAGCAAAGCGTCCCAACAATGATCAAGAAGTGAGGTTTCTCCGCTCGGGGAGCGGGTAGCCAAGAGTGATTTGAAGACTACGGGGTTGAAGGGAGGCGGAAACCAGACATGAGAAGCAGAATCCAAAACAAGTCCGAGGTGTATTCCGTGGTCGAGCAGGGGAGTTGATCAAACGAAGGTCTAAAGCAGAACCAAGGAGACGATAACAAGGTCCAAGGTAAGCATAGAATTCAGGAACCAGAAAGGCAAGGAATAGGTGAAAAGGAACTTATTCCAAGAGCGTAGCTCGCGTAACGCAATGGTTTAGGAGCACCGGCTTGCTGGGGGCGTGGCCATTTATAGGAAGTGAAATGTAATTGAGGCGTGGAACGCACGCAAAAAGAAAGTAAAAAACGTTCCAAAGGTTCCTTGCGGGCATCGTCCTCTTGGGAGATGTAGTTGATTACCGGCGGTGGCGTCGGCGTTGCCGCAAACGCCAAGTTAAACGCCACGGGCTTCTCCCCTGGGCATAAGGATAGCCTAAGAAACCGGGGGACGTGACAAGTAGGGACCCACAAAGGAACTTTGGTGCTAAGTACGGTACCGCAATTTGCGGTACCATATTTAGCGCCTTTTCCAGTCCCATTGAGCCCTATGGGGCAAAAATGGGAATGGGGAAGGGCCAATGTTCAATGGGGAATTACCACCCCGCCAACCTTGGAATGAGGTGGTAATTTCCCATTGAACATTGGCGGACTCGTTACAATACCGGCACCAACCATGGTGCTAATAGCGCCATGGTTTAGCGCCAGTATCGTAATGAGGGCCAAAATGTGGCCAGTCTTTATTGTCTCCATGCATTGGATTAAGAGAGATTCTCTGGGCCATAGAGTCCAATAATTGCCCATGGCAATCCATACGTCCAGTTTCATCTCAGCCACACTTAGCACATAACAAACAGTCACATGAACAGCCAGTCAAGATTCCAGGAATCAGTCAAACATCCTGCGTCCTTGACATTGCAGGGCCAACTGGTGAACTTCCATGTCTGTCTTCACTGGCCCAGGGATTTCAGTACTCCAGCATCTTACTTCATAGCATCTCACCAAGACTGGTGGTTGACGTCCTCATGGATTGATCTCAGTTGGTCATGCAATCTTCCACTCGTTTCTCTTCTGCATCTGTGATGTTAGAAATTAGACTGATCAATACATATTGCATTGTACAGCTAAAATCTCCAAAACCCTTAATTTCTCTTAATCCTGCATTTCTGAGTTGTGATCCCCTAGTTAAGGCTACTATTTTATTAGCTCCCTCAATTTTCTTAATTCTTGGCTGATGCTGCTGGTACGTAATTGGCTACATCCCAGATCATCCCATCCAGGCTTCCCAGTTTTGTGATCCCCTAGTCACCATGTCCTTTTGCTAAGATAGTTGAATAACTGCTTACGTTGAACTATTAGAAATGTGAGATGTTACCTGAAAGAACAAAATGCATTGAACCAAACTTGGCATTTAGCACAGTCCACTTTTTTATATTTTATTTTTATTTTATAGTCCACTTTTGTGAGACCTCCATTTTGCACATTTCTATAGAAAAACATCTCTGGTCGCAAAGTGATTTCTCCCTTTAAGTTAGTAGATTTGGGGGAATGGTACAACATTCGCTGTATCAATGTGCAAACCAGGATTTTCTTAAAAGGCATCCTGTGCCAAAACTCAAGTTTACTGTCACTGATACAGTGTCATTTTGGAAACAGCTCGGCATATTCTTCTATAGCAATATTGTAAAATTGACCTCCTGTAGTTTCTCCTTCAGTGAAAGGGCTGCAAATATCGGGAGCCACTATAGTCTAGATATTTTTTGGTACAGTTATGTTAAAATACAGCTCACCTCCAAAGCATTCTTTGAACTACACTAGTTCCCTACCAATACTGTTTTCTCCATCTGCCATCGACGACAAGAGTCTGATGTGTGATTGTTCTCCTGTATCCACAAAATATATGTATTCAAGACAATATGCAGACAAACTACTTTACAATGTTGTGATCTCCTGTTTAAATTTTGTCTTCATACCGGGCTTTAGTTTTGGTTCAGTCATTCACTTATTGACCCATTCTGAATCAGGTGCTGTCTTACTGAGTAATACTTGGTTGCAATCTACTGGAACCTATTTGGTAGAGCATGGCACACTAGGGATATCTGGCCATAGGTGCATTACCAGGTATAAACCTTAGATAGTAATCAGTCCTGCACTCCAAAGTAGCTGCCTCACATGCCCCCTTACCAGGGAACCAATATTTATCTTGAGTGGTGACCTGCCTGGTTTCTCGTTTTCCAACCATCATTCATAGCAAGAAAAACATATAGGCTTCTAGATACATTTCCTTTTCCCCAAATATACAGCTCAGCATGATCACCTCTAAACCACTAAGTAGGAGGAATAGTAACATTGACATCATCATTTAATGCGAGGCTTTGTGGACTCATCGCCCTGCAGTATAAGGTGTGGGTCCAGCGTGTAACATTGTGGCAGGGGCAGTGCATCCCGCACCTATTGATAAATGCATTGGACAGTTTTCTCCATTATCATCCAACAATTGCAATGTACCTCAGCTCAAGGGCAGTGCTGGATTTTCTGGTAAATGCCAATCCTGTCACTCTTTTTGCAGTACCTTGCACGCTCAGTAGAGCAAAGTGTTGGGCATCCGGCCACTTCTAGCCTATTTCATCATATATTTTGCCAATTTTATTCTTTAGAATCCAAATTTGGCATTCCACCAACCCTGCCAACTGTGGATGATATGGGTACTGAAGCTTTTGTTGAAAATGTAATACTTTACACGTCTCATTTATCAGTTTCCCTGTAAAATGGGTCCCACTGTCACTATGGATACTTAATGACCTACCAAACCTAGGGATAAAGTCATGTATAAACATTTTGGCTGCTGCATGTGTACCAGCCCTACACGTTGGATAAGCTTCAACACATTTAGAAAACACAATTACCTCTACCAGTAAGATTTTCAGATCTGCCCCATTTGGAATCCGGATAAAACCACACTGAGCTTGGATATGATTATCCATGGGCTGGGTGGGCCTTTCCACTTTTCTTAGATTCTGCTGTTGCCGATCAGCCATCAAAATACTAACTGTTCTGATAAATATCGAAAACGTAGTGCATGTCTTTCTTTTCTTAGCTGGTCAGCCTCCCGCCCCTTCCTCTAGAAGAGTTGTGCCGTGCAGGATTCAAGTCAAATAGAATTGGCTGAATTTGAGAAGCACTAAATATCCATCACACAGTCACCACATAATAAGGTACTGAGTATCTGGATGTATACGGACAGAAATGAAAGCTGAAAATAAATCAGCAACTGCAAATTGTGCTGATATGGGCTGTATGCATGCAAGAATAGTTGTTGTATTGGGGAGCACAGAACATGATGGTAAAACTGCAGCATTTGCGGACCTTAAATCGTGGACATATCTGTAAATATCTCGACTGGGTTTCTTTATGGGTAGCATTGGAGTATTACATGGACTTGTAGTGGTTACAAGTATTCCCTGTTTTAGCAAATAATTAATTATAATGTAAATTATAATGGAAGTTCCGGCTTCTGCCTCAGGTTTTAAGGGGTATTATGGATTTCTTGGTAATTAATAGCTTTGTTGTGTCGACTTCAATATGTACAGCTTCTCAGGTTCTGGCTGCCTCCAAATCCTTACCGACTCCGCCCTGGTGAATGGAGCTATTACCGCCCCATTCCAAGGTTGGCGGGGGCGGTAATTCCCCATTTACTAGGGCCCTTCCCCATTCCCATTTGAGCCCCCATAGGGCTCAATGGGATTGGGGAAGGCGCTAATAACAGTACTGCAAATTGCGGTACCGTTATTAGCACCAAAGTCCCTTTGCGGGTCCCGTCCTTAACGCCTGGTAAATCCAGGCGTTAAGGGAGGACCCGCAAAGGAAACTCATAATAGGGCGGTAAGGGATTACCGGTACCGGTGCCCTTACCGCTACTAGTAATCCCTTACCGCCCACCTCGTAATGAGGCCCTCTGTCAGTAACAATGCTATTGGGGGTCATTACGAGGTTGGAGGTAACGGGGAAACGATGCCGGTAATGAATTACCGGCATCGCTTACCGCTCCGCACGATTATGACACGCCAACCCGCTATTAGCGGTACCGTAATTAACGGTGCCGCTAATAGCGGCAGGGGCGCGGGCACGCGACCCTTCATGCCGGCAATACCGGCATGGCGTAAACAGGAGAACATCACAAGTCAGGCGTACATGCAAATAACGGCCTACTGAAGCCCGAAAAGTACCTTACCGGCATGGAGCAAATACCGGCATTGCGGACCACCCATAAATGGCCATGTGCAGTGTTCCCAACTGCCACAGGTGCACACAATCAGCACAGGTGGAGGCAATATAAACTGGGCCAGCACAAAAGGAGCACACCCCACCCCTTCCCACACCCAGTCATACACCAAAATGATTCCAATACTACTAGCAATGCTGGGGCTGGAGGACATGATTACAGTGGAACTGCTGCAACAACAACAACAACAACAACAACAGGCAGCACAGAGGAGACGCAGGAGGAGAAGGAGGGTGAGGCAGGCCCAGCATGCCCCACCAGTGCAGCCAGTGGTACCATGCAGGCAGCCCCCATTCCCTCGCATCAGAGCCAGTCCATTCAACCTAATCCATGAGCAGATCCACACCATTGTGGACATGATACATGACGACATTGTCAGCCTGATTGAAATATGCACCGCCATCCCACCCCTACTGAAGGTAGTGTCTGTGCTCCGCTTCCTGGCCACAGGCACCTACCAGCACACAGTGGGGCACATGCATGGCATATCACAACCATTATTCTCACGTACGCTGAACCAAGTGCTTGATGCCCTCCTGAAGCACACAGGCGACCACATTTACCTACCACGGACAGCCCAGGAGATCTCCAACACCAAAGTTGGTTTCCATTCACTGGCCGGCATCCCTGGTTGCATTGGCGCCATCGACTGCACCCATGTGGAATTGGTGGTCCCACACGCCATGGAGGTAGTGTACCGCAACCGTAAGTTATACCACTCCATCAATGTGCAAATGGTATGTGACTCAAACAAGATCATCACACATTGTTGGGCCCGATTCCCCAGATCAACCCATGATTCAATGGTCATGCGGAACTCTACAATACCACACTACATGGAGCGAGATGCAGGGCAGAGATCGTGGCTTCTTGGTGAGTTGCATGTTAGGCTCAGGGAAATGTGATTAGGGGTAGGTGATTGGGGGGGGGGAGAGATGCATACCTCACCTGGCTGATATGAGGGGGGAGAGATGCATACCTCACCTGGCTGAGATGGGGGGGTGGGGGGGATGCATACTTCACCTGTCTGAGATGGGGGGGAGAGATGCATACTTCACCTGGCTGAGATGGGGGGGGAGATGCATACTTCACCTGGCTGAGATGGGGGGGGGGAGATGCATACTTCACCTGGCTGAGATGGGGAGGGAGATGCATACTTCACCTGGCTGAGAGTGCCTGAGAGAATGGACCATGCTCATACCCCAAAGCAGGCCAGACTGGACCTGACACCTGACCCCAAAATGCAAGACGTAAACTGCCCTACCATGAAAATGATGCAGTGTTACATCCATTCCATAGCCATCAACATGTGCACTGTACATAATTAGACCGTATCCCCCGCAACACAATGCAGCTACAAGCAATTAGTATGGCCAATGCACAGCACCAAATACCATCAACAGAAAGGACAGTCCTCCATTACTGCGTACAAAGGAGTCACAAGAGGGCCAAATACATTAAAACACCACTACACTAACACAGAGGTCCACCAAAACTGCATGTCACCATTTGTCGTGCATTGTGAGAGCATCATGAGGCTGCCATCAACGGTGACAGGATGAAAGCATAGAAATGACTGCACATCAGCCAGATCATGGGAATAACCAGCACCAGCGTGGACTAACACAGTGCATGATCACTCACAAGGAATAGGACCCCCCTGCACCCACTAGACGATGGCACGCACACCTGTCCATAGGAGGAATACACACATAGCAGTCACATCGTGTGTCTCTATTCATGCATGGATATATGGTAGCAAACAGGAAATAAATGCATGCTATGGTGTCATTGACACAGGTCCCATATGATGTGATGACTTACACATATACATTGTTACCCACATGCAGGTGATGCAGGCTATCCCTTGAAGAGGTGGCTCCTTACCCCAGTCCGGAACCCGCAGAACAGGCACGAGGAGGACTACAATCATGTGCATACACGTACCCATGTGGTGATTGAGCAGACATTTGGCCTCTTGAAGGCACGGTTTCGTTACCTCAGCAGGTCTGGTGGGGCACTCCTGTACGGCCATGAGAAGGTGGGCAAGATCGTCATGGCATGTGTCATGCTACACAATATGTGCATCAGACGGAATGTGCCTCTGCCCCCTGACACTGAACTGCAACCACCTGAGGATGAGGAGGGTGGAGATGGGGCTGGACTTCAGGGAGGCAGCGATGCACAGGAGGGACGTGACATGCGCCTGACTCTGATTAACCAATGTTTCTAGCACACATGGATGGGGGTTGTGACATGGAGGTGGCACTCAGGGCACTGGGTGTGTCAGGGACACGTACACTGTAGACTGTTCACCAATAAAGCACAAGTACACAATAAGCAATGTCCGCACATGTGAATTATGATTTTCCAACAGGTGTATTAAAGAAACATAACAAAGTGCACAAACCCTCCACCCCACACACCCTCTCCTCCCTCCCCCCTCAACTCCCCCACACACCCTCTCCCCCCTCAACTCCCCCACACACCCTCTCCCCCTCCCCCCTCAACTTCCCCACACACCCTCTGCTCCTTCCCCCCTCAACTCCCCCATACACCCTCTCCCCTCTCCCCCCTCAACTTCCCCACACATGGTGTGCACTTGCATGCACCATAAGTCAACATGAGTTCAGGATGCCTGCCAGAGCCTACACCCCTTCTCCTCTTCCGGCATCAGGTGGACCCTTGGCCGACATGCGCAGGTTCCGGCCAGACCTACGCAGGGGGCTGGACCTCGTGGAGCTGGCATTCGACGATGTGGCAGGTTGTTCGGCCACCTGTGCCAGAGCCATGGCCTGCATTGCTGCTACCATTTGTGAGAGTACCTGCCTCATTGCTGCCAATTCGCTACAAATATCTTTGGAGCTTGTCTCAATAGCAGATCTGATGGAAGAGGCGCATTCCCTCATCTCATCCCTTGCATGTCCACATTCTGTGATATGCTGGGTTAACAGCCCTGCCAGCTCCTCCTGCCGCTGTTGAATTGCCCTCATCCCCTCTTTGCTGATTGGGACACTGATGGAGCTATGATGTGCCACTGCCATCGTTGGTCCCTCATGCAGGCTTTGTGGGTGGCTGAAACTGGCGGCCCATGACTCCCCAGGAGACATCTCTTGCCTGTTGATGTTGTCAATGCTGGTTGGTGAGAGTTGTGGCGAATGCAGTGGTCCTGTAGCGGCAGTTGTGCCTTGTGTGAGACTTTCAGCCTCATCGTCGGACACGGCTGCTGTGGCAGCTGTCTCCCCAACAATACTGCTGGCACCCAAAACAGTGCCTTCAGCCACTGGCTACTGGGTGTTGGTGGCTGGTGTGGGCGCTGTGGTGTTGGCCGTAATGGAAATTGGTGGTGGAGGTACTGGGGTTGTCTTGCCCTTGCGCAATACTGCAGCTTGCCCTCTTCTCCTTGATGGAGAGGGGCAGTTTGGTCCCTCCATGCCCCTGGCCTTCTTGTGGGGTGTTGCGGCATCCTCCCTGGTGTCCTGCTCATCAGTGTCTGATTGCGTGCCTGTGGGGGAGCAAGAGAGGGAGGGCATTAGTGATGGGTCAACGTGCATCAGGCATGCATTGGGGTTGCTGTTTCTCTATGGAATGGCAGGAGATTGCCATTGGGGTAGTGACATATGGGTTGCTTGGCTTTTGGGTGGGTAATCAAGGGATGCGTCTGGGAAGAGACATATACGTGCATCATGCATGTGGACGAGTTGCTGCTGTGCACTGCCTGTAGGCAGTCTTGCAAAAATGTGTCTGGTGGACCCTGCCTTCCATCATTGCACTGTCAGTTCAGGGGGACATCATCGTGTTGTACTTTAGAATGTTTATTTTGTGACACATACCTGCATCTGCCGAAGACGGGGCTCCTCGCTCCATGTCCCCCACTCCTTCTATGGCCTCCATCCCTATTGTGCTTGCTCAGATCTCCCCCCACGGTTGCAACTTGATGGGGGAGTCCGCACCACCACCTGTAGCCATCCCCTGTTTCCGGTTGACCACGAGGATGTTGCGCACGCGTAAGCGCAGGACGTCCCAGCGCTTCCGGATGTCTTTTGGTGTGCGCGGGGTGGTGCCAACGGCACAGATTTTCTGCGCCACCTCCGTCGATATGGCCTTCTTGCGCAGCAATGAGGGTCGGGACATGTTGGTAGAGAAAACGACCTCTGCATGTTCCTGCAGCGTCTCGGCGAGCATGTTCAGCTCCTCCTGTGAGAAGCGCTCCTTGCGCAGGCGGTCTGCGCTTTTTTTGAGAGATTTTGGCATTCTTATATGCTGCAGGTTATGGTACAGATGAGGAAGAGGTGTGGTCGGGATTGGGGTCCTGGTTACAGAGTATGGCAATGGATTGTATTTTTAAAGATGGCCGCCGTGCTCTTTCCCATTCCTGTGCAATGACGCTAGTTCCGGTTCCGCTTATTAGCGGTCACCGCTAATAGCGGTGACCGCTAATACAGATAGCGTGGATGGCAGTGGAGCTATCTACGCTTCGCGCAATGCCGGTAAGGGTGATTTTTCACCCTTTACCGGCATGGCGGTAAGGTCGTTACCAGCATGGCGCAAAAGCTCGTGCCCACGAAGTCATAATAGGCCGCTTTTAGTGCTCTATTACCAGCACAGACACAGTATTTGATCCATGCCGGTAATGACCGGTACTTACCTCCGACCTCGTAATGACCCCCTATGACTTCATCTTCATGCTCAGGAGGACTGTCTAGGAACATTCCACCTGGAGTACAATAAATTGTGCACTTTAATTTACACAACAGATCTCATCCTTGTAAATTCACTGGGGATAGGCGGCTTACTAGGAAAGCATGCTTTTCTATGATTGGGCCAATGGATATTGATACTGCTCTGTGACATGATGAACCAATGGGTTAGTGGAACTCCCTACCACTCTGATAGTTTCTATAGATAATGTGGCATCTGTAAAATGATTTCTTTCAATTGCAGAATGATGTGCTCCTGTATCGACTAGGCATGCAACAGGTTTACCATTTATTAAGCAGAGAACATGTGGTCCTTCCTAATCAACATGGATTAAGCTTTGCGTTATGATATCAGTTGCACTCTGGTGTTCCTATTCCACAACCTGTTAGTGTGCTGAAAGGGCAATTGTGCTTCCTGCGGTGTCCTTTCTTGAGGCTGATTCAGACACTCATACACCAGTGTCCCTCCTGTTTCCAATAGTGACATGCAGTATTGCTTATCAAAGATCTATTCTCACTACTTTGGGAGCATTTCCTATTGCAACATTTACTGAGCCCCATCCTCCCACACTCAGAAACAAGCCTGTCCAGGCTCTTCCTTCTGCAAATTCTGCAATTGAAGAGTCATCAACTTACGTACATTGCTATCTTTACCTCGTCCTTCAGACAATACACCAGGATTCAACATGGCAATAAGCTCAGAGAGGGGCTTAGTCTGCGACCCAATTCTGATGGTTTTAAGTTATGCCTGAATCTCTGGCAGTATCTCTTAAACAAAAACAGATGCGACAGCCTCTTTGCAGACCTATTTATACCAGAATGCCGAGAAAACACAATTTTCAAATGATCAAGAAAGTCAGCAAGGGTTTCAACTTTCTACTGCCAGCAATAACTTATCGTATACGAATCTGTCTTTCTAGGACAAACTACAGCAATGTTCCCATATCTTCCGTAGGCCAACCACTCCCTTAAGTTCATCACTAATGTACTTTGGTGTGTATAATCACTATCATGAGGTGATCTATCCGAGCCCCTGAAGGATAATAGCCCTGGAATACAGTGTGCCTTTCCTCAGTGAACCTCTAAGGTTCTTCTCTTATGTTAGGAAACACTTTACTTAAACCTCTGTCGATAACACAGACTTCCTCTGAGTCCTTCCCCTCTTTATGTTTCATCTTGTGAATATAATTTAGACATGGGAGCAAGCAACCGGTTCTATGTGATTTTACCGAAAACGTTTTACTGAAAGCATTTTTTACTGAAAAAAAATGTACTGAAAAAATACTGATTTTCTTTTTATTTTGGGGGGTCTCATTCCTCTAAGCCCCCATTTCTGCATGTTTTAATCCCCCCAACACCCTCCCCACCAGTTTTACGCCCTTACCCCCAGCTCCATATATATATTTAAAAATAATAAGAGGGAGCTAGATGGCCAAACAAGATGGCGGCTCCTCTGTGAGCTCCGGCAGAGCTCCTGAATAAATCCTGTAAACAGTCAACTTCCAGTGGGCAAACCAACCATCCTTGGTGGAATCAGCACCCCAATATCTCAAGACTTGCAGCGCATCGACAACGAGGCCGTTGGGTGCCTTTTCACACCACATCAACCGCAGCAGCGTTCGGCGGGAGGAGGGCCCGGCCCTCGCGGCTGACTCATGCCGTCCCATAGACAGTCAACACGCAAGAGGGGAAACCAGCAGTATACAGCCCTATCCGGAGCCCCTGCGCGACTGGAGGAGAACACAGTCCAGGCGGGCTAAGTCCGACCAGCACCATCCAAGGCCGCTGATGCTGGGTGAGACAGCCGTGCAGCCCCGCACCCTACAGCACAGCCGATGTGCAACAGCTGCCACACACTGAGCCGGAGACATCCTGTAAATGCCTGGAGTGTGGGGGCCCCAAGGTGGCCACAGCGGTCTGCATCAACAGCGGGACCTATAGTACACCTCTCAGCGGCTCCGGCGGCCTCCCCCTGGACCCTAAACAGACCCCGGGAGCCAACGCCTCTTGTCCCCCATCTGCACAGCCTGCGATTGCACGCAGAAAACAGGAGAGACTCAGACCCCGGCCCACGACATTGAGATGGCTGCCGGCCCGGAGACATCTGCAACCCATATCAATGGACGGCTGAACGAAGAGGTAGCTCGAGGACTCACGGGAGAAGGACACTGCAGTGACAGGTGGGCACATTCAGCCACCCCAAGCCCCGGCTCTCCACCCCCGACCCCATCCACCAAAGCACGGGGTGCCCAGCCGCCAAAGCCTGGGCTCAGACAGGGCGATCCACCTGCAAACACAAAGGCCTCCTCCCGGCAGGCACGCCTCCATTTCGTGGCAGCCCCACGGTCCGTGTGACGCGAGCGGCTTAGCCCATCCAGAAGAGCGCGCAGGGGCCGATCGATCTCCGTCCCTCCAGGGACATTCACATTGATGTGGGCAGACTACGGTGCAGGTGTTCCCGTGCGATCACACCGCCGGGGCCGCCCCGCTATTCACCACCAACAGCCTTCATCTTGGTCCTCTCAAGCCTAAAAATCAAGATTACACATCAGGTTGGAGACCGGCTCCCTCTTCCCAACCTGCGCATAATTCGTCCCCGGACTACACCAGAATCTGTCGTCGGCAAACCTTTACAGCGCCTCATGGTAACCTGCTACTTGCCCAGAAAAGATCAATCCTCCTACTAGAGCAGCAGCTGGGACAGCAGTAATCACGGCGACAAGATCACCTGCTCAATCACACCACGTCCTCGAACAGCTGACTCCAGAGACACTGAGGCACACAGAGGGAAGCTTGCTGGGACGCACCATCCTTCAGCCCCCACCTGAGTCATACCCCAAGCTCTAGCACACTATGACATTGGCCAATTAAACCGGAGTAGTGCCAGGATTCTGAATATAGCCCTAACCCATAACCCTCCAGCAAAGAGCCCACCAGCGACCCAGCACTGCTCCAAACTATCCAATAATCGCAGCATTGCTGGCCAGACCTCGATGAAGTGGAGACCTGCTCCTAGCCACACGCATCACACCTCGCTAGCAGCGCTTTCTCACGACGTGATCCCCAACACTGGCAAACTACATCCATAACCACAACACAAATGACTACCAACCCATAAATACAGTCACTCCACAACAACCAGAACCGACAGACCACTCACTCCCCTCAGGGGCAACACCCCACGACAGGGACACCACCCCTCAGTGGCTCTCCAGCCTCCTACATCCATGGCACCACCAGCCTCTACAGCCAAACTCTGACAACTAGACCACCGAAGAGCTCCTCATTCACTAGGAGGCTTGACCTAACCTCTACAGTGTGATCACAGCACCAAGCATGCACCCAAAGCCTCTACGGACAACAGACATCATTACAGGCCTCCGGCCCAACCCTCAGCAACAAATCAACCAACCTGTCCTGGACACACACACAAGACCACTCAAATATCCCCATGTTTCATCCAGCCGCGCCCCTAGAATGGGAAAATCTGACAAATCCCAAAGAAAACTGAACTTTGAACCAGGCACGGTGGTCAAAACCCCCAAACCAAGCGTCCAATCAGAATCCCCGGCGTTAGCTATGGAGTACGAATAAGAACCGTCCCAGGCTATGTCCGGGAGATCCTCCTCGAAATGAAAGCCGGCATAGGCAATCTAGACAGCAAACTCGACACACTGGGCCTCATTACACGGATGGCGGTAAGGGATTACGGTACCGTTATTGCAGCCTTCCCCATTCCCGTTGAGCCCTATAGGGGCTCAACGGGAATGGGGAAGGGCCAATGGTGAATGGGGAATTACCGCTCCGCCAACCTTGGAATGGGGTGATAATTCCGCCATTCACCATGGCCGGATCGGTAAATTACCGGCGGCAACAATGGCGCTAATAACCGCCTTCCGTGTAATGAGGCCCACTGTCATCAAAAGTTGACCAATACAACACCGCCTCGAAAAACACAGAGACAGACTTGACAATGTCGAACAGAGATCTCGACAACAACACAGCGTCACTGTCAGCCAGGGTGACAACACTGGAAAACCAAAAGAAAGCTGTCAACGCCAAAAACAAAGATCTGAAGGGCGATCACGCCACAACATCAAGCTTGTAGGGGTGAGAGAAAGACAGATTTCCATGAGGATGGAAGAGTTTGTCGAGAATGTTTGCAAAGAACTATTCGGAGTCACCTCACTATGGCAGATGTTCGTGGTTGAGCGAGCCCACAGAGTGCTGACCAGCTGGCCCATTCCTGGTACCGCCCCACACCCAATCATCGCCAAACTCCTCAACTTCAAAGACCGCAACACAATCTTACGTTTGCCCAGAGACAAAGGCGAACCCCAATTCGTCGGCGACAATATCCAATTCTACCCAGACTTCTCCCCGGCAGTCCAGGCTCTGAGAAGATCCTTCTCAGGAGTAAAACGCTGACTGCAGGATAACCAAATGCTCTACTCCATGTTATTCCGAGCAAAGCTACGCATCCAACACAATGGGAAGACCCAATTCTTCAGCTCACCAGAAGAAGCAAACACATTCCTAGACAGGCTCAGCTGCAGACCCCCCAACAACAACCCGACACCACCCAGAAGAGACCGAGCTAGAAGAAACCCACCGTGACACCACTACTTGCATGTCCGCAACTAGCTCTTCATTGCTTAACAAGCCACACTGGAACTCTACAACATAATTGTGAAGGGAGCTACTGACCTTGGGAGGACACTAACGCCCCAAGCGCAGTACTGTTTATGACATTGTTTAAGGGGAGGGACGTGACAACAGGCAAGTTGGGGGTTGCCTGTGCTGGGGCGGGAAGAAGTAATCTGTTTTGGAAGCATGCATGTTATAGATCCGCCCCCCACCACCCGACTCCGCAGTCACCATACAAACGTAATCCATGTCATTCCAGCCAAAGATTGTCAGGATGCAGTCATCGCACCAGCATTACAATGTCTGCTGCAGTCGCTGCTGAAGTCGGACAGATCTAATACAAATATAACCACCAATCGCCACATTCAAGCTAGTCACTTGGAATATCAGAGGGGGTTATCACCCAACCAAAACAAGGAAGATATCCCAATACCTCTGGAGGCACAAGATCGACGTAGCCCTAATCCAAGAGACACACTTCCTTCCAAGCTCCGAGAACCGCTGGGCCCAGGACTGGAGTTGCCACCGATACTTCTCCTCGTACTCCTCCTATCCCAGAGGGGTGGCCATGACAGATAGACAAGAAATCAAAGTTCAAGCTACTGTCATCAATGAAAGACACTGAACGAAGAGCGTTCCTAATACATGGGGTCCTTGAAGGGAACAAAATTATCCTTGTGAACTCCTATGGCCCAAACATAGATGGAGCAAATAACTTTGACTGGGTAATGACACACCTGGAGGGAGCAGGATCGGCCACAATCATCTGGGGTGGGGACCTAAATACACCATTAGACCCCCAAAGAGACAAATCTCATGCACCGACGGCTACCCCACCAAAGCAAGCCTCCAAATACTCGAAATTTGTAAAGCCTATAACTTGTTAGACATCTGGAGATGCAACCGCTGGGAAACCCGAAAATACATCTTTCACTCCTGGGTCCACAATACGAGTTCATGACTCGACTATATTCTGGTGTATACCCACAGCCGCCTCCAATATGGTCACTGTCAAATCCTTCCAACAACACTCTCCGATCATTCTGCGGTTACTATCAAGTGTACACCCTTGGACAACAGTGGAGGCAGACACCACTGGAGATTCAAACCAGGAGCCCTACAAGACCAGGTTTTTGCTGACGAACTTCGCACCGAGATTATATCCTTTCTCGAAACTAACCAGGGCAAGGTCTCATCAGCTGGAATCCTTTGGGAGTCCTTGAAATGTTATGTTAGAGGAGTATGCATTGCTAAAGAGAATAGAATACTAAAACTAATCAGAAAAGAACTTGCCACCTGCGAGCTTGAGCTTGAATACACACACTCCACCTCAAACGACCCTCACTCACTCGCATCCCTAAAAGTGGAACTAGACAAGTTTATGCCCGCTGCTGATCGTGTAATAAAATTCCTGACAAAAGGCCAATGCATCCGCCAAAACAGAGAAGGCCAAAAATCTGGCACCCTCCTTGTTTGGCTAATAGCAGCAGATAGAAACCCACACTGGTAGAACAGATCTGTGATTCCGGTGGCATTCTAGTACATACCAAAGAAGAAATTGCTGAATCCTTCCGCGCCTTCTATCAAAACCTGTACAGCTCCAAACACACGACCAGCCCAGAGACCCTTCTCCATTACCTAGAAGATACTGAACTCTAGAGGAATTCCTACAGGCAATAAAAGAACTCCCAAATACCAAAGCCCTCAGCCCTGATGGGTTAATGGGTGAATTTTATAAAGCATTTGCCCCTCTCCCAGCTCCTCTTCTATTACAGGTATTTGAAGAAGCACACAAGGGCGGAACCCTACCACCGACCCTCTGCGAAGCAAATGTCATTCAACATAGAACGGGAAAGACCCGGAAGAATGTGGCTCATACAGACCGATTTCACTAATTAATCGCGATAATGATATCCTTGCAAATATTCTCACCACTAGAGTACTCCCCCGATGCCCGGACTGGTGCTTGCCAACCAGGCAGGCTTTATACCAGGACGAAACACGACATTCGGTATAAGACGATGAATCATGGAGGCACTAGACCCTTCACACCAGGCAGTAGCAGTCCTACTAGATGTAGAGAAGGCCTTCGACTCCATCGAGTGGCCTTTCCTCTTCACGGTCCTGAGACGAACTTGGGAAACCACTTCATCAAATGAATCGACCTCCTCTAGAATCACTAAATCATCGAGCATAGACTTCATCAACTGTCGGCCCTACTGTTTGCTCTAGTGATGGAACCTTTGGCCTCCGGCCTTCGGTCACGACAACTGAATAGAGGCCTTTGGTTGAGCCCCCATAAACTAATAATATCCCTATACGCAGACGATGTAGCCCTTTACATCCGTGATCCGATCGAGAACCTAAACCCAGTCATGCGGGAAGTAGTCAAATTTGGCACCCTCTCGGTCTTGAAAATCAATCACACTAAGTCAGTCATATTCCCTTTAACCCCCCTGAAACCATAGAATTTACGGATGACTATGGGTTCCGCAGGGAACACTCGAAAGTTAGATACCTGGCAATCCTGATGTCCAGGGCTTATCAAGACCTCTTCCAGGACAATTACGAGAGGGTAACAGAGTCACTACAGGAAAAAATAAACAGATGGAAAATCCTCCCACTTACACTATGGGGGCGCGTTTCCCTGGTCAAAATAGTGATCCTACCCGAATTCCTTTACCTCTTCGCAAATATCCCTCTTCTGGTGCCGCAAAACTTCCTCCAACACATACGGAGCGTAATCATTGAACTGCTGTGGGCGGGCAAACTGGCAAGGGTCACATACTGTCACGCTCACCTGATTCCCACGGAGGCGCAGGTCTGGCTTCGAGTGCTGATGCTTCTTCAATGGTGAAGCGCAGGACTCTGAGGATGGACAGGTAGGGCCCCTCTACTCTGGCTTCTCTGGCTCGCAGGAATATTCCCCTGTGCGTGAAAAGGGAGTATTACCTACTGAAGGAATAATGCTCAAGCCTCCCACTCCCTTCCAACCCTCCACGATACCCTTCCACGATTCCCCGTGAAGTCTCACCTTAGGGTCTGGAAGGATGAGTTCTCCATCCTGCTTCTGATGCAGGGGTGCGTTGAAACCCAGTTACTTCACTGGATTGAGGTTTGATGGGAGTTCAAATAAGCTTGACTATTCAGGTAAGGCGCTGTAAGAGTTCTGTAGCAAGTTCAAAAGTTCAAGCTTAATAATAATGTTCATTGTCTTATTGCAGCAAGCGCTAACGCTTATGTCTTTTTCCCCTTAGGGGCCGGGGTTCGGAATGCCGGAGATATGGCGCCGACCCGAAGTGAAACATGCAGTTCCAGTAAATGACAGGTAAGTTCTTGATGAGCGTTCGGGTAATGTCTTTGCATTCGCTCATTCAATGTCTTTGTCTTTTTTCCCCATAGGGGCCGGGGTCCGGAATGCCTGGAAGCGGCAGGACCCGAAATGAAATGGGAATGACCCAACAGGTAAGTCTTAGAAGGAAACTGAGCTTTTCCTATTCCCTTCCTTCTCTCACCTTGTGTTCTTGTCTTTTTCTCTCTAGGCTCTGGGAAGTGGCTGCGGATCCGGATGATCGCTGCTGAAGATGGAGGTGCCCAGGAAAGGTGAGTGAAATGCAGCGCTGCAGCGATCGAAGCGAAATGCTTTTAAAAATGATGTCTTCCCTTTCAGGATCGTCGGTGTGATGTCTCTGTGATGCAGCTTTAGCAGGTAAGGTCTTCTTTCTCTCCAATTCTCTCTTATCTCCCCTTGCAGGTGACCCAGGATGTTGACAGGCGTGGCTGAAGTCCAGATGCAGGAGCTGACACGGTGAGCGTCCAGCTGCGAGGAGCAGAACAACGCGAAGCGTGAGTTGCTGATCGGGCGTGGTTTAAATAGCTTTGGAAGAAGTTCCAGGTATGTATCCTTCCACCGATCAGGTATGTATCCTTCCCCGACCACACCCAGGTGTAAAGTAGTCCCACAGGTAAAGTAGTTCCATTCAGGCCTCAAGAGGGCCTAGATGTAGCAGCATGGTCTGCATCAGGTAAGTGCACATTAAAACACTTGAACACATGTCTAGCTTTATGAGCCTGGCGCCTAAGGCGCCAGGACAGGGGTCCAACATGAGCCTGGCGCCTAAGGCGCCAGGACTGTGTCCAAAGGGCCCCAGCTTGGGCCCACTGGCACTTCCCTGGGGGGAATGATGCCTGCCTCTGGGGTTGCTGGGTTGGACCTGGCTCCTTGGAGGTAGGCATCATGACACATACACAACTTATTCAACCGTTGGCAAAGGAAGGCCTAGCACTCCCCGACCTAGAGCGATACTACTGGGCCGCATAGGCCCAATTTCTTGACCACTGGTACACCACACACTTTATCAGACCCCATGTCCAAATTGAGCGTGCCCTCGCAGCCCCAATCTACTTAGAGCAGCCATCATAGGCCATATGCGAGTACCGCACGCAACTCTAAACGTTGTTCTCTCCACCTATGCAGCTCGGAAGAAAATTGCGCAGAAATTCAACGTCCAGGTCAGGTTCTCCCCTCTCTTACCAGCTAGATTCTTCCCCGGAATCCCTGTGACTGCCGAATAAGTGTATTTAAAATGGGCAGACAAACTACAACTTAACACAATGAACGACCTCTTTGCTGAAGGAGTCTTCCTAACACCCCAACTTGCTCGAGATCGAGGAGCCAACACTGCTCTGGACACATTTGTACACTTCTGCTTCTGTCATGCTCTCCAAGCGTTTTTCCCCACGTTCCCACAGCAACCATCCACATGGCAATTACTACACAGGGTGATGCAGTCACAAGGTGAAGGTAGGTTCGCAATTTCGAAAAATCCGCAATTTCGAAAAATCCCTCCTGTCAGACATGACTCTCATGCCCACAGCCCCGAGGGCTACATGTGATAAGTCCCAGAAAACCACAATCTTGGACGAAGACTGGGTCTTTATTCTTGGTGAAACCAAGAAGGTGTCTCTGAACACGCGATGCAAACAAATACATTTCAACTACCTACACCAGGTATACCACACCCCAGCAAAACTCCACACACAATGCTCGACGATATCACTGTCATGTGGTGGCTGCAACGCCCCATTAGCGGACTTTATCAACCTTGCCTGGTCATGCCCATCCATAAACCGATTCTGGAACCTAGTATAACAGGTGCACCCATGGAACCAGATCCCACAATTGCGCTACTAGGTCTAACCAGACATCTCCCATCCTCAGTGTGAAAGTTAGCTAGTCTACTGCTGGTGCTGGCACGTAGAAGGTCGCAATGTCATGGGGACGATGACCTCCCCCGTCCATGCTACAGTGGCTAAGAAACATAACCTTCTGTCAAGACATCGAAACAGACTTCATCAGACTCTTACCTCATCACGCACGACCCCCCTTACATTTAGGGCCCCTATATATCCTAACTAATTTTTACGCCAGAGAATGTCTCAACACATGACTCATCTCCGTAATCCACTCCACATGGAAAGAATGCTCAATCAACCGCGGTCGGCAGTATATACAACAAGTGACTATATGGCTAAATGATATCCTTATTAATTTCGTCGCAGTGGGGTGGGAGGGGAAGCGGATCTCATGGCGCATTTTTTGTTTGCTTGTTCTGTTCCTTGTTGAAAATACCAAAAATAAAGTTTAAAAAAATAAAAATCAAAACATAAATAATTCAGTATGTTTTCGGTCATTTCTTTTGGTAAAAAATGCCTTGAGTAAAAGTTGTTCGGTAACATCACTGGATACCCCAGCAACCTATGCTTTCCCCTTCTCGCTCTGCTCTTTTCTTTCGTTCTTTCTTTTTTCTAATTTGTGTTTTGTTTAACGTTAGATTCTCCCAAACATCTGAGCCTAGGGCATAATGAGGCATTCCCAAGACCTGAACCGAGCCTGATGCAACAGACGCAGTGCCTTATGGGACCCTGTGCGTGCCAACCAATCAGTACTGATTCCGCTCCACCTCTCTAATCATGGCTGCGGCTCATCACACCCTCTAAAAACATAGCTGCAGCTTAGCTCGGTCGTCCATAGGTGATATACCTCCAGGAATCTACATAATAATAAAATGCTGTCAATTCTGACAATAGTTAGTCCACTTTTTCTTAAGGATGGGCGCAAGATAACAATTGTTATATCTGGATTCAATTCGTATGTAATTTCTTTTGATGCCTATTAATTAACAATGAGCCTTATAGTAATTGTATAGTAAGTTAACCACTTCTCCTCAGGAACAGCATCTCGTAAATGTTAAGTGGATAATTAAATAATATTAAAATTAAAATAACGGTTTTGTATCTCAAGCGTTTATCAAAGAGCATAAGGAAATAATATATTAATCCTATTTTGCAATTCAAATCAGTAACAAGGCATCTATATAACTTGGTTGCAAAGGCAATTTCTAAGCTATCTAAATAAGCCAGAGTACAATGAACCAGTTCGCAGTACCTAAATTAGCTCAGTATCCACGAACAAGAACCGCCACTTTTGGTTACTCGTATCTTCTATTCATAAGAGTCTCATATCACCACAGCGGGTCGGTATATTTGAAATGATAATGCTCAACTACCTGCTGAAGACCTCTACCGAAAGGCAAAGACAAACCAGCCAAGCCTGTTTAGTGGAAATTGTAATTGCTTATTTATACAGCGCTTATACCCAGGTGGAATGCTTCAAAGCGGTTCACAGCGGGAAGGGCAAAAGGAATAGAGTAATCATTCTTAGGCCTTGAGGTTTCCAAATGATCTAAACAGAAAAACTAGCATACTCTTCCTGATGGCATTTCTCCTAGTGCAAGTGCATGAAGTGTTACAGTTTGAACCAAGCTAAGGGAGACAGAAAAGGTGGGGGTGGGGGACAGGACAGACAAGCTTACTAGTCCTAGTACATTTATTTAATGCATGCGTACAGACAGAGGTGCAGGGAAGAGGGAGTAGGGGGACAAACCCGTCCAGTCCAGCAGGGCCCTGTTTTAAGTGCAGATAGGTTCCCTCGCTCATAGAGCGTAAGCAGAAAGTGCAGTAGTGCTGAACGTGGTGCAGTGGCCCCGAGGCAAGTGCAAGGACTGGCGGGGAGAGCGAGGGACCTGTAATGCCATGGGGATGAACCAGGCAACCAGTCAGCAAAACTGAGCAGAGTAAGGGAGGAGAAGGAGGGTGTGGTCAAAAAAAGAACAGAGTTTAGCAGGGTAGAGTGGGAGAGGAGGAAGAGAAAGGTCTTGAGGAGTTTCCGGTAATTTAAGGTGCTCCGGCTCAAGACGGAGAGAGGCAGGGAGGCTGTTCCAGAGGGAGGCACCTGCAGAGGATAAAGATCTACCCCCAAATCTTTGTTTGTGAAAGCGGCTCACCAACAGAGAGTTGGAGGAGGACAAGCAGAGGACTCTAGAGGAAGAGTATTTAGGAAGAGAGCGTAGTAGATAGTGTGGGCCCTGGCCCCATAAAGTTTTGTAGACTATGCAGAGGGTTTTGAACTTGATCCTTGCCGCCACAGGGAGCCAGTGGAGGGATTTCAGCACGGGAGAGATGTGGTCCCTGGGCTTGAGGCCAAGGATAAGTCTTGCGGTTCTGTACTGGATGAGTTGTAGAGGACGGAGAGCAGCAGTAGGAAGGTTGAGAAAGAGGCTGTTGCAAAAGTCCAGCCTAGAAAGAACCAGGGCTCTCGAGGCAGTGAGCCTCTGGGGGAAAGGTAGAAAAAGTAGAATACCTTTGAGGAGGTGCAGTTAGTAGTGGGAATTTTTGGAGATGTCTGAGATATGCGAAGAGAAGGAGAGAGTGGTGTTGAAGATGACTCTAAGATTTATTGCCTCATTGGTAGGTGAGGGTGCAGGGTCAAGGGAGGCCGGTCAGTGTGAAAGTGACAAGGCAGGAGCAGGGGTTCCAATGAGGACAATCTCTGCCTTATTGGCATTCAGGCAGAGATCGTTAGCAGCACACTAGGTTTGAATTGCGGATAGACAAACAGGGATGAGCAAGGAGGAGGAGGAGGCTGAGGGTAGCCCGAAAGAGAGCTGCGTGTCATCCGCATAACACTGAAGGTTAGAGGTGAATGTAGAGATCCTGTGGGCCAACGGGGCCATGTAGATGTTGAAAAACCAGGGGGATAAGTTAGATCCCTGGGGGACCCCACATGTAGAGAGAGTGATAGAGGAGAGAAAGAGCCCAAGTTCCACCTGAGAGGGCCTGTCAGAGAGAAAGGAGGCAAGCCACACCAGGGCCTGATCTGTTATGCACAGGGTATCACGGCAACGGGTGATCAGGATGTTGTGGTTTACCGTATCAAAAGCAGAAGAGAGATCAAAAGAATGAGGACAGATGGAGAATTAGAGTCAATATTTGAGAGCAGGTCTTCACGGGTGTTCAGAATAGCAGTTTCCATGCCTCTGGATGCTCTAAAGCCAGACTTATGGTCATGAAGGCAACCAACAGATTCCGTGTGGAGGGTAAATTGGGTAATAGCCAGCTTCTCCAGGAGTTTTCCCAGGAAAGGGGTGATGGAGATCAGGCGACAGTTTGCCGGAATAGATTGGTTGGCGTTTGGGTTTTTGAGTTTAGGGTACATAAGAGAGTGCTTGAGAGGAGAGGCAAAAACTCCAGTGGCAAAAGAAAGGTTGCAGAGGTCGGTCAAGGCAGGAGTGGGAGTGTCAATATTGTCCTTGATGATTTTGGAGGGTCAGCGTTCCACCTGTTTGGAAGAGGCTTTCATAGACTGGACTAGTCGAGAGACCTCCTCAGGTGTGACAGGGGAGAGGGAGGAGAGTAGAGGGGGAAGGGTGGGGGTGGCTGAAGGGGACCCAGGAGATGTTGGTGCAGGAGGGGGAGCGGGAGAGAGTGAGTACAGGATATCCTGTGTTTTGGTGGTGAAATGTGCAGTCAGGGCCGAGAAAAGGGCCTGGGTGGGAGCAGTAGAGGATGTGGCTACAGTAGGGTTGACCAGCTCCTTGCAGACTTTAAAAAGTTTGGCCGTGTTGTTAGATGCCACGGAGATGCAGGCTTGAATGAAGACTCTTTGCTTGGAGCGGATGCAGAGTCTATATTGCCTTTGAAGAAAGCAGCAGGCCAGTTTGTCAGAGGGTGCACCTGAAGATCCCCATTTCCGGTCTGCTGCTCTGCACTTGCATTTAAAGACAGCCGATCTGAGTAGTACCAAGAGTTGCACTTTTTGTAGGCTTCAGTCAGACCCTCTGGATGTCAAGAGTGTTGGAGATGGAACAGTAAAAATTAGAGAGGGCTGCATCCGGGTGGGAATCAATCGCAGGAGTAGAAGGAGGAGAGTAGATGGTGGAAAAGGCATCCACTGACACTCTTTTCATGGGTTGGATGACCTGGAAGGCAGGAGTTGGTGTAGGGTGTGCCAGTGCTAAAGGAGAAGAGAGCTTCAAGTGAGAAGAGAGTGATCAGTCCATGAGAGTGAGGTAGTGAATAGAGAGTGGGATTTCTGTAGGGATGAGAGCATCCAAGGTGTGGAACAAAACATGCACAGACTGTTGCCAGTCGGTAACCCTGTACTGCACTCCTAGTGGGAATGATATCCCAATTAGTGATTAAGCCTGACTGAAACCAAAGCACTCCCAGATGGGAGTAGTTGTTCAGCAAGGCAAATTTTCAACAATTTCAAAGAAGAGCGATCAGCTTAATCAAGTGTTTAAAGTATTGAAGTGTTAAAGTGGTTCACCTGGTACATCCAGCTCTATCTCGCTGAAGGCCCCCAGTCAACAAACAATCCGGCTGGGAGCGAACACAGTTAATAGGCTGACCTGGGTGACATTAAGTCATATCATTCACATTGAAAACAAATTCAACTTCCCACACTTCAAAGTATAAGAGGTGTGAAGATCAATAAATTCAATTCCCAATATAGTATATCTAAGTAAGTTTATAATTCACAAACAAAGGACAACATTTCAGTTGCTCTGGACAGAATGCTCTCTAACAAAAACATGTAACAAAAACATATATTGTAGGTAACAAAGGTAGGGTACACTTTTTAGCAGTATAATATGAACAAGTCATTCATATACTAAACAGAACAAAAACAGTTGTCCAATTTCAATTTTCCCGCTTCTGAGCCATCACATTCATTCAGCTCAGAAGTTCTAAAGACACTCCTATTGAGTTGTCAGTGACAACGCGTTTCGGATTGTAGGAAATACATCTTCAGGGCAGGATGTGTTTTAGATTCATCAAGATTCAAAATTCAATGGGGTTTCCTGAGGGTATAAGGATACACTAATTAGATTCATGGGGAGTTTGGAGAAACTAAAATGAGTATCTCACAGAGGTAGAGATAAACTAACCTGCTTTCCTTGGTACCCATACAGAATTCAAGGCCACCTGTGTAGTTAAAATGACACGACAAAAACAGCTTGTCAGGATCAGATCATTGGTGAGGGATCAAAATCTCAAATTATGTGAATATAATTTCATCGTGACTCACCCGGTCGGAAGACCCAAGATGTCTCGCTGGGTGTAGTGGCTGTATCAGGCTGTGTGTTCAACAATGAGCGACTGTAAGTATGAAGAAGGAGAGGGGTTAGCTTCAATGCATACGTACTCCTACTGAATGGCTATTAGTGCCGTTGGATGAGAGGTTTACTGATTAACTGTTGGTAACATATTCGCTCAAACATTACTCGTGCTCACTTCCGTTGTCCTTTAACTTACTTGTGAGAAAGATCGCCTGTAGGACGCTGAACAAAGCCGCCCGCCTCGAGGACGCGCTGCAGAGCCTACCCAAGCCAAATCCGTTGCCCTGGGAACAGCCGCGCACGCGCGTCACCGCGCGGGTTGCCATCTTTGTATGGGAAGATCAACAGAATTATTCTGCTCAGGGCTGTCATGGTGTTGCGCGAGCGCGTCTCAGCTGCCGTTGCTAAGGACGCGCTCGGAGCATGCACCACATTGCCATTGGATTTGTCAGTTGTTCTGCTTCACTCGTACTAGTAAGTACATAGGTGGGGATCATAGCATTGTCCGGTTGTGGATGGGAGTACATCCGCCTGCTCGGGTGAAATCAAATTGATTAGTTTAGTGGGGGAGGGGCACTACAGCAGTTAAAAAACTGCTTCGTGCCCCTACCCACCGCTCAAATACTGCAGAGTGACAGTCAAATTGAGTGGGTCGATCCTAAGGCAATAGCCTACATCGTCCCCACATGGACTGTCAGTCTAGTTGTCATCCTAGCAAGTTAGGGCGTGGTCTAAACCATCGTTATTTGTGCACTGTTCGCACATTTTTTTAAAGGCAAAAATATGTTATAAACAAGGCAGCTATCTCATGTCATACACTTTACACATTGGGTGAGACAGTTGCTGTGAAGATTCCCCTCTTCCATCACCACACATCAAAGTCTGTCATGTTACAAAATGATAGCCAGTTGAAGCCAGTTCACAATCTACTGAGTCAAAGTATCAGTATATTTGATTGAAAGCTCTGCACATTTTTGGGCTATCTAGATGAAAGTCAACGGTATAACAACAACATATTCATTTGGACCAATGATCTGTACACAAACCGTTAGCTTGGTTTAACTCTGTTAAAAAACACTATTTACAAGTACTAAAACAGGATAAACGTGGAGTGAGTTAGAGAAAACACATTAAGTCAAATTCGCAATTCATGCCCCTGGGACTGAGGCAATCTAACAAATCGATTCAGCTGATCTCCCTCTGAAGTAATCTCTATATCTCTATTGTACATCTCCCCCTCTCTGACCTAGTTTCACCTGTTCTAAGATCACACATTTTAGTTGGGCAATTGAATGCCTTGCTTCAACAAAGTGCATTGCCACAGGAGATGTCAAATTTTTGGTCCGGATATTAGACTTATGTTCAGTCCAACGTAGTTTGGCCTTACTAGAGGTAATCCCTACGTAATAGAAACCACAGGGACATTTCAGGGCGTAGACCACATTCGTGGAGTCACAGGTGCATGAGTGCTTCAACGTAATGATTTTGCCTGTGTTTGGATGTGAGCTAATATTGCCTGGTACGATGTTGCTGCAATGCTGGCAGTTTTGGCATGGTTGTGTGCCCTTATGTTTTATCTGTATAGTTGGAGTAGTCGACAGCTCGGCTCTCACTAAGCTGTTTCTAAGGGCGTTACTGTTCCTATAAGCAAAAATAGGAAGATCTTGAAAGAGGGGTTGTGTGCGTGGGTCCATTTGTAACATGGGCCAGTTTCTTTGGATTATGCTCCTAATTTTCTTACTCTGTGCTGAGTATGTGGTGATGTATACCATAGAGTCATCTTTCTTGCTGTTCTTGGGTGAGAGGAGGGTGTCCCTCTCGATGTTCGCCACTTTCTCTTCAATTTGTGACAGTTTGGATGGGTTATATCCTCTCTCTCTAAATTTCTGACGTAACAAAGATGACTGTCTTTGATATTCAGCATTTTCAGAGATGTTCCTCCGGTATCGGAAAAACGGACTCAAGGGAACACTGTCAATTGTCCTCTGAGGGTGGAAACTCGTTGCCAATAGAAGGCTGTTTCTATCGGTAGTTTTGGTGAAGATTCTTGTCTCCAGACAGTTTTCTTTGACATAAAGTTCAACATCCAAAAATTTGATGTGTGTTTTGCTCGTCTGGGTAGTGAATTTGATCCTTGGATCCATTGAGTTCATCATAGTAAACAATTCACCTAATTCCTCGTCTGGGCCTGACCAGATGCTGAACACATCATCGATATATCTAACAAAGATGGTCAGATGACATAACCACCTTGCGGAAGTCAAGATGTGTTCTTCTTCCAGATGGTACATGTATGTGTTGGCATATGCCGGGGCCATAGCGGCCCCTATGCTGGTCCCTGAGACTTGAAGATACTATTTATCTTGAAATCGAAAAAAGTTATTCATCAACACTAATTTGAGTAGTGTCAAAACAAACAATCTGTCACCTTTGCAGTTGTCATTCCTTAGGAGTAGCCATTCCACTGTTTCTAATCCAGGCTCATGCACAATGTTGGTGTAGAGGGAGGTAACATCCATAGTAAAGAGGATGTCCCTGGTGTTCACAAATTCAACCTCCTTCAATTTGGTTAAGAAGTGGGTGGTGTCCTTGATGTAAGTTGGAGTATCTTGTATAAGAGGTTGTAGAATAAAGTCCAAATACTTAGCCAATGGATCCAATATACTTTCAGTTGCCGCTATGATCGGGAGGCTGGGAGGATCGATAACCCTTTTATGGATCTTCGGAAGAATGTATATGACTGGTGTGATAGGGTGTGTCTTTTCAAGGAATCTACGTGTCTTCTCAGAGATCACCTCTCTTGCTTCAGCCTCATCAAGTGTGTCCCTGATCAGCTCCTTCAGTTGATCAGTGGGGTTAAAGTCGATCTCTTGGTAGGTTTCACGATCAGTCAATTGTCTTTCGATTTCTGCAATGTATTTTGCTTTGTCCATTAGGACTAGGGCACCACCCCTGTCTGCTGGTTTAAAAATAATATTGTTATTGTCAAGTAATTTCTTCAGGGTTTGGCGTTCTCCCATGGTGAAGTTACCGCTCTCCTTGGTTCTAAAAGGAATTTTCTTGAATTGGTCTAAGACTGTTTTTTCAAAAAGCGCCAGTACATGGTTACTAACAGGAGGGTTAAAGACACTTTTTGGTGTTAGTTCTAGGAAACTCGAGGGTTCCTTAACATTCTCTTCTTCCTCAAGATCATTGAAAAATACTTTAAGTTTCAATTTCCGCATGAGCTTAAAAAAGTCGATCTTTTCCCTCAAGAGGTTAGTGTTATGGTGGGGTACGAATGAAAGACCTTTGTGGAGGACTTGTAGTTCCATACGAGATAATTGATAGGATGAGATATTTACAACTAGGTCTTTTTGTCGATTTGTTTCTTCCTCTCGGATTTTTTTCTTCCCTTGTCCCCGTCTGGTAGGTATTTTTCTAAAAAAGGAACGGTTGTGGGTGTGGTCTCCTCACCTCTAGGGATAGAAGATGTGGATGCTCCAGTCTCAGTACTAATTTCAAGTTCTGTACTGGAGGCTTCTGAGGAAGTGGCGTCTGGGTTCACAGGACCAGTTCTGGGTGTACGTGGTTGAAACGGTCTAGTGGGACGTTGACCGTAGTATTCCTGCCAAGTATATACTATGTTTAACTTGTAGTCCTGGGTGTTGCGTCTGAACTCGCGGATTTTCTTCATCTTCAATTCTTGTTTGTACTTTGCCAGTTTCTCATTGGTGTCGTCCAATATCTGTTTTAGCTGGTCCACCGTGAAGTTTTTACTTAATGTAGTTTTGGTCGTATCGATTTCCTCTTCAAGAGATGTCAGATTCTGTGCGAGTTCTTCGATTGTCAGCAAGATGAGATCGAGGGAGCACTTATTGAGGATCTGTCTCCATTTTTTGACAAAGTTTGGGTTTTCCTTGCACAAGGTTGGCTCTAGATTCACTCTCAATCCACGTGGTATCCTTTGTGCTTTGTAGTAGTGTGCCAGAGTAGTCACATGTAGTTTCAAATGTATCTCCCTGCGTATTTTCCAGGTGTGGCCATGGAAAGAGCAAGGGAGTCACACAGGTTGCGGAAAGGTCCTGAGGAGTCCGGAGAGTAAAGATGGATGGAAAGATCCCCAGCAGGAGGAGTTGGGAAGAGAAGGAGAGGAGAGAAGAGGCCAGGTCAGCCCATCTCAAGAGAAAGAGGGGGGGCCGGCCTGGTCGGCCGATAGAAGATGGCCAGAGTAAGAGAGGTGACAAGGGAGAGAGAGAGCCTGCAGACCAGGCTTTCAAAGGAGGAGTAGACCTGAGCGGGAATAATGGAAACAGGGATCTACTCAGATCAAGGCTACTCCACCTACTGGCCTGTTGGCCCTGGGCACGGATAGGATCTTGTAGCCTTCTGGGAGAAGTGTGTCAAAACTCGTGACAGAGCTGTCCTTGACTACCTGACTACAGACGAGCTAGGCCGCCTTGAAAAGGGTCTATCATTTTTTCCATCAGCAGACCATGATCCGTTCCAGACTCGAATAGAAATGGCACAACTAGTCAGAAAAATACACTTGAAACAGTATTTTGGCTCAATTACCACCACGCCAAGAGAAATAAGTGCGACCAATTTAAGGGGCAAGTCCACCTTTTATCCCCCACCTAACGGGATCTCCCCTGAGTCGATTACCTTTGAAAAGGCGCTGCTGAAACAACTTGAAAAACTAGAAGCAGAATTAGTCCCTGGCTATAAGAACTTCTAAAACAAAAAGAAGCTAGCACTACAATCCCTAGCATCCAATGAACTTATCACCATTAAACCGGCGGATAAGGACGGAGCAACGGTCATAATGGACACCGCAGCCTATGACCGAATGGTTCAAAATCTCCTACAGGATGACTCAAGATATAAACAACTAGGGGTTGACCCAACAGAGTCTATCAGACAGTTAATAATACCAATTTTGGAAGAAGCAAGCGCCGAAGAAGTGATCAGTAATAAAGAATATGACTTCCTCAACCCAAGAACTCCAAGGAAACCGGCATTCTATCTACTTCCCAAAGTCCACAAAAGAATTACTCCACCACCAGGAAGACCTATAGTCTCCGGGATTGGCTCCATTTTGGAACCATTGTCACAATTTGTGGATTTTTTCTTAAAACCTGAAGTAACCAAAATGAGGTCATACCTGAAAGACACAACAGCAGTCATCAAACTGCTACAAGATTGACCTTTCAACTCAAAACACAACCTACTATTAACACTGGAAAACGAATCACTATACACCAGAATCCCACAGATGGCAACTCTAAGAGTCATAGAGAAGATCCTACAAAAAAGAGAACCACCACTCCCGATCCCGGTAACTTTCGTGATGCAATTAGCAGAGATTGCACTGACAAAAAATGTCTTCATCTTTAACAACATCTACTATGAACAAGTATCAGGAACGGCGATGGGAGCCACTTTCGCCCGAGCCTTGCCAACCTCTATGTTGCAAACTTTGAGGAAGAAAGGATCTATCACCCCAACAATCCTTGGCTGAACAAAATAGAACTCTGGTCAAGGTACATTGACGACGTACTACTCATCTTCGCAGGCAACGAAACAGACCTTGTCTCCTTTATGGAATGGCTCAACATGCAAAATCCCTTCCTCAGATTTTCTGAAACACATTGCACTGTCTCAGTACATTTTCTGGATCTGACCCTAAAGATAAACAACGAAACCATCACGAGCACCGTTTACAACAAACCTACAGATAGGAACTCGCTACTCACCTACAAAAGTTACCACCTGCCGAGCCTAAAAAAGAACCTACCTTCTGGCCAATTACTTCGATACCACAACACCTAGAGCCAATACCCTCTGGGGTACAACCCAAGCAACTGGCCACACACCTTGTGGATCATGTAGTGAATGCTCTAGCACAAAAAGATCAACCAGCATTGATATCGGCTGGCATTTTCCCTGGATACAGAAGAACCTTCCAACTGCAATAGCTGCAATGTAATTTACATCATAACATGTCCTTGTACCAAGTGCTATGTATGAATGACAATGAGACCAATCAAAACATGTCTTGCCGAACATAGATCATGCATACGAACTAAAAAGTTAACTGCACCAATGGTGGAACATTTTCTAGAACACCAACACAACCCAGCGGACTTCACCTGGTCCATCATCGAGAAGATGGCAGTACCCACTAGGGGCGGAAATATCCATGACCTCCTCTACAGAAGAGAACAACTTTGGATCTTCCGTTTGCAAACTGACAAGACTGGACTCAATGAACCAACCAGTTGGCAAACACTTGCCATAATGTGAACAACAGAACCAGTTGGCCATCTTTAATAGCATGGCACCTAGCCACCCAGAATCTACCCTGGATGAAAAGTCCATCCTATGTACTTTATGTGTGTTTTTGTGTGTCTTTTGCCATTGGCAACAACTGTAATCACAAAAAACTACTGAGAGTATATGGTCAAGAGATGTACTGCGAGGTTCCCAGTCTCTGCCACACATACAGATATATGCATGCCACGTGTCTAGCAATCCGCACAAATGTACATACATGCAATCTTTTGCAAACATGGAAGCGCACTTATCTGGCGCTGTACTGATCTCGAATCAGAACTCGAGTGTGCCAATAGGGATACACCGTCACCAGTTGTCATGACGACTGATGCGAACAATGTAAAAACGGGCTTACCACCCCGTTGCCTCCTTGGTACTATGATACAGAATGTGCACCATTTGCTTTATAATGATTCATAATAATGGAATTTTGATTACCAATCAGGCAATAACCGCGCCACTGTGACTGTTGGCACACAACTGACAGACAGTGGAGCTCTTCGTTGCAATCAGATACAGAGCCTGACTCCAAAATGGCCGCCTGAGGACACTCCCGGTCGGCCATGTTGTGTAGCGCGCGTGCTCCGCGCAGCGGCGTCATGGCAACCATAAACAAAGAGATCTGGCGAGCCGCGGCCTGGAGAACTCCTCACACGTGGCCCGCCAGACCCCTTTCGGACAAAAGCAGGAGGTAAGCCCCTGCTCTACAGAGCATTCTTTACGCGCTCGTAGCCTCTACCCTGAACAGCAGGCGCAAATGTCATGCGCTCGGCCTCAGTAGAGACAAAGACGGGACCGATCGGATCCCGTCTGATGTGGGATACTTGCTGTGGGAAGTGGTATGCCTTTGCGCCGCCACCTGCACAGCAAATCATTTGCAATTTTTGGTTAATCAATGAGCTTTAAACAAGTTAACAGAATGCCAGTATGCATTCTGTTTTTGTTTACAGATGCAAACTAATGCGCTCCAACCCGTTATTTATAACTGTGTTTGGCCCCTAGGTCTCAGGCTGCCTCACTCTTCCGTGCACAGAACCATTAACTACATGGAAAGGGTAAGCCTCCCCTTCCATTTTTTTGTACTATTGATGTGCAGTGTGTAGAATTAGAACTATATGCAAGACTAAAAAGGTGTGAATGAATTCATTAAGTAATCTGCCCCCCTCTTTTCTCCCCTACCCTTCCTGTCACCCCTACAGGGAGAGGACATTGAATAATGCAGACTGCGCTGCCATTGTAAAACAGGAGGCACCCATATCGATGCCGCCCAAGCCCTGAGGAATGTGGTTTAACCACTTCATACAAAAGAAACCGGTCGGCTATTGGGAGACCTGACCTAGTGCCAAAGAAAATAAGCACAGGCAGAGTTTTCCACACCAGGACCCTGTAGAAACAAACATTAAGGGTCCTACAAGATTCTTCAATGCAAAGTTGCATAAGAGGAACCTACTGGAGAATATAATGTACACCCTCTAGTTTTTTAAGAAACATACTTGCACCTGCCTGACAGAGAAAACCCATTAAAGTTTCGAGAATTTCATCCGAATAGTGGCAGACACATAGACAGCCCGGAGTGGTTTAACATGTGTTTTTAGCACGCTAGAGTGCACCGACTTGCACTTGTAAGCCCAGAAAAAGATATGTACCTATCCTAACCCACCCCAATAAAGAAACTGCGTTCCCGAGTGTGATCAGAGCTGTCCTTAAACCATGTCACAGTCAGAGCAAGAACATCAAGGTACAGGAGTTCAAGGAGGTGGCAGATGTCAGAGGAGTGCTTGACAGCAGAGCAAGAGTTTAGTGTGGCAACATGGAGCAGGTTGCCACTTTTGAAGGACTTACGGGGGTTCCACTGTACTGAGGTACCCCCCGGTAAGCAGCAAGAGTGCCTGAGAGATAGAGATAGGTGGAGGCAAGGAGGACAAGGGTGTCAGTGAGGAGGGTGCAAGCAAAGGATTCAGTTTGGGAGGGGCCACAGGAGGCAAGGGAGGTCCAGATGCGGTGGCAATGGGTGGCGAGGGCAGCAGGGTGGAAGAGGCTGACGAGGTTGTCAGTGTAGTGTGAGTAGGCAAAGGGAGCTTGAGAGTGACAAGGGGGGAGTTGTGGGGAGGTGGTGAGGTTGGAAGGAGGCAAGGGAGCCAAGCAGGGCATAGTTGGCAAGGGAGCTTGGGTGGCCCTAGGAGCAGGTGGCAAAGGTAGCCCATGAGGAGAAAAGAGGAAAGTTCATAAAGAGAAGAAGGAGCCTATCAAAATGTAAGAGGTTGGGTTGAGGCCCTTGCACCAGGATAGTACCATTCCGATAGACATTTATGATGGAGGTGGAAAAGGAGGCAAGAAGGGCCTCCCAGTGGGTGCCACCATTTATGTGTGAGGAAGAGTAGGGAGAGAGCAGGGCGGCCATATGGAGTGTGCATAGGTCGGGAGAGGGAACGACAAAGAGGATGTCGGTGAGAGTCTCTTTGGCGGAAGCACTAACATAGGTGTCAGCGATAAGAAGGCCTGGGTTGGAGGCCAGTATCTCCTTCTTGAGTTTCTTCCTGTCAGACTTAGTAAGAGGTGAAGGATGGGAGATGGAGAAGCAGTTAGAGAAGATGGGGAGATAGAAAGCACCATAGTGAGAGTGTGGTACACTTAACCAGGCAGAGTTGAGGTGCATGGGAGGAGTTAGGCAATGAGGGAGCAAACACTCAGGGAGACACAAACAGGGTAAGGGAAGAGACACTTGGAAATGAAGAGGGTGAAGGGACAGATAACAGAAAAGAACAGAGGGCATGGTGACAATCAGGAATGTGCACAAACCTAAAAACTATTTTAGAAACAATAGCAAAAATTAAATTCGATTTTTACAACAAGCAGCAAAACCAATGCAGCATCTAAGCACACAGGGACGTCATTTAGGCGTCATCATGTGTCCCACCTGCGACCCATGAGGTCTCCCTTGCTACCCCTGTGGTCTCCCTTGCTACCCCTAAAAGAAACTGGCCACTTAGTAAGAGGTGAAGGATGGGAGAGTATTTATTTTTTATTGAGGCTCCTGGTCGGTGGCCAGCAGCATGTGGCTCTTTGTTTCTGTGGTGGCTGGTTTTTAGATAAATATAGCTTATAATATAGCTCACCGGGTTGGGTGCTTGCTGCTGCACTGTGTGTGTGATCTGCAGGTTGCAGGTTGACTCGCCGCAAGGTCAACTCAGCTTTTAATCCTACTGAGGTTGATAAATGAGTACCAAAAGAGGTTGGGTGACATTGTTTGTATCTGTGTTCTATATGAAGCGCTTAAGCATAAGTGCTATATAATACCACATCATTATCATTTGCCCTTCGACGTCTGCTTGCATTTACAGTCATTTGGTAATATGGGCCTATTCGCGCTGACATTAACGATACATATGGTGATCCATTTTCGTATGAAATATATATATCACTTTACAGTGATATTGTAACCATATGTTTCGCATTGTACTTAGAAACAATGCTATGTGATGCCACTTCTGTAGGCACAGCTGAATTCGATTTTTACAACAAGCAGCGCAATCAATGCAAGATGTGAGCACAGCTAAATTCGATTTTTCCAGCAAGCAGCAAAACCAATTCAGGATGTGAGCACAGCTAAATTCGATTTTTACAACAAGCAGCAAAACCAATGCAGGATATGGGCACAGCTAAATTCGATTTCACTTTTTTTGTTTTAGGTCCGCAGGTATAGACACAGTACAGGAGAGTAGGTAGTGGAAGTGTAAACCCAGGAGGTAAGAAGTGTTAGAACCTGGTGCTTTGAGAAGTAAGAGCTGCCTTCAGGGATAGTTTAGAGAGATTGTCAGGAGTGGTACAGGTAGAGTCCGGAGGATGCTGCAAGCAAAAGAGAAACAGTCCACACTTATGTGATAGCTGAGGGGGAGGTCCCTGGATGCCTGGATGAGGTACCCCTCCTCATGATGCATAATGATGGGTGGTGAAAAATAATAACAGGGCAACCTTACCTGTACGGCAACAAACAGTTACCACCTCAGAAAGACCATGGGCCTCATTCCGAGTAGGGCGCAAAGGGATACCGGGCACCGCTAAGGACATCGGTGCCGGTAATCCCTTTGTGCCCTACTACGAATTCCCTTAGCGGGTCCCTTCCTTAACACCTGGTTTCACCAGGGGTAAAGGACGGGACCCGCTAAGGGAAATCAAAGCCAATAACGGTACCGCAAATTGCGGTTACCATTATTAGCTACTTCCCCCTTCCCATTGAGCCCTATGGGGGCTGAAATGGGACTTGGGAATGGTTTGGTGAATGGGGAAACCGGTCCCGCCAAGGTCGGACTGGACCGGTAAATCCCCATCTCACCAAACTGGACACGGTACCGGTATGGGAGGTAGTCATGTCGCAAATAGTGCCATGACTACCTCCATACTCGGAATGAGACCCCATGTCTGTCTCTAAAGTTTAGTTAATATTCCCTGTGGACAACATTTGCACTTATTTTTCTGCGCTTGCAATCAAATGTCAGGGCCTCAAGACAGAACCTCCTTTACCAGAAATAATGTGGAGGACAAAGTGGAGGACAAAGTGGTGGGCAATCATGTTCTTAAAACATTGTCATGCCTGGTGTTTGAATAGAAAATCTTTTGGAAATTGATGTGTATTCTATTGGCAGAATTTCTTGTTACCAGGAGTTCAATGTCTGTTCTCTGTGCAAAGGTAGCTGGCATGCATGTCTGTGTGTCAGTCTGCCAGAGCTTCTGCAGTATCCGGCATCCCATTACGTTTGGGTTCCCTGCCTTATGGGATTTGCAGTTGCCACATATGTGCTACAATGGTAAACATAGACTTAACCATGCCAGCTTTTTGGACATATGCATGCAAAAAGTAAAATCCTGCACCATCTGCCGTTACTGGAGGACTTGGGTGTCTGGAATGCTACCCAGCGTCCCATGTGGCTTCGCTCCAGATCAAAGCAATGTCTGACACATTAGTGCTGGAGTTGCATTACAATATGGCCGTCAGCAGGATCGAATTGTGAACTCATATTACGCTTATGTATGGTCTTCATTAAGTCCGTGTTTGATCAAAATCAACTTTGTTTACCCGGTGCAGTTCTTGTAATTGCAGAGATTTTTTTAAAGTCTCCCTTCTCACTGGAAACATTAATCTTCTCAACTATTTTCCACTGAAACCTATTTTCATTGTGTTGGTCATTTACAAAATGTTGAAAGCAGTTCAGTGGCGGGATTTGCTGCTCTGATCCTGTAGCTGGTCCCACAAATTCTCCATGACACTTGACGTGTGGTAGGTCCAATGCATAGCAACCCACAATGACAATTTACTGTATTTATAACATTGCTGGAATCCGAGTTTGGGGGTGACAATCCAATTAAATTCCTGTGTAGACGAAGGAATTTGATTTTATTGTTCATGCGCAAAATACATATTTTCTGCACGCTAGTGACTCCCAACTTTATGTGAAAACCTGTTCACTTGTAATTTCTGTACAATCTTCCAATATGTTGCAATTGTTCTTATACATTAACTTACCCTATTGCTTGAAATAGTCTAAAGGGCAGAGCACATGAATCTTTTTTGATCGCCTGACTGTGGACATTCAAAAGGGTACTGTGACAAAATCACATTTAGGAGAGAGCCTAGCGAGAATGGGGAGATGCTGGCGGTAGGTGACACGCACGCAGTAAATGGGGGAAACCCAAGGGTTTCTTTTCTCCCCTGAACCTCGTCTGCTAAATGAGTTGCAGGCTTGAGGTAGATAGATAGATAGATAGATAGAGAGATAGATAGATAGATAGATAGATAGATAGATAGATAGATAGATAGATAGATAGATAGATAGATAGATAGATAGGCAACCGCTGGGGGTGGGAAATAGAAACAAAACTCTCTATGAGGGTTGGTTTTATTGCACCCATGGGGAGAAAGGGTGACAATCCACTCCCTATTGGCTCGCGAAAGCAAAGCAAACACAGAAGCGCGGTATGAACTGCTAACGAGGGAACGCACTTGCTAGAATGGCTCTCACAGCTAAGGCAGAAAGATCTCAGCGCCCACCAGCACTATAATTGATCATGTTGAGCGAAGTTGCTCCCCAGTGTGCCCAGGGACCATCAGGGGCCTAGCGACAGGATGTGCCGTAGCACACTGCTGTCTGGACATCCGTCTTGCTCCTTCATGGAGTATTATGACTTTAAGATCTCAGTCCGCGTTCAGCCAGGCCAGAGGTCCACAACCTGAGGCTCCCCAGATGTTTTGAACTGAAAACTCCCAGGATCTCTCACCATTAACTGTTGGCTAGAGATGATGTAAGTCGTAGTCCAAAACCTCTGGGGTGTCAAAAGTTGAGAGCCGTGGACCACTTGATCAACCGGTTAGTGGAAAGGCAAGGTAGGACGAGCACCACAGTTGAGACACTATCAGAAATCCTCAAACCAGATGAAGATGACCCAAGAGAGGGTGACTGTAACTAATCAGAGGGACCCTAGCAAAAGGGTAAATCATGTATGTTATTGGATAAATTAGGTGATAAGCCACATAAAGAAGGAGCTGCAATAAGAGGAATAGAAAGAAGACTACAGAACCTACAATTCCGCTGCATATTCCCCAGGAATGACAAAAAGTCATTGCCTGCTAGTGGCTAGTCCACAGATCCTTGATAAGGTCAGGAGACGAGGAAAGGTTTTTGATGAAATTGTGCTGTGAGCGAGCCAGTTCATGGCTCAGTATCAGGAGAGTGACACATGGCAGTTGAGTAAAAACAATTTAGCCTGACAAAACCCAAGAGAGGGGAAAGAAATACTTGCTAGTAATAGTCAAGATAGCACCTCACCAAGGGGATGGTGTGGTAAGGTATACCCTAACGCCGGTTCTTGCTGGTAGGTCTTAGTGTTTCCAAGAATCCAGGGAAGGCTCAAGCAGGAGTAACTAAAAATGCAGCATACGTGCTGGGTGCTAAATCCCTGGAACATAGAGAAATGTTAACCATCTGAGGGCTGGATTCTGGGCCCTGGACAGTAGGACAATACACAAATGTAGCTTTTCTATCAATCACATTTTTCATGCAGCTCAGGTTGTAATAATATCTCTTAGGCTCCGTGGGATTTGTTCCAACCCGCAGCCATACAGGGGATCGGAATGAAGGCGCACAGGGCTGAGTTGCATCTTAGGTGTAGAAGGGAGAACCAGAAGAGGCTGGAAACCTCACCCCTTGACCTTTATTTTTGTTTAATTTCAGATAGCTACAATTGTACACCAGACAGAGCATCAGCTTACATTGACCACAAGCTTCATGTGTGGTCTTCAATTGAGCATCATGTTAAGGAATGGACAAAAAAGAGGCGTAGAGCGTACACATACAAGCCATTTATAACCAAGGGAATGCACTTGCAGGACGGACTCTCACTTAGATACAAAGCTATGCCAGAAAACTCCCTGGTACAACTCACCCTTTGCCACTGATCGCATTGAGCAGTGTTGCTTTACAGAGAGATAAGAGATCGGATACAGGATGTGAAAGCTCATAATGCCATGTGGACATCTGACTGACTACAAGATGGCAGACAGGGACTTTAACTCTCCATCTGCATTCAGCCAAGCAAACCACTTATTAGGAAAACTCAAGGGAGGAAAAAAGCCACATCTAGGAACATGATTCTAAAGATACAAACAGAAATTGCTGGTTATATTTTCTATGCCCCTAGTGTGCACTGTGCACTCAGTATTGAAGGTGCAATGTGTAAGTGATTTCAATCCGGCACACACCTCAGTCAGCCCAGCATGTAGTGCACAAATGAAACCCTTATTTATTTTTATCTATAAGTTCAATATTCTGAATGATATACCACTCATATCACACCCTTCTCCTGAGAACCCCCTCCCCCCCCGCCCCCCGATCACAATGAACCAGGAATCAGGCTAGTTTGCAAGGTAAATATTTATTTATGTATCAGAATTCAAATCACAGTATATTTTAATAGGTAACAACAATCACCAATGGGGTGACAGAACACTGAATAATATTTTAATGCACTATGAATCAAGCAATGAGCACAAAACAAATGCAGCACAGAAAAGAATACTTTTGGGTTGGTTTAGAACAGATGGCACTATAGCAACACCCCTCAACCCACCAATAGGCAATTAAATAGATGTGAGGAGAGAGCAGGTATTCAGGAATACACAAATCAAACAGAATATCACTCCCACCTTCCCCCTTCAAACACAAGAGAAAAACGGAATTTTCTTTTCAGCTGTCAGCATGGCTTTGAAATTGTCTTTGGAATTGGCTTAGCAAAAGCACCAAATGTGGTCAAAAATACTTAAATTATTATAAATTCCTATGGGAGCCGCTTTGAACCCTTGCACACAATCACAGACAATGAGTAAATCAAAAGAAAACATTTGAAAGATCAAAGTCCAAGTGGGAAATAATTTAAAGCTAATTCACACGTGTAAAACCATTCAGAATTTCCATTCGCGGCAAACTTTTCCTTGTGTGATTTTTGTAATAACGGGCCAATCGCACTGTTCCGCACTACGGTTTAGGGTTCTATGGATAGCTAAGGATGTTAGGTATAAGTAGGAGTTGCAATTCCGCTTCTATCATGTAAACTGAGGGAGTTATAGAGGTTTTAGTAAGAGTCGTTTTTGCGAAATAGGCGCGAGAATGGAAAACAGAAATGCACTTTTGAAAATGACAGATGGGTTTGATTACACAATGTTATGACTATGAAAAAGCAAATACCACAGATGGATCTTACAGTGACGTGATCAGCGTAACCCGCCTGTTGTGGATACTCCACTTCCTCCAGGGATTTACTTTTCTTAATCAAATCAATAAGAAGCTAGGGTTAAATAACACAGAGGAGAAAAGAGCCAAGGCAAAGATAGTTCTAGCAATTCTCTGGTTCTGAATTAAAGATGGGATGGGGCTGCGATTTGGATCATACAATGCAGATATATTATGGGTCACTGTTCTTCCTATTAATACTCACAGAATAAGTTATTAAATTGGACCGTCAGTTATGGTCTTGTATTGGGTCTGTCAAGGAAGGACAGCACATCAGGCACGGGACTGGATCTGCTAGGCCAGTCACCGGATTTGCACAGGATCTGCCCTTCTTGTTTGTGGGTATTTCAATCAGCTGGATAGCGAGTTCCTCAGGCAAGCCTTGTGGTAGCAAGCCAGAGAATGTCAGGATACTAGTTCAAAAAGCCTTCTTACACCACAGCGCTTCACTGGGTTGCGAGAATAAGTTTGAGAAATTAGGCCTTGCTGAAAATCAGGAAAGTGAGTGAATGGGTGAGTCCCTATGTGTTGTCTGCTGTCTCTATTTATCCTTTTAAATGACATCACAAAATGGGTGTATGGGCCGGCTTAACTAAGCCGCCCCTGTGCGCTGGGATTGGATCAAAACCTCATCTCCGCCTTGCATCCGAGTGATTGGATCAAGGCCGGATGACTTCACATTTTATGGTTTGCTTTACAGTCCTTAGAAGCTTCCCTTTAGCTACTGGTCTGAAAAACGGATTTTATCCTAAATACATATTTCTACATTGGTCACCTCTACACAAATCACACACAGGAATTCCATATTTTATGTAGTAGCTGTTCCTCAAAATCCCACAGCTGTGGGATCTTGTTTCACCTTTCTACAGAATTGTGTCCTTTTCACCATGAAAACATTTTCCAAACTTCTGCAACTTTCCACAAATGTGTGTGTTTTCTTGTAACAACAAAGCCCTTTCTTTGCCAACAAGAAGAGATCTGGTTTGAGACTTGAACTTGTCGTGTACATGACGAGTTCTTTTTTGTCAATTTACCTATCAGATGAATTAACTAAACTCCCTGAAAGATCAATTGACCTAAAGAGAAGTGGACACCACCGGAACCAGCCAGCCTGCAAAGGAACAACAAATTAGTAATAGGAGGAGACAGAGAGTCCACAAATATCCAATACTTAAGAATAAGTACCTGAAAGAAAACTTCAGTAATGTGGCTATTCCCAAATAGATAGATAAATGGCATCTAGATATCAACAAAAAAATCAGTTGTATAAATGACCAGAGCAAAAATAGAACTCTCCTTAAATGTAAATAATAGAAGGGTCTTACCACATGCAAGTTGTTGTAGATTACATGAATAATAATTGTCAGGAGGAAAGAATGCAGGAGCTTGATGTAATGAAATCTGTGAAGACTGAACCAGAACTTGAAGCAATGATCCACCTACCCACCGCCGGCACGAGGACGCCTAAAAAACAACAATCCAACCAGGAAGTTCGGGTCAACATAACCCGACGGCAAGTGGATGCCTAGAACACTGAGCGTCTCTAGTTCAGGAAACAACTGAAAAGGTACAAGTCCAAATACCCCGTGAAGAATACCAGATGAAAATCCGAAAGTCAACGTAGCAGTAGAAACGAAAATACAAGCCAGTCCTTTAAGCAAATCCATGGGTCTTTAACGAAGCAGGCGAATACCAAACTGGGGAAGCCGTAATCCGAAAGCAGTCAGAGAAGAGTTCCAAGAGTCGTAACAATTCAGCAAGCAAAGCAGACTGGGGCAACCAGAAACGGGAAATCCAATAAACAATCTGGGTCGTAAATATCAAAAGTCAAACTAGGTACGTAGCCAACGAAAACAAATTCAGAAACAAAGTGAAGTTGTAAGGCGGGGACTAAATGTGCGTCTGCATGTCACATGACCACAACAGCGATCACCGTGCAAAAACACGTGACCCCAGAAACACGGAGTGTCTGCATTTCCAAGGTAATCCCCAGCGTTTCCAGAAAGAACAACTACGTCCTACATGACTGAAAGTACGTGTAATCAGCCTTTGATTTCCCAATATGTCAGGAGATAGATATCGCAGGGAAGACAGAAAAATAGAGGTAGGTGTTTGCTTTTTCTGTTTAGTAGAATATCCCCGTTTCCTACGATTCCTGACATTACCATAGGGATGTGTGTGTAAAGTTTCACAATTCTAGTATTAATACAGTTTACCTAAAACCACATGTATTGCCATTTCTGTCCAGAACATGTCACACAGTTCTACCACCTCTTAAAAAGTGCAGCCAAAAATTAGACTAACAGATCTGTTCTTTGTATATTTTTCACCACTTTGAATCACAAGTTATGAGTCTTTAAAAATGTGTTCATTGTTCATGCTTAACAGCAAATGGCCCTGCTCCTTTATCTCTCCCTGCAGTCCAGGAGCAGCCCCCTCCCTTGGGGAGTTCCTTCCAGGAGCAGTTTATGATCCCTTTCACACCTCTGTTTCCTGGGCTGAAGGCTCTGCTATTGTTCATTCTCTTTCTGTAGACAAAAGTCTGGGCTAACCCACAATTATCATCTACCAGTGAGTTTCTGCTGAGATTTCCCCTCCCCTTGGAAGAAACCTGTTTTTCCACTTCCAAAGGGTAGCAGCTCAGCCTGGCTAATGTATTCTTAATAAAAAATCCAGTAAAAACCAAACTTGTTGCATCAATTCACATAAATACATTACTTTCTTAGATCAAAAACACAACAAAAATGTGTATTCCTTTTAGTAGCAATCCTTTTATGTTTGCTAATCCGGCAGACTTTTAGTTTAAATACTTTGAAATTTCATCAGGAGCTCATCTGACAGCTGTCATTCAAAGGTAACCCAGGGTACTGCACACAGATTTTGACAGGGGCTGTCAGTTTACAGACAATCCAGTTTTTCGGAAGAAATGTTTTACTCGTTACACTTTAGGACTTTATATATTCACCATTCTTCATAAGATTACATGAATTTGAGCAGAAAGCAAGATTTTAAGGGGGTCATTCATAGAATTCAGCGCACCAGTGGCGCACGTGGCTGTCGCACAGTGTGCGCATGCGGCAGTCTGCGCCAGCCACGTGCACCAAAATCAATTTTCGCGCACAGCGTATTCATGGATTTCAACATCCATAACGAGCCGTGGCGCAGAGTAGCGCAGCGACCCTGCAGTAGCACCAGTTACGCCCCCAACCCCTCCCCATGTGCCATGAACAGCGCACAAATCTCGTACACGGCGCACAGGCCAGTGGACCAGCATATAGCCCCCAACCACGAAAACATCTGTAAAACTTCCTGCTCACCCCTCCGAATACATGTACCCCACTGTGTGGGGAAAGTTTCACACGCGATCGGCCCTGTGCGAGCGGGGTACGTGTATTTCTGGGGTGCGTGGGAAGTTTCACATGCAATCGGCCCTGTGCGAGTGGGGTATGTGTATTTCTGGGGTGCGTGGGAAGTTACACACGCGATCGGCCCTGTGCGAGTGGGGTACGTGTATTTCTGGGTTGCGCATGAAGTTTCACACACGATCTGCCCTGTGCCAGCGGGGTACGTGTATTTCTGGGGTGCATGGGAAGTTTCACACGCGATCTGCCCTGTGCGAGCGGGGTACGTGTATTTCAGGGGTGCGTGGGAAGTTTCACACGCGGTTGGCCCTGTGCGAGCGGGGTACGTGTATTTCGGTGGTGCGCAGGAACTTTCACACGCGGTTGGCCCTGTGCGAGCGGGGTACGTGTATTTCGGTGGTGCGCAGGAACTTTTACACGCGATTGGCCCTGTGCAAGCGGGGTACGTGTATTTCGGGGGTGCGCATGAACTTTCACACGCGATCAGCCGTGTGCGAGAGGGGTACGTGTATTTCGGGGTGCGTGGGAAGTTTCACACGCGATTGGCCGTGTGCGAGCGGGGTACGTGTATTTCGGGGGTGTGCAGGAAGTTTCACACACGATTTCGCTGTCTGAGCTGGGTACGTGTATCCAGTGGGATGCGCGGGGTGTTACACACGGGAATTGCCAGTGTGGGTCCTCCCAGGTGTGCCCTCGACCCCCTCCCCAGCCCTTGCAGGCAGCACACACCACAGGGGACTACCCTGCACCCCTTGTCATGTCCCGCATCCACCAGCCAACCCACATGTGACCTTGCACTAGTGATCACCGACTCATGTCCCTCAGCACCCCCACCCACCCAGCATTGACGGGCAGGCCCCGACTCATGTCCCTTAGCACCCTCAACCACCCAGTATTGAGGGCCACCTGCCAGCAGGCCCCGACTCATGTCCCTCAGCACCCCCACCCACCCAGCATTGACGGGCACCTGCCAGCAGGCCTCGACTCATGTCCCTCAGCACCCCCACCCACCCAGCATTGACGGGCACCTGCCAGCAGGCCCAGACTCATGTCCCTCAACACCCCCACCCACCCAGCATTGAGGGCCACCTGCCAGCAGGCCCCGACTCATGTCCCTCAGCACCCCCACCCACCCAGCATTGATGGGCACCTGCCAGCAGGCCCCGACTCATGTCCCTCAGCACCCCCACCCACCCAGCATTGACGGGCACCTGCCAGCAGGCCCCGACTCATGTCCCTCAGCACCCCCACCCACCCAGCATTGAGGGCCACCTGCCAGCAGGCCCCGACTCATGTCCCTCAACACTCCCACCCACCCAGCATTGACGGGCACCTGCCAGCAGGCCCAGACTCATGTCCCTCAGCACCCCCACCCACCCAGCATTGACGGGCACCTGCCAGCAGGCCCCGACTCATGTCCCTCAACACCCCCACCCACCCAGCATTGACGGGCACCTGCAAGCAGGCCCCAACTCATGTCCCTCAGCACCCCCACCCACCCAGCAGTGAAGGGCACCTGCCAGCAGGCCCCGACACATGTCTCTCAGCACCCCCACCCACCCAGCATTGACGGGCACCTGCCAGCAGGCCCCGACTCATGTCCCTCCCAACACGTCATAAAGATGCACAATCATGGGCCTCATGTGCACCAAAATCCCACAGCACACCACCCCAGTCTTGAGAGGCAATCAAGTCCCCAATCCACCCCACACTGAAATGGCTATTCCATGACACAAAAAGAAAGTGAACTATGTAGATCAAAACATGTCCCTCAAACACACACACTGGGTGCAAGTGATTGTCTAAATCCACTTTTTCACATGCAGTAACTCAATGAGCGAATACCACACATGGAAGTAAGAAACAAAAATGTATTATTAACAAAATGAATGAAATTAAATGAAAGCATAAAACATATTTCAAACGATGAAATGAAATGTATGTCCGAAACAGAATAAAAAAACATATGAAGAACCAATCCAAAGTGATGAAAAAAAACATGTGTCCATTCTCACGGTCCACCAAATGAAATCCAAAGGAAACATAAATTGAAAAATCCATTGATCCATGGTGATTAATAAAATAAAATCCTCACATGATCCACTGTTCAACTATGTACACTGAGTTCATCCAGGGTCCATGAGCCCAACGAAAGAAATGAAACCTATCCAAAAAACTACCAAAGAAAAGAACTATATACAAAAGTGTGGGGCATAGTCCAATCACCCCAAAATCAAGCAAAACGAAAAGAAAACCTAACACTAAAAACTATTTACAATGGCGGCAGGCTAGTCCGACGGCTCACTTTCCGATGTCCCGGGTCAGGGCATCATCGAACTCCTGCTCAATGTCCTGGAGGTGGTCCTCTTCCATGGCCCCAAGGGTTCGCAGGGACGATGCCATGCTGGACTCCAACTCCCTGCGAATAGCCTCGAGGCACTCGGCCCACCTCAGTGCCCTCCACATGGAGTTCTCTGCCCTGACCATTGTGAGCCGTGCCTCTTCTGCCCGCCGCCGCTCTGCACCTGTCCCAACCGCTGCCACACGGAAGACACTTCCAATCCTGGGTCCTCCTGCCCTGTGGCCGATGCCTGCCCCTCCGATGTTGATGGCCCCGAGCCATCATCTCTCCCACCTTGTTGCTGCTGCTGCTGCTGTGCCTGTGCCCTGGCTCTTGCTGCCTGCACGTCCTCCTCCGGCTGGGGTGCAGTTGTCGTGGTGGCCACCCCTGCTGGATGTCCGACTCCCGACTGTGGCAGGGATGTGTCCTCTACCAGCCTGGCCGCTGGGTCAGAGGCAGCTCCACAGGGTACCCAGGTGATACATGGGTGGGAAGATGGCATGGAGGATGACTGGCGCATAGGGGGTTCAGGTGAGGAAGGGGTCGGAATAAGGTCCAGCATACGGAGGAATCCAGCCCTGGTGACTCGTCCCAGTAGGTCAACGCGGTCAACAAGGCATCCAAGATGATGTGCAGTGTCTTCACGAAAATACTGCAGATCACCTCACATGCCCCGTTGACACAACGTCATTCCAGCCAGGACAGGCTCAACCCGGTCCCGTATTGCCACGTCCGCAGGGAGAGGAAGGCCAGTTGTTGTGCACTCATCCCCTCCCTGAAAACGGGTCTAGACGTAGGCATCCCTGCTGGTGCAGGATGATGCAGTCACAGGATCGGGGACAGGATTACACACAGGCACCTCCGCGGCAGCCTGTGCTGCCTCCTGTCGCTGCCCCTGCACTGCACCACTCGCACCAGTGGAATCCCCACCTCTAGACCCCGTGTGTGCCCTTTCCACGGCCTCCTCCTCCACCAAACCCCCCACCAAACTGGGTGACTCCATGCCATCTTCCTCCGTCGGACCCTGTGGGGTCTCAGCTGCCCCTTCTGCTGCCGAGGAGTCCACCTCCGACCTCCGCATCTTGGACATACCCTCAACAGCTGCAGCCTGGGACGTGGCACCAGACTCCTCACTCCCCGATGAGATGACAACGTGGGAGGGGAGCCGGGCCTTGCGTCTCCGGCTGGTGGTGCGATCCCTGCCGCTTTGCTCCACAGCACCCTCTCCGCCCTCTTCATCAGTTGACGCTGCAGACAGGGAGAGATAGAACACAGGCATCAGGGCACTGTACAATGGACTGATACACACATGACAGTTGCATATGAGTGGCAGTCTAAAACTACAGACATGGCATCACATTCCCCAACACACATGTCATTTCAACTCACACACATGAGCAAATCAACAGGAATCTTGCACTAGGCAGCACCGTCCATACACAAACAACAGCACGAGCAGCCGAAGGTGAGCCTGACGTCACATGAAACACGGGGAGTGCATAACACATACACACATGCCACCAGACTTACATGCATTTGTACATCTCCACCAACTGTCGCAGTGATGAGATCGCCATCCATGTCACATCTCGCATTCAAACTTCTACATGTCAGTGTCACATGCATCCATGTTGCATCACAGTTGCACACTTGTCAAATACACCCACATGCACATGTGCATAGTGCAGATAAATGCAGCACGAACCAGCATCCATGTGTGACACCACAACATGCCACAGTACATACTCATAATTCATTATATGTGTGCACCCACAAATACATTTACATAGCATGCTTACCAACACATACAGCATTGATGTTTCTCAGACTTGATAGGAATCACATGTGGCAGGTTCACGTCCCTGTATGTACGCAGCCATACATGTCCCTACAAAGACATATGTGCAACCTTAACACTCCTGGCACATGACAACACGCACAGCATCCGATTAGTATGCATGTACACTTACCGCTTGACTCTAGACGGGTCTGCCCCTCAAGGACCTGGACGTGGAGCGCTGGGAGTATGAATTCCAGGACCCTCATCTGGTTGTCGGTCATGTGGACCCGGCACACCTTGGCATCTGCTGCCTTCAAAAGGTGCCGGGCCTTGTTGAGGGTCCTGGACCTGAAGTCCTCCCAGCGCTTCCGGACATGTTTGATCTCGCGGAATGCCACCCCCTCCTCATTGATGGCAGTCACGATGTCCATCCAGATCCTCTTCCGTCTTTCATTGTCGGCGCGCAAACTTCCAAAGAGGGCATCATACTGCCCCAGGACTTGCTCCACCAGGACACCAACTTCACTGGCACTGAAGCTGGTGGCCCTATGCCTCTCTGCCTGGGGGTTGCCAGTGGTGCCAGATTTTGTAGTGTCCGACATGGCAACCCCAGAGGCAGGTGTGGGTGGGCAACTGGGTCCTCGGGCCGGGCTGTGGAGCGATGGTATCCCAGTCGGGAGTCTTCAGTTCCAGCAGGGGTGGTCACAGCAACTGCAGGCACCAAATAGCAGGGCATGTGGGCAGCAGGCAGGCAGGCAGCTGCAGATGGCAGGTGGGAGCGTGCTCAGGGCTCTGGGGGGCAGGAATATGGCCTTCTGGGCAGGAGCATGGTCTTCCATGTGTTTTTGCGTGGCCAGCTTGATACGGAGTGATTTGGCACATGAAAAAAGTGCACGTCAGCGTGAAATCCGAGGAAAGGCCTTTAGCGCCTAAGCGCGTAAGTGACGTTACGCACGCAGGGCATTCCCCACAACACGGGTGCATAGTGAGACAGCATGTGAGATAACTGCACGTCACCGTGCTATTGGAGGAAAGGGCCTTAGCGCATAAGCGCATAAGTGACGTTGCATGTGTGGGCTGGCTTAAAAGGTACGATTATGACGCTATTTTCTTGTATGTGCTTTTTGTGGAGAGTGAGCGGGTGATTCTTGCACTTCTTGTCGGTTCACACGTGATTACTTCACAATATTTCCAGTTCGTACTCCCTGTTTCCTCAGACTGCTTTCTTTTCTTCTTTTGGCGGGGGTTTTGTCAACACGCAAACACGCGTCTTTTTCACGTTCTTTTTTAAGGCAGATGGTGAGTCGCACACGTATTTTCCAACTGTGGTTGCCCCCGTGTGTCGCGTACCCCTTCAGAGCTCATTGTAGGCTGCGTGTAACACGCATATGCTTATTTTTGTGTTTCTGGGTGCCACAGCGTAGTGCGGGTTCATTTTTCCACGCACGTGGTCTAACAGGGGTTGCGTGCACTTGTACTTTTGTTTTAGGGGTGCCTGTGCATTGCGTGACCCGTCATCTTCCCCCAGGGGTCACAGACAGCCTTGCTAGAGCACTAGGGTACAAATTCCATCTAGTACCCTACCCCCTTCACCCCAATTGCCCAGAACAATTGTTTACTGCAACTCCCATATGCACAACAACATCAGTGCCATGGTTGGGAGGCGACCAAGCAGTAAGGGAGGCAAAAGTGGCCGATCTCAAAGAGGTGGGTGTGGTGGTCCAGCTCAGCCTTTGTTGGACCGGCCCATTTTGTCAACTGAACCGGCACAGGATGACTCCCAGGCTGACTTCCAGGTCACCAGGTCTAAGCCACGTGTGGCGGTGAAAGTTGCTGTCACCAGGCCACGTGGATCTGGGGCAGCAATGTCATCTGCTGCCCCAAGCAGCCAGGGTGGGGAGGCTGCATGGGTGGCTGCAGGTCAATCCACCCCAGCTCCGAGTCTCCCAGCCGGGACAGTGTCGGTCCAGGTCCATCACACCGACGTTGGCCCTGCCACCATCACCCTGCAGCCAATGCCTGCACCAAGACCTTTGGTTATTGTGCCTTTCCAGGCTTCAAGTACCCAGTCCACCTGCGCTTCTGCCCCTACTGACCAGAGCGGCGTAAGCCACTCAGGATCCACACCACCTTACAAGAAGAAGAAGAAGGGTGCTCTTCCACTACAGGCTGAGACCCCAGACACAGCTACACACTCCGGCACATCAAGGAAGCCTAACTTCAATGACGCCGAACTTGATGCACTTGTGGCCTATGTGTTGGCACATAGCCGCAAAATTGTGGTGACTGCAGGCTGCAAAACTACGCCTGCTCAACGTAGGGCCCACTGGCAGACCATCGCGGATCACATTAGTGCCCTTGGATTTGTGAGGCGCACAGCTGATGATGCTACAAGCGGTGGAATGACCTGAAACGCAGAGCAAAGAACAAGCTGGCTTCCAATCATGCCTCTACTCTGGTGACTGGCGGTGGGTCTCCACTAGAAGACGACCAACTCACTGAACATGAGTCTGTTGCTGGAACCTTCATCACAGAGTAACAGATCCAAGGCGTGGGAGACCTACCAGATTATGAAGCATTGTCCGGTGAGGTCCGATGCATGTGTGTAATGCATGTGTATGTTGCTTGGGTGATGTGTTATGATTGAGTGCCAGGTGCGGGTGTGTACTCATGAGTGGTATGGGTCACCCATGTGCTTCCTCCAAACCATTCACCGGCCTTGCATTTGGGTATGACAGTATCCCTTCTGACCACAGTGGCCAATTAGCACCACATTACTGCAGTTGTCCTTGAAATGTCATCTTGCAACAACATTCTTCAGAATTTTCAGTGTTCATTCAGCCTGATTGTTTCAATCCTCCCATTTTTGAAACACATTTTTATGCCCTAATGCCACATATGTGACATGCTTCTGTCATAGATTACACCCCACAATGTCCCACATTTATTACCATGTTATGGGAATGATTTGACCATTCAGGCTGATTGAGTAAGTGCCTGCTCACATTAATTTTTGCGGCCTGTTTGAATGTGGAACATGATTGTTGTTTCCTGTCATGTTGAAGTGACCAACCATTGATGTATCCATCTGCCTGCTATCGCTGTATAATTGTACACTGGATGTGTTGCAGTGTGTGGCACATGCGTATTTTGTCACACTATTTTGCATTTTTCATCTCATCATGTCCATCTCACATGGATGGGTGACAGTACTCATTCACTAACATATGGCTGTACTTGTCAAATGTACCATGGCTATGCTACATGCCATCTGTGTGCTGGCATGTGTCATGTATGTGTATTGGACATACCACTTACAGGCTAATGTGTGATGCCAGTGCTATCCAGCATGCATCAAATGTGTTGCTTTCTCCATCTTGGAGTCCTCAGTGTCTGCTTTTTGCCTCCCCTTCAAACTCATTGAAAGTGCATGCATGCCAGGGTTATAGTCATGTGGGACATGAGTAATTCATGTACTTGATCTCTGGCTTGTCAGGCCTATGTGTGTGCTATGGTGCTCATGCCTGTTTCCATGTCTTGTCTTTCATGTTTTTGCAGGTGATGAGGCACTTGATGCTGTTGAGGTGGAGGAGATGGTGCAGACCCATGAGGAATCTCAGCCACAACCGGGCAACAGTGGAGAACGAGGAGTGGTGGTGGGTGAAAACCCATACCTCCTGCAGACCATACAGTCCACGGGTGTCCACGGGTGTCTCTAGGTGCACCTCCCCAGACCTCTATGATTCAGGTGCTGAATCGGACAGTGAGACATATGTGGCGTCGCAGGTGAGTGTTACTAGGAGGGATGCTGTTCTGTCCAACCCACCTGCATCAGGGGGAGACCCCTCTATGGGGATGTCGGTGTTGGTAACTCCGCCTTTGGCGGTTACGGATGCAGGGTCACACTCCACAACATCTGATCCTGTTCCTGGGCCAGCAGATCAGAGGGGGAATGCAGTCCTGCAGCCTCAGGCAGTGCAGCACAGCAAAGTGCAGATCGCCTTGCCCCAAACAGGTGTGGAGCCTGCCGACGCAGTGGCCGTACATCACCAGGCAATACTGTATGGGAAAACTCCATGTACAGTATAGCAGCACAACAGGGAGAATCGGTTGAAATGATAGCTCAGGCAATGGATAGGGTGGCCACTTCCATTCTCCCCCCTGAAAGGCAGATGGAGCAACAACAGCAGGCAACAGACTCCATTTGCCAATCACACAGGGAAGACATGCTGGCATCCAACAGGGACCAATGGGCAGCACTGGAGACTCTGTGCGAAGCCATATCTGTAGAGTCACAGGGCTACAGGGAAGCCCTGAGGTTAGAACTCCATTTCCTCAGGGAGACTCTGGGTGAACTTGAGGCTTCCCGAAATTTGAGGTCAGAACAGCAGCTGGAGCAGCTCACACGTTCACTCTCAGCAGAGCTCTAGGCAACCCGTGCAGAGATCCGGGCATCATGCGAGGCCATGCGGGTAGAAATGCAGGCTACCCGTGAGGTGCTGCATGGGGATCTCCACACCATCATCTTTCAGAACAAAACCTTCCACGCCCGCATGCTTGCTGCCATGGAGGACCATACCAGGGCTTTGTGTGGGCTGCCTCCCATAGCACAGCCACCTCCTAATGTAGCAGCAGAGGGTGAAGAGAGCGACAGCAGTTCTCCCACAATAGCGTAGCCGTGCAGGCCATGAATCCATGGAGGTATTTTTTTTTCTGCAACATCCACGCATGTGGGTGTAGGTGTACACCCTGTCCTCGAACCTTCTGGGTGCCCCCACCCACCCCTGGGACCACACATGGCCATTTTTTATTTTTTATTTTTTTTTACAGTGTGTTGCCTTGTGTGGCTCCCGTGGGCATCCACTGTGTATTCCAGCTGGCCACATGCAGGTTTGTCCTGTCTTTGGGTTAGATGATTGTGTTCCTGACACACACACCCCTCCTGCTACCCCTTTCCATGGGCTTGCAAAGGGTGTGACCAAGTGACAGTAATTTACACAGTGACATTGGGCTCCCATGAGCTGTGTGGGCAGTCCGTAGTCAAAACTGTGTGTACATCCCTAGTGGGGATTGTTGTTGGATTGAACACTGCATGGTGTATTGATATGCGCTTGTACATCCATGACTTTCTCCTTATTCACATGTACCTTCTTCATGTCTTCACAAGGCTGTCTCATTTGCAGATGCAATTCATGTTGGATGCAGTACACTGACACATTTGTCTGACAGCAACACTCTGCAGTTGGAAGGGGTCGATGTGCTGCCTTAGTCAGGTTGTGAGACTTGCACTACTTTGATTTTGTACTTTCGTATTTTGACACTGTTTCATCATGTGTTGCTGTTCTGTGTTGCTGGTAAGTATTTGATCATGTGTGCTGTTTCTTATTGATTACTGGGAGCATATTGTCTGTGGCCTGTTTACATTTGGAACAGTGCACTTTGTGACACTTGTGTCATGTGTTGTGCATTAATTTTGTTGCTTTCACATTGCATGACATGCCATGGTGTGTTGGGTAGCTGAGATGGGGAGGGGCTGGGTGACATGGCACTATTTTCATGTTGTATTTTTCAAGGGGGTAGTCATTCATGCAGCATGAATGTGGTTTTTTTTGTCACACAGCATTGGTTGTCTTTAAGTAGGTAGGGATGCACACAATGTCACACTTCCAGGTGACCAATCTCAGGCTGGTATGGTTGTGACAGTTGACTATCCCTTATGTCATTATCATTGATGGTCAGCTGGTATGTGCCAGGGCTGCGTGCACTCCACAGGGGTAGGATTTTAGGTGAAGTAATTAGCCACCAGTTGTGTACGGGCTGCCTCACCACGTGCCCTTTCACCTCCCATGCGCAGCGGCCGTGCATGTGGTTGGGGATGTGGGGGCACCACTATGTCCACCGTCAGGCCCCGGCGGGTTGCAACGTTGTGCAGGACACATGCTGCCACTATGATCCTGCACACTACTGGGGGCGCCTATAGCAGCTGCCCACCAGAGCGGTCAAGGGAAACCAAGGTGTGACTTGAGCACTCCGAATGTGCGCTCCACTATGCCCCGGGTTGCAATATGGGCTGTGTTGTATCTTACCTCAGGTGGCGTGGTGCGGTTTCCGAATTGGCATCATCATGTGGGTCCTGAGAGGGTAGGCACTGTCTCCTGGGGAGGTGATGATGGGTATCATTAGTGGGGTTGTGACATTACTCAGTATCTGACATGCATGCATGTGCAGAGGCATTTATACTCACCAAGCAGCCATGTATCGCCATGCCGCCCAGCTTCTAGTTCCCGGTTTAGGGGTGACATTCTGAAAATGAAACTATCATGGGTGGACCCTGAATAGTTGGGATATACTGAGGTAATGATTCCCTTGGCATCACATACTACCTGCACGTTGATGGAATGCCAGTGCTTGTGGTTTCTATAGATGTGCTCAGTTGCCCTGGGTGGACTTAGAGCCACATGGGTGCAATCAATGGCACCAAGCACTTTGGGGAAGTGTGCCACCCCGTAAAAGTCCTGGACGTCATCCTGCCTTTCTGCAGGTGTTCTGGGCATGTATATGTGCCTGCGGACTGAGGAGCGTGCAGTCATGATGGCCAACACCTGGTGTAGGCAGCGTGACTGCGTGGCCTGTGACACCGCCCCCTCACTATAGCACTTGTCCGCTGAAATGAACCAGTGGCCAAGAAGTGTAGTACATTGAGCACCTTTTCCAAGGGGCTCAGTGCTTGGGAGCAGAGGGTGGGTGATGTGAGGTCATCCTCCCACTCACTCACCAGGTTGAGCATTATGTGTGGTGGAAACCTGTACCTCCCATACACCTGGTCATCAGGCATCCCAAAAAGGCTGGTCCTGGGTGTAAAAATTTGGGGCCTGGCTATCCTCCTCCTCCTGTGGTGTCCCACGACCACTGCTTCGCGGAACGGTATATTCATCGTAGCGTCTGAGCTTGTTTGTTGTTTGTATGCACTTTTATGCTGTGTGAGGCCGCGTACGCCTGCTTCCTGCTAGCGTACGTGTTTCTGGATTAGCGCATCTTTTTTGGCGTATGCGTTTCCCCTTTTCGATTCCATGAATACGTGTTGTAGGCGCGCGTGTGGGCGTTGCGAGCATTTACCTCCTGTACTTCCCCCGTAACGCCCACATTTTCACGCGTTGGTCCCCATTCCGCGTGTTACGTCCCGTGTTCCGCCCACTTTTGTTGTGTGTGCTGTGCTATGTGCGCTTTCGCTGTGCGCGTAGCGCACGCCGTTTGATGACGTGTGCACCCACGTGCGCCACCCACAATTTTAGCGCACATCCCAGGATTTACACGTGCACGGACTTCCAGAAATCAATGTGCGTGGCTTTGGCACGCTTGCGCTGCGATTTTCACGCTTGCGCTGCGATCTTCCATGCACATTAATTCCATGAATAAACCTGTACATTTTGAGAAGTGTTGTGTATAGGCATTTTGGAGTTTTTACCAACAAAGCAAATGTCATTTATAGGCACATTTTGGAGTTTCACTTGCAAAGTGCTGCTTCTCTCTCTGCACTCTGGTTGCTGGTCATGGAGCCCACTGCCACATTTTCTGTAGTGTGTGCTCTACTCCACCATACATGCACCATGGGTGGCAGCTTGTGCATCCATCTTTTCATGTGTTGCAGAATGCGGTTTTTGTTGGTATTTGGCACGCACAAGAGTTTTTCCGCCATTGTTGCTGTTTCTTGCACCATAACTATCAGAGTGATGCTGCATAGCACAGCGAGTGGGTCAATACATCCCACAAATGACAATTCACTGCTCATTGCGATGTCTCTGAAAGATACAGCATTTCTTTTCAATTTAAAAAACATAAGACAAATTAACCATTGTGTAAGTTTCAGCTCGCTAGTATCTCCTCGGCCCCTTTTGCTTCTAGGCTTCACACTGCTCTAATTTCCCTGCTAGGATATCACACCTCTGTGGTCTGTGGCTCAGTAGACTAATACATCCACTACAGGGGCCTGTGTTTGACCTTATGGTCACAGGTTCAAATCTCGGCAAGTCCACTCAGTCCTTCTGAGGTCTATAGAATGAGTACCATTAAGCTGGGTACCAATAAACATCTGTTATTAGCGCCAAGATGCCCCTTCTAAGGGGAACGTGCGCTTTACCAATACGCCTGTTATGTTCTCGCCTCTTCCTTCCTACTCTTGTTTGCATTGTGCCTTCTTCACCTGTGACCGTCTCCTCCTGTAATTCCTCAACTACCCTTGATGTTACCTCCTCCTCAAAACTTTACCACCTCATCCTGATGAAATCGAAATCGGAAGCAGTTTAACAAAATACATCTAAAAATGTTTTGTGCTTTAAAGTAAGTTATAAAATGTAGATATTTTCCTGCTGTCAAGTCTTTTTACCACAGTGCACAAAATAAACATACCACTATAAACTGTTTCAATGACAGTAAAAGCTACAATTCAGCTCTTTGCAGGCTGAAGCAGCATGCCTTGTGACATAATAATAACTGATTACTGAGCAGTAGTGATGTCATTTCCTTATTACAGGTCAGTAGTCATGACACAACTAGCCTGTAATAACAACATTATTCACAAGCTTCTACAGGAGTACTGCAGGTATCATACACTGACTCCCACCAAGTTTTTTATTTATATGGCACAAAACATCTTGTTTCTTCAAAACTATCACATAGAGTGGAGCAGCTTCCATTCTTAAAGAAAGTCTTCCTCTTCATTTTACCAGATTGCTCTGCAGCTGGGAATTGTCCTTCATGTTTCCTCATAATTGCCTGGGTTTGCTGAATTCCAGTCACCTTTCAGTCCCAGATGTGTACAAGTCTGTGCTTTCAAAGCTACTGAAGTGTGAAAGTAAAATAAGCCATTTGAGCCATGTCACACACGCCACCGTGCCACCCAGTAGCCACCACTTCAAGTTCATCCCCTTCAGAGCCACATGAGCAACGCAAAGCAGATATGCAAATTAGCCCAAAGGCAAACCTTTAGCTCTGGAAACTTGTCTTTGTGTTACCGTGAAGTATAGCTTCTTCAACCCAAGACTGGCAGTACTCAAGGCTGCAGACAACTGCGTACAGGTTTCTGGAAAAGCATCCTATGCGAAGAAGACTTGTACGTAAATACAGGGCAGCAGAACAACTGGAAACCATAAGTCAAGGAGACCTGAATTTTGAGTCTGTTCTGGCTGTTTATGTCAAATGTGTATCCCGTCCCATTCATCGAGGGATTAACAGTGGCAGCACATCAAAGGGGACCTCTCTGCTGAGCTCTTATGCGAAGCAGAGAATCTGTGTTCCAGTTATCAAAGCCTCCATGAATCAGTTCCCCTTCATCACGTGACCTGCGGCAGTCCCTGCTGACATCCAGTGATACTGCTGTTGGTGTGCTCTCCATGAACCCGTGTGTGAAGCCGCGGTATGTCAACAAATGCATTCCTCTGACACTTCCAGCATTCAGGTTAGTTCTTGTTGGAATTATATTGCTTCCAACTCCCAGTAAAAGGTATTTGCAAGTGTTTCACCAAATCGACTAACAGCATAATGCTCTGTGGCATTATATTGAAATGTGGCAACACCAAAGATAACAAGCATAAAACCATTAAAACCCTAACACCACACAAATCTAAATATAAAGCAGAAAACCTGTTAGTTTGTTCCTTATATAATTCCACAGTGTTCCACCATTCTGCATAAAATGTTGCATAGTTACATATGAGGACCATCCGGACATTACTGGCTGCATGACTTTTGGGCACCCGGACCCTTTCCCCGGCATTCAACCCCTTCACACATGAGAAGGTTGCCTGAAATCTATGAAACATCAATGTGGTTGTAGAAGGACCAGACAAAGCTAATTTTAAGCCTCTCTACGCAAGGAACAAAACTCTCCAAAACCATGTTTCAAGGCCTTAGGATGCACCATTTCTGAGATATTTGCACCGCAATGCAGCGCAACACACTGCACCGCGTCAGGGTGAAGCAACAAGGTGGGGGGAGCGCACAGAAGTCCCAGTATGCTGCAGCATGCCAACTCTCACCTCTCCTCCACATCTTCTCTGGGGTATGTCAGCCAGCTACAAGCACCCATTCTCAGTGCACTTTACTTCAGAGTGCAAAGGGCATCAAGCGACAAGAGACTTGGAACAACGACCTACAGGATCATTGATTTTCAACAATTGATGAGAGTGTTACCATTGACCTCATTACGAGTTTGGCAGCAGCCATGGAGCTATTAGCTCCATGGCTGCCGCCAAACCGGGCTCCTTAACCGGGTTCCCAGAATGGGGAATTACCGGCCCATTTCAAGTTCGGAGGGCCCGATAATTCCTCCTTCTGGGAACCCGGGCCCGGACCTTCCCCATTCCCATCTGAGCCCCCATAGGGCTCAATGGGAATGGGAGAGGGAGCTAACAACGGGCCAATTACGACCGGCCCGTTGTTAGCTCCCTCTTCCCCTCGTGGGACCCGGTAACTACGCCTGGTTTTACCAGGCGTCCTTACCGGTCCTGCGAGAGGACCTCGTAATTTCATGGGACGGGTTTAACGGGTCTGCCTCCATTAGCGGAGCCCGTTAACCCGTTCCGCGGAGGTCGTAATGAGGCTCCATGTCTCTCTATGGAACCCATGCGGAGTACGGGTATTTTTGCTAGTCATATTATATAATCTACCTCTGTTTCTATTTACTATATACTGCCCTTGTTTTACAACCTTTGCATATATTCCAAAGAAAAGGCATAAACATCAAATTAAGATTTTTTTTAAACGTCTTAAAGACATGCAAATAATCTAAAATGAAAATCAACACTGCTGGGAATTCCAGTAAACCAAATTGTTACTACTGTATACAGTTGTTAGCATGTGGCTATTTCGACAAACAGAGGATCATTTTATATGGTGTTTCATTGGAAATGAAAAAGCAAGGTGTAATGCTTTCTACCCTCATTTGTGACTCTGTCACATTTACAAGGCATACAGCGAGTTAAGATCTCTGCCGTACTTTCCTTCGCCGTCGTCACCGTAATATTCATTTTAGGCCTGCATGCGGTTGGCATGCAGGCATATAGTTATGTTTTCCTGTGGAATCTGTCTCGAGGATGCCACAGGCATCAACTGGTAAATGCTGTCTGCAAAGCGTAACTTGCATTGCAGCATTTACTTTTTTCAAGACGGATTTCCCTTGGTTTTACTCTTTGCTTTTGCACACTGCCTTGCAAATGTCTGTGTGAGACCGTCCAGCACATAAATGCTAATGCTAGTGGTCTCCTGCATGCAGTTTGCACTTGCAATAACGTGACCTCCCAGGTATCCTGCTATCCAGAACTTTCCAAGTGATTCCACTTTCATCATGTTACTGGTGTCTACTGACTATTTTCCCACTGGGCGTACACAGACATATACCAAACACCCATAGGTAGCAACTGGATCTAGTAGAAAGCACTGCAACACTTCAACCATATCGGGGTCATTTTGTGAAACCTGACAATTGCATGCAGGAGACCACCAACGTTAGGAGTTCGGTGCTGTTAGGTCCCATTCAAGGAATGTGCCAAATTTACAAAATGGAGTTTAAAAAGAAAGAGTAAAAACAGGTGAAATCGCTGTACTCTTTCATTAAACTCTCTGTTTTGTAAACAATGTGAATGCCACTTGAAATTACGCTTTCCTGGCTGCATTAAATAGGATTCCTGTGATATCTTCCTGCTTTTAATCCCACAGATATACCAAACGTTTAACATTTGTATGAAATTCTCATAATTATAATTATAATTATAATTAAGAAGGGTTGAAACCATGAAAGGGAATCATTGTGAAAGAAATGTAAATTATGTGCCTTTAGGTCCTGTGAGGGGTCAGAATGAAAGCTGGACACAAAGTTGTCATGTTTTTGGTTAAAGACTTTTATTAACTTAAACCGCCATCTACGGGACCCCTGGTCCAGTCACACTCTTCCTTTCAGAGTCGGCCAACCTCACCTCTTCTATCCTGGCCTCTACCTCCAAGCTTCTCCTCCTCAGAGACTACAATATTCGCCTTGACTCTCCTAATGTGGCCACTGGACTCTTCCAAAGTCTCTGTGACTCTCTTTCCCTCACCATTCTTCCCTCCAGTCCAACCCATGCAGCTGGACACTCCTTGGATGAGCTCATCTCAGCAGACATCCCTATCTTCAACCCTCTCACTACACCTCCCTCCTGGTCTGAACATGCTCTCCTGCCCTCTCACCTTGATCTCTTGGGTCCCCCGGCTAAGCCTCTGACCACACTGCCAGTCGACTTCTCTGTCATTCAACCAATGAAGTGAGTGTCAGTTGCTGCTTTTGCCGGCAGTTTCATTCCTCCTCCCACTCCTGCCACTGACTCTTACACTGATACAGCCCTTGCTAACCTTCACCTGTCCATTTCCAACACCCTTGACATCCTTGCCCCTGTCAGGAGGATTCACATGAAGCCTGCCTCCAAGCGCAAAACCATGTATGACTCTGACCTAGCCTATCTGAAACGCAAGTGCAGAGTTGCTGAACGGAAGTAGCTGGCTTCAGGCACATCCACTGACAGACTGGTCTGGCGCCTGCTCCAAAGGCAATACAGACTCTCCATCCGCACGAAGAAGAGGTCCCATATCGAAGCACACATCTCTAGGGGCCACCAACAATATGGTTGAACTGTTCAACATCTGCAAGGAACTCACCAATCGCACTGCAGTCTCCACTCCTCCTCTTTCATTCCAGGCTCTCTGCACTTGCCTCCAACTTCACAACCAAAATGCAGAACATCCTGTCCTCACTCTCCTCTACTCCCCTCCCTCTCTCAACTGTTCGCAGGCCTCCCTCAGTCCCCTTATGCCCTTCCCTCTTACTCTCCTACTTCTCGCCCATAGCACCGGAGGAGTACTCTAAGCTAGTCTTCTCTATGAAAGTCTCCTCCAAACAAGTGCTCACCTGCTCCTCCAGAACTATCAAGGACCACATCTCCTCCCTTGCTCCGGCCTTGGCTGATTTCTGCAATCACTCCTTTGCCACTGGCTACTTCCCACTACCCCTCAAGCACTCCCTTGTGTACCCTCTCCTTAAAAAGCCTTCTGCTAACCCTTCCTGCCCGGCTAACTACCACCCTATCTCCATTACCCCCTTCCTGAGAAGACTCCTAGAAAGGTTGGCCATCTCCCAACTGATCAACCACACTGAATCTGTTGGCTGTCTCCATGACCACCAGTCTGGCTTCAGAGCAGCGAGAGGCATGGAAGCTGCGCTCCTGAACCCCCGTGAACACTTCCTCTAAAACCTCGATTCCAACTCTCCTTCCATTCTCCTACCTTTTGATCGTTCCTCTGCCTTTGTTATGGCCAATCATGCCACCCTTATAAATCGGCTATGTGATACCCTTGGCATCACAGAGCTGGCACTGGACTGGTTGCCCTCCTTCCTCTCTGACGGACCTTCCCAGGGGCCCTTTCATCTCCTCCACCTCACTCTCTACCTGCAGCATCCCTAGGGGCTCTATCGTCTTGCCGTGGCGCTTCAACATCTACCTTGCCCCTCTGGCCCACCTGATCTCCTTTCGGGCCATAGCCCAGACTTGTGCTGAACTTCAGAGTTCCTTTTTTGAACTTGTTATCCTTAAATTATAATTCTTAATCAGATAGCTTTTAATCAGCTGACAATATTCTCTTTTATCCTTTTCTATAATCGTGAGTGTTTGTAAGGCTTTATTTGCGTGCATTCGCCTTACCAGCTTCCCCAGTGACTATGGACAGTGATGTCCCACTCCAAGATGGCAGTTGTTCTACGTGGCACCAATGCGCATGAGTTGGTTAATGCAAATGAAGGGGGAAATTCCTAAACTGCTCAGATAGGGTATCAGCCTCCAAGGGTTTGACTTTACCATTGAGCATAGGTCAGGATCCAATCATCAGAATGCTGATGGTCTCTCTAGAAAGTATGAATGACAGGAGCAAGAGATTCATCCAGGAGTGTATTAAATTCTCCTGTCCCTTAGTCTGTGGGGAGAATTTTCAGTTTCTGTGATAATTCCCTTTAACCTAAGAAACCCCCAGCACTTTTGCTGGACACTGGACTTTTTGTATTTTAATCTCCCGAGTGAGTAGAACTTTTTACTACTCACTCATTCTTTTTCTTTGCCTGAGATTTTTTTTTTGTTTTTTTTATACTTTGTTTTATTGACTTTTTCATAATGTAACAAACGGCTGAAAGCTTTAACAATGAGTATACAAATCACAGGCCCAAAAAAGAAGGGAAAAAAAAAAAAACAAGAAAAATGGACAAGAACCCCCCCCCTCCACCTCCCAAGAAAACAAACCCTCCTCCCCAATAACTTAGTCCCAGTAGAACCCCCTTTACGGGGAGACGCGTTGCACACTCTGTGTGACCGGAGCTCGGGAAAGAGCGAAAATTTCGGCTGCATGTTTGGCTGTATGTCGTCCGCTGTCCCCCGGGCGCCCTTTTCCATCCATATTCCCTCCCGGAGAATCAATGGATCTCCCATCCCCAGATCTGCTGCACCCCATACCAGTTAGCCTGGAAGGAGTTCATGTCATTGTTCATCATCGCCGTTAATTTGTCCATCAAGAACATGTTCTTAACCTTTAGTAGCCAGTCCTCCTTGCGGGGGTCTCCTTGCTTTTCCATTTCTGGGCCAGGGCCACCCTCCCAGCCCTCAGCATTGTTTCCCACATTCTCGGGTATCTGTATACGTCCGTGTCCTCTGGGGGAAGGCCCAGCAGCACTGTCAGGGTATTATGGGAAGCAGTTCCTCCGTGACTTCAGCGATCCAACCCCTTACCCTCTCCCAGTATGCCTGCACTTTCGGGCAGTGCCACCACATGTGGCCCCTCGTGCCTACCTGGTCACATCCCCCTTGGGCAGGCGGGGGATATTCCCGTAAACATTTTTGACAGTTTGACGGGGTCTCTATGCCACCCCTGTAGGATCTTAAAGTTGTGCTCCATGTCCGCTGTGAACAAGTTCCCGTGGAAAGCTATTTTAAATATCCTCGACCAGGAGTCCTCCGAGATCTCTTCCCCAGCCAGTTCATTCCAAAAAGTGTGGAACCCCCTCCTTCTCCCCAGGTCAACAGTGTTCAAAATTTTATACATTGCAGATACCGCCCCCTTCCTGGAGGTCACAGTATCGAGTCATTTCTCAAAGGGGGTCAGCTGTCTCTTTAGACTTTGGCCCCATGATTGATCACATAAGATTCCCTTCAAGCGGAGGTACTCAAATATGGAGATTGACTCCCGCCCGAGGGCGTCCTTCAAATCTTCATATGGCAGGAATTCCCCCTCTTTAAACATTTGTCCAGCCCATTCCATCCCTGAGTCTGACCAGGACTGTGCGTTACGGAACCCCCTGCTTCCCAGTCTGAGGGGGTGACCCCAAAGGGATGACATCGGGGACGGCCATGATGTCAGATATGCCGTCTGGGGGCCCTCCCTCCAGATTGCCCAGAGAACTCCCAGTGTTGGGTGGGATTTGAGTCTGTTCGGGATGAATTTGTGTGGGGCCCATAGGAGGTCCCGTACTTTGAGTGGGTGCGCATCCATGTCCTCCAGGTACGACCAGTATGTGCCCATCCCTTCCTTCATGTGTTCCAGGAGGACGCGCAATTGGGCGGTGCGGAAGTAAAGGTGGAAGTCCTCTCTAGGTAAGGTAAGGACGGCCCTCGCGGTCCTCGGGGTCCTGCCCTGCCATACGAACTCGCGCACCGCGTTCTGAAGGACCCTAAAGGTCTGGTCGGGGATGCTGGTGGGGAGAGCAGTGAAGAGGTATAGTAAGCGCGGAAGTATGTTCATTTTCACTGCCGTCATACGGCCGTACCAGGACAGGATCATGGAGCCCCATCTCCTTAAATCGGCGGTGACCTGTGACATAACGGGATCATAGTTAGCAGGGGCGAGATTGGTTAGGTCCCTGGTTAGAAGGATCCCCAGGTATCGAATAGATGCCTTCCCCACCGCTATCCCCCCCAGACTGTCCTGGGAGTCCAGGCCCAGGTCCCGAGTTCTCATGGGGAGCAGGACTGATTTAGATGCATTAATCTTTAAGCCTGAAAAGCACCCAAATGCGGTCAGCAGAGACAGGAGGGGGGGGGGGGTGAGGATCTTGGGTCCACCAGGTAGGCCAGGATATCGTCCGCAAACAGGGAGAGCTTAAATTCTACATCTCTTCTCCTGATCCCCCTGATGTCTGAGTTTGTTCTGATTGCTATTGCCAGGGGCTCCATAATTAGGACATAGATCAGCGGGGAGAGTGGGCTTCCCTGCCTTGTTCCCCATGATAGGGGGAATGGGTCTGACAATCTACCATTCACTTGGACTCTGGCCATTGGGGCCCTGTATAACGCGGCCACCCAGTCCCTGATATGTGTCCCGAAGCCCATCTTCTGAAGGGTGAGTTCCATGAACCTCCATTCAACCCTGTCGAATGCCTTTTCCGAGTCCAGGGAAAGGATGCTCGCGTCTAGGTCCGACACCTGGGCGTAGTGAAACAAGTCTATAGTTTTACGAATATTATCTGAGCCCTGTCTCCCACTAACAAACCCCACTTGGTCGCCGTGGACCAGCTTCGGCAGGATCCCCTCCACCCGGCTCCCAATAACCTTGGCCAGGATCTTGACATCAATATTCAGCAGGGAGATCGGGCGGTAGGAGGAGCACTCTGAGGGGTCTCTGCCGTCCTTGGGGAGCACTACGATGATTGCCTCCATCATGGAGTCCGGGAGAGGACCCCCCTCCAGTACCGCATTGAACACCTTAACCAGGTGGGGGGCAAGGGCCGACCGAAACCTTTTGTAAAAGTAGACAGAATAGCCATCTTCGCCCGGGGAAGTGCCCACCTTCATGCCACTGATCGCGTGTCCCACCTCCTCCTCGGTCACCGGACCCTCCAACCCCTCCGCCATCTCCCTTGTCAGGGACGGGATCTGTATAGAGTTTAGGAATTCCTCGATCTCCCCCCCATCCCCCTTGTATTCGGACGAGTATAGCCTTTCATAGTATCGGCGGAAGGCCTCTCCAATGTGGGGAGTGTCATAACCCAGCTCCCCCACCTCGTTCTTCACTGCCTTCACCATTCTGCTTCTCTGTACCTCCCTCAGTCTCCAAGCTAAGATCCTGTCCGCCCTGTCCCCTTTTTCATAATACTTTTATTTAACCAGGTGGAGGCTTCTCTCTGTTTTGTGGAGGAGGAGGTCTTTTAGTTGGAGCCTGTAGTCGTCCAGGGCGGCCACCCGGTCACGATCTAGGGGCTCCGTAGGGGGGCCTCCCGGTTGGAGTTGGGCGATTTTTCCCCTCAGATACCGTTCCTGGACTTCCCTTTCCCTTTTCCTCTGGGCTCCCAATTTGATCAGGACTCCCCGTAGGGTTGCCTTAAAGGCGTCCCACACGGTGTGTGTTCGCACCTCACCGTTGTCATTGAGTTCAAAGAAATCTGCAATGGCGTCAAGTACCTCCTGGGCTAGGACCTCGTCCTTCAGGAGGGAATCATTACACTTCCATCTCCCCCTATGTTCGTTTAGCCCACCTCTTGCTATGGTGACTCGGACCAGGTCGTGGTCAGACCAGGGGACTGGGTCAACCCTGTGGCCAGTGACAAATGGGTACAAGGACTCGTCCACCGGATGTACAGATGAGTAGTAAGTGAAGAGGGGGGTGTTCATTCTAGGGGCCGGGACCGTGTCTACCAGGCCCAGCTCCGAGTTGACCCTCTGGAAGCCACGTGCCGTGATCTCATCAGATGCCCTGGGGGCCTGGGGACCAGCTCGTTTCCTGTCCCGGGTTGGGTCCAAGACCATGTTAAAGTCCCCCCCCACCACCACCGTCCCGTGGACAAAGCCTTTGAGTTTGTCCCTCACCTCCTCCCAAAACTGGATTTGGCCTTCGTTTGGGCCGTATACAACGGCTAGGGTAAGTGGGGCCCCCTGCAAGGATCCCCGCACCAGCAGGTAGCGACCCTCTGGGTCTTTCAGCACGGCCTCTTTCTCGAAGCCCACATTCCTCGCCACCAGGATGGCCACCCCCCTTTTTTTATTTTTGTGGGATGCACTGAAGACCTCCCCAATACCTCCTCCCCGTAATTTGGGCTCCTTCCCCCGTGGCCAGTGAGTTTCCTGCAAAAAGAGGAGGTCGAGGGTGGCCCTTCTAAACTCTCTGCAGACCAGGGATCTCTTTGTGGGGGAGTTTAAACCCCGTACATTAAGGGAGCCTACTCCCAGGGCAGGCAGACTCTCAGCCATAATCCCAGATTCCCTCCCTCTCGGTCAACGCCCCCGTAACTCTTTTCCTCGCGTGCTCCCTTGGTTCTACTTTGTGGTCCCCTTTGCTCCCTTCCCCTCCCCCCCGGGTGGGCTTAGAACACCCCAACTGCCCCCCGTACCCCAACCATAGCTGAACAACCCCAACTCCCGTAAACACCCCCACCCACCTCCCCGGCGTCCAGCCAATTAGTTCCGCCATTGCTGGCTTTTGGCCGAACCACTAGCCTGCCCACCTCGGCCAGGCAATTCATGCATAAAGCTCATTCCCTTGAGCCCCCAATGTTCCCCCCCGGCTGTAAGCCGTCCGTGTGTCCCCTATACTTGCTATTCGTAGGGACGATAGTGGTGGTAGAGTCTCCGAATCTGCGCACATCCGTCCCGGATTCAGCGGGTTGCCCCCGTTCTCAGTCCTCGGGGTCGTTTCGTTCTCCCGCTTTCGCTGGGGATGGAGTGTTCATTTTTCGAAATTTCCTTGCGCCGGTTCGCCGTCTCCTCTCCTTGGACGGGCCAGGGTTATTTGTTCTGAAGTTCTCTGGTCCCACCGGTCCCCTCCGGAGGTTCGGGTCCACCGTATACTCTTGAATAGCTCCCCGAATGTCTTCTTCCGTGGTCAGGGTTGAGCGTTGGCCCATGTATTCAAAATTCAGGGAGAAGGGGTAGCCCCATCTATAGCGCACGCCCTTTTATTTGAGTAGTAGCGTAAGGGGACGGCACATTCTGCACTTGGCCAGCGTGTAGGCGGAGAGATCCTGATATATTGAGACCTGGGCATTATTGTAGGTGATTTCTCTGGTCTTTCGGGCCTCCTCCAGCACCTTTGTCTTCTCCGAATAATAGTGGAACCGGACCAAAATTGACCGGGGGGGCCCCGCTCTGCCCCCCGCCCTATGCACTCTGTCAAATGTGATCTCGGTTGTCATTTCCTCTGCAAATAGGAGGGTGATGATGTCCCTCACTACTCGGGTGATGTCCCTCTCCGTCTCCCCCTCCGCTTCAGGTACCCCGAAGATTCTGAGGTTGTTCCGCCTCTCCCTGTTTTTGAAATCGTCCATCTGTCGGGCCCTTTCCTCGTCCCTTTTCTCCAGGGCCTCCAGCCTCATAAATAGTTGTATGTCCTGGGCTGCTGATGAAGATTGGTTGGTCTCCACTTGTAAGAGTCTATCCTCGACCTTGTCCACCCTCTGGTCCATTTTCTCAAACTTCTGGGCTATATCGGAGCGCATGTCCCTGATTTCCTGCAAGATCGAGGCGAAGCCTCTTTCCATTGCTGCCAAGGAGGGAGCCGCGTCCTCAGATTGGGCCATAGTTCCTTTGGGGTTCGTACCCTTGTAACCTCTGGGGGTCTCCTGGAAGCGGTATCCCTGTAAGGCTTCTCGCCAGTTCATCTGGTGTTTACCTGCACCTTGCCGTATCGACCGCCGCCGCCCCAGCGGAGGGCGTGGGGCCCACTCCGGGTCAGTTCTCGGTTTCCCTCCCGGGGCGCCCCAGGGGTGCGGGTGCAAGGGGGGGAGGCCAAGCGGGGCCGCCCCACTCACGAATCGGATGATTCTAAGCTGTTTCTTGGGGGGTTGATATTTTCTTGGGGTGGGGCGGGCACGTGCCCCACCTATCCCTGGGTGGGGGCCTCACACCCCGCTCGAAGTTCGCCACAATGGTCCGGGGCTTCTCCTGGCCGCCCCGCGGGAGGGTGTCGTGTGTGGCCTGGGCTGGCGGGGGCGGAGGGCACTGTAACCCCGGTGCCCCGCCTAAAGGCTATAGTGGTGTGGGGGGGGGGGCGGGCACACGCCCCACCAGCAATGGGTAGGGGCCTCACACCCCAACCACCCCCAGATCTGGCGACGGTGCTTCTGTCCATGGGGGGGGCGGGCACAGGCCCCACCAACAATGGTTAGGGGCTTCACACCCCAACCACCCCCAGTTCTGGCGACGGTATTTCTGTCCGTGGGGAGGGGGGGGCGCGGCGCCCAACACTGGTCCCTCCTGGCTGGGGCTGACACGGTCCGGGGGCCCCACCGCGCTTAATCAGGGCACGCGGGGGATCTCCCCACCCGCGCCAGAGGGGGAGCGGGTCCGGGACTCCCCGTGTCGCCGCCGCTCTCTCTCTCCTCACCTCCTTCCTCCGGGGCTCCAAAGGCCGCGGCAGCCCGCCTCGGGGACTCCTGATGGGGGCGGGGGCATCTGCACGCAGGCCCGCTTCGCTTGAGCTGTTCCGACCGCGAGCACTCCGGGACGGTCTCCCGGGCCGGGGCGTTGCTCCGTCGCATCTCTGATCCGGACGGCGGGGGGGAGGGGGGAACCGCTGCCGGGCTCGCAGTGCCTCCGGCCTCTAGCCAGTGCGGGAAGGCCTCGTCTCTCCTTTGGTGTCGGGGCCACCCAGGCCGCGCCTTCTCCTGTTGATCCCGATCTCGGGAACCCTGGGGTCGACGGACTCCGCTCCTGCTCTCACGGGGTGCCTGGAGGGTTCACCCGTCCCAATCACCGCATTGGGCCCGCCAGGGGGGGTTTCGGGGGGGGCTCAATTCCCTCTAGACGCCTGGCTTCGGGGAGAGCAGTACGTTCAGGCAGCCATTGTCTGCGCGCCCCCTGGTGGCCTCCCCGAGATTTTTTATTTTGACTGTTTTATGGAGTCTGGTAAACTCCATACATTTAATACACGCATCTGCAATTTTTACTTTGTGACAGCCAGCACCCTATGTGCAGTGTCACTGAAAAGTCCCTTGGACTTCTTATATTTAAATACATTTTCTTGTGAGAACTACAGTTCCCAAGACTAGCAAGATAACTTGTATCTTACTTACCTTTTCTTTTGTGGGTCCAGCACACACCACTCCTTCTCCCACTCCTCGTGTAAAGTTTTGATACAACTGACTAACTTAAATGGCTGGTGGCAGTGGTTACCTTTTACTACCTTTTGTGCAGATTACTGGCAGGCTGATTTCTTTTGCCTTTGACGGGCTTCAGCCCTGAAGCCCGCCCAGTCACCAGTGTGTTTGGGAAGGCAGGAAGTGAGGGAGGAGTCGGAAACTTCACTGCCCTTTGTCTGTAGGCATGCCTGGCTGAAACCAGTTCTAACTGGGTGTCTGGCTGTCCTGGAGGACAGCCAACCCTCAGGTGATTGACAGCTCTGAGTGTGTGAATGACTGGGATGCAACATGCCATACCGACCAGTGTGTCCAATACCACGCATACTTACTGCTTCCTTCACCTTCTATGCACTCCCTTTGTGATCACTGCACCCACCCGCTTATAGCCCTCCTTTATCTTTGCTGCCTTAAGTGCAAAGCTCTCGTTGCTCGCTTCGGCCACCCTGACGCCACCGCTATCACAAGCAGTCATTGAACACGGTAGAGGAACAATTTCATCGGCAAGCACACTGTTATTTGCAGACACTTTAACCTCAACTGCGCCTGCCCGCCATTCCTGTGCGTTACTGAACCACGCCACTCTCCCAACATCAGCTTTACCTGTTTGGCCTCCACTACTCTGCTCCGATGACCAGAAGTTTACCTTAACACCTGCCCCCACTGTAATGCAACTGCTATGATGTGTTGCGGATGCCTGGACATTACCTAGTGGTTTCCTCCATTGTGAGCGGGATCCCCAGTATTGTATCCTAATTATGTCTTAATGCACCCTTCAATTGCTGCCTTCCCCATTTTAGGTCGTATTTATATGTCCAACGATATCTCATACCTCGACGATGTCTCGCATCAGCTCATCAAACTCTTTTCATTGGCACTGTGTACTCTCCCCAATGGTTGAACTCAGAAGTACTGCTTAACATGTTTTCTCCATATTCACTACTACAGTCTATAACCTGTGGTGTGATCTTTGCTAGTCTGTATGTGTGCACTGTTACTGTATTATGATGTCGCCCTATGATGCCCACATTACTTGCCTGGCCTCATATTACTTGTTACCTATGATGTGATATCGTTAGCCTGTATGCCTACGCTATCTCGCTCTTTATAGTTGCAAGACAGCTGCATCCCCTGCTTCACGAGATGTGCTGTCCACTCACCCAATCCAGGCCTGTAATTTACCTGATGTGACTGGTAGCGTTGTGCTGCCTAAATGCCATCAGAAGCCTTGTAACCACCTGACTTGATCTAGCAGTCTACGCTGCTCATTCACCCAATCCTAGTCTGTAACTTACCTCATGCGACCGGTAGCGTTGTGCTGCATAAATGCCATCAGAAGCCTTGTACCCACCTGACTTGATCTAGCAGTCTATGCTGCTTATTCACCCAATCCTAGTCTGTAACTTATCTCATGCGACCGGTAGCGTTGTGCTGCATAAATGACATCAGAAGCCTTGTAACCACCTGACTTGACCTAGCAGCCTTTACTGCCTTACCACCTCCTACTTACATCTGAAGCACTTTGCATGCTGCAACTACTTCCGTAACTATACCATGTAACCAATTTGTAAGTTTAATGTAACTATTGTAAATCTACTATGTAACTACTTCCTAAGCAAACCCTTTTACCAACCATCTTAAAATAAGCGCCCAGATGGCTCTGGGTTTGGTGTGCTATATAAATGCCAAAATAAATACAATAAAATAAAAGGTGAGGAGTTTGAACTACAGAGGAAACCCCTGGAACAAGGACTCCAAAGCAGACAATGAGCAGAGATGCCAGTAGCACCTTTCAGGACCATGAAAGTACCAGTGAAGCCTTGCAGCTGTGCTGACCCCATTTTCACATTAAGAGAGAAGGCCCACCAAGGATGACTTCCTTCCTTAGAGTGGTGAAACCAACTAACCTCAAAACCTTCTTCAATTCGGGCCATCCCCCAACTTGCTGTGACTTTCCTTAGATGCAAAATCTCAATATCCAGGGTACCCGGACCATTATCGTGTGCATCATCTTTCAAAGATCGAATCTGGCTGAAACATTTCAGGTATCCGTGTGGACCTCCAGAGGCAGGTATTCTTCACCAGAAGCACCCTAACCAGAGTTCAGGACCAAGTAATCGGAGAGAATCCAACCAGCGATATTCGTTTCTTCTTGGTGCTAAGAAAAAGATGCCAAAACTCCAAAGAGCCACTGGAGTTAGCTGAATCTATTGCTGCCGACCCCGTCTCCCGAGTGCTTTCACAGACGCCTGCTAGAGGTCCCGCTTTCATCACCACGACCAAGGAGCAGGAATCAGGCTCTGCAACATTGCACATACGAGGAAGCCAGCTACAATTTCTTCTTCACTTTCAAGGTACTGTGGGGCTTGGGTTGTAATTAGCTCGTGCCATTTTTTTTTATGCTTCCTGGCTTGGGAAGTGCTGCTTTCTTCAATTGGGAGTTGACCTGAACTCCTTTGTGCACTGTCAGATTGGCTCCCCTTGAGTTACTGTGTTTCTTCCAGAACCACTGACTGATTAATTAACTTTTCATCTGAAGATCGTCATTAGAACTGGAACTGTTCATTTGACCTGGCTGTACCAGTTTCCCAAAGGTCCATCTTCTGATCCTATTGGCTTTAGCAATGCTGGTTCCTCCAGAGGTTTTAATTATGAACACTTTTATTGCTAGGAAACAGACTGCCTATTTCCCTCTGGGAAAGAGCACTTCTTATTAACATTTGCTAGTTGTGTTCTGCCTAACTTTGACACTTTCCCTCCCATCTCAGTTTTGCAAAAGGTGATATATACATAAGTGATGATACTGACCTTCATTGATGTCACTCTGTGTGCTGGATATGTAAAGCATAGAAAAACGTACTCACCAGCATTATTCATTCTATGTGTACCATGACCACATACATACTGATTCTTACCCAAGCATATTCGGGCAATCATGTACGACGTTGCTGGACATACAGTAATCACACCACATGCACGGCGCAGCTCTTCACTCCACTCCAGCCAATCTCATACCTGATCTTTCCTCATTTCTCCCAAACCAGATTGCAGCAAGATGCCTACAATGTGTTTGACATTCGCCTCCTTGTAAAAAATACTAATTACATGTTATCTTTCTGCCCACACTTTTATGTGTGGCGATGTTTAGTTTGATGGAAGCTGATACTCCATGTGACCTTGTTAGGATCCCATACACACGCTGATATCTTCTGTCTGACATATTGCCCAATGACCTCTTAGAAGAGCCACATTTCAAAGTCCTTCCTCACCCAGCTTCCCTGACTATTGGACCTAGTAATGAGCACAAGAGAATGTACTCTCTGTTACATTGTTTCACCAGGCATTATGCAAGGCCTCTTACCCTGACAACCCCAAAGCCATATTCACATCATATTCTAGGATGTCTGGAATGGATCACACCTGCTCGCACTGAGGGCAACCCATCCCTTGCAATACAACCCCTTTTCATCTGTAACAGTCAGCGGTGCAAAGAAGTCTTGGAAGTTGGGAACATTGTGCTTTACAAATAATGCTTACCATAACAAAAAATAACCATAAATCATCCTGCACACTTCTCTGTTTAGCAAGTTGTGTAAAGACACAAACATCTGCTTGCAACTATACTCAAACAACTTACAACTTTTCAATGCAGTATCATTCTTATATTATACACATAATAATGAATAAACCTGTCCCATTGGCCAATTTGCGGGCTATAAGAACTGGTATAGCTCTCAGTTTTATTATAGCCCGCAAATTGCCCTTTGCTTTCTTCAGAATGGAAAGTTGTGCATTAACAGTGATTCGCCTCCCTCTAGTGGCCAAAGTGAAAGTTACATTTTCCAATGAATACCGTCTTTTTTCCTTTAATAGTTTGTTAGTTAAAAGAATAGCTGACTATAATTAAGCATGTCTTATTTTTTATCATGCTATTTCCATGTTTTTTTCAAACTTAAATATTCCACAAGGAATATTTAAGTCCCCAAAAAACGATATAATAATTTTACAAATTATATTTTTAATACTGTTTTCTCTCTGGCCTTGGATTTCAATAGCTTTTAGTAATGTCATTTTTCATTTTTTTTGTAAACTTAAATATTCCATAGGGAATAATCAAGGCCGCCAAAAAACAATGTATTAATAAAATAATTATATTTATAAATGAACTTTTTTCTTTTTGACCATGGCTTCTAATAGCTTTATAGACCTTGCCCTCGGGCCGTACCGTCCTTATGGGCCCTCAGACCTCGTTAAAGAACCTCGCGCAGGGCCCATAATGCCCGGTATGGCCCGCGGGTGAGATCTATAAATCTATATTAATCCAGTCTTAAGTAAAAAAATATTTTTTAACTTTGGTCGGTTTGTCTATAAGTTCTTTGATGCAGCTTCCAGATTTTAAGAGCAAAGCACAACAAAATTCATAGATATCATGTAATAAAGCGCAGCCTTTCCCCTCCAGGATCTGATTTAAATCTACAAACAGGGAACACATAATCTTCCTTAGAAGCGCTAGATTTTTCCAATGTGCTCTAGCCAACAATGAGACTATGCCCAACTCATATCTGATGGCACCCACTGGAACCGAGCCATATCAGGGCCTCAAGCATGGGAAAATAGTCTAGGACGGTTATTTTATAAACGTCCATCCCATACAGAATCTTCGGGAAGATGTTCCCTTCAGAAGATTCCCTTCAGAAGATTGAATGCATGGATGTAATGAAAATGTACAATAACACGCGTCCACCCTACTGAGTTGATTTGCCAGGGAAGAGGCACGACTCTTAAGCCATCCTTGTAACTTAGACGTGCACAGTTTAGATGAAATTTTAAAAAACAAGTAAATAAGACTCTCAACCTTCTGCACAGGCTCAGCACCGATTCGCCAACGAAAGGTAGAGGCCTTGTGTCACTTAGAACACTTCATAACTTTAGTCTTGACTGGATTATTTTTTAAAGAATGATTATCCACAAATACAGAAAGTCCATCAAAAATTCCAATATCATCAGCGTAAGCCATCCATGTTGTGCAATTTGGGTGTTATAAAGGCACCTGAATTCAAACAGTCGCCTATATCTGCCATGTCCAAATTGAACGGGCAGGGTGAAAGAACGCGACTCTGCCTGACTCCACGCGATGTCAAAATGTGGCTCAACAGAAGGCTAGAGGCATTAAGCCGAATTTAAGCATATAGGCCAATTATTAACCTTGGAAGGACTGCTGGCATTTCCATAGTCTATGTTTTGACCATATGTTGACCACCAAAGGTTACAATTCACTGCATTGAAAGCGGCTGTAAGATCGATGGATGCAACAAAAAAAACAGAATCATATTTCCCTGCCCACACAAGATGTTGCATGCACTGCCACATGAGACCGTTCAAAGTACACATATGTCGCCGAAACCCAATCTGCCCCTTCTTCATCCTGCCCATTTTGGAAATTGATAATCCGCTTTTTGATTCTCTAGAAGTAGGTTCTTGGCTTGGTAATTAATTATTTTGCATTTTAATTCTTATTAGGATCTTAGCTCAACTAACTATATGATAAATCAAGATGCAAATTTAATATACCCCATGTATATTGTATCATATGATCAAAAGCAATATCTGTAACAACAGTATGTCATCCTGCAACATTTACAATGTGTCAACAACCGCTATCTTACCTGCACCATGTAACTAAGTCATTGCAAGTAACAGCGCCTCAATGCCCCTGGGCTGTTTGTGCGCTATATAAATGTAAATAAATAAATAAATATAATTCAGTCCCAGGTACCATGCACAATCAACATTTTGCGACTGCCATCATTACCACAGGGAAAAGGACTCATTTAAAAAAATATATTGATTCTGCACAAAACAAAATCCTATTTTCAATTATATGACTTAAAAGATATTTCTTCCTAATTTTACGATATAAAGAGCACTCTGGAAGGAGACGCTTCACATGTGCGACAGCATTTTTACAAACTAAACATTTGTCGGATAAGTTTAAAGTACATTTCTAGACGAAACAGACCAGCGGAAGGATGTTTACCCTAAATGTCCTGAAAATCCATTCTCTTTCTATGGTCAGACACCCAGTTAAAATATCATTCACTACCCTAGTAGCTTTTAATCAATAGATAGTTGAGTGAGAGACAGCTACCCAGCATGCAATGTGCTGTGTGGTCCATTGTGCAATTCCAAACACAATATTGCTTTTGAATTGGTAATTGATTTTTCCCTGTGCTTGATGTACATGCTCCATTTACAGTAGCTCCTGTGGTGTAGTTCAAAGCAATACACTGCAGCTGCACCTACACTTTGAGGTGTAAATGTGGAACCTTTTGTGCAGCGCTGCCGTTAAAGAGGCCTCTCTCCCATGCTATTGCAATCCTTAAATACATCTGGGCCTCTGTCCCCTCCAACATTTCAATGGTGGTTGCTGCCGTGCAGAGAAGCTGCAGCAGAAAGCCTTCCCTGCTTATACCAATCACCCCTAAGACCCCCTGCCATCATATTCAGGTTCAACGGGTTATCGCTGTACAGCTTAAACCATTCAATAGTTAAGTGCATCTGTGCCACTGAGGGGTCTGGCTTAGGGGAGAAAAAGAGAAAGATGGAGGCCTGACAGGAAAAGGAAAAGAGAACAACTATGGCAAGAATTAAAAGAAAAAGGGGGAGAAGGTGAAAGGAAGGAAAAGAGAGGCAATGGGTTATAGAGACAGGCATAGAAAATGGTGGTAAAAAGGAAGTAGACACAAATGAACAGGGAGAAATAAAAAGCAAAGCTAGAAAAAAAAGAAACAAAGAAAAAAGATCAATGTAAAAGGTGAAAAAAAGGTGATGAAAAACGAATGAAACAGAGAAATATAACAAAACAGAGAGTTAACCTACGGTTGAAAAGGGGAACACAAAGTGGGAAAATGAAAGAACAAAATAATAGTGTGATGAAATAGATTAACATTGAAATACAGGGGAGGAAAAGACCGAAAGAACAAAGAAATCAGAGATAGGGAAGCAAGGGAGCAGTAAAAAAGAGAGAAGTAAGCATGCGAGAGAGGGCTAGAATTGGAGGTTTCTCTAAGAATCAGAAAAGTTGAAAGGCATGCAAGGTGATGCATCTTTGAGGTGTGGTCAAGGATGGGGCAGAGAAAGGTCCCAGAAAGCTGGTGGTGGGGGTGGAGGGCATAGGACGGAATGGGGAAAAATATACAGGAAATGTAGCTCAGTGAGTTGAGCACTTACTTCAGCAATCTCTGGGCAATCTGTAGTCACTAGTTAACATCCTGTCAGGCTCAACATAGCCCACCATTCTTTGAGTGAGGTTCATAGATTTCATACAATAGAATTGAACAATAATGATGCCTATCATCACAGATCTTACAGGAGGAGGAATGTGGAGTGAAACACATTCAAAACAAGTATTGGCAAAGCCAACAATTTTGTTTTTTGTGTAGGCTTGAGAAAGGCATTTGCCAAGCATTGTTATGATGGCAGTATATGGCCATAGGATGACAGATGGTAAATGGTATGATTACCTGGGTACATGATAACAGTGCCTGGTAAATGCCAATCTAATACATATGCACAAGCCAAAACTGTTGGCTTTGCCAGCGCTTGTTTTTAACAGAACTTTAGTGAAAGGAACAGATATAAATCATGTGGCTGGGGGTACACGTGGTAAAGACATTTTTATTGCACCAGAAGTACATTTACAGCTGCAACTAAATCATTAATGCTCAGCAGACTGCTGAGAAATAACATTGGCGGGATGAGGTTTGATGTCCCTGCTTAATAGAGCTAGCTCGAAGATATCCAAGGAGTGTGCGTTTTGGGGAGGAGGAAGTAATGAGTGGGAATGGCCATAGGAAATAACGTGGCCATGGGAAGTCAAAGAGTGGATAACTAACCTACAACACCCCCACATGCTAAACTGTGTGTCCTCCATGAATTTCATCTCCCTCATACCTCTACTCTAGTGCCAAAGTTTGGCTTATAGTTGGTGCAAAGTTCATTTTGTACTGCAAAAATGACTTTGCACTGCAAAAATACACTTTGCTCAGTTCCACGAATCAGGGTTTGTGTTGGCAGGGCAAAGTCACTTTTCAGCAGTGTAAAGTCACTTGAACCGTGCAAAAAATTCCATGAATCAGGCAGTAAACGTTCATGAGAAGCTGGCGCCAGCTCCAGAAACCTTGATTTTGATTGCTTGGCCAACATTTTATTTTTAATTCACACAAAAGTGCCCAAAAAACCCAGTTTTGTGGATCATCATGGGCCAGGTCACTCCCAGGGCTACGGGGCCAGTGCACTCCTGCTGACCAGCCATGACTACTCCATGTGCCTTGGGCATGGCCGGCGGCTACAATCCATGTGGACCATGCACAGCTGTCCATTTAGGTGGCTGCCAGCAGAATCTTCATGGCCAATGGGGCACGCCACTTGGCGAAAGCTGCTGCTTGGAGGTGCACAGCACACGGGCATGTGTCCGTGCTACAGCAGAAACTACTACAGCAGGAGGATAGCTCAGCAGAAACGTGCTCGCCTTGCAAACAAGACCACACGAAGCAACACAGGTTCGATCCCTAGCTCCACGCTTGGAAACCTCTGGGTATTAAGCACGTTATAAATACGCAACTAAGACATATTCCTGTAACAGCGCCTCGATGCCCCAGGGCTGTGTGAGCGGTTTAAAAATGCAACAATAAAAAAAAAATAGCCACTGGGAATGGCCACAGAGTGTGGCTTGGGGAGCTTAGGCATGGCTGAAGACCAGTGGCTATTGCAGATGGCTTAAGGTTTCCTGGGCAGAGTGGCCAATAGTTAGCAATTATGTTTCCCTTTGATAAGAAGGGATGGGAAGATTCAAGTATGGCTGCTGTGCATTAGGAGCAGAGCAATTTAGCCCCTAACAGGTTGAGTGGGGACATTTTAAAGATGAATTAGCATTTAGTGAGAAGAATGAGGCAAGCAAAGTGAGACTCACTTACAGGAGGTTCCGAAATGTTATGAAAAGACCACGGTGTGTGAAAAAGCAGAGTGGCTGCCGCTTACAAGAAGAGCGGGCAATCACTGCAAAAAGGGGGAGACCTTGAAAAAGCAGCAGGGCAATTAGGAAGGGTGTGAACTGCAACCAGCAGCAGCAACAACAGGGACATTGACAAGAGGTGTGTGGTCGCGCCTAAAAGAACAGGCAGGGAAGAGAAGTTCTGATAAGATGGTTGATATGTCCCCTTTTACAGGAATTGGAGCCTCCCTTGGCACTGTGGTCCATCACACACTCTCACTCAAGCACGCATACATGCTGTGATACGGCTAGCTGGCATCACAATGGCCATTAGGCATGCTAGCACCTGCGCTTGAGCAGCAGACCCCGGTCCAATAATGAAATGCCTGTTTCCTTCTCTGTAGCCGCCAATTAGCCAAGGTAAATTATGTGAGCCTGATTGCTCCCTATAAATCGCGACTGATCACTACTTGCTTGAACGCAGTACCTTTTGAAATAGGATTTTATTTTTCTGCCTGGGGTTCTCACTATGTCCCCCTGGATTTCCAGATCACACACAGCAGAGAACAAAGAAGCAGCAAAAGTGCTGGCAAAGTACTCTAAACCTAAATGGAAATTGCTTGAAGCATTTAGCATGCCGGTAAGATAGCTCAGTGGGTTGAGTGCTCGCTGCTGCCATCTGAGCGTGATCTGCAGGTCGCAGGCTCGAATCCTGACAAGGCCAACTCAGCATTTCAACCTACCGAGGTCGATAAATGAGTACCAATTTCGGTTGTGAAATATTGTATGGCAATGCTCTGCAAAGCGCTTTGGGTTAAGGTGCTATATAAATAACACATCATTAGCATTTGTCACTGCTGAGCGTTTTTGATAAGTTACTACACACCCACTCACCCACACTGCCGCTAGATTTCTGTATCTGTATTAGAATCCCACATGCATAATGGAAATGTGCAGGGTTACCTGTAGGTCAGCAGAGGGGGACATGCTTCAACACCTGAGTTCTGTAGCAATATCCCTCATTCCTAGTAACGACCAGCCTGACAGTAAATATAGAGAAAGTACCTTCACCTACCTTAATGGAGGGCCTGGGGAGTGGGGGCACAGGTAGAAGTCACAGGAAGTTGGGAGGGTGCTATCATATTATCCTGCCCAATGGAGACTGCTACTCTGATAGGCAGCCTTTTTTGATAGTCTCGGAGGGGCCTCGGGATTATGGTGCCATTAAGGGGGGGTTCAGCCCCAAAATTCCCCTTGCCCCGTGCTGCTGTCCTGCCCCCCTCTTCGTCTTTCCTGGCCCCCTTCGCTACAGCATCTTGTCCTCCAATCACCACTACACACCCACCATGCCCCCGAGCAATTGTTGGGATGCATATCCAAGTCCCCTGCCCAGTAAAGCGATTCAGATTAAGGAAAATATATTAGTGGTATAGTGTCATGCAGAAAGAGGACTGCATGGGGTGTGGGTGCCCTGTAGGTGCTAAAGAACTTTACCGTTTGCTGTATTGGAGGGTAGGAGAACCATTTTAGCTTTGCAGCAATAAGCACTGAACTATCGCCATTTTAAGATTGAGGCCTAGGATGGCCAGACTCTAGCAGTAGCGCAGCATAGTATTTCGGCACCAATGCACTTTCCCATCCCCACTCCCAGCTCAGACAGCAGAAGAAAAGGCGTTCACACCAAACTGATACAACCATCCCATCGTCTCACGAGGCAGGCCTGTGCTCCTAAAAAGGAATGTGAATAGACAAGCGTGAGCAGGGCTGTGCCTGTCCCTGAAGGATGATCTCCTTTAAGCCAGGGCAGAGGTCTTGCACTGCCAAAACAGCCCTGTTCAGATTTAGGGCCTTGGTACTGTAGAGGCCCAGTCCCCGTCTTATAAGTGCAATCCAAAGAAATAAGACACACCCCAAAGGGGAATGAGACTAAGAGAACAGGCTGCGAGAGTTAGTTTTCTTTTATGTAAAATTGGCATCCAGAGAACTCTGCTGCCCGAGAGCGCTCTGGCAAACATTACAATTACATGAACTTATCAAGGCAAGGTGACGTCATCATATAAGGGATTACATGGACACAGGATTGGATAAAAATTAAGTAACAAATGTAGCTGTAGGTGCTGCTCCCTCCAGATTGGTTGTTTGTTTGGAGGGAGGGTGAACGTCACGAGGTCCATCTGCCTGTGTCCTGGCGGGGTGAGGGTTAGGTCGCTGTGAGGCAGGGGGCCACTAACTAAGCTGACATGAGATACTACCCTTAGACATGCACTAAATAGTTACTACGGCTCCTTTGAGCAAATCATTATAAGCCTATAAATTGCATACATATAGTCACACCATCACTCGTTGGGACTTATATGGAGTACCGGGCTTAAGGGTCTTGGCACGTGTGATAACATTGATCATGGGGTGGGTCTGAGCTCATCAAAGAAACTAGGGGCCGTGTAGACATTTATTAGTTCTAGGGTGTAATATACTGTGACAGAGGTCTGATTTTAGTTGGGGACACACTGGGGTGGGCTTCATGGCAGGGTTGTGTCTGGTACATCAAGAGAATACCTTGCAGGGACACAGGTTTATACTGGCAGTCATTTTCCAACAGTGGGGGTATGAGGGCACAGGCAAGTTTGTGGAGATGGATGAGCTACAAGGCATGGTTCAGGCCGGTTCACACATGGGACAGTGATCTCAGAGGAAGGGCGAGATGTTACATTTATTTTTGTTGTAATTACCTCCTGCTCGAGCGTGAGAATGGAGCTTCAAAGCTTTCAGGCACAGTGAGAAAAGATGGGGGCCATGACGCAATGTGCGCGGCGCTGCAGAGGGGAGAAAAGCCTTTTCGTATTATCGCAGTGAGGCCTAGTTCAAAAGATGGAGTCGAGGGTGCACAAAATGGATGACAAGTGTCTCTCGCAACAGCCCCACCTATGCCAATGCCAGCATAAGACCGATGTTAGCATATGGGCAATGGAAGTGTCCACCACCATTGGAAGAGCAAGTGGTCCATGTTGTGCTGGATGTATGATGTGGGGTCCAAACGACCCCTCACTCCCAAACATTCCCCCCTTTCGTTACATCTAAAGTAACAAACTACTTGTTATTCTTATTCTCATTCCGATAATACTCTACTTCCGCTACCGCTTCATCCCAAGCAGGTGTACCCTTTATTGGCATCCAAGCCCTACATACGCTTCCCAGGCTATGCCCACTTCTCACATATTCATCAGGTGTGCACATCATGTATATTCCTCCATCCCCATCCAGGTCCACCCACACTTCTCTGTACCATTGCAGCTCCCTTATAGTAGTGTGATATAAATTATCTACCCTATCCCCATTCTGGCGATATACAGCTGTCATGGAGTATTTTGGTGGGTCTGGTTCTCCAGTTTGCATCTGTGCATCTATCATAGTGGCTACCGTTGTCTGTCGGCCCATCGTTACCATCATCATTGTTGAGTTAGGCATAGATTTTGCACAGCATCAGATATCTAATTGGCACACACAGAAAAATAGCAAAATTAAAACGATGACTGGGACATGTTCATCATGATGCTGAACCAGGATGGTATCCAATTGAACATGTTGTCAAACCAGTTGCTTGGCTCTATTCCTCCTTCTTTCAACATTCTTTCCCCCAGGCTGTGTACTGTTGAGATGACGTGGGAGAGGGTCCCATTATCTGCATCTTCAGCAGGTACGAATGTACAGCATGCACTCCCGATTTTTCAGCAAACACCGCCGTCCATTGCTGCGAGAAGGTCTAGGATGTACCGGTTCTGCATTGTCATTAAACGCAAGGCGCAAAGGTCCACCTTGATCACATTGAATCCCTCTTCAGTCTCGTTGGCCAATTGGATCAGCTCCCAGCGGACAATTTGTAACCATTTGGCATTTGTTCGCACCTGAAGTCCTGGCGTTAGGAGGGAAGCAAAGAATGTCTCTGCAGAGTTAAAGAGTTTGTATTGTGATGGGATTTCAGCGAGAATATTGGATGATTCGCTGGAAATATAGTTTGATGACCACCTTTTGCAGGAGAGTCTGTCTTTTAGGTCACTTTCAGACAGAACGTCGTATGAGGAAAGCTCTGTGGTTGCTGGTTGGGGCGCTGCCGATGTGTCAGCTGATTGCACCTCCCGCACCAGGAATTTTGTGGCACACTTTGCGTCTGGGTGGGGGCATGGTCCAGCTTCCACCCACCTTGAGAAGGGGCAAACTATCACAATTAGGTATCTTGCTCTGTTATATCTTTCTCCCATATCCGCATAGTCAATGTGGAGCTCTCTAAACGGGCCCACAGGGTGCGGTAATGTTCTTTGCAGTGTCCTCAGTGTCATTCCATAACTGTATGTCTGACATGTTCTACATTCTATAGTGAATTTTGACAAATGCTCCTGTAAATTTAGAACAAACCAATGTTCCTGTATTTCTGCTGCAATGTGTTGTTTAGTTACATTTGTTGGGAAGTGTAGTTGTTGGAAAGCTATTTCTAGTAACTTCACTGGCATCACTACCTTCCCTGTTAATTCATGTCTCCATATTAAATCTGTTTATGATTGTTTGCAACCTCTCTTGGCCCATAACTCTTGCTCTTCTACAGGTGCACGTCTTTGGAGCTCTTTTATTTGGGATATTGGTGTATGGCTGTATCCCTCCTCTGATGTATCTGTGCTCAGCGTTTTGATAATGCATTCTATTGCTTGTGAGATATTGAAATGCGCGTTATCTTTTGGTGCTTCGTCTGCTGCCACGTTTCCCAATGAGATTGCATCCGTGTTGTTGGTATGTGCTTGGCATTTCACCAATGCTACTACTGATGGTTCTGCTAGTGCTTCTATCAGTTCATTTAGTAATGTGGCTGGTTGTACTGGTGAACCATCTGCTCTTCTGAACCCTCTTCGTCACCATCGTGACAGCCCTGAGTGTATTGTTGTTGTAGCATATGCTGAGTCAGAGTATATTGTTACTGGACATCCTTTAGCAGATGCGCAGTGCCTCAATTAGTGCTGTCAATTCTGCTGCTTGAGCGGAGTAATGAGAGGGGAGGCGTTTCTGTACAATGACCTCATAATCTTCTTCTTCCATTCTTACAACTGCCGCCCCTACGTGCTTTTCTCCTGTTTCACTGTCTATTGATGCTGACCCGTCCACGAAGTATATTTCTCCCTCCTGTAGTGCATTTTCACTTGCTTTGGGAATATCATCCTCTTCTCCCTCATCCCTCACATGTAGCACAATCATGTGTCTGGATATTTTCTACTGTGCAGGGCTCTGTAATGAATGTGGCTTGGTTCACTGTCTTGCATCTGACCACATGTACATTTGGACTTGATATTATTATCTTGTATGCTGTTGCCCTTTGTATTGTTAGTGTTGATTTTGACCTTTCTAAAATTGTGAAGAGTGAGTGTTCTGCGTATAGGGTCACTGAGCATCCCATTACAATGGTGGCGCTTTTTTCTATTGCGAAGGGCGCTGCAGCGTGAGCTTGTTCGCATGCGAAGTGGCCCTGCATTACTGAGTCTATTGTACCGCTATAATAGGCCAATGGCTTGTGACCTAGTGATGTTTTCTGTGTCAGCACTGCAGTCATTAAAATACCATTGCAGTGTGAGAATAGGTAAAATTCCTGATCATAATCTGGGTTTGCCAAAACTGGTGCGTGTGCAATGAGATCTTTCAGTTTGAAATACTGTGTCATCATTTCATCTGTCCATTTTAATGGGACATTATTCTTTCGTGCGTCCTTCAGAGCTTCTAACAGTGGACGTGTGTAGGCTGCATAATCAAGTATCCATGCACGGCAGTAATTACAGATGCCGAGAAACTTTTGCATGTCCTTCACTGTTTTTGGTCTGATCAGGTGACGTATGGCTGCTGCTCTGTCTGGTCAAATTCTCTTGACATCTTTTGAAATTAGCTGTCCTGAGTATAGTACTTCGGCTAGGCAATATTGCAGTTTACCTTTGTCCACCTTGTATCCCTTCGTGGCCAACAAATTTAATAATATTATTGAATCAGTCCTGTACTGTTTTTCACTTTTACTGAAGACAGGTAGATCATCTACGTATTGTATTATCGTGCTTTCTACATTAATATTTCCAAGATCTTCATGCAAAATTCTATTGAAAATGCTTAGGCTTTCACAATATCCCTGTGGTAGTCTACAATGTTCATATCTGTTCCCCCTAGCATGAACGCTGCGAGGTACTGAGAGCTTGGGTCAAGTGGTTTTGAGAAGAAATATTGTGTTCTTTTGCAATGCGGATTACTTTGTTGAGTGATCCCATAAATCGTTCGGTCTCACTGTTGGCTTGTGGCCAGCCTGGAGTGATCCTTTTGTGCCGTACGTTGTGGTTTTGAAAGAACTGCTGGAGTTCTTGTCTGGTGAAGGGGGCCGTTGTCACTCTTGAACTTGGATGGGATGCCATGTATTGCAAAGATCTTCTCCAGTGCTAGGATCATAGTCTCTGCTTTGGTGGACGCCACATGCTCGACCTCCCGGTATCGACTGAATTCGTCCACCAAAACTAGTAGGTAGCCTTCTCCTGCGATGGTGCAGTAGTCTATGCTGACCGATTCCCACCTTTTGTTGCTCCTTGGGGTATTGGTAATGGGCTGTGGGTTTTCAGCCCTCCTGGTGGCCTGGCATGCTGCGCAGGCCACCAGGCAAGGTCCATCACTCGCTGTTGCATGTGGGGCATCCATATCCAGGATTTCAGGTATGATGTTGTCTTTACAATTCCCTGGTGCCCACTATGGCCCAGCTTGATTGCTCTCTCTTCCAGTGCAGTTGGTAGTACAATTCAGTGCCCCTTGAGTACCACCTCTTAGGGGCTACGGTGAGTTTGTGACGAATTCCAAAGATGGCTTGCAGCTTTTCCTGGGCTGTTTTCGTGCGCTGGGCGGTTGTGGTTAGAAAGTTCTTCCAGTTCCCGGATTGGATGGCTAGCGTGGTGTAGGTTAGGATGGTGTCTGCCTTGGTCTCTTGAGCTACCTCCTGTAAGGTGAGGGCACGCAGTCAGTCACATGCGACCACGATAGACGTGTTCATCTGTTTCAACTGTCTTGAACTGTCGCGGGCTGTGGGTGGTGGGTCAGATAGTCAGCCGGGTTATCCGCTCCGGGCTGATACTCCACCTCGATATTGTAAGGCTGAAGTTCTAGCATCCACTTTTAGATGCGTGCCGTGGGGTGTGGTGCCGAGCCCTTGAATATTGGGATGAGGGGTTTTTGGTCAGAGAACACCCTTGCTTGCTTTCCCAGTAGGTAGACTTTGAAATGTCTGCATCCCCAGAGGATTTCTAGGACCTCTTTCTCAATATGTGCATAGTTGTGTTCAGTTTTGGTCAATGCACAGCTGCCAAATGCAATGGGGTTTATGTTGCTGTCTGTGTCGATTTGGGTAAGCACGGCTCGTAGGCCTACCGGGCTTACATCGACGAGGAGTTCTGTGCTTCTTTCAATGTCAAAGAACGCCATTGTTGTGGATGCAGATAGCGAGTCTTTGATCTGTTGGAAGGCTTGCTGGTGGATGAACGACCATTCCCATTTCTAGTCTTTTTTTGTGAGTTCGGTTCGCGGAGGGGGCTTGCCAGAGTGGCGAGGTCCAGGATGAATTTCGCTCAGTAGGTCGCCATACCCATAAAGCTCCTTACTTCAGTGGCGGATTGCGGGGCTCTGGTGCTTTTGATGTCCTTCACCTTTGCTGGATCGGGTGATACTCCCTTGGAGTTGAAAATGTAGCCAAAGCAGCAGAGTTCTTCTTTGCCAAATTCACATTTCTCTGCGTCCAGTGTTAGCCTGGCGTCTTCAAGTCATTGCAGTACTTCTGGCAAGCATTTGTGGTGTTCTTTGTTGTTTGTCCCATACACAATGATATCGTCACTGATATTCGTCGTCCCTTCTAGGCCATTCAGGACTTTTCTGATTTAATGCTGAAACACTTCAGTGGCCGACGATATCCCAAAATTCAGGCATTTGTATCTCCTCAGGCCAAGGTGTGAGGAGCAGGTGGTGATGTACTTCGACTCCCTTGCTAGTTTGAGCTGGTGGTATCCTGACCTGAGGTCCAGTTTGCTGAATATTATTGCCCCTGTTAGATCGACGATGAGTTCATCTATGGTAGGCGTGATGTGCCGCTCCCTTCCAATGGCTGCGTTCGGAAGCCTCATGTCAATGCAGATTTGCACTGCATTTGGTTGTTTAGGTTTCTGCACCACTACCATAGGGGACACCCACGGGGTTGGCCCTGATGTTTTTTCTATAATGCCTGCTCTTTACAGTTTCTCAAGTTCCTTCTCCATGGCTTCCCTCATGTGGAACAGTACCCGACGGTGTCGCACTGCCTTCGGTTCAATGGTGGGGTCAATGTGTAGCTTGATGGACCTGACTTTTAGGCAGCCGCTGTGTTGGAACACTTATTGGTGTTTCTGGAGTAGGTTGTTGATCTCTGTGTGTTGGATGCTGAACGCAAAATGGATTAGCTGCAGTTTTTCCACTGTTTTACAGCTTAGGAGAGTTTCAAAGCCGGCATCAACCACGTAGATCCTTGCTTGGCAGGTAGTGTTGTTGTGTGATAGGTCAGATCTGAAGGACCCTTGCACTGGAAGTGGTTTCTTGCACCCATATGCAGAGTCGTACTTTTCTGTCTTGGAGCGCTGGCCTTGGGCTAAGCTTGTCAAACGCGGTCGCTGGCATGACATTAACGGTTGTCCCGGTGTCGATGACTACTTGTATTGGTTTTCCGTCCGAGATGACTGTGCATGAGGGCCTCTTCCATTGTCTGGACCTCCTAGGTCCTACTGCTGATATGAGATATACGCAGTGTACTCTTTTGCTGGGTTTCTTTCGCCTCTCCCTGTCTCGTCTGTCCGGTGAGGTGATCCCTTCGCTTTCCTCAATTCTCACTTGTGACTGGAGACTTTTGTGCATGGTCTACAGCCCTCGCCTTTCCTCTTCTGTTTGGATTGCAGGTGGTTTCCCGTGGGGAAAACTTCTTCTGGTGTTCTTGTGGCCTCTATGGTGTCTGTTCACGGTCTCCTCCTCCCGGGGGATGCAAACAGACCGCCGTGTAGTGGTTGAGGCGTTTGCATTTTTGGCAGGTTGAGCCCCACGCGGGGCATGTTTCTCCTCTGTGCCATGGGCCACCGCACCACTTGCAGGAATTCTCTCGGCCTTGAGTCATGCAGGATCTGGATGGGTTTGATCCCTTGTCTCCTTGTTCTCGGCTGTTCTGATATCTCTTGATGGTTGCGATTTCTTTGCTTTTCCTTGGGTTGTCCAGTGGTAAGCGCTGAATTGCGGCCTCGAATACTGCCACCTGGTCATCAGTGCGTTCACAAAGACACCCTATTTCAAGTATTCGAGAAAGTGATATTTTTTTTCTGATAGGATGGCCATTCACAGCTTTTCTGACGAGATCCTGTTGATTATTTGGAGGCGGATGGCAAACTCTTCATTAGGAAACTCGCAACCCACTGCCATCTCCCGTAGGCGGGCATGGAAGTTGTCCACCTTCTTGTACTCACGTTGCCTCGCCATGCAAAAGTGGAATAGTTCGTGGTCGGGATTGAGGTCTGGCTTGAATTTGTTTGTGAGCATCGCCTTGGCTGTGTCATAGTGATTTGTGTCACCATTGTTAGGGAGGGTGTTGAAGAGGCGTAGTGCTACTGCTCCGATGTTGAGCAGAAGGAAGGTACGCTTTTTCCTGTCAGCAGTGATTTCCCTGGCATCAAGATGCATTTCCAATTGTTGGAGCCAGATTCCCCAGTGAATGGCCGCCCCGGTGGCAAATGGGTCGAAAGGCGCCATGAGGGTGGTGAGCGTTGGGTCTGGGTGGTCTGGGTTGGTGCTCCTCCTGCTTGATGGGCTTGCACTTGCCCTTGAGGGGCTTGCATATTCACTGGACATGGCATGCAGTTGTTGTTACTTGAAAGGTATCTGGTTGTGCGCAGGAAGTGATGGTTCTCTGCTTAGATTGCACGTGCTGGCTGGTTCCCCCACTTTGTCTTGGGCGGTGATAGATGTTTGGATGCCCTGTGACTGTTCGTGGGGCTATAGAAAGCCAGGCTTTTCTCACCTGGAGTTCACTTTCTGGAGTGTCTGTGCCCCGTGTTCCTGCCCGTTGTTAAAAGGAGGTTGATTCCCTGCTCGTTTGTATGGATGAGGTTAGAAAGTGTTTCAGAGCGTGTGCAGCTCCGTAGTTCCAGTCTTTTGTGTGCAGGTGAAGAAAATTGGAGTTTGAGCAGCCCTCTGGAACGTTGGGGCCTGCATTTGCAGTTTGCATGTTCCCGTGTTCCCGCGCGGGAAAAGAATGCTTGTGTGAGCGAGATGGCACAACTCCAGTGATTGAAAGCTGTAGAATGTTGGGGGTAAGAAAATGAGGCTTGCTTGCGGCCAGAATGTTTGTTGGTGGGTAAACATTCTGGGCGTGCGATGAAATGATCTGTTGACACAGAACGTTGGGGGTCTGAAAGCGATCAGGCTCTCGTTTCAGGAAGCGTTTGCAGGGATCAATCTGTAGAATGTTAGGGGTCTGAAAACAAGGCTCACGTCTCATGAAGCGTTCGTGGGGAACACAACGTTCTGAGGTCGTGACATGTACGTCTTTAGAATTGTTCACAGCATTTGTTAGGTTTGGGCTACTCCTACCGGCGTCGAGCGGCTTTCTAAACGATGAAAATTTTATTTTCTTTTTTTTTTATAATAGGCGCGTGTCTGGATTGCGTCATCCTCATCGCCAGTGTGGTGTTGGGAGGCTCTGGTGGTGCGGGAGCCTCCTGTTGAGTGCCGGCCTGCTTGGGCCTGCGGGAGCCTCCTGTTGAGTGCAGGCCTGCTTGGGCCTGGACGTCGTATGGCAGTGCAGCGCAAGCAATACACAACCTCTCTGTATGCTGCATAAACCCAGACTCGCCCCAAAACGCCAGTTCCGGTGATTCCTTTATTTTCCTGCTCCCTTCCCCCAGACACGTGACTCGGGCTCCCGTGACACGTGACATCACAAATTTCAGTGTAAAACGTGCTAAAAGATACAATATATGAAATGCACTAGAAAAGCTCAAATAATTTACTGTGGCACTTCAAAGGCACATCTAAACAAATGGTGCTATTAAGAAAACGACTTTCATTTTGTGTTTGCACAGACCGGCCCGGCGCAATGCACAGCTGCACCGGTCTGCAAACAAATAGCACAACACAAACTACAGTATTCAAGTGTATTGTAGTTCCCAGCGTATCGTGCTTCGAAAATGTAATTCAAGAACAACAGAGTATCTGAAACCCAACGAGGCTAGTTAAATGGGTAAAAGCAGTCTAAACACAGCATTCCAATTAAAATAGCAATTGCTATACAATTTCAGTCTAAAACATGCTAAAAGATACAATATACGAAATGCACTAGAAAAGCTAAAATAATCAACTTTGGCACGTCAAAGGCACATCTAAACAAATGGATCTATTAAAAAACAGACTTTCCTATTGTTTCGGCACAGACCGGACTCGGCGCACGCAACAAGCAGGTGCTCCTGCAACTGTCTGCAAACAAATAGCACAACGAACTACAATACTCAAGGGTAGTGTAGTTCCTGGCGTATCGTGCTTCGAAAATGTAATTCAAGAGCAACAGAGGATCTGAAACCCTACGAGGCTAGTAAAATGGGTAAAAGCAGTCTAAACACAGTATTCTAATTAAAATAGCAGGTCCTATACAATTTAAATCTAAAACGAACTAAAAGATAAAATATATGGAATGTACTAGCACCAAGATGCTTCGGCGAGCTTGCGCTTTACAAAAATAATGAACATAACATAACTAGAAAAGCTCCCATCTCGCCTCTAAAACATTTCTCATTAAAATATGTTGCTCTGATGTCTTCCCTACTCAACATATTGATTGATTGATATTTTATTTCTATCGCGCTCATACACAAGTGTTTCAGAGCGCGACAAGGCAAGGGAGGGGAACGGGGGAGAACAAAACAGCGATCTTACTAGGCCCAGTGACATTGAGAACGCGCAAGTGCATGGGAGATGGGGGAGGGGAAAAGTGCATGGAAGGGGGGGAGGTGGAAAGTGCGAAGCAGAGGAGAAACAGATAAATAACAATAAATAAATAATAAAGGCAACAAACAGTGGTAATGCAGCCAGCAATTTGCAAGTGCTGGGTTTAAGGCAGCAGACAGGGTAGGTCTGATAAGTGCAGGAAGAAAAAGTGGGGGCTGTATGGGTACAGATACAGACCCCAGTGCAAGGGGTGGCCCGGAGGCAGTGCAGGAGGTGGCAGGGTGAGCAGGTACCTGGGCCCAAAAGACAAAGGGTGGCCAGGTGCACGGTGCCAAGAGAGAACAGATCAGCAGGGGAGAGGGGGAGCGAAGGCAGAAGAAAAGAGGGAGGTCTTGGGGTGCTTCCGGAGCCGGGGATGGGTCTCCTCAAGTTTTAGAGTGGCAGGGAGGCTGTTCCAGAGAGAGGCCCCAGCGGAGGACAGAGATCTACCCCCAGCTCGTTTCTTAGAAAAACGACTGACCCTGAGTGAGTTTGAGGTAGAGGAGCGAAGAGCTCGAGAGGGGAGGTATTTGCGGAGGGATAGCTGAAGGTATTTTGGACCCAGGACCTAGAAAGCCTTCTGGACAATGCATAGAGTTTTGAATTTAATCCTTTCATCCACTGGGAGCCAGTGGAGAGATTTCAGAGCTGGAGAGATACGATCCCAGGGCTTGAGGCCAAGGACAAGTCTCGCAGACCTGTTCTGGATTAGTTGCAGAGGGCGGAGAGTAGGGGCAGGTAGATTTAGATAGAGGCTGTTACAATAGTCCAAGCTAGAGAGAACCAGAGCTTGAGATACCATGAGCTTCTGGGGGAAGGAGAGGAAAGGCAGAGTACCTCTGAAGAGGTGCAGTCGGAAAATTTGACATATGAGTCAGCTAACTGGCAAGAAAGCTCAGCTTTCCCCACACGCCGATATGTGTAAGCAGTGAGGCCTATAGGGTTGAATCCTGGCATGGCTTACTCAGGCCTTTTAGTTTACTTCTGAGATCGATAAATCGAGTACCATCAAATTAGGTAATATTTATTCATATTATAGCAGTACTTAGAAACAGGAAGATTCCGACATGAAGGGCTATTAAAAAAAATCTGATCTTATTATGCCAACTTCTGAACCTTTACCCTACCATCTCAAATCTTTGCTGGCAGTATAAAGTGTAGAGTGGAGCCAAAAGTGCAGATACAACCTTCTTTCTCTGTGGATCCAACACACAGCTGCAAGCTAACACCCAGTTTTGGGATGTGCTTCTATTGTTACTGTGGTGTTCAGTCCAATGTCGATTCCTTCTGCGTCATCAATCAATGTCACCAGGATGCACCTAAAAACCACACCCATTAGAACAGCAATGGCCTGTCGGAGGACCTCAGTGGCTCCAGGCACTCTTACTAACACGTTCAATGGCCTGAGTTACAGATAATAAACAACAAGGATTTGACCTGCATTTCTACATTTCTGGACAAGACCAGCATTTTGAAGTTTTTTTGTGGAGTGTTTAGGTGTAAGTGAGAGACTATTTCCAGCACATCTAAATACTTCACATACCACACTATTTTGAACCCACCCCCAACAGATCTGAATTTAGAACATGGCCTATTTAGAGACATATGAATTGTAGGTTAGCATAGAAGGAAGTGTCTGCTGTAGTCCCTATCTATTTTCTAGTTATTTTTCATGCACCAATGCATACATGCCAACCCTTCTAATTTAGTTGGAGACTCCTGATTTTTCAATTAAAATAGCACTGTCTCCCGCCTAAAATAATTTCAATCACAATGCAATCCTTTCTGCGGTGAAATCTCCCTCTCAGGGGCTCCACAATGTTGGCATGTCTGCCAGTGTATAGTTGTGTTTTTCAAGTGTTTGAGAACATTGAACTGTAACACCCCTGCCACTTTGGGCCTACTTTTCTGTTGTGTATTTCTGTGTTTTTTTTCCTGGGGTGAAACGTGAACTGAGTGACAGGATTCTCTTTTCCTGACTTCAATCGCATTCCATTGGACAGCCTGCCTCGGATGCGGTGAGGCACCCTTCACCACTGGGAAAGTGTGGTGTCCAGATGCTTCGCGGCAGGGGATGGTCCATTGCTAGAAGACAGAGAGGTGATAGGTGAATGGACCAGTGTCAAGAGGATAGAATGACAGCTGGAACCGACAGTTTGGTTCCTGAGTGACTGGACTCTGGGGGGAGCAGGTTAGTTACAGGTTAGGGAGGATTTAAAACAGGTCCCAGATTTTGGCTTTCCCTTTGCAGAAGGTCTTGGGGCTTCCCCGCAGGTGAGGAGGGAACCCCCAACAGACAGTGTCAGACTGTCAAAATTGCATCACTCAGTTTTCTGAAATGACTGATTTATATTCTAAGAGGTTGGGGGCGCACAAGCCCCCAAAGCACATCTCCTGTATATGTTTATACAGGGATTGAGGGGCCACATACCACAATGTACCCCCTTATTTTTGTTTAAAAAGGTTGCGAGTCCATAAACCCTCGTAATTGCCTAAATGCCCCTTTTGTGCCAATTAGCAGGTGTTACTCTGGAGAGATGGGCAGTCCCCCAGGTGCCCCAATAATAGGGTGTCATATTGCGGTACGTAGACACTCCTTAAGCATCTCCCTCTTTTGGGCCTTTTAGCACCTTGAAGTGCCGCATGTGAGTAGGGTGTTGTTTGTGTCAAGAAATTGAGTTGTTTCCTGCCTCTGTCCTGCTATGATATTCTGGGTGGGCCATAAGTCCCAGCTCATATCAGTTCCTCCCACATTATTCCAAATTCAATTCCTAGAACGAACATACTGGATGACAGCCAGCCAGGCGCTAGGAACTGGTGCTCTTTGACATCTAAGATGTGTTGGTGTTGGTCTTGGTCATCTCGGCTGCCATTCCCCTTCGACCAAGAGGATGAAAGGGATGCACCAAGGTGGCAAGGGAGGCTAAGGCAACGAGTAGGGAACATGCTGGTGAGTAAACCAAAGAAGGGAACCGTAAGTAAGAAAGCAGGAAAAGCAAAGCTCCAAATGCCTCTGATGCACAGGGGAGCAGGGAGGCCCCACTACATACTGTGGGCACAGATGAAAAAGAATAACTTGTTGAAACTTCTCCCTCCACTTTCGGGTGGGGCGGGGAAGTGGATACACGCATTTGAAAAAAACACAGCAGGGGTGCCATTGGCTATAGGGGATGTGAAATGTTTGCTGGGGTCTGCCGTTGGTGACCAAGCAGACGCAGTGTGGGTAAAGGCAGGGTTGCCGGGAGTGATGATGAACTGTGACCGCCATGATGAGCCATCATTTAATAACGTTAGAGCGCAAGTATGGGATGCATTACGGAGAACGTTTCCAGACACTCCAGACTTACACTTAGTGATGCAATGCACTATGGGAGATGACGAGGAGCCTACACAATTCATCCTACGCAAGACCTGTGGAGAAGTGAAACGGGTACGACGTGGGACCAAGCTACCTCCTTGTTCTACTTTATAATAAAAAAAGGGCTCCAAAAGGAGGTACAGAAGGCCTTGGATAAAATAGCTGGGATGGAAGCCAAGGGCTGGCCCGAGATTCAGAGCATAATTGTGCACCATTGTAGGAGGATGAAAGAAAGAGAAAGGGAGATAGCACAGCGAAGATTGTCAGACGCGGTGAAGCTAGTGCAAAATAAATTAGTGAAGGTCGCAGTGCTGAATGCCACAACATCAACTGACAGACAGGGAGAAGGAGAAGAGGGAGTAGGAAATACTCCAGTCAGAATGGCCGCAACATGGGCTGCAAATGGACAGGAGCAGTCGGATGGAGAGGAGCAATATGCAGGGCCCCAATGGCAAGAGAGGCCAGTAAGAGGACGAGGTGGGTACGGAGGATCAAGAGGGGATTTGGAGGAACAGGAAATAGAGGATTTGGGATGAGCGGAGGGCCGCAAGGGTCATGTTGGAACTGCGGGAGGTGGGGGCATTATTCAAGAGAATGCAGAATGCGACCTATGGGTTATCATCAGGGACAGCCCCCATGGAAAACAAACAGCAGTATGGTCACCCACACCCAGACAGCCCCTATGGGTTACCCATGGGAGGCAATGGGCAGAACGAGCAATGTTATAATGAGCCCCAAATGCAACAAAGACAGCAGCACCAACAACAACCACAGCAGAGAGGTATGCCACAACAAATGGCAAGGCAGAACACTATGAGCAATGTGAATAATAATATCTTTGCAACATCCGCTAATGGCTCACCAGCACCTTTTCGCGGTGTAGCGGTGGTGGGAGATAATGTATTCTCTGTTCCAGGAACGGAGACATATGCAGATTAGAACAGCCCACAGAAAGCACTTGCGTGTTCAGTCCTATCCACTACCCTACGTGCAGAAGTGGAACCACTAGTGGGGGCGGAGATAGGCAACAAACAGTTCATCTCTATGGTGGACTCGGGAGCTGAAAAATCGTGCCTCATGGAAGGCCGGTTCCCGCTCTCGGGAAGAAAATTGGAAATGCCCCAGATAACCCTTGCGTTTCCAAATTTTAAAAGTTCCTTACACAAAAGATCTTGACATAATGGTGGGGGGGAAAAACAGTGCGAGCGCCCCTACTGTATCACAAAAACTCGCCAATAAATTTGTTGGGAAGAGACCTCCTGAGTAAATTGAACATGACAATCTCCTTTACTGAGCAGGGAATAGTTTGCTCCACCCCAGGAGTGTGCCCCGTGCGGGCAATGCTGATGATTAGCTCAATGACAAACAAAGTTGTGGTAAGAGGCGTGCCCATTGACATGGATATGTTCATTTATGGTATCAGAGTGTAAGCACGGCTGGTGCCAGAGATAACAAGAAAAGAATGGAAGGTACCTTCAGATTTTGTCTTCCGCCCAATTGTGAAGACAGATATCGTACCAGGAACAATTTGGTCTATTGATCTAGAAGGGGTACAGGTTTCGAGTAAACGTATTGCAGTAATAGGACTGGACACACACGGATGCGAGTGGAGACCAGTGATGTTGCGCGATTTAACTGATGAAGAATTGTTCACTGACAGTGAGAGTGATGGGGAAATAATAATGGAAATAAGTGTACCATGTGATATCATGATTCAGCACAGGGAAATACACAATCCCCTCAGGGCTAGTTTTAATGTGCCACCTACCATATTTGAGGAACATATGGAAAAGGTCCTGCAAGAAATATGGACCACAGGCCCCCATGATGTAGGGCTATTACAAGAAGTTACGCCAATCAGAATAAAGTTGAAACCAGGTGCCATACCCCCTAGAGTAAAACAGTACCCACTATCATCAAGGGAGGCAGAGGAAGGAATACGAGAAACAATAAACGCACTACAACAAGGGATAATAGTGCTTCTAATTCACAGTGTAACACAGCGATTTTTCCGATCAAAAAAGCGAAGGGCGGGGCTTAGAAGATGATCCAGGACCTATGCCCACTTAATGACGTCATACAGAAAGAGTTCCCATTAGTGCCTAATCCAGCATCAACAATATTGTGTCTCAAAAGTGACATCAGGCATGAGCGAGGCCCAATCAGAGAACCCTCCGAGGGAAGAGGCAGAGAGGACTCACACCCGACACCATCTTAGAGAGAGGCGCAACCGTCATCCCGCCTACAAGGGTATGTGATCCAAGGTGTCTACCACTGATCGAGCGTGGCCAAGCCACACAACTAAGAGACTAGAATGTACTACACTGTTTTACTATTACTGTTGATAACTGGGGATAAAAGCATTCTAAGTTTGGGAGGAATGTGATGTCACGTGTCACGGGAGACCAGGTCACGCGTCTGGGGGGCGGGAGCTGGAAAATAAAGGAATCACCGGAGCTGGCGTTTTGGGGCCAGTCCGGGTTAATGCTGCATACAGAGAGGTTGTGTCTTGCTTGCGCTGCGCTGCACTACGACATCCAGGACCAAGCAGGCCTAAACTCTACAGGAGGCTCCTGCACCACAGAAGCCTCCCAACACCACAAAATTGTACCGGACTTGCTATTTTAATTTTATTGGAACACTGTGTTTAGACTGCTTTTACCCATTTAATTACCCTTGGTGGGTTTCAGATCCTCTGTTGCTCTTGAATTACATTTTTAAGGCACAATAAGCCGTAAACTACAATGCCCTTATTGTGGTTCGCGTTGTGCTATTTGTTTGCAGACGACGCGTGAGCACCTGCGCGTTGTGGCGATCACAGTCTGTGCTGGTCCGTGGCGCTCTGTGGCGCCCACTGCCCATTGCCCCTTGTTAGGGAGAATTCTCATAAATGGCTGATTTCCCTTACCTAAAGGGTCCCCCACCCAGCAGCTTTGCTGGATTTCTAAGATTTCTTGTTTTCACCTGGTAAGAGTGTGAGCCTTTTTCCCACTCTTACATGTGTTTTGCTATGTGTATTTCTACTTTCTGTGTGATCTTGGGCACTGGAGCCTCACCTACGCCATGTGCACCACTTTTTGTGTGTGTCACACAGCACCTTCAGTGCAGTGACACAGGGTTGTCTTTGAGACTTCCCCCTGACTCAATTTTTCTGGGGCTGTCTACTGTACCCCAGAAACAGGTAAAGTTGACATTAAATTTATAAAGTCACTTTAAACCACAGACCCAGTACACCCCATCTTACATGGAGTATTGGAAAGGGTTAATTCTTACCCCTTTTTGTCTGTGCCTCTTGGAGCCTTGTTTCGCTCCCTTAACGTTAAGATTTGGCTGGTGGCAGTTGTATCTGCCCTAACTTTTCTACCGTGATTATCTTATATAAACGTGGTAATGTTTTAGGCTATTATATTAGCCTCGAACATAAACCCGCTTGACCAAATACATTTTATTTTGGTTCCGGCTGGGTTTAGTCGCCATTTCTTTTTCATATAGTCTTTCTCGTGTTTTTCTCTGCGCGCCAAACTGGGGATGACTCCTTTGTTCGCTGTCTTTTTGCGGGCTTCTGCACAGAAGCCCTCCTTAAGGCGCCTGATTGTCTAGGTAGGCAGGATGTGAGGGAGGGATATTTCGACCCCTGCCATGGGTTCCCTTGGTAACCCAAGTCGCACTCTTGTCTGATTGGCTAAGGGGACTGGACTTGACAGGCCAGCCACCCTGCTGTGTGATTGACATCCAGGCTGCATGAATGGGGGAAAACTGCATAAATAGCATGTCTCTGGGACTGGAAGAGCAGAGGTGCCACTGGAACGCATGAATAACGAGGAACTGGAAGAAGAGGACCCCTACAATGACTGAACCGCCCGGTGAAACCCTGCTGCAGGTCTGAATCTCCAAATCCGACGACAGAGAAGATCCTCCAGGAAACTTCTTCCCTTGAGCTGGTGGAACCAACCAGTTCGCCCAAACTACAAGCCAGGACCCCTCCTCTGGTCGAATTCGCTGTACAGAGCTACAGTGGGCCAGATAGCCAGGAAGGTCGGAACCTGCTTGGGTTTTAAGGACTGCACTTTTTATTTGTTGTTTGGCGCTGCTGCTGGTTTCTTCCCTGGGTAGTGCAGGACCCTCCAGTCTTCCTACTTCTGATCAGTCCGACAGTCGCTTCAGGAACCGTGAGCTTGCAGGAACTACCAGGAACGTCTGCCTCAGCTACAGCCCCCTCTCCGTTTTAAGGTACTGTGCAAATCCGGTTGTACGTTTCGCTCAGCCGCGGTGAAAGTGTTTGAAATCTTTCTCCAATCAGAGGGCTTGTCATTCTCTTCTCTTTGAACTAACTTTTCTACCAACCAACCTCGTCCGGAATCTGTGCCACGGACTTTACCGCGAACTACCCTGAACTGTGATCTTGAACAAAAGACTTTTGACCATTGACTTTGGCCCTAAGCCTTTTCTAGCTGATCTCCTCACTGTAGTCTCTCTTGTTCAATTACCCAGAGTACTTACCTGTTGGTTTTGTCTAATTTCTAATAACATTGTTTTTCCCTCCCTTTTAAATTGCTGGAGTGCCGTTTTGCTCCCACTTCATTTTGTGAGCTTAACTTGCCTGGAATTTAAGGGAAGTGGTGTGGTGTATTTATGATTGTGATTTTGATCTTGCTTAGAATAGTGAAAAGTTATACAACTGTTGAGTAAATAAATATATATTCTTTTACTTAGAAACCTTGAGTCAGTGTTTGCCTGAATCATAGTAATTGCTGTCCTTTGTGTAACTATTTGTACTGCTCACTTACTCTTGAGATAAGCCTGGTTGCTCAGCTACTGCTACCACTATAACAAAGGTGAAATTGTACTGTCACTTGTAGTCTTAATTGCGTGTAGTTTACCCAAAGGGTACTGCATATAATTCTGCCTTACACCCCTTTCATCCCGTGTTTTTTGTGTTATTATGCATGCTTTGGCGCTAATAGACACTGCAAGGAATACACTTGTAATGAGGGATGCGAACATGGGTGTGCATATACCGTTTGGGACACCTAGAGCCGCTATAGTGGAGCGGTATCTTGCAGATGCTTCGCTGGCCGTACGAGCTAATGTTGTGAGTTTCCAAGACACTGAAGCCACCATCAATAGCTGATCTGCAGCCCCAGTTGTGGAAATGAGTTCATCAGCTCAGCCTCTACTGCCTCTAGCTGTACCGACGGCTATCACTGAGCAGTCAATGACTGGCATGATTATGGCTGAGCAGGCTATTAATGCTATGACAACGACTCAGATAATAACTATAGGGCAGATAAAGACTCTGACCGGCATGATGCTTTAAATTGGCAAAGCAATATTGTACTAGTCAGAAAAGTCTTGTGTCTTAAACTCAGTCACAACTTGTGTCTTAAAATACTTTTATTAAATACCAGATCTTTATTTAAACATGCCTTAGAAGTAGCAACATGCATCACCCAGCAAGATGCAGACATCTGCGCACTGACTGAGACATGGTGTTATGATGTAGCAGGACTCACTTTGGCACTGGCTTTCCCCCCAGGCTATGATATGCTATGCCAGGACAGACATGAGGGAAGGGCGGGTTGCTTTTATTTTTAAATCCAATCGGGGGGGAGGGAGGGTTGCTATTATTTTTAAATCCAATCAGGGGGTGGGAGGGTTGCTATTATTTTTAAATCCAATCTAGATATCCGGGAGGCAGAGTTGCCAGGCATTGAAGGTAGCAAAAAGCTACTGCTAAAAATCAGGACAGATGCAGAAACCACTTACAATATGGTACTGATGTACAGACCCCCCTCTCCTATGCCAGAGTTCCATACACAATTATGTAATACATTGCTGCCCATCCTTAAACCTAAGACAAAGGCAATGGTCTTGGGAGACCTCCATTTCTGGCTGGGTAACAACAATGATCCTCAAGCTAGCATTCTGGAAGTCTCACTAGGTATTTTGGGTTTTGAGCAACTCATTAATACTTCCGCGCATGTGAAAGGGAACACCTTAGATTCGGTTGCCACTCACAATATTGAAACAACCAAGGTGTAAGTCTCCCCTTGTCTGAGGTCTGACCACTTCTTTGTCCATTTTTCAATAGTTTGTGATAAGCCTTTAGAGATGAAGCTGTTGAAAAAAATCACAACTTCCCGGGAATCTAAAGAAAAGAACCCCTGAGACTATGGAACCATGCCAATCGCCTCTGGTGGAGCAGGTTACGGAACTTGTGCAGGTAGATGGCATTGTTAGTGCCTACCAGCAATCATTGCAAGAAGCTACCAATACGTTTTCTCCTCTCAGAACAAAACAGGTTACTGAGAGAAAACGTACTTGCTTCTCCCCGGATTTACAAAAATGTAAGACTGTCCAAAATAAATGTTTTCATGCATGGAGATCCTCTCAGGATGCCCAAGATAAGAAGGCCTGCAAGGTGGCGGCGAAGGAATTCAAAGAAGCTGTAACAGTAGCTAAAAAAGCACGTTTGATGCTAGGATAGCTAAAGCACAATTCGAGTCAAAAGAACTCTTTAAGATTCTGAAGGAATTCGAACATCCATGCCCTAATAAATTGGGCACAATTGTTAAAGACGCTGCCTGGTGCACGTTGATTTAGGAAGCAATGCTTGGGAAGCTTGATCGTATAAAAGTAATATTGAGATCAGCAAGAAGTATATTGAACAGGCTGCATGCTAGCATCCATGCAGTGGCGAAATGCATGCAAAATATGCTAGAAAACCAGTTAAATTTTACAGCCTTATCAGAATCTAAACTTGCTCCGATAATCAATAACCTCAATTGAACAAGCGGTAAAGGGGACGTATGCCCCACCATGATAATAAAAGCGGGTACCCCCATGCTGATGGGTACCCTGTGTAAGTTTGTCAACGCTTCCTTCAAAGAAAATCATGTTCCAACAGATCTTAAGACTGCCTGGATTACTCCTTTATTGTGCCCAGAAACACCAGCCAATTTTCGGCCTATCTCTAACATGCCGTTTCTTTTACACATTTTAGACCGTGTGACCTATATTCAAATCTCTGCATTTTTTAATGAGAATGTGTTTTTAAATAAGTGGCAGCCAGGTTTCAGGCAGGGGCATACCACGGAAACCGCATTGCTCAACCTGAAATCTAGACTACTACAGATCATGGATAAGGGGCAAACTGCCATGCTTATGCTGTTGGACCTATTGCAGCTTTCAATGTGGTGGACCACACAGTGTTGGTCACCAGATTAAAAATAGCCGCTGGTTTTTCTGGCAATGTAGCCCTAAGGACAGGCTCATTTGTGAGCAACCAACGGTGCAGGGTATGCAATAAAGAATGCAGAAGCTCAACTGTCCCACCTGGCGTATGGTGTGCCTCAGGGGGCCTGTTTATCTCTCTCCTTCTATAAAATATTCACAGTTCCCTTTTTCAATCTTCGGGCAGAATATAGTGTTGGGTTAACTAATTACGCCGATGACATGCAATTTGTCATCCCACTGTCAGGTAACCATGAAGACAATGAATAAATTGTGAATAAGGTCTATGAACTCATTCAATCTTGGATGGTGGGTAATGGTTTGGCGCTTAATAAAGAAAAGACGGATGCTGCGTACCGATTATAAGCATTTTCGAGTGGCAGGGTGTGATCTTGAGACCAGAAAAAGGTGAAGACATTGGGGATCTACTTGGAATAAAACCTGAATATGTAGACCCATGGCCCAAGTAAGCAGTTTGGTCTCCTCAACTGCCTACTACATGAAGCTGCTGGCGCAACTCTGCCCAGCCAACAGTGAGATTGTCGCAAGAGTCTTTGTGGGGTCAAAGATTGACTACTGTAGCAGCCTGCTAGTAGATATAACCAAATCAGACTGTGCAAGACTGCGAACGATACAACATAATGCCATGAGGGTTATCACTGGTCTTAACAGAGGGCTCATGTCTCAGATGCTAGACACAATCTGCAATGGCTGCCAATAGAGGTTAGAATTGAATCATGCATAAATGTCTGATGGGATGTAGTCCTGTATATTGGAGGGATGCACTGACCACTAAATCCAGCATCAGGACCCTTAGATCCAATTATTCCAATCAGCTTAAAATTCCTGACTGTAAATTAACCCAGGTTAAGAAATGTGGTTTCTTCCTGGCCGCACCCACGGACTGGAATGCTACCCCTTCAGACGTAACGGGGTCGAGATCTGCGGTGATGTTTAGAAAGAAGCTGAAGGCCTTGCTGTTCAGATAGATATTCTTGTATCTTCCACCTATGCTGCCATGTCATATGGCCAGTGTCTGTATGTTGGTCCCACCTTGTCCTTATTGTGGATCTGTTATCTTTGTTTGTTTGCGCCCTTAAGCCTCCAGGTCCCGTGGTGCGTATTATAAATTGTAAAAGTTAAGGGTGCAGATCGGTGCACGGTGATGATCGAGCTCCTCATCAAAACTCGGCATTTATGGCGCTATGTCTGCTGTTTCCTAGAGACCTGGCCCACTAGCAACTAAACTGGTACTCCAACACCTGTGGGCAGAGCAGATTGCGCCCTCAATATCAGGGGCGCCGAGTAGTGGGGGGCTCCGGGGCCCGAGCCCCCTCTGCCAAAATCAAGTCGGGGCTGAGCCCCCCCCGGCCGGAGAGAAGTGATGCAGTATCGATGGCCCTTTCCATCGATACTGCATCACTTCTCTCCGGCCGGGTATAATCGCGAAAATGGGGGAGTAAAGGCCAGTTTCAGGCCGTGCTTGGGCCGGTTTGAAAAAAAAAAAATCAGAAAAATTCATTTTTTTCAAATTTATTTTTTCATTTTTTATTCTTCAAAAACCTTTCATCCTTCTTGTGTCGATATAAGTACCAACACAGGTTGGGTGATATTGTATGCATATTTGTTCTATAAAAAAGAGCTTAAGGGTAAGTGCTATATAATACCATATTATCATGTGGCCTTGGACGTCTGCTTGGAGTCACAGTATTTTGACAATATGGATCTATACACACAGATATTAATGATACGTATGGTGATCCATTCTTGTATGAAATGTATGTCACCTTAGTGAAATCATAACCATATTTTTCGTAGTGTAGTTTACTTAGGAACAATGCTATTTGATGCCACTTCCTATTTTGTCAAGGGGTGAAAGGTTGTGTTTCATCGCTTCCCGGGATGTCACTTTGGTGTGGGGTCAAATTACATCACTTGCAGTGATATCATCAGAGGTCAAGTGTCGTGAGGCGAGGGGTGGGCCACTTTTTTGAGGCGAGGGGTGGGCTACTTTTTTTTGGGAGACCAGGCCTATTTCTTGTCCCAGTCCAACCCTCTGTGGCAGCAGTGGTGTGGAACTGCCCAAGTGTCACAGAAGTGCTAGAACATATTTGGGCACAGGCACCTACTGTTTTACAAGTTAAGCACTTGGTATACACATGCAGTTGCAATTAAATGTTCATTAAAAAAGTATAGCCGCAAGAGTATGCTATCACAGAGAAACGGGGATCCCAAAGCCAGTTCAACTACCCATTCACAGGTGTGCTACTGAACAGGTAGATGTAAGTCGAGAGCCAACCAACCTCTTTCTCCTATCTGTGCTACTGTACCATACAAATTATGGGGAATCGCTCTCCTGCAGCCTCTCTCCCAGTCATCGATTCTTGATGATTTACTGGTGCAATCACAAAAAAAAGATTTTTTGGGGGTTCATTTTGTTTACAAAAGTAGCGCATTGCTAAAACCCCCTGGCTGCCAGTTCATTATCCTTGGAGCGTCCCAGGCTCCCTACCCCCTGAGAGCCACCAACCTTGGGTGCTGTTTTATAACAAATGAAAGACGCAGACAGAAAAATAACTGTGTGAGTCAACTGAGAGATTAATGCACTCATGCTCCATTCAGAGAAAGGCTTTGAAAATGTAGCGCTGACAAATCAGAGAATCAGGGGGCCAAAGAAGCACTGCACATCTCTGCTCCCTCTTCATGGGTTTAGGGATGCCACCTGAAAGGTTGCCAGCAGCTAACCTGCCATCCTGTCCCAACTCCATGCCTCGTGTGCTATTCCCTGGTCAACCAAACCCTGTGAACTCATAGGCCGCATACGACCCACAGAAGTCTTTTTACTGCCCGTCCTGAACGTCTGTTTCTTGCACTAGTGCTATTGATGCGTGCAGCTCCAAGGTATAATATTAACAACCAGTGTTTGTGGGTAAAGGGCCGGCATAAAGTCTCTATTTCAGAGCCAGAGTCAAATGATAAGGTGCTTGTGGCAGTATGGAGTTCCAGGCCTCTGCTTGGACGCTGGGTTCTGCAGCCTTTAGCTCTGCAGATGTGTTGGACTACAATGCTCATCAGCGCCAGCCAGCATAGTCAATTGTGATGGATCATAGGAGTTGTAGTTCAAAACATCTGTAGAGTCACATGTTTAAGACCCCTGGCTTTAAGGAACAGGAAGTAAAATAATCCATGAAAGTAACAGGAGTATGATGTTCCTGGATCTACATGGGTAGAATAAAAGTAGACTAGAAGAACAGCCTGGGGCCATCAAGTTTATGTAGGATGGAATGGTGGGGATCTGAGGAGACAGGGGTATTTTACAGGTCTGAAACCTGGTAATCCACTTTACAATAAAAGACAAAATGGAGAGAGGTGATGTCTCTGTGTGGCCTGTAAATCTGCCGAGATACCACCAAACTGTACTACCATTACTGCCACTTGGTCCGGCGGTAGTACTGCCGGATTACAAGTGGTGGTAGGCAGTGTTTGTCCCCATTAATTGGAGTCCATAGGACTCCATGGTGGATTTCAGTGGTATTACCCCCATAATCCCAAAATTCTCTGTAATTTTATGGAAAGCTGCATTTTATTTTTATAAGGTTATTTTACTCAATGAATGCTGATCAAGTGTTTTAAGTCTGGACTTTATTAACTGGGTGCTTGTAATTGCAGCACAAGCACTCTTTACAATCTAAACTAGAGGTGTGCTTACAATGTTGATTGTTCCAAAATACATCTCCTAGTGTGCTGCTTTGGGTCAGGTGGCCCCCTTTAAGCTGTACACAATGATGCATTGTCTGGTTAACATACTATGTGATTTGTGTATTTTATAAAGGAAACTAAGACCAGAAGAACTCACCACCCCAGAAACTCCCAATCCCACCTTTGGGGGCATTCCTGTGGACATGGGGACACAGAGGAAAGAATGATTAAAAAAGTATTTGCCTTTAAGAGGAAGCTAGACTTTTGCAAAAGAACAGTTGGAGCTGGGTAAGCCACCTAGCAACATTAAGGTCCAGCTTTGATGAATACTTCCCTGAAGTAAATGCTGGCATTAATGACTGGGTGATGCAGACTTTTCTGGCAGAGGAGGTGGTGCATCATCCATTTGATGCCCAGGAAGAGCTGATTGAGGTTCTGTCGGACACTACTCTGCAATCTGAATTTAGGAACATTGCAGTGGGTGAATTTTGACTGAAGCTAATCCTGGAGTATCCTATATTTGCATGGTCTGCTATAAAGTCGCTCTTACCCTTTGGGTCTTACTACTTGTGCGAAATAGGCTTTTCAGCCAGGGGAGTTGCTAAGTCTGGAAAAGACCCGAGGCTAAGCTGATGTCGGAACTGTTGGGGCTCAGGGCTAGCTAGTCTTTTGGCTGTAGCTCCTGAGATTCTATGCGGCTCTACAACTAAAAGATCAGGGGCTATAGCCCCTTTGCCCCCCCCTAGCAACGCCCCTGTTTTCAGCATTGGCTTTTTTACTGACTCCTTCATTTTTTGAATAAGGGGTGTTTCAAATTAATGTTGAAAACCCGGAAAGTGGGAGTTTTTAAAACATGGAGACAACCATGGCTACAACATTTAGACGCAAGTGCTTCCATCAGTCCCAAACATCACCTGGGTGCAGGGTGAGCCGGGGTAACTGCTTTTTAACACTGTACACTACTTTACCAGAGTTTCTGGTAAACTACAATGTTAAAAGCAGTTAACACTCTTCCCCCCAAGTCTAAAACCACACTTGATTGTGTTATACTTCAGCCAGGATTGCATTATACTTCAGCAGCACATCTGATGTGTCCACTGAAAGGTGTAAGATTAAGCTACATCCCTAACTCTATCTGGTTACCAGAGGGAACATCTTAGCAAATTTCACTTGTGGCTGGCCAATCTACAGCAGCACTATTGTAAGTTTGAATTGTTGATGTTTTACTGAACTATGGCACCACACACGTCTTGCTTGGTAGTTTTTTATCGGGAAACGTCTTTACTTCTCGTTTCCCTTCAATTGGGAACTTTTTTTTGGTGGTGGTGGGGGTACTCCACCTTGCAGCTGTACCTTCTGTTTAGCAAGCATTTCATTCTCCCATCCTAGTTGTGTTGCTGGATGATTATATAGCGGTGGACTAGGGGTAGTGATGTCTTACTGGAATGCAACTCGAAGGCTTAAATCTCCTTCTTTCTTGACTTTAGTATATGCAGTGCATGCTAGCCAATGTTTCCACTGTTCTGCGCTGCGCGCGCCAACACCGGCCTCCCCTCCCCCACGCGCCGTTGCACCAAGTTGGCGACTACATGCAAATTTGCGGTCATATAACTGCCAGTGATGTCACTTCCTGTATTTGGGACCCCCCCCACCCCAGGAAATTCATAAGTCGGCTTCCCTGCTCCATATTGCTCTTGACTCATCGCAATTAACAAAGGCAAGCATGCAACATTCCATTTGGCAGATGCTTCTCCAGTTCTGTTTTTTACCTTTGTATTCAGGGGCTTGTAGTTCTTTATGTATAACGGGGAAACTGAACTATCAGTCCCGGAATGCAAAGGTAAAACAGGTTTGGATAACCACAGCCCATTGGAATATGTCGTACTGCCATCAATGCAAATGAGCCAGTGCGTTAACAAGAACTGTGAATGACGACATTAAAACATGGAGGATTAGAGCTGAACGCAGAAAACGTCAGATAACGCTCTCTGGATTAGCTCTCTGCTGCAAACATCTTGAACTTGATGTTAGGTTTCCAAATGTTGTAGCAAATATTTCTCTGTATCTACAAATTCCACGTACACATTGATACAATACAAATGGATGATATTAGTATCGTTTCACCAAAATAATATCTATCGGCATGCTCACTCTCTAATTGTGAGCTAAATGAAGAAAGACACACACGCGGCATGACGTTTAATACAACCAAAACGGTAGCACTGCACCAACACAATCTTTCCTTAAGCCAAACAGTTGAACTTCAAAATGTTTGAGCGTATGTAGACGAGTATAAAGGGCGTTGTATTTTTTTACATTACTGCCACCTTGTGTAACTTTTAGGTATTGCGCTTGTTTTTGACTTGACGTAAACAATTCTACAAAATGTGTGTGCTGTATTTATATATTGAGTATAAGGGTGTTTTGATCACTTAATAAAGCAGACAGGTGTCAGCGGGGCAATACTGAGTCAGGTGCCATGCTAAGGAGGGAGAGACCAACAGTTGCTGGTCTGTGAATGATGGAGGAGTAAAGGCAGAGGTACCAGTGACTGGACAGACACATGATGCCGACTGAACAGTAGCAGGTTATGGTGTGCAGAAAGTACAGAAGCGGAGGGATGGTGGGAGAGTAGATGGTAGAAGTGTGAAGACTGGAGGGGGGTGTCTGTACTTCTGCTCTCTATATGGTAGAGGAGAGGTACAGAGGACCCCAGCCAAGATTCTCTATTATTGGTAACGTAGTCGAGCAATCAAGGCCTAGCTTCTCAAGAGGTGATGCGGGCTGGTTCTTAAGTACAGTGTAGTCCCCGAACCCCCACAAAGGAATGTCCACACACTGTATTACTGAAAACACAGTCTTTATATAATTAATATTCAAAGGTATGTACACAATCACAATAACGCACTTTGTACTCGGAAATCAACAATGATAAATATATACAATTCTAAAGCGGTACCACCAATGTTATCAAATCTCATTAAAGTGCATCAACTGTACGGTTAAAATGTCACACAGATCAGTAACGAAGAAACCAGCAATAGAGGTAGGAAGGAACGTAGGATGGTTGAAACAATAGGCAGAATGCTGGCCTATACCGATAGACATAGTTCTGTGTGGAGATCCCCCCACCTGGGCAACCTGTAAAATAAACATATATAGCACACGTCCAGTCCATATATTGTTCAATAGCCTTAATTCCTCCTATTCAGGTTTTACCCCCACCCGCAATGTACCTAGTGGAGTAGAGTTCTTCGAAGACGCGTCGAAGGATCCTTCTTGAGTGACTCCCTTTAAAGCAGGAGCCACAGATCGTCGAGAGGCGTTGAAGATGGTGAACTTGTCGACGGCGGCGATGAGAAGTTCAAGGGTGCCGAGACCCCGATGTAGATCCAGGCGGTGCTCGTCAGCGACGTCCTGCAAGGATGAGGTGTGCGTGGCACCTCAGCGATGGATTGTTCAGGACCGCAAAAAGTTTCAGAAGAACTGTGGCCCAACAAGGGCGTTGAGTCGTCAAAGTCTTTGTGGCCTTCAGGTGGCGGGAAACCCACTGGCGGATTCTCCTCGGCGCATTGGTCGTCCTCGACTTTCTCCGGCGGGACAAAGCGGTCGACGTTGCGGACAAGGGAGTCCTTGGATTCAAAATGTTCTTAGGCAAAGGAGTGGGCGGATCCGGTCGTCGGCGGCACGGCGTCAAGTGGTCCCCACGGCTGGGCAACACAACTTCGACGGGCCTCCAGCGGTTACACAAACCTGCAAACCCTGGTTGACGGCAATAGACTTCGACAGCGGCGAAGTCCGGGTGCTTTGCTTCGTTCTCCTCAGCGGTCCCGTCTCGGGTCGGCAGCCTTTCGAGGGTCTGACTTCCAGGGAGCTTCGGCGAACGTTAGCGGTGCTCGATGGTCCCTCGGAGCACGGGAAGAGGGCGCCTTACCAGGTCCTCTCTCGGATCAGTCCTTGACGAGTTCGGCAGCTTTCAGATCAGGTTGAAGCAAATGCGACAGCAAGTCTTCGTCTTCCAGCTGGGCGTCGAGGATCAGCAGTTCCAGTTACTCTTAACGTGTAGACACAGCTTCTGAACGCTTTTGAACAATTTCCATTGGTGAGAGGTCCCCAGATATACTATCTTGTCTCTCATCCACACTGCTGTGTCACTCTTAGCAGCCAATCATACAGAAGGGCATTCATGCAGTCAGTCAGCCAATCAGGCACACAGTGCATTCAGGCCATCCTCCTCCCTCTCAGACACTCACAACAAAGAATGTCGATTGGGACAAGTACTCAGCCATTCAACACTACACAGTGCATTCAGGCCAGTTTCGGGCAGGGCTGTCTCAGTCTTTGTCTCTCATACCAGAAACTAGACAGCCACAACAAGAAGTGCATATTGGTCACACACTCCATTCACCCAGGTCCCACCCACAGGGTGTACCCACAACATACAGACACTGGGAAGGCTCCAGTCAGTCTGGAATGGACTTCACAACAACACCATATGGAAATTCCACCCAACAGCCAGTCAGGGGGAAGGGATAGAGTCAGGGCTTCCCAGGACTTTGGGAAAACACGGTAATAGGTAACAGAAAGCAAGAGGCCACAGGGCCCATCTTGTTTTCCATCAGGAATCAACTGATTCCAATGGCAGGGCCTGGGGATCCTAAAATGGAGGATACTCAGTGCACCTGTCAAAGTCAGCATGGAGCTGCCACCAGCCCATACCCTGCTCTGCGGGCCACCCAAAAACATACACTAGGGGCACAGGGTTGTAACCCCACCCATGGGTCCTGTCAGGGTACCCCACGGGTCTGTTCACCAAACCAAAAGAGAGAGAGCTGCACTGCCAGGAGTCCCACATGAACTCCTGCGCAGAAAATATGACAGAACACACGATAAAAAGGCAGTAAAGGACAAGGATACGGAGGCCCTATCCCTCCGATGCATTTCCAGCATCACAGTCGCCCCCCCCAGACTGTGGTGGAGTTTCCTAATCTCCCACGGGATAGACACCCTCATCCAGACGGTCAACATACCTTCTGGAAAGGCCATCTGCATTATCGTGACTCTTCCCTGGTCTGTGCTCTATGGTGAAGTCTAGCCCTTACAGGCTAACGGACCACCTGAGCAGTTTCGGATTTTCACCCTTCATTTGAATAAGCCACTTCAGGGGCTTATGATCTGTTTGGACCTTGAAGGTAGACCCCGTAAGTTAGGGCCCAAAACACCTAAGGCTCCAAACTATACAGAAACACTCCTTCTCAACAGTAGCCCACCTAAGTTTTCTACCCTTAAGTTGTCTACTGATGAAGATGATAGGATGTTCCCTCCCTTTGTCATCTAACTGGGACAAGACAGGTCCAATTCCGGTGTTGCAGGCATCCGTCTGGACGATAAAGGGTCAGCTGTAGTCAGGCGCACACAACACAGGTGCCCTACACAGACTTTCTTTCAAGCCATCAAAGGCCCTCTGACAGTCTTCCGTCCAATTAACCTTCCTAGGTTGTTTGGGGGAAGTCAGAGCTGTCAGTGGTGCAGCTATGGTTCCATAGTCCACCATGAAATTGCGATAATACCCAGTGAGGCCCAAAAAGGCTCTCACCTGGGTTTGAGTAGTGGGAGTCTCTGAGTCCTGTACATCATGTACCTTACTGGGGAGAGGTTGGATTTGACCCCCTCCTACCTCATGACCAAGATATGTGACTTTCCCCTGAGCTATCTGGCACTTGGTGGCCTTGATAGTGAGGTTAGCCCTTTTCAAGGCCTGCAACACCCTACCCAGATGTGTCAAATGCTCTTCCCAAGTGGAACTGTAGACGGCAATGTCATCTAAGTAAGCCACACAAAAGGCTTCCAGCCCACTGAGAGCATGATTGACCAATCTCTGGAAGGTGGCAGGGGCATTCTTCAACCCAAAAAGCATGACCATAAACTGGTAGAGTCCCTCTGGTGTTGAGAATGCCGTCTTTTCCTTGGCATGGTCCGTCAGAGCTATTTGCCAATAGCCTGAGGTGAGGTCAAAGGTGCTCACAAATTTGGCAGCACTTATGGTGTCCACAAGCTCATCAGCCCTGGGAAATGGGTGCGCGTCAATTTTGGTGATTGAATTGACTCCTCGGTAGGCCACACAGAACCTCCAATCCTTGGTACCTGCCTGGAAACTTGCCTTGGGGACAAGGACCACGGGACTGGACCAGGGACTGGTTGAGGGTTCAATAACACCCAGATCCAACATCTTGGCAACCTCAGCCTGGATGTGGTTCTTAACAGTGTCTGACATACGGTAGCTCCCGCTCTTGACAGGCACGCTGTCACCAGTGTCCATATCGTGCTTACACCACGGTGTAAGGCCTGGCGTCAGCGAAAACAGAGAGGCATACTGCTGGAGCAAAGTCCTGCAGGCCCTCTGCTGCTCTGTTGTCAAATCTGGAGAGAGATGCACTCCCTCCACTGAGCCATCCTGAGGGTTGCTATACAGCAAATCAGGAAGGGGCTCACTCTCATCCTCTTCTTGCTCTGAAGCTAGCAAGAGACATGAGACTTCTGCTCACCTGTGGAAAGGCTAGAGCCGATTAACATGGAATACCTGAGGGGCTACCCCTGGGATTCCCATGTCAACCAGATAATTGACCTCGCCCATCTTGGAGATTATCCTGAAGGGTCCAGTCCACTTATGTGCCAATGCCCGAGGCTTGGTAGGCTCCATCACGAGGATCTCCTGTCCCGGAGTCCAATCCACTTGCGATGCTTTAAGGTCATGCCAGTATTTGGTCAAGTCCTGGCTGGCTTGAGATTCGCTGTTGCCTGACCCATCATCTGTGTCATCCTCCGTCTGAGGCCTAACACATAGCCCCCTGCGTGCTTGGTGGGACCTGGAGGGGTGGCTTCCAAAACTTCTCGGATCAAGGCAAGGGGCCCCCTCACGGGATGTCCAAAGAGTAACTCAAAGGGGCTGAAACCAACACCCTCTTGAGGTACCTCTCTGTAAGCAAACAGCAGGCATGGCAGGAGGAGATCCCATTTCCTCCTTGGGGGTTCTTCCAAAGCGCCTTTCATGCCCTTCAGAGTTTTATTAAATCTCTCAACCAACCATTGGTCTGGGGATGGTAAGAGGTGGAGACCTTATAGGTTACTCCACACTCTTTCCACATGGTCTTCATGTAACTAGATATGAAGTTGAATCCTCTGTCAGAGACAACCTCCTTGGGGAATCCAACCCGGGTGAAAATGCCCAGGAGAGCCCTGGCAACCACCTTGGCAGTTACAGTCCGAAGGGGTATAGCCTCAGGGTACCTGGTGGCATGAACCAGGATGAACCGATGACCACCTGAAGTGGGAGGGTCCAGGGGACCGACAATGTCGATGCCCACCCTCTCAAATGGTGTGCCAACCACTGGCAATGGCTGCAGTGGGGCAATGACACTGTCTCCAGTCTTTCCAGACAACTGACAAGTTGGGCAGGTCCTGCAGTGGGACTCCACTTCTACTCCCATCCGAGGCCAGTAGAAATGGGCAGAGAGCCTTACCAAGATGACCAGCCAAGGGCACCTCATGCGCCAACTGTAGTAGGAAGGGCCTGTAAACCTGTGGTACCACCAACCTCTTGAGGGCACCAGGTTCAGGCTTAGTGGGCTCACTAACAAGGAGCTCACCCTCCCAATAAATCTGGAATGTCCTAGGCACTTCTCCTTGTGCCTGGGACAGGGCCTGTTCCCTCAGACCCTCGAGAGAGTGGCACTCTCTCTGTCCTTTACAGAAGTCTGCCCGGGAGTGGCCCCCTTCAGCTAACAAGCATTGAAGATCGGGATGATCCTCTGGGTTGAGAACCTCTCCCACAGGAGAGTCTTCTGGCTCTTTTCCCACAGGAGTTGAGACAGGGTTTACCACTGGACCCAGCCCATCCGGAGCATGAATCCCAATGGGTGCTGTAGGAACATCAGCAAGAGAAGGAGCTGTCATGATGCCTGCCCCCGGGCATCAGGGCCAAGGCCCTCAGCTCCGGGAGCGGGCATCCAGACATTTGTTTAAACCTCAGCAGCCCCGGCTAGGGGCTGTCTGGGTTCAGTCCTGGCGCCCTAGGCGCCAGGCTCATCACAGAAATCAGTCCTGGTGCCATAGGCGCCAGGCTCATAGACTTTACTTACCTGATGCAGACCATGCTGCAAAAGAGTCCAAGCCTACATGAGGCCTGGATGGGACTATTTTGTTACAGGGACTATTTTTTACACCGGGCGTGGCTCTAGGGAACTTCTTACCTGGAACTACTTTGGAGGCTATTTAAACCACACCCGAACAGCAGCACATGCTTTACGTTATTCTGCATCCAGCAGCGTGACGCTCACCATGCCTGCAGCCAGCATCCAGTCTTCTGCCACGCCCGCGTGCCTGCAGCCAGCATCCAGTCTTCTGCCACACCCGCCTCGAATCCGGAGCTCCTAGAATAAAGAAGAAGAAAAGGACAAGGTTAGAAAACAAACTTATTTCAAATTCCTCACCTAATTCCGGAACCATTTCATCTCCGGACCTGGAAAGTACATCAGTCCTGCACGCGTCGCTTCGCCAGCTCCAGCACGGCGCCATACTCAACAGTTATTACAGCATCTTTCGATCCGGCACTGTTCCTTCATTTCTTTGCCGTAATCTGGCACCTAGGGGACACAAGAAAAAACAAGGTGAGCCAAGGGAATCAACAAATACAACCTCTTACCACCATAGACTTACCTGATTTACCACTGGCGGTATTATTCCATAAATCTCCACATTTTCATATGCCGCATCTGTAAAGAGGGAGAAAAACAACACGTTAACGCATGCAATAGTTACCGGACAGCGTTGGGTAACACAGGCGCTTACCTGAACGCCAGCAGCAGCTACGAGACCATCTTCTCACGAACTCAGTTGCAACTTAAGGAAGGAAGGGGACAAGAGTGAACATCGGGCACATTGAACTCTTTGAACTTAATACTTAGCAATCCCACCAGGGACTTCAGAGTCAATACTTACCGGAACTCTCCCAACGCCTTCAAACCAGTGAAGTAACTGGTATCTACGCGCCCCTGCAGGACACGCAGGATGGAGAGCTCGTCTTTTACGAACATAAGGTGAGGTTACTAAGGGGATATCGGAGGTGATTAGTGGGGGAGAGCGAGAACAGTTGGGAGGCCATCACTAAAACCCACAGGTGGTTAATCCCTGTCTCCACTTGCAGGAAAATACTTCTTCGGGTCCAGCAGACAAGACTAGGCGGGCCAGTCTAGACAGTCATCTCTGCACTACGCATCACTTTGAAGGAGACCGCAGCTGTCCGGGTCCGATTGACACTCCTGTGGGGTCCAGGTGAGCATAACAGAATGCGAAGCCTCTCTAAAAATACCCACCCGGGTGTTATGGAAACCTCGGAAACCGACCAACTGGTCCAATTATTGGGGGAACTTAGGGCGGAAGTACATGCCGCTCGCCAAGAGACTAATGCCCTCAGGAGAGAACTGATTGTCTCAAAGGAGCGCACGGATGATCTGGCTAGGCAACTACTGCAAAACCAAGCTGGGCAAACGCCCCTACCTGGATATGGGGGAAACCCAACCGCCGTTTCATTAAGCAATCCTGTGCAAGTGGTTTTACCAGGAAATATTCCGTTAGCTCCACCCGAACGCTTTGCTGGGGACCCCAAAAGGTTTGCCGTGTTTATGAACCAATGCCGCTTGCACTTTTTATGCAGACCGGGAGCCTTTCCAAATGACCAAGCCAAAGTAGCCTTTGTATTGTCATATCTTAGTGGCAGCGCAGCAGATTGGTCCATTCCATTAGTCAACCAGGATGATCCTCTTCTCCGGGATTTTCAGGGTTTTCAAAGGAGCATGGAAAAACTATTCGCCAGACACTCACAGGGTCAAGCCCTGGACAATGAACTTTTATCCTTACGACAAGGTAACAGGTATCTGCTAACCTATATTGCAACCTTCAATAGATTGGTGGTGGAAACCGGGTGGCCGGAGGAAAAACGAATTACATTGTTTCATTGTGAACTTCGGGGAGAACTCAAAGATGTCTTGGCTCAAGTTGTGAACCCACCTCAGGATTGCACAGAATTTATAGACTTAGTGGTCCAGCTAGACCACCGACTTCAGAACCTAAAGACTGATCGAGCTAAGTTCGAGAACCGGGTATTGGTTAAACCCAACGTTGCCCCCAAAGGAACAGATGCATCTGAACCTATGCAGATCGGGGGGGTTAAAGGACCCTTAACTCAAGAGGAAAGAGAAAGAAGACGACAGATGCAGTTGTGTCTGTACTGTGGAACCTCAGGACATTTTCTACAGGATTGCCCTACAAAACCACCCAACAGGTCGTAGGAGTTGCTGATAAAAGCCACATAGAGCCTGATTCGGGAAACGACCACGCCCGACATGCGTAGAGGTCCGCTTGCCGAGCTTAAAGAAGGACACTCAGACCTTGCATCTGATCATCCCAATGGTCCTACTTGATCCCAGGCAGCCATCACGTATGCAAGCAGTAAGGGCATACATAGATAGCGGGGCCGTAGGAAACTATATGGACCACGAATTGGTGTCAAGGATGAATCTACCTCTTTGCAAAAAGACCACTTCGGATGTCATCACCACAGTTGATAGAACTGAGATTGCCTTGGGGCCTGTAACTCATTCCACTACAGAGATGACACTGTTGAGTCAAGATGGGCATCGAGAGACTATTGTGTTTGATCTAATCAAAGCCCCACAGTTCCAGATAATACTGGGGATGCCATGGTTGGAAACACATAATCCTTGTATAGATTGGTGAAAGAAGAGAATAACCTTCCCGGATTGTGCACACACCTGTTACCCGGAGAAAACTTTCAACAAAGGCCTGGCTACAGTTGTTTACCCAATCGTGCAGTTACCTCAGGAATACCAAGAATTTCAGGATGTTTTTCAAAAAGAACAGGCCAATACATTACCTCCTCACAGATCATATGATTGTCGAATCGACCTCCTACCCGGTGCACAACCCCCATGCAGTAGAATCTACGCCCTCACGGAACCTGAAAATCGTCACCTATGGCAATACTTGGACCAATACCTTGCTAATGGCTTTATTCGTCCTTCCAAGTCTCCTACATCCTCAGCTTTATTCTTCTTTCCAAAAAAGGAAGGTGACCTTAGAGCATGCATAGATTACCGCGCATTAAATCAGATTACAGTAAAAAAACGATATCCATTGCCTCTGATCCCGAATTACTAGACCAAGTAAAGGATGCTTGTATCTATAATAAGTTAGATCTCCGAGGGGCATATCATCTGGTACGTGTCAAGAAAGGCGACGAATGGAAGATTGCCTTTCGCACCAAGTACGGATTATTCGAATATCAGGTGATGCCCTTCGGGTTGTGCAATGCACCAGCAGCCTTCCAGTATTTTATGAACGATGTCCTTCGTGAACTCATTCACGTCTGTGTCGTCGTATACATAGATGATATTCTAGTGTACTCCTCCTCAGAATCAGACCATGTTAATCACGTGTGTGCAGTCCTTGAGAAACTACGGCAGCACAAGTTATATTGCAAATTGGAAAAATGTGTTTTTCATGCTACGGAAGTTGAATTTCTTGGATTTATCCTGACTCCAAAAGGAGTCCGAATGGACTCTCGAAAGGTGGACGCAATTCTCAAGTGGCCATCACCCAGTTCAGTCAAAGGGGTACAAAGCATGCTCGGATTTGCTAATTTCTACCACAGATTCATTCCAGACTTCTTCCATGTTGTACACCCCATCACAGCACTTTTGCGAAAAAACAAACGCTTCTTGTGGACCGAAGAGGCTAAAAAGGCCTTCCAAGAGCTGAAAGCAAAATTCACATAAGAACCTGTCTTAAAGCAGCCACGCCCTGAGATTCCATACATAGTAGAAACTGATGCATCCAGTTTAGTCATGGGAGCTGTCCTGTCCCAGAAGTATCCTGAAACTGGTCAACTTCACCCAGTAGCGTTTTTTGGTCCAGAAAGTTCTCAGCAACTGAGTTAAACTATGCAGTTACCGATAAAGAGCCATTAGCCATCAAATCTGCCTTTAAGGCTTGGCGGCACTATCTTCTTGGTGCCAGGCATACTATTACCGTAATCACCGATCACCGGAACCTGCAGTATTTAAAAACAGCCAAAGCCCAATCATCGCGACAACTTCGATGGGAATTGTTCTTTGCCGAATTCGATTTCGTGATCACTTATCGACCAGGCTGCAATAATGGCAAAGCAGATCCCTTATCCCGAATAGGGATGGGAGAAGCATATGCAAACCCAGAACCGGTGCCAATAATTCCCGAGCAAAGAATTCTTGGCATAACTACTCTACAGACACTAGAAGATATTCATTCAAAAATCCAACAACTCTTCAATCCAGCAACCCTGCAGGACTGAGTAAAGAAAGGCCCGGACTACTAAGTCGTCAATGACCTACCTTACTATCAAGGACGACTATTTCTACCACACAAGGAAATACAAGAACTAGTCATCTCCAATTACCATGACACCCTGATGGAAGGGCAGCCAGGTATCGCAAAAACTGAAGCGAAAATTAAGAGACAGGTCTGGTGGCCCACTTGGTGAAAAGATCTAAAGTAATTTGTGATGTCTTGTGGCATTTGCGCCCAAAACAAAAGCCAGAAGAAAAAACCTGCTGGCCTTTTACAACCTTTGGATATTCCACCTACACCATGGCACACCTTGTCTTTAGACTTTATTACAGATCTACCTCCATGTAATGGATTTAACACCATCCTAGTTATTGTGGATCTTTTTTCCAAGATGGCCCACTTTATTCCTTTAAAGGGGTTACCTTCTGCTTCGATTCTGGCAAAGGAGTTCCTCGAAAACATTGTTTGATTACACGGATTCCCTTCCATATTGGTTTCTGACCGAGGTAGTCAATTTATCTTGCATTTTTGGAAGAAATGTTGTCAACTGGCACAAACCGACATGAGGCTATCAACAAGTCACAATCCCCAGACCGATGGTCAGATGGAAAGGACCAACCAGACCCTTGAACAGTACCTACGCTGCATGCTACACCAGACCGAAAGCAATTGGAAAGATATTTCATGGATTTCCGAGTACGCATACAATAACTCTGTACATTCAGGAACCGGACAAAGCCCTTTTTATACCATATATGGACATCACCCTTGAACCTCAGAACTCGATTCGCCTCAGCACTTAGAAATGCCCACAGTTAGTCATTTGCACTCTACTATTACACAAGCCTTTAAGGAAGCCACAGAACATTTGAAACAAGCAAAAGAGAAATACAAGAAAAATGCAGATCAACATAGAAGTGAAACTCCACAATACCAGATTGAGGATCAAGTTTGGCTGGCTACAAAACATATACCTCTGAAGGTAACTCAGACTTTCAATCCTAGATATTTGGGACCTTACACCATTAAGGCCATTATCAAGCCGGTGGCCGTCAAATTGGAGTTACCCTCTAATATGCAAATTCATCCTGTCTTTCATGTTTCACTTGTAAAACCAGTTCAACCAGGGACAAGATTAACCAAACCACCTGACCCCATCTTGATAGATGGAGAACCTGAATTTGAGGTAAAAAATATCCTGGACTCCAAGATGATTAAATCAAAACTTTTTTATTTGATCGATTGGGAGGGCTACGGACCACAAGAAAGATCATGGGAGCCTAGCAACCATGTTCATGCACCTCGGTTGGTGAAAAGATTCCATCGGAACATCCCAGACAAACCGGGGCCAGGGGGGAGAACAACTTTAGGAGGGGCCTTGGGAGGAGTGCTGTCATGATGCCTACCCCCGGGCATCAGGACCAAGGCCCTCAGCTCTGGGAGCAGGCATCCAGACATTTGTTTAAACCTCAGCAGCCCTGGCTAGGGGTTGTCTGGGTTCAGTCCTGGCGCCTTAGGCGCCAGGCTCATCATAGCAATCAGTCCTGCGCCATAGGCGCCAGGCTCATAGACTTTATTTACCTGATGAAGACCATGCTGCAAAAGAGTCCAAGCCTACATGAGGCCTGGATATTTTGTTACAGGGACTATTTTTTACTCGGGCGTGGCTCTAGGGAACTTCTTAGCTGGAACTACTTCGGAGGCTATTTAAACCACACCCGAACAGCAGCACATGCTTTGCATTATTCTGCATCCAGCAGCGTGACGCTCACCGTGCCTGCAGCCAGCATCCAGTCTTCTGCCACGCCCGCGTGCCTGCAGCCAGCATCCAGTCTTCTGCCACCCCTGCCTCGAATCCGGAGCTCCTAGAATAAAGAAGAAGAAAAGGACAAGGTTAGAAAACAAACTTATTTCAAATTCCTCACCTAATTCCGTAACCATTTCATCTCCGGACCTGGAAAGTACATCAGTCCTGCACGCGTCGCTTCGCCAGCTCCAGCATGGCGCCATACTCACCATTTCTCACAGCATCTTTCGATCCGGCACTGTCTCCATCATTTCTTTGCCGTAATCCGGCACCTAGGGGACACAAGAAAAAACAAGGTGAGCCAAGGGAATCAACAAATACAACCTCTTACCACCATAGACTTACCTGATTTACCACCGGCGGTATTATTCCATAGCTCTCCACATTTTCATCTGCCGCATCTGTAAAGAGAGAGAAAAACAACAAGTTAACACATGCAATAGTTACCGGACCGCGTTGGGTAACACAGACTCTTACCTGAATGCCAGCAGCAGCTACGAGACCTTCTTCTCACGAACTCAGTTGCAACTTAAGGAAGGAAGGGGACAAGAGTGAACATCGGGCACATTGAACTCTTTGAACTTAATACTTACCAATCCCGCCAGGGACTTCAGAGTCAATACTTACCAGAACTCTCCCAACGCCTTCAAACCAGTGAAGTAACTGGTATCTACGCGCCCCTGCAAGACACGCAGGATGGAGAGCTCATCTTTTACGAACATAAGGTGAGGTTACTAAGGGGATATCGGAGGTGATTAGTGGGGGAGAGCGAGAACAGTTGGGAGGCCATCACTAAAACCCACAGGTGGTTAATCCCTGTCTCCACTTGCAGGAAAATACTTCTTCAGGTCCAGCAGACAAGACTAGGCGGGCCAGTCCAGACAGTCATCTCTGCACTAAGCATCACGTTGAAGGAGACCGCAGCTGTCCGGGTCCGATCGACACTCCTCTGGGGTCCAGGTGAGCGTAACAGCTCCCTCCACAGAGGTGGCCTTCTTGTTCTTCCTTCGTCTTGCCTTAGGCCGCACCTTTGGCTCGGGTACCTGACTCACAGCCAGACCCGGGGTCACCTATGACCTAGTGACCACAGCAGCAGTCATGGGGAGACCATCCGAGATCAATCCCAACTCGACTAGATCATTACCTAACAGAATGTTAGCAGGGACATTGTCCTGAACCAGAACAGGAAACCTTGCTGTCTTGTCTCCAATTACGAGTGTGACTAAGGCTACAGACGATAATTTGGGAGGCCCACCAGCTAACCTGGTGGTTCTCAGAGGAGCACCTACATAGTCCTCTGGCTTGAGCAGGGTCCTGTCCACCACTGTCATGCTGGCCCCAGTGTCTCTCAAACCAGTAGAAGGCTGGCCATTCAGGAGGACACTTCTCAAAAACCTACGGGTGTTCTGTGGGATAGTCGCCAATACTTCCGCGTACTGGCCCCAGGCCCCAAGGGACACTAAGGAAATCTCTACAGGAGCACCAAATGTGATCACTGTAGAGGAGGGGAGGACAGTGGCCTCCACCTCAGACATGGGGTAAGGGTAGGGCAGGCTGACAGCCTGTACTCCAAGTTCCTTACCTTTACACTTGGAGTCACCCCTCTTGTGATCCAGAGCCCCACAATCCCAACAAGTGCCGGGAGTGCGGGGTACGGTACTGGAACTACTGGGAGCCCGCTTTGCAGCAGGTGGACCACTACTCTTATTCCCACCCACAGATGACTTATCCCCACTAGATTTCTGGGTCTTCGGAGAGGAGGGTTTAGGTTTACCCGACTGTGACTGCTTTTGGGACTCCTCAGCTTTCTGAGAGGCCCCCTTTTCTTTGTCCTTGTCTTTCCCACTGGAGTCCTTATGTGGAAATCGATATAATATTGTGACCCCAATCGCATTGTTTAAATGTATGTTGGCCTACGCCAAGCTGTCTAAAGAATACCATGTACATAGGTTCCGCGCCAAGGTCTTGACCTTAATGTATTGTGTAAGCCGCCATCTTGGATCTAGCCGCCATTTTAGGCACTCTTGCAGTGTGGAAGTCACCCCGAATCACAAAATGGAGGCCGAATGACATTTCGAGTAAGACTCCGGCCATGGTGACCTCCGCACACGTGAATAAATAATATGTCCGCAGGCCACTTGTTAGGGTCACGAACTAAGACCTTGTCCTCTCTTTAACCTGTGTGTAAATATGTAACTGTATCAGCGGAACTGATCAAATTATGTAAATTGTGTGTTCGACCTGGCTACGAACCCTAGCCACAGTTCCAAGAATGGTTAACTTGCGAGAGGGCTGGCCAATGCAGGACAAAACGTATAAAAACCCAAGCATCCCGATGATCGGTCTCTCCCACTTTCAGTGCGAACCTTACGTTGAAGGTTCGCGTGTTAGTCAGAGGGCCGAATAGCTATCCGTATGTCAATTGACTTTGGTAACTTTGTAACTTTGAAATAAAGTGCTTTGTATGTCCTTTGTAACCTGTGTTGGTGTGTTTCCTTTTGGGCTTCCCGGCCTTATATCAATTTCTCTGTTTCCACAGTTGGCGCCCGAATAGGGACCCTCAAGATTGATGCCGGATCATCGAAGGTTGACGCAGACTATCGAATCGGGATCGGACGGTGTGATTCTGCGGGCCCGACCGATCGAGACGCGATACCTCGGCAGCGCTGCACGATCCGATCCTTGGGTGATAGTCGTGCGGTCTGACACGGCATCTTGACGAGGGTCCAATTCCGAGGCGGGCAGATTTGCCGAAACCACCGAACGCAGGTAAAAATTTGTTAGTTGAAGTCCTTTGTAAACCGTACGGTCCTCCTTAGGTTTGGTCAGGTGCAGTCGTGACCCGGCTCTTAATTTAACCCTGACAATTTGAATTTGGCGTATTGTATCTGCAGACACAATTATTGGACCAGGTAACACCAATTCTTTGAGAAATGCCTGGGAAATTGTCTAGCTGCTTTAGGGCTCTGTTCCGCAGCGATCGACAATCTTTGGAATTTAGCCGTCCGGCACCACAGGAGGGGTCGCCGGCGTGTACTATGTACTGTAAGTATGGCATTGGTAGTATTGTATTTAATGACATTTGGCACAGACAGACCAGAAATGCCTCCGAATTTCAGTGGCCAATCAATGGTAGTTTTGAGATCCCCCGTATTGAATACTTAGAATCGATCTTGCTTAAGAAAAAGGCTAGGCCAGCAGCCTTTGATGTGTTACAAAATTGGAAAAAGGAAGCATTGCAGCAGCTTAAAAGTAGGGATAAACATGCATGTCGTCATAAAACAAATGCCGAAAAGGCATTGTTGTATGACAAGGAAAAACGATTAGAAGAAGCCCAGAAAATGGATAGAGCTTTCTCGCTCGGGGTCCAGAAAATGTACCCCTCTAAAGATTTCCATGTTTCCGAGGAGTTTATTGAGAAAATATTGAACGAACGGAGGCCTGATTCTTCAGCGCCACCTCCGTATGCTCCTGTTGTGGGCACCTTGCCCGTTCCCGTTGCTATTCCTACTCCCCCTGCGCAGCCTACTGCTCCTAGTTCTTTGGTTGTCGCTCCTCTGTCTATTACACTGCCTCTCTCCCCTGCACCCTTGTTAAGTCCACCTACACTTTCGATTCCGGGGAGTCCCGTGTTCGTTAAAACAGATCCTGGTGCAGGGTCAACAATTGTGACTCGTAGTACTGTTCCTGCAGACAGGAAACAGGAACTATTTGCTTGGGCTAAGCATTGCATGGAAAAAGGTGATCAAACTGATGTATTTTCAACATTATCTAATTTGCACGATTTTCCCGAGAAAAATGTTTTTATTGAAGGACTGGGGATTCACTTAGGTGTAATGTGGGGTAGATTGCAGACTTCGGATCTCCCACAAGGGGTGAGAGATCTGAATGCTTTGGCACTTTCGAGGGATACAGAGCAGAAAGCATATGGACATGTTGATAGGTTGTTTGAGTTTAGGAGGGATTTTGAAAGGTTACAAAACGAGGATGATGAGGATGATAGGATATATGTACAGAAACGGTTCCTTTCGTGCCGAAGATCAGCACCTGAGGAAGTACGAATTTGTACCAAAGACGCAATTCGATGGATCTCGGATTCATCGATACCGCCAGATGAGGTGGATGACACATATAGTCAATACACGGTAGAGATGCAAAGAAAGGTAATCCAAGTGATGGTACAGCACTTGCAGGAGGAATGTATAAGGAAGAAGGTTGGTTGCCCCATAGAGTTATTGGGTATTTGTAAAAGAGCTTTTTCGCCCGACACTTCTACAGCTGCTTTAGCGCTCGATTTGGCCCTATTGCTCAGTAAGCGGTCGGAGGTCCCTATATCTCAGTTGCCTATGAGAGAGGTCCCTCCGACCTTTGTCCCAAAAGTAGAAATCCCCGCCAACGCGGCGGCTGGTACTCCCGCGACGGATATCCCTGCACATTACGTATCGCAGTTTGTTCACGTCCCGTTCTCTCGACAGGAAGTGAACACGATTAGACAATCAGTCCCTGATATTAGGAAAAACCCGACATGGTTTTATAAAGAAATAGAATCCGTCTTACAGTCTTCTGTGTTTACCTTAAGTGACATGGACTTATTGTTTCCAGTGCTTTTGCCAGTTGATGTATGGAAACAGGTACGGACAGTAGATGATGTGCCGGGGCTAGGGGATACATGGGTAAATCTGATTAGAATAGATGGGGAACGACCAGCTGTTGAGAAACCACCCCAGGTAATACTTACCTTACCCGATAGAATAGTTGCTAAACTAAAAACTATAATCACAGAAAAAAGGATTATTTGGGACAAGCTTACGGCCTGCGTCCAAGGGAAAATTGAAGGTACTACTGAATTCTTTAATAGATTTGAACAGGTGTTCTCTGACTTCAGTGGACAGGATTTAGGCACAGAGTCGGGGAAAAGGTTGTTTGTGGACAAATTTGTACGTGGATTGTTGCCCGACATCCAGTCACAAATTATGTCCTCAGAGAGCGCTTGGCAGGCAAAATCTCAGTCAGAGGTTTTGCATATGGCTCAGTATTATGAGAATCGGGTTAATAATGAAAAAGAGAAAATCGAAAAAAGAAGGGGTGACTTAAAGACTAAGGTATTGTTGCAGCAAATTGTCAGAAACCCCAGAGGAGGTACGACACAGACTAGAGGTCAGTACATTCCAAGAGGAAATACTCCTCCAAATTCTATAAATATTAATCAGTGTGCTTATTGCCGCCAGGAAGGTCGCTGGCGAGCACAGTGCCCTGCCCTTCGTCAGAGGTCAGGAGGCACATTTGGTGGTATGGGTAGGCGACCAAGGGGCCGCCCCGGAGCAGGGGGCCCTGATAGGGGTCAGCTTCTACAAGATCCCCAGCAACCTTTTTCATGGGAAAATCAGACTCCGAGTATGGACTCGAGAAATATATTTGATCACCCTTCTGCTGCCTATCTTTCTGAAGAACTTCCCTTTGACGAAGTTCTGTCTTACTAGGATTGCCCGAAGCAGCGTTTGGAACCTTTACCTATTCCTGTTATTCAGAAGGGCCCCTACGTTGAATTATTGGTGGGAAATAGGAAACATCAGTTCTTGATCGACACTGGAGCACAAAAGTGCTCCATTGACCATTCTAGGGTTCCAAACATCCCACTGTCAGGGCAAACAAACGTTTCTATAGGGTTCTCTGGTATACCAACTGTTTGTCCGGTTTCTGCGCCGGTATCTGTTTCTTTGGGTCCTTTCACAGACCAGTGCCCTTTTCTTCTTACTTCAAACTGCGGAGAAAATTTGCTAGGGTTGAATTTGTTAAAGAAACTGAATGCAGTGATTCATTGTTCCCCTGACGGAATAAGACTAACAGTTTCACCAAAGCAACCCTCTAACTCCCAGTACTTGACCCGACCTCTACCTCCCGAGTTTGACATTGTCCCGGAATGTTTGTGGGCAATAGACGACAATGATGTCGGGATATTGCACATCGAGCCTGTTAAGATAGTCTTGAAACATGGGGTTAAGCTACCGCGCATTCCGCAATATAAAATTTCAATTGAAGGTGAGCGTGCTCTGAAATGCATTGTCTCCGATTTTGTACATCGTGGAGTGATCGAAGAGATAACAGGTAGCTTATGTAATAGCCCGATCTTGCCAGTATATAAGAAAGGCGACAATGCAATTCCGTACCGGTTTATAATAGATCTTCGTGCTATTAACCGAGTGGTAGCCCCACAATTTCCAATAGTGCCTGATGTAACTACGATCGTAACAATGATCCCTGCTACGGCTACACACTTTAGTGTCGTAGATTTGAAAAACGCCTTCTTTAGTATTCCGATACATGAGGAGAGCAGGTATTTGTTCGCGTTCACCTTGGGGGGACGCTCGTTTACATTCACAAGGGCACCTCAAGGGTATACTGAAAGTCCTAGTATCTATAGTAGAGCCTTAAAGGAGCAGCTCGACACCCTTGAATTGCCACCTACTTGCACACTGCTTCAATATGTAGACGATTTGCTCCTGGCTGCAGACTCTGAGAAAGCTTGTAAAGAAGGCACTATATTGTTGCTTGTTCATCTAGCTGAAAATGGTCACAAAGCTTCGCTTAAAAAATTTCAATATTGTTGCCAGGAGGTTGTCTATTTAGGCTACCTCCTGTCAAAGGAGGGGAGAAGATTGGCACCTGAGCGAATAAAACACATTTCTGGCATGTCTGTCCCAAAAACACAGAAGGAAGTCAGAGCCCTGATAGGGATGGCGTCCTACTGTAGATTGTGGATCCCGAACTTTGCACTAGTGGTAAAACCGATGTTGGCTTTGACGAAGAAGGGCATTTCTCTGCCACTGCCATGGGAATCGGAACATCAACGATCATTTGAGCTTCTCAAAACCGCGCTATGTTCAGCACCGGTTCTGGGTACACCAAATTACGATAAGGCCTTTGTGTTGTTTGTGCATGAATGTGATGGATGTGCTTTGTCTGTGTTAACACAGGAACATGGAGGGAAGAATAGGCCGTGCGGCTATTATTCCTCCGCCCTCGATCCTGTTGCATGCGCTTTGCCGCGATGTCTGCGCGCTGTTGCTGCTGCCGCTGCGTCTGTAAAACAGAGTGAGGGGATGGTCCTAGGCCACGATTTAATCGTGATGGTACCTCACTCTGTTGATATTCTATTGAATAAAACTCAAACGCAACACCTTACCTCTGCCCGGTTGACAAGGTACGAATTAGTCCTATTTGCTCCTCATATCCAAATTAAAAGGTGTTGTGTTCTCAATCCGGCTAAACTCTTACCTCTCCCGCAATATATCGTTTGCGGTGATGAAGGATCACATGACTGCCTGTATGCCACCGAACAAGAAACAAAGGGCAGGATAGACCTCTCAGATACTCCTTTGGAGAATGCGGAAGGGGAGCTGTTTTGTGATGGCTCCTGCTTCAAACTTCCGAATGGCACATCTACAGCTGCTTATGCAGTTACTACTTTGAACAAGATTGTTGAAACTAAAAGAATTCCGCATAGCTCCGCGCTGGCCGCGGAGATTATAGCGTTGACCCGCGCTTGTGAGCTCTCCCAAGGGCATAGAGTTAATATTTATACGGATAGCCAGTACGCCTTTGGGGTGGCTCACAACTTCGGAAAACTATGGTCAGAAAGAGGGTTTCTGACCTCACATGGGACCAAGATTCAGCATGGTCCCTTAATAGTACAACTACTTTCAGCGCTCTCACTCCCTGAACAATTAGCGATCATGAAATGTGCAGCACATCGCAAGGTCATAGACAATGTGGGCAGAGGAAATGCTTTTGCAGATTTGATAGCTAGACAAACAGCCACAGACCTTAGCACAGACATGTACACCTCGAGGGAAGTGAGAGATGTTTGTATAATAGATGAAGGCATTGGGTCTGTGCGAGATATGCAGACTGATGCCTCAGTTGAAGAGGTTAGGAAGTGGGCTGAAGGCATGGGAAAATTGGATGATGAAGGGTGTTGGGTGGACGCATCTGACGGGAAATGGTTGCTTCCTGATTCTTATGTGTTAGCAATGGTTACAATGGCACACGGTCCAACGCATGTGTGTGCCCAGCAAATTACGAAGATATTACAGCAGGTTTGGGCGAATGATAAAATTTTGGAAACTGCAAAGAGACATGTTCAGAATTGCATGATTTGCCTGCAGCACAATGTGGGTAAAGGGACAGTGACTCCAAGGGGAAGTTTCGGGCCCCCCTCTGTCCCCTTTGAAACCATTCACCTTGATTTTATTGAAATGGAGCGATGTAATAACTTGAAATATGTTCTTGTCATCATTTGTGCTTTTAGCAAATGGGTCGAGGCTTTCCCTGTCAAAGATGCTACCGCCATGACGGCCATGACTACCGCAAAGATCCTGGTGAAAGAGTACTTCCCTCGATTTGGGCTCCCGAGGATAATCTGGTCGGACAACGGCCCCCATTTCATCGCAGCCGTAATGTTGCAAATATGTGTTGCCTTAGGGATTGAGAAACGTTTTCATTCAGCTAGGCACCCTCAAAGTGCGGGGTTGGTAGAGAGACACAACGGTATTTTGAAAAACAAACTTGCAAAAACATGTGCCGACACTAAACTAAAATGGCCCGACGCTTTACCTATTGTGTTGTTAGCTATGCGCACCACACCCCAGACTAGAACTGGGCTCTCTCCGTTCGAGGTGGTAATGGGAAGGCCTGCTAATATCTGGGGACTCCCTAAACCTAAAGCCCTGAGGGATGTGGATAATGTATTGCTCATAGATTACTGTAATCAATTGACTAAAAATCTGTATTTCATTTACCACCAGGTGAATGCTGCCTTACCTGTACGGTTTACGGGCCCAGGACACGATATACTGCCCGGTAGCTGGATCCTGGTGAAGGCCTACGAGAGGTCTTCCTGTCTTGCGCCTCGCTGGCGCGGACCCTACCAGGTATTATTGGTCACCAGGACGGCAGTGCGGGTGGCAGGAAAGAAGAACTGGATACATGCAACGCATGTTAAGAAGATCCCTCACCCGACGCCACACGCTACAGAAGAAACAGAACCCCTCGCTGGTGCTACAATCTCTGATCTCGGAGTAGCAGGCAGCGCTGTGAGTGCGTCGGAGAAGTTCTCTGAGCCTGAGGAGCTCGGGGAGCCGTCCATTTTGTCTCCGCACTCCCTTGATCAATCACTTCCGGAAAATCTTGTTTCGAGCTCTGCGACTTCCGTCGCCACCGACACGACGCTCCCCTCAGGGAGCGACGATACTTTGCTTTTGGATTCAACAAACTTGGGTACCATCAGGTACAACCTTCGACCACGGAAATAGAATTACTGCACGAGTGTCGTGCATCTGGAAGGAAAAGAGGGATTGAAGTACTGCCGTCTTTCTTTTTTCGAACAAAGAAAAGGAGGGTTCTGTTGGCTAGGGTTGGGAAGGACTCAGAAATCGCGCGGCCGAAGTGCCGCCAGCAAACGAACATTGGGGCCGTCGATCGGGATGACCATGATGCCTGCCGCCTTCACCGCTGCTCCCCGTATTGAACTATTAGATAAGGAGGTGACCAAATTGAACAATGAACAATGTGCCTGGGCCCCGAAAACGTACTGTTGTGTTCTCGTTCTGATTATTGTTATTTTTGCAACTACTGCCGTGGGACTTTGGTATTTTGAAGAAATTTATCCTTTGAAGCCTCTGTTACCGACCAAAATCGTACCAACTGTTTTGACTCCCTCTGTACACCTTCACACTCTGTCCCCTAGGGACTCTCGGCATAGACAGAAATATCATAATAACACTTTGATGATAGTGATGAATGCTACGCATGCTATTTTTAATAAGAGTAATTGTTGGATCTGCACTCACTTACCACAACATGGGAACAAGGGACTGGGATGGTATATACATCCCTTACCTTTAACAACTTCTTGCTATGCCTCTCTTAGAGCACTCTTCTTTGGCCGATGGAATGATAGCATCTCAGGGAACTTCGATGGGACTAATTTGAATGAATTTGAAAAACGTGAATTGACTCCCCTGGGATGCTCGCTTTTCGCAAATAGAAGTAAACCTAACGTCGCTTCTATTAGGCCGTCTGATAAACTATCTTTTCCTTTTCAAAATCTAGTTTCTTTTAAGATGGCTCCGATAGGCAATAAGGATGCCATGCCTCCTTCTTATTCTGTGAATCATAGTCCTGATTCAGTTACTTTTTGTGTACAAAGAAATGGCCAATGGGAGACTTCGAGCCTTGTGTAAATACTGTAAACTTGACTGGGGAAAATAGGCCTTTGTATGTAGGGGGACCCGTTTATTTTGTGTGTGGTAGTTTAGCTTTTCCCTGGTTGCCCAAGGATTGGCAGGGGACTTGTTATTTAGGGATATTGTTACCAGGTGTATTTATAGCCAGTACCTTAGAGGTATCTAAGGCTCGCCCGCGACGGGATAGTAATGGAGACACCCCTGGACAAGTGTTCGGGGATATAGCCAAATCAGTAGTGCCCTTTTGGGGACAAATAGCAAATTCAGAAAACATTAGGGGATTAGCGAGGGTGTTGGAGAAAACGATCAACCGGACCACGGACATACTTTACAATATGACCTTAGAGCAAAAGGCGATAAGATTGGTAGCACTTCAAAATCGAATGGCATTAGATGTCATTTTAGCCGAACGAGGTGGAGTATGTAAATTAGTGGGGTCCGCTTGTTGCGTTTTCGTACCAGATTCTTCGCCAACAATTTTTAAAGCAATTCAGAATTTACACACTCTCAGTTCTGAAGTCCATATCCCTGTAGGAGACTGGAACCTTAGTACTTGGTTTTGGGATTCTTTACGATCTTGGGGGTGGAAGGTGCTTTCTGTCATTTTAGGTATTTCAGGGATCCTGTTATTTCTTTGCTGTTGTTTTCAATGCCTCCCGAGTGTATGTGGAATGATGGGGGGATGTTGTGCTCAGGTAATGAGCGCAATAGGGCATAAGATATACACCCCGAAGACAGCATCTAAAGAGTTCATGTTGCAAGAAGTTCTTATGAACAACTTTATGGCTATTGACATTTCGGACAATGATGCGGAACCTATGGATGATAATGCCTTCAGTTATTTTCGAAAGTATTAGGAAATGATGTATTAGCACTTGGCATAGGCCAAAAAGGAGGGTCTGTGGAAATCGATATAATATTGTGACCCCAATTGCATTGTTTAAATGTATGTTGGCCTACGCCAAGCTGTCTAAAGAATACCATGTACATAGGTTCCGCGGCAAGGTCTTGACCTTAATGTATTGTGTAAGCCGCCATCTTGGATCTAGCCGCCATTTTAGGCACTCTTGCAGTGTGGAAGTCACCCCGAATCACAAAATGGAGGCCGAATGACATTTCGAGTAAGACTCCGGCCATGGTGACCTCCGCACACGTGAATAAATAATATGTCCGCAGGCCACTTGTTAGGGTCACGAACTAAGACCTTGTCCTCTCTTTAACCTGTGTGTAAATATGTAACTGTATCAGCGGAACTGATCAAATTATGTAAATTGTGTGTTCGACCTGGCTACGAACCCTAGCCACAGTTCCAAGAATGGTTAACTTGCGAGAGGGCTGGCCAATGCAGGACAAAACGTATAAAAACCCAAGCATCCCGATGATCGGTCTCTCCCACTTTCAGTGCGAACCTTACGTTGAAGGTTCGCGTGTTAGTCAGAGGGCCGAATAGCTATCCGTATGTCAATTGACTTTGGTAACTTTGTAACTTTGAAATAAAGCGCTTTGTATGTCCTTTGTAACCTGTGTTGGTGTGTTTCCTTTTGGGCTTCCCGGCCTCATATCAATTTCTCTGTTTCCACACTTAGGGGACACCCGGGGGGAGACCCACTTGTCAGCCAGTCTAGCCAGCTTAAAGAGATCCAAAATGTTCTGGTCAGCAACATACTGACACGGCTCCGGTGAACAGGCTTCAGAAAAATGCTCAAAAAACAACAGGTGGGACAATTCAACAAAAGTTTTCACCTTGTAACCATCAAGCCACCCCATCATGTTCATGTGCGCAGCACTCACCCAGTCAACCCAAGACACATTCTCTCTTTTCTTAAAATCCCTGAACCTTTTAAGGTATTGGGTAGGTGTCTTGCCAAACTTGGCAATTAAAGCAGACTTCATACACTCATACTGACCCCTGTCTTCCACACTCAGTTTCATAATACGGTCATACCCAGTCTGAGGCACTCTGCTTAACAAACACTTAGCCCAATCTCTTTTGTCAACATCATGAATTGCACAAGCCATTTCAAACGCCTCAATCCATTGGAGGATATCAGAGCCCTCCACAAACACACCAACCAAATCTTTCATAAACTTGGTGGCTGGGGACCTGCCACTCTCAACTGGTTTAGCTGAAGTCTCCACTCTAGCTTTCTCTAACTGGATTCTTTGGTGCTCAGTGTCCCTATATTTGAGTATCACTTGCTGTGCCAACTCCTCTTTCTTCAACTCAGCTTCGGTTGCCAACATTTTGTATTGAAAGGCTAACTGTTCCCGTTGTAGCTCCAATTTTAAAAGTTCAATCTTCAGGACTTCCCCCTGAAGAGCAGTGCTGGGGTTCAGAACAGAGGCAGCATGAATGGTGGCATTACCAGAAACAGATTCAGCAGAACCCCCAGGGGCAGAGTCCTCATTGGTTGCATTCCCCCCCTCATCAAGAGTTTCACATCGGTCTGGTAGTCCACCAGGTCAGCTATCAGCTGAGCCCTAGACTTATCCACAAAGTCTAACTCCCTGGCTTCACAAGTACTCTGGAGAGCCTCTAAGCTCATTCTAGTCAATTTACCATTTTCAATAGACTCCATTGCTTTTAATGCAGTTATTTTGTACACAACCAAACCTTAATTTAATAAAGTGCAGATATTTTGTAAGTGGCACGGTTATACACTGATTCTTAAAACCATAAGCATCCCACCACTGCCACCAGTGTGAAGACTGGAGGGGGGTGTCTGTAATTCCGCTCTCTATATGGTAGAGGAGAGGCACAGAGGACCCCAGCCAAGATTCTCTATTATTGGTAACGTAGTCGAGCAATCAAGGCCTAGCTTCTCAGGAGGTGATGCAGGCTGGTTCTTAAGTACAGTGTAGTCCCCGAACCCCCACAAAGGAATGCCCACACACTGTATTACTGAAAACACAGTCTTTATATAATTAATATTGAAAGGTATGTGCACGATCACAATAACGCACTTTGTACTCGGAAATCAACAATGATAAATATATACAATTCTAAAGTGGTACCACCAATGTTATCAAATCTCATTAAAGTGCATCAACTGTAAGGTTAAAATGTCACACAGATCAGTAACGAGGAAACCAGCAATAGAGGTAGGAAGGAACGTAAAATGGTTGAAACAATAGGCAGAATGCTGGCCTATACCGATAGACACAGTTCTGTGTAGAGATCCCCCCACCCGGGCAACCTGTAAAATAAAGATATATAGCACAAGCCCAGTCCATATATTGTTCAATAGCCTTATTTCCTCCTATTAAGGTTTTACCCCCCCAATGTATCTGGTGGAGTAGAGTTCTTCGAAGACGCATCGAAGGATCCTTCTTGAGTGACACCCTTTGAAGCAGGAGCCATGGATCGTGGAGAGGCGTCGAAGATGGTGAACTTGTCGTCGACGGCGGCAATGAGATGTTCAAGGGTGCCGAGACCCCGATGTCGATCCAGGCGGTGCTCGTCAGCGACGTCCTGCGAGAATGAGGTGTGCGGGGCACCTCGGCGATGGATTGTTCAGGACCGCAAAGAGTTTCAGAAGAACTGTGGTCCAACAAGGGCGTTGAGTCGTCAAAGTCTTTGTGGCCTTCAGGTGGCGGGAAACCCACCGGCGGATTCTCCTCAGCGCGTTGGTCGTCCTCGACTTTCTCCGGTGGGACAAAGCGGTCAACCTTTCGGACAAGGGAGACCCTGGATTTAACATGTTCTTAGGCAAAGGAGCGGGCGGCTCCGGTCGTCGGCGGCACAGCGTCAAGTGGTCCCCACGGCTGGGCAACACAACTTTGATGGGCCTCCAGAGGTTACACAAACCTGCGAACCCTGGTCGACGGCAATAGACTTCGACAGCGGCGAAGTCTGGGTGCTTTGCTTCATTCTCCTCAGCGGTCCCGTCTCGGGTCGGCAGCCTTTCGAGGGTCTAACTTCCAGGGAGTTTCGGCGAAGGTTAGCGGTGCTCGATGGTCCCTCGGAGCACGGGAAGAGGGCGCCTTACCAGGTCCTCTCTCAGATCAGTCCTTGACGAGTTCGGCAGCTTTCAGATCAGGTCAAAGCAAATGCAACAGCAAGTCTTCGTCTTCCAGCTGGGCAACGAGGATCAGCAGTTCCAGTTACTCTTAAAGTGTAGACACAGCTTCTGAACGCTTCTGAACAATTTCCAGTGGTGAGAGGTCCCCAGATATACTATCTTGTCTCTCATCCACACTGCTGGGTCACTCTTAGCAGCCAATCATACAGAAGGGCATTCATGCAGTCAGTCAGCCAATCAGGCACACAGTACATTCAGGCCATCCTCCTCCCTCTCAGACACTCACAACAAGGAATGTGGATTGGGACAAGTACTCAGCCATTCAACACTACACACTGCATTCAGGCCAGTTTCGGGCAGGGCTGTCTCAGTCTTTGTCTCTCATACCAGAAACCAGACAGCCACAACAAGAAGTGCATATTGGTCACATACTCCATTCACCCAGGTCCCAACCACAGGGCGTACCCGCAGCATACAGTCACTGGGAAGGCTCCAGTCAGTCTGGGCTGGACTTTACAACAACACCATATATAAAACTTCCACCCAACAGCCAGTCAGGGGGAAGGGACAGAGTCAGGGCTTCCCAGGACTTTGGGAAAACAAGGTAATAGGTAATAGGTAATAGAATACAAGAGGCCACAGGGGCCATCTTGTTTTCCATCAGGAATCAACTGATTCCAATGGCAGGGCCTGGGGATCCCAAAATGGAGGATACTCAGCGCACCTGTCAAAGTCAGCATGGAGCTGCCACCAGCCCATACCCTGCTCTGCGGGCCACCCACAGGTGCCCAAAAACATACACTAGGGGCACAGGGTTGTACCCCCACCCATGGGTGCCGTAAGGGTATCCCACGGGTCTGTTCACCAAACCAAAAGAGAGAGAGCTGCACCGCCAGGAGTTCCACATTAACTCCTGCGCGGAAAATATGACAGAACACACGATAAAAAGGCAGTAAAAGACATGGATACGGAGGCCCTGTCCCTCCGATGCATTTCCAGCATCACAGGAAGACCTTCTAGTTAATGAGGTGGAATTTACGTGAGGTCCTGAATGAGTGGATAGTTGTAGAGTACTTCACTTGCAAGGGAGGGAAGGTCCAGTGAAGAGGTGCTAGGGCTGAGGAGTGGGGGCGCATCGGAGAGTAGCGAGAGTGAGTCTTAGTAAGGGAGTGGGAGTGCGTGCCTGAAGGTATGTGAAGATAGGCAATAGAAATGTAAGGAGGGCAAGTGAGGGGGGGGTCCGACTTCGTGAGTCTGACACATCTATGTGAAAATATTTTTTAAAAAGCCTGCAAATCCCAAAATACCGATTTTCTTTTCTTTTACCCCACTTCACCGCATATATATGCAGGGGAGACCGCTCATGCATCCCCCACATATATATGCAGTGAAATGGGCCAAAAAGAAAAAAGAAATTCAGTGTTTTTGTATTCGCAGGGTTTTTTGTATATTTTCAAATAGGTTTGTCAGACTCATGAACTCTCCCCCCCACCTCCACATACTAACTTCCCCTCCCTAACATTCTATTGCTTATCCTCACAAACCTTCATTCAGGACCTCACTTAAACTCATTGATCTTCTGTAGTAATACCAGTCTGACCAAGAAGGCCGGATCCTGTTAGACCTCTATCAACCTGGCATCTTTCTCACATGATCCTGCTAAATCCTGCTTTGTAATAACCCGACGAAATGGCAGCTGCTGATTTTGTCCCCCAGCAATCAGTGATGTCTCCAGAAATCAAATTAAAGGGGGAGCCACAGGCAGCTTTAGCGGGGCACCTATAAATGGGCGATGTGAATGTTTTTCCCAAATTTATGCGGGCAAAGTAGCCCAAAGTGACCCCGGGGCCATAGAAAATGGTACATTTCTACAACACAATGTTTGAGGAAAGTTGGATTAAAAAAAAGTATTTACAAGCAAATCTGTAGGATACATTAAATATTCGAATGGTTCTGAGACCTGGGCATTAACTGTAAGTACAATGCCAACTATCCATCATAGGTCAGTATAAATGACACCAGTTTCAATATTGTGCCAGGACATCATGCAGTGCACAGTGTTGGGTTTGAAAGTGTCAGAACATAACAGAATTAGTTGCAAGCTTCTACCACCAAAATCCCAGGTTAAATCAAAGTATATCATATTGTTGCCCAAATGGTGCAGGGTGTTGTCAATTCAGGGTGACCCGTGTTGCTCAATTACAGGGAGTTGCTAATAAAAGTGCCAACCTGCCTGGGGTAATGTTTAAATACCCCATGGTTCTCTTAATGTTCCGATCAATGTGCCAGCTGGCAGTTAAGCATAGCCTTGCCAGTTTCAAACAACTCTAGTTAATCAAAGCCAGCATAATGCCAGTTCCAACAGTGCCATGCCTGCCTTGTCGAAGCCTGCCCCTGTATCACATGTTTTGATATAAGTGCAGCCTCAAATCCACTAATAATAAAAATAATAATTTGGTTTTTTAACAGTGCTTTAATTTACATAGGACATATTTACATATATTACTATTATTACCCAATCGAAATTGGTACTCATTTATTGACCTCAGAAGGATGAAAGGCTGAGTTGGCCATGCTGGGATTCAAACCTGCAACCTGCAGATCAAACACAGATCAAAGCAACCAGCGCTTAACCCGCTCAGCCCAACATATGCATGGTCACCATATGTAATCTAGAGCCGTGCAAGGGCGGCAATATTATGCCAAGTGCAGCGTCAAATGCCCCAATAATGCAATTGTATGGTTGATAGAATCACCATATGTATGTTAGAGCCCCACAAGTCCAAACTCTAAATGTTCATACTTACCCCATCAACCTCTATCAAAACAATACAATCTGCTACGCTGACAACACACAAGGAAAAATATCTCTACAGGACCTACCTTACAACACCACACAATGCCAGCAATCAACAATTTAATCAATTAAAACACAATACAACACAATGAAATACAGCTGTCTTCCGTGTTTTTGCCCTGGGCTATCCTCATCTCTCTATCTCTTTTACTTTACCCTCGAAAGAAGGATGCGCCCTCAGGTGCCCTACTGCGCAGCCTTCCAAGAACGTGTCAAGTGATACCCTTTATCAACTTCACTGTTTCTTAAATATCATATAATACATTTCCCAACCGCCCAAAGGTTACCATGCTTATAGCATACTCACATCTGTGGATCTTTGAGGATTCTGGCCAGTGGGTCACCTAAATCTTCCAGCTCCTCCTTTGCTTCCAATTGGTGGTGGAAGACCAGGCAGGATTCCACTCCAAAGTCGGTTCTTGCTGACCTCCTGTTAAATTGTGCACAGAAAATACTGCTCTCCTGACCGATCCACTGTCCAGAGAGGATGGGTGGCGGGGGCCCCCAAAATTCCACAAAACTCCAAACCGTAATCTGCTACCAGATTAAAACAGCCCACACCCCTTCTGGCACCTCTGTTGGGTGTAGTGGTGCTTGTCCTACTTTGAGCCGTTTGTCGCTATTTACAGATTCATGACATCTCTGTGTCATTGTCTGTATTTCTAAGTCCATTCCTGACCACCAATATGATTCCCTCACTCTCCTTCTCGTCATGTTGTTTCCGAGATGACCAGCATGAGCCCTGCATATGATGATTCTTCTCATTGTTACTGGTGGGATTACTTGTTCACCTCCCATGAGCATCCCTTCACATTCGAATATCTCATCTGCTACTTTCCAATAAGGTTGCAACCCTTCTGGGATGGATTTCTCATCAGGCCACCTTTTCCTAACTCATTCCATGATTTTAGTCGTAGTTACATCCTTGACTGCTTCATCTTTCCAGTGTCCTTTGCTCATTTCAAGTAATTCTTGGCTCCTCAAATCAGTGAGTGATGCGACCACACATTCATCTTGTAGAAAGCTGGTCTCTGTGTCTTTGCGCACTGGCAGTCTGGGCATACAGTCCGCTTGGGCATTTTTCCACCCTGCTATGTGCTGTATTTCATATGTGTATTCTTGCAGCTTCGGGGCGATGCGAGCAAGTCGGGGTGTCGATGTTTGGGTCCGTCCTGGGCTCAGTAGCTGCACTAGGGGTTTGTCATCCGTAACAAGCAGAAATGTCATGCCCCAGACGTATGTGCGAAAGTAATCTACCACCCATGCACATGCTAACATCTCCTTTTCTATGGTGGAGTCATTTTTTTCCGCTTGCGACAGTGCTTTGGTCACAAATGCAACATTGTGTTCTTCATCACCTTTCTTCTGTGTAAGCGTTGCTCCTATTGCATGCGCGCTGGCATCAGTGGTGATCATGGTTTTCCAATGAGGATCGAATGGTTGCAGACAGGGCACATGCATGATGCCCTCTTTGACTTCTTCAAATGAATTGGATTGTTTTGCATTCCAATGGTACCCCACACCTTTCTTGAGCAATTCTCTCATGGGGGAAGTAGTCTCTGAAAAATTAGGCACACATTTTGTGTAATATTTGGACAATCCCAGATATAATCTCAACTCTTCTTTACTGTTGGGGGAGGCGCCTTCACAGTGGTTTTGTAGTAGATCTTTCTTTGGGTTGATACCTGCCTTGGATATGGTGTAACCGAGGTACTCTACTTCGACAGCATATAGCACACATTATAGCGTAGCCGCACCCCTGCTTCTTGTAACTTTGCCAACACTTTGGAGAGGGCTGTATCATGTGTCTCTTTGTCCTCCGCAGAAATTATATTGTCGTCTTGGAAGTATGAGACATTCCAAATATTTTTCAACAGGGAGTCCATCATGCATTGTAACGTGGCGGCCACTGAAGACAACCCATAGGGCAACTTGGTGAACTTATACGTTTCAAATGGGGTTATGAATGCGGTGAGGGTTCTGTACTCCCTATGTAAGTTGCTCTGGCGGTAGGCATCTCTCATCTCTAATTTCGAAAAGGCCTTTGCCTCCTTCATCAGCAAAATCAGTTCATTTATACTCGGTTCAGTATAACTATGCGCGCAACCTCAAGATTTCAAATGGACCATAATAGATGTCTTAGCAAGCTAGCCTCCATACCTATAGATAACAATTCACTTTTAAATGTTTGTTATTTCTTGCAAACGGAAGTCATTCAGCAAACACTGCCGGCGTCAGCTGCTGATATTGCTCACAGTGTCTTAAGTGTATTGTCGGCGGTGCTCAATATCCATTTGGGTAATTTATCTGCTTTTCCTGATTTGTATAATCCGACGGAGATGATAATACTACTATCTCAAGCGCTGAATGCATAGCCGTAAATAATTCAGTGCATGGGGAGCTTGTACACTTTGACGTAAAATGTTTGCTTATGTTATGCAATTGCAGAAAGGTTGAAGTCCGTCGCCAGTTGGTTATAGTGGAAAATGTAGAGAAAGGGCAGATTACATCATTACAGAAGAAGGGCTCATTGCCCATAAATATTGTTGGTATCGATGCCCCTCAGCCTGCCCGTCAATCCCAACCTACTGTTAGTGTGGGCAGTCCTAGTAGTGAAGTATTGTAGTCTACTCAAGTGGAAGCAAACCAGGAGGATTTGAATAAACTCTCTCATGCTGAGCCCCCTATGGCTCCTTCTTGTCATGGAAGGAACACTGTGAACTAAAAAGGGCCAAGAATTTAACGGCTAACAAGGCTGGTAAAATTTCAGCAGAGCAAGAGGTTAGTGATGGAAGTGTGGTTCAGGTCACAGCATCGAACCAGGGAAGATTGTCAACAAAAAAAGGCACGAAAGACAACCAATAGGTGTCTGAAAAGAGGCCAAATAAAAATATGAACATTATCTATTTGGGTTATTCCCCCTGAGGCGACGCAGAAAACACGAGTAGAGGATGCCCCCTCTAGTTTGTCTCTCACGTTGGATGAAGGTGACATTGAAGATAAGGTGGGTCTAGAGACTAACTAACAGCAGAGCTTTAGAAAAGGTTGATAATCGGCAGTGTGTGTTAGACCTTGTGCAATAAGCTCCCCTGGGCAACTTAGGGGGCATGCAAGATGACCACACTACCAATTCTGGGGAGATGGCATTTGCAATCTCCAGCCTCTTTGCGGTCAATAAGGGCCCTCTAAATTGTGTATGTTTCTTGTAGCTTTTAGATCATATCCTGGCACTGAGAGTGCTGAATAGTCGTGACTTTGATTTTGTGGAGCAATTGAAGTAGGCCAGTATCCAACCACAAGAGTCCACTGTTGTATGTGTGAAGCCGTGAATTTAATAGAGGAGCATGCTTATTCAATGCTGGAATGGGCTATGATATCGACCAGCTCAATCAGGCCCACAAAGACTATGGTTTAAGCAATTTCAACGGCAGGACGGTGCAAATAACTTCCCACACGGTGGACGCTAGTTTGCCTCAATGAGGAGAAGATTTTAAAGATACAAGCAGGAATGAATGTTCCTGATTGCCCTCATTTCTTCTTACTGTCCCGGATAAGCACCCATTAACTTTGTTAATACAATCTTGATACACAAGAGGGCATTGTGAGGAAGCAGGACGTGGACACAGAGGACTCATAGTGATTGCTACAGACTTTTATTGAAATAATAAAAGGGTTGGGAAATGCCTCACTATCCCTACTCTAGAAGGTATTTCTCTTACTCAACCAAAACGAAGGGTCAGTCGTGTGTCAAGATGTCCAAAACAAAATGTCCTGTGTTCAAAATCCTATCCTATCCCTCAAACTCCAAAAGTAACTATAAGATGCTGAGGATATTGTCTCTGGCCTTGAAAGTGCACACATGTTCAAGTTCAAAGGAAAAGGTTAACTCCAACAAAAAGGTTCCAAATGGATAATGTTCCCAGTTCCAGGGGATGACACCCTTCCCCAGGTTTCTTTCCACAACACAAACAGTTCAAAACAATTCAGAATCTCAAGGGCATATGTCTTCCTCGTAATTCCCTTTTCATAGTTTTACAATTTGGGTGCATGTTTCAGACTTGCAGATCGCCTGTTATACTCTCCTGCCAGGCTTCTTTTACATTCAATATAGTTCAAAGTTCTAATGGTGTGGGTCTTCCTTAGGATTCTCTTTCTATACTTGCCTTTGCCTGGTATACTCTCTTGCCAGGCCTTTCTCATGTAGTTCACTTCACACACTTGTAGACTTGACTTTGCCTGGTATACTCTCCTGTCAGGGCTTTCGCATGTGGTTCACTCCACACACTTGCAAACTTGACTTTGCCTGGTATACTCTCCTGCCATGGCGTTGTCATGTGGTTTACTCCACACCCTTGCAGTCTTGACTTTGCCCGGTATACTGTCCTGCCAGGGCTTTCTCATGTGTTTCACATCTCACACTTGCAAACTTGACTTTGCCTGGCATATTCTCCTGCCAGAGCTTTCTTATGTACTTCTCACACTTGTACACTTGACTTTGCCTGGTATTCTCTCCTGCCAGGACTTTCTCGTGTGCTTCATTTCTCACACTTGCAAACTTGTCATTGCCTAGTATACTCTCCTGCCAGAGATTTCTCATGTGCTTCACTTCTCACACTTGCAAACATGACTTTTCCTGGTATCTGTTTTCCCCAGATATCGGGTCCCCAACCATATTCTCACATTCATCAGTTGTATACCATCGCCCCAGCGTCTCAAATCCCTGCTGTGGGCTTGCTTCCACTTACTTAGTGCTCTGCTTTCCTACGCGATGCTCGGAGCAAAGTGCCCCATTGTCCTATCTTCCTGCTATGGGCACACGGGCTTTGTTCGACAGTTCCGGAGCACCTTGCAGTCTTCGCTGCTTCCATGGTCTCGGCCTTGCAGGAGGCTGGCATTTCTCCTGCTCTGTGGTTCCCATGGCATCAGAGGGCTTCTTCTCTCCCCTCGCTGCCAACGCTTACACGGGGCTTCTCTCCCAGCAGGATTTCCACAAGCGCCATCTCCTCGAGCCGCTTCCTTCTGTGTGACTGTCGGCTTCCTCTAGGCTCCTTGACCCAAGTCGGGAGTCGGGACTCTCTCTCACCATTCTCCAAGTGTAATCCTTTTAAATGTCCCAGTGGTTGTTAGACTCCAACAACCACTAGAGCATGTCTCCAGCTATTCAGCCTCAGTGATCTGTTTCACTCCAGTCATCTTCCTCGTCCCACTACTCCCATATACATGAGAATGATAGGCAGTCCTTGGCATGTTGTTTTCCATGTGATATTGATGCAGCTGGTATTGGTTCTTTTTAGGAATAGTCCTTACTACTCCTTGCTTCTACTTCATCTCAGTTTCTGTTATGCTGGTTTTCATGTGGTATTCAGAAGTCTGGTGTTGGTTCTTTTTGGAACTAATCAGCACTATTCCTTGCCTCTTCCTCGTCTCTGTTTCTGTCATGCTTTTTTCCATGTGGCATTGAGGAATATTGGCTATAGATGTGGGGGATATGTGACTTCCTCTGATGATGCCATGGCATCCCCCCGAGGGTTGCCTCCCTCCATGTGGTCCTCGCTCATAGAGCCGCCCTCGAGTCAGGATCAGGTCGCGGCTGCCATCCCTTGGTGACCTCATCAGATTCATTACAGCATCTATATTTGTTTTTGGGTGAACATAGCTTGAATGAGCTGTTAAACGCAGCCGACATTATAATGCTGCAAGAAACATGTCTTTCTACTAGTAGGATGATGCTGTTATCAAAAAAGTGCAAATCAAGGGTCCTTAAGGCGACCTTTCGGTGGTCTGATCACAGTGTGTCGCAATACTCTTAAGTCTGTAGAAGTTTTGTTTAAGGCGGTGTTATCAGAATATGCTAACAGTACTTATTGATCCTGACCCGAACACAAAAAATATCAGTGGTCAACATCTATGACCCCCACCCGACTGGGAGGTGCTCACACAGAACGTATCTAGTTGTATGTGTTCAACATGGTGGTTTCTTGACAGCTACTTAAGATAGATGATATCATTTCAATAGGAGGTGCTCTAAATGCCAGATGTGGGGAACACAAAATGTCAGTGGAGAAGACAGTTATTCCGCATGCAGCCAAACTTGGGGCTGGGCATTCTGTGAAATAGGGTCATTAATGGGTAGAATGTTTTAATAATCTAGGGATGAGTATAATGGGCATACTGCAGAGGATATACTGCCTTCAGTCACCTGGAGGCAAGGCATGAAGTTTTGAACTATTGATTATTTTCATATGGGTGAAAATGGGACCCCTAATGTTGAGCAGCTAAAAGAGGCTTTAATCTCGTCTAGTGATCATGTCATTCTTTCGTTAGTAATTAGGATTGGTGTTGCACCCAGCCATAGGATTAAAAATACTGGCGCTTTAGAGATTAATAATGGGAAAAATCATGTCATCCCGGGAGGATAGCACAGCGGCAGCATGCGCGTCTTGGAAGCAAGACGACACAAAGCAACAACAGGTTCGATCCCCGGGTCCGCGCTTAGAAACCTCTGAGTGTTTAAGCGCGTTATAAATACGTAACTAAGACAAAGTAAAAAAAAAACACAATTACACAACTAAGAAAAACTAACAATTCCTGTAACAGCGCCTCGATGCCTGCGGGCTGTGTGAGCGCTTTATAAATGTAAAAAAAAATAAAAAATGTGGGATGGACTGACCGCAACTTGTAAGCAATGTCTATATCTCTGATTAAGTATGATAACTATATTCAGTCTCTACAGTTCTGCACTACCACTATGGGTTAAATCTTTAACTACAAAACTTCTTCCGATTGGTAATTGTATATTCGTAAAGACCAATATTATTGCCAGCAGATCGTATGATAACGAGATTGGGATGAGGAAAAGACAAATGAGACAAACCATTAGAAGAATTAGACAGAGCGACTTACATCCCGGGGCTCATAGGGTACATAGAAGGAAGGTTAAGAATGAGTATAGAAATTGGGACAAAATATATACATTCTGCACCAAAAACAATATGTATGCCAGTCTGAATAATGGCAACTCTATAAGAAATTATGGCAAACATTTAGAGGGCTAAAGGGGGAGGTGCCTGGTCCACTCATAAATGTAATAAGCGAAGACGAGTGGTTCAGGTTTATTTACATGAAATTTAGCAGGGAGATCAGACGGAAGCCTGAAGACGGGTGTGTGGATGTCTCATTTGATTATGATAGCATACTAGAGGCAATTAAGGGACTGAAACAGTCGAGAGCCCCAGGCCCTGACGAGATATCAAACTCACTACTTACCGCGTATACGGAAAGGTGGGCAAAAATACTTCTTGCTTGATTTAAAGCTTTAATTGTACACAGAGACATCCCTGAATCTTGGAGGATGTCACATTTGATCCCTGTCCATAAGAAAGGCAATAGACAGAACCTGGGTAGTTATGGACTGATCTCGTTACTGGATGTGACAAGTAAATTATTGTATACCTTTGTATTAAGGGATATTAACATCTGGTTGACAGAAAGCCAAGCATTAAGTGTGTATCAAGCTGGGGTAGTCAATCGTTTATAATATCTTCCTGTTAAATTCATTGATAAGGCAAGCATGCAAGAAAGTTAATCCTCCTCTGGATGTTTTGTTCATAGATTTCTCTGCAGCCTTTGACCTAGTAAATCGGGGAAATGATGGGCAAAGCTAAGAAAATTCGGTTTGTCTGAGAGGTTACTGTATACAGTTAAATTATGGCACAATGACACACAGTCTAGGATAAGATTACACGGTATGGGGGCTTTTCGGGAACCAGTAGGCATTAAAAGAGGGGTGAAGCAGGGATGTACTTTAGCTCCAAGGTTGTTTAATCTATATGTATCCGATATAGAGGAAGCTGTGTGAGCTGTTAATAATTGCCCGCCAGAAATTGGACAGACGCATGTCCCATGGTTGCCATATGCTGACGATATGGCCATTTTTGATCATACTTATGCGGGCATTAAACGCAGCGCATTGGCAATTTTGACGTATGCCAAGGATAACAATTTAGTGTAAATACGAGTAAAACCAAATTCAAGTGGCATCAAATAAGATAAGAAGGTGATATATACTCACGCATATGTCATTGAAATAGTTGATAGCTATGTGTATTTGGGTTTTGATGTGACTAATAAATCAGGTGATCTAGAATTGATTAAGCGAAGGAGAGCTACAACATTATCTGTTATGTCCTTGATAAAGTCTTTTGTGCAGAGGTCGGCCGGATATAACCTTTTGGGTATAGTGCAAGTTTATAAGCAGAAATTGGCTACAGGGACAACATATGCCTTGGAGGCATCTTACGAGAACCAAGACCACTAGATTAATACGTAAGAGGGAGAGGTATGGTGACAAAATGTTGTGCCTATCCCCATGTGCACATATTGAGGCTATACGATTGGAATTGAGAGTAACTTCCTTGGCTTCATTATTAAATTAAACGGAGGGAATGTGTTTATTAAAATAATGACCTCTGAGGAGTCCCCAATGCTGCTGATCTTTAGAGAAGTAATTGAAGCAGGGTCATGCCATCCTCTGCGTGAATTTAAGGCGATTAATACAATGTTTTTGGAAACCATAGCATGAACCCTGCATTGGAATGAAAGGCTTGCCCCGCACCCTTATGCTTTTAACAAACATGTTAGACTCTAGCACTGGGCCATGAACCACAAGCATGTTGGGTAGCTAAAAAGCTTGACTACATTCTCTAGATTTCTTTTCACGTACCGGATGCCACAGAGTTATCTGTATCATTTTCATCCCCGGTGCTTAGTAGAATCTTCATGCTGGCCAGATTAAATACATTTAAAGTGTTGGCAGTCTGTGGAGTCTGCTACATATCTGTTACAAATCCCTCAATGTCGTCACTTCTCCCCAGGAGGGGGACCCTTCACATGGGCCCTGGGAGATGAGGCTACTACCCAATAGACCCCCTGGACTATCGATGGGAGGATCCCATCGGTAGGGATCCCCTCTCTCTGAGAAGTGATGACTGTTGAGGGAGAATACACACCATCATGCTGTTAAACATGAGGCATCCAGCCCTATATGTAGGACTCAGATACCCCTATCCTCTCTTTCTCCTCTTGCTTCCACTCATTTCCTTGTACATAGTAATTGTGTTTATCAGGCAAAGAACACTATGATGAGGAAGGGTCAGGACATAAAAACTGACAAGGGACTCCCCTCGGAGTCTGTCCTGCCCCAGAGCAGCTTCCCACCGGGAAGCAGAACGCAGAGGAGATGTCTGGTGGCAGTCCCGACCATCTGGAACAGACAGGCATAGAAAGGCGAGGAAGCACCACAACTTACCTGGTAGTGGGAGGTGAGGAGCGTCGAGTGGCAGAAGCAAATCCGTCAGAATGGTCCAGGTGAGACCCGACTCTCTGAGAGAAACTAGGAAAGTACAGTTGCCACACACCGAACAAAGCTTTCAAGAGCCCAGGGAAATCCACAGAAGCTGTCAGATATTGGCAAGGACCGGAACTCTCGCAGACCAAGTACAAACGTATGCAGAGGGGTACCAGGAAGGCACAGGGATACCCCAGAGGCTGTGGTTGAAAGAAAGTGCAGAGCCATCTTCCTCATCCCATTGGGACCAAAGATAGACTAGAGTTGAGAACGGAGGGGGGGTTAAAGAGCGCACCAAAGAGACTGGAAGAGAGGCCTGGCAGGATAATTAACGGGGCCTAGTTAAAAGAGATTGTAAAGCTGGAAGAGGGCCAAGGACCCAAGCATCAAGAGAGACTATTTGGAATGAAGGGGATGAAAGAACTCCCCAGAGAGACTAAAAGAGAGGCTTGGCAGGTTACTGAACCAGGCCTAGCTAGGAGGCATTACAGAGTTGAACAAGAGGTCTGGGTCTGGGTCCCATGGAATGAGACGAGAAGTCCAGTGGAAGAGAGCCAGTAGCATAAAGCAAGTGAACCTTTGTCAAAAAGCACAAGAAGTCCAGGGGAAGAAAACCTTTGGTATACCTTTGGTATACGTTATGAGAAGAGCAGGGTCAAATAACCTTTGGCACAAGTTGCAAGAAGTCCAAGGAGGAAAGAAAGACTCTTTTGTCACAATTCACAAGAAGACCAGAGAAAGGAAATGATATCATTTGGCAGAAGGCAGAACTGTGATAAAGAGACTATTGATAAAGAGAACTTGAGGAACACTTGAATAAGGGAGACGCCTTCCCAATATTGTTTTGGATCTTGGAACTTTGAACTGTCTAAAGCATCCCGAACAAGGGAGTCATCCTGTTCTAAGCAAGGTGCAGATTGGTTAAAGATTTTCTGTTGAAGTGTAAGGGACGATAATCGGACACAGAACAATGGACTTTATACTTTTGATGGATATTCTGACTGAGCTAGGGAAGCCCCTCTTAGTCATAGGGACAGGTACGGTTCATCCTTATTTTCAGTTCAATAAAGGTCTATACCAACCAGCATGCCATCTTTTTCTCCTGAATCTGCTTCTGCACCCTTACATATGGTGTCAAAAGTGGGATCCAGCCCAGTTGATAAAAACTGAAGGACCCTTAAGTTCACAAGACTTGCCATTGCCACTCCTGAGCATATAGGGTGTGACATTGCCAATAGCCAGGAGGTAAGAATAGAGCCTTGACAAAGAGAGTTTGTCCCTACCAACCTAACATAATTTCCCCTCCAGGAACATACATTCAACTAGTTTTCAAGAAGTCAGTATTGGCTTGGAGCAATGGGATAGATGTCATGGCTGGAGTGGTAGATCCTGATTATAGGGGGGGGGTGTAAAGTTGCCAATTCATAACAATGGCAAACACACATAACATGTATGTTTATTGAAAGAGTAGAGAGAGGACCACGTAGCACAAACCACTGTTGTAATGGCCATTCTTCTATCCAAAGAACCAGAGAAATATGGCCTTACCCCAGCAGATCTTCCATCTTTTCAACAAAAAGACATACAGGATATGATTAAGGGCTTCCCTAATGTCTTTAGTGAGGAACCCGGGAGAGTGAAAAAAAATAAATATTTAATTTCACAATGCACCCCTCCTGCTAATATTATTAACTTAAAGCCCTACAGGATTCTTGAAAACTGGAAATAAATAGTCCTTCAGCTGGTGGAAAAGATATTGGGGTCATTACAAGGTAGAAGGTAAGTAACCGTCCTTACCGGCATGGAGCAAATACCGTGTCCGTGTAGCAAAGAGCCCGCTAATAGAGGGCTATTACAAGTTCGCATGCACGAGCTTAGCGGCATGCCGGTAACGACATTACCGGCATGCCACTAAAGTCCCAAAAATGGCCCTTAGCGGCAACATGGAAAGCGCAGACAGCACAACCGCCGGCGTCCTCCCCTTAAGAACGTGACCGGCATCAATGGATACGGCATCAGCGGTCACCGCTAATAGTGGTGCCTGTAAATAAGCGGAACCGGAAGTAGCGTCATCGCAAAGGAACAGGAAAGAGCATGGCGGCCATCTTGAAAAACACAATCCATTTCCATCCTCACCACACAGGACCTGGAGTCCTTTTCTGACTACAGATATCAGAGGAAGGCACAGATAAAGAAAAAAGAGATCTGGCAACTTGTTGCCCAAAATGTCAGTGCCGTAGGCAACACCCCCCGCACAATCAAGGATATCCGCAAGCGATGGGACAACCTGCTCCTGAGAGTCAGGAACATTCTGTCCGCAAACCGGATCCAGGCCATGGCTAGTGGCGGTGGTCCTAGCTCACCCATTAAGCTAAGCCGCTGGGAGGAGATCTGCACCAGCACGATTGCCATCGAGGCCATAGAAGGTGTGGATGAGATGGAACGGGGCGCCACCTCATTGGTGGATGGAGGTGAGTGTCCTAAGAAAACACTGTAATGCTAAGTATGATGATAGTCCACCAATTTGTCCGTCCAAAGAGGCAATGCATGGCCCAACACATACACATTGACACATCCCTGCCTAGATGCCGTCCGCAGCACAGACTCATGCATGCAGCATGGCAATGCTATACCTGACACACACCACACAAATATGAAAATGGCATAATTCACACTGCACGCAGTCCACAACAGAAATGTATGTCACATAGCATACGCCAGCTCCAACATGAGTGACCGTGACGGATGCCTGCATGCTCCACCCATATACCAAGCAACGTGATCATCAAAACTCCACTGCCTAATCTCCTATAATGTGTAGAGGAGCAATAATACCAATGTATGCATGATGCTTGTCAAACCATCACTTATGCCGTCCCTCTCTTGGTCCCACCACAGGCTCAGATCCTGACAGCGAGGCCCGGGACTAACCCCCACAGGCAACAACTCCCCGAAAGAGGGCCACAGATGAAGCAACAGGCCTTCCACTTCGAAAGGCCCAGCCAAGCCATGACAGGCACTGAAGTTGCAAACAGCACTGGATGCCACGGCACTGGTGCCGCTAAGGCCCATTGCCACAGTACCCACAACACCTGTGTTACCTGCCCAGAAGACAGTGGGCGATGGGGCACATTCAGCAGAGAACAGCTCTGTTAGGGAGGCAGCAGCTACGGCACCCCAGACAGACAATGATCCGCAGGGCCAGGTGTGTGTTCCTGTCGAGGACGACTCCTCGGAACTTCCTGCAACACCCAGTCCCGCACCATCCCCCCAGGTCACACCTGTGTACTCCTACCATGACACCACACCGGAGAAGTCTGGAGGGGAGGCCGTACAAGGGAGCATGAGTCCCACAGAGGAGCCACATGGATTTGGGGATGTCACACATGCATCCTCCACCTCCACTGGTGTACAGGTGGAGTTGCAGCAGATAGGACATGCAGTGCAGCGCCAGGAGGAGCTCACAGCCCTAGTGAGGCAGTTTGTTGCAGACGGTGCCCAGGCAAGGCAGGAGGGGCGCAACAACGCTGCTTCCCTGAGGCAGGTCATTGAGGCAAGCACTACAAGATTATGCGAGGAGGTGTCTGCACTGAGGCAGGTCCTCTCCCGCATTGCGGATTCATTGGAGGCTGAGCGTCCAGCCCCAGACAGGAGGAATCAGCCACCCCTTCTTCATCCAGTTCCACGCAAACCAGCCCCCTACGCAGGTCAGCGCGCACCTTGCACCGATCGGACATGCCACCACCAGGTGCAGGAAGTGGAAGGATGTAGATGGGGCAGCCTGATTAAGGCAATAGACGCAGACACATGAAGCATTTGCCTGGACACCATGTGTGGGGGAGTTGTGGGGGGAGGAAATGGGGGAGAGGGTGTGAGGGGGAGTTGTGGGGGAGTCGGAGGGGGGAGAGGGTGTGTGGGGGATTTGTGTGGGGAGGCGGAGGGGGGAGAGGGTGTGTGAGGTGGAGGGTTTGAGCACTTAATTCTATTGGACAGTTTAATACACCCGTTGTGTAAAAGAAAATACTTGAGTGGACATTCATTATTGCATATGTTCATTTATTGACATACAGTGCATGGTGTACATGTACTCCCACAGCCAGTGCCCTCTATCCCACTTTCATGTCACCCTCTGCACCCATGTGCGTTAGAAATATTGTGCAATCACTGATGGACGTACAGCACGTCCATCCTGTGCATCGGCACCGCGATGATGTGCGCCCACATCTTCTTCATCCCCTTCATCATCACCAGGTGGTTGCAGTTCAATGTCAGGGGGCAGGGGCACGTACTGTCGGATATACATGTTGTGCAGCATTACACATGCCATGATGATCTTGACCACATTTTCATGCCTGTAGAGGAGTGCCCCACCGACCCGCTAAGGCTGCGAAACCGTGCCTTCAACAGGCCAAAGGTCTGCTCGATGACCACACGGGTATGGGTATGGGAACAATTGTAGTTCTCCTTGTGCCTGTTCTGCAGGTTTCGGACAAGGGTGAGGAGCCACGGCTTCAAGGGATAGCCACTATCACCTGCATGAGAGGAAACAAAAGGTATATGTTAGTCGATTCATGATGGACAGCTGTACTTGTCACACATGCCTGCAGATAATTGTTGGTCAAGTGCACATGTCTCTGGTTGTATGCACACATTTTCATGCCCTCTATGTGTGCCATGGACTTATGGTGTGGGTTGCATCTTCAGGATGATACACAGTGTACACTGCCTTGATGTTGCTCATGCATTGTGGACGCATACCCTTGTGTTTGTGTTGATTATGTGATGTGTAGTGTTCTGTATGATTTTCTAACTGTCAGCGTTGGCAGTAGTCTCTGCATTATTTGCCATTCATTGCAGATTATTCCCATGGTGACATGCTGCACTTCTGTGGTGGTGGTGGCCCTGTGCCAAGCAGTGGATTCCCTTGGTGGTTTTGTTCAGTGCACTCCCATGGATGCTTGTCCTGTGTGGTGATTTGCTACAGACATGTACATAGTGAATATTCACACCATGTTGCAGGATTGTGTTACGGAGGGTGAGATACGATGATGGGTGGTGTACGTGTTGTGGGATGTGGGGTTGTTTTAAGTTTGGCATGTTGTGATAGGTGTGCAGCTTACTTCATTGCTATGGGATTTGGTTGTCTTGTTCTGTTTCGGATGCTTTGGGCCACAGTGTTTTCGGATGTGCATATCGTGCTGTCACAACAACAACGACACCATGGTGGTGCGTGCATCTATCCCCCCATTTCACTGCCATGTGCCTGTCATGCAATTTACCAAGCAGCCAGGCATGTCGTCCTGCATGTCGCTCCATGTAGCATGTTAGCATGGAGTTCCGCAGGACCATTGAGTCATGAGTTGATCCGGGATATCGGGCACAACAATGTGTGATGATCTTGCTGGCATCACATACCATCTGCACATTGATGGAGTGGTATTGCTTGCAATTGCGGTACACCACCTCCATGGCATGCGGGACCACCAACTCCACGTGGGTGCAGTCGAGGGCACCTACACAATTTGGCATGTCTGCCAGTGCATGGAAGCCAACTTTTGTATCAAAAATCTCCTGGGTAGTCCGTGGTAGGGATATGTAGTCCATTGTGTGCTTCAGGAGGGCATCCAGCACTTGGTTCAGCATGCGAGAAAATAAGGGTGTGATATGCCATGCATGGGCCCTACTGTGTGCTGGCAGGTGCTTGTGGCAAGGAAGTGGAGCACCGACACTACCTTCAGTAGAGGTGGTATGGCGGTGCGTATTTCAATAAGGCTGACAATGTCGTTGTGTATCATGTCCACAATGGTGGTGATGGTGTCCCTGTCCAGATGGTACAGGGTGTGGATCTGCTCAGGGGTTAGGTTGAATGGACTGGCTCTGATGCGAGGAATTGGGGTCTGCCTGCATGGTACCACTGGCTGCACTGGTGGGGCATGCAGGGGTGTCTAGTCAAAGGATCGAATCTAAAGGGTCGACAGGTCAAAGGATCGACACCAAAGGGTTGACAGGTCAAAGGATCCATTTTTTTTTTTTAATTATATAGATTTTTTTAGGTTTTCGTTTAGGGAAAAAAAAGTGGTTTTTAGCAAAAAAAAGGGGGTTGGGGGACCCCCCCCCAAAAAAAAAAAATGTGAAAAAAAAAAATGTGATCCTTTGACCGGTCGACCCTTTGGTGTCAATCCTTTGACCTGTCGACCCTTTAGATTCGATCCTTTGACTGGCAACTGCATGCTGGGCCTGTCTCACCCTCCTTCTCCTCCTGCGTCTCCTCAGTTGTGCCTGCTGTTGTTGTTGTTGTTGCTGCTGGTGTAGCAATGCAAGCATGTCCTCCAGCCCCAGTATTGCTACTACTAGTGGAATCATTTTGGTGTGGGAAGGGGTGTGGTGTGTGGGTGTGCTCCTTTTGTGCTGGCCCAGACTCCATTACCTCCACCTGTGCTGATTGTGTGCACCTGTGGCAGTTGGGAACACTGCACATAGCAGTTTACGGGTGCTTTGCGATGCCGGCATTGCCGGAATACCGGTATCCGGTATTAGCACCTTCATGATGCCGGTATTTGCATGTCTGCATGACTTGTGATGTCCTCCTGTTAGCGGCATCCCGGTATTGCCGGCCTGAAGGCCCGCGTGCCCGCGCCCATGCCACTATTAGCGGCAACGTTATTAGCGGCGCCTCTTAATACCGGGTTGTTGGATCGGAATAGCCCGGAGCGGTATATGGTGCCGGTAATCCTTTACCGGCATCGTTTTTCCATTACCTCCAACCTCGTAATGACCCCCATTGTCTTCACATATCATGAAACCCTCTCAAACTTCCTGGTCATCGTCAATAGTCCTGGTGGCTAAACCAGATCAATCATCGAGATTCGGCATTGACTTTTGAAAGCTCAGCACAATATATCTTAATTAGACAACTATCCCAATGCCGAGGATAGATGAGTTAATCGATCGGCTGGGAAATGCATTATATCTCCCCATGATTGTACTCACTAAGGGCTATTGGCAGGTGCCGTTAAATCCAGAGGACTGAGAGAAGACAACTTTTTCCACAGATAGAGGTTTATTTCATTTCAAAGTCCTCCCTTTTGGACTCCATGGAGCCCGGCTACCTTTCACCGGCTTATGGACCAAATCCTTTGTCCTTTCTCTGAATTATGCAGTACTTACATGGATGACATTGTCAACCACAGCAAAACTTGGGGAGAACATATTGCCCACTGACGTAAAGTAATTCAAGCACTAAAACACACAGGCCTCACGGTGTACCACAAAAAGTGACATCTCGCCCAATCTGCAGTATGTTATCTAAGTTTATTTGTAGGAAATCGCTTAGTAAAACCACAAGCCAAAAAAGTTAAGGCAGTTCAGAAAATTCTAGTACCAAAAACAAAGAGAGATTTGAGGGCCTTTTTAGGAATAGTAGGCTAGTAGAGAAGATTCAATTCCAACTATTCTACCATTACAGCCCCTTTAACAGACAAGCTAAAAAAAATCGAGTCCCAGAAGCTAAAGTGGCAAAAGGAAGAATAGGCCTGTTTTGACACCCTAAAAGCCATTTTGTGTAATGAACCTCTATTTAAGACCTTCATTTCGGAAAAGAGTTCCTTCTAGAGACAGATGCATCGAATGTTGGACTCAAAGCAGTATTATTACAGGAATATGAAGGCATTGAGCATCCTGTACTTTATATTTCTCTTGTGCTTCATACTTAAGAGGAGTACTGATTAAATATACAAAATAACATTAACTGTCACTAGAGGCAGTGGTGAGGTCGGGTAGGCAGGATTGGGGAGAGGGCAGGGTCAGCTCCTTCTTTTGCAGTTTAAGCTGAGTTGAAGTTTAAGCTGAGCTTTGAATAGATCCCCAGTTGGGCTGGTTTGATTGTTATCGGCAGTGGGGTCCAGTGGAGCTGGCGAGTTGGGCAAAGGGAGGAAGCGAGAGGAAGCCCTGGGTGGGTATGGAACAGTGAGGTTGAGTGCAGAGGCGAATTGGAGGTGACGAGATGGTGAGCACATTGAGATACAATCAGACAGGTACTGAGGAGCAACACCATTGATAGCTTTGTAGTCAAGGAGAAGGAACTTAAAAACGAGAGTGGTTGTACATGGAGAGCTAATGAGCATGTTGTTGGTAATTAGAAGTGTGGGGATATGAGTAGGTTGTAGATAGTGTAGGAAGCAAAATTGCGAACTTTGTCTAGAAGAAGGAAGGAGTAGAGAGGAAGGCCAAGGAGTAGGATTGAGAAGAAGTCCAGTTTGGTGAGCACAAATGTGGAGGCAAGTGTTTTTGTAGAGTGGCTAATAAGAAAATGGCAAATGTTATGAATGCTGAGGAGGTTAATATGAGTAGCAGAGGCATTGGCAATGAGGAATTGTTTCAGTCGCAGTTCGCTATCAAAGAGGACTGCACCATTGCAAAAAGGTCAGGCGGGAGGGAGATAGCAGAGGTGATGATGGATGGCATTGGAAGCTGGGAGAAAGATGACTTCCATTTTTGAAGAGTTCAGCATGAGGCAGCAGAGAGCCATCCAGTGACAAATGGTTTTGGTCATTTTGACCGAATCTAATGGTTTGCATGAACCATTAGATCTAAAAATGCTACCACCAAAGGTTCAAACACCAAAAGTTCGAACCTTTGGTGGTAGCATTGTAAAAGAAAACGGGGGCTGCAGGGTGACCACCGCATCGACCCGCTCACTATACTTCATAGTATAGTGAGCGGCGGTTGCGGTGGACACCCCCGCAGCCTTCCATTTAAAAAGAAAAACGGGAGCTGCGGGGCTGTCCCCCACATCGCCCCGCTCACTGTACTTTATGGTATAGTGAGCAGGGGTTGTGGGAGACACCCCGCAGCCTTCCATTGAAAAGACATTTTAAAAAAAGAAAAGGACCCTGCAGCGCCGGTTCCCGATCACAGAAGTGAAAGGGAACTGGCGCTGCAGGAACCCAGCGTGAAGAAGAAGGTAAGTGGGGTTTGTTTATGTTGGGGGTGTGGGTTGGGGTGTGCTGAGGGTGTGAGTGGGGGGTGTTATGGGTGTGTTGTGTTTGTGGGTGTGAGTATGTAAGTGTGTTCGCATGAGAAAGGTGCAAACGTTTGGTAGTTCGCACCTTTCTCATGTGAACCTTCAGGCCGCGGCAAATTCAGCCGTGCTCGGATCACTTAGAATCGTGACAAATTGCAGTGAAACAGTTCCTAATCTGTTCAGAGATGGCTGAGGTGAAGGAGGGAAAGGAAAGACAAATGTTTGGGTGTCATCAGCAAAAAGGTGACAGGGAAAGCCGTTGATCTTTGCTTATTTTATAGGAAATCCTCACAAGCACAATTTAAACTTCTTTCTTTTCTTTTGGAGCTGGGACGAGAAACATGGGGATAGATTAGGTTTTGGGTGTTCCAATGAAAGAATACTTATCCCAAAATGCCACGTTGTCTATCTTGTGATGATGCAGACGAATATGTCATTACTACCTTCGTCCCCGACCCCACCCCAGTACCATAAAGGCGAGACACATTACAAACTGAGACAGCCATACAATCCCATTAGTCTAGTGCTGGTTGACAATATGAGTTAAACTGAGCTCATTGAAACAATATGCTTAATCAAAGTGAACGTACATGTGATCTGCTATAAAGAATTAGTTAGATTGTGCAACACAGGTATGGACTAAAAATAGTTTGTCGAGTGCACAAATAGTGTATGGTATAAATAGTGCAACATAGTAGAAAGGGACAGGAGGCTCCTGTGTACCAAAAAAGCGACTCACTACAATGACAGGGCAGTTGGATCATAGGTAAATAAGATGCTGAATCCACGGGCAGGGGCAGCATCATATGGCAGACATATTACGTGAATAGACGCGGCTATAGGTCGCCCATATGGAAACAGGAAGACAGGAGTACAGCCATTTCCCTAATGCAGATCCTGCAACGGATCTCAGAATTAGCATGACCTCAGAAGTCAAGATGCTGAATTGACATGTATTCTAGAAACTTGTGGCGAGCCCAGACAGTAGCTCAGAGCCAAGATTAGAAACAACGAAGGGAATAATAAATAAATAGGAATGCAGGCATGAGATAATGTGCCCAGGACGAGAAGAATTAATACTTTTTAATAAGAGCACAAACATCCATTGATGTCCAGGTGCATGATATAAGTAAGCCAAAAGATGTTATAGAAAGTAACTGAATAGGGGCCACAAAGAACACAATATGTGTATTAGAATTAGCTAAAACCTCAATAAATAGAAGGAAATCCTGTGTAAAACACGGTACCCTAACACGTGATCCAGATATGGAAAGAACTGGCTATCCATCACGAGCCAAACATAGGCAAGACACTTGCAGAGCTCCCTCAGCATGCACACAGACACCAGACGGCACAGAAGGCCGGGTACAAAGGATAGGGAAGGCCTCATCACCTCGGGATCATTAGGAATATTCTTTAATTGGAAGTATGGCAGACCACAGAATTATCTTGCCCACTTATGTCTTGCCCATATCTTGTCACCTTGTCAAGTTGTCCAAGGTTGATAAGCTCAGTGCTAGGTGAATAAAGTTGGGTTTTGATGAGCGCCTGAGTCCTCCATCATTGAGTATTATTCTGACTATTTGTGTGATCCTGGGGGCACCTTTTCACACAGAGGATGCTTCTTTAGGTGTTTCCAGACAATCGAAGGCTCCTCACCACGTCCCATCGGACAGCGAGGGTGGTCTGTGGAGAGCGGAGGTAACGTGCACTTGAGAAGAGAGGACGGCAGGTACCCACGTTATCCACTGGGCATGGAGGGGAGCAGGCAGCTAGAAGGGACTTGACGCCGAAGACCCTCAGAGGATCTGCGGATGTGAGTATGAAGGGTGACTGCCAAAACTGGGAAGATGGGGTTTTTGTGTGTTATTGATTCATGAGAAATAGAGATGATAAATTATTGAATAACTTCGACAAGAGTTGAGGTAGGCCACATGCTAAGCTTCTTTATGGGGCAGAGATAAAGAGAAGAATCCCCCAAATATACCGAGAGACAGCCATATTTTAATTTGTGTTAATGTTTGCTGACGTCCGGCCTAGTGTTGTTGGGTAAGGTAGAATAAGTACAGGTGTTCTTTTGTGCTGGTAGAAGAAGTGAATTGGTGTTGTGGACCAGGAAATGGGGTCTGGAGCATGATCAGTGGTTGTTGTGCTGCTCGAGAGAAGGGTTGTGTGTTATAAAGGACTTGGTCTCAGAGAGAGTGCAGCGGGCGTGGTAATATTGCAGAAGCTATTGTGGGAAAGGGGTTTGAAAGGAGTGAAAAAAAGTTGACCAGGGGTTGAAGCTCTGTTAATTGATCATTGGTATGTTGTGTTTTATATTGTTAGCATAGCGGTTACTCTCATTGTTCATTTGTGTAATTTACTTCCTAGGTACAAAAATAAGAACCTTGAATACTGCATTCAGTGGGTTAAGGATACAGCCGGCAAGATGTTTATGCCATGGCCTCAAGACGGCACATATTCAAAAACGGTGCTGCAACACATGTGTACATTTTTACATGCCACACACAAGGGAAACCAATCACAAAACAGATTGAGTATACTCGAGCTGTGGAAAATGTTTGTAGAAGAGGAGGAGGAGCAAAATAAAATATAATGGATGCTTAACCAGCACAACGGAATGGGCAAAGAGCCCAAAGCTCCTCCCACTCCTCACCCCCAAACCAGTGATCTGTCCACGACTGTACAGGGATTATATCCATTAAAGGCTGCAGCAGGATATTCCAGCCTCATATATGCTCCCCCAGCATATATTGATGAAGACGGTATGAGAAGCGAGAAAGTGAGCAGTGTGATGAATCAGAGATGATGCCCACAGAAAACCCAGCCTGGGACCCCTCTCATGTGGCCAGGGAAAAGCAGATGCTTTCTGATCCTGACCCTGGGGGCAGTGTTCTGCGGGAGGATCACATGGGGGAAGCAGGTCAGGAAGAATGGGAAAACCCCTTTTATAACTTCCCCAGAGACCCTACCATCCTAATGACTTATTGTAAAATGGAGGCTGTGAGAAAAGATAATTTGGACATTGGGGACTTCAAATCCCACAATGCGCAAAGTACTGGGATGAAGAAGAGGGCTGCAGAGGCATGAGACTGCAAGTTGCAGCCTAATGGTGTTAATGACCTACACCTGAGGGAGACTGGGAGGCATAAAAGGCCCCCCAGGCCATAGAAAGTAATAGCAGGAGGTGGAGTAGTCGTGGTACATCCACGTTGCAGCAGAAGCAGAAGCTGGAGGAGAGCAGAGATGCCAGGACCACAGTTGTGTGTTCACAGATGCCGGTCCTAAGAGGGTCTTTTCCTCCAAAGACCTTGTTTGCAGAGGTCATGCAGCAGGAAGTGTTGGAAAAGGAAGCTTTCTCTTTGAAGACTGGGGCTGCAGAGGTCACGCAGTGGGAAGTGTAGAGTGTAAAGGCTTCCCCCAAAGTAAATCGGGTTCCAGTGGCAAGCAAGCACCAGAGAGCATGTGGAGCATGGTGCGATCCTTTTCCGACTTGCACGGCTGTGGGTGACCGAGAGAAGCAGGTTGCCAGGTCATGCAGAGCAGGAGAAGCAGAAGACCTGGAGGCAGTGAAGCGAGCGGACGCGCACAACAGACATGATGAGTTCACTACTGTAGTGTGACCCCGGAGAGCTCCATGACCACCTGCTGGCCAAGTCTGGGTGCATTAAGTATTGAACTAATTTAAAAAGAGTGAAGTGGCAAAACAAACATAATTTTGAATACAGAGCTGATGTAAAGCAGAATAATAATCTGTTTGAAACCCAAGCTAACTTAAAGAGGAGAAGGTGGCAGAATAAGAATTTGACTCGCAGACCGGAGAGGTGTATTTTATTTATGTGGGTGAGAATAATTGCCAACAAAAAGAGAGGCCAATATAATGAGACACTAATACACAATGTTATTGCCAAAGCCAAAAGAGAATAATATCACAGCAAGTTAAAAAGAACCAACATTGCCAAAGCCAAGAGAGGACAATTAAGAATTCAAGAGTTCATAAATCATGTTGCCAGTGTGTAGAAGAGGCCATAAGAAGAACTGGCTTAAATCCATATTGCCAAAGCCAACGACATGTGAGAGTGAGAGAAAACCATTGGCAGAATTTGGTCAATGTGAAAGTGGGCAAACAAGAGTGGCAGGAGGGCTATCCTTCTGAAAGAAGATATTCAGTAGGAGTGGGGCATAACCTGCATTGTGTGTGGCAATCACAAGTGTGTAACAAACAGCACCGATGTGTTTCTTGTTTCCCTAGAAGACGTAGTTAAACTAGATGTTGTGAAGCAAGAGACATTGCTAAATTGCTTGAAGGAAACCCTTACCATAGAAGTACTTGTAGTAGTTAGTAGTTTAATTTTGTCCTGGCAGTAGAGTACACCAGGGCAAAGGATCTTGTAGTAGTAGACCTGGCAGATGAGTGGACCAGGTGGAATTCATAGAAGTACTGTGATGTGATTAAAAGTCTTGAAGAAGAAGTGGCCGAACCACTAAAGTGTTTTGTGAATTGTTACAGAATCATCCAAACAAATTAACATTGCTGAAGCAAGTACTTTGTGAATTGTTGCAGAATCATCTCACATTGCTGAAATAAGTGTTTTGTGAACTGTTGCAGAATTATCCTGACAAAGACATTTGTGTTGATAGTAATGAACTATGGAAATATTCTTGGTTTATGAGGAGAGATTGCTATGAATTCTTGATCACAAGTGGAAAGAGAAAAAACGTGTGGAACATTGTAAACTGTTGGTGGAAGTTCAAGTTGGAACAAAATTTACTTTTCAATTTGTTGCAAGACAGGATTTCCTTATTCTTTTGTAACTGTTGAATCGAATCCTGCTTGAATCTGGGGAAGGGAAACCCAGATTAAAAGGAGAGACATTACCAGGTTGTGAGCATAACTGTTATTTCTGTTAAATCTTTATTGCCATACATTACCTTGATAAGTTGTTGTATGTACAAGTGTGAGGGACACAAACCTTTTGTTGGAGTGTTTCCTTTAGTTTATTTTGTTAGGCAGGGAAATCATTATCAGGGTAGGGATAGTGAGGCGTTTATCCAACTTTATGAGTTAATACAATGGCATCTTTTGAAAAACCTTAACAAAGTTGTCCGCCTCACATTTCTGACCCTTCACAGCAGTCAAAGGCCAGCGCTATTACAGGAACAATCTGTTGTGTGGTATAGGGTGCAAGCAAAGTTAACAGAAGCGGATGAGGAGCATAAGAGAGCAAAAGGCATGCAGGGCGAAAATGATGAGCCAGAGATTGTGTCAGATAAATGGATGGGAAGCATATATTATTGAAACTCCATGAAAAGGGTACTGATGAAGGTAAAGAGAAGGCGAGGGAAAGTAGAGACAGACAGGAGGCAGAGAAGGAGAAGACGGTAAAAGAATATAGAGAACGGGATAAATGAAGAGAGGAGAAGAAAAGAGAGTGCAGATGAGAGGAGGACAGGGAAAGAGAAAAGAGATGGGAAGAGAGAAAGAGCCAGGAAAAAAGAGGAAGGAAAAGAAAGAGAAACACAAAATGAAGAGAGGCAAATGAAGAGGAGTTTAGAAAAATGCAGCAGGCAAGTTGATGTCATCCTTAGTAGGCACATATTATTGTAGAAGGGAGAAGATGACATTATGAGAAGGAATAGTGACAGCCTAGGCAGGAACCAAATGGATAGCAGAAGTATAAGAGAGAGTTGGGAAGGTATTTGGAAAAGAGGAAAGCAGCGATGTATTGGAATAGGTAATGACTGGGACATATGGGATAGATCCCCTTAGAAGACTAGAGTTTGAGGACAGAGAGGAGGAAGAAGAAGAAGAAGGAGAAGAAGAAGAAGAAGAAGAAGAAGAAGAAGAAGAAGAAGAAGAAGAAGAAGAAGAAGAAGAAGAAGAAGAAGAAGAAGAAGAAGAAGAAGAAGAAGTAGTACTGTCGGAAGAATACCCATGGCTCCTGGGGAGGAATTCGAGTAGTTACAGAATTGTAAAAAGATGTAGAGAAGCACACCTTTTAATGTATGCAAGTTCTTTCACAGTTAGTATTTCAATAGGAAGGAAAACTCGTGTTATTTAGGTGCCAGAGAATTCAATCCTGGGCTACAATATCACCTTAAGTAAAGCAATGTGTAGGGTCACTCCAAAAAATGACCAATACACTGTGCACACTTTTGGGCATCTAACAATGCAAAAACATACTAATTCTGATAAACATTTTAAACATTGGCATTTTATTCTATATTCAGAAAAATAAAAATACTGTATAATGTTTGTTCACATTTGATAGTTCCTGAACTGTACATCAATAATTCATTACAGATTTCACACAATTTCTAATGCTTCTTAGTAACTGTTTTGAATCTACAAGTTCATATGCTGAGTGTCTCTTAGTAATCTTGGATAGATTTGTTTGCTGTTTTTCACTTTGTTGCTACACTAATCCATGTTTACAAGATTTATTGCATACACCATAATTGGTGGTCTTCTTTTTGTAGTGAACCTTGTATTCACGACGCGTTTCGGGCCAATAACGCCCTTCTTCAGGTGTGGACAAGTGTCCTTTTCAATGTAATAGTTTCTGCAAATTAAACCAAATTTATATTCCATTACTTTAATTGCACGTCTGCTTTTCTTGAACAACAATATTTTAATTTATCAATAAATCATGATAAGAATCTGATCCTCTGATCTGTGAACCTGTGTATCTCCGCTTCTTCTCTTTTAGCCTTGATATTACTTTGCTTGAGTGTTCTTATAGGCCCTAAGCCTATTTCTTTTCTTCAAGTAGAGCAACGGATTGATCAAATCTGAAAGTGAGTTAAAAAACAATTGAACCCTTGTTGTTTAAGACACAGCGGTTTTTATACCTGGAACAGTTGCTACAGGAATAACGCTGTGTCCCAGTGCAAAAACCTATATTCTTCATCCTATTGGTGCGACTTGTTACTGATAAAGAGGTGACTTGCGCCTGTGGTTAGTGGGCGCCATCTTTTAGTGGAGTTATTAATGCCATTATAGCATATGTGTAGTATTCATCTCCTGCAGTATAAGCCTCACATTTCTGTTCCTCTTTCACAATCACTTAATTATTGTCACATGAAGTGTTTTGAATTGATTTTTTACGTTTAGAGATTTACAGAAAACAACTTGGATCCCAATCTACATTCATTCCATTAGGGTGCGTTGAGTTACATTTTTCAATCCAGTATGTCGCTTTTTGCAGTAATATTTTAGTCAGATTTCCACCCCTTCTTAATGGCTTCACTTGTTCCAGTATGATGAATCTGACTTGTGCTATGTTATGTCTCTCTTTCTTGAAGTGATGTGCCACTTGCGATTTAGCTGACCTCATGCTTATATTTGGCTTGTGTTTAGACCATCTTCTTTTCGCCTTTCTGGTTGTCATTCCTACATAGTAGATGCCACAAGGACATCTTATTCTGTACATTACATTTTTTGCATCACATGTTGCTGAATGGAAAAGGTTAATTTTATACCCTTGGTGGGGGTGGTTAATGTCGTTGCCTTTGATTAGATTGTTGCAATTGTTACAGTTTTGACACGGTACCGTAACTTTAAGTTTTCTTGTGGTTTCTCTTTTTGTTGCTAAGTCTGCTTTCACCAGGTGTTCTTTTATAGATTTGCTTTTGTTATAAGCAAACAGAGGTGGTTCTGGGAAGAGTCTTTTCATCATAGGATCAAGGGTCAAAGTAGTCCAATTTTTCTTGATTATCATTTTAATTTTGGGACTCTGTTGTGGGAAGGTTGTCACATATACCAATTTCTCACTTTCCACAGTGTTTTTTGGTTTTAATGCCTCTGTCCTGCTAATCGTGCTGACTTTTTCTGCACTTGTATTGATGTTAGATGGTTGATAACCTCTTTTTTCGAATTTGCTTTTCAAGTCTCTTGCTTTGAGGTCATATTCCTCTTGTTCGGATATGATCTGTCTATATCTTAAAAATTGACTAAACGGTATGCTTTCTATTGTTTTCCTTGTATGAAAGCTGCTAGCATGTAATATGCTGTTTCTGTCTGTTTGTTTCGTGTATATTGTTGTTTCCAATTTGCCTCTTTTCTTGTTTATTTGTACGTCCAGAAATTCAAATGTTTCCCTACTTATTTTAGTTGCCAATTTAATTCTTGGAGCCATTGTATTAAGATGTTGAAAGAACATCAGTAACTCTTCTTCTGGACCATTCCAAATGCCGAATATGTCATCAATAAAGCGGACTAAACATTTTAAGTGTTTCGTCCATCTTTCATTGCTGAAGATGTTCATTTCTTCCAAGTAAGCCATGTAGGTATTGGCACAGCTGGGGGCCATTGCTGCCCCTATTGATGTACCTGATATTTGTATGAAGTATCCATCTTCAAACATGAAGAAATTATTCTGTAGCACAATCTTTAATAACTTAAGAATGAAAACCTTGTCAGCTTTTCAATCTGTATCTGGTTTTAGTAATAGCCATTCCATGGCTTCAAGTCCACCTTCATGGGTAATGTTGGTATATAAGCTTACAACTTCCATCGTAAACAAGATGTCATTTGCTTCATCAACTTCTATGTCTTTCAGTTTGTTAAGGAAATCATTTGTGTCCTTTATATATGTCTTAAGTTTACTCATTGATGGTTGGATTGCTCGATCTATGTATTGGGCTAAATGCTCCAACAGACTGTTATTGGCAGCAATAATTGGTCTCCCTGGTGGATTTTTCAGATTTTATGACTTTTCGGTAGTATGTATATGATTTGAATGGATGGATGTGAGTTTGTTAGAAAATACTTGGTGCGATGGCTTATCAGTTCATCAATTTCATCTTCTTCCAATGTTATCTGAATTACTTTCCATACTTTTCTGTTGGATTTTCATAAATTTCAAGGTAAGTATTCGCGTCCCCTAGTTGCCTTTCCACTTCCGTTCTGTATTGTTCTGTATTCATTAGGACTAGCGCTCCTCCTTTGTCCGCTGGTTTCAAGATTAAGTTGGGATTCTTCCAAAGATTATTTAAGACTTGTTGTTCTCTGTTTGTGAAATTTGATTTTGTTCTTTTCTGATAGTTTAGTTTTTCAAGATCTTTCAGAACTTGTTTTTGGAAAACATCCAATAAGGGATTCTGAGTTGGAGTCATGAATGTACTTTTTGGTTTCATTTCTAAGTATTTGCTGTCCTCCTTTGGTGTGCCCCATTCACATGTGTCAAAAAATAAGTTAAGTCTCATCTTTCGAGTTAGTTTGAAGAAATCAATCTTCTCTTTTAAGAGTGAACTGCTGTAATTCGGGACAAATGAAATGCCCTTTTGTAGGGTTTTGTTCCTCAAATTTACTTAACCTGTAGTCAGAGATGTTTATGACTAATTTTTCTTTTGCGTGAAGTTCACCTTCCGGGTTGGGTTTTTTCTTCTTGCCTCTTCTTGTTTTGCACTGTCTAAAAAAGACAAGATGTTTTCTGTTGGTGATTTAGTTAACCTTGATGTTGATGGCGCTTGTTCATCTATAGTTATCTGTTGTTCTTGTCCTTGTGATTCTGATTCTGCACTGGATGCTTCAGATGAGGAACTCCCTGTGGTCGGCATTCTTTTTTGTAGGATGTCTTGCCACTTTTGGAATTGTCTTTTTGTTGGTAATATTCCTTCCACAAGTATACTATATCTAACTTGTAGTCTAGAGTATCCTTCTGGAATTTTCTGATTTTCTTTGCTTCTATTTCCTTTTTATATGTGTCAAGTTTATTGTTGGTTTCTTCAAGTATTGTTGCTAGCTCTTCTTTCGAAATGGTTTTCAACAGTGATGTTCTCAATGTTTCAAGCTCTGTTTCTACGTTTACTAGTGATTTAGACAGTTCTTCAATCGTTAATAAGATTAGGTCTAGGGAGCATTTGTTCAGGATATATCTCCACCTTTTACCAAAGTCCGGGTTTTCTTTAAATAAGTTTGGTTCCAGATCTATTCTAAGGCCTTGTGGGATTCGTTGGGCTTTGTAATACTCTGCAAGTGTTGTTGCATGTAGTTTCTGGCTAATTTCTCTCTGGATTAGGCGTTTCTAGTTGATATATTAGTTCTTCAGGTTTGTCACGGGTATTGAGGTCAGTGTTTGTATCTTTCATTAATCCAAGGATTTTCGTAGCTTCTTCTGCTGTAAATCCAAGCGTGACTGCTCTATTGGTTGTCAAGGATTACATTTTGGAAAATGACATGTCCTGTTTTTCAATTTGTGGATGCGTCCTCTAAAATTGCAGTAGCCTCTGACAGTAATTACAGAATTGTAAAAAGATGTAGAGAAGCACACCTTTTAATGTATGCAAGTTCTTTTAAAGTTAGTATTTCAATAGGTAGGAACACTTGTGTTATTTAGGTGCCACAAAGTTCAATACTGGGCTACAGGATCACCTTTAATAATGCAATGTGTAAATGACCAATACTCCGTGCACATTTTTGGGCATCTAACAATGCAAAAGCATACTAATTCTGATAAATATCTTTAACATACGCATTTTATTCTATATTCAGAAAAGTTCAAATAATGTATAATGTTTGTTCACATTTGATAGTTCCTGAACTGCACATCAATAAATCATTACAGATTTCACACAATTTCTAATGCTTCTTAGTAACTGCTTTGAATCTACAAGTTCATATGCCGAGTGTCTCTTAGTAATCTTGGATAGATTTGTTTGCTGTTTTTCACTTTGTTGCTACACTAATCAATTTTTACAAGATTTGTTGCATAGACCATAATTGGTGGTCTTCTTTTTGTAGTGAACCTTGTATTCACTACGCGTTTCGGGCCAATCACGTCCTTCTTCAGGCGTGGACAAGTGTCTTTTTCAATGTAATAGTTTCTGCAAATTAAACCAAATTTATATTTCCATTACTTTAATTGCACGTCTGCTTTTCTTGAACAACAATATTTTAATTTATCAATAAATCATGGTAAGAATCTTCTGATCCTCTGACATGGGAATCTGTGTATCTCTGCTTCTTCTCTTTCAGCCTTGATACTACTTTGCTTGAATGTTCTTATATGCCCTAAGCCTGTTTTTTTCCTTCAAGTAGAGCAACGGATTGATCAAATCTGAAAGTGAGTTAAAAAACAATTAAACCCTTGTTGTTTAAGACACAGTGGTTTTTGTACCTGGAACAGTCGATACAGGGATAGTGCTGTGTCCCAGTGCAAAAACCTATAATATTCTTCCTATTGGTGCGACGTGTTATTGGTAAAGTAATCTCACCTCTGCTGGTGAGCTGATTTCGAGTTTGTGTGCCACTGGTAAGCATGCAGTAGTTCAATGTTGTCTCCTCCGGAGATCCTGCCCGCCCGTGATCGTGTTGTGAGTCTTGGCGTTCCTGCAATATGATTGCCATTTCTTAGTTTACAATACTGTAAGGTTGTGTTCTTAGGCTGAAAGTACATTTTCAATGCTAGTTTATAAAATAGCACCTTTCAAGTCTTCCTTAGGTTTTTTCTTTCTTTCTTGTTTCTACCGCGGTATTAAATATGCATACGGGCCGTTGTTCTCATTCATAGTTCGCATACGGCATTTCCCAGCATGTCGCCTATTAAATAACAGCGCGGGAGATCCTGCTTAGTTATTTATATTATAACGTTAGATTGCTGATGTTTTGAGGGCTCGCCTTAGTCATCTTACCTTGTTCGTGCTTCACGGCAGCTCAAAGTCATCTTTCTCTTCAGCGTTTCGCAAGCAATGTTGTTGTTGTCGCTATGGGAACCAGTTTTCTGGTTTGTATGGCGATAGATTAGAAGAGGTGACTTGCGCCTGTGATTAGTGGGCGCCATCTTTTAGTGGAATTATTAATGCCATTATAGCATATGTGTAGTATTCAGCTCCTGCAGTATAAGCCTCATATTTCTGTACCCCTTTCACAATCAATTAATTATTGCTCACATTTTTTAATTGATTTTTTACATTTAGAGATTTACAGAAAACAACTTAGATCCCAATCTACATTCATTCCATTAGGGGGCATTGAGTTCAATTTTTCAATCCAGTATGTCTCTTTTTGCAGTAACATTTTAGTCAGATTTCCACCCCTTCTTGATGGCTTCACTTGTTCCAGTATGACGAATCTGATTTGTGCTATGTTATGTCTCTCTTTCTTAAAGTGATGTGCCACTGGCGATTTAGCTGACCTCATCCTTATATTTGACTTGTGTTCAGACCATCGTGTTTTCGCCTTTCTGTTTGTCATGCCTACATAGTAGATGCCACAAGGACATCTTATTCTGTATATTACATTTTTGCATCACATGTTGCTGAATGGAAAAGGTTAATTTTATACCCTTTGTGGGGGTGGCTAATGTTGTTACCTTTGATTAGATTGTAGCAATTGTTACAGTTCTGACACGGTACCCTAACTTTAAGGTTTCTCGAGGTTTCTCTTTTTGTTGCTAAGTCTGCTTTCACCAGGTGTTCTTTTATATATTTGCTTTTGTTATAAGCAAACAGAGGTGGTTCTGGGAAGTCTTTTCATCATAGGATCGAGGGTCAAAGTAGTCCAATCTTTCTTGATGATCTTTTTAATTTTGGGACTCTGTTGTGAGAAGATCGTCACATATACCAATTTCTCTCTTTCCTCAATGTTTTTTGGTTTTAATGCCTCTGTCCTGTTAATCGTGCTGACTTTTTTCTGCACTTGTATTGACGTTAGATGGTTGATAACCTCTTAAACTTCCTAGTCAAAAACGTCTCTGACTACAGGTTAAGTAAATATGAGGAGAAGAATTTTCTAATGAACTCACATCCATCCGTTACAGTTATATACATACTACCAAAAAGTCATAAAAATATGAAAAATCCACCAGGGAGACCAATTATTGCTGCCAATAACAGTCTCTTAGAGCCTTTAGCTCAATACATAGATCGAACAATCCAACCATCAATGAGTAAACTTAAGACATATATAAAGGACACAAATGATTTCCTTAACAAACTGAAAGACATAGAAGTTGATGAAGCAAATGACATCTTGTTTACGATGGATGTTGTAAGCTTAGATGCCAACATTACCCATGAAGGTGGACTTGAAGCCATGGAATGGCTATTACTAAAACCAGATACAGATTGCAAAGCTGACAAGGTTTTCATTCTTAAGTTATTAAAGATTGTGCTACAGAATAATTTCTTCATGTTTGAAGATTGACACTTCATACAAATATCAGGTACATCAATGGGGGCAGCAATGGCCCCCAGCTATGCCGATACCTACATGGCTTACTTAGAAGAAATGAACATCTTCAGCAATGAAAGATGGACGAAACACTTAAAATGTTTAGTCTGCTTTATTGATGACATATTTGGCATTTAGAATGGTCCAGAAGAAGCGTTACTGATGTTATTTCAACATCTTAATACAATGGCTCCAATAATTAAATTGGCAACTAAAATAAGTAGGGAAACAGTTGAATTTCTGGACATTCAAATATACAAGAAAAGAGGCAAATTGGAAACAACAATATACACAAAACAGACAGACAGAAACAGCATATAACATCAATACAAGTGCAGAAAAAGTCAGCACGATTAGCAGGACAGAGGCATTAAAACCAAAAAACACTGTGGAAAGTGAGAAATTGGTATATGTGACAACCTTCTCACAACAGAGTCCCATAATTAAAAAGATAATCAAGAAAAACTGGACTACTTTGACCCTTGATCCTATGATGAAAAGACTCTTCCCAGAACCACCTCTGTTTGCTTATAACAAAAGCAAATCTGTAAAAGAACACCTGGTGAAAGCAGACTTAGCAACAAAAAGAGAAACCTCGAGAAACCATAAAGGGTATGGTGGTAGCCTCAAACTCTAACCCGCTGGACCCGTTTATTTTTATTTGGTTCCGGTCGGGTTTATTCGCCATTTCTTTTTGTAAAGATCTTTCTCGTGTTTTATTCTGCGCGCCAAACCAGGTTTGGTTCATTTGTTTGCTGTCCTTTGGCGGGCTTCTTCACACTAGCCCTCCTTAGGCGCCTGAGTGTCTGGATGCACAGGATGTGAGGAGGGGTTTGATGCCCCCTGCGCAGGGTCTCCTTGTAGACCCAATTTGCACTCTAGTTTGATTGGCTAGGTGGCTGTCCTGCGATGACAGCCACCCTGCTGTGTGATTGATAGCCAGGCTGTGCAAATGGGGGATTTGGTGCATAAAAAGCCAGCATCTGGGACTGGAAGGCAGAGTTGCCACTGGATTGAGAGAACCGAAGAGAAGCTGAAGGAAGACGACTGCTGCAACTACTGGACATCCCGGTGAAGCACTGCTGCAGGTCCAAATCGCCCGTATCTTCGACGACAGAGAAGATCTGCAAGGAATCCTCTTCCCTTGGGCTTGGTGGGACCAACCAGCTCACCAAACACCAAACGCCGGCCTCCATCTCCTGGTCGAATTTGCTGTGCATCACTGCAGTGAACCGGATAGCCAGGAGGAACGGAATCTGTTTGGGTTTTAAGGAGCGCGCCTTTTATTTGACGTTTTGCTCTGCTGCTGGTTCTTCCCTGGGCAGTGCATGACCCTCCAGACGTCCTACTTCTCGTCAACTCGAATTAATTTTCTGGAACCGTGAGCCTGTAGGAACTGCCAGGAACAACTGCCTCAGCTACAGCATTCTTCTCCATTTAAGGTACTGTGCAAATCCAGTCGTTCGTTCCGTCCGACCGCGGTGAAAGTGTTTGAAATCTTTCACCTCTCCGAAGGCTTGTCCTTCTCTTCTCCTTTGAATAACTTTTCCTCCAACCAACTTCATTTAGAACTCTTGGCAAAGACTTAACCGCGAACTACTCTGAACTGTGTGATCCTCTGCAAAGACTCTGAACCATTAATATTGGCCCAGGCCTATTGACTTGAATCCTAGGTGTAGTAGCCTTTTCTAGATTGCCCTGCCTATAACATGTTGCTGTTGTTGATTTTGAATAACCTTGTCTTTTCTCCCTTTTAAATTGCTGGTGTGCCATTTTGCTCACACTTAATTTTGAGCCTAACTTGTCCAGAATTGATTGGGGATTGTATGTTAAGATTGTGATTTTCTGCTGCTTTATGATAGTGAACTGTTTTATAACTGATGGTGTAAATAAATGTATATTCTTTTACTCAGAAACCTTGAATCAGGGTTTGTTTGAATCATAGTATTTGTTGTCCTTTGTGTAATCTCTTGAACTGCTTACTTTACTCTTGAGATAGGTCTGGCTGCTCAGCCATCGCTACCACTTTACTGTGTAGTACGGGCTTGACCAAAGGTGAAATTGTACTTAGACTTGTAGTCTTAATTCTGTGTGGTGTCCCAAAGGGTTCTGCATATGATTCTGCCTAACAGCTATAAAGAGTGTTGAGGAAAGAAGATATTTACCCTATCATTACGTTATCCTTTTGATAAGTTATTGTGTAACAAGAGACATTTGTTCTGCTGTTCTGACAAAGATATCATATAGAAAGAAGGGTTGCGTCATTTTCCTTAGTAATCAATTTTGCTACTTGGAAGGAATACGTTGTAAAAGAAACAGGTGTTTTGGTTTTGTGGAAGAGACATTTTCTCTACCCTGCAAGAAGTGTTGGATGAAAGGAGCCTTTTTCATTCAACTGAATAGGACATTGTTGAATCTGAACTCTTGTAAAAGTCTTCCTGAATTGACTCAATGGAAAGGAATTGAACCCTGGTCACAAGGCACAAGGATAGCTTCATGGGAAATTTGAGTTTGAAATTTTGCAATTTTTTTTTTACCATAAACCGACATGTTTACCTTATGCACTTTGATTGTATGAATTAGTGTGAGGACACAAGGTCATCTTTCTTTAGCTTTTAGGTTGTTTGGTAGGAACATTTTGGTTAGCATAGGGTCAGATAGGCGTTTATCCCATCCTCTTTTAATTTTTATAAACATGTGAAAAGATGAATAAACTACAACTTTGTGTCCGTCTCTAAATTCTGACCCCTCACAACTGTCTCTCTTTCTCTCTCATGGTGCCAGACCCTCTTAATCTTCAACACTTTGACCTTTGGTTTCTCATCTGGGTCCCACACTCGCACTGTTGCATTGCATCCACTTGGTTCACTCTCATGCCAAATATACAAGTCTTCCTGGTTTGCTTCATTGGCAATCAGGGTCCCAGACCCTTTTATTCTTGGCCTCTTATTTGGGTGAGGGTCACAGACTCGCAAGATAGCGTTGTATCTGCTTGGTTCACTCTCTTGCCCAGTATACAACTCTTCCTATTATGTGCAAAATATCTACAAATCTTGGTGTGAAACAGGGCTATGTCTTAGCTACCCTGATCTATAATCTATATGTTTCAGACATGGGCCCTGCAATTTAGTCCGCCCGCAACTTTCCCCCTCGCATCGGCACTACTACGGTGCCTTGGATTGGGTATGTGGACGATGCCATTCTATTAGACCAAACAATTCTGGGCATACCTTTTTGTGTACCAGTCGAGGCACTCCGTTGTGAGCTGGGAGTTCCCTCAATTCGATCTCTTTGACTCATCCAGCACAGTAACCTCTTCATCACTATCTACACATCCTCCCTTTACTTGAATACCTTAATGAGTTATCTGGCTCGCCAACTTTCGCAGGAACATGCAAATAATTTCCTAATGCAATTGCGCTGCACTGCATTAGAGCATTTAGCCCATGTTGACATTGCTCTTGGTGATTTGGTTCAGGCGCCTAATGTGCTAGTCATACTAAAAAATAAAACTAGAATTTATGACATCATCTCTAATATTGATCTTTTATGTCAAAAGAAACTATGTGCAGTGTATTGCACCCAAGATTTCCGACGTAACCTACTTTGCCCATATCTAACTAAATTATGCTCTCTACGTCTATGTAGATTCATTGTTTATCTGTGTTTCAACATCTCACCCATGCATGAGCATACGGGTCACTGGATTAACTAAACTCAAAAAGAGAGGCTTTGTCACAGGTGCGCCTTGACCATAGAAACAGCACATCTGCTGAGTGTTAGGCGGTATCCTGGCTGTAATACCGGCCAACTGTATTACTGCCGGATCACGGGTTGGGCGATAACTGTAAATCCCCATTCCCCTTTGGGTCCTTTGGACCCAATGAGAAATCTTCGGTGCTAATACTGCATGCTGATACAGCCGGTGGTAAAACAGGCGCTAAATGGGATTTTCACCTCCAGAAAAAGACTGGAGGTAAAACAGCCCATTTAGCGCCCAACTCGTGATAGGGCCATCCCTTAAATGCAGCGGTTATACTGTTACCACCTTATTTAAGGGCTACAGCCCAACTTGTGGTGAGGCCAACAGTGCCCTAATTTGAAGCCTTGCTATCGAAAGAGTTATTCACAATTTGTCACTAAGGCGTATTCTTTTGAGACTGACCAGTTCTGTTGTTCAATTTATGGGCCTGAGTCTATTGTTATCACTGCAGTTGCATACCACTTGTTAAAGGAAGACCTCCACCAAATAGCACTTCTTTACGATATTCATGGGCAGTGATGACTATATGAGTTTTTGCTCTTTTAATATTACTATAGCATTCTGTTCATGTCAACTTGATATTTCATTAAATGTATTTTAATTGTGCAATTTTAACTTTGTTCTTATCTTTTGTATTAGCAATTTTAAACAATTCATTATTTGTATGATCATTTTATAACCCAAAATTTATATTGATATTTGCTCTTGAAATTGTGATGAATACACACAATTGTTTTCTTTAAAAACTGTGCAAAAGGTTTGTTGATTATAACCAAAAGTACAATAAAACATTTTCTTTTTAAAACATCTCTTCCCGCTTTGTGTGAGGGGTCAGTAAAGCGAGGCAGACAACTGCTTGTAGATTTCTCAGTATTTTACATTTTATTAATGAAAGAAAATGGAAAGAAAACCTACCATTATCTACTCTACCAGGGAGTTCCCTGCCAAGTCTAGGTTCTAAGGGAAAATCTCCTACCATATACAAAACTGGCCCTCACACTGAACAACAAAACATTCAAAGTAAATTATAAACAACATAAATACATGATTACCAAATAACCAGTGAGTCGGATAAATTCCACTTGTCCTGGGTAGATCCCTTTCCGAGGAATTTCCAAGGTCAATCTCTCACGAACAAAAGTAAAGTCTTGAACCAGTTCTTGAAAGTTCCAAAAGTAACAAAGGTTAACCCAAACAAAAATCCACTGGTAACAGTTCTTTCTCTGTTTGTCGAAAAGTTCCCTTTCCAATTTCCACAAGGAAAACAGCACCTATGCTAATCCTGGATAACCTCCTACCAGGATAGACTTGACAAAGTTTAAAACAAAAGTACCACTTCTGCTTCCACAATTGTCTATCTTTTTGTAACTTCTGCAGCGTCTTTGGTATAACTTGGCAGGATGCTTCTTCTAAGGGGGTTGCTTTTCTCTTGACAATCCCTTCTGCTAATGACACTGAAAACAGGCTCCTTTGCTTCAAATTGTACTACTGTTATAAACACCTTCAATGTAATGTTTTCTGACAATATTATAGACAACCATTTTTTTTTAGCTCTGCTGCATCTTGGCATAGTGAGGATTTATTAGGCAACTTGAAGGCAATACTCTTCACCCTCCACAGGTAGGCAAGGCACTCTTCCTTCCTATGCCATAAGAAAGGGGCAGCCTCTTTGCCTCTTCTGTCTGCCGTACAGCTACAACTATAATCTGCCTTGGCTTCTAGATCGCTTCTCTCTCTTAGCCTCAACACTCCCATCTTTACAGATTGCTGATTAGTTCTTTTAACAAGCACCCAGCTCCCTTGCCCAACTTTATATACACCTTCTTGTTTCCAGAAGTTACCCCAAAGCAGTGTTGCCACTCTTCCAGCCTTGGATAACCTTGTCACCCTTGTATCAGAGGACACTGGATTTGTAACAACTTTGACAACTAAAACATAAAGGTGGTTATATCTTAATAGGGCTGGTTTCAGGTTAGAAAGGGTGTGCCTACTGGTTTGGGTAATGCTTGCTTTTCACGTTACTTCAGCAACTTCTACAATTACAAAGTTCTTGTTCTTGATGTTACAAGATTCGGGTTTCACAAGGGAAACAGAATTAGCTACACGCAACCACTTTTTGATGGAGAATTTCAACTCTAAAGGCTGTAAAGACCTGTGTTACCTTTCATTCATACAGAATGCTGCTTTAAAGTGGATCGGGAATCACCATAATTCATACGCAACCTTTCTATGATGTAAGAGTTCTTGTAAAAATTCAGGAAAGTCAGCTGCTACCTTTTGAATGATTATAAACCAGCGTTCTGCCTCTTAATTGGAGACACGCAACCACTCTGATAAAGTTATTTCATACAACAATGGAAAAGAGAAGGCTTTTCTTATATGCCAGCACTTAGAATTGTGTTAAAAATGCGCATGATACATTTCCTTTTTTTGTCAAGGCTTCCCATGGCAACTTTTACTTGCTTCTACACGATTTCTAATTGAGCTGGTTACAGTTACCAGCAAGGAGTTTCTAGTGAATTTGAGTACACAGCCTCACTCACTGGCTCCAAAAGCACTGCGGTTGCGGGCGGCTTCCACTTCCTGACTTTTCTCTCTGCTACTACTACTTCAGGCACTCTTGAGGCCCACACCCCTCTGCAGCACAAGTATCTTCGATCCGGCCTCGACCATAGAGAGTCTCCTTCTCTCCTACTTCCCTCGGCTTACTTCTGCACAGAGGCCTAAGGTCACAACAGTTTATCCTTTCAGCCTCACTAGGAGGTCGGGATAAATAAAAGTGACAATAATCCAGTTTCTTCTTTAACTCAGTGGCAAGAGTATCCCTGTCAGAGGAGAAATACTGTGTCTCACTCCACAGAATTTCCCCACCACCCTGGGCCTTGTCTCCACCCAGGTGATCTTCACGCAGTACACCATCCCCAGGTTTTGGATCAGGAAGTGTCTGCCTTCTCCTGGCTACCTGGGAGGAGACTTTAGGCAGTGTTTTGGTAAGGGATCGCAGGATTCCCCACATTTGCTTCATTTGCAATCAGGGTCCCAGACACTCTTATTTTTTACTTATTTGTTTCAGGGTCCCCAACCCTCTTCTTCCAGCTTCTGGGTTCACCCCATTGGTTCCCCAGACCTCTATCACCTCCCGGGTAACCAGCATACCTGTTTGTTTCTCTCATAAGTACCAGTGGTTTCTGGGCAACTGCGTCCCTTCTCGAGGCTCTGAAGCATCTGGGTATCCGACGGGGTCTGCAGTGGCTTCACAGTCTTCTGACTCTTCCCAGCTGTGCGTTCTCTCTCGCTCGCACTTTGCCGGAGTCTGGGGCACTCAGAGGATTCACTCCACACCCACCCGAGTAGTCCTCTTGTTGTGGACCACGTTCGGGTTCTCCTTTTCCTCTGTTTAGGTCTACCCGTGCGGTTCGCGTCAGCTGCTCCTGTGCACGGCTCCTGCTCTTCCTCCTCAGAGGATTGCTCTCCCTCTTCCGCGTTCGAGCTGAGCTACTTTCAAACTCCCACATGGGATTGTTGTACTGCTTTGGGCCAATCACTTGCATTGAGAAGCTAGACCGCTCACTCTGCTTCTGTAGAGTGATCCTGGGACACCTAGTTATCTTCTTCTTCACAGTACCAGTTTTAAAACTATATGCATGATACTTTGTACTTTCTGGTGTTTCAGTGTTGTCATGTATGTTAGGTTGACTGACTTGACAATGAAACACATTGGCTCTTTCTAGAGAGGTGGAAGGAGGGTTTAGGATTGTCAAAGGGTTTGAGTGTATTGATGCAGGACCATACAGTGTTCTCTCATGATGGTCGTCCCCAGTCCCATAAAGGGTTTCCTTCCCGATGTGATCCTCCCTCAGTTCACCACCCCGCGAGGGACTATTGTACTGTGGATGCACCACCCTGGCCCCACGGGAAAGGTCTCCCCCAAGGGAAGAAGGGACGACATCCTCAGATTTGTCACAGTATGCTGTTAAGCCTCCCACTAAACTGGAAACCAATATGTTCTATACCAGGCAGTATGATGAATATTGTGTCACCACCATGGAGTTTGTTCACCCACTCGACAGGTCCCTTACCCATACATTGCATACCTCTCAACTCACACGCTGCTTTTGGCAGGTGTCACCTGCCATTGAATCACTTCATTTACCCGTCAAGTCCCTAAGCTATCATACACTTCAATGGGCTCTCACCCGCTGGTTTGGAAAGTCTCAGTCGAGGAACCAGACCGCTCACACTCCTCAGACTCACAAAGCACCAACAGGACACTGAGATAGAGGGGAAAGCGGATTTATGTGAGAGCTTGTCTTGCAGAATGAGCAGAAAGAAGCTTCTGAACCCAGAGCTGGGTTCATCCTGTTATACAGATATTTTCAGAAGCCCAGTACAAGGACAAGCATATTCTGTATTCTGTTAGATCGAGTTTGTTAGGATTAGTTAACGATTAGTACAGACTTGCTTGCACAGGTGTAGCTATTATCACAGGGACCAGCCAGCTCCTTTCCCAAGAACTATGCAAGAACTATGCAGAACTATGCAAGACAAGGTACGGGTCTACTTCTCTGAGACACTGGTCTTGTATTGTATTGTATTGTACAGAGATTTGTAGAGCACGAACAAAGACCGAAAGGCATCAAGGCGCTAAGAGAAGAGAGGAGAGAACTGCAGACCCGAGGGATTAGAACAAGAAAGTTTTGAGTTGTTTACGAAACGGGGCATAGTCAGAAATGTTGTGAATCTCAAAAGGGAGGGTATTCCACAGTGTAGGGGCAAGCACAGAAAAGCACTGTCCTCCCGTTTGGGTACATTGGAAGCAGGGGACCCTAAGCAGTGATTGATTGGCTGAGCAGAGGACTCTGCTTGGTTTGTAGGGTGTGAGTCTGGATTGAAGGAACTCAGCTCAAGCATTGTGAGTGGCTCGGTGAACAATGCAAAGGATTTAAAATGTAACTCAGCTCCTCACAGGGAGCCAATGAAGGTGGTGAAGAAGGTCCTCAGAGTGAGCCAGTCTGCGGGCATTCAGGGCAAGGCTAGATGACCACCTGAAACCAACTTTGGGTTTCCAATTTTCTGTTGAACCACTGTTTTCCTTTTCTTAAAGACTTCCTATAACATTTTTGTAAAGAGTGAGGGCAAGCATAGGTTTAGGCACTGACAGTCTTTTATTTTGGACTATTAGACATTGCATTCCTTTAGAGTTAGGGCCAGTCAGGAATTACACCAACCTTTGAACCTTAGTAAATAAAGGTCTTAAAATGAATACCTTTGAGTCTGGATTTCTCTTGATATCATGCCTGTCACAAAGCATGTTTGGGGAAATGATGCAAAGCCAACACTCATTTAAATTAGAGGAGCTTACTACTGCTTGGGTTGGGATTACAACTTCATTCTTGTGCAATTCTGCTGTGCTCAAGGAAATTGTAGATATCATGGTACCCACCCATATTGTATTGGACATCATTTGTTCACAGAACTCCTGTGCCTTTTTCATTGAAACTTGTATTTCTTTTCTTTGGTGCATTTGTTAGATCAACTACTTCAAATAGTTCTTCTGAATTTGGGAGTGTTATTTGCGGATTGGTGAAGCAGGAACTGACTTCCCATTTGAATAGGGTCATGTTAGGAATGCTGTAAAGGTGAATGTATCACAGTGTACTGATGATATGGAGCGCATAGGTGCATTAGCATCTGTAGGGCAGACCTCGAGACAACCAGACAGAGAAAAAATAATCCTCTAAGGAAAAAAGATTGGTGCACCTCCTTATAAGGAAATAAAATTGATTTTGTATACTAAAAGGAAAACGGTGACAGAGGATGCCGTGGAAACCAACTGCCACTGAGCTCTTGGTTAGTTCAAAACAGATATGCTATTATAAAGCAAAACATTGTCACTTGTCACGCACACAATATACAGTGTAAATCCCCCAACTTCATTGGCTACCACCTATATATATACTATTAGTCCCCTATAGTCCCTCAACCGATTGGCCACAATCTAACATACACCTGCCCCCTAACAAATGGTCTTCTGTTCTGTCACCTTGTATTCCCGTTACTTGATCGGCAGGCGTCTGGAAACGTTACCATCTCCATGAGCCTAGTCACATGGTGTGCACCTGGTCATTAACATGAGCACAGTGGATATCTCTGAAGTCAAATTGGCCCTCTAGAATAATGGAGCGCTTCTCTTGATCCCAGACATGCAGTTGCCCCCACCCTGACTCCCCATGGAGTCCTAAATTTGTTGGCATCACCTCTTGCTCCTCATATCACAACTCATGGGATGTTTGACTCCATGCTCCCACATTATAATCAGCCCCTCTCCGGAGCTTCTCCTGGGCATATCGATGACGACACTAATCAGCCCAATTCTGAAAGACTTAGGTGTTCTGCTTGTGGGCATCTGGCAGTACAAATGGGATGGCCATCATTCTAGGAGGGTGCTGATGCTCTAAATCTAGACCAGGCGTTTTGGCAGCTCGAGTCCCATGCTCCGGCTCACATGGGTTTGTGCCTCAGGATGGGCACAGCCTTGCCCGTGCTCGGCCATTCACATTCCTTTATGGTTGCACAGGCCTGCAACCTGATACAATTGTATTTTTATCTATCACACCTGAAGGCCTTCATGTTCAGTTTCCCTGCTGGGGCTTGGAATGGCAAGGTGATTCAAAATTAATTGTCATGCATTGCTGCTATTCTCATCATGGCCTGCGGCAGACTAGGCCTCACTTCAAATATGGCGATACTTCAGTGTTTCTTGCAACTGGGACCAAAGCCCACATTAACATCGTTATACACTATATTTCAACGATTGTACTCCAATATCACATGTGCCCTATACTGGGGCCTACCTACGTGTCCATAACTGCTATAACACCCTATGTTTGTTATAACTACTTTGCATGCGTCAACCCCCAGCAGCCGTGCACGTTCATTTTCTCGTGCTCTTATATATTTTCCTCAGCCTAAATTGTTTGGGTGTGCATGGGAACTGAACTTACATCCCAACACATCCTTGGGGTGTTCTGCTTGCCACTGGGCAAACACATTCCTATAAAAGATGTAATTTGTCTTCCTGGTCTCTTATCTATTCCTTATATTTATCACATTCCTCATTCTTCTGTGCCACTGTTGCTGCCATGTGCATGCACGTGAGGAGTGTGGCTGACTTCAGTTACCCTTGTTCTTATTAGGCCTCCATAAGAAGTCTGTTGTCTTTTTTCAATAGCTCAGCCTCCACTTTTGCCCATCGGTTTTCTTTCCAGAGAGCTGTTATCATATGGTGTGTTTTCTCTTCCTTAGGTGTGGTGGCTTAGAAGAAGGTTATGGACACAATGTGTATATGCTCACTTTATTTAAATGCTAAAGAAAGGCAGACCTAACTCTCCCTATCGCTCTGTGGTAGTTCCCTGCCTCACCAACTAAACTAAAGGTGCTCGTCTGTCATCAGGAAGTCAATAAACGAAATGTCCTCCGTCCAAACCTATCTCTATTACTAATAATAAAAAACTAAACTGGGCCAGATGAATGTCTCTCATTATATGGCCTCCCCTTTGCCTTTTTGTCCTGTGGCTTGTTCTCAGGGTTTGTTTGATCTTTTAACAATGTTCTTGCAAACACAGGTGTCTCTCTTTCTCAACGGGTCTCTTTGGGGTGATCTCTTCAAATAAGACTGACGGGTCTGATCTATGAGTTCCTGTAACTCTTTCCAACAGTCACTATATCGTAGGCTCCAATTGACATGACTCTTGTGGTTAGTGTTTTCCACGTTTGCTTTCCACATTCTTCTTCTTATTGTATAGGGTTGTTGTTTTTCATAATCTTTGAGGTTCCTCCACTCTTGGGAACTCTTTCATATATTCTGTCTGTCTTGTTTTATTTCACTTGACACTTTCATTACACACTGCGCATTATTTACTCTTTATTAAGTGGTTTATCCACTTGTCTTTAAGTAGCTTTCCTTGACTTCTCTCTGGGGTGCTTCTAACACCAAATGTTTTTCTCCTCTGAGTTAATACATCACACTCATCATTATTCTTGAATAGCTCCTCTGATGTCTCAATGACTTGGGTTTCTCTTCCTTTATTACAATTATGAATTTTATCATTCCAACTTGGTATTATGAGTCTTCCCAGTGGCCTCTCGCCACTGCAGCATACCCCAGTACCTGTTTTTCTAGGGATTCCGCTTGCAGGACTCGGCACTTGCTCAGGTTCCTTGGTCGGTTCTCGCGATTGTCCATCCGCTTTGGTTTCTCACTTGTCTCTATCCAGTCTGGTTTCGGGCTCACCCCAGGTTCGGTGTGCTCCAATCTTCACTGTACGGCGGTGACTGCAGCTGGTTCCGCTCTTAGCCCTGCTGGTCTCGGCATTGTTGTATGGGCGCCAGGCCCATCACGGGATGCCCGTGGTCACGCCACTACTTCGGGCACTGCTTTCTCGTCCGTCCAGACAACGGTTACACCGCACTCCAACTCGCCAGCCCACTGTCGTCTACGATGGCGTGACTCCTCTTCCCAGAGTGCTGCGGGGTTCAATGGCCTTGCTTGGCTCCACCTCTCCAAGGCACTCTGATGCAAGAGGGTTCTCCTGCATACTGTTCTCTCTCCTCCTTTCGAGCTGCCTCCTCCTACTTTCATAGTGACTAGTTCTTAAAGAGGTATGCTCTTCTTCGTCCCATGGCTTGCTTGAGCCAGAATTGTCTGCAACAAAATAGAAGACACATTGTTTTAATATAAGGCAGTCCCATATATGTAAAAAGTGTAAAATAAGTGGGTGGCTTCTCCCTCAGGTGTTAATGGGAATCTGCTGAGAAAGTCCACATTCCCTTGGCCTGTTCCTTTTCTGTGTTCAACTGAGAAAGAAAAGAGTTGTAAATCTAGGAACCATTTCATTACTCGTAGGTTAGTATCTTTCCTCAGGCTCATTCAGGTCACAGGCGAGTGATCAGTATTCGATCTAAACTTCCGCCCCGTCAGGAAGTATCGTATGCGAATAATGGTCCACTTGATTGCCAAGGCTTCTGACTCCACGGTGGCATAGGACTCTACTCAAGGAAAGGGTTTTCTGCTGGCATAAAGAATCAGATGTTCAATGCCGTCATGTTCTTGCGACAATACTGCACCCAAACCGACTTTGGAGGTGTTGGTTTGTAATTTAAATGATCTATTACAGTCTGGCATCTTGAGCACAGTCTCCTGGCACAGGATGTGTTTTAGGCCTTCGAAGCTAGCTTGATCCCCCTTATCCCAGGTCAGTTTTTGTGGCTGTGAGTTTTACAACTTATCTGTGAGGTTAGCTGCCAAGGTGGAATAGTTGGGTATACATTGCTGATAGCAACCAGTCAATCCAAGAAATGCTCACAGTTCATTTTTGTACCTGGGAGTTGGTGTTTGCTGCACTGCTTTAACTTTCTCAGACTGCAGTCAAATCAAGCCATTGCCCACAAAATACCTAAGATACATGACGGCCGATTGTGCGGTCGATTGTGCTAGATTGCATTTTATCTAGGGTTAGCCATTAAGCCGGCTTTCCTGAGAGCACAGGCGATTTCATAAAGATGATGTACGTGCTCTGGTGAGCTGGTGCTTTGAATTAAAATGTCTTCCAGATAGGCCCCACAGAAGGCTGAGTAAGGTTTTAAGAGTCTGTCCATAAGCCGTTGAAATGTGGCAGGTGCTCCATGGACGACTTCGAATTGATATAAGTCCTGAGGCGTAGAGAAAGATATTTTCTCTCTATCGACTAGATTCAATGGTTACTTGTCAATATTCTTTAGTGAGGTCAAGTGTTGAAATATTTTTGGCGGTACCTAATTTCTCAATCAGCTCGTCTATCCTTGACCGGGATAATTGTCAAAAAGGAGCACTGAGTTTAACTTCCTAAAGTTGATACAAAAATGGCAGGACTGGTCGGGTTTGGCAACTAGCACTATCGGGGAGGACCAGGGACTCTCAGAGGGCTTGATGATCGGCCTTGAGAATTTCCTCCATTTCGGTCTCAATAATGTTCGTTCTGGCTTCAGGGATGCTATACTGCTTGGGGTTGATGGTATTCCTTTCCAGTGTTCGAATATAATGGAAGCGGTTGGTAACTCTACCCTGTTTTTCTGAAAACACTTTGAGGAATTGGGATAGTAGATCTCTAAGATCTTCTTGTTGGGATTAAGGTAATGAGGGGTGAATCAACTGATTCACTAGATCTGAGTCAGTAAGGAGGGTGGCCATAGTGACCATGGTTGTTTCTCTAGGGTCTGCCTTTTACTCTAGTAGGTTTACATTACATACTTGTATTTGCTGACATCGGTCAGGTTGTTATACAAAGTAATTTAAGGGTTCTTTCTTTTCTACGATTTTATATGGTCCATACCACTTAGAAATCATTTTGTTCTCCGATGTTGGGAGGAGAACCTGGACCATTTGGCCTACAGAAAAGGGTGTACCGACAGTGTGTTTGTTGTAGGTGGCCCTTTGATGTTCTTGGGCTTGGCATAAGTGTTGCTTCATGATTGTTCTTGCTGCCACCATATTGGCTTTAAATTTGTAGGTGGTCTGAGAAATAGGTAGAATAGTCTTCTCTCTCTCTTCCTGCATTTCCTGTAACATATCTAAAACATCCCAGGGCTCTCTCACATAGAGGAACTCAAAAGGGGAATATCCCATGGATGCCTGAGGGGTCTGGCAAAACACAAACAACGCCCATGGCATCAATATGTCCCAATTTTTCCCATCTGCTTCCACCAGCTTGAGTAGGATTCTTTTCAGCATTTGATTACATCTTTCAACCAATCCATCTGTTTGGGGATGATAGACAGACATCTGCAGGGTTTTAATGTTGAGTAGCTCCTTCACCTCCTGCATCAGACGGGCCATAAAGGTAGTGCCTTGGCCAGTCAAAATCTCCTACAGGAATCCTACTCTCGAAAGAAAGGGTAACAGATGTATTAGTATCTGTTGGCAGGTGGTTACAGAGGGGAAACACCTCACAATATTGGACAACAAAGCCAACAATCACTAGAATATATTAGTTCCCTAGCTTGGATGTTTCGAGTGTAATAACTGTGTGCATTGCTATTCTAGAGAAAGGGACCTTGATAATTGGCATGGGTTGTAAGGGAGCTGAGGGAACCGGCGTGGCTGCTGTTTTCTGGCAGTGTCACACGCAAAGATATAATTCCTAACATAGGTGAGGACTCCAGGCCAGTAGAATCTAGGCACTACTTGACTCTGGGTTTTTCCAACTTCTTGATGAGCGGCCATCAGGTGTGGATGTGCCAACTCTAACATGATTCTGCAATGACTCCTGGGAACCACCAACTGGGTTCTTGGTACGCCATCCTTTGCAGTGTCTCCCCTATATAGAAGAGCCTTCTTTAGAAAGAAAAAAGGACCAGACTGGCTCTACCATTTTCCTCTGGCTTACCCAACCAAAGGCCTCACTCAGTATGAGCTGGATCCTTTCTTTCGGTAAAGGTGAGATCGGGAAGAGCGACTATCTCCTCAACCCCTGCTCTGGGGATCTCTTCAGTGGGGATATCTGTTCCCCGAAGTCCATTTGTACCATAGTGACCATGGTGTTTCTTTAGGGTCTGCTTTCCACTCTTTTAGTATGTTTACATGATGTACTTGTGTTTTCTAACGTCGGTTACATTGTTATATCAAATATTTTAGGGCACCTTTCTTTTCTATGATTTTCTATGGTCCGTACCACTTAGAAATAATTTTGCTCTCCAATGTTGGGATGAGAACTAGGACCACTGAGCCTACAGAAGAGTATCTAGTGACAGCGTGCTTGGTGTAGGTGGCCCTTTGATGTTCTTGGCCCAAGTGTTGCTTCATGATTGCTCTTACCGCCGCCATGTGGGCTTTCACTTTATGGGCGGTCTGAGAAATAGGCAGAATAGCCTCCTCTCTTTCTATCCACTCTTGCGTAGCGGGCCCACCTCTCTATCTTCATATGGGATGGCTCCCCGTTGGGGAGAAGAGACAAATACTCCTGATTTGCCACATAGGATACGTGGGTGAGGAGGTAAATATAATCTCATCTGTGTCCAGGAAGGACTTGTCAATGGGCCTCATTATGAGGTATGTGGTAAGGGGTTAACGGCGCTGGTAAAGGTGCCGGAGTCGTTAACCCCTTACTGCCCCATTACGAGGTCTGCTTGCGGGTCCCGCGATCAGACCAGGATGCTAACAACGGGCCCGTCATTAACAGGCCCGTTGTTAGCATCATCCCCATTCCCATTGAGCCCTATGGGGCCTCAAGTGGGAATGGGGATGTACTGGGTCTGGGTTCCCTGAATGCAAAAAGCGGCATGGTTACCTCCTTCCTCGTAATGAGGCCCACTTTGGCATGGTTACCTCCTTCCTCGTAATGAGGCCCACTTTGGGCCTCATTATGAGGAAGGAGGTAACCATGCCGCTATTTGCGGCATGGCTACCTCCATTCCGGGTACCGGGTCCGGGTTCCCTGAATGGGGAAATACCGGGCCATTCCAACCTTGGAGGGCCTGGTATTTCCCCATTCAGGGAACCTGGAACCGGTACATCCCCATTCCCACTTGAGCCACCATAGGGCTCAATGGGAATGGGAATGATGCTAACAATGGTCCCGTTAATGACATGCCCGTTGTTAGCATCCTGGTCTGCTCCGCGAGCAGACCTCGTAATGGGGCAGTAAGGGGTTAACGGCTCCGGCACCTTTACCGGTGCCGTTAACCCCTTACCGCATACCTCGTAATGAGGCCTAGTTTGCCCTTTTGACTGAGGTAGTTCCCTATTACCTTCTTTTCCTCTTCCTCCCATCTAGTCAAGGAAAAGACGGCTGCTCTTTTCTGCCGCTAATTCCATCCCCACTATTTTCATCTTAGACCATCACACTTTTAAGAATTGGCTCTGACCCCACACCTTACGTGCTCTGACCAACTTGTGTTCTGATTGTTAATAGTTCTGTGAGCCCATAGACCCTGTGGCGCACATTACGGCACTCTAGGGCTACTGATCCTAGAAACAATGCCTCGTGAAAGGGTTCAGTCATGAGCCCTTGTGCGTGCCCTGGGGTGAAGGAAGCACAAAAAAACTCAAAAAAACCCCAAAAGAAATATTCTATAACATTTATCTATTGTATTTGAGATGGCATTTCTTGTGAGGCTTCCTGCCTAATGCACTATATGTTAGTATGTTAGGGTTTGGAAAGCATCAGTCGGGGGACCAAACTGTTCACGCTCACATGGGCCTCATTATGAGGTATGCGGTAAGGGGTTAACGGCGCTGGTAAAGGTGCCGGAGCCGTTAACCCCTTACTGCCCCATTACGAGGTCTGCTCGCAGGACCCGCTAAGGACGCCTGGTTTTACCAGGCGTCCTTAGCGGGTCCCGCGAGCAGACTGCGATGCTAACAACGGGCCCATCATTAACGGGCCCATTGTTAGCATCATCCCCATTCCCATTGAGCCCTATATGGGCTCAAGTGGGAATGGGGATGTACCGGGTCTGGGTTCCCTGAATGGGGAAATACCGAGCCCTCCAAGGTTGGAAGGGCCTGGTATTTCCCCATTCAGGGAACCCGGTACCCGGAATGGAGGTAGCCATGCCGCAAAAAGCGGCATGGTTACCTCCATCCTCGTAATGAGGCTCAAACTGGGCCTCATTACGAGGAAGGAGGTAACCATGCCAAAGTGGGCCTCATTACGAGGAAGGAGGTAAGCATGCCGCTTTTTGCGGCATGGCTACCTCCATTCCGGGTACCGGGTCCGGGTTCCCTGAATGGGGAAATACCGGGCCATTCCAATCCTGGAGGGCTTGGTATTTCCCCATTCAGGGAACCCAGACCCGGTACATCCCCATTCCCACTTGAGCCCCCATAGAGCTCAATGGGAATGGGGATGATGCTAACAATGGGCCCGTTAATGACGGGCCCGTTGTTAGCATCCTGGTCTGCTCGCGGGACCCGGCGTCCTTAGCGGGTCCCGCGAGCAGACCTCGTAATGGACCTCGTAATGGGGCGGTACGGGGTTAACGGCTCCGGCACCTTTACCAGCACCGTTAACCCCTTACCGCATATCTCGTAATGAGGCCCAGTTTGCCCTTTTGACTGAGGTAGTTCCCTATTACCTTCTTTTCCTCTTCCTCCCATCTAGTCAAGGAAAAGATGGCTGCTCTTTTCTGCCGCTAATTCCATCCCCACTATTTTTAGCTTAGACCCTCACACTTTTAAGAATTGGTTCTGACCCCACACCTTACGTGCTCTGACCAACTTGTAAACTGACGGTTAATAGTTCTGTTAGCCCATAGACCCTGTGGCGCACATTACAGCACTCTAGGGCTACTGATCCTAGAAACAATGCCTCGTGAAAGGGTTCAGTGACGAGCCCTTGTGCGTGTCCTGGGGTGAAGGAAGCGCACAAAAAACGCACAAAAAAACAAAAACAAATATTCTCTAACATTTATCTATTGTATGTGAGATGCAATTTCTTGTGAGTCTTCCTGCCTAATGCACTATATATTAGGGTTTGGAAAGCATCAGTCGGGGGACCAAACTGTTCACGCTCACAAGGAACCAGTATGGCACAGAGATAGAGGGAAAAGTGACTTTATGTGAGAGCTTGTCTTGCAGCATGGGCAGACAGAGACTCCTGGCCGACATAGCTGCACACATCTGGTTATATAGATCTTCTCTGTAGGCTATGCCCAGTCCAAGGACAAACATATTCTTTGGCGAAAACTGTATTATGTCAGAGTTTATTAGAATGAGTCAGTGATAAGTACAGACTTGTTTTTCATTGTCAAGGCCTCATGAAGCAGACACGGACAACAGGTTCAAGTTTGGTTCTCAAACGTTTATTAACTCAAAATGTAGGATGGAGTAAGGCCTAACTTGCTCTATGCTAAGGTGGGATTTGCCTACCTAAAGCAACTAAGGATAGTCTGTGTCAGGAAGTCCAAAGCAAATGTCTGTATGTGTCCAAAACCTATTCTTGTCCTCACAACTAACAGTATACAATGTGCCTCATTAGGACTGTTGCGGTAAGGCAACAACGGCTAGACCAGGATGGTAGCAACGGTACCGTTATAAATGGTACCGCTGCTACCATCCTCCCTCCCGGGGACATACCGGCTCCGGGTCCCGCGAAAGGGAAATTACCTGGCCCTCCAAGGTCGGAATGGCCCGGTAATTCCCCTTTCGCGGGACCTGGAGCCGGACCCGAGTTTGGGGGTAGCCATGGCCTTATTAAGGGCATGGCTACCACCAACCCCTTAATGAGGCCCAATGTGTAGGGATGTCAGCATCAACATAAGTAGTGTTCAAACTAAAGTTCAGAGCTTCTTCCAGCTCTTGGCTTGTAATCAGCTTCCCCTTCCCCAAGTTCAAAATAGTTCATAAGGCACAGAGGTTCCCTTCCCCGAGAGTTGAAATCTTCCAGCTTTTCAAAACAACACAGTCTGGGGAACACGTCCCAGTTGTTATGATATTGTTAACTGTTCACTAGTTCACATAGATAGTTCAGTTTCCTTACTTCAAAATCACACAAGAGGTTGTTGTAAAACACAAGCTTCTTTATGGGTGCTTTCAGTGCCTTTTCCATACAGGGGTGCTCTCGGTCTAGGCGCAGTTGTCTGAGCACACGGTTCACCCATTACAGGTCACACAACCGATACCCCTTTTCCATCAGCCCCAGGCCACTGTTTCAACTTGACAGTGATGCTCGATTTATTCACCAGTGTCACCCTCTCTTGGCACTGTACCGTGGCTTGGTTGGCCACCATGCACTTGTTACACTTTCTTAGATTCTCCTGGCCCTTGTCATTGCTTATTACCTCATAACATACAGTTCCTTGAAATCTCTTGGCTATTGCAAATGCTTGTTTTCTCATATAATGCAGTTTTTGGTATCAGCCAGATTCACAAACTTTATTTCACTACGCCCAATATTCAAGAGTGCTCAAAAATGTTATTTCCCTTCATTCGGTATTCAAAAGTACTTATATTTGTTTCACTCACATCGGTATTCATATAACTGCTTGTTTCTGTTCAAATCAATGTTCATTGTCTGCTTTGCATATTTGCCTGCCAGCCCGGTGTTTCCCGTTATTGGTACACTCATCGGTCGGAGCTTACGGCTGTTCTGCGAGGTCCTCTGCTGCCACAAGTTCTCTCTCTCCCGTATGGTACCTCGCTTGTTCTTCCAGCAGCTCTCTGTGGTGTTGCTCACCCGGTGATGGTCCTCCTGCAGATTACTTTCACGACCACGTTGCTTGGTCACTCCGGTCTCCCTCTCACGGTCTCCTACCAGCCTCCAGCTTCCTTCAGCTTTGCTTTCTGCTGCATAAACTCTGCATCTTCTAAAGGTTCTCCAGTGCTCCGCTTGCCACACCGCTGATCAGGAGAGGACTGTCTGCACCCAGCAGTCCATAGCCCTGCTTCCACAGCTGCCTCCATTTCCACAATGATTCCAGCTTTTAAAGTTCCTGCCACCATGATTGGTCCAAAAAGAACTAGACCGTTCACTGCTGCAAAGGTATTTCTGCCTTACTTTTGCTGTCCTCCTCCTCGTCTCAATACCCAGCTGAAGTCGTTATGTGTGTGCATTAATAAAATGAGTATGTGTTGCTCTGGTTGTTCGCTTCTGCATCCCAGTAGCATACTGATTTTTCCTGGGGAATGTTTTAGGGGAATAGATGGGAAAGGACGGACAATAGCCTATAAAGGCTTGAGGGGTAGAGGGTTTGTTGTGAAAAGGAAATGGGGGATACCATGTCACACCTAAGGATGTTCTCTCCCCACTATCCAAGTCTCCTCCACCCAGGTAATACTCCCTTACATATCAACCCCCAGGGTCAGGATCCAAGAGTGATGGCATTTCCCTGTCCACCCGAGAGGAGGATGCAGGGGGAAAAGAAGTGAGGACGCCCTCAGGTTCCTCACAGCATATGTAGCCGCTATCACAGGTAACCAACCGTCAGCTCCTTTTCCGATAACATTGCACAGCAGGGTGTACTTATCTGAGAGCCTTGCCTTCTCTAAATGGCGTCTTGACGTACTGCAGTGCATTCCACTCAGGCATGCCATGGCCGGTCCCCATGAAAAATTCTTTAATGGGCAGAGGCTGATTAGCATTAAGCTGTATTGTATTCAAAAATGGGGATAAAACAAGGTTGCCCCCTGGCACTGCTACTTGTTATTCTTTTATGGTGGAGTTTGACCCTGCGAAGGATAACAGCAGGGTTTTCATACCTAGGTAGGGAGATAAGGAATACAACGCTCTACTCTACGCTGACGACACTGTCATCCTGGCACTTACCCCATTGGGCCTAAATCATGGGCTTCACTATGCTACGGAGTTCTTAAGAGGTTAACAAATAAAAAATATTTTAAAAACATTTTTTATTCACTTTATTTATCATTTTGAAAGTAAAACATACAAGAGAAAATTCTACCGTGAAATTACCTACTTTGGTTGTTGCTAGGGGGGCCTTACAAACTTTTATGATGGCTAGAGGGGAAAACATCTGGGTACATTGCGATGCCTCCTTGTGGCATAATGGGGGATTACAAATAGCAAATAAGACACTGTGTTGGCAAAGCTGGATTAGTAAGTGCATTTTTAGAATACGTGATGTATGGGAGGGTGATCATATGATATCCTTTGAAGGTCTTAGAGATTCCTTCGGGCTTGGGGGTAGGAAACGTGCACGATATAGAGACCTTGCCTTCCTTTTAACAGAACGGCAGAGAATGTTAGGGGAACCAATGAGGGAGAGGCCTATGGTATGTGATGTTATGCGTTCTCTTCCATGTGCAGTGTCGGCATACATGAATCTTATGCCGTTGGATAGTTTGCATGTTGAGTCATGGGAAAAATTGCATCGGGTTTGGGTAGAGGAACTTGGAATGGATATTCCTACTGGGGAATGGGAAAGTTTGCTTGGTATTGGGGTGCAATCACAAATGGATTTAGGGCTCAGGTATATTAGACAAAGGATTTTATGTAGATTATATTGGACCCCTACCCGAATGGCCAAGCTAGGATTGTTGGATAATGATCTCTGTTTGGGTTGTGGTCTTAATGGGGGCACCCTGCTTCATATGCTATGGTCGTGCTCAAGGGTATTTATCTTTTGGAGGGATGTTTTGAACAGTCTAGATATTGTGATAAGGGACTCCCTACCGCGAACGCCTTACTCGACGATATTATTATCAAGTAGGGAGAGAGGGGACATAGGCAGTGTGAGAACAGGATGGATTAACAGGGTATTAGTGGTAGCGGCTAAACAAATATTAAAAGTTTGGAAGTCAAGGAAAAAGCCGGTTGTGGATGAATGGCTGAGTGATGTCCGTACTTTGTCTGATTATGAGAAAATTATGTTAACGAAGCAGAAGAGGTAGGAGTATTACCTTAGAACTTGGGGTTCTTTCAATGAATTATACAGTTGATGTTCACCGATTACATGCATCATTTATTGGCTGAATGGATGGAATTTATTATTTTCGTACTTGATGTTGTGTGTTGTGTTTGTTGGTGTTGTATTGTCTTTTGTTTTGGGATGTTTGACTTTCAACTGTAGATAGGGATTTGTGGTAGTGTGTTCAGGTTTTGGATTCAAGTTTGGTTAGGTTTAGTTAATTGTTATTATAAGTATTATACAATTTGAATGCATATCTCTGATGTAATGGATAGAAACAAATACAAATTAAACAAGAAAAAAACTAAAAATGTGACGTTTGGAGGAAAGGACAGGAAAACGAACTGGGAACTGAAAGGGCCCCCAGTGGAGGTAGTGGATTCGTATATGTACTTAGGCATGACATTTTCGAGAGACTGCAAGTGGTCGTCACATATCAAACAACAGGAGAGGGACATAATTCGTTTTCAGGGTTTACAAAAGTTTTACTTCAAATATGGCACCCGAAGATTGGATAAATGCATTGAGGTTTTTAAATGCAAAGTTTTAACTCAAATGCTTTATGGCAGTGAGATTTGAGTTTAATGTTCCTGTGAATCCCTTGAGGTTGTACAATTGCAATTTTGGTGCCAAACTCTAGTGCTTTGAACTGGCTGTTCGAGCAGCGCACCGAGACTTGAGCTGGAGATCCAGAGTATCACTTCCCTGGCACAAGCCAGACAACTAGCTTATTTTGCAAAAATAAAACTAAATGTAAACACAAATCCGAATCTCCAGTTGGGATTTCCAGTCATGGAAAGCCGCCCAGAAGTATATAAGCCGGAATGGGATAAGACTGAAGCAGGCTATGGGAAAGGTTCCTGGCCGGAAGAGGAAGAATCAATAATGAGCAAGTCAAGACAGAAATCAAAACTTGGTCCAGAGAAAACTGCTCCGGTGGATGGGGGGAAAATCTGTGTTTTACTGTCCCTCGCAACCTATGTACAGTATAACAAGATCCTGTGTGCCCCAGGGCTGATACTAGATTTAGATTCCCCTGAGGGACGAAGACTCCTACTTAAAGGTTAAACTTACTTGCACTGGTGAAAAGAACTACCTGGTTAAAGGCTTCAACAAAATGCAACTATGATATGGGTGTGGATGAAGATCTGGTGCACTTTATTTTGTTATGCCAATTTTATAAAAGGGAGAGGATGAGATCGCTGAGACCTTATTTTCTAGCATCAAATATTAGCTCTTGTAAGGAGGCGGTGTTTTTAATTTTTAACTGTACTAACTCCAGAGGTCGAAGTGGGCGGGAGCGGTCGGGAGCGGTGCTCCTATACTTTTTATTTTTAAGTTTTACCGTTCCTATACTTTTATTTTAAAAAGAAACCGTTCTGGACCGGTTTAGTTTTCAAATAAAAGTGTAGGGAGAAGTTGAAGCTTGCACTTCAGTGCACTGCACTGAACATTCCCTTAAATAACAGCTGTGTTTGTTTGGGGGTTTGGATTGTGTGTGGGTGGGGCGCAGCGATGGGGTTTGTGGAGAGCGGGGCAGACTGGCAGGTAACATAGCTCCACTACTTCTTTTCGTACACTTCGACCACTGACTAACTCACAATTACTTTATTATCTGATGAACTCACCTAGGTCAGTCTCTAAAGAAAAGGTTCTGCACAACAAATGTAAAGTATGGGTTTATCGGGAAAGGTCTTAATGTGATATTAAACTGTAAAGGATGTTATTTCAGTTGGTTTAAGTTATATTGTATTGATATTTATACCCGCTCTTGTTTTATTATGTAATGTGTTGTGACCGATTGTATTTATTATGGTAATGGAGAAATCTGAATACAAATATTATTATGATTATGAGGTATTGTATAAGAATCATGAAAGAAGCCAACAACTACGAAAAACAAAATTACCTGTTTTCACCCACCACCAGGGCACAACACGTTCAAGCCATAGCTCTCTCTCAACCTCTCGAATCAGAAAGGCGGGTTTAAACACACAATTTCGTTTTAGGTGGGTGAGACTAGCCCATTGAAGAGAATGAACAGCTAAAGAGTTTGGCAGGTGTCGTGTGAAAACTTTCTCTGGTGGGTGATACCCACAAAAAGCAGGTGAGTTGAGAGTTATGATCCATCAACTTAAATAGGGACTCACCACTGACCAGCCAAAAACAAAATCGTATATTTACAACCTCCCAGATGCCTGAAAAGGTTGGCAGGTATCCGAGGAAAAGTAGTACTAAGAGAAATTAGTATTACGGTAAGTAATCCAAGCAGTTCTACTTGAACATGTGCTAAAGTAGTTGGGGTGGATCTCGTTCCAAAATCAATACATTTCAACACCCCACCCCCCAAAAAAAGAACTAGAAAACAAGTGAATTTACACGTAGCATACAAATAGAAAGAGGATTTAAGTAACATGTCCTATTCTTGTAGCGAGCTGGCGGACATTTCGAAATGTTGCATTCCCACTAAATAGGGAAGGAATGCCTCATCTGCTTGCCTATTTTGGATATCTCCTCATCAAACTTTAATTGCTAAACTAAATAAAAAATGTGTGTGCCTCTATTTACTTGTATAAATATTGCATTCAACTGTTAACACGGAACTTACTAATTCAATGTTCAAGATAAAACGTTTGCGGTGCTGAATCTAAAGGCATCGTTATACGTTTCAGTTGACTCAAAGCCACCGTTTCCAAAACGCTGGGCAGTGACGCGAATTTGAAACTGGGGCCTTGTTTACATGAACAAGGTAACATTGTAAAGGGCTTATTATGGCAGCTACAAATCAAACACATGTTTGCAGCTTGTTTACAGAATAATAACAAGCCTAACAATTACCGCAGAAAACATGTATCTTGTGTGCCTAAATAGGATTATGGTTCAGCAAAGTTACCTATGAAATTATAACTCTCTGTACTAATGTTAATTCTGAATATAAACTTTAGAAAAAGATGTGTCTGGTTTAACTAAAGTTCCATTCTGCCCTCTATGTAAATGATAAACAGCCATTCCAACATGGCGCTCTTCATCACCACTGTGTGCTCACAGGTGGCCTTCCACGTTTATATTTCGTGTGTCGTCCTTCTTTTATTTCCACAAGTCGCTTCTCTGAAACCGAAATTGGCGGGTACAGAGTAGTGCGTTATTCCGGATGACAGTGGTGCTCCGGAACTGCGGAAACTTTGCCCGGAGCCTCTTTTATCAATGTGAAGGATTACAGCGGAGCCCTTGCGCAATTTGTGTTAGGTGACCGTTGGGCGCACGGGGTACTCACTATCTTTCTGAAAGGGTGTGAAATGGCGGCTCATGCCGCCCACCTGCACCCCACTCCTGCCCGCTAAGCTGCCCCCTTTCCAGCGGACGGTCCTTCGTTTTGGATAGCTGCGAACTGTATCTACTTGAGGCAGCATGCCTGCCACGGAGCCCCCAAGCGACGTAAATCCGCCGCCCCCACTTGCCAAGAATGGGAGCCCCGCCAAGAAGAGCCGCCTGTCACTGAAGTTCTTCCAGAAGAAGGACACCAAGAGAGCTCTGGACTTTGCCGATGGGCGGCGAGGGGAACCGGAGGAGCCGGTGGATAACATGTGGGTGCCTCACACTTAATCTTGCTAAAATGTCATTCAAGCTCATTTCATCACTATATGATGTTTTACTATTGCCGCCGCCTTTACCAATTCATGACCTAACAACAACTTTGCATTTCGCTACTCGTTTTGTTTAAAATGTTAAACTCCCATCTAAAAGATACAGAATGCAAGTAAAAGAGCTGGACGTTAAGCAACTTTTATATATCTTCCTCTCTGTCGTCTCTGTTTACCTGGAGCGCTGTGCAGAGCTCGATTCTATCACATCACCAGAAGGGTTTGCTTATTGGTTGAGACCTTTCTAGTAGTTACTTGCAAACTACCTATTTTTTTGTGTGACTGGATGGTCTGTATTTCACGCATCGAACTGATCGTGGGTGACAGGCAATTCTGAAAGGTCCTGAACAATTACTGTTTATCAGGAGTGACGTCCAGCAAGCATCCCTTCTTATGTTTTCTCATGATGTATGACTGCACAAATATAACCTCAATAAAACTAGTGATGAACCGTGGAGGAGGGAGGGGGGAAACTAGTGGTACTCTTGTTGCACCCAAAAAGGAGGTAGGGTGATGGTCGGTTGGGCAAATGGCTGGGGAAATCACCCAGGGTCACACACTTTGGCTCAGATAATTGGGTTCAAGGTCTACTGTAATAATGGATTGTAGAGTTTACTCAGAAAAAACACAAATTGCATATTAAAGCCCCATGACATCTAAATCCGTATAGCAACATGTTAAACCAAACGAATATCATTGTGGCTTTAATTTTCACATTCTGAATAGTAAACTATAAGGCCCAGAATGGAAGATAATGCCAACCTGAAAAATCTAGTTAACTCCGCTGTACTTTCAGTGATTTAAGAAATGTAATACCATAAGTTGTGTAATAAGATATTTTAAAGGGCCTACAGTTTTGGTTAAGTTGCTCAATCCATAGGAAGACCACCTTTTCGGTGGCTTATAATTGCCCCCAGGACGAATCCTCACCAAACTTTGAAAGTATATGGCCCCCTTGGATTGATTCTGCTTAGTTTGGTGAGGTTTTGTGCAGGGGGACAAAGCTATTGGAGGGGTCACAAAATGTGTAGTTTTCCCATGGACACAATAAAAAAAAATGTTGCTCATGTCTACAGCCCAAACGGCTTGATGGATTTTCACCGGATTTGCTCCAAGGGTGGTGGCTTGGTCCTGAAAGTGTGCTTTTGTAAATTTGATGTAAATCTGTTTTTTTTTTTTTTTTTTTTTTTACCACTGGCCAAAAAGTACGTCTGCAAAAATGAGTGATATCTGGGTTTGGTCTGCTGACTCATTTCCCTGCTGACCTCTGATTGGTTCAGGGGGGGGCAACGTGATGTTGATTGGATGGTGAAACATGTGAGGTGAGTCCTATTTCCCGAAACGGTCGCCGTGTTGGATCTGCAGACATCCAGTGCTGACCGCGGACAGCACAGTGGAGAAAGTCTTCCAAACACATTTGGGGTTATTTGGTGGTGGAAAGAGAGACTGGGAAGGGTGGAATGGAAAAAAGATGATCTGGGGCTATATTTATAGATGGAAAAATGGCATGAAGGTGCCTAGTCCATGGATAGTGCTGTGAACGCATGGGTTGGGAAACAGATTGGAGTTATTTGGTGGGTGAAAGAGGGCTTGGGTAGGTGAGTGGAATAAATATGATATGGCGCTGTTTTTATTTGTGAAAAGGAGTTTGCGGTCAATTTCGTTGTCTGCAGACATCACCTGAATTGGAAGCGGGTTCTGCAGGAGTTTTATTTCAACATATATTGTATCTATTTGTTATGTTTTCATTATATTATGATGGTTGGGTCCAGATTCTTGGGGTCATGGCTGTAGGCCTTCTCCCTCTTCCCCAAGAATGTGTCCACTGCCCACATCCACTCTAGCAATGTGTATAGTAATATGGGTATTGTAGGGGAGTATACAGTATTTGTAGTACGTTAGAATAATATAATTGAAGTGTAATTGAAGTGTAAATAGTATTAACGATTGTAGTACAATTGAAAATTGTAGGTAGTTATTGAATTTGTATTTGCTTTAATAAAGGTGTATCTGCTTTTTTGAATGCTTGTTGGCATGGTATCTTTTGAACATGAAAACATCAAGTTGTATGATGCAAAATGGGGTGCTGATTTTGGGAATCAGATGGCACTGAATTTATGTGAAAAAGATGTACAGTCCATATGAAAACATTAGTTCTAGCAAATAATCGTACAAGCAAAATAAAATTCAAAACTGAAAAATAAAATGGCTCTTTTAAGAGCCACCATTATACAATACATTGCTTAAAATAAGTGTAAACCTCCCTACCCCCAAATTGGACTGTTAGTCCGCAAACGCTGCAGTAGTCTGCAGATGGCACATGCCACATCCAGGTCTTGGAGGATGCCTGGCATGGAAATGGGACTGCAGTGACCGAAGATAGTAGTGGTGTCCACAGACATTGGGGGGTAGGAGGGGTCATCCATCAGGTTTTTTGGGTGTGATCTACAGGAAGAGTGTGGCAGGAGTTTTGTTTGGTGAGAGCACTGAAGAAGATAGCTGTGGATTTGAGAAATCGGAGTGTCTGTATTTTGGGATATTATTCGATCCAGTTATTGATGGTGTGTGCTGAAAATCATGTTATCTGTGGAAGTATATGATTGCAAGAAGTGGAGGTTTTTTGGCATGCAGTTTGTGGGTTAAACTGGGCGAGCTTGCTGTCATTTTGTCAGGGTATGGCACACTTTAAATGTCCAGACATTATATAGTTGTGCATTTGGGAGGGAACAGTTTGGGGTAAGTGACTGCAATGTATTTGCAGTTTGCCCTGAAGGATTTTTTCAGAAGCCTAAGGGAACTGTTACCTGCTTTTTTTTCTGAAATAAATCGAATACAATGGAGATGTACAAACATTTTCAGTTTACAAATGGAAGCATCGTGGCAGCTTTTGAACAAAGCTGTATCTGCTCTTTTGAGAATGACAATATACAGTTGTCTGGTGTGAGCTATTTTGTGAAGCTAGTTCATTTAAAAAATGCCAAATGCAATTTTTCTTTTCAATGCTAGGAATGCCTTTAAGCAGTATCCGTAAAATAAAATAACAATTCGAATGGAAGATGTACAGGGCACAGTACTACTGTGTATGTAAAGGCGGAAAGGTGTTTGTTCACAAATACCCCAAAAGGTTATTAAAACTCCTGCTACCCTTCCCGATCGACTAACACCCTCGTACCCACTAACCCCCATGTCCACCCTAAGTTAACATTTACCCTGCCTGCCGCAACACCATACTATGTATTTAGTCTCCAGCTATGACTTTCCTTTAACACTTTAAACCTTTTCATCCATGAAACTTTGAACTTCTCCTTACACAGAAAATGATGGGGCAACTACACAATACATGGGACACTGCCTTATGGAACACCAGCTACACAGAGCCTCAGACTGAATTCAGAGACTTTATTTTTTTTATCATATCTATTTATTTGTGTCCATTCATGCAACTAACTTGTACATTTTTCAGACATTCATCTCAATAATCTTACTTCAGCGGCACACAAAAATGCTGTTTGCTGCTCATTTTGTGCCGTGGGTAGAAATAACTTCTGGTGACATTACAAATACCAGTACAGAGCTGCTAATCAAATAAGTTTGTTTGCTAATCGAGAACATTTTAATTGGCACATTTTGCTCTGTTTTCGAAAACATATGTATGCCTTGTAGAAGAACCTGGTTAGCTTGAAACCAACAGTTCCCAGGAGCTACTTTTGGCTCCTAGGGCCAACCGGTGCCTTCAAAACATGTAAATATGGCATTAACTTGGAGTATTCGGGAATGTTAATGAAGAATTAGAACACATCTAATGTACATTTAAACTCAATGGTTCATACAAAAGTGAAAGGAACATCTCTGGTAGCTCCTGGTTCTCCTGCCTTAGCTCCTGCCCACCGGTTGAGGCCCACACCCAGGAGCTGGTTTTAGCTCCAGCTCATCGAATATCAATTACGAACCCCACTATTGGGTGACCGCAATTACTGCACATGGGTCACTGCAATTACTGCGCATGGGGAAGCCATTCCGCACAGCAGCAAGGAGCCTTCCATGCTACAGAGTAAGCCTGGGAGGAAGGACTAATAACAGCGTATTCCGCGTGATAGTGCCTGGAATTTGCTCAGTGGAACGGAAGGTTCCATAAAGAGTTGATGCATACTGCTTTGTTGAGTAGAGGTCGTTGATTCCCCATGTGCTTGAGTGTTCCTATTTCATTGAACCATGATCCTACATATTAAAACCAGGTCTTTTTGCAGTTCTAACTAGACAAAGGCAGGCTTTGCCATCATGTACTTTTTCTACTTGTCAGGCTTGGGTAAGGTTTGCTCTGTAAAACTGCTCTCGTCAGAAGTTGACTGAATTTGCTTCACCAAACCGTGAAGTCAGTCTGCCAGGCATAGTTATGCCACTGGCTGAAAATTTCGTCAGCAGAATGTTCAAAGAAATTCATGGTCCGAGCCCATAGGCTACTAGCTCAAGCCACTGTTTGCAGCGTGGCATTTTAAAAAGTTGATGGATTGATTGCCTTGATTTTTAATATGGAGTGTAGTGTCTCAGTTGCCTTTGTTCTCAGGATTTCACCCTCAAGTGACATTCCTCCAGAAGACAGTGCATCACCCACCTAGAATGCAATCTTCCACGAAAAATCATGTACCTCCGATGACTTCAATTGAATTACTTTCCAAAGTAATGGCCCACAACCTTTTTGAGATTTATACTTCTCCAACCATTCTTGATCTCCCTGGTACCCCAACACAGCAATCATTTTTCCCAGCAAATGTCTATTGCATCAGTCTTCAGTTATTGGGAGAAGGCATTCTCTGGTGAGCAGGAGCTACCCCCTGGTAAGTGAGGGAATAGTTGGTGCATAGCGTGGCGCACATTTCTTCCACATTTGATGCTTTAAATGTCTTCCAGAGGTGGAGTGATGCTCCTTCATACACAATCCAGTTCATATCACAGGGATGTTCGCTTGGCACCGGTTGACTTGGAGAGTCAGAAATAGCTCCTGTTGCATTCTAGGTAACCTGGCTGCTGTGCAAAACCTAGTTCTTGCAGAGTGTACTCACTAATATTAGAAAAAACACAGGGAGCCTACGATGTAACTGTCAAACGTTTCCGTTTACCAGCTCTTATTAATGGGCATCTTTCCTGGCATTATATATAAAAAAAACTTTTTTTTGTTGTTAAAAACATCTCCATCCAGGCTGTACAAATGCATGAACTATTCACTCGAAACGTCATATCAAACGCAAGTAATATGCAAATACTTCAAGAATATGCTACAATAAATATTTTTCTTCAACTGTAGGACATGTTCAGTATCGTACAGTCCTGTCACTTAATTATGAATGAATGACTACCGTAATAGGTGAGATTTGCCACCCTTGTATAATATTATGCCCCCAAGTGACTATAAGAACTATATTATGTCAAATGTTTAAGTATCTTCATTCTAATAGTTTGGAAGCTAGCCATGTCCCCATAAGAGTTTTACCATGATGAACCTCCACGTTCAAGACTCTTGTGCTAAACCGCACCACGGTCACATGATTTCCAATGTAGGAATCAAATTTATACGGCACTGCAGAAAAAAGATGTATATTTACTACAAGGACATTTCCGTAGTTGAACCAAGCCTTGATTTATAGGGGACCTAAATATTCATTCGTCTGAGTACTTCGGGGCAGCTACTATGCTCTGTTGCCAGTCATGATTGCATAATTTCTTTTAACAGTAAAATTATTTCCACTTATTGAGTTGTTAATCCTAGATGTAATATGATCGATTCAAAATTGGTCATGGAGTCTGTGACAGTACGAGTTTTCATATCGGTGTACAGGGAATTTTTTTTTACCGTTCTTATTTTCATTTCCCCCCCCCCAACTTTAATTTTAAACCATAAATCGCAACAAAACATATTGGTGAGAGTCAGAAAAGTAACAATTTTTTTCCCTTGTTAAAATAACAACCATCAGTTAACAGTAATCCCTCATCTTAAAATCCCCCCTGACATTCCATTATTTTCAGATGGACAATTGTCTCCATTTCACTAGCACCAGTTGGGTCCATCCAATTCCAAGTGGAATGGGCATCGTAGGCATCAACGTGTTACCTTCAAAGGTGTTTTTCAAAAGAATCTCTCCAATACAGTAAGCCATTACCAGTTTGCCACATGACATCTCTGTAGGCCAAATACTAAAGTCACTGGTTTTGTGTTATAAAATTGTATTGGAGGTAACCTGTTTTAACCTTTTCATTTTTATGGCGATATTCTTTAATTTGAGTCTATGCAAAGGATGCTTTCTATTTCTCAAAAGAGAAAAGAAAACCCAGATGGATCAGCTGGTACACTTCATAGGTTACCAAACCTATTCTAATAAAGTCTTTGCTTTCTCACAGACCCCATTTTAAATTTCGTAATACTGATATATATGAGAGGGTTTGTAATTTTCGATGCATTCAAGCTATGCTGTAAGCCAATACGAGTAACATCAGTGTAAGCAGTCTCAATGGGACCAATTTAGATAGAGAATTCCTAGCAGCAGCAAGACCTTCTTGCTTGTTTGAGATGTATAGTTTAAATAGGCAGGAGGCCAAAGCACATCCTTGCATCAAATCCAAGTCGGGATGTCCGTGAATTCCTTGACGCTATCCAGTCTAAGACTAAGACAATGGAAGATTCCTGCGGTGTTTTAGGGATTTCTAAGATGGCATACGTGAAATTCATGACCATCTTATGGTGATGTTGGCCAATCCGATTTAGTGGCACCACTGTTATTTTAACCCTTACAGGGTGGAAGGTTTTACCATTTTTCATCCAACCGTCTGGGGATCTCTAGGAGCATACACAGATTAATCCAAATAGATTCATGTGTGGCTCTTTAATTGAATCTCCCTTTTGGGCCTCCCCTAGGCCCGATACTAGTTTACAGAAATGAATCCTGTCCTCTCACTTTGAGCATATTTTGAGTTTTCTATAACAACTGATGGTGCTTGGACTATTTGAGCCAGCTTTTATAACTGCGTTATTGTCAATTTAGCCAAATTATACTGATACTTATCTGGGTGGAAATCGAGGCTCTCGATTCTACCTCAAATAACTGGATATTTATTTTGTACTACCATTTGCAATTATGTGATCAAACTCAAGTAATTGGGAGGAAGTTGGCAATGGCCAGGATATAATGGTATATGGAAAATTGTGTTTCAACATCCTTAAACCTCTCCAACATTCTAGTTACTGGCTGGCAAGACTGTTTGCTGATTTTAATTTATTTTAGCAATATTTCTAGTTGTCCATCGCTCTTTAGGGCTATGTTGACTCGTAGTACACTGAGATTTTTTCTGAGCTTTTTTAAAATGCTCCTCTTTATATTTCTGGTGAGATATGCTTGAGCACTCTCCCCATTTGCAGTAAGTCTGAATCAGGAAAGGGGTGAACAAGCGTGCCAACGAGCATATGCAGTCTATTGTCACATAAGCTGGGATGTTGGGCCCTGTGTAATTACTAATGTCACCCATCGCTCGGCAATTCAACATTATCAGATCCCAAATGTTCATGAATTCAACCCAGCTAAAGCCCATAGCATCAGTAGGTTTTTAAAATGTTTTTCTTAAATCTAGCCGGGGGAATGCCAACCATTATACTGCCCCAGTCTTTCCCGAGTATATGTACATCTGGGCATTTACAGTTTGCTCACCCACCACATCAATGTTTTGGGAAGTGTTCTTCATAATTTAAATACAGATGCCAATTCTGTCATGAGCTTCTCCTCTATATTGGGCAGGATTATGGTAAACCTTGTTTATAAGCAAGATATTGATCATGCTTTGTGGTCATACATACTGCCATTATAGCATCGGATTCAAACTATATGAACTCTGAACGAACTTGTAATGTTATGTTATGACCCCCTCCGTTATCCTTAATTGCTATATTTCATTGTCTTGCAACCACCTGTAGGACGTACCCCTAGGAACCAAACCACCTGCAATAAAATATCATACCTCCTCCAATAGCATTAGGTGGTCTTCTTATTCAAGAAGCTATACAAGACTCTAGCGTTTGTGAAGAGAAGGGGTTGGGGAAGAACCCTTTGGACATCAAGAACACTGTGTAAATCCTATTTAAAGTTTAGCTTGAAGCTAGCCTGTTGGGTAAGAATTGGTGCAGTCACACTGTGTGAGACTACATAACACTTATCTGCTTGTTATTGGGTAACCCACCTTTTGGTATAGGTCTGTACTACACAAGTTGGTAGGGTGACTTATCTCGAGGGGGTGAATGTGAGCTGTAGACCTGTACAAATGAAAACCATAAATACAAATAACCCTTAAGGTGTCAGTTATAGATATTTATTTTACATCAATTTTTAAATCATTACTTAAAAGGCAATTCGTTGTAATACTGTAAATATACTTTCAAATTACTTTCCAGAATAAAAAGAATTTAGTGGATAATCTTTGGATATGCTTCTTACACAATTCCTACGCCCTGAGGTGATTTCAATCACAATGACAGCAATGGCATTTATACATCACACTAGTAAACTTTGCAGATTCTGAGGTTGTAGAAAGGAAAGGTTGAGGAAGGAAAAAGGCTAAACAGTTTCGCAGTGCATGGGATGACAAATCTTCCAATGAAATCTAGATGAGCCTTTCCCAGCAGTAACCGTATACAACAAGCTACCACCTAATGAGGGGCAAACCGTATCAAAGTCAATGGACTAGAAGAGTTCAGGGAACCAGGACAGCCAAAGTCATTTGGGACAGTCTATGGATCTGAGGCACTTCTTCAATCAGTCTTGCACAAAGTTAGAGAGTTTGTTTAAAATCACTTGTAGGTGTGGGGTACATTGACCAGCCCAGCAGAACTCTCCTACCTCACCAAACTACATCTCAGGAGTCGCCAGCAGAATGGCTCTGCTGGCTCTGTTGAGCACTATCGCCTTGCGTTAAAACTGCGCTTTGTGGTCTCCAAATTAATGGCTGTGCTGTCTTACAGCCACACATGGGGCAAGAAGAAACACAGAACATCCCGAGAATTGTTGCCAGTGTTACTTCAATTGCACCAAAGAAAAGAATTCAAAGGCAGCACTGCCATGCTGCCAGCTCAAAACCTTTTCACTGAGAAAGAAAATAGGCTGTCTTTTAAATGACTGCGCCTGATGCTCTTTTTCATCTGTTCAACAGTACACAGGTCTGATCCAGTGAGACCCAGCTAGGTCCCTCCATATTTAGGTTGTGTTCCAGCAAAAAGGGGGCATTTCTCAGTGAATGACAGGCAGTGCCAGGCGAGATCTGTGAAATAACAAAAAACTTCTTCAGCCGTACGCAAAAACCTTTTACCTTTGCAACAGAATATCACCAATAAACCCTTCACAAGAAGCTTTCTCTCTCTTTGCTCATGTCCGTTTCATTGGACCCTTGCTTTGAACAGATTCCTGTGTAGTAGAAATTGACTATGGGCATGGAAATGCACAGAATAAAGATAACATGAAAAACCGCATTTGAAAGTGACCGCAAAGGAGAAATGAACCACGTGTAAATTGGTGTTTTTTACAAACAACAAAAGATCTGTTCAAAAGTGAAATGTTGAATGAAGGCCCTGTCCTTGCATAGAAGATGGTGGGCGGTTGTGTTAAAACATATATAAGCTGTTTAATGCCAATAGTGTTGCTTTCAGGTTCAGGAAAGAAAATAAAGTTACTGTGAAACCAGCAGGACAGGTTTTTAGGCCCTGGCTTCAAAGGACTGACTACGGCATCTACCCTCCAAGTGTACTGGCATCTAGAACCAATGAATAGGCAGGGGTGAAGCATTTCACGCCCTCATCGGACTCTGGCAGTGCTCCAGCCAGGTACAATCGATTTCTGGGACACGTAGGTGTGACTTTTTAAGCAGCACCCCCCTCAACTTCAACTGGGGCGCTTCAAAAACAAATCATGACAAACAAGGCTAGTGCCTGACAGTTGGCTGTGGGTTGAAAAAAAAATACCCTTATTTGGAAGACCATGTTGACCCATTTGGGGCAAAAGACTGTTCTAAACCTTAAGACTTTATTTCTGCAACCGGAGAACGCAGGAATACAAATAACAGTTTAAATGTAATTTTTGTGGCATTAAAACAAATTATTGTGGCTTTCCCGAGCATGTAGGAGACGCAAACGGCAGAAAAATGTAAATGGTGGTAAAAGTATACTTGGTGCAACTTTAAAATTTAATGCAAACATGCTCTGTGATAATAGGTACACATAGATAAAATTGTAGAATTTTAGGTGAAATATTTCCCACTGAAAAGTGCGAGCGATTATTAGGAGGGCGAAATGACAAAGTACAGACTTGGGAGTCGGAATGCCATGCATGCGCTCTATTAAATGTGTCATTTGTGATTTTCAAAAATGCCACAACTGTAAAAATGTGCAATTTATGTCATAACTGATCTTTGGCAAAAATGAATGTGGGAGAGCATGGGCAATTTAAGCTCACACCATAAAACTGATGCCATGTCCTTGAAGCCCAACCGGTTTATAGGAAGACGGTAACAGTAAACCCTGACCAATCCAGTTGTTAGAGGCATGTCAAGCCAAAGGTCTGCCCCCATGGTAAATCCTGCAATGTCAACCACCTTATAAAAAGGAGAGACTCGGAGAGACAAAACACTCTTTGGAATTTTCCAGCTCATGCATATCCAGACATTCCATCTTCACTCTGCAAGATTCCAGATTCCACTGCCAGGCCAGAGCATAGCTGACCCTATCCAGGCAGGACCATTGATCCAGAAAAGCCTCTACTAAAAATCCCAGGAGACTCTGGGAGAAAGGGGAAAGGTGGCGGAACCTCAGTGGGATTATCCAGTGCTGCCTGCTTGCTCTGCTATCCGCTCTATCCAGCGGAGGTGCCGCTGTGCCGTGACCAGACCTTTACACAGCTGATTTCTTCTGGGAGAGCTTGCTGCTGTGACCAGTGACCAGATATTGCCTTGCTGTCCAGAAACCTGGTGCACTGTCCAAAATACCATTGTTTTTCCCTTCCCCAACAACCACAGACTGCATCCTTTGCCCTGTTACATTGTATTAGGTCTAATCCCATAGAAATCCCACGACTGCCTTAGCAGAAATCCTTAAAACTGTCAGTTCTCTGTGCATCCTGTCCTTGATCTCCAAGTGTTAGCGCCATTCTCTCAACTTATTTCTGTCTTCTGTAAGTCCTTAGTACTATTTGGATTAAACAAATTAATTCCTACATAAGAGACACACGGCACGAAGGGGTTACACTTGCAAAGTAACCTGTGTCGCGGGCTGCGACTTTTCTAGCCACTAAAATATAGTTTCTGTAAAACTTGCCCATTACTTTATAAACCAATCTTTTTTATTTTTAATTTTTTCCCCTGACCACTGCTTTTATTTTTAAAACAGAATTTCCTTTCCCATTGAGAATCTCATGTCATCCTGTCATTAATTTACTTTCACTTGCATATTATCCCTGTGATGTGCATCTGTCATTCAGCATAAAAACCGCATTCCGATTCTGTCTATTTCACCCGTTTTTCAAACCGTTTTGACATTTAAACCTGTGCAAATTAGCAAATGCAATTTCTATGCGTGTGATTTGGCTGCACTGTCACTTCAAAGTTGATTTTTTTTAACTGTATGCCCGTTGTTGGTACCTTGCTTTGTAGTTGCTAGTGTTGTTAAATCCCTGATGCTGTTATAACTCATATTTACCTCATTCATTCAACCGCACATTTAAATTAAATATTACCAATTCCCAGTGCTAATTTTGTGCAATTGCAAAGGTTTTTAAATCCACCTCTCATTTCGTGGGGTAAGGTCAGACTTTAATTCTGTTTGCTCCCTAGTATACCTGACTCCTTGCTGCCCCTTTCTATCCATTCGATTAATAGGGGTTTGAGGGAGCATTGCAGGGGGAAATCTGTGTTATCTAACCGAACAGTAATATTGCTGTCATGATTCCTGCCCCCATGTCCCCAGCCCTCCAAGATGTCAGGCTGGAGCCAGGCCACGATCACCCACATGACCTTCAAGGGCCTCTCCATCCCTCCAAAGGCCCACTTGGAGTCGGACCTGGCGCTTGTGGCACCAGACTCACTCACTCCCATAGGATAACATTGGGGATTGGACTTGTAGTGCATTGATGGGGACAAGATGGATGCCCCCACATATTTTTGTTCCCAGAACTGCATGTCCAGTCTAGTCTTTGGGTGTGGTTCAGCCTAGAGACACCTGAGATACCCAGAGACTATTTAAGCCACGCCCAGGCTGAGAAACATGCTTTGTGTTTTCTGCACCTGCAGTGTGACGCTCACCATGTTCGGATCGGTCTCCAGTAGGCCTGCATCTTTCTTCTGCGCTCAGCTCCTACAAGAACACCGTTAGGAACAGCCTTACCTTGCGGCGCTTCTGCCCAACATTCATCGCTCCTTCTGTTCTGCGAGCATCTTCGGCGGTGTTATTCCCATCCCGGCACGCCGCTTCCTGAGGAAAAGGGGAAAAGAACAGAAAAAAGGCATTAGTAAGCATTCTGCAAATCTTTGCTTATTTTTAAATACTGTACGAGCTTCAAGCGCTTACCTGAATCCCAGCCGCTCTGGGGGAACTCTGTCTCTGGAACTTCTCATCCATCTGCAAGAGGGAAAATGCACTCCAGGTTAGCAAGGAACATAAAGAGGCGCTGCATACCGTGCTTACTCGCGCATTTGTTCTTCATAACCGGCATCCACGCTGAAAATGTTGCGGCACCTAAAAGAACTCAGTTCAATACAAATACGAAAGGGTTGCATCGCGCTCTCACTCACCTTCAGCGCTACTCATCTCAGCAGCACGCCGCGGGCCATTACCTAAGGAAGGAAAGGAACGAAGTTGGAGAACTGTTCAGAAGACTCACTATACTTACATGTCGGACTCTTGCCACTGAAGTAACTAGGCGGCAACAAGCCCGCATCAATCAACGCGCCCCTGCGCTAAAAGCAGGACGGAGAGCACACTATCCAAGAAAACAAGGTGAGCTGCGGATCAAAGGGAAGGGTTGGGGAAGAAGGGCTTCAACCACACAGACAATAGGGAGTTAAACTCTACCAATCCTGTGTTTTAGGCCAGGTCTCCAGTCGAATAGCCTCCAGGGAAGGTTTCGAGGTCGTAAGAGGTCACAACAGGCTGAGTGACGTCCCCGTGGATACCAGGTGAGCATTACAATTGCTCCCATTCATTTGTGCTTTGCATATGTTACAGTAGAAGGACACAATAAGTGTATTTCATCTATTTTTACTTTGTAATTTTCTCCCCATTGGTGATTGCTGCCCAATATTAAATTTGTGTGATTTTCTTAGAATTTAAAATAAATTATATTGTATTACCACCCACCGGCCTGGTTCATGGTGCATTGTGACCCGGGGTATTTGTAAAACGTGGTGTGAGACGGATTGGGTGCCAGCTCAATCCGAATTCTAGGAAATTAAGTAAAAGTGCTTATGTTGTGCGCTGCATCCTAGGCTAGTGGCAAGAGTTCTGGTCTGGTGTGTGATGCCCGATTTTAGAATCCTTAACACATGGTCACAAGCTGAAATTGACTCGAAATGATAAGCCAATGCAATTCACAACTGAGAAGAGCACAGCTAAAGGCAATGAGATAAGTACCCCAAACCTAAATGGTACTTCTGTATGAAGAAGTGGTCCAGCTGGATTCTGTCTTGCTGCAGCGGTGCAGACCCTTGTTCCTCAGCCTCAGTCATAGGGACAAGAGGGAGGACGCCTGGGAGGCTCCTGTGGCAGCACTTGGGAGGTGCTCGGCAGCTATGGGCTCTTTTCGGTTCAGCAGCCCTATGTGGTTTCGGCGCTTAGAGAACCTGACTGATGCAGATCTCGGGCACTGGTTGGACTGTTTGCTCCCTTGGTCTGGCACTCTGGATCTAGCGTTCCTGCTTCGAGATGGTTCTTGGTGAGTCTCCTGGAGCTTGAGGTCAGATCCGTTCCATGACAGACGTTGCATTTGACTAGGGAAACTCGACCCCCTGGCATTGGCCTCCCGCAGCAATGAAGAAGCACAGCCAGTCGGGGTGGTGGTCCAGTGGAGTTCGTCTTGGGGTTAGTTGGTCCCACTAACCCAAGGGGAGAAGTCATTCCGTCCGGAGCTTCTCTGTCGAGTGAAAAAAAGAGTTCAGCACAGCAGCAGGGCTTCACCGGGCAATTCAAAGTTTCAGGAGGTTGCAGCCAGCTTAGTTCAGATTTTTCATCTGGTGGTTCTCCCAGTGGTGAACTCTGCCTGTAGTCCCAAAACCCTCACCTTTAAAGCAGGTTTCTTCAATTCATGCACAGCCTAGGCTGTCAAATCACACAGCGCTGTCCTGCAAGGACAGCCAGCTAGCCAATCGGGGCTAGTTGCATTGCTAGAGACCGAAGACGGGGGAGTTTCGGGTCCCTCCCTCACATCCTTTCTTTCGAGACACACTGGAGCCATGGGCGGGCTTCAGGGCTGAAACCTGTTTCAACGCAAAGAGTAAAACCCAAGAAAGTCCTCCCAAACCGGAAATGCTGAATAAATAAAACTGGGGGGGGGGGGGGGGGAGGTTGTTCATTTTGACAAAATGGTCACCCATGGGTGCTGTACTTCATCTGAGGGCTCAGCCTGCGGTAGAAAAGCACAATAGTAGGAACAATTAAACCACTGCCACCAGCAATCTAAAGTAGTGCAGGTAAACTAAAAATGTTATGAGAGAGTAGGATAAGTGGCTACTAAGTAACCCCCCAGAACTCCACATCAGATGGTGTGGGCTGGACCTACAAAGGGAAAAGCTAAGTAAAATCAATTTCACTTTACTATTCTTGGGAACTGTAGTACACCCAAGAAATGGTATCCACACCTTTAACGGAAAACGAAAGGATTTCTCAGTGAAACTGCAGTGTAGGTGCTGTGTGTCACCATACAAAAAGCAGATGCCAACAGAGTTTGTCAGACTCCAAAAACAGTGAAAACACAAAATCCAAATTGGGGGGGGGGATAAGAATGTGAGTGAGATAAAGGTCTCACTCCAGGGTTAAAATGAAAAGGTTTGAAGTCCAGATAAAGAGCTGGGGTCTCTAAGGCTGAAGGGAATTAGCACAGAAATGAGAATTCTCCCTAACACTCGTCACCCCTCCCTCCCCACCCCCCCAACTAAGGGACAGGAGGGTTTAATCCACTCCTGGAGGAATCTCTTATTCCATCGGTCATCCTTTTTGGAGAGACCATCAGCATTTTTGTGATTACACCCTGACCTGTGGCCTATGGTAAAATCAAACCCTTTAAGGCTGATTGACCATCCCAACGATTTTGGATTCTCCCCCTTCATCTGCATTAGCCATCTCAGGGGTTGGTGGTCAGTCTGAATAATGAAAGTGGAACCATACAAGGATGGTTTAAACTTCTTCAGAGACCACACAATGGCAAAATATTCACGTTCTACGATTGCCCACCTTGTCTCACAGTTCTTCAGTTCCTGCTGATGAAGCAGATGGGGTGTTCCCAGCCTTTCTCATCCAGTTGGCTCAAAACTGCACCTATTGCTGTGTTTAGAAGCATCTGTTTTTACAATGAAGGATTGTTTGTAGTCGGGAGCTCTCAAGACTGGTGCTTGACAAAGGGCTTTCTTCAGTCCTTCAAAGGCCTTGGTGCACTCCTCATTCCACCTGACCTTCTTGGGGGATTATGTTTAAGGGAGAAGTTAAATGTAATGGTCCCATAGGGCTCTATGAAGTTCTTTAATGAGAACACCATGCTAGCCCCAGGGGGTCAATCCTGGTGTCAAGAGAAAACGGGGAGGCAAACTGATTTAACGGAGCCTTGCACCACTCCTGTTGCTGCAGAGTCAAATCTGAAGAGATTCATTCCTTCTATTGACTCATCTGGTTGTCCCCCGAGGAGATCGGGGAGAGGCTCACACTCCTCCTCCTCTTGATCAGAGGCTAAGAGCAACATTCCTGGTTCTGGCCTGGAAACATAAGCCTTCAGACGGTTAGTGTGATGGGGCCTCCTTGGGGTTACCCAAGTCCACTAAATAGTTGACCTCTCCAAGCTTGCCTACTCCCTTGAAGGGTCCAATCCACTTGTCCTGTAATGCCCTCTGCCTTGTAGGTACCATAACCAATACAAGCTGGTCTGGATTAAAATCTGTGTTGGCCTTCTGGTCATGCCATTCTAAACAAATAAAAGAAAATAAAGAGCATGACCTGCTTTCAGGTTTTCTGAAGCTTCTGTCATCCGTGCCATCCTCTTCCTGAGTCTTAGCACATAGTCAGTGACTCACACTGGCTGTAGGAAGGAGCACTTTCCAACCCTTCCTTGATCAGGGCCAAAGGGGCTCGGACTGGATGACCATAAAGATGTTGAAAGGGGCTAATCCCACCCCCCCTGCTTGAAGGGGGTCCCCTTTGTCAGTACAAGGTTCCACCTTCTTCTAAGGGGTTCCTCTAAAGCACCTATCATGCCCTTCATAGTACAGTTAAACATCTCTACCAACCCATTGGTTTGGAACTTGTAGGTCACTCCACAGTTTTTCCATGTCAAAAACCATACATTTTGGGACTGCCCCTCACCCCCCCCCCCCACCCATATCTTTGCCCCCATGCCTTGCTCCTTAACAAAACCTCACCAAAAGCTTGCAGAATCAATCTGACGGGGCCCAGGGCCATATACTTTTTGACAAGGTTAAGTAGTGAGGATTTGTCCGGGAGGGGGGGGGGGGTTATGGGGTGGCCGGGGGGGGGGGGAAGAGTAGAGATGTATTATCTTGCTGTGTTCGCTCGCTAGAAAAATAGAGACTGTGACTAAAAGGCGTTTTGAGCAGAAAGCCACATTTTTACTTTGCTGTGTAATAGACTTTTTCTCAAACAGCGAGTGGGTAAAGGTATGAAAATCCAATCTTCAAAAATCCCTCACTGTGTAAAAAGGGTAAATGTGCACAGCTAGTCATTGTGACGATTATATGAAGCCAGAACAAGAGAGATGGTGACAGAGGACACAGCAGTAACGGTGGCACTTGCTGAACTGTATTTGAGACTGGGCATGAGGTGTAGGGCTGAGGCCAGGAAAATGTCAATTTCTTTGCATTTAACCGCAAAAGACCATTTTCTTCCCCCCACAATGACATTTTATGTGATTTTCCTACTGTTGGGCTGATTGTATGTTTCACCCTAAAAGTTGTTAAAACTGATTTTATGATACGCACACATTTGCTTTTGAGGAAATCCCACTCCCATTAAACTACAGTGTGTACGCTCTTGGCCTATTTCATTTTTTCATACAACGTTCAAAACTGTCAACCAAGTCAAGGAGGCCCCGAGTTCACTTTTATTTCATGGCATTGTGTTGAGTCATGCCAAGACTCACTAGGCCGTATACAAATGTGCAGAGCACTAGCATGTGTAGATGGGTTGTCTTTTGGTAGGAACATGGACTGATTACCACAAACTATTAATCAGTCTTCTTTCCAGGATCGAGTGTCATGGCTCTGATTCTCCCCTTTTGTTGGGTAGGAAATCAAGTCAAAAGTATTTAAATCTCCTCTAGGAATTTCTGTATTCGGGAAAATGAAGGATGGAACAAATAAGAGCATGGTTTAAAATCACTTGCGCTTCAAAAGTGGAACTTATAGAGGATGGGGATTTATTGGAAAAGTGAATCCTCAAATGATTTATGAGTAGTTGATAAAAGGAAAGCTCGGTAATGACCTGGTTCACTAAACGGCATGTATCGATCCCATTTGAACTATACATTACTAATATTCTTTGCGCAATTTAGAGTTTATACATTTTGCTTGTGATTTATGAACCAAAGAAATGTTTATTTGATTGCAGTCTTCGCAAATGATGAAATTATCCAGATAGAGGCCTTAAAGGAGTTGTCAAAGGTCCTTCCAGATGTTTGGGTCAGGAGCATTAGGTCCACAGGGATCGAAATTAAAATTGGATAAGCAGGAGCTAAACACAGCTTCTCGATATCCAGTATTAACCAGTGACTAGGAGTTACCACTTGGAAAAGAAGAGTGATTATAAAGGTTCTGTAAACCTAAGTTTCCACATAACAAGCATATCATAGTAGACATTATTTACAACCCCTTCTGCTTTAAATATTGTATAGATGCGGCCTATTGTGTATTTGCAGATTGTACCAAATGCACAAAGTTAAATTCCCAGAAACTAGGGCCCTTCTTTTGAGAATGTTGTGTACTGAGTTTTCTGATACTAGAATAGTTGCTCGATTCTTTTTGCCAAAGGCTGAAGATTAACCCAGAGCAGATAACTCACATGAAGATGACTTTCTTAACAAAATACATGGGGATGGAATCCGGCCAAATGAGACTTTTGTCGTTTCACTGGTCAAGGAATACCCTTTACATCATTTACAAGATATTATTTTAGTAGCTCTAAAAGTAACTGCCAAATAAGTAAAGTATCAATAAGTAAACTATTAACCTTCCATGATAATCAATCTTTAAGGCTTAGCTCGCCAGCAATACCTAGTAAGCAATGCATCTACAGGAATATAAAATTAGGATTTAAAGATGACGGTTGACCCATGAGGGAGGGAAGGGACAAACAAAATGGAATCACACTGATTCAATATATAAGCATAATAAACCAATATGAAATTCCTATAGTAGACTGCATTGCTTGTCCAAGCTAGATGTGATACTTCAGTCCCAAAACAACGGTGATTAGGAGCGGCAAAACATGTATGCAGCCATCGGGGAGTATAGGAGCAGTTTGTTTGATAAGCCTGATTGGGGGAGGAGAAGAGAAACTAAAAAAGGATTTAAATGATAGGATCTTGAGAGAGGGAGAGAGACGGATACGTTTTAACTCCTTGGTGAAATGTTACCTAGGTTTAAAAAATAAAAACTTTAAGAAGATACCAGGCGGTTTACATATCGGGCAGCATAACCTCAGTCAAACAATACAGTATTGGAGCGCATACTGCAGCGTTGGATTACAGAAAACTTAGTATTCATAGTATTTCAGTCCACTGACTTAGATCGCAAGTATTGGCAGAAGTCCTGACAAATGGCACCTGGTCTATTCCTGGTCATGAGTGCCGTAACATACAACTCTTCCATGTCATTCGGCCAGGTCACCTCTTGTAGCCAATATGCCAATTTAGGGGGGTGCTTCCGCATCCAGCGCACCAGGATGGCCTTTTAATCCAAGAGTAACCCTAGATTCAAAAACCTGCACCTCAGCGCGTTCATCTTGCCCGTGTAGCCCAATATGCAGTCAGCCGCTGTCAGTGGTTGTCCATTAATCTTAGTGAGGGAAGTGCAGTCCCACAGCATATGCACCAAATGAGCACTCTCGCATCTAGGACACTTACGTTTAGCTTCGGGGTAAAGTGTTGAGAGAAATGCTAGTGTGTAGAGGGTTCTATTGAATATTTTAAAATGAATCAAGCAATATCTGGTATTCAATTAATTTGTTTAAATCCGCGCGCAATGTGCGTCCATTGTGTATCAGAGAAGCGTACACCCAGGTCTTTTTTTTTTTTATTTTTTTTTTCCCCATTTACTTCTGACAGTTACTGATTGCACTGTTTACTTTTTTTGCGCTAAATTATATAGCATCGACATCTTGCCAATTGAATGCGAGAGGATGTATTGTAGGCATGAGAAGGATTCCGGCTCATCGGCATCAGTGGCCAGTATGTGACAGCACAGAGTTAATGCAATAGTATTGAAATCTCTGTAGTCGCGTCGTCCCCCTTCCCCCACCCCACGTTTTTTTTTTAATCATGTCCCATGTGATAAAATCACCAGCGATATAAAGATCGCCTAGAATTCCTATACCACCGGCACTCCAGAGAGTGGCCAGTGTTGCATTTAGTGTAGGTTGTATTGCCCCTCCAACCCCCACAATGGTATTTTTTTTTATCACAGTATTCTGCACTTAGAGAGCCAGAGCAATTTGACCCATGCTTCTCTCGGTGCGCCACTGGGTTTAGCACGTGCGCCCACTGATATCCATTTTCCGCAAGGAGCAGTAAGAGAGGTTTGCCACCCTGCAGCCTTTCGAGCCTCGTGTGGGGAATGTCCGATTCCTGCTACGACCAGAATATAGTGTTGTATATCTGCGCCACTAAATAATATATTTCAAAGTTTGGTGCCGCAATCCCACCCTGCTCGTATGCTAATCGCTGCCATTTCACTCTGACTCACCCATTCCAAATGAATGCGAGCAAACCCCCACCCAACGCATTGGAAAAAAAAATAGTTTACCCGGCCATATGTTGTGGAAATAGAAGTTTAGGTAGACTGTATCCTCTTTACTAATGCTAGGCGCCCTGCTAATGACACCGGGAGACCTGCCCATCTCTTTAGTTTGATCTTCAGCGTCTCGACATAGCGCCTGTAATTCCAAGTCCATTGTCGCCTTACAGGATCATGCAACCTCTACGCCTATGTTTTTGACATTATTGGGGGCCCACCCTAACCCACATGTCATATCGGGTCACTGTGTGGTATCCGTAAGGGGGAATATCTCTGATTTAGTATTAATAGGTAGGCCTGAGTGTCTACCAAATTCAACCACTGCGGCTAATACTCACTGTCGATGCGTGTCATGGTCGCTTATATCGTAAACTATCTGCATGTATGATTTGTTTATTTATATATAGAGAAATTATCTTGGGTTGCCGTCAACCTGCTTTACCGAACTTGTTGTGGATCATATCAGCAAGTGGCTCTATGACCAGCAATGTGTATGGTTAGTAGAATCGGTGAGTGATCCGATAAGGTGCATGCAAGTATCGAGCAGTCAACAACCCCTGTTCATTATGTTCCCTGTAACCAACCACATGTCTATCCGGGAGTGCATGTTGTGTACCGACTAATAGCCCCTTTGAGTGGTGTTCAGGGTCCGCCACACAACTTGTAGCTCCACATCATCCATATGTAGCAGAATGTTGGGTGCCATGCTAGTAAGGGTTTGTGTCTATATGCAGTCCAGTAGGGTGTTGAGTATGGTGTTAAAGTCGCCTCCGCTTATTATGGTAGCAGTGGGGAATTGTGCACACTTGTTAAATACATCATAGAAAGCTGTGTCATCCGTGTTGGTGTCATAAATATTGACAAGTAGTAACTCCAGATCGCCCAGACGACTGTGAATGATCACATAATAGCCCATCTCATCTACTATGGAGGCCAACTTCACGATTGGAGAGCGAACGATGTACCAACATCATAACTCCATAGAGCGAACCGGGCTGTACAATACCCCCAACAAATGAGTTTCTTGTAAAAACAATACATTAGCCCCCACTCTGTGAGTGAGCATATTCAGTAATCTTATGTGCCTTAATGACACCTCCAAGGCCTCTGACATTCAAGTTTAGCAACTTAAGTCTGACCAGTGTTTTCTGTGTGCCCCATCTGTCGGGTGATATTTTGAAACGGCTCCCATGTTTAATTGAATGCCCCAGTTCTCCATATCACAACCCAGTACCTTTTTTCTTTCCCACCCTGCTCATACCCACCCCTCCATCATAGCTCCCTGAACTTTGGTTATGTGTACACTCCCCTCCCCAGGTCTAATCCCAACAACCCCAACTTCTCCACTCAAATGGAGGGCAACAGTTAGCTTTGAATGGGGCTCTGTTCGTGTAGCTATTAAAGGCGCACCACAGGTCTATGTACCACGGCTTGAATTCAAAACAGTGGTAACCATTAGCCCAGGATTCCCAGATCCACTTCCTGGGGCTGGCAGCTTTGTGTAGGGTTCTGATGGAGCCCGGATCTGAGTTTCGATAAAAGAGACCGCCTCTTCTGGCAGCGGTAAAAGAAGAAAGGGGGAAAAAAACAATAGTATTTGCCATTATGTTGAATATGGAGGCATGCAGGACACAGCATGGTATATGCAATGTTGTGGTCTCTAAGTAATTTATTAACCCCAGCGAAGGTGGTCCTCTCGTTGTTTTTTGTTGTATTGCCACTGTGAAATCAGAAAAATGCATACAATATTGGAGCTGAGTTTGATCTCCTTTATCTCTTGTGCCGCTCGTATTATTAGGTCTCCGTCACGATAGTTCATAATACGAGCTATAATTGGCCACGGGTAGTCTCTGGGCTTGGGCTTAGACATGAAGACTCTGTGTGTTCTCTCCACTGTGAACAACTAGGACCAGCCAAGGTCTCCCAATAGGTCGCTCAGAATATCCTCAACTGCCGTCTCAAGGTTTCCCCTCAGTGTGTCCTCTGGCACGCTGATAATTTGTACATTTTTCTTCTCGATCTGGACTCTAAGTCTTCACACTTCCCTTTCACTTGTTTCATATACTTGGTACCGTTTCGTGCAGGACAGACTGTGTGTCCACAGTGCAGCTTATATGATTATCTGCCTCAGTGATGCGTTATTTCTTTTGAGTGCGGATCGACGTGCCATTTGCTGTGATGTAGTCTAATTTATTGACGGCTGCAAACTCATGATACATAGCATCCATCATGCTTTTGAGATCAATAGGGTTCGAGGTCTGGTGCTCATATACAGTTGCAGGGGCATCCAGTGTTCAATCTAACCAGAATCTGATTTTACGAGGTTATCATAAGCTCTGCTTATCCAGTGGGGCCGCCGGGTCCCTCTTTAAAGTCCTATCAGTCTATGGGGGTGTTCTTCGCTGGGTGCGCACCAGATGTGGCAATGGGGGAGAGGGGCTTGGGGTGCCGCAGGGTGCAATAAGTGCAGTGGCTTCTCGGATCACTGCGTGCTCCATCCACACACTTCTGTGCCCACCCCAAGATGGCTGACTAGCTATACAGTCCTCGCAGTGCCGGTGTGCCCTTCCTCTGACAAACTGTGCAAACAATTAAGCTTCCTGATAAACGGTGCAAACAATTAAGCTTCCTGTCAAGCAGCTTACTGTTGTGCAGGGATTATATTAACTTTAATTGCGTATCGCATTGCGTACCTCGGCTGTGTCCGGTAGCCAGCAGTGGGTCCAGGCGCAGTTCACTCATACACTGACATCTGTTGCGGTGCTCTGGAGGGTTGGTGTCTCTATGCTGCTGCCGACCTTTCGCCACACCGCGGCTTAATGTCAGTGCCAGTATGAGCAGTTATCTCGCACCGGGCCCCCGGTTTTACTTGCCCGGACAATGTGCTCGCTGTTTTCTTCTGTGGGCACCTAGTGAGGGTGCACCGCGCTGCACATTATACACTCCTGTCTGGGTATACACTCCTGTCTGGGTATACACTGTGTCCGGTGGCAGCGCTTCCTGCAGCCTGGCTCTGATTTCAGACTGGGCTCCGTAAGATAGTTCTGTGACTGCCGGCCATGCATTTGTGTCAGTTATAGTGATATTCAGTCCATTACCGTCGGTTTATTCCAACATATTGTCCCCACTCGTTGCGGAGTTCATGTGGAATCTGCCATCTTGGCACACCACGCAACAACCCCCACGTTACCTAGGTTTTGATGGCAGTTTGACTAGATCTATTCTATGACTTTTAGAATCTCAGCAAGAAATCTGGATGTTTTGACCTTTTCGTGTAGTTCATTCATAGAGGAAAATGAAACGTGTTGATGCTTTAGCATTAAAAGAGATTTTATCTGTAGATGAACAACTTGGCTAAAATGCTAGATCAGGCCATAACCAAGATCCACGACTCATTTTCTTTTGGCCATAGTTTCCTTGGAGAAATTAGAGCGATGTAAATTCGATTTCCTTAATGTTGCAATGAGTTTGCAGATTTTGGAGGATTTAGGATGGCTTGAGTGTGCTGATGCCTTGGGGGACACAATGCGTCTGGGAGAGTTGTTAAACTTAGGGTTGCGGTGGGGTTTTCTATGCATATTCGTGATTTCTTATTCTGGGATAGAGCATGAGTCATGGGTCTCCATCCTAGAAAGGGGTGTCTGATTGGTAGCCCTTAATCAACAGTCCATGACCAAAACCAATCATGCACTGCTGCTAGCACTTTGCATCTCTGTGCATGGCCTACTGTGCTTTAGCATGACTAAACATACATGGAAATTATGGAGGAAGAGGAGGAATAATTTAGCTAACCAAGATGGTGGCTTTAAGATGAACACTTTTTTTTTTAATCGGGGATACATATCCTCTGTACAAAGCGAGTACTTTTGAACCTTGGATTTTTGTACCTTAAACTTTGTTTATGCAGTCTGAAAAAATCCTGTTACACAGGAACGTTTAGAATTCTGATCTTCAAAAACTCACTTCCTTTCTTTGTCTAACGAGTAAAATTAACAAACTCCTTGCTGTAGTTGGTCTGCGTATCTGCACAAGCTGGGTTGCATTTTAGACCTTTTGACTAAACTTGAACACAGCCTCCTTCCACATACTTTTTTTAAAAAAAGTTTGTCTATAAGCATAAAGGTCATTCTAAATCAGTTACTTAGGTCTGCAGTCTGCCTTACACTATGCGTACGTATCGTGCACGTTTTACGATTTTTGCACCCATTGGAGTTGATGTCATTGAGGTGGGGTCGAAAATTATAGCTAGGTACGCAGGAGCTAAAAGTAGCCACTGGGTATCCAGAATTAGCCAGCGACCAGGAGCTGCTACGTAGCATTCTGACAATCTTAACGTCAAATAGGATGCAAACGTATACCTGTCTATTTATGACCCCCTTTTAACTGTTATAGATGTGTCCTAATGTTTGTTATACAAACGCAGAGACTTAAAATGAGACTTTAAAATTCACATAGGTGGGTTTATTCGACATAATTTGGCCTGGGGAGTCGAAAGTATCTCCTAGGTTGAAGGAGTTGTATGGCTCCCTGCTCCCCTCCATTTCAAACCCTGTTGTGGGTGCGGTCATAAGGGCAGGCGGCATATCTACATACAATCTCAAATTGTGTGGTAAAACAACCCGAGCAGTTGGATACATTTTTGCCATGAATGCATCAGCCTTACCTGGAATGCCAAAAATCGAATGTCTCTCCTATTGCTATCTTTTAAGTTTGCATTCGCCAATTGCAGTTGGATGATGCGCATTGGCATATAACTCCCTCCTCCACATAGTTTTCTAAAGCAGATATGCATTTTTCAGCTTCTCCTAGGCAGGCATACATTGTTCAGCTTCTCCTTGGTAGGCATTCTATTTAAACGCATTGCTGCTTGTAAAGCGAGTGTAGATTTCTCCACTGCGGAGACTGATGATTCAATGCTAGTTACTTGTGAAATATGAGAGATGTCTCTAATGTATTGAAGTTAATATTTGAATTATATTCATCAAAACTAATAATTCAAACGCCATAATGAACACCAACTAAAGAATTGAATGCGTAGAGTGTTTTAAAATTGTTTATATATTTATAGTTGTGAAACTTGGGTTGTTAAAATGTAATGCAATAATCACTCATATTGACAGCGGTATGAGCAAATGTATTGTCTAGTGATCACTCGGGCTAGTGGCATAAACTACATTAATGTCAATCAGTTTTACAATAAATGATCCATAGATTAGATTGTCCAGCAGAGTTGGTAATCTTCACTTCAGTGCTGTGATGGCATTCTAGAAGCGCTATAGCTTGGGCGATCTTAGTGCTTCAAACCACACCCCAAACTATTGTAATTTAATGTTCGTGCCCATTCGCACTTGTTGCTGTGGAAATTGCTGCCTAGAATATTTTAATTGGCTTTAAGTATGCTAACGCTAATTTGTGTAGAATCGTGCAATAGGGTATACAATTGGTCCATGAATAAAACAGTAACGATAGAAATCGCATCACTTTTGCAAATGAGCCTCTGCCTGTGCCAGTCTCCTCCAGAGGATATATATATATTTCTGATGTTTGTTAATATGCTTAGAATCACATGCTGTGCATAGGTCCGACATCCAGTGGTCACTGCGGAGTATTGCATTTTGTTTTTCGTAGTCGAAAAGGAACGTCGACAAGGCGTGTCTGAAATACTATCCCTATAGTGATGTGCGTTGTACCCATAATCCCTCACGCGTCGAGGTCCCTCAGATTGTTTTTTTCCGCCCAGCTACTGGTCGCCTTTACGCGGAGCTCCTCGAGAGACATTGCAGATTTCATCTCCTCGACCTGTGGTCGTTTTTCCTATTTAATAATATAACATATTGATTTCCCCCCCCTCGACGCAGTTGTGAAGCTGTCTCCGCCGAGCAAGATCTTCGACGAAGGGGACGAGCGGAGGAGATCCTTCGGCGTTGCCGAACACGTGGCCTGGCCTTGCAGGCCAAATACAGTAGGGAGAGTGGGGTCGTGGGACATCTCTGGTTCTTTTCTGAGAATGCCTTTCCTTTTCCCCTTCCTTTCCCTTGGGGTCGTTATCACGATTTATTGCCTCGGCTATGGAGAGGACACCCTTTAGGTTTTGCCCGCGTTGCAAGGGCAAGTTTACTTGGAAGGACAAGCATTCACGGTGTAACCGCTGCTTGCCCCTCGATCACAAAGAGGAGGGTTGCACGGCTTGTCGGCTTCTTAAGCCAAAGACTCTAAAAGACCGTAGGGTCAAGAGGTGGGCGGCCTACGCTATGTCGAAGGCCGATTCCTCACCCGCCGCTGCTACCACCGACAGTGACGAGGAACGTGGTAACACGACCTCCGCTACGGAAGTCGTAGACCCCTCTAAAGAGCACTCGCGCTCTTCGTCTGTCCCCGGCCCCGACGGGCTCGGCTCACACCCTGCTTATGGGGATGAGCACCCCGGCGACACTGACGCACTCGATACCACACATAAGCACACAACCCATGGCTCTTCTTCGTCAAAGACGAAGAAAGCATCAGCGCCCAAGGAGACGCAGGTTCCACCGGCGGCCTCCTCGGACGGTTCACGTTCGAAGCCCCTCTCGCAGCCGCGACCAGCGACTGGGCTTTCGGCAAATAAGGGCGCTGCCCCCAAACCATCGGCCGGCGCGCACCAGCAGAGAGAGCACGCCGCCGTAGAACGATTGCCACCCATAACGTCGAAACCACAGCCCTCCGCTGACAAACGAGTCGCAGAGAGCTTGGCGAGGATCGTTGTAGCCGACGCCCAGAAGCGTACGCCGAAAGACACGTCGAGCGTTACGCAAAGGTCGAAAGACACGCCGAAAAAGCCCAAAGAAAGACCGGGACTACCCCCTTCAGTCGGGGGGACCCCCAGCACACCGGAAGGCTTTTGGGAAGGCGACGGGACACTTTCCTCGACGTTATGGGAGAGGTCGAGCCGTTTTCAGCTAGATGACACTAATTTTCCCCCGCTAGACCGCTCAGGGGTACCCCATGGAAAGGCTCCATCTCTGCATGGAGAGAATGGAGAGGTTTATGAAGACCCAGAACCCTCCCACTCCCAAGAGAAGGGCCTCAGGAGGACCCCAGGGCCAAATATCCGAGACTATTCAATCCCCAGCAGGACACACCCTCAGATTTCCATAATGTGTATGACCTCACTGGTGAGGAACAATACTTGGAGGAGGAGGATGAATTTGTGGACGATGAAGAGGGACAGAACCAGGAGGAAGGTCTGGAAGACAGCCCAGACATGGTAGGAGAAGGCTTCAGAGAAAATCCAGAAGGACCTTCTCATCCCTGGCAATCCCCTTCAGTATATTCGGACACTGATGTCCTGAACCTAAATCCTCCTGACAATTCACCTGTTAGAAACACGTCTCCCATTGACGATCAGCCAACATTCAATGCCCTGTTGCGCAGAGCAGCAGCACATTTCGAACTGGACACTGGGGAGATCTCTCCTGAAATAGACTTTGTGGAAAGAGTAATTCAGGGGAAACCCCTGGTCAGCCAGACCATTCCCCTCCTCGCTTCAGTGAAGAGAAGAATCATCCCTTCGCTATCCACACCCGCACTAATCAGAGGAGTTAATCCAAGAATTGAAAAACTTTTCACTCCTTCACCCTCAGACCCGCTGTACATCAGGGGACATTCCATTCTGGATTCCCTTGTAGTAACTAATACAAGGAAGAGGGCAGGGGTGCCGCTGTCCACCAGCGAGGCACCACCTGACAAGGAGGGCAAGAGGTTATATGCCCTTGCAAAGAGAGTCACATCCTCGGCTGCCTTTTTCGGCAAGAATTGCGAACAACAATTCTTTGCTAGCTGGCTACGCGGACGCGCAGTGGGCCAAACTGCGCAAAGACGTCGAAGAAGCGCCAGAACCACTACGTACACGCCTGCTATCAACTATTGGCGAAGGAACCCAGGTCAACCAGAGTATTGTAAAGAACTCTCTGGATGCTGCAGAGACAGCTGGAAGTTCCCTGGTTCAGGGAATACTCCTAAAACGCCATGTATGGCTGCGCAACTCAGGGTTCAAACCGGAGACACAGGCGTCTTTAATAAATAAACCTGTTGAAGACTCAAACCTCTTCGGGAAAGCGGTGGATGAGGCTCTGGAGATGGCTAAAAAAGAGTTCGATACTATCAAAACTCTTGACCAGATCTCTAAGCCCACTACCAGACGCGGCTATGGCAAAAAAGCTTTTTTCGTGGCCAACGCCAACAGCAGAATCAGCAGCAACAGTACCCTGCCACCAATTACCAGACCAATCGTGGGCAGTACAGCCAAAGAGGCCAGCGCCGTGGCAAAGGGAGAGGTCGGGGGGTCCACCCCCAGAGGCTCCCAAGCCCCCAACAACACCAAGTGACGAGAAGATTCGCGTCCCCTCCTATGCAACACCGGTCGGGGGCCGGATAACGTCCTTTCTTCCAGCATGGAAGGGAATAACGTCAGACCGCTGGGTACTTTCCACCGTAGCCCATGGATACTGCATCGAATTCAACAGTTCCCCAACATACAGACCCCCGAGGGGACGACGCATGACACCGGAACACCTTGCCATCCTTCTCCAAGAAGTACAACAACTGCTGGAAAAAGGAGCCATAGAGGTCGTGCCTCTATCTCAGGTAACGGAAGGTATTTATTCAGTGTACTTCCTTGTACCCAAAAAGGATCTAACCATGCGCCCTGTATTAGATCTGCGCCCAGCGAACAAGTTCATCAAACCCCAGAAGTTTCGTATGGTGACCTTACAGGAAGTGATCCCACTGCTATCACAGGGAGATTACATGACAACATTGGACATGAAAGATGCATACTTTCATATTTTAATGTTGCCAGCGCACAGAAGATACCTCAGGTTCATGATAGAGGGCAAACACTACCAGTTCAGAGTGCTACCCTTCGGCATAGCATCGGCACCAAGGGTATTCACGAAGGTACTGGCAGTGGCAGCGGCCCACCTGCGCAGGTTGTCCATCCCAGTTTACCCTTACCTCGACGACTGGCTCATAACAGGGGATTCTTACGAAACGTGCTTCTCCAATACCCAAAAGACTGTAGACCTTTTTGTTCCAGTTGGGCTTCTCCATCAAAGAAAAGAAGTCCAGCCTAGACCCCAGCCAAATCAAACAATTCCTAGGGGCTCTTATTCAAACAAATGACAGCCTCGTCTTCCCCTCCAACGAGAGGGTCCAAAACATGCTGTTTCAGATCCCTCCAATATGTGACCGGTCGAGAGGTGACGGTACGCAAAGCAATGCGCTTGCTAGGCATGATGGCGTTGTGTATTTATTTGGTACCTCACGCGCGCCTGCGCATGCGCCCTATGCAAGAGTGGCTCAACAGCCAGTGGTGTCAGGCCAGCGGACTATGGGACGATCTAGTGGTGGTCTCGCAGGCCTTGGTTCTCTCGCTACGGTGGTGCACAAAGGAAAACCTAGAAAGAGGGAAACCTTTTACCACACCCGCGGCGGAAGCCACTCTAACCACAGACGCATCCCTCACAGGATGGGGGGCTCACCTATCCCATCAGACTGCTCACAGAGTGTGGACTCCGAACGTAGCATCCAAACACATAAATCTACTGGAGCTACTAGATGTGTTCAAGGCGCTAAAAGCCTTCCAGGAACACCTTCAAGGCAAGACTGTGTTGGTCCTTACAGACAGCACCACAGCCATGTACTACATCAACAAGCAGGTGGGCACCCACTCTCCAGGACTGTCCAAACTGGCCCAAAATATATGGAAGTGGGCTTTCAAACAAAACATGTTCCTACTGTCACAACATGTACCAGGGGAACTCAATCTGCTGGCAGACAAACTCAGCAGAGATTTCCCCCTGCCCGAATAGTACGAATGGCGACTGCACGAAGACATAGTCTTCGACGTCTTCACACAATGGGGATTCCCAGAAATAGACCTGTTCGCAAGCCTGGAGAACTCACAATGCCAAAGTTACGCCTCCAGGTACCCCCAGAACCAATCCAAGGGGAACGGTCTGTCGATGCAATGGTCAGGGAAATTTGTTTACGCTTTTCCCCCCCACTCCCCTTCTCAACAAAGTGGTGCACAAGATGCACCAGGAACAAGTGACCATGATACTGGTGGTCCCAATGTGGGCCCGACAGCCATGGTTCGCTCACTTGACGGAGATGTCTCCATCTCCCCCAGTGAAACTCCCCTGCCCGTACAACATGCTGTCACAAGACAAGGGCAGGACTCTGCATCCATGCCCCAGAACATGAACTTAGCAGCTTGGCTTCTGAGATCATAGAATTCGGACATCTACAGCTCCCGCAGAGATGCTTGGACATCCTCAGGGAAGCCAGAAAACCTAACACTCGCCACTGCTATTCTAGCAAGTGGAAGAGATTTGTCATCTGGTGCAGAGGAAAAAGCATCAACCCGATTGACTGCTCTCCCACACATATTGTTCTATACCTGACCCACTTATTGGATTCAGGTCTAGTGTTCAATTCCATTAAAGTCCACCTAGCGGCACTTTCTGCATACACCACTTCCCAACTCAGTGTCGTGGTGGAAGATCCCTGTTATAAAGGCCTTCATGGAGGGAGTAAAGAGAATACCACCCCCCGATAGCTGACCCAGCTCCCGGATGGGACCTTAACGTGGTGCTTACCAGACTCATGGGCTCACCATTCGAACCCATGCACAAAGCATCTCTTAAACACCTCACTCTTAAGACTGCTTTTCTAATAGCTATCACCTCCATCAGGAGAGTAAGTGAACTACAGGCTCTTTCTGTTCTAGACCCCTTCGTTACAGTTCACAGAGATAAGGTGGTTCTACGCACACACCCAAGGTTTGCTCCGAAATTCATCTCGAAATTCCACGTAAACCAGTCTATAGAACTGCCAGCGTTCTTTCAAAATCCTTCCAACTTGGGAGAAAAAACTCTGCACACACTAGATGTGCGCAGAGCGGTCATGTTCTACATGGAAAGAACCAGACCACTGAGGAAGACTAATCAGTTCTTCGTCTCGGTGGCAGCAGGAAGAGAAGGGGATGCAGTTTCAAAGTCCACTATTTCTAGATGGATTGTTCAATGCATCACTCTCTGCTATACTCTTGCTAAGAGAGAACTGCCCTTTAAGCCAAGAGTTCACTCTACTCGAGGCACGGGGGCGTCAATAGCATTCATTGCAAATGTTCCCCTTGAGTCCATCTGCAAAGCGGCTACCTGGAGTTCTGTGCACACCTTTACAAAACACTACTGTCTAGATGCACACTCGAGATCTGACTCCCAGGTGGGACAGGCAGTATTAAGACATCTTTTCTCTACTGTTCCTTCTCATAACCCACCGCCAACTCAGGGTACTGCTCGCTAGTCTATGCACAGCATGTGATTCTAAGCAGATTAACAAACATCAGAAGACAATGCATTACTTACGGTATTCTGATGGTTGTTTCTGCTTAGATTCACATGTGCCCACCCTTCCTCCCCGCTCGGATGGAAGGAACATAGACTTCCTTTTATATCTCTTTTCTGTACTCACTCACGTCTAGAAGGCTCCCTCAGGGCAGAAAAATACAAACAGAGGGACCTCGACGCGTGAGGGATTGTGGGTACAACGCACGTCACTATAGGGATAGTATTTCAGGCACGCCTTGTCGATGTCCCTTTTCGACTATGAAAAACAAAATGCAATACTCCGCAGTGACCACTGGATGTCGGACCTATGCACAGCATGTGAATCTAAGCAGATACAACCATCAGAAATGCTTTTACGGTAAGTAATGCATTGTCATATATATATATATATATATATCTCTTTCACTTCCATCTTTACAGCAGTAGAAGCTGCATATATAGGTCAAGACTACATCAATCTATTTTCAACGTGCATGTCTCCGACCATATGGTTACGAAAAGTGATCAAAAACTTGGCTGATCCACAAGCCTTCTTCCCACTATGGAATTTAAGATGTATGTTAATTTACACAAATTGTTCATTTATGTTAAATGTGTAGTGTAGGTCTTGTAGGGGCGGTTATGAGCTAAAACATGTGTACAGCATATTCTGTGTGTAGTACATTTAGTATTCAATAGCCAGAGCGACCATAGGTGCCAAGCTCGATTACTGCAACGCACTTCTAGCCGGCACCTCTATAAAGAACATAAATAGACTTCAAATCACTAAGAGCATCTCAAAAAGAGACCACATTTCACAAGCAAGACAGTCTGCTCACTGGCTCCCTGTCAAAGAGCTTATTACATTCAAGATTCTCACTACTACACATAAATGTATCCACCGCACAGCACCATCCTCTCTCTGACATGCTCCACAGACCTGTCGCCACCAGACCTACCAGACTATGCAACACCGACCAACTCGCTGTACCGCATATTAATAAGGCTAAAGCAGGAGGTATAGGTTTCCCCTATTTAGCCCCAAAACTATGGAACAAATTATTCACTGCCCTAAGAGCAGAAAGGTCTCTCCTTGCCTTCAGAAAGAACCTCAAAACTTCTCTTTAACTAAGCTTCCACTCCACCTGTATGACACCCTTTCAAATTCAACTGTACATTAATCATGCCTTTTATGTGTTTTTATGTGTAACTAAGTGCCTCACTCGGTAACCAGCGCCACAATGCCTCCGGGCTGCTGCGCGCTTAACAAATAAGAATAAAAAATAGTATTGGGACAAAGGGGGTGACATTGGTTACTAACACTTATAGGGTATAGGGGTGAATTGAGTGGGCTAGATAGGCCACAGGCTTGAGTGTACTAATATTGCAGCAGGTGAACAAACACTATCACTGATCGCCAGTTTCAAAAAGTACTGCAAAATTGGAAGATGAACAGTAGTGCTTCACGAGGAAGTGCATGCAGTGTAACGGTGCAATAGGCCTTGCAAATAAACATTCATTGTACGGGGCGGGAAGGGAGAAGCATCAACATTGGGAGGTTGTGTTATGCAGAATACTGCCCAAGCACTGGAAAATTACACTGGTGGAATCGGAGGGGACAGGATGGGTGCCTGAAGGTTCTGGCATGTGGTGTGACGGATGACCTTCTGGAAGAGGTTGGGAAAATTGTAAAGAAAAATGTACGGAGACATGGGATAAGAGGTGGTTTTCACTGAGAGGTTTAAAAGAGGAAGAAAGGAGGGGTGTTTTTTCTGGGAGCTTCCTGGTGAGAGCGAGGCTGCTAGCTGAAAGGAGGGGGCTGTCGTGCATAGCTGTCACTGAAGATTTCACGGCTGGTCTTGAGAGCGGTGTCGCTGCAGAGGGTGTTCCTTGAAGGCTGTATTTCGAATCTGGGCCATGTCCGGGCAGAAACGGGCCAAATCATACTTTGCTGTAAGAAGGGCCTGGCGAATCAAGGGCAAGACAATCATTCCGACACAAGCACAGTGTGAGGATAAATGGGTCAACAATCAGTTAGGAAACCCCCCACCCCGGTCTTCAGGATATTTTAATAGGCAAGTTGTCTGAGTGAACATAGAATCTTTTTAATCCTGCCGGTACCAATGATTGAGAAAGTAGCCAGAATCCAAAGTATTAGCTGGGGGTTTCTTCATGCACGCAGAGGTCAGTATCACCATTCTCATGATCTTGGTACTAATCCAGCGTTGGGCAAGGGTAGGGGAGTAACTTGGAGATAAAACTGCATTCATAGTATATTGCTTTCATAGGAGTGACAGTTAATATGCCTCTGGTTAGTGGGATAACACTTATATTTGAATTGCTATGCTGACCCGATGTAGAATGTTTATTTGAGGCAGTCTTTTTTTAGCTGGTGAAACTGAATATATCTATATGTGCCTAACTGTGAAAGCGTGCATAGGTCTTTTATTGTGCCTATTTCCATTTGGTTTGCACTCCGAGGTAATTGCGCATCTAGAATGAAATGCACGGTACAATGTCTGCACTAAGATCCTGTGGTATAAAGACTATGGCAGAAAGGGAACAGTCTACAGAAATGTCTGAGCTGTGCACTTTGCCCTGCAACTGTACATCTGTCTGCATATTGTCTGTGTCCCTAAAGTAGGATTATGCCTGTGGCACATTCTAAAATCAAGAAAACCTTGCTTAATTGTGAGGTAGCTCAGTGAGTGAAAAATGTGCCTTCTTTGGAAATTTGTGCAGTTGTCATGGTGTATATATTTGCATCCTGGAGAGGTTAGGACAGACTACAGTTTATTTTATTAGACACCTGGTAATGTTGTCACTCCCCTACAGACATTAACCCTGACAGTATTTCCAGTCTTTACCACACATGTATAAAATCCACTATTGACATAGTAGCCCCACTCTTCCAAAACACCACACAAACGGAAACAAGTGAATTTTTGGTTTGATAAAGAACTTGCGCTCTTACACATAACAAAAGAGCATTGGAACACCTTCACAAAAAGAACCCGTCCACCAACACAACTAATGCACTTACTGCAGCTAATAAAACCTACAAATCAGCAGTGATAGCCCACAAAGCTAATTCCCTCAACACCCGCAGGTCTAATGCGTCATGAAATACTAGAGAACTATTTGCCATACTTTGGGAATTGGAATCGCCCATCCCCACAGCAACACTTGCCCACACAGACAAAGCTTGGTGCACTACCATCCAAAATGCTCTGGCACACAACATCCTCACCCTAGACAATAAAGAACAAGAGAAAATTACTAGCGGACAAAAGAATGCCCTCTCTCTCTCTCTCTCGCACGCTGCGCAAATGCGGAGTTTCCCAATTCAAATTCAGTATTGTATCCCAAAATCATGTCCTGGCCACCATCTCTACCCTTAAACCTTCCAACTGCAAAGGTGACAGGTTCCCCGCCCGGTTGGTCAAACTCTGTGCACCAGCCATAGTGCCCATTATCACCGACTTTATCATTGCCTCCTTTACCACCAATTCAGTCCCGTCCAGCATCAAATGGGCCTGGGTAACCCCACTACTTAAGAAACCATCCCTGGATCCCACCACCCCTACTAACTATCGCTCCATCACTACCGTCCTGTTGCTACTGAAGATAATTGACAAATAGCCTATACTCTATTACTTGGAAAGCAACCTCTTGCTAGAAGCTAGGCAATCAGGCTTCTGCCCCAGACACAGCACCGAAATGGCGCTACTAGATTTAAAAATCCAGATGGATAGCATCCGAGATTCTGGAAACATAGGCATTCTATTCCTACTCAACCTGTCAGTTGCGTTCGACCTGGTAGACCATGACAAGCTGTGCCTTGCACTGGCTGAAAACTTCAACTTTTCCCCTGAAGCTACACTTTGGATCATATTTGTATTTTGTTTATTTGTATAGCGCACCTGGCCCAAAGGCATCTGGGCGCATTTCTTAGGTTACAGTTACATATACATACTATTATTTGATGCATCTGATACATATACAACACAGGTATCTACATATCCATTTATATAGAGTAGATATTTACAATAGTATTCTGTGGGAAGGCATAACCTCCAGCAAAGCACAGATTATCAAAGGTTGGCTCTAGCGCTGCAAGCCAGAGTTTGGCTTTATTTTTAAATGAATGGAATGAGGGTTCTGATCTGAGTGGTCTAGGTAGGGTGTTCCAAAGCATAGCAAAATGTCTTTTAAATAACGATTAACAATAACAACAAAACAAACATTTAACCAGAACTGTCTTCAGGTTATAGCATATTATATCCGTTTGTCTTGGGCGTAGGACGTAGAGGACTCATAGTTCGGGTATGGGAGGTCCTTTGCGGATTACCGCAGACGATTTAGTGGAATGCTTCATCGAGCTTGTTGGGAGGGTTGTGCGATCACGGAGGCTTGTGGTCGGCCGTGAAGTGCATGTCTCTCAGAAGGGATTTCCATGATTCGAGTGCATCATTCATGCCTTCATCTCCTACAGCAGCCCCTTCTTGCCAGGCCCTGGTTTCGGCTTCTGTCCATCTCTCCAACTCCCTGATCCAGCGTTCCTGCCTCGGGGCCCCTTGGTGATTTCCATGCCATTGCGATAGTTCTCTTTGCCAGGATACAGGATATATCCATCAGTTTGACGATGTGATTGTGCTTGCTTAATCTGGGAAGTGTGCCTAGTAGGCACTCTTTCGGGACCCAGTTGTATCTGGTTATCCCTGCATCTGTGCAGGTTTGTTTTAGCTTGGCCCAAAATTTTGTCATCCAGCTACAGGTCCAGAATGTGGATCAAGTCTGCGTGGTCATTGCCACACCACGGGCATTTCGAGGAGGTCTGTTTGTTAAAGCTGGCCACTCTCTGTGGGGTTAGGTCGGTCCTGTATAGGATGTTTAGTTGTATTTGTCTGAATCTAGTGTTCCTGAAAACATCTTTGGGATAAAGCAATGCTCTCTCCCACTCTTCCTCGATCAGCGTGGTTTCTGGGTCTGTTTCCCATTTTTCCTTTAGTGCTGCGCTTCAGGGGTTGGGTTTGTCCGTCAGTCGGCTGTACAGCCGGGCCACCAGTGAGGTGGTGCATCTCCTGTAGGAGAGGGTCTGGGGTGGGTTCCTCGGGCCATTTGTTCCATTTCTTCTTGGCAGTATGTTTGATTTATTGGTACCACAAGAACTGGCCGCTCGGGAGTTTGTAGCGATTCAAAGTCCCTAAATCTGCCACCCATAAACATGTCACCCCATGTGTAGATCCCAACGCTTTCCCAGCATCTCATCGCTGGGATGTCTGTCTGCCAATATGGGGATGTTGGGCGAATAGGGGTGTTTCAGGTGCATTGTAGAGCAGGTTTTGGACCATATCTGCCTGCTTAATTTTGCAATCATGGGGGCGTCTTGTGTTTGGATCATTGGGTTCCATAGTATCTCCCTAGGGTACAGCGAGGAAGGTGTTTGTCGAAGTAATTCGATCTCTGCGTTTGGATCGTCTGGAAGCTATCATCACGTGGCTGAGCTGTGCCGTCAAGTAATACGTCTGGAGATCGGGGAGTTGAATCCCTCCTTGTTTACATGGTAGTGTAAGAATTGCTAGGCGAAGTTTATGCCTGGATGGTCCCCAATGGAAGTCCTTAATTAGTACCTCCAATTTCCTGAATAAGGGCGGTCTAATGTAGTGGCAGATATTTACAAAATAGTACAGGAATCGTGGGAGGACTATCATTTTGATAATAGATGCTTTGCCCATCATCGAGAGTGGTAGCTTTGACCAAAATTTCATGGATTAACGTATTCCTCTCATTAGGACTTCCGTGTTACATTCGTGCGTGAGCTCTGGAGTGTACTTTATATTGACCCCCTCAGTATCAGAACGTTTCAGGTTGCCATTTTATCTCGATTTCAGGTAAATCGGTTTCCTCCAAGTCCCTGAGTCTAGCTAGTGGAAATGCGCAGGATTTCTGCTTGCTGAATCGGATCCCCGAATAGCGTGCATAGTTGTTGAGAATGTCTAGTGCAACCTGTGCGTTGATCTGTAGGCCTTTCAGGTATAGGAGTACGTCGTTGGCGTACAATATTATGGCATGCTCATTGCCCAGTTTTATACCTGCGTCAAAGTACTGTTTCCTAAAGTAGATCGCCATCGGCTCGAGGCCCAAGATGTACAACATTGGTGATGGCAGACATCCTTGCCTAGTTACTCTCTGTATCGCCCAGGGTTTTGACATTGTGCCGCCAGTTTTCACTCTAGCTATGGGCTTGTTGTATAGTACCTTGATCCATCTCACAAAGCCTTCTCCGAAACCAAACTCCTGCAGAACCTCGACCAGCCACGCCCAGAATATGGAATCGAAGACCTTGATGGCATCCAGGGAGAGCACCGCTAGATCTTCATCTCTTGTGAGGGTTTCCGCTATGATGTGTTGGAGCCTCCTCAGGTTGGCTGTGGTGTTGCGTCCTGGAACGAAACCATTCTGGTCTCCATGGATTAGGGTTCCCATCACCCTTTCAAGCCTCTTGGCCAGTATAGTCGTTAGGATCTTACTATCATAATTCAACATCGCTAATGGGCGATACACTAGCTGGTTTGTTTGGTTTAAGCATAGGGATTATGACCGTTTCCTTCATGGTGTTGGGCAGGATCCCAGTTTCGTATGCCTCAAGGAAAACCTTGTGCAATATTGGGGTTAGGGTTGCTTCGTATGTTTTGTAGGATTCGGGTGGGAGGCTATCGCTACCGGGGGTTTTACACGTGGCGAGTGATCCGATTGCTTCCGTCACATCTTCCGAAGTTATCCCTTCGTCTAGTGCTTCCCTTTGTTCGGCGGACAGTTTCGGAAGCCCTATCTTTTTCTAGGGTGGCTTTGATCTCTTCCCTGGGTACCTGTTCGTTGTGGGCGTATAATTTAGAGTAGAACTCCGCAAATGTGTGGTTGATCTCTTGTTGCGTACTGTATGTTCTTCCGATATCATCTGTGATTTCGGTTGGGAGGTATCTTGGGTGTCTACCTGGCTTGTCGGCTTCTTGTGTGCCCTGCCGGTGTATGTTGCATAGTCAAACTTGGCCAGTCTTTCCCAGGCTGATTGGCATTCTTCTCTGAGTTCCTTTTCGCTTCAGTCTCTACAGTGGCGTTGATGTCGGCTTCCAAATGTGTTCTTTCCGCCTCCTTTACTTCTACTTCCCTCTTCAGCTGCTTCCTAAAGCCTCCCACTCCTGCTATAGCTTCTCCGCGCGTCACCACTTTCATAGCTTCCCATAATGTGCCCCAGCTTGCCACAGTGCCTCTGTTGGTGTCTATGTATTCCTCCAGCTTGCTACCAAGATCTTCTCTGAACTCATGGTCAGTGAGTGCTGTGGTGGGCATTCTCCACATCTGGATCGGCGGTCTAGGTCCTTTGAGTTTCCACTGCATGAGCAAGGGTGAGTGATCAGAGATCGACCTGCCCCGGGACGTTGTGGACTCTGTTAGCGGAAGATGTTACCTGTCGATGAACAGGTAGTCTATCCTTGTGTGTATTTTGTGCGGGGATGAGTAGTAGGAGTAACTTCTCTCTGTGGGGTGGTGTTTCCTCCAGACTTCCACCAGGTTCAAGTGCTCAACTGTGTTTAGTGCTTGTGTGGCGGAGTTGTTCAAATGTTGGGGTGGCTCAGATCTGTCAACGGTTCAGTTTCTGACAGAATTTAAGTCGCCTCCCCATATAAAGTTTCCTTCTTGGTGGTGTGCTATCTTCGCATATAGTGTGTTGATATGGGCGGGTATTCCATGCTGTGGGAAGTAAAAGTTCACCAAGCATACAAGTGTTTTCAATGGTCCCCCACATTAGGTACCTGCCTTCCTTGTCGGCCTCTATTCCCAGTAAGTGGAATGGTACGTTGGGGTTTCGTGCATATTTGGAGTAAGGCGCCCCTCTTCCGATTCTGCCCCATCGGTTGGATAGCTTGGAAGTGGTTTCTTCTGTGAGATGGGTCTCTTGGAGCATTCCAATCGAGACTTTCTTTCTGCGGAGATAGGATTGGATCCGGTTCCTCCGTAGATACGAGCCCATCCCCCTCACATTCCATGTCATCACCTTAAGTTGCGTTGCCATTTTGTAGGTGTGATGGATTTATTGTTCTGGTCCCCTTCGATGTTTCGGGGTGGTCTCCGCTTCCAGCTGAAGGTTCTGTCGTTAAGGTTCCCAAGTGAGTTTGTCCTGCCCTGGACCTCTGATTTTCATGTATTGAAGACAGTATAACAAACAAAACAGTTAACATAACTGGAACTGGTGCGCTCTTGCACTGCCTGGTCCCATCTCGGTTGTCGGGCACAAGTAAGGGCGTACAGGCAACTGGCCTGCACTGGTCTGTTCGTGGGGGTTGTGTTCTGTGCTCGGTGGTAGGCCGAGCGAGTGCCGCATCCATTTAGCAGTCCGTTTTGAAAATGGCGTTCATGGTTTGTGGTTGCATTTTGTTTGCGTTGGGAGGTGCGGTTTCTAGATTGGGCGCTCATCTTCTGTGTTGCTTGTGTTTATACCTCAGCCTTCTTGGAGAGGGGTATCCTTGCCATCTGCCAGGTTATGATGTTCCATCCACATAGTGGCAGCTGCCGGAGTCTCCAGGAATATCGCACGGCCTTTGAAAATGACTTTCAATCTTGATGGGTAGAGTAGCATATATTTCAAGTCCAGTTGTCTGAGCCTTGCTTTTATTGGCACAGATGAGTTTGTCGCCCTTTGAACATTTGGAGTGTAATCTGGGTAGATGGCAATTTTGGAGTTGCCGCGCTCTATAATTCCCCCCTCTCTGGAGTATTTCAGAATGGTTTCTCTATCCTGAAAGTTAAGTATCTTGGCGATTATGGGGCGAGGGTATGAGCCTGGCGATGATATCCTCTGGAGGGGCCCATCTGCCCTTTCTACTGCGAAGCCTTGTGTTAGTTTCCCCACATCTCTTGTTGTAGTAAGGCCTCTATGTAAGCAGTTGGGTTCGAGCCTTCGGTTCCTTCTGGCACTCCCAGTATTCTGACATTACCCCGTCGCCTTCTGCCTCCTCAGATTGTGCCTCAAGTGTGGCCATTTTCTTCTCTAGGTCCGCCACTCTAGCCTTCAGGTCTGCAGTGTCTTCTGTTTCATGTAGGGTTGTCTCAGCGTTGGTTACTCTCTCGGTTAGGTTCCGGGCATCTTGGCGCATTAATTGCATGTCGGCCTTGACTTCATCAATCTTTATTGTCTATAAAAGTTCGTAATGCTGCTATAGCATCCAGCACATGGCTATCTTTGGATTCCCCTTCTTTTGATTGCAAATGCTCAGGAGTTGAGGGGGATTGAGTTGAGGGCTGTGTTTTGGTAGTGACATATGTGTCCATATTGGTAGACTTTCCCTTATTTCTGGAGGACATAGTGGGGTTTCGGTGGTTTGTTGCAGTTTGGTTCTGAAATATCGTGGTCTGATTTCCAGTACTAGCCTGTGATCAGGATTTCTGATCTTGGTGTGTGCCTCTGGTGTCGTTTGAGAGGTCTTTGCTTGTGTAGGGGCCAATCTTATTGCCCCCTTGGCTCCGATGGTTCAGTGTTTTGGGCGTTGTAGTGTCTCACCCAGCTTCTCAGTGTGCTTCATGAGGCACCCTTTCTGGGGGCCTGGTGTTCTTCCCTGGCCACTCTGGGCTCAATGTCTACGCTTCCTGGTTAGTGTTAATTTTAATCTTGGGGGGCGGGAGGGTGCTTTCCAAGGCTTTGACGGGTGTGTTTGTCTCGGCACCAATGCTGTTTGTGTGCCCACCCTGCAGTCCCTCTCACCTCAGGTATGCTCGTGGTCTTTTCACCGGGGCCGGATGGCTCGCAGACTGCGTAGGTGGGGGATGCGATGCCCCTGTTCGCTTATCAGGACTAGTATGTCGTTGGATCGGCTTCCCCGCAGTTCTAGAGGGCGCGTCCCTCCTCTCTGCGGCGCTCCTCACGTCAGGTGGGGCTCTCACTTGTGATTCTCCGCAGCTCCGGAACGAAGTTGCGGGTGTGTTCCAGCTAGTTCCCTGTGTAGGAGTCACACCACCGTCCTCTGGGTCGGGTGCACTGCTCCTCGTTCTCTGGCAGTGCTCCCCGATGCCGAGCGCCAACGTGTCTTTTGCTTCTCCCGTTGGAGGGTGGGTACCCACCGGCCTCGGCAGATCCCTTGGGTCTGTTGCTGGTGTCTGCCTCTTGCGGTGGATGCGGCAGGCGATCCGATCTTGGGCGGCGCTGGCCTCAGGGAACGGCTGCCATCTTGGATGCGTCTCGAGGAAGGGGGGAGAGGGGTTCGGATTGGGTGAGTTTACTCGTACTCAGCGGGTCCGATTCTTTTGCACATTTACAGCACCTTAACAGGCGCCGCTTCCGACACCCCCGCAGCTGTATATTTCAGTCTGTGATCTATTAACCAACGAAAAAGGATCAGGATACGGCGCCACGGCCGGAGCTTGGCATCTCTGCCTCTTACACCATAAGCCCCAGGCCACGCCCCCCGACAGTTGTAAATGTGCATGTAGACCTTGTCTCTGGATCAAGAATGTCAGGCTGCCCTTCCAAGTGCTTTCACATTTGGGAATATTGCATCTAGGAAGAACTACTCTTATTTGCATTCCCTCTTTGTCCTGGTCAATAGTGGAATCCTGTTATGCAGTTTTTGCTGTCTCCGATGTGTTATTTTTGTGATCTGAATTTGTCGCCCCACCAAAGATTCAGCAGCTTTCTTTCTTTTTAAAGTGTATGGTATTCCTAGGTAACCTTTTTAAAATATATTTCAGGGCACCTTCTAATTGGAAACTAAAACATGGCTCTTACAAAACTGGAATCTCTCTTCTGGCCCCCACCACCGGCCCTCCCAACTTTCCCTTTACCATTAATCTTGTGGGCAAAAGTAGTGCAGGATGAAGTTTCCTTTGCCGATGCACCTTGATTTTGGTGTATTCTCAGTGGTTGATCTCAAGAAACTTAGATTTTATTTTTCCCTACATTATGGGAATAGTTGGATGCACGGTTGCAGCTCAGTGAAGCATGGCCGTTGACTCCTTCATTCTCGTATCTTGTGAGGTTAGAAGGCAGGACCTGATGGTGAAACTGGTTCTACTGTTCGCTTATGTGTAGGTGGGTGAGGCTGTCTCAACTATGTCTAGGCCTACCTGTAGCTTAAAAAAACCAGACCAAGAAAAAACTAAAAAGCTAGGTGCACCCCCCCTTTCTTTTTTTTTTTTTCTTTTTTCTTTTTGAGAAGCGCTTTTTGTATACAAAAAGGAATTGGCAACAGGGTATGAATCCACTGCCACAGAGCTCTCGTCCTCAAAATGGTGTCTCTTATAAACGTACAACTCGTCATTCATGATGTACTCTATTCATCCCCCAACCACATTGGTTGACACCTATTTACATTCTAATAGTTACATATAGCCCTTTTTTCCAATTGGCCACGTTGTCTTCTCCAGCATTTGATCTTTCATAGATTCACATGCTGTGAATATTCCCAGTCAGGCTGGAAATCCTCTTAATTTTTGATTCCCCTTGTCCAAGCAAGAAGAAACTAAATAATGTACTCTCTCTATTTTCACCAAAAGTTGATGACATCCTCCTCCATCTTGAAACACTGCAAAGCAATTGGCTAGACTGGAATGGCACCACCCTATCCTTTCTCCTAACCACGTGATGTGCACTTGGTCGTCAACATGAACCCGGCAGATAACTTCGAGGTCAGCCTGGTCCTTGCAAACAAAGCAATTATTTTCTCAACAGACACGTTGGCGCCCCCATCATGCCTCCCTACTGTATTGTGCTCTCCCTGGTACAAATCAGATTGTGTCCTCTGCTCCCTGCTGTATCAGTTCCCCCCCACCCTGAAAGAGGTAGACCGGGTGTCCCACTAATCAATCCGATTCATGAAGGATTTAAGGCTCACATTCCTACACATCTGGTAATTCAAACATTGACCATCATTCTGGGTGGCACAAGTGTCCTAAACATTGTTTTGGCAACCCAAGACCTCTGCCCTGGCTCTCAAGAGTATGCCTTTGAGCTGGGCCGCAGCCCTTCGATTTGGCTGAATGCATTCCTACCTAACTAGATACATTTATATGTGGATGTACGCTCATGTTCTTGCCGCACCTGCGAATCTAAATGTGATTGTCGAGCAAGAGATGAGGCCTCGTTCTGTGTCTCCAACACAGCCTGCAAGGATTCAGGCCTTCTCTTGAATACAGCCTTGGTTCATGTTAGAACTATGGCGCACCTGCAATGAATTCTACATAACACTATCGCAAAGCAAATGGTTGGTCCCCCGCCCCTATATAACTTCCCACTCCCGCCAGTTGCTTCCCCCTGCCCGCTACATCACCCTTTATGCATTCTCCATGTTGGGCAGGGGCAGTAATCTGAGCATACATCCCAACATTCCCCCCTGTAGTTAATCCTCCATTAACTTCACTTCTCCCGTTCTCCATTTCTATCCGCTTCATCCTTGGGGACCCATACCCTACTCGCATGATGTAAACTGCCGTCCCGTGCATAGTTCTCTGGTGTGCACAGAAGGTATATGCAATCCCCATCACCCGCCAAGTCCACTCAATGTACTTTTCTGGATCTGATTTTGGGGGGGGGGTGTTAGGGTGATAAGGTTAATGTGCCTGAGGGGTTGATAGGTTGTTCCTTCCCAACCATGAGTGGTTTATTGGGTCCTCAGTTTGAGCCTGCCCATCTTTTGTGCCTGGAAGAGGTGTTCCTGCCCCAAAATAGTAACAATCGTCATTGCACTGTTTGGAATAGTCTTGGCACAACATCGAAGCATCATCTGGCATGTGCAGAACAGCATCAGCAGGAGCACCATAATCGGAACCAGTATCTTCACGTGCCCCAAGCCAAGATGGTACCCATGAAAATAATGTTTAGAATCAACCTTCGGCCTACACGCCTGCTTCATTTTCCATGCCAGCCTTTAGCTTGTGTAGCGCCCCTATGATATGCTCCAGGGACCCATTCTCTGTGTCATTTGCGGGTATGGTCGTGCCGCAAGATAACCCTTTCTTGTTGCCCACACCCACTTCGCAGTCAGGAGATCCAGGATATACCGGTTTTGAAGAGTCATGAACCGGATTGCTGTTGGCTCTTTTGATAGTGTTTAGGCCCTGTTCAGTGTCATTTGCCAACTGGATCACTTCCCACTGAAAAATCTGCAACCACTTTGCATCGCTGTAGCCTGGATCCCTGGTGTTGGGAGAGACGCAAAGACCACTTCTGTCTTGGTGTACAGCCGATTTTTCTCTGGAATCGCTTTGAGCAGCTTGGGTGAATCTTTTGACAGATAATTTGATCTTTTTCTTTCTCACCCACTGCTGCTTCCTCCTCATCCCGCGCGGTTGGATAGAGGCTGGGGATAGATTGCGACACCCCATGCTTGGATGCAACTGGCGGATGAGCTTGAGGCACCACTAGGATACGAGACTGTAGTGTTAGTGCACACATGCCTCGCCAGGAAGGATGAAGATGCAGATATGCTTGTTGACCGCATACCCAGTACAGGTCAGTCAGTGACTCTGCTCTTTTCGCAAGATCTGGAGTGAACCCGCTTTATTGCACTTGGTGTTAGCACCTACAGGAACAGTCCCATGCCCTCAAAAGTAAAAATGATAGTCTGTTTGTTGGACCTTTACTGGGGTTTCACATGCTTCAATCCATGTTGGTTTAGGTATATATGCAGCCCATATCGTGAAACATTTCTTAATATTGCATATAACTTCTCCAAACACTGACCACCCCCCCCCCCCCACCCCCTGTGCTGCACAGCTCTCCACTGCCTTCTCCCACCTATTTGACACAAACAGCACTTGTCCAATTTTAACACGGGCTGTGACTTGCATTGGGGGTGAGGAGGACAGTCTTTTTTTTTTTATACTTATCCATCTTTGTCCATCAATACAACTTGTACCTTGTGCCCCTGGAACAGACTGCAAACCCGACACTTTGCTAAATGAACTAAACACTGGGACTCCAAAGGCAATATCTCTGGGGTACTAACATTTTAGGTGCCCAGAGGCGTGGGGGTTGAGGGAGCAGACATTACTACCCGTTTCCCTACTAAGTTCATATGACTGTACCACATGTTACTAAATTCTGGGTGGTGCACATCCGACATTGTATCAAATACTACACCTTTATACTCCTTGTACTCATTTTCTTCTTATGAACCTCTTTTGACTCGTAACGTTAAATTCCATATTATTGTATGTTGTATTCTCAGCAGCTTAAAGTTCACTACTGTAGTCGTATAATCACTTGGTGTTGTGACATCACCTAAGTGATTGTCAAAGAATTGATTGTCTTCATAGCATCCCTTTTATATTACACCACCAACCCCTTTATATGGCCTAACGTATAACTTCACTAGACAGATTAAAAATAAGCTAAGAACATATCCACACAAGAGGAAAACAGTACCCTCTTACAAAGCCTTTTGGACCGTATCGCATGTATTCCATCAAATAATGCAAAAAACTAAATATCAGGTAGACATTCAACCAGAGAAACACAAATCTTCAAAAGGAAATGCAGCAAATATCGTTTACCAAGAAAAATCCCCTCGTATTGAATGCACCGTAGTTCCCTAACTTTGACCGCAAACCGAGTAGCATACACCACGGTATAAAGTCTGTTGTATCGAGGCTCGCTCCACCTACAGACAAAATTCTTGACAGACATTTTTAATCACCTGTAAACAATTGTAATGATGGCGAGCTTGCAGATTCTGATGAGATATTTAATAACACTTTAACTGAGTCAAATAAGAATGCAACTCATCCCCCAAAATGATGCAGCGCTGTGAGCATCAGAAGCACTACACACCAGCGGCGTGTGCATACGTCTCCCCGTCACAATTTCTTGTGCGGAGAGGTCCTGGTCTTTACAGGGCTGAGTCCTTAAAGTGGACAAGGCCAGGGCAAGGCAGTGCTACCAGTTCGTCAGGGTGACAGAGCTTAGACAACTTTGTTTTCAGTAAACCATTCATTTTTTCCACAACGAGGTTGATCTGGAGGTGATAAATGGAACACATCCTGTGTTTAATTCCTAAAAAAGCCGCAATTTCCTTGAACAGGTCATTAAAGAAGTGGGTGCCATTGTCAGTTTAAAGCGTTTCGCACTCTCTCCATCGGGGGAACACTTCTCTCACCAAAAACCTGATGGCCTACTTGGCATCTGGATGTGCACATGGACCAGCCTCAATCCCAAGGCAGAAAGGACATAACCACAACTATGAGGTAACAGAAGGAATTGCATCCCTCCCACACCCCATATCTACACATTTTTAATGTGGTCTGGGAATGGGCCAATAGGACGCGGCAGAGTGCCCCTCGATGTTTTGCCCAGTGCTATGTCTGGCAAACTGCACAATTTGACATGAACATAAACATTTTGTGAATATTGGGACATTCTAATCCTCTTGTATATCTGCGGCAATATGCCGCTTGGACATGTGCGTGGGGAGTTGATAACGCCACCAAAGCCAGATCTTGGGGCACTACCACCGTTCCGTTACGTGTGTGTGTGTATGTGTATGTATATATGTATATATGTATATATATATATATATATATATATATATATACTTTTTTTTTTGCCACAACTTGACACTATCTCAATTATTTCAATGATAGGAAGCACAATATATGGAACCTGTAACTCTGTATGCTCAGGGATATCTGGTACTGGCAAATAAGCTGCCTGTTCAGGTGCCATGCGTGCTGCTTAGTTCCCAACGGAGACGAAGTCTGCGCCACCCATGTGGTCGGCACACTTGATGACTGCGGCAAGCGTGGGCTTACAACAGGGCATGCATCAATTGATACAACAGGGCTGCATGCTGCACTGGAGACCTATGTGCTGTACAAAATCCTCTTGCTATCCATCTCGACAACCTGAATGAACAGTTGTTACATAGGCTGGGTCAGAATACATTGTAACTCTGCACCTTTGCGCTGCCTCAAGTGCTTCAATAAGAGCAATCAATTCTGCTTACTGCACTGAATAGTGACCTGGTAACCTCCGCTGCACAAAAACCTCATACTTCCCGTCCACTAACTGTACCACTGCTGCACCAGTATGTCGCTGGTCAATATAGCCCATCGATGAAAAATACCTAATCTAGAACATACTCCCGTGCCTTAAGAGTCGCATCCTCGGGACCCTCGTATGTAACAGTCATACACCTAGTCTTCGTCAGTAATTGGTTGTCAAGAAAGTAGCTGGATTCACGGTTTTACGGCTAACCATGTAAATGGAGATAATCACGACATATTCGCAAGCCCTTTGCAAGGTCAGTGTCGATTTAGACCTCTAGTATTGCAAAAACAGCATGTTCGACATAGTGTCAATGAACACCCCATGTAACGCTCACCTGATTCCCACGGAGGTGCTGACCCAAACTGGACTGCTACAGTTGCTTCTAGGACTATGATGAGGCGTAGAACTCGGAAGACGCTCTGGGCAGGACCTCCGAATATTGACTGTCTGGCTTGTAAGGTGAGTTTTCTGCAGGTGGAAGAAAAAGGGGTAATTACAAGCTGGTTGGATAAGTTCTCCCACCAATCTTCTGCTTTTCCCACTTCTTGGTTCTCGACTGGTCTCCACGAACTGTCACCTTTTGGTTTAGTAAAGCCGAGCTCTCCATCCTGCTTCTGGTGCAGGGGCGCGTAGAATCCAGTTACGTCACTGGATGATTTCAGTGTTTAGGCTCAGTGTCCTTTTGTGGCTTGTAATAGTCCTTCAGGTGCCGAGGAGCTGTTGGCGACACCACCACTGCTGTGCAAGAAGAGGCTTGTGAGTATAGAAGATCTGAAGCCGCTTCTGAAGGAGCACCCTTTTATAATGTCCTTTTCTGTCTTTCAGGTGCCGAGATGCTGTGGGCGATGCCGCCGCTGTTGCACGTGCGGTGGCACGTAAATATAACTGAATTGTGGCCGTTTCCAAATGGGCGCCTCTGATGATGTCTCTTCCTCCCTTTCAGGTGCCGAAATGCTGAGGCCGCCGCCGCTGCTGCTGCCGCGCGTGAAGAAGCCCATAACTATAACTGAGTTGCGAACCCTTCGGCTCGGACACCACTAACAGTCTTTTGTCTTCCAGGTGCTGGGATGCTGCTGAAGCGAAGGCCGCGGTGAACTCTGGTGTGATCACGGATGGATAAGGTAAGCGAGCGCAGCTGCGAGCGTGTTGCCAGTTTTCTAACCTTATGTCTTTATTTGCAAGTTGGCGGAGACTGGACTCTTGTGGCTGAATTCTGGTGAGTAGATGTTCCTGTGCCTTTTCTTCATCCACAGGTTGCTGCTCGAGAAGCTGAGGGTGTGTCTGGACCGGAATGCAGGAGCCGACTAAGTGAGCGTCCTGCTGCTGTTGCAGAATAACGCGAAGCACGTGAATTCTATCGGGCGTGGTTTAAATAGTGGAGAAGTGCTTTGGTGCGTATTCTTCCTCCAGCCTCACCCAGGTAAGAAAAGAGTTCCTGTAACAGAGGATTGGTCCCTCCCAGCCAGTGGCTGGGACTTAACCCAGCTTGGATTGTTCTAGGTGAGTATGCAGCATGGTCTGCCACAGGTAAGTCCACCCAATCACTACTGCACACTTTAAGAATATGAGCCCGGCGCCCATGGCGCCGGGACTGTGGTTCCTTATGAGCCTGGCGCCAAAGGCGCCAGGACATGGTCCAAAGGGCCCCTGTAGGGGTCTGCTGGAACCGGGGTTGTGGATGATGAGCCTGCTTCCGGGGACGCTGGGCCAGTCTTGGCTCCTCGGGAGTAGTGCTCATGACACCCCATGACTATAGTAGCAGATTTCTCACTGGTAAAAGCAGCAGCAGCAGCCAACGCTTGTTTGCACGGAAACTGTCCTTGCATGACAGTCCAGCATGCCACTGTAATAGGCTAATGGTTAGTGACTCATAGTGCTGTTTTGCATCAATACTTCAGTCATCATCTGGCCATTAGAATTTGAGAAAAAATGGAACTCTTTAGTATAATCAGGAGTTGCCAGTACAGAAACAGTAGAATTAACACTTCCTTAAATCTAGTAACCGTTTCATTAGTCATTTTTTTGTCTGTTGTGCTTCCTTACGTGCCTGGATCAATGGTTTAGTATGATGTGTAGTCAAAGATCCATGCTCTACAGTAATTACACAGACTGAGAAATGTCTGCATATCCTTAACCGCCACCAGTTGGGGGCTAACGCGCACTGCTGCACTTTCTGGAGTGTCCTTTTTACCGTCCACTGAAATCAGTAGAACCAAATATAACGCTTCTTGCTGACAGTATTGCAACTTTGCTCTGTCCACCTTGTACCCTTTGTCAGCCAACAATTGCAACAAAACAATATACTCTCCCTGCACTGGTGTTCAGTAATACTTCACACCAGTAAATCATCAACCTATTGAATTGTTGTGCTGGGAACATCAATGTTTCCTAAATCCTCATGCACCACTCGGTTAAAGATACTTGGACTCGCAGTACCCTTGAGGAAGTATTGAAATCAGCTCCCAGCAAACACAAACGCTGTAAGGTATTGCAAGTCTGGATGCAAGGGTACAGAGAAAAATGTATTCAAATACATGACGGTGAAAGGGGTGGCCTTGACGTGAATATTGCACTATATTGTGTCAGGTTAGGAATCACCAGGACTTCTGCCAGTACTACTACATTGAGGGGGCGTAAATCTTGAATCCTCCTTCAACTAGCCCCCTTCGATTTATTTTTCACCGGGTAGATGGCATTGTTACACAGTGAATTGAATGGCACCATAATACCGTGATGCAAGAGGGCCATTATGGTGTCATATATTCCTTCCTCGGCTGCCTTCGATAAGGGATACTGTTTAACTCTAGGCAACGCTGCGCCGGATTTCAATGTGATACGTATTGGTGCAACCTGAGAAATCTTTTGAAGCAAAGGAGGGAGCATTCCCTACCAGTAACATGGACCGGCCACGTGTCTGTATTGTATCATAATCTCGCAGAAGACACACTTCCAATATTTTTCCCCCCTTATGTTCTTTATTCTCAAAAAGGTCATCTGAAATGTTTTTCATTGGTATTGCAGGTTCAATGCACAAAACTGTGTGCCGCTCCCCGTTCTCAGAATCAACACGATCCTGTTCACACTAGAACCCCTTCTATATTAAGTACGATGATTGTTCCTAAAACTACTTCCTGAGGCTGGGCAGGCCTGAACAAGAAACTCGCCAGTACATATTAGCCACCTGTGGTACTGCGCTGAGTAGTATTGTAATACCGTACAGAAATAAATCGGGGGGAGTTTTTTCTTTTTTTGGGGCAGGTGGGGGGGGGGTGTTAACTGGTATTCCTCTTGCAGCGTATTAAATACCCAATGCATGTAAGGTCAACATTACCCTCCCGATACACATACCGGGTGTAGAGCATGCCACACCCCTTTTAGTATTGTAATACCGTACAGAAATAAATCAGGGGGAGTTTTTTCTTTTTTTGGGGGCAGGTGGGGGGGGGGGGATCACTGGTATTCCTCTTGCAGCGTATTAAATACCCAATGCATGTAAGGTCAACATTAGCCTCCCGGTACACATACCGGGTGTAGAGCATGCCACACCCCTTTTAGTATTGTAATACCGTACAGAAATAAATCAGGGGGAGTTTTTTCTTTTTTTGGGGGCAGGTGGGGGGGGGGGGATCACTGGTATTCCTCTTGCAGCGTATTAAATACCCAATGCATGTAAGGTCAACATTAGCCTCCCGGTACACATAACGGGTGTAGAGCATGCCACACCCCTTTTTTTGAAAGAGCTGATCATGGTGAGCTTACTCAGAATGTCCCTTCCCAACAAATTAATTGGGGTTGCAGTGGAGTGCCACAAGGGATCCCACGCGCCTCTGCCCCCTACCTTGATGGGTAATTTCTTTGTAAAAGGAACCGATTGAATTGGCCCAGAGAAGCTCTAAAAGGCAATCCTCGCTCACTAATGCTTGATTTGGTCGCACCTGTGTTCACCATGAAAATGAATGGTGTATTTCCTATCTTCATTCCCCCGGAGGGTTCCTCTTCTGGCACAGCGGGTGAACGATAGTACTGGGCAGGTTTACTCTCTGGGTTCTCCTAATCTGGATACATGTTTGTCCCTGGGAAAACTAACGGGTTCCCTCCAACCACTGGAGGCCCCATGGTAATGTCACACTGTCATTCAACACAGTGTTACTACTTGGTAATTGAGGACCCTGCTGCTGGCCGCTGAAGTTGGCAACTGTGGGAAAGATGGTGGGGGAGCAGGCGGTACAACGGGCAGAGTCGCACCATAAGAAACTGCCAGGGTAACGTACGACTGCGGGTACAGGGCCGGACCTCCCTGGGGATAAGAATAGATCTGTTGCTGGGGTATGTTAATGATTGCCTACCTCTACATTCTCTTGAAAAATGTCTTTTACCCACATGTCCAACACTGACTCTCTCCTTCCCGAGTCTCCATTCCTCCGAAACCACCTTGTCCCTCTTGGGGCCCTGAAAACCCCCCCCCCCCCTCTACCTTGTTGAAATCTCCCCGGAAACCCGCCTTGATAACCACCTGCCCAATCGTTTTCACCTCCCCACACGTGTGCCGCACGCACATCACCCGAACCGCCCTAAACTCTGCTGAGCCTTCTATCGGCACAGTCACTACAGTCCCCGCCAATGCAAACTCTGCTAGCTTCTTTTGAACCAGTTTCGCTTCCTCCACTTGTGCTCTCTGTGTGGCTTCCTTCTCCTGTTTTCAACCGTTTTCAATGATGTATAATAATTTCTGCCCAGCCCTTTGCCTCAATCCCAACTATCTTGTCAGGTGCTTTCTGTAGCTGTCACAACCCTCGCCCAAAACCCCCTCTGGCAAACCCATTGGCCATGTGGAGTCAGGACTCGGGCCTCTAGAGCCTGGCATCCTCTTCAAAAGCCCTCATGGGGCCAGTTCTGGCGCCTATGGCGCCAGGCTCATACACCATGAAAAACAATGTGCTTGGGAACTACTTTATTGTATTGTCAGCCAACATGGAGGCATCCACATAGCTTGGTTCCTAAGAACCAAGCTATGCGGTCTAGTGTTTTGGGTGTGGTAGCCTGGGACTACTTTACTTGTACTATTTTTGTTGGGGCTATTTAAACCACACCCATGAAGACGACACGCTTCGCGTTACTTTGCAGCTTGCAACGTGACGCTCAGTGTCCAGCTATTCCCTCGAACCTCGGAGAAGCAGAACCTGCAAGGAGACAAAAGGAACATCATTAGCAGCACCATCTTACCTGCAGTCTTCATCTTTAAACACTTGCAGCTACTGAGAACAGCTTCCTCGAATCTGCACGCCTCCTGGACAGAAAGACCTGAAAGAGGAAGATGGAGGCAACATTAAAGAAAGCAGTAGAGACATTTACAAATAGCTCAAAAGGCTTACCTGGCTGGTCGCCTTTCGGTTGGCACCACTCCGGACAGTCCACTCACGCTGTAGAACACAGCGACCTACAAGGAAGGAAAACACAGGTTAGCAAAGACAAGACTGCGCAGCGCTGCGCATAGCGCTTGCTTACCGCATCATAGCGCTCTTAATGCGCCATCATTTACCAGCGGGGCTCAACCAAGCCAGTTCGCCCCGCTGAAGCTCTGCATACCTAAGGGAGAAAAGAGCCATTTTAAACAAAGAAAGGCATGCAGGATAGCAATAAAACTAAAGAACAGCAATAAGACCTACCTGAACAATATCAAGCGAGCCGGCGTCGGTGAAGTAACTGGACCGCACTCTCCCATGAAAGACAACGCACCCCTGCAAAGAAGGCAGGACGGAGAGCACGCCTAATTCAACCATAAGGTGAGGAGAGGGCGCCAGAGGGACTGAAATCATACTGGGGTGGAGGGAGGATACTTGCCCCAGTCGGTCGGTTAGCCTTGAACACAGTCCTCCTGTATTTTCAGGCAGAACCTTCCCCGCAGACCACATCAGGGCAAAGCTGAGAAGCCTTCCAGCGAGTAACCCAGCTGGGTGGTGTCCCTGTGGATACCAAGTGAGCGTAACAGTAGCTTCTTCGGAAGCCCTGTGTTTTACATTTTTTCAATTTTTTTTTTTTTAACTATTAGAAAAAAATGAATTGCTCGATCACAAGAGCCTCCGGTTTCTGCCCTCCACATCTCTTGTATATATTGGGCAGGATCCTCTTCTCACATCGCCCTCTGCAACCGGATATGTGTACCGTAGCTGCGCCCATACTTGGGGCCTAAATGTGCTTCATCATGACTTATCGTCACCCAACTTCACACCTGGGTACCCATCTTTAACCCAAATGTCGTCAGCCTGATCTCTCAGTATCGATCTAAACGGGCGTTCCAAATCCCCTGCAGCCAAAGTGGTACCGGCTGTTTGCTTCTCAAAAGCATATATCCACTTACACGCTCCAACAGTGAGACGGGAGTGCCTTCATGAGATTTTTATCCATATGGGCTTATGGTATATACTGCGCTTTCCCAGGTTCCTTGTGGAATAATGGAAACTGCTCCTATCGCCTTCCCCACTTTTCTTTCCTGTCGCCGACCTCTTAGACACTGCCATACACCCGTATCTATTTTGCAATCTAGGCCCTCACAAACTTTGTACTTGTGGGGAGATCACAGGTGGCTGCTCATCCTCCCTCCAACTCATGTACAGTATCCCCCTCCTCTTCTCTCCCTCACGCACGGTCCTATTAGTCATTGACCGTACCATAGTCCATACTTTCTCTTGCCGCCTCCTTTTCTCTTTCCTTCTCTGTGCACATCCTTAAATATCTTTGCCTAGAAATTCTAAGATTTAGACTTGCCAAAGCTGGCAGTGGCAGCTTCCCAGTCAAAGCAGCTCTTTTTTGGAACACTCTCCCCACTGCCCTCAGAGTGGATCAGCCATACTCTAGATTAAGACGCAACCTATTGAATTGGCTTCACTCTAAGGACGTCTAGAAAGCATTTACCTGTATTACTCATCTGTACTCCTGATCCTAGGATACTCGGCGTGATTCCTTATGTTTTTTACCACCAAACCTATTTTTTCTCGCACTGTACCTCCTACATGCATTATGCATATAAACTGCACTGTAAAATATGTACTCCATTCCTATGTTGTAACTAAGCTTCAAATATTCTTGTAACTGCTGTGCCCAGCTACTTGAGGGTTTGGTGCGCATTATCAAATAAACTAACAAAATGGCTGTACTATCCGCAACAAAATATCCCCTGCTCTTCATTCATCTGTTCCTACATATGTACTTGGTCCATCTCTCCTTTCTAATTTTAATTGTGCCAGTATGCCTTCTACCTTCCTTCGTGCATCTACCAACTTCTGTGGTATTGCTTTGGTTCCTGCTGGTGCTTTCCCCTCACAGCAGCAGACGCTTTGGGGTTGGGAAGCTTGTGGCATTGGGCCAGCGTGGGTGCGGGGGAGCTCTGGCAGGCAAGGAAACATGTGGGGTGCATATATCCTGACACAGCACGTGAAGGATAACACTGTAACTGCGGACACTGATCTACCTCGGTGCGGGGTGGGGAGGGGAACAGTAGCAATAACGGGAATAGGGGCACTTGGGGTGACTAAGTCGCTCATGGTCTTTAGGGAGTCTGTGGACCCATCTTCCAAATCCTCCACCATTTTTCATAATTCTAATGCCTCCTTTCTGTTTTTCAATGTTTTCACTTACATTGGGCTGCCAAAAATGTGTACATATGACTTAAGTTCTATTGTTTATCCCCTGCTCTGGCTTAAACATACCTCCTTTTGTTTTTTCCATTCCTTGTGATACTTCAGAATTTTGTCTTGATAAAAGCAGGGGTTTTGCACATATATTCCAACCGGGTTGCCGGGCCATCATTTCCGTCCCTGTAATGACTTTTTGCAATTTTTTTTTTTACAAAAATGTTTAAGGACATACAAATAAAATATTTACATACATAAAAAGCTGCTATCTCAGATTATTATAAAAGAGAAGAAAGAAGATGACATACACTCTAACAACGATAGAAAAGAAAGACCATATACATCCTTACTCGTGTATCTTATTTTTGTAGTCCACAAAAGTTCTTCAAGAATCTTAATGCAGCCAACTATAATTTCACTCTTTTGCCATGTGACATATCCAACCATAAGAGATTCAAATCAACTCGTTCCGTATTCGGTACATATTTGCTAAAGTTGTCAATCCGTTCCTTCCTTAGCCCATCACACTCTGTCATAACATGTGCTAATGTTTCACAGGTTCCATTTTTTTTATTTTTAGTTTTTTTACAGAATCTACACAGCGAAGAGTTTCCAATGTCACCAATTCTTATGTCCCATTATTTCCCCTGTTTTGAGCACATTAAAACAGAATCTAGTGTATTCCTGTCTCCACGCTCTGTCAAGGAATTTGCTCAGATATGGTTCAGGCTTCCCTGTCTTTTTACAGTGCGATACTAAATGCATATACAGTTTTGATTTTGAAACCTTGTTTACAGTAAGATTCAAGTCAGAGTAGAACAGTAATTTCGTTACCTTTATCGGATTTGAAATAAGCAGCTCAAGAGGAACCTCCAATTTATCAAGAACGGTATTAGATTCTTCCATCATATCTTTAAGAGATTTTGAAACGAGATCCACTCCTGATGCCTTTACACATGATTTCATATAGGGTTGTTTTTTACCGGTGATCAGTTTCCTGTAAAGTGATAGTCTCTGCCATTCTATTACACTTCTAATTGAAAACAATCAGAGTTCGTAATGAATCGCTGCAAGGGGTACACATTTAGGCAAACATCTAACCATTGATTTTACCAGTCTGGATTCATACCTTGCCACCTCGCCCCAGCACCATAGAGGCGCTAGTTGCGTACCATAACATAGCTGTGCAACTATTTTGTTTTTGTATAGGCGTATGCTTGGTAATAAGGAAAATGTACTGAATTTTAAATCTATTTTGCGAAGCTGTGCTATCATTGGATTGGTTTTACCATCCATGTATGCCCGATAGTTTCTTACTATTGCCAAATACGGGATATCCCAGGTACCTTATGGCAGTACTTGTAGGTAATTTCTCATGGCTTAAAAACCAAGCATGTTTTTTAGGATTTTTCTTATTCGACAAGCATAGAATCACTGTTTTGCTATAGTTTATTTTAAAGCATTTATACTAATATAGTCTTTGAAAGCAGTCGGCAGATGCTGAAGTCCTATAGGAGTATGATCATATAATGTTACAACATCTGCATACGCTGTCCAATGCACCTTAGTACCTTCCATTTTTGGTGAATTTACCACTAGATTTGGACAGCAGCCCTTTGCAGATTTGGCTGCACGCATTCCTGCCTCATTGTTCAAAGGCCTAAATAGATACATTTATGAGTGGGTGCGTGTTCCTTGCTGCGCCTGAGAATCGAATGTGATAATCAAGCAAGAGATGAGGCCTCGTTCTGTGTCTCCAACATGGCATGCAAGGATTCAGACCTACTCTAGAAAACCTCTTTAGTTCATGTTATAAAGTGCATGAAACTATTAAACTAAGTTTTATGTATTCTGCATAAAACTATCGCAAAGCCAATGGTTAGTTCCCCCTATATAATGTCCCCCTGCCCCCTACACCACCCTTTATGCATTCTGGGAGGGGCGGTAATCTGAACATGCATCCCAATATACCCTTGCCCCTCCCCCGTCCCTTCTGCCCCCTAACCACCACAAGGATTGCTGCCTACTAATAGCCATCATTGGACAGGTCTATAAACTAGCTTTCTGTAGTCACCTGATAATCTGACTTTCCTGTCTTTGCACATGGCACCTGTTGAAGATCTAATTGTCTCTGTATTGTTTGGAAAGCTGGTTAGGAATGTTTGCTGTGAAGAAATGCACCTTTATCATCTTGATGATAATCTATTTGTGTTTTGATAGTGACCAGGTTGTTCCTTCACCACAGCCATCTGCCCCTGGTTGTTGTGAGAAGAAAGAGGCCCTTCTACCGTTTGCAGGCTTGAGCAACCTTGGCAACACCTGCTATTTGAATAGTGTACTTCAAGTAAGTTCTATACTAGTTTTGTTGTGTTTGTTGAGCTGATGCCTTTACTTTTCACACAGTACCTGGAGTTCCAATAATTCAGTGCTAGCGTAAGAGCTTTCTGAGATGCTATTCTCTGCCTGCTGCAGGCGTGACTTGATGTAACAAATGTGGGTGGACGTTTCACTAACCTCTCAAAGCCTACCACAGACTTACTGTGGTTTAGACCACTGGTGCCAGTCTGTACAAATCTGATCTGTGTTTTGAAACAAACTATATATGCTTCATGGTTTTACTTCATTAAACTCACCCTAAAAGTACCCTTTTGGATGGTGGGGGCTCCTAACATCAGCTAGTTGGTTGCAGCTTTGTTACCAACAGTTGTTTATTTTTCTAACACTTTTGTACATCCTACACTTTGGACAATATTGTACATAATGAAGAAATAGAGGGGGAGAGAAGGAAACATGAAGTGTTAAAATGAGCCAGCAAAACCTGCAGCACTTCGCAGAGGGTGGAAGTAGAAATGTAAGTTTAGAAAGGAGAGAATGCAAATGTCTGTGAGATCATGCCAAAGCACAGCCTGGTTGAATGATATATTTAAAACTAGGATTTTGATATATATGGCAGAATAAAAAGTAATAATGAGGTATCTGCAGTTTCGTACAGGTTGTAATGACAATGGCTAGGAATGCCCCCACAATTCCATCAGAATGGGACTTTTTCAACACCTGACCATGGACTAATCCCAATGGATGCACAGACTGCAGCTCATAGTACTGCTCTACTGTTAAAGACGCCAGCCTAAATACTGGGTATCTACACCTTCTACAGCACTCTACTGCTTTTGAGTTAAAGAATAAAATTAATTACCATCTTTGCTTTGTTTTATTTTAAAATGTTTTTATTGGCATTTCAAATATACAACAGGCATGGATAAATTATAAATAATTGAGGTTGGAAAGAAGGGGGTGGGGGGGAGGGGAATGCCTAACCAAAACATAACTTTAAACAAACAACGAAGGTCGTAGCAGTCCCTTATCTGCTTCTGGAGTTGATCTGGCGGATAATTGGTACAGGTACTGGGCTGTCTTTGGAGGAGTTGCATCTCCTGGATGGGGGAGGTTGGGTTGTCGCGGGACGTGATTCCAATTGTATGTCCTGCTCTTTAGGCAGAGTGGTATTGTTCATGGAGGCTTATCAGACGGGTGGAAAATGCCTCCTCCGGTCCTGGTTATCTTTTCTCCCCATAGCCTAGTTACTGCTTCTGACCAGTGTTCCAGTTCCTTGAGCCATTTGGCGTAGCGAGGACCTGTTGAGGGTTTTCCATGTCATGGCAATTGTTTGTTTGGCTAGTATGCATGCCATGTCCATTAGTTTGGCGATGTGCCTAATCTTGCTTATCCGAAGGTAGGAACCTAGCAAGCATTCCTTAGGTGTCCATTTGTAGCAGGTCAGGCCCACACTCCTGCATGTCTGTTCAATTTTGGTCCAGAAATTCTGTATCTTGGAGCAGTTCCAGAACATATGTGCCGTTCCTGCTTTTTCTGAGTTGCATCGGGGGCATAGTGGGGCCGGGGGTCTGCTGAATTTTGCGATTCTGCTGGTGGTCATGTAAATTCTGTGGAGAATGTTTAGTTGAATTAATCTGAGTCTGGCATTTCTCGATACTTCTCTGGGCTACTGTTGGATTCATCCCCATTCCTGTTCCATAATACTCGTTCCCAGATCGGTTTACCACAAACTGTTTAGAGTTTCACTCTTGGGGTTAGGCCTGTCTGTAAGCTGGGCATATATCCTGGAGGTTGGTTTCCAGCTGTCTCCCAGGTTGTGCAGTAGGGTTAGGGTCGGATCCGGTTCTGGTTCCTCTGGCCATTCGCTCCATTTCTGTTTTACCACCTCTGATTTTTCGGTAGCGGTGGTGCTGGCCTTTGGGGAGTCCATCGTCGATTACTAGGGAGTCTAGTTTCCGGAAGGAATTTCCCACATGCATATCCCGCCAGGTGTAGACACTGTGTCTTTCCCATAGTCTCGTTAGCGCCAGTTCATCTCTGTTAGAGCAGGTGTCAGCAATGAGTGGTTTCTCTGGGGAGTATGGGTTCACCATCTTCTGCAGCTTTGGTACTCTGTCCCAGACTTTACGGCCCAGTTGGATGAGCAGGGGAGCTTTCGCTGAATGCTTCCATCGGACCCAGAGAATTTCTTTCAGTCGTACCGGTGCAATTAAGTGGCTTAAGAGATCGGTCTCTAAGGTGGAGTCATCAGCGAGCCATTTGGCCACGAAGGTGAGTTGGCCTGCCAGGAAGTATAGCTCTAGGTCAGGGAGCTGAACTCCCCCTGCCTTATATGGAAGCATGAATGTGCTTAGGGAGAGCTTGTGTCTGGAGCCCCCCCGCCCCCCCAAAGACCAAGTCCTTTAGTAGTATGCCCAGCAGCTGAAAAAAGGTGGCCGGTATATAGTAGTGGATGTTTTGGAAGAAGTACAAGAAGCGTGGTAACGCTATCATTTTAGCGAAGGCCACTCGGCCCATCATTGACAGCGGGAGCCTGGTCCAGAACCATCTTTGCTTTATGGTTGCATTGCGTGAAGTTATGTCATGAACATTGGGAGTGTGCATGAAGAATGGATGCTTGTGGTGTGACTTAAAAATATCCACTTAGTGTATAAAGTGCCTTCATACAGTGGAAAACTGACCGTTTTACAAGTTCATGCTCATGTGTGTGCACTTGGTTGAATGATGGGTTTTACCCAGGACCAGAGGCTGAATCCATAAGCGCTCAAATTCAGCATTTCTAAAGAAAAGCTACTCCATTCAAATAAAAGGGATAGGACTGTAGAAATATGCTCTTCTGTGAGGCAAGACTGGGGACGAAAAGCAACGGCCTGGCCCAGGCTTGCTCTGAAGTTCTTTCAGAGCCTTCCTGGTCATTGGGGCACCTATTGACAGATTGTTTCTTCTGAGCTCTTGTTAACAAGTTGGTACTCATTGTCTGTAATCAAGTTGTCAACCAAGTCTAATCTTGGAGGCTCATCGGTAGTGTTTATTTCTTTGGCATTTGTATCGCGCACATAACCCAGAGGCATCTAGGCTGTAAATCTTAAGCAAATGGTTATATAAGAGAAACTTAGGATTTACAATTATAGTCAGACATGTTACAGACTTACAGATTGCAGGTATACAGATATTAAGGGCAGTGTACAAGTGCAAATATTAAAGGAATCGACATGGCATGTATGACTGAGCTTTTTGCCAACTGCGATGGGTGTGTAGGTAGGCCTACTGATTGGAGTGATGAAGGGTGGTGGTTGGGAGAGAACAGTCACCTGTTCAGGGAACCGTTGGATCAAAGTTGGGAATCTAGGCTGAAAAGTCTAGTTTTCAGGCATTTTCGGAATGACCAGAGGGATGGGTCGTTTCATAGTTGGGGTAGGAGGGTGTTCCACAGTTAGGCTGCTACAATGGTAACACTAGACACCCCAAGAAACCTCCCCCACCCCCCAGCTTTCTTTCCTTTATATCTAGGTGTGGCAATGAGGTTAGAATATGAAGCTCGGATAGTTCTGTTAGTCTGAGTTTTGACTATTTGATTGTAGGCTGGTGCATTGTTGGCAAGGCATTTGTGAGTGATGGCAAGGATATTAAATGTAATCCTGTCTTGGACAGAGAGCCAGTGAATGTCTGGTAGCCGAAATATGCTTGTTCTTAGGTAATATATTGTCTGTGTATCTCACTTGGACGGCCTAATCTACGTCCCAACACCTGCATGTATGAAGCAAAGCGAAGGCACGTGTCATTGACGTTCTTGTCGATGAACAGTCTACTGCAACATCTCTTCTAAAAGATGGTCGAATGTCAACAATCGGACGGCTCAATCCGCACCACCTGTGACGATAGTAAAGCAATCAGTGGTGAACATTTCTGTTCTGAGAAGAGTAAAGAGAATTTGAATAAGTGATCATTCAGAGCCACTTGAGGTACTGTCAATTGCTGTGCTGTATAGGTGCAGTTACTTGATTTCAAACTGATATTCTCTAACGTGCAATACATTGATTTCCATGTTTTCCGGGCCTGATCTTTCATATGTGGAGGGCATCGTCCCAGTTTACCAGCAACCAATACTGCCTCAGACGCTCAACCTTAAGCATACTTTGTTCGCTCCGGATGTTGCCATCTTTACAGGCCTGGACTGCGAAGTTCCCTCACTTCTGTCTGCATTTAATATCATCTCTGCTCTTGGGGACACCACCTGCAGTGGTGATGCCAGATGCACACTGCACCAGCTCAACATTCAAGCTTGTTTGATACCCACACATTCACAACGGGAGCCTCTTCTAAGGTGCCTCTGCAGAGAGTGGAGGCATTTCCCATCAAAACTGGGAGCTTCGCCAGGCTGTAACTGTAACTTGGAATGGCAACTTCAAATGGATTGTCCTCCCACATATTCTTGCTCTTCGATATTCAATATCTAGCTGCTTCGGAATTTTCTTTTTTTGGCATAGGGCGATTGAATGTGGCAACTATCCCAGATTGGGTGGCCTCAATGTTTGAATGATGCAGGGTTCCTGATTGAGAACTAGGTGTAAATCCTGCTCCCAGGAGCTGTGATAATGGGTCCATCTGCACTGTACCTTTTTGTCAATGCTGGGACTCGCCCTAAAAACATTAGATAAGCATGCCGAAGGAAAGTCCAGTCTATTCACCTTTTTTGAATCTACAATCGCACGGCAAAGTACTGCTGGGCTCTACCCATTGAAGACCTAAAGCCATACAACCGATGGCAACTGCACCAATGCTTCCTTTGTCTCGGTGCGCAGAAATGGAATTGAACACCTGCAAGACCCTAGATTCCATTAAGTAGCAATTTTCTCGGCGGCACTCCTTGTGTCGAAAATAGCAACTTAGAATGGATTGGTCTCCCACGTCTTTCTCATCTTTGATATTCAAGTTCCATCTTAAGCTCCTTCTGAAAAATATTTTTGGGAGAGGGCGCATTCAACTCTGTCCCTCGAGGACCTCTGTCTCGAGGATGTCATCGAAGGTGTGTGTGTGTGTATATAGAGAATGCACAGCGCCCCCTGGCTTCAGTTCCGTTTATGCTTCGAGAACTATGGAACGCTTTAATTTCATTAGGGAAAGATACAAAGATGAAGACTTCTTTGACACCCGAAGACCGGGTTTAACAAGTGTCAAGACTGCGGTTCCAAGATCTGCATAGAGTATGCTTGTGGTGTTTCTTGTGTGGAGCACAAGACCATGGCCTGCTCGAAATGCCAATCGATGACCAGAAAAGTTCTGAAGGAGCATAAAGGGAAATTGGCGGTAGTTATAAATCCCAAGAAATCCCCATCCAAGAAACCTTTGGACGATGCGAGAGGCAAGCCTCTAAGGCGGAAAGGTCAAGGAGTGGCTACCACCACTCGTCGTCATTGAAGAGGCACCATAAGTCGCCCACTTCGACTTCTTCGTCCGACTCCTCTCATGAGAGAGCTATATCCTGTCCCACAAAGGCCTCCACTCCTGCAGAATGGTAAGCATTCAGGTTAGAAATGCTGAGATTTTTTTAAAAACAAAATCCCTCGACAAGCCATGCTCCTACCGCACCTTCCACGAGCCAAATCCTTTGCGCCCTCAAGCCCTGGACGATGTCCAGATCCACATGAGAGCCGTAGAGGTCTAGACACAATGAGAAATCCTCGAAGAATCCTGCAAGTCAAAGAAGTCTAGGCCATCGACGCCAGCTAGCCCAACAACACCAATGGCAACTTCATTGAAGACCTCGAATCCTCAAGCGTTGAGTTCAACATTTTTGAAACCTTAGACACCCTTGCCAGATAAAGTACACTCCTTTACCTAGAAAGGATTACTTAAGTCACTAACCTCTTTATGAGGACAATGCACATTCTGATGATGCGCCATTTGGGTTACAGTATGGTACACCAAATGTCCCTGATAGCTTTATATCAGCTAAAAGACCTTTATTACAAACAGCCAGTGGAGTGGACACTTCACCAGAGTTAGAATTTGGTAAACCTGACTCTGATGAATATGCAGATGGTTCATATAAGCAGTTGATGTCTAGGGTTGCAAATTACCTGGGATGGAGTAGACGTACCATCCCCTTGAGAGCAGGATGATCTAACAGACATCTTTGATAAGGGTCCGCAAGAGGATCCCATTTTACCTTTCCACATTGTTCTGACTGCCAATTGGGAGTCGCCAGAGTAAAGTCAGGCAGTAAACAAGAACTTGACAAGAAAATACTTCCCATCGAGTAGTGACCCCAACTATTTATCAACACCCCACCCCCAGAAAGTCTGGTGCTGCAGTCAGCTACTGCAACCTCAAAACAGACAGCTTGTTGATATTTAATTGTATCACGCTCATACACTTGTTTCAACCACCCCCCTGGATAAGGATGACAAAAGGGTAGATGCATGATGGGCAAGGAGAGTATTTTCTGCGAGGACCACGTCTCTGAACTCCGCCAACTCCACATGTGCCTTACTCTATGGGACTGCATTTCTATGGTGGCTGAGCATATTCCCGAAGGGGAGGAAAGACGGTTTCTTGGCTATTGTTAGTGACGGCAAAGCAGCCATGTGCAAGTCTTCAGTCGAGTGTGTATTCTGCTATCAGCAGAGCCATGGCGGCAAGCAGCGTAATTCGCAGATTTGCGTGGTTACGGAAATCTGAATTTGCACCAGATGTGCAAGCTAGACTCCTTAACATGCCTTTTGATGGATCTCTGCTTTTTGGCAGCAATGACAAAATCCTTGAGGCTGCAGACCTTGAAGACGAAAGCCAAATCATTGAGCGCTGCTATTGGGCAGTCTTGGCCCTTTCGCCCTAGTGGCCCTTCTTGGAGGGTTTTAATCTGCACCTGGATACCGTTGACTCTGTCTTGGAGAGCTATATAAATAAACAAAATCAAAATTGGAGGGTAAATCCTTTCGCTACTACTCAGTTGGAAGAGCGAGCGGAATGGCTGGTCAGAGGTAAAAGAAGACACCACACATTTACCTGTGTGGAACAATCACTTGCTGCCACGTATTACGCTGCTCATGATTGACCGTACCAGCATTGCAACACGTGGCCTATATGCCCTACGACTTCCATGCCGGTACCGAGTGGCTTCGGTTATGTAGCACGCTACAAGCCTGTGGCCTTATTCACTAGCGCTCACCCACCCCTATTAAGGCTACTCCCGGATTTGTCGGCCTGCGTCACTTATAACGATGCTTACCTGTTGATTCATGCTTTCAAGTGTACAGCGTAATGTTTAAATTTAGACGCACTTTTGATGATGCTCATTTACTTATATTAAGGCTACTCCCAGAATTGTCTGCCTTGTTGACTCATGCATTCTAGACTATAGTGTAATGCTTAAACTTAGATGAACTTTGATGATGCTCTGTACAATACTGTCTAGCCCTAGTGAGACCTTGTTAATTTAAGTGGACTTTGCTGCGACTATTGCTCATGCACGTTGTTATATTGCATTGCTGACTGTATACTACACCTAGCATACATTAGATCTTCTAAACCCAGACAGAGTCTACATGTGGAGCTCGTCATAGCTCTAAGTAGTATTCACTAAGCCTTTTTACGTTATCAATCCTGTGCACTACAAAATTGTGCTCTACTCCACCAGACTCCTGTAAATTAATCGCTCGTGCCTAAAACTAGGTTAGAATGATTCAAACTCTTATTTACCTATCAGCCATTTGGTCCATAATGCCAAAAGTTAACTACCAACCCCAATTTATATCACAGGGTATACTACCCGTGGATGAGTGCCAATTAACTCCTCCCCTAGAGCCTAGCCATCAGCCTATATACTCACCTATCACCCACAAATCGCTAACATACCTCCCTTGTGACACTGTGAGTAGAAACACCAAACTACGTTCGACTACCTAAAATCTATGAACCATTAGCTAGACTGGCCAATACCTCTTGTAATATGAGTGATTTCCAACCTAACACCAACAATCGAAACACTCCTCCCATAAACATTGACCTCCATTGCAATAACCTCTCAAATAAGCAGTCCAATGCTAATAACAGCACATCAAAAAAGAAAAGTAATGCCACCCAGACCATAGCAAAACTAAACATCCCTTTGAAGTGTGCCCTCATTAATGCGAGGTCACTAATAGCACATGCCACCGAAATTGCGGATCTTATTCAAATAGGGGATTGTGACCTTCTAGCCATAACAGAAACTGGCTGCACCAAGCAGCAGGACCTGCCCTAATGCTTGCCCTTACCCCCTAATTACACCAAACTCTGAGAAGATAGTCAATTCTCGAGGAGGTGGCCTAGCTGCTATTGCTAAGAATAATCTCACCCTAAAAATTGAAGCAAGCTCTGACATCCTGCGAATCATTAACTGCTAAACTCCTAACATCACCTTCTCAAACTATCAATATACACCTTATCTATAGACCACCAGGCCCTATTGGTACGTTCGAGGAGGACATTTCCACGATCCTTTCAAACAACCTAAAAAACCCATCTAAAGCCATCCTTCTGGGAGACTTAAACCTAGGCTACAATGACCCTAAAGACCTGCAAGCAACTAATATCACTAATGTCATTTCAGAATTAGGTTTTTCCCAAACATTTTTACAACCCACCCATGAAAAAGGCTGCATACTTGACTAGGTTGCTGACTATAATTGTAATGCAACAATCGTCAATATCACCCCACAAATCTGGACAGATCATGCACTGATAACTTTCCTCCTAAATGTTAACATGGCCCAACCTATGGAAACTGCATTGCCCCCCCCCCCCTTTGCCAACCAGAAATAAACTTATAACCACAGAAAAATTGCTACCACTTATCCTCCCTACACTAAACTCTCTACATTGGACACCTCATCACTGGTAAAGGAATTCAACTCTACCATGTCTACGGCTCTTGATACTATCGCCCCATTGAAATTGAGAAAAAGCAAGCCCAGAGCCCACCTAAACACCTGGTTTACCCCTCACCTTAAATCTCTAAGATTAGAAAAACGCGAATCTGCTTGGCGACTTACCCCAACAGAGACAAATAAAACTGCACTCATCAATGCCTCTAAGACCTAAATAAATGAAATAAAGAAAGCAAAACAAGAGAACTTCAACAATAGAATACTGCAGGCTAAATCTGGAACAAAAGAACTATTCCTTATACTAAAGGAAATAGAAAACCCTATTCCTGTTCAAGATAACTGTGACAAAAATAAAATGTGGTGCTCGAACATCCAAAAAGCACTAAATGACAAAATAGCCACACTACAAACAAAAATTGAGAAAAAGAAACAGAATATTCCACCTCCAACCAACCAAAGAGGTAAACTACCAACCAGCACTAAACCAGATCAAGAAAGTAACTATACTTGAAACTGAAAAGCTAATACTTTCACTCAAACCTTCCAATTGCCGAGGCGATCTATGCCCAGCCCAACTAATAAAAGACGCGGCCAGAGACCTTTCCCCATTCATTTCCAAGCTTATCAATGCATCCTTTGCATCAGGCACCATACCAGATAACCTTAAACAATCTTGGGTCCTCCCCCTCCTTAAAAAACAAACATTGGACCCATCCATCCCGACCAACTATAGGCCTATCACAACGGTACCCTTCCTGTTAAAAATCTTAGACAGGGTAGCCTACTTACAGATTCCAAAACACCTGGAGCTGCACCATCTTCTAGGCACAAGACAATCAGGTTTCAGACCCCAGCACGGAACCGAAACTGCGCTCATCGATCTCAAAACCCAGGTCGACGAGCTGAGAGACTCCGGAAAGATGGCCTTACTCTTCTTACTGGATCTTTCTGCAGCATTTGACCTGGTGGATCATGACGTGCTCTGCACCCACCTAGAAACAGCTGCCCACTTCTCCACATATGCCATTGCATGGATCAAATCATTCCTAACCGGTAGAACCACGAGGGTCTTCTCTACTTTTGCTGCAGCTGATCCTGTATCCATCACATGTGGAGTCCCACAGGGCTCTTGTGTCTCCCCCACTATGTACAACATCTTCACGAAGCCCTTGTTCGATCTGGACAATCTGGGTGTCACCTACACTAACTATGCGGATGACACTCGGATTCTCATTCCACTTTCAGGGGATGGTGAACAAGATTTACCTCATCATTCAGGCATGGATGGCCAGTCATGGACTATGCCTGAATGATGACAAAACAGAATCATATTGGGGAACACACAAAATATCAAAAGATTAAAAGATGAATACTCTTCCTTCGTCATAGATGGTAACACTATCAAGGTAGCAAAAGAGGTAAAAACATGAGGGTTTTACCTTGATTCCTGCCTCTCCCTAACCAAACAAGTGAGCGCAATGGCATCCAGCACCGCATATACATGCAAGCTGATCAGAGCTGCAAAACCATACTTATCCACCGCCAACTGCCTCACCCTTGCTCGAGCATTAGTGCTATCGAAACTGGACTATTGCCATGCACTATACATAGGGGCCAACAAACATACATTGCAAAAGATTCAAACACTACAGAATAATGCTCAGAGCTGCCCTAGGAATTCCAAGAAGAGAGCATATATCGGAGGCTAGAAGACAATCCAACTGGCTCTCCACAGCGGCCAAAATTAAACTCAAAACAGCCTCCTTAACATTCAAAAGCATTAACGATCTAGCGCCCAAATATCTAACTGCAAGATTTAATAGGAAAATCTCCTATTACGCCAACCAGTTAGTGATACCCCCATTTAAACTAAGTACGGCCGGAGGAAATAGCTTCCCGGTCAAAGCTGCCCAGCTTTGGAACTCCCTCCCGGCCGGCCTAAGATCCTCCCAATCCTACTCTCACTTCAGATCTAACTGCATCAAATGGATCAAAGAAAATTACCTATAAACCATCCCTATGCCTACATAACTACTGACCAACAAGACAAACTCTGCATACATCTGGATAAAACTGTATATACTCTCCACTTTCCAACTGTACATATCGTGTACAATGTATATTTTCCTCACTGTCCTGTAATATGTAACTATTATATGCGAGTAACTGCTATCTGTAAACATGTGTAACCTGTAAAACTTAAAGTATTCTTGAACATCGCGCCCGGTTACCCTCGGGTCTGGCGCGCGCTACAAATAATAAACAAACAAACCCTTGTGAAGGGAGAGGTGCAAAGCCTACTCAAACGGGGACATCTTTACCAACCGCCACTGCTTCAGCCGCCTCAAAATTGGATGTCTTGTGTCACGAAACCTCAGTAGGAGGCAGACTGTCTCAGCATCTGAAAGAATGGCAAGACCTTACTTTGGGTGCCTTCCCTTCATTCATATACCTCGGAACCATTCTTTAACAGTTCCAGATCTGCTCCTTGTGCAGGGAATTCTGACCCTGCTAGTGAAAGGTGCTATAGAGCCGGTACCTGTAGCAGAGAGGAATAAAGGATGGTACTTACCATATTTCCTAATACCCAAGAAGGATGGAGGACTGAGATCCATCTTGGAATTGAAATACGAGTTCCTCAGGAAGGACAAGTTCATGATGGTCACACTTTCTCAGATCCTTCAGTCCCTACAACTCCAGGATTGGATGGTGTCATTGGACCTTCAGGATACTTATTTTCATGTGGAAATCCATCTCAAGCACAGGAAATACCTGATGTTAGCTGGTGGTGGTTGTTAGGAAGAATTCTCTGTTTAGGCTGAATTTCCTAACCTAGTGAGTCCCCCAGCAGCTTTGCTGGATTTTGTGGGGTTTATTTTTTTCTCCTGCCAAGAGTTGAGACTCTTTTACCCTCACTCTTGGACATGACTTGAGAGTGTTTTCTGTGACTTGCTATGTGCTTATGGGCTAGGGGGTAATCTTCCCCATAGACCATCATTGGTTTTTGAATGTGTTACACAGCACCCTCAGTGCAGTAGCACAGGGGTGTCCTAGAGACCCCCAAACATAGACTCCACACCCTGGGACTGACTACTGTCTCCCTGGGTCTGTAAAGTTACCATTGACTTTACTAGTCTTAACTTAGGAACTTAACCAGTACAAACCATCTTACTGTGGAAGTACTGGTAGGGGCAATTAGATTGCCCCTGGGTCTGTTGTCGAGGGGGTACTGTCCCGTCCCCCCTCGCCGAGTTCTGGCTGGTGGCAGTGGATACCACGGAAATATTCCACCGGTATATTTCCCAATGGGATTTCCCATTGTTTTTGAAGCACCACTTTTTGGTGCAATGTTAAAGATACCGCCGGTTTATTTAATTAATATAAATTCACCGGTTGGGATTTTTTGCCGGAACTCGCCGCCAAAATGGCGTCTAGGTTCACTTCAGTAACCCTGAACCCGAGTCGAGCCTTTGTTCCACTTTTGGCGGGCTTCTGCACAGAAGCCCTCCAAAGTGGTGCCATTCTGTCTGGGTACCACAGGGGGTGTGGGAGGGGGTTTAGGCACCCTGGACTGAGTTGCCTTGCCAACTCATGTCGCACTCTAGTGTGATTGACACAAGTGGTGAGCCACCCCGCTCACCACTTAGCATGTTTGAGTGACAGCTAGGCTGTATGAATGGGGGTTTGCTGCATAAAAGCAGGGTTTTTGGGACTGGTTCTTCAGAAGTCGCCACAGGACCTAAGAAGCCGAAGAGGGTGAAGCCGAGCCGACCTGCCAAGACGACACCACCGGTGAAGCCCTGCAGAATCGTCTCACCACTTTCTTTTTCCCGACGACAGAGGAGATCTCCCGCCGGAGAGTCTTCTTCCCTTAACTGGTGGGGACAACCAGTTGCTGCCTTCTTTTCGCCGTCCCGAAGCATCTCGTGGCCGCCTTGCCTGTGCCAAGCACCCCGGCAACCGAGATACCACTTTTTACCTCAACCGCGAAAGAGGGGTAAAAATCCTTTGTGACCGGAGAACTCCACGGCTGGCCTCATCCCTGGTAGTGCAACGACCTGCAGCTTTCCTTCACGTCGAGATCACCTCTTCCTCGGGAGGACGCCGCGACTTGCACCCACTACCAGGAACGACTACCACCGCTGGAGGAATCTTTCCACTTTTAAAGGTACTGTGTTCCGCCCGGCCTCCCTTGCCACCGATTGTACGGGGTAGATTTAGCCCTCGGCTCTCGAACCTGGGTAGGTCTGGGACACCCTAACTAAACTTTTCAGAACCGTAGTAAAACCTTTTTTACCCACCTGCAAAGACTTGTGACATTGTGTGATCTTGGGCACATTTTCGCCTGGCTCCCTCTAAAGCGGGCCCCAAACTAATTCCCCTTGTTCCACCATTGACTGTCTTTGCTAACCTTATGTGAAAAGTGTTTTACCTTACTGCTCTTTATTTCTGCCTTTTCCCTCCCTTTTGGTAATACTTCTTGGAGTACCATCTAACGTTAAGCGCTCCCCTCTGGTTGGAAATAAGTGGTGTTAACTTAGAATTGTCCAACAAACGATTAGGGATGTACATATGAGTAATAGTAACTGTGTTTGACTTTCTTACCTTTTCTAATGTGCTAGTGTAACTTATGAGTGTACCTTTAATAAATAAGTTTATACTTTTACACCTAGCTCTGGTCAGTGTTTGCTTGTGCTACTGGGCCTCTGTACCCATTATGTATCCTCTGTATACTGCCTAACTCTTCTTGAGGGAAGTCTGGCTGCTCAGCCACAGCTACCACAGTGAATCTGTGCGGTGCAGACTGCTACCAAGTGGGTTTACTGCCAACACCTGTAGTCTTAAATCTTTTGCAGTGGTCCCAGAGGGAACTGCACAGGTTTCTGCCTAACAGTGGTTCTCATCTGTTTCGAGTTCTGCTTTTCGGGTGACCTCCGTCCTAGGGTTTTCACCTAGGTGGTGATGGCAGCGAGTCTCGGGAGGGGGGGTTCACGTCTATCCCTACATGGACAATTGTTTGATCAGGGCTCGTTCTCCCGAAAAAGTCCTGGATCATCTCAACGTCACCTGCCACTCTTCAAAGACTGGGTTTCTCCCTCCAATCACAAGACGTCCCATGTGACACCATCTCAAAAGCTCCAATTCATCAGGGCCGTACTGGATACATCCTTGGGGAAAGCGCTTGCAACCTGAGGTGAGGGCTCAAGATATTCTGCAGATGGTCTCCAAGTTTCAGAGTGCCCAGCGTCTCCTGGCCTCTGACATTTTGAGGTTGCTCACACTGTTTTTCCTCTCGAGCTTCACAGCTCTGTCTGCTACTTTCTCCACGGTGCAGGGACCAGTAATCCTTGGTGCGTCCCACAGTCTTATGAAGTGCCTCAGCAAAACCAAGTCCCCAACGCTATCCTGTCCTTTTAATCTCAGTGTCTTTTGGTTCGTTGTCACGGTTGCCTTCTGCGCTGTCTTCTTGGCCTCACCAGTGTCATATCTGGCGAGAGATAAGGGCACTAGCTATCAAAGTTACATTTCCTGGCCTAACACATCTGCACTACTGTCTTTCAGTGCTCTAGTGGGAGGAGCCAGTGGGACTTGCATGCGTCGTCCTGTGACGACCTTGTGGGGCGTTTGGTCGGACCTAGGCTTGCTGCGTAATGCAAACAGTACAAGGGTTAGGCAGTGAAGCCAATTCCTCCTTTGTGCTCTGATTTGTTTTACAATATCTAGTTTTATATAGTGCTACAAGCCTGCAGGCATCTGAGCGCTGAGAAAACAGTTGATGATATTATCCCACAGCGTGGTATTGCGTGGAACTCAATTTATCGAACTTGGATGGATGAAAGGTTGAGTTGGCCCTGCCGGGATTCAAATCTGCATCAGCAGGCTGCACACAGATTTCAAAAACGGGCGCTCAGCTCGTTCTATCTGACCTGCTGCTTATTGCTTCTTTCAAAAGACTGTTCAAGCGTTAACGCACCCCATTTGCTTGTGGGTGATGAACACAAAAGGACTTGGGTTGAATGCCCAGCGACGTGGTGATTTGCTTGAACATCTCATTGGTGAAGTGAAGGCCGCTGTTAGACCGCAGGACCTCACATGCCCCTTCTTGGGAATACTTCCTGGACCAGGAATTTCGCTGTTGAGTGTGTCGGGATGTGAACAGGGACCTGCCTCAATCCATCTAGAGAATGGGCATACAACAACTATCATGTAGCGGTATCCTTGACAGCTTGGATCATGTCAACCTAATCGACATGTAGGTGCTGAAATGGGCAATGCCGGTGGAGGTGTGGATCCTCAACACTCAATGTGGGTCCTTCTGTTAATTGCTTACATATCAAACCGTTCCTTACAAATTCATCCATGTGGTCTGCCAAATTTGGACAGAACCATGTTTCTCCAATACGGGCGGAGAACAAAAGGGGGGGGGGCTCCAACTAAATCTACATTTGTTGGCATTACATTTCTGTTAGAATGCCTATGTTCTGTTAATTCTGTTTCATTAAAGTGCTTCAAATAGTAAGGCAAGTATCCTTATGGAGGAGAGATTTTACTGCGTAGTCAATCCGATGTCTTAAGATACTGCTTTATTGTATTAGCAGTCATTTTATTAAATAGGGCTGCAATTACCTCTCTTCCTGTGTGCGTTGGATAGTGTAACTGTCAGTGCAGTGTTCAATAATGCTAGTGGCATCCCCACTTTCCCTGTTCTGTCGCCATAGGGCGTCTGTGGGAGATACTGTACAACCCCCAACCCTTCCTGGTCCACAGCTCTTTCTCCTCGCTGGGTGCTGCTCCCGTCGACTCCATAATCTGTGTTTCTGGTAACGCGTGGTACCCTGCCTTCAGTATCATGTTTCTTGAAAAATCTTGCATTTGATGTCTCCATTTCTAGTAGTTCTCCTAAATATGCTGCGCATTTTGGCTTCGTTTACCCTTGAGATATGATCTTCCCCTCGCGTGTGCTTGGCACTTATTGCTATCTGCGCAGGGTACTGAATAACATCAATCAATTTGCCCAATAGAAGTGCATACTGTACTGGTGTCCCATCTGCCCTCCTGAAGCCTCTCATCCATCGTGACAATCCTGAGTGTACTGTTGGTGTCACGTACGCAGAGTCTGGAGTATACTGTCAAATCCTTTCCCCTGCTATGCTACAATGCTAATAAGGCCATTAACCCCACTGCTTGTGCTGAATAATGTGATGGCAGGCGAGCACTTGCCACGATCACTTGTTCCATCTTCCCTCAATCTCACCACTGCAGTTCCTGTATGCCTGACCCCATCCATCTGGTCAATTTTCTGTGACCCGTCAATGTACAGCACGTCCCCCCCCCCCCCTCAAGTGAGTCCTCATGTACTTTACGAGTGTCACTGAATTCCTGTATATTCTCTGCACAGTCAAGTGCATATTCGCCGCCTTGTAAAATGTCTGCCAGGAAAGTTGCTGGAATAACAAGTGTGCACCTCACTATCTTTAGTGAGGCGTTTGCTAGTAGTACCTCATACACTGACGTGGTTGTCGGTGTGCTCTTTGGCTTTTGCAGTATCGTAAAAAGAGCCTGCTCCACGTATAGTGGTGGTATATCCCATGGTCATTGCTGCTGATTTCTCTACCGCAAATGTGCGGCAGCAGCTAAAGCTTGTTCGCACTGGTAGTAGCCTCTCATTACTGGGTCGCTTTTCCCACTGTCGTATGCTATTGGCATGTGTCCCAAGCTTGTTTTCTATGTCACTGCTGCTTTCATCACTACTCCGTCAGTGTGTGAGAACAGGACAAATTCCTTTGTGTTGTCTGGGATCTCTAACACTGGAGCCGTGCGTATGGCTTCTTTCAGCTACTCAAATTCCTGTCGTCCAGTTCAGTGTCTTGTGCCCCTTTTGTGCTTCCTTCAGAGCACCCAATTAAGGTCTTGTGTTTTGTATTGTAATCAAAAACCCATGCTCTTCAGTAATTACACAACCCCAAAAATTGCTGCATCTCTCATTGTCGTGGGTTTGGCTGCCTTGCGTATTGTTTCAGTCCTCTCTGGCGTGATCCGTCGGCCATTTTGGGATAAGGCCTGCCCAATGTATAGCGCCTCATTCTGACATTACTGTAGTTTGGCTTTGTTCACCTTGTGTCCTTTAACAGTGTCTTCTCTACACTGGTCCTCTGTCGTGCTGCAAATCAAAATGTCATCTACGTACTGCAGAACTGGGCTCTCCATCTGTACATTGCCTAAGCTCATCTGGAGGACCCTGTTAAAGATAGATGGTGACTCGCAGTACCCTTGAGGAAGTCTTGTATGTTTCCACTTCTGGTTTCTGTACATAACTGAAGTCTTGTGAGTCTGGTTGTAATGGTTCTGAGAAAAATGTGTTTTTCATGTGTATGACCGTGAAGCAGGCAGCTTCCGCTGGAATGTTGCACAAAATTGAAGCTGGATTTGGGACCAGTGGGTACGCTGCTTCTACAAGGTGATTAAGAGGCCGTGAGTCCAGGATGAAATGCCACAACACCCCTTTTGATTATTTGACTGGGTACACCGCAGTGTTGCATGGGGATTCTGATGGTACTAGAATGCCTCGCTCCACTAGTGCTGCAATCGCTTCCTAAATGCCCTCATCTGCTTCTTTTGAGAGTGCACACTGTTTAACTCTGGGTAAAATTGCTCCTGCTTTCAGCTTTTTCACCCCCTTCCAACCCTCCCATTCCTTTCGGAGTCCCCACATCATAAGGACTTGTGGTCCATAGGATGCTGGGCACCTTGACCAGATCCTCCCTGCAGAAGGATGGTGGTTCTTCCATTGCCATCCTCTGTGGTACCTCTCTGTAGTGTATCCTCAGCCAATAAGTCGCACTCTCCTCGAAAACCACCTCAGCCCTTTCTGTCCCGGAATAGCTCTTCATCTGTTACTATAGTCAGCCTGCACCCTTCTGCCACTGCTCGCCATGGTGGTCCTGTCCATCCCATGCACTGCTATCCACTAGTCTTTCACAACCACGGCCTCTAATTCTATTGGAACTATTGTCCCTTCTGCCTCGTCCATGGTATCTCTGGTCTGAACAGATACTCATTTGGGACACATCTTCCTGCAATTCCTGGGAGCCATGCAATTGCAATGTCAGTACCATACTGGAACAGCGCTTCATCCACTGGCACCCGCCCCCCTCTGTCCACAATAATCTTTAAATTATCTCTTACATTGAGTATGTGTATTCCTGGCGTGGAGCATACTATCCCCTTGTCTGTGAATTAAATTGTCATGTTTAATCTGCTCATGTCTCATCCCAATATGTTTACAGGTGTCTGTAAAGTAAAGGCAGAGATAGGTTGTGTTCCCCTATTGAAAGAGAAATATCGTCTGTGAAAGGAACCACTTCCTGAGCCCCAGCAAATCTTTTGTATTCATGGCATCGCCTGACAATCTAAATGCTCCTTCCCGAATGCAGGACCTAGTTGCCCCTGCGTATAAAAGGAAGGAAAAAGTTTGGTCACTTGTCGACACCCCCATGTGAGGTTCCTCAACAGGGTTGGGTGTGATCGACAGGATGGAACACATCAAGTCATCTGTGCGCTGTCCTATTAAGGCTAAAAGGACATCCGATTCCCTGAAAAGGGGTTGTTCCCCCACCATGGTGACCCCTCCCGGTTTTCTATTGGGGACTGTTGCCATCAAGGCCATGTGTGACACTGCCATCATTTTGCTGCATGCTCTCTTGTATCTGTGGCAACTGCTGTGGGTTCCCTCTAATCTGTGGTTTTTTTTTTTTTTAAACTTTGGTTTTATTGACATTTTCTTAAATTTTAGGGCACCAAACATATTCACCTGAAATCAAGTGACAGGCCCGGAGGCCTCCACCCCCCTCCACCCCCACCACCCCAATACAATCCCACCCCCCCAACAAAAAAAAATCCCCCTTCTCGGGGCTTTGTGATGCAAGCTCTATTAGTCTGGAGCTTGGGAGCGAGCATGAGCGTTGACTTCTAGTATGGCTGTACTCCGTCTGCCGATTCCCGGGCCATGGGCGCCCCAACCATTCCCAATTCCACGCTACGGATCAGTGGATATCCCATCCCCAGGTCTGTTGCACCCCATACCAGTTCGCTTGGAAAGAGGCCGAGACATTGTTTACCATTGCCGTCAGTTTGTCCATCAAGAACATATTTTTAACCTTCTGTAGCCATTCCACCTTGGAGGGAGTTTCTGGGCTCTTCCACTTTTGGGCGAGGGCAACCCTTCCCGCTCGTACCATTGTTTCCCACATTCTAGGGTACCTCAATGTGTCCGTGTCCTCTGGGGGGAGGCCCAGCAGCATAGTCAGAGGGTTCTGGGGGAGCAATTCCTCAGATTTCAGCGATCCAGCCCCTTACCTCCTACCAATATGCCTGAACCTTCGGGCAGTGCCACCACGTGTGCCCTCGAACCAACCTGGTCGCAACCCCTTGGGCATGCTGGGGATACACCTGGGAACATTTTTGACAACTTTGCAGGGTCTCTGTGCCATCCCTGGAGGATTTTAAAGTTGTGTTCCATATCCGTGGTAAATAAGTTCCCGTGGAAGGCTATTTTAAATATCCTGGACCAGGCGTCCTCCGAGATCTCTACCCCTGCCAACTTGTTCCAAAAAGAGCGGAACCACCTCCTCTCCCCCAAATTAACAGTGTTCAAAATTTTATACATCCCTGAAACCGCCCCCTTCCTGGAGGACACTGTATCAAGAAACTTTTCAAAGGGGGTCAGTTGTCTCTTCAAATCTTGGCCCCAGAACTGGTCACATAGGATGCCCTTCAAGCGGAGATATTCAAAAATGGATGGTGACCCCTGACCAAGAGCATCCCTCAATTCCTCGTATGGTAGGAATTCTCCTTCCCTAAACATCTGCCCTGCCCATTCCATCCCCGCGTCGGACCAGGACTGTGCACAGCGGAACCCCCTACTGCCCAGCTTGAGGGGTTGGCTCCATAGAGAGGACATCGGGGACGGCCATGACGTTAAGTGTGCTGTCTGGGGGCCCTCCCGCCAGATCGCCCAGAGAATGCCCAATGTTGGGTGGGACTTTAATCTATTCGGAATAAACTTTCGTGGGGCCCATAGAAGGTCCCGAACCTTTAGTGGATGGGTATCCATGTCCTCCAGATAGGACCAGTATGTGCCCAGCCACTCTTTCATATGCTCCAGGAGGACACGCAACTGGGCGGCACGATAGTAAAGCTGGAAATCTGGCAGCCCAAACCCTCCCTCCTCCCTAGGTAAAGTCAGGACAGTTTTTGCGGTTCTCGGTGTCCTACCCTGCCATATAAACTCACGGACTGCGTTTTGGAGGACCCTGAAGGTTTGGTTGGGGACGACCGCAGGGAGAGAGGTAAAGAGCTACAATAACCGTGGAAGAATGTTCATCTTGACTGCCGTCATGCGGCCATACCAGGACAGAATCATGGAGCCCCATCTCCTCAAGTCTGCCGTAATCCCCACCATCACAGGGTCGAAGTTCATAGGGGCAAGGTTGGAAAGGTCCCTGGGGAGGACGACACCTAGGTATCGGATAGAGATTTTCCCCACTGTTATCCCCTCCAACCTGTCCAGGGAGTCCAAGCCTGGGTCTTATGTTCTCATGGGGAGTAGGACCGATTTGGATGCGTTAATTTTGAGCCCCGTGAAGCGCCCAAATGTGGCCATCAGAGACAAGAGGGGGGGGAGCGAGAGCCGCGGGTCCACCAGGTAAGCCAGGATATCATCCGCAAACAAGGATAGCTTAAATTCCACCTCACCTCTCTTAATCCCCTTGATATCTCTGAGCTCTGACTGCAATGGCCGGGGGTTCCATTGCAAGAACGTAGATTAGGGGGGAAAGCGGACATCTCTGCCTGGTTCCCCGTGAGAGGGAGAACGGGTCTGATAGCCTGCCGTTCACCTGAACCCTAGCCTTCGGGGCCCTGTATTGTGCAGCCACCCAGTCCCGGATCTGTGGCCCAAAGCCCATTCTCTGGAGGGTGAGTGCCATGAATCTCCATTCGACCCTGTCGAACGCCTTTTCCGAGTCCAAGGACAGGACGCTCGCGTCAAGATCAGACCTCTGGGCATGGTGGAACAAATCTATAGTTTTTCGGATGTTGTCTGAGCCCTGACGACCTCCTATGAAATCCACTTGGTCTCCGTGGACTAGTTTCGACAGGACCCCCTCTATCCGCCTCCCAATCACCTTAGCCAGGATCTTCACGTCAGTATTCAACAAGGATATCGGGCGGTAGGAGGCACACTCCAAGGGGTCCCTACCATCCTTGGGGAGCACCACTATAATCGCCTCCATCATGGAGTCCGGGAGAGAACCCCCCTCCAACACTGCGTTGAACACCTTTACCAGGTACGGAGCCAGGGTAGAAAGGAACCTTTTATAGAAGACTGAGTAGCCATCCTCATGCCGCTAATCACTCGCTCCACCTCATCCTCGATCACCGGACCCTCCAACCCCTCCGCCATCTCCCTGGAAAGGGCTGGGATCTGTATAGAATCCAGAAACCCCTCGATTTCCTCCTCATCCCCGTTATATTCAGACGAGTATAGTTTTTCGTAATATCTGCGGAATGCCTCTCCTATGTGGGATGCATCGTGGCCTAATTTCCCCTCCTCATTTTTAACTGCTCTCACCATTTTGCTTCTCTGGACCTCTCGCAGCTTCCAGGCTAAGATCCTGTCCGCCCTGTCCCCATTCTCATAGTACCTCTGTCTGACCAGCTGGAGACTTCTCTCGGTTTTTTGGAGGAGTTCCTTCAACTGGAGCCTGTAATCGTCCAGGGCGGCTATCCTGTCATGGTCTAAGGGCTCCGCAGGGGAACCCCCTGGTTGGAATTGGGCAATTTTCTCCCTCAGGCACCTTTCCTGGACGGCCCTTACTCTTTTTTTCCCGGGCTCCTATTTTGATCAGGACTCCACGCAAGGTGGCCTTGAAGGCGTCCCAAAGGGTGTGTAGACCTACCTCCCCATTGTCATTAAACTCAAAAAATTCAGTGATGGCCTCAAGTACCTCCTGCGCTAGTACCTCATCTTTTAGTAGAAAGTCATTACACTTCCATCTCCCCCCCGCGGTCACTCAGCCCTTCCCTCGCTATAGGAACTCTGACCAGGTCGTGGTCAGACCAAGGGACCGGCTCAACTCGGTAGCCAGATATAAATGGGAACAAGGACTCATCCACCAAGATGTAGTCTATTCTGGAAAACGATGTGTGGATTGCTGAGTAGTACGTAAAGGAGGGGGTCTCGGATCTAGGGGTCGGGACCGTATCCACCAGGCCTAGTTCTGAATTGACCCTCTGGAAGGTTCGGGCCATGATTTCATCCGCTGCCCTGGGGATCTGGGGGCCTGTTCGTTTCCTGTCCCGGATTGGGTCCAGGACCATATTAAAATCCCCACCCACCACCACCGTACCGTGAACAAAAAGTTTTAGTTTATCCCTCATCTCCTCCCAGAACTGTGCTTGGCCTTCGTTTGGGCCGTAGATGGCCGCCAGGGTGAGTGGGGCCCCCTGCAGGGCTCCCCGGACTAGCAGATAGCGGCCCCCCGGGTCTTTCAATATGGTTTCTTTTTCGAAGTTGACGCCTCTAGCTAATAGTATAGCCACCCCTCGTTTCTTTCCCTTGTGGGAAGCGCTGAAGACCTCTCCAATCCCACCACCCCGCAATTTGGGTTCCTTCCCCAGAGGCCAGTGGGTCTCTTGCAAGAAGAGGATGTCGAGCTTGGCTCTTCGGAACTCCCTACTAACCAGGGATATTTTCGTGGGGGAATTTAAGCCCCGAACATTGAGGGAACCCACACCCAGGGCAGGCAGACTCTCAGCCATGATCTAAGTAATCTTCCCTCACGGTCAACAACTTTGTAACGCTCAATCCCGGTTGCTCTTTGAATTGTGCTTTGAACTCCCCTCTTCCCCCCACCCTTGCCCCCCGGGAGGGCATGTAACAAGGCCCTAACTGCCCCCCTGCCCCAAATCCAAACTGAACCCCCTCAACTTTTGTGTACCCTCCCTCCCCGGCGTCCAGCCAAATAGTTCCGCCAACAGTGGCTTTTGGCCGAACCACCAGCCTGCCCCCTGTGGCCAGGCTAATCGCCCTTGAAGCTGATCCTCTTGAGCCCCCAAACCCTCCCACGGCTGCATTCCTTTTGTGAGACCCATATACTTGCTGTTCGTGGGGATGCAGTTAAAGATTAAACCTCCGACTCCTCCAAATGCCATTTAGATCATAACGGTTCGAGTCTGTTCTCAGTCCTCGGAATCGTTCCGACTGCCTTCCTTTGCTGGAGATGGGGTGTTCATTTTCCTACATTTCCGCGTCCCGGTTGCTGGATCTCGACCTGAAGCAATCTGTCTTCAATATTATCCACCCTTTGGTCCATTTTTTCAAACTTCTGTGCAATATAAGAACGCATGTCCCTGATTTCTTGTAAAATTGAGGCGAAGCCCCTTTCCATGGCTGAGGAGGAAGGGGCTGGGTCTTCCGACTGGGCCATGGTTCTTTTCAGACTTGTACCTTTGTTGCCTTTTTTGCCCTCCTGGAAGCGATATTCCTGCAGGGACTCCCGCCAGCTCATCAGGTGCCTTCCCGTGGTCCACTGTCTGGGCCTCAATGTCCCTGGCGGGGGGTGAGACCGTTTTCCTGGGGACGTCAGCGGGGGGGCCCCCAAGACCAAGGGACCGTCCACTCGGGCAGACCCGTCCCGGGCCGGCTCCAGCCGGAGTTGTAGAACGTTGCGGGGGGGGGGGCGGGCACACGCCCCACCGTCACCCGGCGGGGGCCTCACACCCCGTCCGAACTCCCCGTGGGGGATCAGGGCCTTTACTGGGTACCCCTTGGAGGGACGCCGGGAACCCGGAAGCCTGTAGGGCTAGCTGTTTGTCCGTGGCTTTTTTTTTCCCCCTCCTGGGGGGGGGGGGGGAGGGAGCCACCCCCGGGCGGGCATACGCCCCACCTTCGACAGGCGGGGTCTCACACCCAGGTAACCCCCCTGTCTGGTGGTGCTAATGTGTTGTGGGGGGTCTGGGGTGGGCGGCTCGTACCTCCGGTGTGTTCCAGGGGTCCGCACCTGCCGGCTACAGGCGAGGGGAGGGCCCCTCACCTCGGCCCGCACGCCCGCAGTGAGCGGTCCCCGGACCTCCTCTGGTTCTGCTGTCTTCGTCTTTCGTTGGGCTGTGGCAGCCCGCGTTTGAAGATCCAGGGAGGTGGGGGGGCCTCACACCCCGACTTGCTCCGTCAGCCTCGCTCAGTCCTCGTGGGCCGGGGGGGAGGCACAGGTCCCCAGAGCCCACCTCCGGACTCTGGGTGGGTCCCGCCGTCCTCTGTTCGGGGGAAATCCCTGGGCGTATTCCACCAGGCCGGGGTGAAGCGCGTGGTGAGGGAGCGCGTCTCCCGGACCACGGTGATGTCTTCGGGCCGCCTCAGACCCGGTCCCGTACCAGGTCGGGGGAAAAAAGCTAGTCGAGGGGAGGGGGGCGGGCCGGGCTAGGGGCCCGCCAGGATGTGGGAGGGGCCCGCCTCTCCTCCGGCTCCGTGGCCTTCCGGGCCGCACTCTTCTCCCAGTGCGGGGTAATCCCGGGTCACTATCTTCCGATTCCCGGGGTCCTCGGATGCCGCTCTTTCGCCCAGGGGGTACTCGGGGGGGGGGGGGGGGATGGGGGGGCTCAATCCCTTACAGAAGCCCGGTCACGGCGGGAGCTACGCACTCAGGCAGCCATTGCCCGTGCGCCCCCTGGTGGCCTCCCTGTGGTGCTTTTTAAATGCTGTGGTACGGGTGCTTGCATCTGTGATACTTGTGTAATGGGCTGGGGTGCCTGCTGATGCACTCTCTTGTCCTTGCTGTAGCTGTGGTTGGTCCTGTGTATAATCGTCCTGGTCACCCTGACATGTTTGCTGGTATTGTGATCCCCAATTCTGCTGCATCCCCCTCCTTCTGCAAGCTCTCGAATTGTGTCCGATCTACCTGCACGTACAACACTGTGGTGGCTCTTTCCTTTGGAAACCCCTGCATAATCCCCTGTGCCCTGCTGCACCTGCTGCCCATATCCCCGAAACCCCCCTGGGAAACACGCTTGGTTATGAGGTATCTGTCCAAAAACACAACCCGTCGAGGCCCCCCTCGTCCTCTGAAGCCTTGCTGCATGTTTCCCACCCTATGAATCCTCCCTAACACCCCCAAATGGGTGCCGGTGTGTACTGCTGTTGCTGTGTCCCCGCGCTTGTTATCACCGCCCTTTCTATAGCGTACTTCGATAGTTTTTCTGTACTATTTTCGCTTCCTCGAACTTTCTTTCCTCTGCCTTTTTCTTTAGCTTCTCTTGCAGTAGCCTACACTGATGAAAGATCGTAAGCTTTATTTCTGGCCAAGAATTTCCCTCCATGCCCTCAATTTCCTTAACTGCTTCTGGATCAGTTCTGGCAGACCCCGGGATGATGTGATAAAATGCTGCTACTGTTTTGTCCATCGAGTTTCAAGGCACCAAAGCTCTTGGATCTGAATGTAGTGTAAGGGGTCTTCGTCTGGTTCCATTTTGCAAGACAGAATTGCACCGATGTCTGACATGTCTGGATATTGTGTTCTTAGGGCTTGCCATACGGCAGCCCTGCAATTCGCGAACCGCTGTGTTTTGTGTCACTCCGGGGAACCCCGCCCTTTTCCATAAATCTGCAGCTTCCCTGAGGATCGCTACCAACAGTCCTTTCACATCCCTCACTGCAATCCTCTGACCCGCTTTCATCCTTTTCTTCTCGTATATGCACTTCCCAGCGACCGCTGACAACAATGGTAACCTACATTTCACAATCTCCTTGTCGATGTGCTTCCCTGGTATATACCGAGGTCGCCCCTCCCTTTTCCCGTAAGGGCATCTGTGCAAACCCTACTTCCCCATCCGTGCTTTTAGTCAATCTGACATGTCTGTCCTCGTTCCTAATGTCTGTGTATACGTGTCTTGGTTCTGTTGTGTATTCGAATGTTGTGGGGGGGGGGGGCGCGGTCCTTTCCCTGGAACATACTATAGCTGTCTCATTATGTATAGTGCTAGGTAATCTGTTACATAGCTTGTCTACTGACTGTGGTGTGCGCTCCTCCTTACTGCCTCCTGTGTCACCCCTGCTCTGTACTGTTGTGCTATCTGGCTCTGCTCCCCCGCCCCCGTTTTGTCATCTGCCCGTTCTGTTGTCCATTGTGTCTTTACTGCCCTTATTGCGTGCTCATCCTCCTCTGTGCACACGCTCTTGCCAATCTTTCCACCTGCCACTTTTTGTTCCCTCTATCAACTTGCGTTATTCCAGAGGCAGAGGGAGGCAGCAGAGCAGGAACTCCTCTTATCCTCCTGTCCCACTGTTCCCACTCCTCTTCCTTTCTCTGCACTCCCTTTCTATCCTTTCTTCTTTCTGCACCTGCTTTCTCTTCCCCTCTTCTCCTTTCCCTGCCCTCTCGCTAACCTCTCCTCCCTTTCCTTCTCCTTCCTCTTCGCTTCCTCCATTATCTCAGCCCAAGCATTAACTTCTCTGCTTCCCTCAAGGCTTTCATTGCCTTAGTTGCCCCCTCTGTCTTCCCTTCCAACTTCAGGAGGATCTGTCTGCCTATACATTCATTTGTGGCTATGCTTTGCTCCTGGTCCAGTGGTTAGCTGCCCTGTCTCTGTCCCTCTTCCCTAGTGTATGCTGGCGGTTTGTCTGATTTGAAAACCCCTCTGCTGCTCTTAATTCTTGTAATGTATACATCCCTTGATCATTGTCTGTCATCGAAGACCACGCTCGGAGGGACATGTTGGGGAGCATAAGGCGGGGGTCGCGGGCCCCTGCACCTCCTGCTGGCTCAGCATCCACGGACGCCTTGCTGTGTCCCCCTGGCTCTCCTGGAAGGCCAGAGCTCGAATAAAGCCATGCGGCTTGCTAGCGTCTTCCCCCTTCTACGTACCCTGTATTGTCAGTAGTGGTTGCTGCACATTTTAGGAGAAACTTCTGCAAGGAGGCCATGGTTTAGTTAACTTCCCCTTGTGCCCTTAGACCATTCTATGCTATATTTGCAGATTTTGTCCTTGTATGGTGGGAGTGTCTAAAACACAGGTGCTGTAGGGGCGTGTCACCCCTGTACCTCGCTACACGCCTCTCTGGCACCACACCCTGCCAGGCATGCTCTGCCCCTTTCACAATTGCTGCTTCCTCTGGCACTCCCACAATCTTGCTCATGCGCCTTCCGTGCACCGCCACTTCACCCTGTCTACCAATACCAAGTTTTCAAAATGCTAGCTACTCACCGTCTCGTGCTCGGTCTATGCACAAATCTTGGGGTGACGTCACCAATTCACTAACCACATAACTCTGAGGTCAAAGACTGCGTACAGTGTTATAGCCAGTTACCCCAGAATACACAAAATCCGAACAAGGGAAGCCATTAAAGCAGAATGGCCTGGAGCAAGACTATTCATCGGTACTGCAATGGCTACCACAATGGTACATTGCACTAACAGTGCAGAAAAATAGCTTGCACCGTTGGTGAATTCCAAACTCAACAGCTGTCACCAGCCTACTTTCTAAAACCAGTGTAAGATGATATAATCACCCTAGGGAACATATCTGATTTAATATCGCCCCATTTGACCAAGGAACATATACTTGAATAATCAAAAAGGGTTGCGATGGAAGGGGACTTTTAAGTCCTTTGGACCACCAAAATTATTCAGTGATCCAACAATAAAAATGAGGGGAAAGTGAAAGCCCTAAAGTGACCCAAGAATTTCAAAAATTGAAATGGTTTTCCTTTTTGTTACGTACTTGGTTGGTTACGACACTCCATCACAGACCTGTTCTTCTAGGACAATCACTCTCATGTTCTGTCATTGTCCTGTTATCTTAAAATATTGTGAAAAGAACATTGAAATGTTAGCTGTAGCATCTACAAAATCCTATTTTGCGTGACCATTTTGTGTGATGTGTGTACATTTTATTGGGATTTGTGAAGCGCTTTCGTCTAAACACTGTACAACTATAAAAAGGGTACAGCAAGCGAAAGGCAATCAAAAAACGGTATGTGATCAGGAGGCAGCTAAGAATAAGAAAGTGACGAGAGGGAATGATCTTGAGTTGATTAGAATATATAAAAAGGAGACGCATGAATCTCTGGTGTCAGGGAATTTGATTTTTAAGGGCCAGAACGGAAAAAGACCAGAAATGTGAGAGGACGGAGGAGGTTTTGGGGACTGCGAGATGATCGGTGCAAAGAGGTCCGAGTGGGGGATTTATGGAGAGATCCAAAGAGTTAGGGTGGCGCAATGCCATGGTAAGACTAAATGACATTCAAAGAAAGTGAAACGGTGGAGAATCGCAGCGAAGAGCAATGGGAACAAGAGGTGGATTTAAAGGACCAGTGGTAGCAGTAAGACGAATGGCAGTAGTAAAGACCGAGCCGGAGGGGTTTAAGATGATAGGAAGACCAACTAGAAATGCACACAGTAGTCTGACAATAAAAGATCGGCTGAGAAATTTGATTTAGCTGCATGAAAGGATAGAAAAGGAAGAGCCAGCAGATGTTGAAGAAATGGGTATAACCGATTCCACTAGTGGTGGAGTTATGAAAGAATGTTAAAGTCAAATCAAATGCGACTGCAAGATTGTGAGGTGTTAACTAGAAGGAGAGGGAGTGAAAGGGAGAGGTGATGCATTGGATGATGGGGGAGGGGAGAAAAGGGTACTTTTTCTTCACCCTAACCGTTCCCAAAAAAAAAAGAGGACATCCAGGTTTGGACAGAAACAGACCGATACAGCAGTGAAGGGAGCTGCAGGATTAGTAGGAAAGGAGAATTTGGTATAGAAAGGACACACGGTTAAAGGATTCTGTAAGTGATGCAAGAAGAACAGTATAAGTGTAAAGGATCAAGAACTGACCTTGAACAATAGAGGGTGGGTGAAGCTGTGGCTGGCCAATAAGACCAAATAGGTGTGTGCAGAGAGGTAAGATTGGAACCATCAAAGAACCGAACCAGTGAAGCCAAGGGAGGATCGAGCAGCAAATAGTTGGGTAGCCAACCGTGTCAAAGGCTGCAGCAACATCGGAGACTGAGGATAGAAGAGAATTTATGTTGAGCAAAGAGAATTGCTGACATGGAGAGCTGTTTCAGTAATGTGCAGGACGAAAACCAGATTGTGTGATCGGCAGAAAAGAGTAAACGTCAAGATGCGAAGAGATTTGAGTGGACAATTTTTGCTAGGAGTTTGGGAGTATTGGGAGAAGAGAAAGGCTGGAAAGAGTAAGGGTTAAGGGAAGATTTTTTAAGATGGGTAGAACCATATCATGTTTGAATAGTCTATGAAAGGAAGAAGTGGAGAGTTCATGAGAGATTTTGAAGGAGATCGATCGGGGGATAAGGGATGGGTCAAGAGGAAGCTCTGGGCTGGGCACGATGAGTTTCGGTTGGTAAACAGGAAAAGGAAGCGAATGCAGCAGATGCAGGATAATAGGGAGATTGGAAGGGGGGGAGAAGAGCACACGTAAGATCATAGAGTGGAGACTTGGGGGTGATGTGAGAATTGAAAAGTAGTTTTTGAGCGAAGTGTCGAGCGAAGAGTGGACAGAACGATTATAATGGAACATGTTTTTTCTAGCAGCCGTCTGCTGTACATAAGGAGGAATGGTGAGAGTGCACAGAAAGCCATGGCTGAGGGGGTTTAGATCATGAAAGAAGGGACAAGATGAAAAAAAAACCGTGGTAGAGGAGAGTATGCTCTAAAGCTGAAGCTGCTAGGTCAGAGGCAAGGGTGGTAAAGAGTTGGGAAGAGCAGAAGAAATTGAAGATGCAAACTCGTAGAGATCGCAAGTCACAGCAGTGAAAAAAAGTGGGGAAGAAGAGGTGGAATGTCTATTCGGGAGTTGAATAGAGAATGAAAGAAGGTTTACACTCAATATGCTGTGGGTATGGTTGTATTTTAGGTTGTCTTGTTCCACTTCTGTTGTTCCTTTACTGGTACTTTTTGGGATCGTGTTTAAATATATATCATATTTCTTCTCCCACTTTGGTAGGTTCTATATTATTGCCCTGGATTTGCACCTGGAGTGAAGCAATTATTCCAAACTGTTTCAAAGAAGAAAACTACAGTGAAATGTGAAAAAGATGATAATATGGAAAAGGTAAACTATGCAATTGTTCATAATTAAGGTTTGTTTTTCAGGAGATTGTACTTCATGTTGCAGATATACTCCACTACATTCAGATGCTGCTTGAATTACATGTGTACAATTTTGCACATTTAGAAATTGATCACAACAGGCATATTTAACACCTTGGTGCCCCATACTTTGTTTCCCACTGAATATAAGGGCTGTGTACGTTTTACTCCCAGATCGTCCCATTTCCTCCAAACTTATAGTATGTACCTCCATGGGGACAGAAGCTGAGCTTTTTTTGATCAGAAAAATAGCCCAAGTTGAAATGTGGATTGGAACACTACCTAGATCACCCGCAAGTTCTTTCAACCTTGCTTGGCCGTCTTTAAGCATGTAGATCTTTTTTCAATAGTGTCGCACCATATTTCTATTTAAAATGTATTCACTCTCTGCCTTACATTGATCTACCCTGCTGGCCTATGCTGCAGCAAGCTGGTTTCTCACTGCTGCTTCTGTGACAAGCTTTTCAGTGGTGGATCCCTATGTGCTGTGCAGATTTGTTAGGCCAGGAGTATGTGTGGGTTCTTTGCACCTGCTGCGTCAAGCTGTTAGTCGAATCACTTAGTGACTAACCCATTGGGGGAATCAACCCCTCCTTCATTCTTCGGAAATTTGTCACTGGCAAAGCAGGGAAAATCAAATAATTTGAACCCTTTTTTTCCTTCACTCGGGATTAGTTACCTCTGGTCCCTTGTACGGGCGGGAACACCAAGAACCTTCTGACTAGCCAATGTTTCACTGGCACCTTGAGTATCCACCTTGTAGGTCTAATGCCAGCTTTCGAGTGCTCCAAGGCATCTGGCACTAGAGGGCTTTTCAAGGTAGCATCTCTTGATATACTGCTTTCATCAAAATGAGATGTAGATTTGCCAGCTCAGTTGTCAGTTGATGGACTTTATTTCAAAGGTATGAGGTTTACCGGTAGGTTGGTACAACAGTCCCCCAGCTGCAGGACCACATCTGTTGGGTAAAAATGACTACACAACTGCTTGGTATTGGGTAACCCACCTTTTGGCATAGGTCTGTACTACACAAGTTGGTAGTGTGACTGAGTAGCCACGCCTATCAGAAGAGGGGTACATGTGAGGTGTAGAGCAGTTCAAATGAAATCTGTGAATACAAGCAACACTTAGATTCAAGGTTTGTTTAAGAATGCTCATTTGAAAATGTAATTTGTTGTAACACTGTAAATGTAATTTAAAATTGCTTTACAGAATCAAAACAAGTTAATCTATGGATATGCTGCTTACACAATTCCTGCACCCTGAGGTGACTTCCAATCACAAGGACAGTAATTGCATTTATATATCGCACTGATTCTGAGGTTGGTGGAAAGGAAAGGTTAGGGAAGGAAAAGGGTTAGACAGTTTCTCATTGCATGTGAGGACAACTAAATCTTCTAGGTGAGTCTTTCCCGGTAGTAACAGTAACAAGCTACCACCTATGAGGGACAAACGGTATCAAAGTTAATGTACTAGAAGAGTCTTCAGGGAGCTAGGACTGCCCATGTCATTTGGGGCGTCTATGGATCTGAGGAACTTATTCAATATAAGGCTTGCACAAAGTTAGTCAATCTTTAAAAAGGTCATAAACTGTCTGTGAGAAGAGAGTTGAAATCAATTCAAAAAAATATGCCAATGCAATTCCCAGCTGAGAAGAGCACGGCTAAAGGCAATGAGGTAAGTGCCCCAACCTAAACCGTACCTCCGGTTTGAAGAAGAGTGGTCCAGCTGGATTTTGTCTTCCTGCAGCAGTGCAGACCCTTGTCCCAGAGCCTCAGTCGTGGGGACAAGAGGGAGGATTTCTGAAGGGCTCCTGCGGCGGCACTTGGGAGGTCATCGGTGTAGGGAAGAATTCGGATTTCTGGGGAGAATTCGGATTTCTGTGCTAATTCCATTCAACCTTGGAGACCCCCCCCAGCTCTTTTGCTGGACTTCAGGACTTTTTAAATTTGATCCTGGAGTGAGTGACCTTTTTCTCACACTCAGGCATTTTTGAGATTTTAATTGTGTTGCCGTTGTTTTCGAGCCTCACCAACTCCATAGGCATCGACTTTTTGTATGGTGACGCACATCACCTTCAGTGCAATGTCAGAGAAATCCTTTAGACTACAATTCCCAAGAATAGTAAAGTGAAATTGCATTTACTTTTTCTCTTCGTAGGTCCAGCACACACCATCTTATGTGGAGTGCTGGGGGTAACTTAGTAACTGTTTTTCTTACTTACTCATGTAACATTTTTTAGGTTACCCTCACGACTTTAAATGGATGGTGGCAGTGGTTTATTTTTCCAATCATTGTGCTTTTCTACCGCAGGCTTAATCCTCAGCTGCAGTATAGCACTCATGGGTGACCATTATGTCAAAATGGCCCTGGTCGTCTTTTTTTCGCCATTTCATGTCTGTGAGGTCTTACTTGGGCTTTACTCTGCGCACTAAACCAGGTTTAACCACTTTGTTGATTTCCTCTTTGGCGGGCTTCAATACTGAAACCCGCCTCTGACTCCAGTGTGTCTGACAGGGCAGGAAGTGAGTGCGGTGCCCGATCCCTGTCCTAGGTCTCCAGGGCAACCTGAATGCTCCCAGTCCTGATTGGCTGGCTGTCCTTGCAGGACAGCCGCCCTGCTGTGAATGACAGCTAGGCTGTGCATGAGTGGGAGAAATCTGCATAAAAGGCATGGCTTGTTCTACTGAAGACAGTTGACCACTGGGAAGAACACAACGAAGAAACCGTGACAGATGCCTGCTGCATCCTCTTGGACCTTTGAACTGCCCGGAGAAGCCTTGCTGCTGTGCTGAAACTTTTCTGCTTGATAAGAGAAGCTCCTGAAAGGACGACGACTTCCCTTGGGTTAGTGGGACCCACTAACCCAGAGACAAACTCTGCTGGAAGACCATCCCCAACTGCCAGTACTATTTTGCTTCTGCTGGAATCGAGTGCCAGGGGTCGAGAAATCCGTAGAGTGCAACGTCTGGAAGCCGGCCAAAAGCACCAGGAGTCTCCTGATGACTCTTCTGAAGCAGGACAACACAAGCTCGAGTCACCTCACCAGAGTGTTGGAATCAAGGAGTGAAGGAAACCCAACCGTTATCCAAGATCTGCAGTGTTGCTATTTACTGCGCTGAAACCGCAAAGTGCTGCTGAATTGAAAAGAGCATGTAGCTGCCGCCGACCTCCAAACTGCTGTGCAGGAGTCCGACAGACATCCTCCCTCTGAGGCGCAGGAACACAGGATATGCAACACTGCAACCATGACAGAAGCCAGCTGGATCCTCTTCTAACCTAAGGTACTGTTCTGACTAAGGCGTACTTGCCTCTTTTTCTAGCTTGCTTTTCTCGGTTGAGACTTGCAGTAGCTGCTTTTCTGGAGTTGATTCCAGCTCTAACTTTCACAAGCGTAACTGCTTGCGGCCCAACAGTGATTTTCTACAACAAACTCTAAATTTGTGCAGGACATTCAGCTATCTAAGAAGTGCCTCAGCTTCATAGACTTTGTGCCCATTGACGTTGGATGTCCTGGCTCCCTGCAGACTTCAGGTCCATTGACTCTGATGCTTACTATCACTCATAGGTGGTACATTGGTTTTTAACTAATACTGCTGGGAAATGTTTTTTTTTTCTAGACTTCATTCTCACATGCTCTGAGAACACGTTTAACCTTTTTCCCTTTTTACCAACCTCAGAATTTTACAAAGTACAAAAGTGATACAAAAATAATGCTGTCCTAGTTAGTGAAGTCACCTCCAGGTGTAGGAAATGTGTATGAAGCATCTCTAAGAGGATCTACTTGCTTTGCCTTGATTCTGAGAAAGTATTTTGAAGTGTATTTTTATTGTTGCACATTGCCCTTTTTAAAGAGTGCTTATTTAAAACTCACTGTTAAATAAAACATTTTTTTACTAGAAAACCTTGAGTGGAAGTGTTATTTGGCTACTTGTATTGGTGAATTTCAATATTTCAATGCTACAGCTCTACAGCTCACATTTACCCCTCATAAGTCTGGCTGCTTAGTCACACTAACAACTTGTGTAGTACAGACCTACACCAATAGGTGGGTTACCTAATACCAAGAGGACAAGGATTGTGTAGTCTCCCACAGGGTTACTACATCAATTCTGGCATAACAGTCAGCAGCTACGGGCTCTTTTCGATTCAGTGGCACTTTGCGGTTTCATCGCTTAGCAAACAGCACTGATGTGGATCTGGAGGTCCTGCTTCAGGGTGGACCTTGGCAGTGTCCTAGAGCTTCAGGTCGGATTCGTTCCGTGACAGACGTTGCACTTTACTACAGCCACTCGACCCCTGGCATTGGGCTCTCACCGCAACTAAGAAGCACAGCCAGTTGGAGATGTTGGTCCTGTGTATTTCGTCTCTGGGTTAGTTGGTCCCACTAACCCAAGGGGAGAAGTTGTTCCATCTGGAGCTTCTCTGTCGAGGTGGAAAAGGAGTTGGCACAGCAGCATGGCTTCACCAAGCAATTTAATGGCCCAGGAGGTTGCAGCAAGCCACGTTCACGGTTTCTTCATCTGGTCCTTCTCCCAGTGGTCGACTCTCCTGTAGTCTCAAAACCTTCACCTTTTTAAGCAGGTTTCTTCCAGTCATGCACAGCCTAGGTTGTCAATCACACAGCAGGAGGGCTGTCCTGCAAGGACAGCCAGCCAATCGGGACTTGTTGCATTTAGGCATTCCTAGAGACAAAGGACCGGGGTTTTGGGACCCTCCCTCACATCCTGTCCTTCCAGACACTGGAGCCAGGGGCAGGCTTCGAGGCTGAAGCGCGCCAAAGGCAAGACAAAGGCTCCAACCTGTCTCTACACAGAGTAAAACCCAAAGACCTCACAAACTGAAAATGGCGAAAAAAGACTGGGGGTGGCTGGCCGGCATTTTGACAAAATGGTTGCCCATAGGTGCAGTACTGCAGCTGAGGTTTCAGCCTGCGGTAGAAAAGCGCAATGGTAGGAAAAATTAAACCACTGCCACCAGCCATTTAAAGTAGTGAGGGTAACATAAAAATGTTACATGAGTAGGATAAGAGGCTACTAAGTAACCTCCAGCACTCCACATAAGATGGTGTGTGCTGGACCTACAAAGAGAAAAGGTAAGTAAAGTCAATTTCACTTTACTATTCTTGGGAACAGGAGTTCACCCAAGAAAAGGTATCCAAACCTTGAGAGAAATCTAAAGGATTTCTCAGTGACACTGCACTGACGGTACTGTTTGTCACTATACAAAAAGCAGATGCCTATCGAGTTTGACAGACTCCAAAAACAAACACCAAATCTTTGGGACCAGATGGTACACTAGCCTGATTCGGTTTCCCTTGTGGCTTACCCTGGTTATGTTTGGGGCCCTCTTTGGGATTGGAATTATTGGAATTCTCTTTGGTGTCTGTCTTTGACTGCTTTCCCTCCTTTTTCTGAGTTGCCCCAGAATGCTTGAGTATCCCTGTTGGCAACCCACAAGTCAGCAACCTTAGCTATCCTCTTAGGATGTGTCTCCTTTGAATCAGTCAAGTGCTGTCTAAGCTCAGGAGAGCTGGCATCATAGATTGACTCCAACATCACAAGATTCCTCAAACCTTCATAAGTGTTCACTTTGTAACCCTTAACCCAACCATCTAAGTTTTTCAAACATTCACACACCCAGGTAGCCCAAGGGGTACCATCATGCTTTCTGAGGGTCCTAAACCTCTTAAGGTACTGAGATGGGGTCTTCCTAAATCTAGCTATCAAAGCTAGCTTCACACTCATAATCCTGCTAATACTCCTCCCCCAACTCCATTACAGCATCACTTGCAACAGGGGGGAAGCCTATAGAAAAGCCAAGGAATCAAGATTCCCTGAGATACCCTGAATCCCATGATTGTATTCAAACATTGCTAACCAATCCAAAACATCAAGTTTAGTCTCATACATACCAATCATTTCCTTTGGCATACGGGGTCTCTTAGGGCTGGAAGACCTAATAGACTGGGAGAGAAGCATTTCCCAAAGACAATTTCTTCATTTCTAGAGCAGGAGCCATCTCCATTTCTCTGAGCCTTAATTCTTGATGTTTCATGGCAGTTTGTGCATCAATACGTTTCACTTCTAATTCAAGTCTAATTTTCTCTAGTGCAATACATTCAGGAGTGGGTGTAGGACCTGTGGGGGTCCCTGTGGATAGAGCTTGTGCTTTCTGAGCAGGCAAGGTGGTTGTAGGGTTTCCTAACAAGGACTCATCTCCTTCTTCTAATCCAAAACTCTAAGAATCAGAAACCTCAGTATCCACTGGAGGGGTAAGTCCTTCTGACCCACTCTCCAGACATTGTTTTCCCAATAACCTAGCAACCAGTTCAGATTTATTTCCTTTACCAAAGAGGCTCCTCTCGCATGGTTTTCAGAACCTCAGCAGTATAGTTTAAGAGACTCGCTTCACTGTAGTTTTCCATATTTTACATGATTTTTCAGTTAACAGAATAAGTGGTGGTTAGCCTTGTGGTTAGTTGACCCAAGGTAATAGCAGCACTCTAATCCTCACCGCTGTACACCAGTGTTAGGCAGAATCCTGTGCAGTGCCCTTAGGGACCACTACACACAATTAAGATTACAAGTGGTAATACAAGTTCACCTTTGGTACAAGCCTGTACTACACTGTTAAAGTGGTAGCAGTAGCAGAGCAGCCAGACTTATCTCAAGAGCAAATGAGCAGTAGTATAGATTACACAAAGGGCCACAATTACTGTGACTCAAGCAAACACTGACTCAAGGTTTTTGGTTGAAAAGTAAACGTACATTTATCTCTAAACAATCTGTTCGCAAAACACTTCACTTCTATTAATGTAAAACCACACGTAAAATACACTACACCCAACCAATTGTCTTTGTGCAGAACGACTCAAGGTAAGTACCTTAGGATTTGACAGACCGATGTTATGAAACAAAAGGCATTACCGGGAATACATATGCAATCACTTTTTGACAGTAATGACAGTTCGGTCTTACTAAAGATACGCATACCCGCCGGAAGAACTGTTACCGGAGTTAAAACACACTTAGCACCTGAGTTAACAAAAGAGAGTTGGGGACAAAAATCATAGGCAATACTTTTGTCAAGGCAGACAGAATCAGAGAACACTTTCCTACAAGTGAATAAGTCAATAGGCCTGCACCATTGTCAAGTGGAGCAGGGTTCCTGTTGTCGAGGATCACACGGTTAGTACAGTTCACGATTCGAGATTGCCAGGAGTACTTGGATATTGTCACAAGAGGAAGCAAAAGTTAGAGGGAAGGAAGATGAGGACAAGCCTTTGGTGAGGAGAAAAGGGATTCACCCTAGTTCCTTGATGTCGGAAACAGTACCTTATTCAAGTGAAGAAGAGCTGGTGCCACGGCAGTTGTTCCTGGTAGTTCCTGCAGACTCACGGTTCATGTGACTTCAGTTGTGGGGACAAGGACGATGTCTGGAGCGATCTGCACTACTCGCGGATGAGGCCAGCAGCAGCAGCAAATGCAACGGTGAATAAAAGGTGCGCTCCTTTAAAACAGGAGAGGCTCTTCAGATGGCTATCCGGACCACTACAGCTGTGTGCAGCGATTTCAACCAAGAAGAGGATCCTCTGCCTGTGGAAGATGAGTTGGTTAATCCCACCAAGCTCAAGGGAATAAGACTCCGGACTGGATCTTCTCTTGTCGAAGGGTAGATGGCTCCGGACTGCAGCAGGGCTCCACCGGGACTCAGTAGTTGCAGCAGCCGTTCTCTTCTCCGCTTCTCTTCGGTTCCTTGCCGTTCCAGTGGCGACTCTGACTTCCAGCCCAAAAGTCCTGCCTTTTATGCGAAAATCATCCCCCATTCACACAGCCTGGCTGTCAATCACCCAGCAGGGGGGGTTGTCCGGCGCAGACAACCACCTTAGTCAATCATGACAAAGTGCAACTTGGGTTTCCAAGTGACTACACCCCTCCCTCACATACAGCCCACCTAGACACCGAGGCGCCAAGAGGAGGGCTTCTTGAGAGAAGCCCGCCAAAAGACTGTGAACAAAGAAGGCAAACCTGGTTTGCCACACACAAGTAAAACACAAGAAGGACTTTAACTAAAAGAAATGGCGAATAAACTGATCAGAGCCAAAAGAAAGTGCATTTGGTCAAGCGGGTTTATGTTCGAGGCTGTGATAGCCTGAAACAGTACCACGTTTATATAAAAGTTAGTGTAGATACCACTGCCACCAGCCAAGTCTAAATGGTAAAAGAGCAAAGCAAAGCTCAGAGGCACAGACGAAAAGGGATAGGAGTTAACCCTTTCCAGTACTCCATGTAAGATGGGGGTGTACTAGGTCTGTAGTTTTAAATTACTATGTAAAGTAAATGGCAACTTTACCTGTTTTCTGGGGGACAGTAGTCGGCCCCAGAAAAATGGAGTCAGGGAGGAAGTCTCAGACAACCCAGGGTTACTGCACGGAAGGTGCTGGGTAACACATGAAAAGTGGGGTTCATGGAGTGGTGTCCTCCAGAGCCCACTACAAACAGTAGAAATACACATGGCAAAACACATGTAAGAGTGGGAAAAAGGCTCACTCTCTTACCAAGTGGAAAACATAAACTCCAGAAATCCAGCAAAGCTGCTGGGGGACTCACTAGGTGAGGGAAATTAGCCATAGAATGAGAATTCTCCCTAACATTCTCATCTTCCACTAATGCTCCCTTTGTTCCTGGCCATTTCAATGTCAGTCTAATTAGAAGTGAGGGGTGGGTTATATGTTGCCCAACCCGTATTCCTGATTCCGCAGCAACCTCACTAAATGTCTTCGTCCTTCGTTCAGTAGATCACCCAATGTCGCTACCTCTCTAGGTTCCCAATATTTCCTTGCATATCCTCTCGTGTCACCAATGAAACCTGGTGTGAATAGTGTGCATCTTTGCCCATAAATCGGCAGGCTCTGTCCCATAGTGTCATGCCTAGCTTCAGCAATAGAGGCGGCTTGGGGTCCTGCGGCACCGTGGTCCACACCGTCTCTTTTAAGAAGAAAGGGGTGCACGCTGGTTGTAGTAACCCTGTATCTTGGGTCTTCTCATCAGATAGCCAGTATGTGGCAAACAGTAGCTGGCACGCCACAAAATACCTCTCAAGTCCAGCACTTTTATCCCACCCTGTTCGTATGGTCTCTGTAATTTCTCCAATCATAATCTACACCTCGAATTATGCCATAGGAAACTCCGACAGGTGGTGTTCAGCATCTTAAAGGTTCTGGGTATATTATATGGGACATTGGTGAAATAATGAAGCAACTTCGGGAGGACTACCATCCTCAACAGCACGGCCCTCCCCATCTACGATAGCGGCAGTTTGGCCCAACATTTCATAGAATTCTCTATTTTAGCCACCGATTTCACTGTGTTCTGCTTATGCTCTACTTCAGGATTATGAAATATGTCAACTCCTAGGTATCAAAATGTGTCCACTTCCCATTTAATTGGCAACACTGGTAATGCCCCCATGGGCCTTCCCCTATTCCTCGCTAGGGGTAATAAGCTTGACTTTGTAATCCCGGAGAGGTCTGCATAACGTTCAAACACCTCCAATATGTCTTGCAAATTAATCTCTGGTTGTTGTAGGTAAAGCAACATATCGGCATATAGAGAGATCAGATGTGTCGCCCCTTATTTTGATGCCAACCTCATGAAATTCTTTCCGTAGGTATACCGCTAACGACTCCAAGGCCAATATAAATGACATAGGAGACCAGGGGGCAGCCCTGTCTGGTATCCTTGCCCAACTCCCACTAGATATTGTGTTGCCAGTCTTAACTGTAGCCACCCGGTTACTGTATAGTAGCTTCACCCATTTGATATTTCGGGCCCATACTGAAATATTTTAGCACTGCTAGTAGCCATGGCCAGCTGACCGAATCAAAAGCTTTCACTGCAACTAGCGAGCTTACTGCCAGGAGCTGGGCACTATCTTGGTGTGATCAATGACGTGGTGCAACCGTTTTAGATTACATGCGATATTCCTGTTTGGGACATAACCTGACTGGTCTGAGTGTTTGAATTACTGGCTTCAATTTGTTGGCCATTAGGGTCGTCGGTATCTTCCCATTTTGATTAAGCAGTGAGAGGGGTCTGTAAGAGCCACATTCAGTATCAGGCTTGTTAGGTTTCGGCAATTGCACTAGGAGTGACTCTCTTAATGACAGCGGCAAAATGCCTTATCTAGAGATTCATTGAGCATTGCAATTAATGGGGGTTTAACTTCCACCATGAATTCTTAATAGAACTCGCTAGGTAGACCGTCCGCTCCTGGATCTTTCCCTGACGGCAGTCCTCTAATTTGTCCAGCTCCCCCTTAGTTACGGGGGCCTCCAGCCTATCGGCCTCTTCTGCATCCAGCTTGGGGAGATCTATCGGCTCTAAAGACTCTTCTATCTCTGACTCCCGGGTGACTGATGTCTCCTTATGTAACAGCTTCTAAAAATCACTGAAACACTTGTCTTGTTGCGTCTCATGTTTCTCCATCCCTTGCCTTTATTGCTCGAATCATGCACCTCTGTCTTGCTTTTATACAGCCAGGCTAGCAGGTGCCCGGGTTTATCTCCTGCGTGCTGCTGTTCTTAGTATTTCCTATAGCTCAGTTTGCCTAATTATCCCAGTGTCCCAAACACTCCTGCTGCAGGGCAACCACCTCACGAGCACTCTTGCTCAGGAGAGCACTCTGACCGCTTATGGCTTCAAGTTTGGCTTCCGCCTTAAGCAAGTCATTCTCTATTGCGGACTAGCTCCTGTTCGCCTTGAGATTGCAGTCCCTCTGATCACCACCTTGAAGGCTTCCCATAACGTGCCTGCTGACTCTACACTTCCTGTATTGTACGTAAAGTACTGTTGCACCCCTTTTAACTGTTCCTGGAATGCTTTGTCTCAGGGTGCAGAGTCCGCCATATGTCTCAAAGCTTGAATGCTTGCAACAGTGTGCGTAGGGCTTTCGCCAAAGGGGCCGGGTGTATGAATGTATGATTTGACCTGTCCAGTATAGGGTTAAGCGTACAATTATTCGCCTCCCCATATCAATGTACCATCTCTGTGTGGTCTTATTAATGGATAGAAAGTACAAAGTAAGCCGCCATCTCTTGGTTTGGTGCTTATGTGTTGATTATGCAGAATTCTGTGTTCAACCCGCCCCACAGCACAAACATTCTGCCCTCTTTATCTAGGAAGGTCTCAAAGGTATCAACAGTGCTACAATATACTACAGATTCTATTTGAGTAGGCCTCCAACCTGTCTCGCACCTAATCTACACAAACACCCCGTGTCATAATGGACTAGAACCAGGCCGGTGTATATCAATAAGATATTTATGAATTTATTATTTAATGAAAGGAAAATCAACCAGTTACACAGCCACCAATGTTGTGGCAACACAAAATGCAACAATCTCTACAAAACAACCAGGCATACTGATATACTGTTACAGTTCAGTTTTTTTTTTTAATGGTAGAATAGAAAGTACAATTTACCACAAAGTGATAGCACCTACAGTTAAGCACACCCGTCCCCCCCACCCCCTCTGCAACACTCGCCCCAAACTTCAATTGGACTTGATTCCTTTGAATGGGAGGCAGTGGCAATGAGGAGGAATATAGAGGGGGGAAAATCTGTTTTGCAGTGAAGCCTACTACCACAATATGGGAAGCCAGCAAAGAAAGGGAAAACCCATTTTTTTCTCCAAAATCGGAAGAAAGTGTTTTTTCTATTTCTCACAACTGCTAGGGGACAGAAAGGAGAAAATGCATATTGCTTACACTTAGACACTTTAAGATAGGCAAAGTTTGGAGACACACCAGGGAAAATGGAAATAAAGTAGGAAAATCGGTTTTCGTGAGAAAGTAAATGCAAAGGGAAAATACAGTGGCAAATGGAAATTAATTTACACTGAGGCTTACAATGATGGGTAGGCTCTGGAAAAGGGGTAACTTACAATAGGAAAATCAGTTCAAATGATGCACATACCAGGTACACTTCTGGGCAAAGCGATTGCTCACACTAATGAAATCAGTTAGGGTTTAAACTGACAGAGGCAAATAGGAATTTGTTTGGTAACGCACACAATACATGGGCATATTCGGTTTTCATCTCACAAGGGGATTAATTCTTTTGGGTCAACACTTTAATGACTAAAATAATTACACTGAGACAAAGATTGTCCTGATCTGTAAAATTCAATGGGGGATTTACTTTACTTACAAAAATACTTAAACAGGCAAGTGAGGGGTTGTTCAATGGGGATATGCTAACATACACAGGCAAACGAGAGATTCTTCTATGGGGAGATGACTGAACTACACTGGCAATTGGGGTTTTCAATAGGAAAAATTGGATGCACTAGTGCAAAAGGGAAGGATTTATGCAATTTAGGGCTTGGGTTATTGCTACTTACTTAGCAAGCCTCCAAGAATCAAGAAAGCCATCTGAATCTCGGGAGACACTGGAAAAATGGGGCAGTGGGGTCTGGTCACGCCACTCTCAAAGATGGTAAGTTTCAGCAGCCTGCTCTGTCCTCCTTTTTCCTCTCTTCCCCGGTTGTCGTCTATCCTAGTACAGTCCCCCTTATATAGCAGAAATGACTTCACTAATTTTACAATCTTTGGGGAAGTACCCGATCATCCCTGCCCCTGGGATTGAACAGTTACCCTCTCTCTGCCCAGAGTGAGGATTGGTTTAGGGGAGGGGAGCACCATCTGTCTTTTTCCATTTGTCATCCTTTGTTCTCCTTGCAACTTTTTGGCAAAAACTAGTTATGTATCATAACTTCATAATTGTACTAGCCACTGCCATATGAAACATATATTTTTTTTAAGCTGATAATGGGGAATTGGATAAGCCGACCGCCAAATCCGTCCAATGTAGCATGGGCATGTGTCACATTTTTGTCGTTTTCATAAAATGTACAACAGTTATGAATATGTAAGTTACCAAGCATGTTCCTAATTTCTTTTCCCACCTTTTCATCAACTCTCATAATTGTCACATGTTCAGATGTTTGTTTATATCAGCCAGAAACCTAATATACTCCTATGTCCCGGCCCCTTTCCTCCATACTTATGGGACATCTCTCCGTCCTGTAGGACTGGACCGGAGCACTTCGTAAAAAACATCCACATTTTTCCAAAAATGTGTCCTTCCTCTTTCTTGTGCGTGGCCCGGCACGCGGCTGTAAACCCGCCCACCTTGGCACTGCCCCGCGCATCAGCCCTTTTCTCCGCTCGATCGGGGCCGGATGCACTTGCATCCTCGAAGATTTTCTTCCCTTTTTTCCTCTCTGGCTCTCGCTAGCGTTCGTTTCCTAGTCTGTCATTCAGGTTAGACTTTCCAGATTGTTCATCGTGTCACTGTCGCTTCTCGCGGGCGGACCCCCTTCCTATTTGTTTAGAGTGTTTGGGTCCGGAACACCGTTGGGACTCCTGTTTTACTGTGACTCCCTTTCAGTCCGGGCACTTCAACGTCAGTTGGAGCGGTGGGAGGAGGTGTTCCGACGAACTCCTCCTTCGCATTTTCAGGCGTTCGACGAGAAGAAGAAATGCCCGGAAAGTTCTTTACTTTTCAGAGCACCCCGGCCGGGGGATACTTTCCCGGGTTCCTCTCGGTCCGGGAGTGGCGTTGATCGCTCTGTCCCCAGGGTTCGTCCTGAAGTGCCCGTTGGGTCTAATAATTCTACCGGAGTTTTCTCCAAGGGTCTCTGTAAGGGGCCTGTGAATACCGGAGTACGCTCCGAGGCCCCTCCTGTGGGGGGTGTTTGTAGACCCAGTTCTACTGAATCGTGGAGTACCGGAGCTCGTTCTGAGGCCTCTGTCGGCTTCCCTCAAAAACAAGACCAGGGTGCGCCCCGAGGCCTTGGCTGGGCTTGTTGTTACCAAACGGATGTTCGAGGCCCGCACAGATAAGGCTGTTACCGGGCCTGGGTCCGAGGTCCCTCCTTCAGAGGCTAAAGCTACCAACAGTTCTGAGAGGCTGGTCAAGGTTTTGTCTGTAAAAGCGGTTGCTCACCGTTCCCGCTCTTGTGGTGACGCCAGAGCTGTTGAGGGGGCAAAGAAGCAAAGTTCTTCTTTTACCTGCCGTGTCGAGGTCCTTCCTTCGAAGGCTCAGTTGGCGGTTGGTATGTCTCAAACATTCCAGGCCTCATAGTACCGGCTCTGCCGAGGTTCCATCTGTTAAGGCTAAGATTAAGACCCCTGATCCACCGATGGGGACCCCTGCCTCACTTCCTCACGTGCCGCAGTTCCCCTCAGATGAGGACAAAATGGCGCCCGTTCCCGCCACGACAACGGCGGCCATTTTAGGTGCTACCCCTACAACTACGCCATCGGCCTCTGGTGTAGGGCTTGGTCCCTTGGGTGAACCTAAAGTCCCCTTGTGCGCATCCTTACCGGCCCGTTTATGATTGGAATGCCCGGATGCCTCTTCCGCACAATGTATCGTTGCCTGCGGGGGCGGCACCTTTGATTTATGTGGATACGTCGGTGGAGGGGCGGGTGTGGCACCCTTCCCCGTTACGTCCCTGGATTTGTCCACCTCATGAGATGCCTCTTCGGGTTCCGAAACAGTCTCCGGAGGACGCCTTTTTCGGTAAATGTCAAGCGCTTATGCGCACCGATCCCATGAGGGGATATTTCAAAGGGCTTTTCAAGGAGATATGTCCACCTACGCCTCCGGATCCACCCGTTCCTCCAGTGGTTCCGCCGGCGCCTTCCTTGCCCGTGGTGCCTCCCCCGGCTCTTCCGCATTTGCCAGTGGACAAGGCAGTGCCTGACACGGCTCAGCAGGATCCTAACCTGTCAGATGATCCCCAAGGCGATCAGGACAACGAGGACCTTCCCCGCTCTATCAGAGCCTTTCATGACCGGGTACTGGACATGAGTTTTAGATGATCCGGTGCCCGAGGCACCCGCTCCGCAGGAGGGCGTGCTTTCTGGGGCATTCACCCTGTCTCCCTTGGAGCGTACCGGCCTGTTCCTGCAGAAGGACGTTCTGGCCGAGGTCCGAAGAGTCTGGGAAAAGCCACACTTGGGACTTTTTGTCAATAAGAAGATTGACGCGAGGTACAGGCTACATTCTTCGGAAGAGGTGGCCCTGTCTTGTCCGCCTCCCTCCTCCACAGTGGTGGCTGCGGCTACGTTGCAAACCAGACCTGCAGCATCCTCTTCCACGACGGCTACTCGGGTCTTGGGAAAGGAGGGCAAGCTCCTTGACTCCTTAGGGAGGAAAATCTTTGCCAACTCAGCCTTGAAGTTCAGGCAGGCCAATGCTGAGTTGATATTGGCGGGAGCTAACATGCGGATGTGGAATGGTCTGTCGGAGGTTGAGGAGCACATCCTGGTCGAGAAGTTGGAAGACTTCAAAGGAGGCTTTTCCGATGCCAGGGTCTTGGCCCAGGATCTCCTGGAGGCTGCGGCTCATCACGTAGACACCTCGGCTCGGGGCCTGATGCTGGGGGGTTGATACCTTACGGCAGGCGTGGCTGCATGCCAGTAAATTTTCTAAGGAAGTGCAAGACAAGGTGTTGGACCTTCGATTCGATGGTAAGGAGATTTTTCATTCTACTACTGATGTAGAACTCACCAAGACCAAGGATGGCACTCGGACGGCTAAATCATTGTCTGTTCTGGTCAAAGCTCCTTTCAAATCCCAGAGACCGTTGTCTCAAAGTCGACCCTCCTCTGGTTTTAGGGGCTTCCTCGACCGCAAATCTCGCAGAGTGGCTACTCCTGCGGGGAATAACCGCCATAGACAACAGCGCACGCAGTTTTTCTCCCGCTCCTCAGCCTCATCGGGTTTAGGTGGCACCGCCACCGATAAGCCTGCCAAATGAGGGTTTTCCGCACTCGCACAAGACCCCGGTGGGAGGACGCATTGCGTCTCATTGGGAGGCGTGGCAGACCATCACAGAAGACAGATGGGTCTTGCCAGTCGCTCGAGCGGGCCTCCGCTTATCTTTACCCCCTACCCCACCCCTCAACCCTCCTTTTCAGCTGTCGGACTCACCCTCCCTCAAGGCCGAAGTTCAGAAACTTCTGGACCTCAGAGCTGTGGAACCCGTTCCCCTTGGGGAGCGAGGGGAGGGCCTTTACTCCCGACTGTCTACAGTGCCCAAACACAACCAGGCTGGCCTGCGCACCATCCTAGACCTTTCCCAGTTCAATCTTTACCTACCCCAAGAGAAATTCAAGATCACGCCCAGCCAGATACGCTCCTCCTTACAGAGGGGCGATTGGCTCAGCGTTGTGGATCTTCAGGACTCGTAAATGCATATCCTGATTAGTAATCCACACAGGAGGTACCCCCGCTTCTCTTTGGGAGAGGAGCACTTCCAGTTCCGGGTGCTTCCTTTTGGCTTCAGCTCGGCGCTGCGTGTCTTCATGAAGATGTCGGTGATTGCGCCCTATCTTTGTCTCCAGGGTATCCATGTGTATCCATATTTGGACGACTGGCTCTTACGCAGTCCTTGTCTGCTGGCGGCAACGGGCAATCGCCAGTCTCTCCTTCTGCTCCTGTTCCATCTTGGGCTGTCGGTGAACTGGCGGAAATCCTCCATGGCGGTCTCACAGGACCTGATTTTCCTGGGTTTTCGTTAGAACACGATCGACTGCAGAGTGTATCTGACCACGGACAGAATGGCGGATCTGTTAGCCACGTGTCAGATGTTCGTGCAGTCAGAGCATGTTGGCCTGGTGGTTCCAGAGGCTTCTGGGCCTCATGGCCTCGTGTGTGCTGGCTCTTCCTCTTGCTCGTCTCAAAATGAGACGGACCCAGATGGCTCTTCGGAGTTCCTGGCGTCAGGCAGTGGATCCGGATTCCAAGCGAATAATGATTCTGGATTCCATTAGAGTGGACCTGGAGTGGTGGTCATCTCTCAGCAACCTGTCTGGGGATGCGGGGTTTCAGGACCCGGTCCCCACGGTGACTATCACGACAGACTCCTCCCTTCTGGGGTGGGGTGCAACGTTAGATCTTCTTCAGGTCTCGGACCTCTGGTTGCCCCAGGACAGGCTCCTCCACATAAATCATCTGGAGCTTCTGGCGATCTTCCTAGTGCTCAGGGCGTTCAGACGGCTCATTGTCAACCAGGTGGTCCGCATAAGAACGGACAATATGGTGTCAATGTATTAAATCAACGAGCAAGGGGGAATGAAGTCGCCCCCTCTCCCCCCCCCCCCCTCGTGGACCTGTCTATCCAGATTTGGGAGTGGGCCGTGCTTCATGGTATCTGGCTGCTTGCAGTGCACATCCCGGGCCAGCTGAATGTCACAGCGGATGCCCTCAGCCAGCGGACAGTGGTCAGCTACGAGTGGGAATTGAAGGCGCAGGTCCTCTCATGGATTTTCTTGCGTTGGGGCACACCGGAGGTGGACCTCTTCGCTACGGCGGTGAACAAGAAGTTTCTTCAGTATGCCTCCAGAGGGGGGTTGGGAGTCTCCTCTCTGGGGATGCTCTCGATTCCATGGCACAACATGAGCTTGCGCCTTCCCGCCTCTGCCTCTAGTTCACCGTGCAATTTGGAAGTTGAAGAACTCTGTGAACTGTTCCCTTCTACTCATGGCTCCGTGGTGGCTGGCCAGGTTTTGGTTCTCAGAACTTAAACACCGGTCGGTGTATCCGCCGATCAGGTCACCAGTAACTCCAGATCTTCTTCACCAAGGGGAACAGCAGATGTGGCACCCCTCCCCACAATCGCTCAGCTTGGCGGCATGGTGCCTGAGTTCAAGTCTTTAGAGCATCAGAATTTGTCTACGGATAACATGCGCATTATCCAGGCAGCCAGGAAACCCTCAACCAGATCTCAGTACAAGAGTAAATGGCTCAGGTTCTGTCATTGGTGTTTGGAGAAGAAGTTGGATCCAAGGGTGGCCACAATTGACACGGTGCTGTCCTTTGTGTCCTCCCTAGCAGAGTCGGGGGTTCATGCTCTGTCATGCAGGACTTACCTTTCAGCGGTTTCCGCTTATCTTTCTACAGACCAGTGCTCTTATTTTCCGAGTAACCCAGTGGTTAAGAGACATTTTGCAGGGTTGACATGCCTCAACCCTCCGGTTCGTAGTCCGTACCCGCCGTGGGACCTAAATGTAGTCCTGACGGCGCTGTGCCATAAACCCTTTGAACTAATGGCTACGGTGGACATCAAGTACTGGTCTTGGAAAGTGTCCTTTTTGGTCGCCGTTACGTCAGCAAGTAGATTGAGTAAGCTCCAGGCATTGTCGGTGGACCATCCTTTCTTGGTCTTTCACAAGGACAAGATAGTCCTTCGGACAAACCCGGCCTTTCTACCGAAGGTGGTGACCGAATTCCATCTGAATCAGTAGATCTCCCTACGGGTCTTTTTTCCGAACCCTGCCTCTGAGGCTGAGAGGGTTCTACACTGTCTTGATGTCCGAAGAGCTCTTAAATTCTACCTGGACAGGACTTCCGAGCTTAGTAGTTCTTAACTTTTTGTGACCTTCGGTAACCCTCAGAGCAGGCAGGCGTCTAAGGCAACTATTTCAAGGTGGATCGCCTCCTGCATCAGTCTTTCAACGTCCAAGGGCTGAAACCTCCTAAGGGTATTCATGAACACCTGGTGCGGGGTAAGGCAGCTGTGGTTGTGTTTCAGAAATATGTCCCCTGGGAGTCCATTGCTAGGGCCGCTACTTGGGCCTCCCTATCTGCTTTCTGTAAGCATTGTCTCGACATGAGTTCAAGAGCTGACGCTCACTTTGGTCAGGCTGTACTGAAGAACCTTTTTCAGTAAGGGGTATTTCCATCCACCCATAGTTCCTGTAAGGACTGCTTGGGAATCTCCCATAAGTATGGAGGAAAGGGGACGGGACATAGGAGTATTGCCAGGTTACTCACCATAGTGACCACCTTACGCCTAGTCCATAGTCCCCTTTACTCCATACGCCCTCCTGCAGTCCCCTCTAATAAGGTTCCTCTGTTATTGCTAATGGGTCTTTGACCTGGCGATAGAAAAGGACTGATGGGCGGTGGGCGGGGTTACGGCCATGTGCCGAGCCCCACGCAAGAAAGAGAGGAAGGACACATTTTTGGAAAAATGTGGATGCTTTTTTTTTTTTTTAAGTGCTCCGGTCCCGTCCCACAGGACGGAGAGATGTCCCATAAGTATGGAGGAAAGGGGACTATGGACTAGGAGTCAGGTGGTCACTATGGTGAGTAACCTGGTAATAACTGCCCATTATAGTTACCAGAGTCACAGAGATGCACCCAAAACCCCCTGGAAATTACATGAACAATGGCATAAAAATGAAATCAATCCTCAGTCTGATTGCTGCGCAAAAAGCCAAAAACGAAAATGGTCTTTCTAAATTAACTGGCATGTCTCCTGTTCAACAAATGGGAGGGCTGCTTCATCTTCCACAGCCATCTGTCTCCCTGGGCTTTCCTGTGACCAGCGTTTGAGTCTCTTTGAACTCAGTGTGGGCTCTTTTTGAAGTGGGCACAACAAGAGCTCACACCATTGTCATTCTTCAGCCAGAGATCACTTTTTCTTGAAGTCCCTGCTTTAACTGCCTTCAGGGACAGCCAGTTTGGGGAACAGTGTGCTTTCAACACCTGCAGCAACATATTCTATTGCAGGGCGTCATTAGATGGGAGATGCCACATCCAGGGCTGGAAGTGGAGCTTTTCATTGTGAAGTTTTGACCTCAGCCAGAACAGATTTTTCCTGAAGTAGATCTTCATTTGCTTTGACCAAACCCACACATTTGCCTTCCTGACATTTCTCTGAGCGCAGTGATCTTTTTCCATTGTGGCTTTTTAAATCGGCTTTTATTTGCAAACACATGTGCAGGCCGTTTTTGCTTTTGATGTTAGTTTTCCATGTCACAAGATTCTTTGATTCCTCCTTCTTGGACAAATGAACTGCTGATTGTCCATTGATGATGGGAAGGCCCCTTTCTACATGGCTCTCAAACTTTACATGAAACAAAAGTAAAAGCCAAGCTGTTTTTGGTGCAATGTTTAAATTCATGCCCTTCGTGTGACGGAAATCAAAACCCAGGCCGTTTTTGCTTGCAGTGTATAAATGGCTGCTATTCATGTAAAAGGGACTTCTGTTAGGGGCCTTTAAATGCACTCCACAGACTGCAGAGGGAGCTGCTCAATATACAATATTCTTACGTTGTTTGTAGTTCTCTGCTCCCTATGCTGTTCTTTCTCTGCATTTTATGCGCTGTTTGGCATACTCGGCCTTCTCAGGCTTGCTGCCTTATGGGCTGGTCCCGCCGCTCCCTCCCCCTCCAAAGTGTTCTTTGCCGCTTCTGCATCTACTATGTCGCGCTTGTTTCTAGCGACTGCATCTGCTCTGCCACTCTACAGCTTGGTCCCACCTGGAAGCCCCTTTCCAGTGTTAGTCTGCCTTTATTGAATCTTTGTCCTTCCCAGCTCCGGTCTTTCATTGATAAAATCCATCCACAATAAAAATTTGGCTGTTTGCAAGTACATAGTGCCAGGTTTCCGACATTATACACTTGTACCCCAAAACAAGCTATGAAAGGACAAAAAGGTAGAATTTCAAGTAATAGATAATATATTTGTACAGTCTGCCCGTGTATCACACTATTCTTGGGACTTATTGCATAAACAATTTCATGCAGAAATGAACTTTTTGTCCGATGTACATAACTCACCAACTACAGTTTAGCGTGGTGTGCGCACTGTTTATAATGAACTTGTACCCATAGTGCCTACTTGATCTATATTGTGGGACCCCCTGGATATAAAATAAAAATTACAAATAGTGTCCAGTAATATAATAAAAATAGAGCAAATGTAAAGGAAGGCCACTTATGTATGCGCAAACTCGAATAGATTACAGCCTTCCTAAATTCCAGAACTGGGTAGGAGTATTCCAGGCTTGAAGTGGCAGCACGTGGGAAGGCGGGGGGTGGGGGAGGATGTAATTTAGCTTGTGTTTTGGTGGGACAGACCAGAACGGTCTAAACTAGTAGCTGCTTGTCTGATCCCGTCTAAAATTTGACACTTTTAATTTGTGGGGCTTCCGTTCTACGAAATGATGGGATTGCCTGATATTAATTTATTTTGGTATTGCTTTTCAGGACTGTCAAAAAGAAGACATGCCAGCGAGTTATGAACTAATCTGCAGTTTGCACTTATTGATGCTTTCAATTGAGCAGCTGCAGTCCAGTTATCTTGTAAATCCAGAGAAATTTGCGGATGAACTTGCAGCTCAGCCAAGGAAGCTTTTGAATACTCTAAGGTTTGTCTTACAAATGTGGCAGAAAACGAATTATGTACTATTGATGAGTGGATACTTTAAATACTACAGTATTACTAAATGCATCATCTGTGCCTTCCAATCAACAATTAGTTTTCTCATACAATGAAACTGGCAAGGCCCCCATGGACCTCCTGAACTCCCTGAAGGACATAATGGTAAATGATTTGGAACTGAGCCCCTATGGCTATTTATTGGGTGGATTTTTGGCTAAGATTAGGAATGGGAGATGATCTGTTCCGTGAGTATGAAGAGACCGTACTTTTAACTAGACTGAGCTTGGTAGTTCCATATACCTCAGACAAATCACTTTTTTAATGAAGAACATTGTCTAGGAAGAACTTGACTTTCTGCGGCCTTAAACAAGGCTGCACGCTTGCCCCCATCTTATTTAGCCTGTATTTGACTGATCTGGAGATTTCACAAGATACCATTCGAGCATTTCCACCAAAATGGAATGTTTGTGAGATGGCATTGCTGCTTTACGCAGATATCGTCCGTCTTGATAAAACGGCAATGGGTTTACAACGTAGAATCTCTGCTTTTCATGTCTACCTAAATAACATTGGCATGAGAATGAACGTTGAAAAAATCTATCTACTTATGGCCAATGCTTGGAAGAAGTCAAGGACATTCTTCTCATGGAGAGTTGAAAATATACGGTTGGATGTAGTGGACCATCATATCTGGGAGAATATGATGATTCCCTACCCCCCTTCCTGATTTCTCTTCTCTCTAGGCCAGTGATGCTCTAGCCACTCTCCTTCTATCTCCTCCACTCTTGATCTACTTCCATCCTACTCGCAAACCGTCTCAACCATGGCTTTCCCCTCAACTTCTATCCATGCGGCATCTCCTTCGTCGTCTCGAGCGACTCTGGCTCGGTTTCAAAGTCACCAGACCCATGAAAACAGTGACAACGGCTTCCTTGGCCTCCACCTACTCTCTGCCGGCTACTCCTGCGGCTGACTCCCACCCTGCACAGCCCTCGCTAACCTCAGTCTCGTTATCTCGAACTCCCTTGATACTCTTGCCCCTGTCATTAGGGTCCGACTGAAGCCTTCCAAAAAGTGCAACTCTTGCTCTGGCTGCCCTTAAATTCAAGTGTAGGGCATCTGAGCGGAAATGGAATTAGTCAGGCGGACCCTCTGACAAACTGGCCTGCCACCTCCTTCAAAGGCAATATCGACTGCATCCACGCCGAGAAAAGTCTTTATTCAAGCCTGCATCTCCGCGGGATCAAACCACACAGCCAAACTTGTCAGTCTGTAAGGAACTGGCCACTCCTACAGCAGCCTCCTCTTGTCACACCCACCCAGTGGCATGCAGTGATAAAATCGCGGCAACAATGTTCCCTGAACAAAAAATCGCGGCAAAAATGCTGTGGTTTGACCCATTAAAAGTGTACACCATTTTAAAGGAAAGCGGGGATTTGGGGGTGTCCCTGCTCCCCTTAAATGGTATAATGGGTCTGGGGGTGTCCCCCACATCCTTTACGAGGATTGTTGTGGCAAAACCACAGCCTTTTTGCCGCAATATTGTGTCCACTGCCATTTTTGCCGCAATTAACGCATGGAACCCACCCAGGACCTTTGCTTGCCCCTGGCTGCACACTTCAAAAACCCAAGACCTCCTTTCCCCTCTCACTTCCACACCACATCATACCCAAACACCTCTGGAGCCTCCCTTGGACCCTCCACCACTGCTCCTCTCCTCTCACCCCCATCACACCTGATGAGGTTGCCAGTGAAGTCCCGTCTATACAGACAGGTGGACCCTGACCCTCCAAAACCATTAAGGACAACCATGACTCTCTTGCTCCAGCCTTGGCTGATCTCTGCAATCTCTTTTGCCACTGGAGTTTTCTTAAGCACTCCCTTGTGCACCCTTTGCTTAAACCCTCTCCCATTCCCTCCATTCCGGCAAACTACCACTCCTTTCCTGGGACAACTCCTGGAGAAGCTGGCTCTCTCGACTTATCCTCCCCACTGAATCTGCTGGTTGCTTCCACGACCATTAGTCTGGCTTTAGAGCATCCAGAGGCACAGAACCTTCTCTACTGAACACCCGTGAAGACCTGCTCTCAAATCTCAACACTTAACACTGTCCTCCTTGACCTCTCCTTTGCCTTTGACACAGTAAACCACAACATCCCGATTGCACGTCTCCGTGACACCCTGGGAATCACAGGTCAGGCTCTGGCGTGGTTAGCCGCCTTCCTTTCCGACCGCCCATTCCAGGTGGAACTTGGGTCCTTTCAACCTATCCCCTGGCTTTTCAATGTCTACATGGCTGGCCTGGCACGTGTGAATGTCACTTTCATCTCTAACGTCCACTGTTATGTGGATGACGGCTACCCTCAGCCACCTTCTCTACCTCGCTCATATCTGACTGTCTGCAATTCAGTCATGGTGTGCTGCAAACGACCTTTGCCTCAGCGCCAGTAAACCTGATTGGGACTCCCGCTTTCCCACTCTCACCGGCCTCCCTTGACACTGTGTTGCACTCACCTGCGAGGCAAAAAACCTTGGTCATCTTTGACTCCATCTCCATCTCCTTCTCCACTCACATTTTGGACATTTCTAAAAAGTCCAACAACCAGCTGCAGCTCCAAGAGGTACTTTTCCTTTTCTCACCTTCCCCCAGCGGCTCCCTGTCTCCAGAGCCCTGGTTCTCTCAAGGCTAGACTATACAGCCTTTTCCTCAACCTCCCTGCCTCTGCTTTGCACCCTCTGCAACTCATCCAGAACAGAACTGCAAGACTTATCCTTGGCGTCAAGCCCAGGGAACGCCTCTCTCCGGTGCTGAAATCCCTCCACTGGCTCACCGTGGCTGCAAGGATCAAGTTCAAGACCCTCCTCATTGTGCACAAGGCTTTCCGGGGCCTACCTATCTGCAACAATGCCTACCTAAATACTGTCCTTCCCGAGCCCTCTACTCATCTACCTCCAACCTTCTGCGTGTGAGCCGGTTCTCCAAGCAGAGATTTGGAGGGAGATATCTATCCTCAGCAGGGGCCTTCCTCTCGAATAGCCTCCCTGCTGCCCTCCGTCTTGATCCGGATCTCCTTAAGTTTCGTTAACTCCTCAAGACCTTCCTCTTCAGTCTCTCCCTCTACCCTGCTAACCTCTCTGCTCTATCCCTCTCTCCCTCCTTTTCCACAGAGCTTACTGACTGGCCGACCGGGTGTACCTCAAGTCTCACAGGTACCTGGCACCCTTGCCAGTCCTCTTGCACTTGCCGCCAGACCTTGCCTCCTCACTACTGCACTTGGTCAATGACCCATGAGAATGGCATCTCTCAGCACATACCACAGTTTGACTGACTGGGCGCACTTGGACCCCCTCCTCTCCTGTACCGTCTGTGCACTTGCACGATCTGAACGTTTCATGCCTTGAAGATAGTCTATCTTCCCTGTCTCCCCTGCTTGCATGGTGGCACCCCAGTGCACTTGGAAAAACTGCAGAATCGTCGTCAGACCTATTTGCTGTTATCTACACTGTTGTATTATATGCACTTACTCTGCCTGGGCTGACTTGTATCGTTCAGAAATTCAAGGGCTCTGAATGACTGCTTTTCCCCTTGTTCCCTCCCTGCTTGAGCGCTTCAAACCACTCTTCTTGTATATAGGCGTTTTACAAATAAACATGACTATACAAGCTGGTCAAAGGTAAGCTGGCTTGCCTTTATGGAACTTCCACAAGCCTGCTATGGGGAAGTGCTTTGATTGAAACGTAGGATCATGCAATACTTAATTAGGATCAGGTCGGAAGAGATGTTGAAAAAAATACTAAGTGAGATTATACCTTCCTTTCTCTCAGATTGAGGGGGCTGCTGGGTATTTGTCAATGTTTATGGATTTGCAGCATAGGATTTTTCTTTCTAAGGCTGACCTAATGCATTCTCGCTGAGGGCCATGACGGCCTGATGGTCATAATTTAACATCTAGTGATTCCGCTCTGATTTTGAGGGGAAAGTGAGACATTGGTTCACTTTTTTACCCCTTTTGCGCAGATTTAAGGGGTTAGTGGGGGTTTTGATTGGAAGCGGGTTTAGGCATTATAAACCAGCCTTCACCCATCTACTGCTGTGTTGGCGTTTGTCTTGCAAAGCTTTGAGGAATGCTTGGGCTACAAGAGAGTACCTGCTGTGGCAACCTGTAGAGCAAATGCCACTGAGCTCTCAAACTAAGTTCATGTGAATTTGAATCTAGTTTTGTGTTGGTACCTTTTTAGCAGAATTTATTATTGGGTTTTTGGACTAGGCGACGTGATTACAACAAATTCATAATATACAGTTGCTGATTGTGGACATTTTTAGTTTTTATCCGGTCGTATGAACTTTTGTATTTTAATGTATTGTTGTTTGCCTCCGTTTTTGCTGTACGATGTATATTTGTTTTATGGATCCTTGGTCCAAAGTAAAACATGTTCTCATCTGCTGCAATGCTAGTTATAACAAATGTGTACTTTCTAAAAGAGGTTGTGTGATTACTTCTGGCACGTGGTCTATCCAGATCGGGCAGGTTTTGGTCCCTCGAGACAGCAACTCCTTTTTTGTTTTGTATTTTGTATTACATCGAAATGCTGCATGGGGAAGGCGTGAGTCTGCAGAGTCCCAAATCCAAATTCGAAACAGCTACCAATGCAATGATTAGGCCAGGAGTGGAGCTGGTCAGTCGACAAGGGTGGTCCCAGTACAGATCATATTGTTTCCAAGGGATGGTCTTCAGGAGATCAAAGGGGCATATCTTTTGCTGGTACTTGGCTGGATGGAACGCTGGTTGGCTTCAGCAACGATCTGAAGAATGGCTGCAGAAGTTATTTTCCTCAATTTGAACTGGTGTCTCCCCTGAGCGCACCAGTAAAAAGGAGCTGCCCCATTCAAAGTGGCTGGGCAAGTGCAATCATGGACAGCTTCCCACCAACACATCCTCCTAGCAGCAGATACCCTTTGCCTATAATGTGGACTGGGACCAGACAATCCCAGCCCCCACATCAGTTCACAAACGCATACTGCTGCCCGGGAAAGGGCTTGCCGTCTACTTATCCTTTGCAGGATAAAGGATGGTACGCTAACTGGCATTATGCAGTAAAATGCAAAGGTTACTTAACACAAGCTAAACGGATACAAAGTACCTAGGCAACACTTCACTGTAAGGTGATGTGTGCTGCTTAAAAACAATGCATTTCTTAATGCTTGTCATAGGAAATGATCGGTGTCCCAAAAATATATGAGCGAAGCGTAAATTAAGTAGAGCAAAAACGGACCGGTTCAAAACTGAATCGAAATGTTGGGGGTGGGAGGTGTTCCATAGATGACTATGCAGGGAAAACGGCAAACATAATCTTTCCTGACATATGCTAACAGAAATACATCAACTGCAGACCAAGAGTCCAGCAGGGACTGTCTAGCCAACCAGCAAGGAGGACTACAAGAATTGCAGCAAGGGACTCCATCCATGAAGCATGATGTAAAAGATAAAGGGACTAATGTAAAGCTAATATGGCCACACCCAGACCCTCGACAGGAGCCCGTCCCCACAGCACTCTTCAGTTGAGTTCAGGATTAGATCTCCGGAATGCATATGCATCTCATTAACACGTTCACTTAGTTGCTGCCCTAACACAGCCTGCGAATCGCACCAGGTAGCGCGCACACGTTTGACTGGTCAGCCAATGGCGGGTAGGGGAGGAGGGCCTGGAAAATATGCCAAGCCACATAGGTGCTCCTAAACGGGGTGTAGATTGGAGTGTCTGAGGGACTTTACATAAATATGCACTTGCCTGAACAGAGGGTGGTGCTTTTGTGCGCTTAAGATGAGCATATATCAGCAACTGTCATTTTGGCCGTACCTCTGGATCCTCACAAAGGAAGGCACAATACATAGCCAGGCGCTTGACTTGAAACATACATTGGTACCCCAATGTTTATCCTAGAAGTGCATTACGCTACTAATGTGATGGACATGGTGAGGACTGGTGTAGCCGAAACTAAACTACAGCTGCCACAAGTCTACTACTGAACACACTTTCACCCTGGGTTCGCTTTGCCTTTTCGGATATAAAGATTATAGTTTTTTTTTTTTTTTTTAAGTGGGCGTTCTTTTTATAGTCTGTGTATACTGTACTTGTGAACTCCCTGCTCTACCTCCTGAGTTTTAAATATGAGCTGCTGTCAAGACTACCACTTGGAGACCCTGCTAAGCTTGAAATCACTACTAGTTCCCAAGTAGGGAAGATGCACTTAAAGACCAAGGGCTTAATGAAACACGTAATGTTCTCAAATGTTCATGTGGTTTTTACAATGACGAGTGACAAGATGATAGAAAATTAGTACTGGGGACGTACACTCCCATTGCTGCCGACCTTTTCAAAATCACTTATCTTGGTTGTCTGCTTTTTTAAACAAAATGTGAGTGACTACTTCAAACGAGTTTTCTTCAGTTGTAATACCTTTCACGCAGCCTCATACGTATGTATCCTATGATTTCAGTCAGCCAAGATGGCTTGACACTCTTTCACTAGCATAGAAATGGTAGTTTTGCTTGCTGCTCTATAGAGAAAATAGCTCGTTTTCAAGTGGTATCCTTCATAGCTAAATGCGCCCAATCTGACCCTACTGCCTTCCCCCACCGGCACAACTATTGGTGTTTCCTTTTAACTTCACCAAAAGGCACCCCTTTTATATTTGATATCTTTGTTTTTAAAGCCTATGAAATTAAACCTACTGAGGCTCCTTTTAAGGGATGTTGCTTGTCTTCGCTTTTACTTTGATGTAAATTATGAATGAGTTGTTAATTGGGCTTTCTCTTTCTTTAAGGGAGCTGAACCCTATGTATGAAGGCTATCAACAGCATGATGCACAGGAAGTTTTGCAATGTATCTTAGGATACATTGAGGAAACGTGCCAGATTCTGAAGAAGGAAGAATCTACATGTCTGCCTGTGGAGGAGTCCCCTTTTCTGTTGGCAAAGGATCAAAGTGTAAAGAGTGAAATGGAGACTTTAAATGAGACAAACCAGCAGGGTATACCAGACACAAATCCAGTTTCAGAAGAAACGTTAACAAATCTAAACGCGAAGCGTAAAAGTGACACAGAGGCAGGGAATTTAAAGAAAAAATCCAAGGTTATGGTGGAGCAAAAACCAGAGGAACTAAGTAACTTGCGACGGTCAAAAAGAAAGTCACCAGGTGGAATTGTACAAATTAAGCAGGATGTGCCAGCTGAAAACGAAAGTACCCGTCCTGTTGAGAAGAAGTCCAAGTTCAGATGGCCGAAGTCCTCTGCAAAGCAGCCTAGCATTCTGTCAAAGTTCCGCAGTCTAGGAAAGTTATCAACCACTTCAGGAGATAAAAGACAATCCAAGAACGCTCCTGATTCTGAGCTGGAAGAGTCTGTGAAGAGCATAGGCGCTGAACATCCGAAAGAAAATGGTATGGAAGCATCTACTGTTGCAAGAATGTCTGAAGAGAAAAACCTTGAGAACTCTCAAATGAGGAAAGGTGAGCCACTGTAGAAATCTGTGGGTTTAATATCGACATTAATCTACACACATTTGTTAACCATGCACAACTTGTGAACACATCTACACAAATCTATTGTATTAAACCATTTAAGCCACGCTCATGTTATTACTCCATCTTCTACCATGTTAATTAGTTGACCTTTCTCTTTCATGTCAATGTCCTCTACCATAAATCCTGTTTTTTCATTCAGCGTCTTCCATGTCTCCTATATTCTTTGCTCTTTGCATGTGAATACCTCTCGGAACTATTTCACATAATTACCAGTCTGTATTTCCTTGTAGGTGTTTTCCTTCACCTTTCCCAAAGCTCGACCTGGGTTCATCAGCCACGAACCCCAAATACTTTAAACTCAAAACAGTAGTGATGGGTTGGAGTCAAACCTGCCGTTCACACAGCGTTATTTACTCGTTGAGCCTTTCATATACTTTCATGCTGGGAATTCTCTATATGCAATAAATCTAAACTTTGGTACTAGGAAAATCATTTCAGTAGGCTACTCAGTTTTAGAGTTCAGAAAGATCAATCCACACTTAAATCGCAGAGCTTCTTTGTCTATGCTAGACTCTCCCACAGTTTTAAACGTTTAAACAAACGAGGTGGTAGCCAGTAGTCCAAAGGTCCACATTGTGGACAATTGTACTTCGTGGACCCTATCTGCATCCGAATCTCTGCAGAAGATTAAAGACTATGTGAGCAGCGCAGGGGCCTGTGAGTGCTGTTCAGTTGAACTAAAAGTCCTACAGTTTAGTGACCCACCTTTTGCATGTGTCCCACTAATTGACATGCATGATGCAGATACTCCTATTCCTGTTCACTTCTTGGGAACTAGTTGCACATCTGGCTTCCCATCAGGGACACTGCACCATTCGAACATTTGGCTGCGATCCAATCATGGCTTGTTGTCCTATACAGTTTCTTGTAGAAAATTGTAATGAACAAGCTTGGCTTGGCATTCAAGCTCACTTGCTTTATAATTGTTTTCAGGTTGCAGGATTTGTGGAATAAAGTACAATTCCTTTCAGACAAGGCCACCAAAAACACACTAACTTCTCTAAGCCATCCACCTTACAAACGCCATGCCAGATTACACACATACTGACAGTGGGGAACAAAGGGCGAAAGATTAGGGGTAACCTCTTGGAAGAAGTGGAACCCTTAGCCAATGCAGAAGCATCACTGAACTCTGACCATCTTCCACAAACAACAAACGCCCTAACAAATTGACATGCCACTTTGCTCATGGCTCCTAATAATCCCCCAATCGGGAAATGAAATTGGAAAAGCAACGGTGGGTACCCTAATGTGAAACTGAAAGCCTCCAAACAATCGCTGACCACCCCAGATGGCAATGACATAGGAACAGGCACAAACCTAAAATCAATCACAAACGATAGACGACATTGCCCCGTAAACTTTCAACCATCACAAAAGAAAACTGTTGCAAGATGGTTCACACCCCATCTGATACAGATTGGACTATACAAAACCAAAATGGAGCAAAACATTAATTGTATAATTTAACAGATTGTTAATGGTCAGGAAATGTCCAGCATCAGAAACGCATTTGTGTCCAATACACCGCCTGCCATAGACGCACACAAATACAAACACTGCAATGACCTAGAAAACCATTTCAAGAACCAACATGCAGCAAATAATACAAAGCAGGCCAAATACCCCCCCGCCAACCTCAACCAACCGACACCAGAGCGACTGACCAGACCGAATCTTCTCCCCCAATTCTGAATAGATAAATTAAACAGCCTAGTGAGCAAAAGCAACAGAGCGGGCTCTCCAGCAGATCTCTTCCCACCATCATAGCACAGAGAACACCGGCAGAATATTACCACAACCTCACTAGCAACAAACGGTGCCACAAGCCGTTAAATCTGCTTACATCGAACCTCTCAGCGATACTTCAGGAAACGTGGAAGATCTTACCAATTACTGACCAATTTTAAACATCCCATTCCCGGCAAAGCTACTAGAAACCGAAGTCTACACACCACTCTTGGAATATGTGGGATACAATCCGCTGCTATATCAGTGTCGAGTCCTGTGGCAGCTTCCTGCAGGAGTGATGCTGGCCCACCAGACCCAAACCGCCCCCCCCTTGAAAGTTCTTTGTCTTTTTGAATTTCAAACCAACGTCCTTCCTAGGATCTTGAGAACTGACTTGTATATTTATTGCCCAGCTTAAATGTCCACTGTTAGTTACTATGTAAACTGCTGCTGCCCGCATAGCTTAGGCTCTGCTTGGGCTTCAATTCAAATGTTTCTTGACTCAGACACTAGTTTACCTGCACAGGTTGAAACTGACCTGCTGAAACTACTTCCTCAGCCCTGACGCGTGTCAGCTTGTCAATGCTTGAAAAATTGCCTCTTGTTACTCCTTTCTGCTCCGCGGCTTGACTTTAATTTGTGCTGAGCAATCTCCACCTTTGTTTTCACTAACTCGAAATTTTACATGACCGTCGCTGACCGTGCGCCTTGTTTATTCATTAATGCGCATACAGAAACACAAACTTGTACTCTTTAACATGCGCACACGCTCGCAGGCCACCAGCTGACTGTAACTGTGACTGCTCTAATCTCTGAATTTGCAAATTATATTGTGCTCAACGGTAGTCACGTTTTGGAAACAGTTCAATAAAACCTTTTTCTTAGAAAAGTCCAACTATATTTACTTTAAAATTACTCAAATGGCTTTAACTGAGAACTGTTTCTTCAGCTTCTTGAAGTGACTCTATCTTCACTGGAGATTACAGATGTTTTTCCATAGAGACTTCAGTATTTTGTAGTGGGAAATTATACATTTATTTACAGAACTAAGGAAACTGCGACCTGTCCCTTGGGAAACTAGAATGAAAGGCAGTTTAGAACTCCTTGAAGAATTCCAAACTACATCCCAATCTGGCACAGCCAATCGCTGCTGCTAAACCTGACCTCCATCTTGCCCTGGGGAAATAAAGGCTTCCTGAAAGCCATATTAAGATATTTTCGTAAACCAAAACAGTGAACGTCAGAAACCAAACTCATTCCCCAACACAGGCTCAGGGGAACTACTGACATAAACATTTTAACTGGAGGTGTAGGAGTTAAAGTAAAATACTGCGGTGTGGAAACGTGAATAAGCCTTTAAGGTGTGTACTGTAAGAAGGGAACTGTCACGACCCTCAGCCCTGATCCCCACTGGCAAGCCCATTGGCCAGGTGGAATCAGGGCTCTGATCACTAATGAGGCCTGGCATCCACTTCTCAGGCCCTCTTGGGGCCAGTCCTGGCACCTTTGGCGCCAGGCTCATCAGTAAGGAAAGACATCTGCTTGCGGAACTACTTTATTTAGGCTTTCAGCCAACATGGAGGCATCCACATAGCTTGAATCCTAGAACCAAGCTATGCGGTCTAGTGTTTTGGGTGTGGTGGCCTAGGGACTACTTTACCTGGACTACTTTACAGTGGCTATTTAAACCACACCCGAACAAGACAACACGCTTTGCGTTACTTTGCTTGTAGCAACGTGACGCTCACTGTGTCCAGCTTTCTCACGAGCCTGGTGAATTCCAGACCTGCAGAAAAACCAAGAACATTGTTAGCAGCAGAATCTTACCTGCATTAATCATCCTTCACTGCTCACAGCTCCTGGGCAGTTCTGTTTGTGGAGTTCACCGCCCAGATCGAAGGACCTGAGAAAAGGAGAAAAACATAATTAAAGGAGGTAGTGGAGACATTACAACCACAAAGCGCTTAAAGACTTACCTGGTTGGTTGCTTTTCGGCCGGCATAGCTCCGGAACTCCATCTGCGCTGGGCACTCACTGCGACCTACGAAAAGAGAAAAGCACAGGTCAGTGAGGACAAGACATCGCTGCGCTATGCAAAGCGCCTCCTTACCGCATCATAGCGCAATAGCACGCCATCTGCCGGTGAGAACCAGCATATCCAGTTCTCCAAGTGGACACTCCGCGCTCCTAGGGAGATGGAGACATTAAGAACAGAGAAAAGGCATGCAAGAATTAAGACGCCATGAATCGCAATAAGACCTACCTGAAAGACACTACAAGGGCAGCAGTCAGTGAAGTAACTGGACCACCCGCACCCACAAAAGACAACGCGCCCCTGAAGGCCCCAGAGAGCAGGACGGAGAGCCCACCATTTCCGACAACCAGGTGAGAAGAGAACCTGGAGGGGCTTGAAACACAAGGGAGGTGGGGGAAAACTTACCTCGGTCGCCCAGTCATAAATTAGTCTTCATTTCCAGGTGGAATCCCATCGACGCCGAGACCACACCAGGGAATCATTGGGAAGGGCCCCAACGACCGGCTGGCTGGCGTCCCTGTGGATACCAGGTGAGCGTAACAGGAACCTGACCATGCACCATGGGACCCTGACAATCTCGCACAAGTAAGCTTCAGACCCATACGAGGTCCCGAAACTGCACGATAATCTGCGATCTAAAGAACAGACTCCAACGCAAGCTCGGCATTAATACTACTCCATCTCTGCAACTTTCCAGTCGACTATGGCACTCGTCAAGACATTTGGATCGGCACCACAGCCCTCCGTTGATTAAAATCATTCCTGACAGAACAGAAACATGGCTAGCGCCATCAAATCAATGCTGCAGAAAAGTCCCACAGCACTCATCCCTGTCACTGTTACTCTTTAACATCTACATTACTCTCCTAATCAAACTTATAAAATAACATGTGCTCACCTGCTACAACTACGCAGACGCCACCAAAATCTATAAAATCCATGCCAGTGAAGAGGAGAACCCATCACTAACCAACAGCCTCAATTAACTAAACCAATGGAGGAGCACCAACAGTCTTGAACTCGACCCGGACAAAATGGAAGTAATCAAACACAAACTGGTGAACAACCAGCACATTCCATGGCCCACAGAACTAGAAACCCCACCAGAATCATCCAAGCGGGTCAACAATCTGGAATCCTAATCGACAAAGAGCTAACACTGGAACCACAAGTCAACACAATGGTTAAATGCTTTTTCCACTGGCACACAATCGAGCTGCTTCCCTTCTCATTCACACAGAAAACTCTCACCATCATCGCTCTCGTCATGTCAAGAATAGGCTACGCCAACAGAATCTGTCTCGGAATGCCAGAATACCTGTTGAAACTACAATGAATCCAGAACGCTGCAGCAAGACTTCTGGTGAATTTAAGGAGAAGAGACCACATCACACCAGCGCTGAGAACGCTACATTGGCTGACAGTCAAAGAACAAATCTTCATTCATTGGGTCACCAAATCCATCGAATACTTAGGGTAAAACTCACAGCTTCCCCAACGGAGCTATATGCAGCCATTTTCCCCCTCATTAAAACGCTTGAAAAGGACCTAGATAGGTGGGCAAGCCAAGAGATCTCTTTAATGGGCTGTATCACGGCGGTAAAAATGAACTTGTTCCCTCGCTTACTTTACTGTTGCGCAGCCCTCCTGGTAACAATTCTGATAACACTAGAACAGCTCAACGTAAAGTCCTTGGATTCATATGGTGGGCAAGACGCCTAGAATCCCCAAGAAAGTGATGGGGGGGGGGGGGCCTCCCAGCTAGGGCGTTTGGGGGTGCCGGACCTAAGAAAATATGCAGAGGCAGCCCAGCTCACATGGTCAGCCAAGGCTCCAGCGCCCAAATGGATGGAGATTGAGCAATCCAGAAGCTCGCTCCCGCCTCAGTTTCTTGCCGTTTGTCCCCTACACAACACGAAAACAATGGCCGTACCTACTCTCTTCAACAAAGACCACTCTAAATACATGGAATGAGGCACTAAAAAGGTAAAAGATCAACAGGGGCATGGGCCCACTTTTCAGGAACCCAGCTTTTACACTGCGCATGCCCACGGGGGTTTTTTGGAATTGGAAGGGGCGGGAGGGCTCAGGGGGGGGGGGCGCTTACCCTCAACTATTTGAGGGGGCCAATCGTGCTCATTCGAGAAATGCAAGAGGGAATTCCATCTTCTGGAATCAGATGGGTTCCTATACACAACTATGACACTGGATCCCACCCCCGGAAGTAAAACGAAAAGCCACTCAAACTCTGAGCTCACTTCATCTGACAACCTGGGAAGGCATAGGCAAGGGTGAGATCTTGAAATTGTATAAACTTTTAAGGGACAATCCGCTAACCCCCCGTAGACCATACTATTTGTCCCGACGGACCTGGGCTTCTGTTGGTCAAGTTTGTATGCAGTATCCTTTGGGTGCACTACAACATCCCTGACTTCCTGGCAATAGGAACCCAAGTTTTGGTATACATTTGTCACAGGTTGGTAGCGTGTTGAGCAGGCAGGCTTATCTCAAGAGGGGTCAATGTGAGCTGTGGGGGAGTAGCACAGAGATTCCCAGTCACCAGTATCCAAATAAACGCTTCAATAAATGTTTATTCAAGAAACCTTGTGTTTATCAGTCATTAAGAATAAGCCTTCAGAAGGGAGCAATATAACATTAACACTCAAATACACTTTGAAAATACACACACTTAATATTTCTAAATCAGTAAATGCCCTTTTTGGGATGGCCCACAGACACTACCTACACCCTAAGGTGACTTCAATAGTTAGGGTGCTGGGGACATTAATATATCATTGTTGCATTTATAATCGGATTGAAGAGTTTGTCAGAGAGAGGCTATTATGACATAACAAGAGATCTCCCAAATATTTCTCAAAGCAGGTAAGTACTTTTGTAAATCCCCCTCCCCCCAATGCAAAGTTAGTTAACCCTTTAACCCTTTCCTGGAAGGAAGACCAAACACATTCACAGAGGCAAGAAGAGTCATTCAGGGAGCCAGGCTAAGCCAAAGTCAATTTGAGCAAAAGTCTAGGTGGATCTGAAGCACTTCTCAGAGGTAGATAAGTCTTGCACAATGTTTTAAGTCTTTGTAGATTGAAGAATTCAAAATAGGGCTACAAGCTGTTTTGTAAAGTAAAGAAGCTGTCAGCAACTCTACAGAGCAACCACAAGAAGTCTCACCAACAGAGAATAAGTGCAGTTACACAAGAGGTAAGTTCTCCGAGACTGTACAGTACCTTTAGGTTGAAGAAAAATGCAGCAGATGACTTCTGTTCCTATGCAGCTCTGCAGATCCTGGTGTTCTTGGGTCTCAGTCATGGGGACAAGAGGGAGGACTTCTGGGGACTCCTGCATTGCAATGGGATGGTTACCGACCACAACCGGCAATCTTCAAACAAGTGGCACCTCAGTGTTTCAGCTCCTCGCGTCTACCGTAAATAGCAACACTACGGTTTCTGGCTGTCGAGATGGACTTTCCTTGCATCTGGGGACCAGCACTCTGTTAAGGTGGCTCAGGCTCGGTCAGTCCTGCTTCCTGGGAGTCCGGAGGATCTTCCTGGAGCTCTTGACCAGCTTAAAAGCAATGCACGCAATCTGGTGTTCCTTTCCCTGGCCTTTCGGTTTTCAGCAGCAACTCTGTGGAAATTCAACCAGCTCTGAGAGGATGTCCAGGTGGCTTTCTTTGGAGTTGGTTGGTCCCACCAACTCAAAGGGAGAAGTCCTTGCAGGGCCTTCTGTCGATACAAATATGGAGTTTCAGCATAGCAGCAGGGCTTCACCGGGCAAACCAACGGTCCAGGAGTTGGAGCAGGCGTGCTCTTCAAGTTCTTCTTCGGTTCCTTCATCCAATGGTCGACTCTGCCGTCCGCCAAAAGCCTCGCCTCTTATTCATTTTTCTCCCATTCATTCCAGCCTAGCTCAGTCACCCAGCAGGGTGGCTGTCCTTACCGGACAGTCAGCTGGCCAATCACAGAGTGCATTTGGGTCTCACAGGAGACTAAGCACAGGGAGTTTCGGGCACCTCCCTCACTTCCTTCCCCCACCAGACACCCTCGAACCAGAGGCGGGCTTCACTCGTGAATCCTGCCAAAGGCAAAGCGAACAAAGGGACCAAACATGGTTTGGCGCGCAGAGTAAATCTCAAGAAGGACTCTTCCCCAAAGAAATGACGAAAAAAGACCAGGCCATTTTGACACAAATTGCACCCTTGGGTGCTTTACTGCAGTTGAGAACGCAGCCCGTGGTAAATGCACAACACAGTAGTTAAAAGTAAACCACTGCCACCAGCCATTCAGTGAGGAAAGGGTAACATAAAAATGTTACATGAGAAGCTAGACAAAGGGGATACTAACACCTCCAGCACCCTATTGTAAGAGTGTGTGCTGGGTCTAGAAAGTTACTAGTGTAAAGTCAATTTCACTCACCTGCTCTTGGAAACAGTAGTTTATCCAAGAGAAGGTATTTAAACCTTTGGGAAATCTGAAAGACTTCCCTGTGCCACTGCACTGAAGGTGCTGCTTGACACAATGTAAAAGATGATGCGGATGGAGTTTGTCAGACGCCATAACCAAAAGAAACAGTTCAAAATTCACATTAAAATACAAGAGAGAGAGTGGGGGGGGGGAAAAGGGTCCCACTCTCTGCTGGATTTTGAGGACTTGATTTTTTACCTGGAAAGTTACTGGGGGTCTCCAAGGAAGAGAGGAATTAGCCCATTTCTGAGAATTCTCCCCAACAGCTTCCAATTGGACAACACAATGCAGACTGGCAGGATATTTGGGCCAGGGGTCACTCCTCGTCCAGGTGTGTGACAAACAAGAAATGCACCTTAAAACTATTGTTCCGATGATATTATCCACTGGAGCAGATCCATCACTTCCAGGATGCAATTACCTCTACCTGCTGGCGAAACTGCAGGGCTTTTAGCTAGTATTTCCACGTGTGGTTGGTCTGTGCCAGGATCCGATTGTTCTGGGAAGCCATTGTGGAAACCATAGCAGACACCAAACTCCTGGCTTGCCCAAAGCCCCACTTGAGGACATATACCCGAAATCCGGGACACGCGCCAAGCTGAAAACACAACTGTTGCTGGCGGTGCGCATCACATTGCACGACGCTGGAAGTCAGTGGAAGGCCGGAAGTCGGTGGAAGGCCGGAAGTCAGTGGAAGGCCCGGACTTGCTCCTATGGTGGATCAAGGTCTGGGATGTTCTGGTGGCTGAAAAAGTGACCGCAGTGAGGGATGGAAAACTTGCAATTGATCTGGGCGCCACTACAGGAATATGGCCTTAAATATCCAGCATTAACCTACAAACCCTGCCACGACTTTACTTATGCCCGGAAGCAAACAGATAACAATGGCATTGCTGGGGGAGTGAACTATCTGGGGAAAGAGGTGGTGGGGTGGGGGGGGGGGGGGTGGTCGGGGACAGCTTTTCATGGGGGGTGGCCATACTTAGTATGAACTAAGGAACATATATGGACTATGGCTGCCGACTCAAAGATGATTGCCTTATGTTAAGAGTTTAACAATGTGTGCTCCAACAATTGAATAAGGTTTTTTTTTAAACAAATCTTCAAAACACGCTGCATAAAACAGAGCGATCCACGGCCAAGGAGTGGAATTCATACAAGAGAAAATCGCCATCTACAAAGCAGTTCTCTGAACTGAAGCTACCAAAAGCACAATCGGAGCTCTTGCGCTAGCCCCTCTATCCCACACCTCCCCGCCCTCCTTTTTCATGCCTGCCAGAGCGCCAAGAGACCATGTAAGTGACGGCAGCGCGTGGTACAAGACCAAATAACATTGAAAGGAGTGTTCAATATCAGCCCCTGTGCTGGTGGGGGTGGGGGTGAGTGCTTGCTTTCACCCATGCCTGATGCCATAGTACAGCACTACATGCAGTCTGCCTGAAGCACACCTCTGCTGCGTCCACTGTAGAATCTATTACATGCTCTGATGTGGTTTCCCCTTCTTTGACTATGGTCCGTGCTTTGTCCTGCAAATCTAATTGGCGACGCAGAGGCTGATCTTTCCTCCCTATAAACTCCAGGTTCCTGCTTTCCTTGTCGGGGCAGAGCCATTAGCGGGCAGATGCATTGCTATCACCAAATACAGCTTAGGATGACCCCATAGACACCGTGAGGGGCTTTGCATTTATTTTCTGTCCAGGCCATGGTAGGATAAACCATACTAAGAACCCCACTGTCGACACCAACTGTCTTCCAATAGTTTCCAAAATGGATATAACGGTGATTGTTCGGTCGTTGTCCCTGTGCTCACACAGCACCATTTTACCATTTTTTCTTTTCTCTCTCCTCCGACACCTGCAGGTCATACATCTCTGCAGCCTTGGTTATAATGGTGTGGTATACAGTGATATCAAAGGGAGAGCCAACTCCTGGAGACTCTTGCTGTTTTTTTTGTTGTGATGTATTCCCATTCAACAGCATCATCCTGTGTTTACTGTCTACCCTCTCCTGGCTCCCTCCCCTAGTGCCATCCTAGAAATTGTGGTAGGGTCTCCCAGTGGGTCCTCCCACTGGGGCGGGTTCTTCTGGCTGGTCAGATATAATGGAGTGTGCCTGTGACTCTTCCGGGAGTGAAAGGCTGCCTCCAAACTGGTAGTGCTGGTGTGGGCTCCAAGATATCTTTGGGAGGGGATCTGTAGCTCCTTAGTACCCTCTGCTAACCGAAGGCTTAGCCTCCTTTGAAATACTGCTAGGGTATTCTGGAGTGATTTGCATGAGTGCACGCTAGAAGGGTCCTCTTCACAAGAGCCTGCTTTTCAGGGGTCTTGTGCTGCGATGCTAGGTTTGTCCCGATAGATTCCTTGGTTTTGGCCCAAATGACCTACACCACCAAAAGTTCTAATTTAGATACTACTAAATGTCCTACTGACTAAATGTTCGTACAACATTTTGTAGTATCTATTTGGTGGTGGTAAAAAAAAAGGCTGCAGGGATGTCCCCGCAACACCCCGCTCACTATACTATATAGTGTGGGGCAACCCTGCAGCTGACCCAACCAAAAAAAAGGACCCTGCAGTGCTGGTACCCGATCACGAAAGTGAAAGGCAACCAGCGACGCAGCGTGTCGGAATTGAAAGGTAAGTAGGGGTGTGTTGGCAGGGAGTTAGTGTTTCTATAGATTTGGGGTGGTTTTACCGCGGATGTCTGAAATGGAAATGTACGAACAATTTAGCGTAACGTACATTTCTAAGGCTTGTTAATCTGCTTAGAATCACATGCTGTGCATATGGTCTGACATCCAGTAGTAACCGCGAAGTATTGCATCTCGTCTTTCGGGGACCGAAAGGGGACGTCTGCATAGACGTGTCTGTAACACTATCCCTATTGTGACGTGTGGTGTACCCAAAATCCCTCGCGCTCCGAGATCCCTCGGATTGTTTTTTTCCGCCCAGATAACTGGTCGCCCTATAGCGGAGCTCTTACTAGAGACATTGTTTATCTTAACCAAATTGTCGGTTTATTCCCCATTAAGTTACTTCGCCCAACAAGAACATCTTCAAAGGCTACGCCGAAAACTATGGCTAGGCCTCTACCCGGAAAACCAACCCCTTGGACCATTAGCGCTGCGGACGGTATTACACCTTCCGATTACTCATTGAAGCCTTTGTCTCACGACGATTCGGCGACTATCGAAAGCAGAATCGGAAGAATTACAACGGCGGTGGGCCTTACCACAGTTCTGCCTATTATGGGACGAGCCGCAGAAAAAAGTTCTTTCGGCGGATTGGGTTCCCGATTCTGACAAGGCTTACGATGATAGTCGTGAGCCTCTTTCCGATGCCCTGAGAGACTCCTTTCGATGCCGCCGAGCGCAGAACGTAGTTTCTCCTCACGTAGGCCCGTTTGGGTCCTGTAAATGGACTACAGAAAAATTTGAAGGGTGTATGGATCGGCTGGAGCAGATTATCAGTTCTTCTGATCCTCCCCCGAAAAGGGCTCTGGTAGTCTCAGGAAGATCAGTCCACGTTTTCCAACAGGAAGACATGGTCCAGATGGACACATATGGAGACATCTATAATGAAGAAGCTTCTTTTCAGCAAAACTGAGGACCACCAACAGGATACTACGGACAACTCGGAGGAAACTCAGCAGGAAGGTCAGCACCCAGGGACACAGCAAGATCAGGACTCTGATGTTTTGTGCCTAGACTCTCCTCCGTCCACCCCGGCTCGCCAGGCTTCTGTTGATGACCAAATGGCATTCAACTCCATGTTAAAAAAAAAAAAAGCAGCTGAATATTTTAAAATTGCCACTCAAGATGCGGTACCTGAGCAGGATTTCGTGGAGGATATCATTAAGGAAAAACCTCTGGCGAGTCAAGCCATCCCCCTCTTTAACTCCTAAGAGAAGGGTAGCTCCCTCATTGGTGTCACCTGCTCAAACACGGGCAGTGAACCAGAGAGTCGAAAAATTATTTCGCCCTTCCTCTTCCGACCCTCTATACATCAAAGGGCACGCCATCCCAGACTCGCTGGTAGTGACTACCACTCGAAAGAGGGCAGGGGTACCCCTTGCCACGGGAGAATCACCACCGGACAAGGAATCTAAGCGGCTGTGTGCCGTGGGCAAACGTCACATCAGCAGCCGCATACACTATACGGGTTGCTAATAATACTATATTAGCAAGCTATGCTGATGCCCAGTGGAATTTGCTCCAGGAAGGCCTCCAAGAGCTTCACGAACCCGCCAAGTCAAAGCTTCTCTCCATTGTAACAGAGGGAAGACTAGTTAACCAGAATGTGGTGAACACACTGGACACTGCTGAAACTGCAGGCAGGTCTCTTGCACAAGGGACCCTACTGAAAAGACACGCTTGGCTGCGTAAATCAGGACTTAGACCTGAGACTCGGGCCTCCCTCATTAATAAACCCATTGTGGAGACTAACCTCTTCGGGAAAGCAGTGGATGAGGCTTTGGAAACAGCCAAGAAGGAGCATGAGACTAAGGTCTCTGCAACAAATTACACAGAAACCCTCCTCCCAGAGGGGTAATAACTCTCGGCGGTCCTTTCGAGGGCAAGCCTGTGCTGGTCAAAACAACTATGGCACGGGTAACTTCAACACAAATCAAACATCTGGAAGCCCCACTTACTACCCCTCAAGGGGTCAGAAACGCGGCAAGGGTAGAGGCAGAGGCCCCAATCGGAGGAGCCACAGCCTCTGGTCAGAAATGACCAAGTCCAGGTCCCCTCCCATGTCACCCCGGTTGGGGGGCAATTAACATCTTTCCTTAGGGCATGGGAGGGGATAACTTCCGACAAGTCGGTCTTAAAGATGGTTGCCCACGGTTACTGCGTGGAGTTCACCCGACCGCCACAGTTCAGACCGCCACGCTCACGGCGCCTTTCACCGGACCATCTGGAAAGCCTGATCCAAGCGGTGGAAGCACTGCTGGGAAAGGACGCCATAGACGCCGTCACTATTCTTCAGGTAAACAAGGGTATTTATTCAGTGTACTTCCTTGTACCCAAAAAAGATCTCACCATGCACCCTGTTCTAGACCTGCGCCCAGCAAACAAGTTTATAAAACCCCATAAGTTTCGCATGTTAACACTGCAGGAAGTGATCCCATTGCTGAAACAAGGAGACTTCATGGCAAAATTGGACATGAAAGATGCATATATCTAAGGTTCATGACCCAGGACGGACATTACCAATTCAAGGTACTCCCCTTTGGCATCGCCTCAGCACCAAGGGTGTTTACCAAAGTCCTGGCAGTGGCACCAGCACACCTGCGCAGATTATCAGTCCAGTTTACCCTTACTTCGACGACTGGCTCATCACAGGGGACTCGTTCGATGCTTGTTTTTCAAACACCCAAAAAACAGTAGATCTCCTCCTCAGCCTGGGTTTCTCAATCAACGAAAAGAAATCCAGTTTTATCCCCAGCCAAGTAAAACAATTTCTGGGAGCTCTAATTCGGACGGAAGACTGTTTCGTCTTCCCCTCCAACGAGAGGGTTCAGAACATGCTTTCTCAGATCCCTCAATAATGTAGCCAGTCGGGAGGTGACTGTATGCAAAGCCATGCATTTGCTAGGGATGATGGCGTCATGCATATACTTGGTTCCCCACGTCCGGCTGCGCATGCGTCCCATGCAAGAGTGGCTCAACAGCCAGTGGTGTTAGGCCAGCGGACAATGGGAAGATCTGGTAGTTCTCGCCAGCCCTCGTTCTCTCTCTGCAGTGGTGGTCAAGAGAAAACCTCTTGAAGGGGAAGACCTTCACCACCCCTGCAGAAGAAGCCACTCTCATGACGGACGCATCTCTCACAGGGTGGGGAGCTCATCTGCTTCAGCAGACAGCACATAGTTTGGTCTCCTCAAGTAGCATCCAACCATAAAAACTTACTGGAGCTGTTAGCGGTGTTCAAAGCTTTGAAAGCCTTTCAGGTGTAACTGCAAGGGAAGACAGTGCTGATTCTAACGGACTGCACTACAGCTATGTATTACCTGAACAAACAGGGCTATCCAAGCTGTCCCAGAACATTTGGATATGGGCTCTCAAACACAAGATGTTTGTTATCCCAACAAGTTCCCGAGTAACTCATTCTTCTAGCAGACCTACTCAGCAGAGATTTCCCTCTGCCCGAAGAATACGAATGGCGACTGCACGAAGACATTGTCCAATGTCTTCGCAGAATGGGGTTTCCAGAGATCGACCTGTTCGCTACTCAGGATAACGCCCAATGCCAAGACTAGGCCTCCAGGTACCACCAGAACCGATCCAAGGGGGAACGGTCTCTGGATAACATGGTCGGGGAAATTTGTCTACGCTCCCCCCATCCCCCGACTCCCCTTCTCAATAAGTGCACAAGCTGCACCAGGAACCAGTTACCATGATACTGGTGGCCCCCATGTGGGCCGCCAATCCTGGTTCGCTCACCTGATGGAAATGTCCCTCTCCCCACCAGTCAAGCTACCCTGCCCGTACAACATGTTGTCTCAGGACAGGAGGGGGGAGACACTACACCCATGCCCACAAACTCTGAACTTAGCAGCCTGGCTCCTGAGATCATAGTTTGGACACCTGCAACTCCCTCAGAGGTGCATGAACATACTCGGGGAAGCGAGAAAACCTAAGGCACGTTATTGCTATGCCAGCAAATGGAAACGTTTTGTCATCTGGTGCAATTCCAAGGGCATCAATCCCATCGATTGCTCACCCTCACACATTGTGCTGTATCTAACCCACCTGTTGGACACTGGGTTAGTCTTCAATTCCCTAAAGCTTCATCTGGCTGCTCTGTCAGCCTACACCACATCACAACAAAAGGTGTTGTGGTGGAAAATACCGGTGATGAAAGGGGTTAAGAGGATTTATCCTCCCATCTCTCACCCAACCCCTGGATGGGATCTGACTGTGGTTTTGACCAGGCTCATGGGAGCTCCCTTTGAGCCTATGCATAAAGCAAGCCTGAAGGACCTGACTTATAAAACCGCCTTCCTAGTGGCTATCACTTCTATCAGAAGGGTTAGTGAACTACAGGCTCTTTCTGTTCTAGACCCCTTTGTTACAGTCCACAAAGAAGGTGCAATACTCCACGGTTACCACTGGATGTCGGACCATATGCACAGCATGTGAATCTAAGCAGAGATAATCATCAGAAATGCTATTACGGTAAGTAATGCATGTCTTATAATGCAGTCATTTCCGTTGCAGACATTTCATCTGCGATAAAACAATGTCTGCTGTATTTCTGACCTATATACACTCCGGGGAGTCCCAGTCTGAGGGGAATAATTAAAGTATGTGAATCTATGAAGGATCAAAAAAAGAACTGTAGACTAGCACACCTTAGTAGATGTTCAATCTGAGTATTTAAAAAAAAAAAACTCTTGGTGCAAGGGAGAGCAAACAACTGTGGCGTAGAATTTGGATATGCATCTGATCAGTAAACAATAGTGTCCAATGGTAATGGACACTCCCATCCCCTGGACACAACCTCAGGTTATGAAACGATCAAAATGTTCATCACTTATAAAAATGAAATTAAATTGACATATTGTCAATAAGCAGCAAGTGTACATTTATCAGAGGTTTCCAAGTAAGAATGTCATTTGTGGGAGGAGTAAAACAGAATTTGAATTTCAAAATAATCCATAAGTGAAACTTGAAGCTTTTTGGGACTAGGTCCCTTCTTCAGGAGCAACAGTTCAAGTATTTTTCAACTGTCCAGAATTCAATCTGCAAGATTGAAAAAAAATCATGAGATCCAAATGTTTTCACAATAAATCAGGCGCTATTAATATAAATCCTACTTCCATGTGGTTATTCCAATCAATTCGGCATGATCAATGTAGAAAGACTTACTGTAAGGTGTGGAATATAAGATGCCTATCTGGAAAAATTATTTACATCGGATTCTCCATGTTAAGGTATCTAATGGTTGCCTTATACGCTTGTCCCAAAAGAGAACCCTAAATACCATACCTTAGAAGAGAATGGGTAACTACTACTTCATTCACCTGGGTAGAAAACGAATTAATTTGTGTAAAGTCAAAACCGAGAAATATACTGTCAATCTTTCAACCATATGTATTGGTGCGAGTTGAACATAAGACTTCTCTCCTCCAATGGATACCAATAGTGAGACTCAACCAATATGTCTATAAGCAAGGATAATAAATGGTATTTCCCAAATTTACCTTTTGCACAATTGACCTTTATATTTTTGTTTATATGTGTATTGGGTTGGTTTTAGATTATAAATAATATAAGGGGATTGGGTGGGGGGTTGCGGGGGCTTTCCCCCTGCATATGTGTCCTAATTGACCTTCTAAATTAGGTCAATTCTCCCGAGGTCAATTAGTATACAACCTAATAAATATGATGTATAATGTTAAGTTCAATATATCCACAACACATCAATATATACTGACCACTACCAAAATCTGACCTCCAAAAGGTTACAATAAAAGAATTGAGCCAAATCTGGAAACAAAATGACAATAAATGGTCAGCATAGATGTAAATGGCCCATTTCAAGCAATCGGAGGAAAAAACAAATCTGGTTTATCGGCACATATTGGACGTGAGTGTCCTCAATGAAAGCAATTAAAACGTGTCCATTCCGAGTCACCATGTAGGCAATCTTCTTGGCCCAGAACGCTATTCAACTTCATAAATAAGTGTTTGAAGTAATGTTATGTATAGAACTGGAAGTTTTGTTGCCTCAGTAATTGCTTTGGGTTTACTCCTATGTCCCGTCCACTTTCCTCCATACTTGTGGGACATTCGGCCTAGACCGGACCTGAGCAATTTTTTGGAGCATCTAAACATTTATTGTCCTTTAATTTATACACAGGGCCAGATTTTGTGGCTTCAGCCACTCCTTCCTGAGCCCGACCCAGCACATCAGTCCTTTTCATTGCTCTCTCAGGATCAGATACACTTGCATCATTGAGATTTCTTCCCCCCCCACAAGCACTTGCCAGATTCTTTTACTATGCCGGTTCGCAAGGGCTCCACCTCCATGTACCTCCTGCGGGGCGTAACTATGCAGCGGCTGATCCTCACATTCTTTGCCTCGACTGCCTGGGGCACAGGGCATCATTGGAACGCTTGCTTCTACTGCGACTCCCTATCGGTCTGTGCGCTTATGAGAAGGCATGTCTAGTGGGAGGAGAGTTATTCCACAGCTTGCCTCCGGTACACACATGGATCTTCATTGAAGGAAAAGATAAGTCGTCCAGTAAGTACCCTTCTTTTGAAGGCACCCTGCCTGGGTCACTCCTTTCCGGGGTCATCCGGTGTGGAGTCGCATCGGCTCTAGCGTTACAAGAATTTGCCCTGAGGTACTAATCTGGATACTGGAGTTTCCTCTGAGGTTCCCCCTGTGGGGGCTAAGCATACCAGGGGGGCGGTCACTCCTGAGGTTCCACAGCTAGGGGCTAAAAGGGCCTGGGCTGCTTCCGGGATCCCCAGCCAGGGGCTTAACGTACCGGGATAACTCTTGAGGTTCCCCTGAAAAGGGCTAAAATAAGTTCCAGCAAGGCCAAGACCCCCAGTTCGGGGCTAAAGGAACCAGAGTTTAGTCTGAGGATCTCATGGGGGCTAAACATAGTACCAGCCTAGATGAGGGAACTAAAAAGTTGGACAAGCATCCAAAGTCTTTAATTACCAGCTTTACTGAGGATCCCTCGAAGGCGGTTAAAGTTCATCTCAAGGCTCCTCAAATTCCAGTCAAGAGGACAATATCTTCTGACAGACCAGTGATGCATGTCACTTCAGAAGGTCTCAAAATCGCGCATCAGCCAGTGTCTACGGCATCTGCCCTTTTTGTCGGGCTCTTCAGGGCTAGAGGACAGGCCCAGATCTTTGCTGTTTCTGCCTCTGGGGAAAAATCCTTTCAATCCTCCGTTGGACTGGAGTACGAGGAGGCCTCTTCAGCAACAATGTTGCTTCCACCGACATAAGCTACTCTGCACTACGTGGATGTGGTTCTTCGTGGCAGCCAGTTCGACTGACTCCCGGGGGTGCAGTCCGCTGGTTAAGTGTGGTTATTTTGGGGCAAGTGTATCTTTTTTCCTTAATATTTCCTTGCAGGATACTGGAGTAGTGCCAACTCAAAATGCTGGGCATACAGGGCAGCAATGATTGGCTCTGAGAAGATTGAGGTAGTTCCTAATCTGAAAGCGGATTCGACACTGCCTTTCATTCCTGTCATGTTCAAGGAAGGTCACGGTAACATGAGCTCCAGTTAAAGACTAAAGGAAAAACAGAAGAGAAAACCGAAATCCTGCTCCTTGGCTCCAACGCCAATCTAAAAAAACTCAGCCCCAGCTACAAAGCGTTCAACATCGATGGCAACACCATTGCAGCTGCCAAAACAGTGAAAACCTTAGGCTTTCACCTAGACTCAGCCTTGTCACTAAATAAACAAGTAAACTCACTAGCTTCCTCCACCGCATACATGTGCAAGCTAATCGGAGCATGCAGAGCATTCCTCTCCCAAGCTAGCTGCATCATCGCTAATGCCCTAATACTCTCCAGACTTGATTATTGTAACGCCATGTACCTAGGAGCCAACAAATACATAATCAACAAACTGAAAAATAATGCACTCAGAACAGCCCTCAACCTACCCTCTAAGGAACACATCTCTAACAAAAGAAGAGAACACAAATGGCTCAATCTGCGACCGCATCTCGCTCGAAACAGCACTTACTTTCAAATGCGTAAACAACGCAGCCCCCTCCTATCTCGCTGCCAGAAAAGTAAAAAAGACCTCCACCCGCCCCACCAGAACGATTAACTCCTACCGCCTTCAGGTACCCCAATTCAGACAAAAGAAAATGGGCGGCAGTAGTTTCCCCTGTCATGGCAGCCCAACACTGGAACACCCTCCTACTCAACACCAGAGCAGACCAATCCTACCACAGCTTCAGGCGAAACATGCTCACCTGGTTACGGTCCACTGATCCCTACGACTGATCTGCGCACCCCCATACTAACAGACCACAGCCAACTTGAATGTATATATATCCCTTAAAACTGACCTGCCGAAGTTTTTATGTAACCTTGTATTCCTTTCCTCTGTTGCGCCCTGTTACCGCTGGGCTTTGCGCGCCATACTAAATAAACGAGAAGATATCACAAGAAATTGTCATCTGAGAATGAAACTGCAGAACTCATAAGTGCTGAAATAATATAGTTTTTTTAATGTGAAATCTAACAAAAGGGAAGTTCTGAATGGTACATAGTTAAAACTGCACCTTGAGAATTGTGAAGAGGCTCAGCAACGTTTTTGTTTGCATCTGCTCAATGTTTAATTTTAAGGCACTAACTGTGTAAATGCAAGTTGGGTATAGCAAGAACGCTATGTTAATCTTCATTGTGAAGGCATCACAGGCTCTATGGTCCGGTGTGAGTGGATTAGATGGAGGAAGGCACCTTCTGATATGCGTGCAGATAAGAAGCGCAAGTCTTACCAAGCCTTATTTTGTTGTTACTAGACTGCACAGTCAACATTGAACGGCAGAGGCCATGGCATCGCGGGGGCTGAGAGAAACTAGAAAGCAGTCATTTCTCCCTTGATGGTTAGTGCAGAACTGCAGGAAACAGAGTCCTTCTTGCGCTAGGCATTGGGAAGAAGAAGAAAACCACTTGGTATTCTGCCGGAGCAATTAAGAACTTGCAGTAAACACTCTTTGGTGAGTGGGGGAGCAGGACTGCAGAAAACAGGAATTTTCCTTGCACGCGGCAGCAGGAAAGAAGAAAACTGCTTGATATTGTACTTAAGTTCTTGGAACTCAAAAGATGTAAATAGTTTGTACGTGGCAATACAGAAAAGACACTAGGCATATTTAGAGAGCAATAGGCTCCGTACATTCTGAGGAGGACTTTCTCAAAAGAAAGAAAACTAGTAGGTGACAGTCATTCAACTTGAGAAACTGAGTTAGCGGAAAAGAAGAATTCAAAAGAACTTGAGACTGCCGTAGCAGGTTAAAGTTTCTTCTCTGAAAAAGCATGAGACAGCCACAATTGAGTAAAGGTATTTTATCTGAGAAAACATTTACATTTTGCCATTGCTGGGAGAGGGAATTTGACACTGAACAGTGGAGAGACAGATTAGCTTCAAAAGAACTCTTAAGTCAGACATTTCCATGAAGGTCTACAGAAAAATCAGTGACTATTCAGCACAGTTTCTAAGTTGACCTCCAAGCTTGGGACAGAGGTTTTCAGGTAACTAAGGGAAGATGGTATGAAACCTATTTAGAGGTGTCTGATGCAGAGAAGTTACATAACCACAGAATGTATTCATTGTGCAGGTTTCTTGAAGGTGCAAGATTGTGATGTGAGAGGGAATCGACAGGGACTTTTTATTTTTTTTGTGGTATTTTTCCACTTCCTCTCAACCCCGGCTGGTCATCTCAGCAATTGGAACATAAAGACTGTTCGGTGGACCCTGGACTAAGGGGTCTGGAGGATTCATTGCCTGCTACTGCAGGACTGAAGAGCTGAGACCGGTCAGTCACCTGTTCAGATTTCTGTCTGCTCCTTAAGGCTATTCCTCCATCCAGACTGCCTTTACACCAGACAGGGCCCCCCTCAGTTCTGAAGCTTCTGTACTCTAGGGCGGCAGACTGAGTTCCTCCAGTGGAAGAGGGCCTGGAGTTTTATCGCTGCATTTTTTTTTTAGTGTCGCAACCCAACCAGACTGGCCTGTGCCATATCTTGGACTGGTCAGATTTCAATACGTACATTCCTCAAAGATTGAAGATGATCGCACCCATACAAATCCGATCCTCCCTCCTGAAGGGCGATTGGATATGGGTGGTGGAGAGATGCGTACCTGCATATTCCAATGTGGCCCCAACACCGCAAATTCCTTAAATTTTCCGGTAGGGGACAAGCATTTTCAGTACAGAGTCCCCCCTCCACCCAACAGTTTGCGCTTGACGCTGCAAGCCCTTATGAAGACGATTGCTGTAATAGCAGCGTTCCTCAGGCTCCAAGGAGTTGATCTCTATCTGTATTTGAACCACAGGCTCCTTTGGAGTCACTGCCCTTGTACAGTAGCAGCCCACTTGCAGTTGCTTCTCCAGCTGCTGTTTCCGGCTGGTATTGTCGGTGAACTGGAGAAATTCTTCAATGCCTGTCTCACAGGAACTGTTTTCTTGGGTTTTCGATGGAACACGGTCAGTGCCAGGGTCTTTCTGACCGGCAACAGGATGAGGGATTTATCGCAGACATGCTCCTTTTCCTCAAATCCACTCACAGGTGGGCATGGTGGTTTCAGAGGCTCTTGGGCTGATAGCCCCATGTGTCGTAGCCCTCCCTCGGGAGAGGTTGAAAATGAGATGTACTCAATTGAAGGCTCAAACAGCTAGTCCCAATCAACGGATCCAGACTCTCGCTTAATTCCAGTGACTCAAGACATTATGCCATCCGGCATCGTGGGTTGGAACCCCTTTTTGGGGATCCATCACCACAGGTCACAAACAAATTCCTCCCTACTTGGGTGGGGGGGCGGGGGGCAGCGTTAAACCATCTGAAAGTTTTTGACCTATGGTCTTGTCACGCTCACCTGATTCCCACGGAGGCGCAGGTCTGGCTTCGAGTGCTGATGCTTCTTCAATGGTGAAGCGCAGGACTCTGATGGACAGGAAGGGCCCCTCTACTCTGGCTTTCCTTGCTCGCAGGAATATTCCCCTCAGGGTCTGGAAGGATGAGTTCTCCATCCTGCTTCTGATGCAGTGGCGCGTTGAAACCCAGTTACTTCACTGGATTGAGGTTTGATGGGAGTTCAAATAAGCTTGACTATTCGGGTAAGGCGCTGTAAGAGTTCTGTAGCAAGTTCAAAAGTTCAAGCCTTATAATAATGTTCATTGTCTTATTGCAGCAAGCGCTAATCGCTTATGTCTTTTTTCCCCTTAGGGGCCGGGGTTCGGAATGCCAGAGATATGGCGCCGACCCGAAGTGAAACGTGCAGTTACAGTAAATGACAGGCAAGTTCTGGATGAGCGTTCGGGTAATGTCTTTGCATTCGCTCATTCAATGTCTGTCTTTTTCCCCATAGGGGCCGGGGTCCGGAATGCCAGGAAGCGGCAGGACCCGAAATGAAATGGGAATTACCCAACAGGTAAGTCTTAGAAGGAAACTGAGCTTTTCCTATTCCCTTCCTTCTCTCACCTTGTGTTCTTGTCTTTTTCTCTCTAGGCTCTGGGAAGTGGCTGCGGATCCGGATGATCGCTGCTGAAGATGGAGGTGCCCAGGAAAGGTGAGTGAAATGCAGCGCTGCAGCGATCGAAGCAAAATGCTTTTAAAATTATGTCTTCCCTTTCAGGATCGTCGGTGTGAAGTCTCCGTGATGCAGCTTTAGCAGGTAAGGTCTTCTTTCGCTCCAATTCTCTTAGCAGGTGACCCAGGATGCTGACAGGGGTGGCTGAAGTTCAGATGCAGGAGCTGACACGGTGAGCGTCCAGCTGCGAGGAGCAAAACGCGAAGCGTGAGTTGCTGATCGGGCGTGGTTTAAATAGCTTTGGAAGAAGTTCCAGGTATGTATCCTTCCACCGATCAGGTATGTATCCTTCCCCGACCACACCCAGGGGAAAGTAGTTCCACAGGTAAAGTAGTTCCATTCAGGCCTCAAGAGGGCCTGGATGTAGCAGCATGGTCTGCATCAGGTAAGTGCACCTAAAAAAACTTGAACACATGTCTAGCTTTATGAGCCTGGCGCCTAAGGCGCCAGGACTGTGTCCAAAGGGCCCCAGCTTGGGCCCGCTGGCACTTCCCTGGGGGAAATGCCTGCCTCTGGGGTTGCTGGGTCGGACCTGGCTCCTTGGAGGTAGGCATCATGACAGTACCCCCCTCAAGGCCCCTCCCAAGGTTGTTCCCTCTGGGGGTTTTGGCTTGTTCGGAAATCTCCGGTGGAACCTTTGTATTAATCGAGGTGCGTAAACATGGTTACTAGGCTCCCACGATCTCTCCTGAGCTCCATATCCCTTCCAGTCAACAAGATAGAAGAGTTTTGACTTTAACACCTTGCAGTCTAAAATGTCTTTAACTTCGAATTCTAATTCCCCTTCAATTTGAACTGGGTCTGGAGGCTTGGACAGTCTGGTCCCTGGTTGTACTGGCTTCAAAAGTGATGCATGAAAAACTGGATGAATACGCATGTTAGACGGTAAATCCAGTTTAAAGGCCACGGGATTGATTATAGCCTTGATGGGATAAGGTCCTATGAATCTGGGATTGAAAGCTCGCGGGCCCTTGAGGGGTAAATGTTTCGTTGCTAGCCATACCTGATCTCCTACTTGGTAAGGAGGAGTTTTACTTCGGTGCAAATCAGCGTTTTCTTTGTACTTTTTCTTGGCTTGCTGTAAATGAGTTGCAGCTTCTTTGAAGGCTTGGGTTATTGTAGAATGCAGATGATTTACTGCGGGCATTTCCAGGGTCAGAGGTGGATCTAGATCAGAGGTCCGAGGATGGTGACCATACAAAGTATAAAAAGGAGTTTGTCCAGTTCCAGAATGCACTGAATTGTTGTATGCATATTCTGCGATCCAAAGGATGTCTTTCCAATTTAACTCGGATTGGTGTAACATGCACCGAAGATATTGCTCGAGAGTCTGATTGGTTCTCTCGGTTTGTCCGTCGGTCTGGGGGTGGTGGCTGGTGGATAGCCGCACATCTATTTGTGCTAGTTGGCAACACTTCTTCCAAAAATGGGAGATAAATTGACTTCCACGATCCGAGACTAATATGGAAGGGAAACCATGTATGCAAACTATATTCTCCAGAAATTCCTTGGCCAAGGTGGAAGCTGAAGGCAAACCTTTTAAAGGGATAAAGTGGGCCATTTTGGAGAATAGATCCACAATTACAAGGATAGTGTTGTAACCAGCACAAGGAGGCAGGTCAGTTATAAAGTCCATTGACCAGGTGTGCCATGGTGCCGGTGGAATATCCAAGGGTTGAAGTAGGCCGGCTGGCCTTTTCTTTTGACCCTTGTTTTGGGCGCAAATTCCGCAAGACAAAACAAAAGACTTTGTCTTTTCTCCAAGAAGGCCACCAGAAGTGGCGTTTGATTTTTTCCTCCGTTTTAGCGATACCAGGGTGTCCTTCCATTAATGATTCATGATGATGGGCAATAACAAGTTCTTGCAATTCTTTAGTAGGCAGAAACAACCGCTCCTGGAAGTAGGGTAAGTCATCCTTAACGGTGTAATGAGGACCCTTTTGACTCCATTCCAGTAAGGCTGAAGAGTCTAGAAGTTGTTTTACTTGCGTTTGGATGTCCTCAATAGTTTTCAATGAAGTTAGGCCTAAGATTCTTTGTTCTGGTATGATTGGCACAGGTTCTAAACTCGAATTGGGTTCTTCCATGCCAATCCGGGATAAGGCGTCCGCTTTACCATTCTTGCAGCCAGGGCGATAGGTAATTACAAAATCAAATTCCGCAAAGAATAGAGCCCATCGGAGTTGTCGTGAAGATTGAGCCTTGGCCGTCTTTAAATACTGTAAATTTCTGTGGTCCGTAATTACGGTGATGGTGTGTCTTGCCCCGAGAAGGTAGTGACGCCAAGCCTTGAAAGCAGATTTAATAGCCAGTAACTCTTTGTCGGTAATTGCGTAGTTGATTTCAGGAGGAGAACATTTCCTGGACCAAAAGGTCACAGGGTGTAGTTGGTTAGTTTCTGGGTCTCTTTGCGACAGGACAGCTCCCATGGCCGAACTGGATGCGTCGGTTTCCACAATGTAAGGGAGATCTGCGTGCGGGTGCTTCAATATAGGTGCAGAGGTGAATTTGGTTTTCAGGTCCTGAAAGGCTTGTTCGGCCTCAAGAGTCCATTCAAAGCGTTTGTTTTTCTTTAGGAGAGCTGTGATGGGTTGGACTGTTCGGGAAAATTCCGGGATGAATCTTCGATAGAAATTGGCAAAGCCGAGCATGCTCTGAACTCCCTTCACCGAGCTAGGAGATGGCCATTTGAGGATGGCGTCCACCTTTCGCGAGTCCATTCGGACTCCTTGAGGTGTCAGGATAAATCCGAGAAACTCCACTTCTGTGTTATGAAAAACACATTTTTCGAGCTTTGCAAATAGTCTGTGCTGGCGCAATTTCTCAAGAACTGCCCTAACATGTTTTCTGTGATCAGATTCTGAAGAGGAGTACACCAGGATGTCAATATAAACAATGACACAGACGTCGATAAGTTCCCGAAGAACATCATTCATAAAGTACTGAAAGGCGGCAGGTGCATTGCACAAACCGCAGGGCATCACCTGATATTCGAAGAGCCCAAATTTGGTGCGGAATGCAGTCTTCCACTCGTCGCCTTTTATACGCACCAGGTGATAAGCTCCTCGGAGATCTAACTTGGTGTACACACAAGCGTCTTTCACCTGGTCGATAAGCTGAGGGATCAGGGGCAGAGGGTAACGATTCTTAATCGTTATTTGATTTAGGGCGCGATAGTCTATACATGTTCTAAGGTCGCCCTCTTTTTTTCGGCACGAAGAACAGAGCTGAGGAGACAGGAGACTTGGACGGGCGAATAAAACCATTGGCTAGGTACTGATCTAAATACTGACGCAAATGTAGGTTCTCAGGTTCCGTAAGAGCATAAATCCTACTACAAGGTAGTTGAGCATTGGGTACCAGATCGATTTGGCAATCGTAAAACCGATGGGGAGGTAACGTGTTAGCCTGTTCCTTCTGATCAACGTCTTGGAATTCTTGGTATTCAGACGGTAGCTGTACAGGGGTGGAAGTTGCTGAGGCTAGACCAATAACTGGATTTATTGGGTAACAAGTTGGTTCACAATCAGGAAAACTTATCTTCTTTGCTCGCTAGTCGATTCTGGGATTGTGTTTCTAACCAAGGAATTCCAAGAATTACTTGAAATTGTGGGGCCTTGATCACATCAAACACAATTGCTTCCCGATGTCCATCCTGACCCACCAGTGTCATTTCAACAGTGGAATGCGTTACAGGCCCTGAGGCAATTTCGGTTCCATCTACTGTAGTAATGACATCTTGGGTTACTTTCGGGTGGAGAGGGAGCTTAATCCTGGAAGCCAATTCACGGTCTATGTAATTTCCAATAGCTCCACTGTCGATGTATGCTTTTATAGCATGCAACAGCTGAGGCTGTTTTGGGTCCACTAGCACCATTGACATGACAAAATGCGAGGTCAAAGAGTTTGTTTTCAAGCTCGGCAAGCGGACCCCTGCGCTTGTCGGGCTAGGTCGTTTCCCGAATCAGGTGTCAATAAATCGTTATCTGTGGCTCCAACCACCTTCTTAGGTGGTTTAACCGGACAATTTCAAAGAAAGTGACCGGAAGTCCCGCAATACAGGCAAAGTTGCATTTGCCGCCTTCTCTCTTGTTCCTTCTGTGTTAATGGTCCTTTAACACCGCCGATTTGCATAGGTTCGGATACGTCGGTACTCTTGGAGTTAGCGTGGGTTTTGATCGGTACTCGGGTTTCGTACTTGAACCGATCTGCTTTTCTATTTTGAAGTCTGTGATCAAGTTGAACCACCAAGTCTATGTAGTCTGCGCAGACCTGGGGTGGATCTACTATCTGAGCTAGAACATCCTTAAGCTCTCCGCGCAGGCCTCGATGAAACAATGTGATCCTTTTGTTTTCTGGCCATCCAGTTTCCACAACCAGTCTATTAAAGGTGGCAACGTAGGACAGAAGATCCTAATTACCTTGTCGTAAGGATAGCAGTTCGTTATCAAGGGCCTGTCCTTGAGAGTGTCGAGCAAACAATCTTTCCATGCTGGCCTGGAAACCCTGAAAATTCTGGAGAATGGGATCATCCTGATTTACCAATGGAATAGACCAATCGGCAGCACTGCCACTGAGGTAAGATAGTATAAAGGCTACCTTGGTCTGGTCGTTAGGGAAGGCCCCGGGTCTGCATAGAAAGTGTAAACGGCATCATAAAGACGGCATATTTCTTGGGATCCCCCGCAAAACGTTCAGGCGGGGCCAAAAGCATGTGTCCAGGTAGATTGATTTGTACCGGGTTATTCAAACCCATTGATGTGGAAGTATCTCCGGAATTAGGTAAAGGAGTGTGCCCTGCCTGGGCCTGCAATAACCTTTTGGCCAGGTCATCAGTTCTTTCCTTAGATAGGATCAGTTCTCTTTTGAGAGCTTTAGTCTCCTGGCGGGCTGAGTGCACTTCTGCCCGTAATTCCCCCAAAAGCTGGGCCAGCTGATCTGTCTCGGAAGTCTCCATAGCGCCCGGGTGGGAAATTATGGGTTGGCTTCGCGTTCTGTCATGCTCACCTGATTCCCACGGAGGCGCAGGTCTGGCTTCGAGTGCTGATGCTTCTTCTATGGTGAAGCGCAGGACTCTGAAGATGGACTCACTGGCTCGCAGGAATATTCCCCTTAGGGTCTGGAAGGATGAGTTCTCCATCCTGCCTCTGATGCAGGGGCGCGTTGAAACCCAGTTACTTCACTGGATTGAGGTTTGATGGGAGTTCAAATAAGCTTGACTATTCAGGTAAGGCGCTGAAAGAGTTCTGTAGCAAGTTCAAAAGTTCAAGCCTTATAATAATGTTCATTGTCTTATTGCAGCAAGCGCTAATCGCTTATGTCTTTTTTCCCCTTAGGGGCCGGGGTTCGGAATGCCGGAGATATGGCGCTGACCCGAAGTGAAACGTGCAGTTCCAGTAAATGACAGGTAAGTTCTGGATGAGCGTTCGGGTAATGTCTTTGCATTCGCTCATTCAATATCTTTGTCTTTTTTCCCCAGAGGGTCCGGAATGCCAGGAAGCGGCAGGACCCGAAATGAAATGGGAATGACCCAACAGGTAAGTCTTAGAAGGAAACTGAGCTTTTCCTATTCCCTTCCTTCACTCACCTTGTGTTCTTGTCTTTTTCTCTCTAGGCTCTGGGAAGTGGCTGCGGATCCGGATGATCGCTGCTGAAGATGGAGGTGCCCAGGAAAGGTGAGTGAAATGCAGCGATCGAAGCGAAATGCTTTTAAAATGATGTCTTCCCTTTCAGGATCGTCGGTGTGAAGTCTCCGTGATGCAGCTTTAGCAGGTAAGGTCTTCTTTCTCTCCAATTCTCTCTTAGCAGGTGACCCAGGATGCTGACAGGCGTGGCTGAAGTCCAGATGCAGGAGCTGACACGGTGAGCGTCCAGCTGCGAGGAGCAGAACAACGCGAAGCGTGAGTTGCTGATCGGGCGTGGTTTAAATAGTTTTGGAAGAAGTTCCAGGTATGTATCCTTCCACCGATCAGGTATGTATCCTTCCCCGACCACACCCAGGGGAAAGTAGGTCCACAGGTAAAGTAGTTCCATTCAGGCCTCAAGAGGTCCTGGATGTAGCAGCATGGTCTGCATCAGGTAAGTGCACCTTAAAACACTTGAACACATGTCTAGCTTTATGAGCCTGGCGCCTAAGGCGCCAGGACAGGGGTCCAACATGAGCCTGGCGCCTAAGGCGCCAGGACTGTGTCCAAAGGGCCCCAGCTTGGGCCCGCTGGCACTTCCCTGGGGGAAATGATGCCTGCCTCTGGGGTTGCTGGGTCGGACCTGGCTCCTTGGAGGTAGGCATCATGACAGGTCTTCCCTAGACCGAGATCACTATATCAATTAACTCCAGCTTTTGGCCATTCTTCTGACCTTGAAGGATTTTCTGCCTTCCATCTTCAAAGATTTGAACGGACAACTCCAGTTGCAGTGTTCTAAAGTGAACAAGCAGGTAGTGACCAGGGCCCCCACTGCTAGTGGACTTAGCCATTCAGATGTGGGAATGGGCAGTGCAGAACCGAAATCTGGCAGCAGGCTGTACATATCCAAGAAAACCTAGCGGAAGACTTGCAGGTGCCGGTCCATAGCGAACCACTAGTGGGAATTGAACAAGCAGATTCGGTCCCAGGTCTTAGAATGGGGGATTCCGATGGTAGACTTGTTTGTGACTTCCTCCAACAAAAAGCTACCACTGTATACTTCAGGCAAGTCCCGGGTCTGGGTTCCCGGGGGATGCACTGAAGAATTGGTGGGACAGGATGTTGACTTTTGCCTTCCCCCCCTCTTCCCTTGATCCACCGAGCACTGGAGAAGCTGAGGCGCACGCACAACTGCACTCTATTCTTCATAGCTTCTTGATGGCCAGCCAGGTTCTGGTTCTCGGAGCTACAACATCTCAATATTGCCTCCGATCAGCTTGCTGGAGATCTTTTGCAGCAGAATGAACAATGGGTCTGACATCCCTCCCCACAATCCTTCAGCTTGGTGGCATGGTTCTAAGATCATGTCCTTAGCACATTTCAATCTCTCGGAGGAGAATATGCGCATAATTCAGGCTGTGGGCAAACCTCCCACGCAAGCTCAGTACAGCAGCAAGTTGCTTTGTGTCTGTCACTTATGCCTAGAAAAGAGGCTGCTTGATCCTTGTCTGGCGTCTATCGATTGTGGTGTTTTGTTCATGTCAGACCTTGCAGCTATGGGCATTCATATCCACTCATGTCAAACATACGTGTCTGCTATTGGTTATTACCATAACACGGACGGTTGTTCATTCATGCTCACAAATCCGCTGATCTATAGCACAAAACTTTCAAACCTTTGACAACGGTCTAGTTGAAACTCTTCAACGGAAAGTGGCTTTTCTGGTTGCCTTTACGTCCGCCAGAAGGCTAGGGGTGCTGCAGGCTCTTTCCATTGAGGAGCCTTTTCTGGTTTTCCATAAGGATAATGTGGTTTTCTGCACACGCAATGATTAACGTGAAATTCCGGCAATTTTCGTAGTATCTCCTAACCAGTATTTTTTTCCAGAACCAGCATCAGACGATGAGCCGGTTCTTCACAACCTAGACGTTAGAAGGGCTCTCAATTTTTATTTAGAACAAAAGACTTCAGATTCTCTTCTTTGTTACCTTTGGGAATCCAAATGTAGTACAGGCATCTATAGCCTCCATTTCCTGCTGGACAACCTTCTCCGTTTCATAAGCTTACTCAGTTCAGGGTTTTCAAAGCCCCAAAGGCATCCATGCATATGTGATGCGGGACAAGGCTACAGCTGTAGCTTTTAACAAATGTTCCTTGGGAGGCCATTGATAGGGCGACCACATGGGCGCCTCGCACAGATTTTTGTAAACACTATTGCCTCGACCTTAGTTAACAAGTGGATGCTCAGTTTGGTCAGGATGTGCTGAAGAACCTTTTTCAGTAAGGGGGTTTTCCATCCACCCAGTTTTAGTGTTGGTGCTTGTGAATATACCACAGGTATGGAGGAAAGGGGACAGGACATAGGAGTAAACCAAAGTTACTCACCGTAGTTACTAATGTACTCCTAGCCCATATTCCCCTTTCCACCTTACGCCTGTCCGCCTTCCCCCTCTAAAAAGTTGTCGTACTGCTAATGTCTTCCGACCTTGGTGATAGAAAAGGACTGAAGGGTGATGCACTTGACGGTGCTCAGGAAGGTGGGGCTAAAGCTACATGCACTGGCCCGTATAAAAAGAAAATACATTTTTTGATGCTACAAAAAGTGCTCAGTCCCGAAGGACGAAATGTTCCATAAGTATGGAGGAACGGTGACTATGGACTAGGAGTAACTTTATTTGCTTATCTATACTGATCATATATTTTGTTTACTGTATATTTATTATCGTTGCTTTTGAACTTATTGGTTGAGTCTCACTATTAGTATTCTTTGGAGTTGTGAAGTCTAATGTTCAAGAATTACAGTATATTTCTTGGTTTTTGACTTTTTACATATTCAATTTTCTACCCAGGTGAATGAAGTAGTGGTTACCCATTCTCTAATAAGGTTTAGGGGTCTCTATTGGGACAAGCATATTAGGCAACCATTGGATATTTAACATTGTAAATCTGATTTAAATTATTTTTCCAGATAGTCATCTCATATTGCACACTTTACAGTAAGGCTTTCTACATTGATCACGTCGAATTGAATGGAATGGCCACTTGAGGTAGGACGTGTATCAATACGTTGGCACCTGATTTACATCAATATTGTGCAAAATATTTGGTTCTCATCTTTTTTTGCTCTTATAGATTGAATTCTGGTCGATTGAAAAGTACATATGTACTTTGCTCCTGATGAAACTACATCGCCCTGAAACACATCTAGCTTGACTTGTGGATTATTTTGAAATTAAAATTACTATTCCCACTTTTGAAATTCTTACTTCGAAACAACATTTTGTTAAATGAATTTACACTTGCTGCTTATTGACAATATGTTCATTGAATTTCTATAAGTGATTTACATTTTGGTTGTTTCACAACCTGAGGTGGTGTGCAGGACAATCTATGAAGGATAACCATGCTGGAGAACTACAGTTAAAGGTAAGCAACACATTCTTTACCACCAAGGAAAACCGTTTACCAGCCAAGCAGAGGGCTTAAGCAGCTAGTTAATTATGGGTCACTGCAGCCTTGTTCAGAAATGTAACAGTTGACAAGATGATCTGGTGCCAATGTGGTGATTACACATTTTGTAGGCCCTACTGTATGGAGGCATGATGCTAGGACAGATGCAATGTAGGGCAGGTGTCCTGCCATATCCATTCCCCTAAATGAGTTTTAGTCCAATCCCTTTTCATCCTGAAGTACTTGAGTACTGCTTACTTTATGGCAGCCCCAACCTAGTGGTTTTTAAATTGCAAAATGGTTTTTAAAAGAAGACTGAATACTTGTATTTTTGTATATTATGCAAAATGTTTAGAAGTGCCCTGCATTCCAGTCGACTAGCGGATCATTCCGAAGGGTACATTTAACATTTCAGTGATTGCCTCCTGTTTTTTTTTTAACCAACCACCTTATTCAAATCTTCTGCCAATTGAATGAAAATGGAGAACTATGATTTGCAAGTAACTTTGCCTTTTCACTTAGTCAAGAGGACTTATTGGAATAGGTGAATGTGTTTTGTACAGAACCACCCACTGTATCCACTCAGTTTGGTATTAGTCTACTGTTGACGACCATGGCATCTGCTCTACCGTCCAATGTGATGCCCCCTTAATATGACTGAAGGTGTGTCATGGATCATTGGAATTGGTCTCATACCTTTGTCATGTGCATCCATTCTGAAAGCATGTCTGCTCTAAAATATTCATATTACTTCAATAGTTTCCAAGACTGTTCATCTCCACATTTCGGTGCATGTTCCTGATTTATACCTTTTTTTTATTTTAGAGCTAGATACTCTTGAACTGGTGGAAAAATTGTTCCAAGGCCAGCTGGTATTGAGAACCCGGTGTTTGGAGTGTGAATGTTTCACTGAACGCAGAGAAGATTTTCAGGACATAAGTGTTCCAGTACAGGAGGAAGACCTTTCTAAAGTGGAAATCAATTCTGGAAGTGAGTACCAAAATAGTAACTGCAGTTTTTCAAAATCCTCTTGAAATACTTTTGTAAAATGTGTACATTTCATGCACTCTCAATTTAAGATGTGCACTGATCTCTGTATTACTGGCTGGGACCTAATGTCTCTACACTAATTTTCCAGAGTGTTTTAGCAACACTGCTGGCTGAAAGTACAGCATTCTTAAGGTCCCCAAAACCCACTGGCCAACTAACACAATGTTACATCTGATGGCAATCAGTAGTGCATAGTGAAGTGCAGCTACATCTTTCCCTCTATTTGGGAACCACTCCATTAGGATGCAGGCTAGAACATTTTACAAAGGTAAGCCAATTATATTCAACACTACAGTCCGTTGATTGGTGAGGCTACTCCCAAGTCCACTCCACCCCAGGCTTGGACCATATGTTGTGCAAACTGGGTCCGATGTTTGCATAGTGCTTTGAGCTCTCGTTGCATTTTCCTTTTTCCAGATTTGTTTGCTTCAATGCTTCAAATGGGCTGCGTCCAAATGGGGGATGCTTGTGAATCTGATTAAAATCGCAATGTGGGAGACCACCAGGGGGCGCGGAGCATGCTGGACGTGTGAGACCAGCGCTCCACCACCACCGCAGGGCCTAGCACTCTGAGCCAATCCCCAGTCGGGAGTTTGGAGTAACCCTGACTGGAACGTGTGCCCCTGCGGCAGCGGCCCAATGAATTGAGCGCTCCTCTGAAAGTGGATACAGCCTGGCCCTGGTCTGAGGCCCCGCTCGCCGAGCAACAGGACACCTTTTCGGACGCCGTGCAGTGGAGCCACTGGGGGCATCACATCTCGCGGTGCCCCGGGCCTTGCACGGGACCCGCCGCGGAGCCCGGAGCTGCCGGTCGACGCCGTCGTGGCCTGCGCCCATAACACTGAGAGGAGGACGCCGGACCACGCCCCGGAGGCAGGTGGACATCGCGCGGGGCCAGGGACGAGTGGGGTGTCCTGGTGGGAGCCCCCACCACCGAGAATCGCTCCGGACCACCAGCAGCAAATCAGGACTTTGGGGGCCTCCCGACCCATCCCCCGCGCATTGAGGCCTACTGCAAAAGGAGCCCCCAGCAAAGGGGTCCGAGCCCACAATGGACGTGTGGCGGCCCTAGACGGCCCGAAGGTGAGGAGCGCGGGGGGGGGGGTGAACTGATACTTGAGGCGCGGCGGACTGTTTGGCCCCCCCCTCCCGGCACGGACCAGCGCAAACCACCTCGTAGAAGCTGGCATGGCCTCCCCCCCCCCCCCCCCCCCCCCGGAGCACAGGGGTCCCCCCGGAACATTTCAGCCGTGACGCATCTGGGGAAGCAGGCCCCAATCACAATCTTAGCCCCTCTCGTGTGGGCCGGAGCCATCACCGGGGTCCCCCCACATGCAAGCTTCCAAGACGACCAGAGGAAACCTCAAGACATTAAGGCAGGGTGAGAGGCGCCAAAGGGCACCCAGAGACCGGAACCGTAAAACCGACCCAGTCCACGTGCGCAATCCGCCCTCTCCAGCGCTTCCGCCGGTCCAACGCACCCCTCAGTGAACCACTCAGTTACCATGCCTTCAAGTGCCGACACCCCACCCCCGCAGTGCTAACGAAGGACGACCTCAAGGACATCCTCCAGGAGATAAAAGCAATTCAAACGGACATACAAGCCTCTATAGTTGACCTCACAGGGAGAGTGGAGACGCTCGAGGAAAGAATGGAGCGAATGGAAAACAACCACCTCCAAGTGGACCTGTTAGACATGAAATACGAAGCGAGGCTAACAGACCTAGAAATCAGAGAGGAGGACATAGCCCTGAAAATGGACGACCTAGAGAACGGAGAACGCCGAAACAACCTGCGCATTATGGGTGTGACTCAACAGAGGCGAGACTGCCACAGACGTAGGGAGAAAGGTTCAGGGCCTCATCAACAAACTCTTCACACTCGAGGGGGGGGCAAGGAGGTCCAGCTGGAAAGAGCCCCCAGAGGGGGAGGTGGAGCGAGGGGCGGCCCGAGGTCCATAGTTGTGTGCTTCCTCCGCTACAGAGAAAAAATGGACGTCCTCGAAAAAGCGAGAAGGCTGGAGAGTTTCTTGTTCGAAGGAGACAGTGTGGATTTTCCAGGACCTCTCGGCTTTCACTCCTACCCGCAGAAGAGTGCCGGCCTCTCACCCAGTGGCTCACCAGCCAAGACATAAGATACAGGTGGTCCTTCCCATTCGCCTTGTCTTTTGAACGCTCAGGAGTGGACTATAGAGTGACCAGCGGCAAGGAGGCATCCCAAGTGCTGCAGGTACTCAAAGGGGATACCCCATAGGAAGGAAACGAGATGGAGGTGCAAGAGCCTCGGGGAGCCAGGAGGGAGCCGGAGGGCCCCTGGTCTACAAAGATGATGATAAAGGGCCGAAGGAAATTCAAGAAACTAAACACCCCCACAATGGAAGCCGAAGGGGACTAAGTGGTCAGAGGCTCGCTATTAGAGAAACTGAGAGATTGAATCAAACAGCCCCGGCCGGGGACGCTGAGCTTAACAAGGGGACTGCGGTGGATGGTCTTGCATTCACCCTGGTGGTTTGCCCGTTGGCAGGCGTCATGATAAAGAGGGGGAGGAGGGAGGGAAGGGAGGGAGTTGGGGTTGGGGATTTTGGGGACCCACGCAGTCTCAAAACCACATTGGAAGGTGGCAGCAAGCGCAGATCCGGGAAGACGGTACCCACAAGACAAGGACCCAATGGCAGACAATGAGAATAGGGGCCGGGCCGAGTCACTGAGAATTGGTTCACTCAATGTAAAGGGTCTGAACTCCCCAGCAAAGCGCTCCCTCTTGGGGATGGAAATGAAGAATGCTAAACTAGTTTCCTGTACAAAGAGGATATCTATAACGGTCACGGTAGAGGAGGGGGCCATCCCGGGAGCACACGTGGGCCAGACCTCCTGGGCATCCGCTCCCACGAAACGGAGTGGAGTCGGGATCATCCTGCAGAGAAACCAGAGACTCCGAGGTAACCAGGTGGGGGAGGGAGGATGGTAGAGCCATGATTATATTGGGTGACTTGCACAACTCCATGGTCTCCCTAGCAGCGATCTATTGTCCTAATGTGGGCCAGGTTGAATTTCTGAATGAGGCAATGGGAGAGATAATGGCCAGGACAGAGGGGCTCCTTATACTGGGTGGAGACTTTAACATGTGGGCAAATCGGGAATTAGATCATAGTGGAGGGGCCATCCCGCTAGGCAGCCGACGGGGTGGACCCCAGGGGAAACTCCGGGAGCTGATGTGGGGCTATGGGCTCGTGGACACATGGAGGGAATTGCATCTGGAGGGAAAGGGATACACCTTCTACTCAGCGGTCCATGGCACTAGAACGAGTATAGATTACCTTTTCATGGGGCACCAGAACATGGGCCGAGTGGAGTCTTGCATCATCCGCCCGGTTAGCTGGTCGGACCACGATATGGTCTGGGCAGATATTAGTGTATTGGGCCTGAAACCCAGAGAATCCCTGTGGAAGTGCAATGACTTCCTGCTAAGGGATGTGGTTTTTAAGGAGGAGATGGAGAAGGCAATCAATGAATATTTTGAACTGAATAACACGGGTGAAGTCAACATGGAGACAGTTTGGGAGGCAGCAAAGGCGACCTGTAGGGGGGGGGTTTCTGATTAGAGAGGGGGCTTCCAAAAAAAGGACCAGGACACTCCTGGCTCATAGGCTAAGGGTGAAGATAATAGCATTGGAGGGATCTGAAGGGAAGAGTGATGAGGAGTGGGAAAGGGACTTGGGGGATGCAAGAGAGAAAAGGCAAGAGCTGAGAGCATTGGAGATGGGGAAAATTGTAGTGGGCCTCAACACCTGCATCAAAGGTATTATGAAAAAGGGGATAAGGCTGACGCCATGCTGTTGGCCAAACTCCGGGGCCAACGGAGAGATATCTGGGTGTCAAGGATCTCATGCAGGGACGAGGGGACAAAAACGGATCCCGAGGGAATAGTGGAGGAATTCGCTGGGTTTTATGAGACTCTCTACGGGAGGGAAGGAGAAGTGGAGGCAGAGGCACTGGGAGCATACCTCGGAGGAGTAACCTTACCTGTGATGGACCCCCCAGAAGCATCAGCCTTGGACGCCCCAATAACAAGCGAGGAGGTACTCGAGGTAATATCGGGTCTTAAGCTGGGCAGGGCCCACGGGGAGGATGGATTCACCGCAGGCTTCTATAAGGCCTTTGGAGGCCTACTAGCAGGGTTCTTGGCAGGCCTATTCACAAATATCATGAGGACCGGGAGTGCGCACCCGTCTTTTGGCAAGGCACTGCTACAGTGATCCCGAAGGAGGGCAAAGATCCAACAGGCTGCCGGTTGTATAGACCAATTTCCCTCCTGAATGTGGACGCTAAACTGTTCACCAGGATCATAGCCACGAGACTAGACAGCCATATGCCGGTACTTATCCACTTCGACCAGGGGGGCTTCATACAGGGGAGACAGTGGGCGGACACACTCCGAAAAACCCTGCACCTGATGAGGGAAGCGGCCCCGAAGGGAGTCAACCCTGTCCTGGTGGCCATCCACGCCAAAAAGGCGTTCGACGGGGTGGACTGGGAGTTTCTACACAGCGTCCTTGTCAAACTGGGCTTTGGCGAGGGAATCGGGCGAGCCATTAAGACCTTATACACAGACCCCTCTTCTAGAGTCACGGTAAATGGTCGGCCTTCAAAGGGGGACGAGGCAGGGCTGCCCCCTCTCCCCAATCCTGTTCGCCATGACCATGGAAATACTCGCGGAGTACATCAGATGTGCCCCGATGGTCCGCGGTATTAACGTTGGAGGTTGGACCTTCAAGCTCGGTCTCTATGCAGATGACATACTGCTCCATCTGAGGGAACCCACTAGCTCGGTCCCGGCTGCCGTTCGGGTTTATTGAACGGTTTGGCCGATTCTCAGGCTTCAGGATGAACATTGGGAAGTCCATGATCTTCCCCTTTGCCCCAGATGCAGACGGGGACCTCACGGAACTGTCTCCCCTGGGGTTTCAAATTCGTACTGAAGGGATTAAATACCTGGGGATCAACATCGTCCGGCCCCACAAAGATCTAAGCCAGGCAAATTACCCCCCGCTGTTTGAAAACGTATTCAAAGATATGGAGACATGAAGTAAGGGGCAAAGCTTGTGGATTGGAAGGATAAACGCCATAAAGATGAACATCCTCCCCAGGTCATGTACGTTTTCCAGATGCTCCCTTTAGAAGCCCCAGAAGCACTCCTTAAAGAAGCCAAAAAACACACAACGAAATTCATATGGCAAGGCCAGAGGCCCAGAATAGGTTTTGAAACACTCGCCCTCCCCAAGGACAGAGGGGAGGTCGGCCTCCCAGACTTACGAACTTACCACAGAGCAGCCCAGCTCAGAACCCTGGCCCCCCAACCTCAGAGAGGACCCCAACAAACAATGGGTCTTTCTTGAAAACTCCCTCCTGAGCCCTGTCACAGTGGGTGAGTGGTTATGGGTCCCGATGAAAAAGCTCCCAAGGACAATCAGTGACCACCCAATACTAGTAACAATGTGGAAGGCGCTGGAGGGTAAGGGACACGGTGAGAAGGTGACCACTTGGCCCTCCCCCGTGAGTCGCATCTGGTCCACACCAGTTTTAGAGGAAATCCTAGGCCATGAACACTATCAGCCCTGGTTTGACGCGGGCCTATGCAGAGCTGGTCAGTTGGTCAGGGAGGAGTCCTTTATAAGTATCCAGGAGCTTGAAGAATCCTTGGGAATAGGTAGGCTCTCCCCACTGCTCTACCTGAGACTTAAGGGAATCCTAATGAAATCAAAACTAAAGCCCAAATTACAAAGAAAACTCACCCCAGTCGAGAAAATCTTAGATACCCATGTAGAAATGAAAGGCCTCATCTCACTCCTTTACTCGGCCCTTTTAATCCCCCCCGGGAGGGAACCACCAAAAGCCTCAGGGGGAAATGGGAAAGAGACTTGGGTTGCAGGATCGGAGGCGGTCTCTGGGGGCGACTCTGTAGATCTATTAAGACCTCGATCTCCTGCCAATACAAAACCCATGCTGTTAAACTCCTGCACAGATGGCAGTATGACCCGATCACACTTTCTAGGATGTTCCCAGGCGTAATCCCCCTTTGCTGGCACGGGTGTGGGGAAAGGGCAAACTGTTGGCACATGTGGTGGACATGCGGGAAGGTCCAAACTTATTGGGCTGAAGTCCTCAGCTGGCTGAAAGAGGCGGGAGAGGGTGTGCTCCCACTGGACCCAATGTTGGTGCTGTTTGGCCTGCAGCATAAGGATGACCACTGGGAAAAATGACTGGACCTCTCACTCCCTACTGTTGGCAGCCAGAGCGGCTCGCACTAGAACGTGGAAGAGGCCCACCCTCCCCACGAAGAAAGAATGGGTGATGATTGCCAAAGACCTATTCCTTATGGAAAGACTTACAGCTGCTCTACATGGTTCAAGCGCCCAAATAGAGCTAGACTGGCTGCTATTTCAAGAGGTGTTTGGCAATACATAGGCCACGTCCTGAAACCCTCAAGCGTCCTTGGCCCGGCCCAAAAACAAGCCCCGACATGGAATGAATGGCCCTGGAACTTAAAAAATCTGGTTGACCACTGGCGGAGAAAATCCGGATTGAAGCTGCCCTATGCCGCATCATTTCTATAAGCAGACCGCAGTGCTGGAGATACTGTGTGGGGTGGGTGGGAGGGGGTGGGAGGGGAAACAAACGCAGGGAATAATGGCCTATAGTTTAATTTGTTGAGGGTGAATGCCCAAATCTTGTAATTCGTGTACCTATGCTGTTTTAAAAAAATCAATAAAAATTGAAATTAAAAAAAATAAATCGCATAATGTGCATACAGTCGGACATCTAGTGGTAATCGGGAAGTATTGCATCTTTTTTCGAAGATCGAAAAGGGACATTGTCGACATGGGCGTGACTGGGACACTAGCCCTGACGTGTTGTGTACCCAAGATCCGTCACACGTCAATGTCACCCCGGTTGTTTTTATACACCATTCTGGTCGGTTGCTTTGATGTGGAGTTCGTGTTATGAAAATTGCCATTTCACGCGTCTGACGTAACGTTTCTGTGGAAAGACCTACGCAACAACCACGACGAGCGGCACTGCAAACACTACACTTTTTAGGCCAAAGACGCTCAAAGAAATTCTTAATCCCCTCTCCTAGTAAGACCCCCAGCACTTTTTGGTGGACTTTTGGACCTTTTTCTTGTTCTCCTGAATGAGGGGAGCCTTTTTTCCCCTCATTCATTCTTTCATGCTCTAACCATGGTAACGCTGCTTTGTTTTGACTATTTTCATGGAGTATTGCTTTCTACGTTTGCAAGCGACTGCGCCCTCTGTGCAGTGTTGCTGGGGACCCTTTTGGTTCTCCTTTTTATATTCTTTCATGTTTCCTAAGAACTACTGCTCTTAAGCAAAGAGGGATACTTTGTATCCTTCCCAAAACATTTACTTGTGAGATTAGCACACCCTGCCTTATGTGCAGTGCTCAGGGGATACCTAGTATCTCCATTCTCTGCTCCTGTCACCTCTCTTGTCCCAGTGACAACCCTATAGTTATGGCTGGTGGCAGTGGACATGTTCTAACTTTTCTGCGATTTACTACCGCAGACTGAATTCCCCAGCCCCGGTTATGCACAAAAGGGTCACCTATGTCCTAACATGTTGGCCACTTTCTTTTTTTTTGCCATTTCTTGTGTGCTGGTTCTTTGTTAGCCCTTCTACCATTCTGGGATGGGGAGGTCTGAATGGGTTTTGCCTTTGGCAGGAACCCTTTGTGTAGCCCGCCAAGGCTCCAGTGTGTCTGTGAGGACAGCAAGTATGGAACGAGCCCGAAATGCCTGTCCTTTGTCTGCTGATGTTCCTGAATGGAAGCAGTTCCCACTAGGGGGGCTGGCTGTCCTCATTGGACAGCCACACGCCCCTTTCAGAGTTTGCAGAGGTGTGAATGGGAATCCAAATAAAAGGTGAGGTTCCTGAGGCAGAAGGCAAGCTGACCACTGGAACAGAAGATCTGAAGCTGAAGACGACCAGAGAAACCTTCAGACCCTTACAGTAACCGTGAAGCAAAAGAAAAGTTCGAGAAATTAACCCAATAGCGGGTAGTTGCACACAAAATCAAAAGTATATCATGTAGATGTCTTAAATGTTGATCATAGTATGCAGCAGCAATGGGGCGCGGAGGGGTAATTTCTCGAAACCCCTACCTAAAGTATAGGCTATGAAAGCTGGTTTGCCTCACTCCTTGCGCTCCTAACTCAGGGTTTTTAACAGAGTATGTCTATGAAAATAGATGAGCACCATAAATGTCACTTGAATTAGTAGATAACTGACAACAGAATAGTTCTAAAATTTCCATAAATTTGAATCCACTGAAAACAAAACGCCACGCCAACATGTGTTTCAGCCCCCTCTGGGCCGTCCTCAGGGCGTTATAAATGGTGTTTACTGTCCACAAAATATATCAAATTATACATATGCTTAAACCATTAGACCATATCAAAAGATTGTAACATTTGGTTATTAAAGCAGAATATCATACATTGATACACAACCATGAAATAATAGAACAAAAACGTAATTGGGGTATGCAGAAAAGACAAAGGGGAAGGGGAGGAGGAAGCAAAAAAAGAGACCATTAGTATACTCTTATTGCTCCAATTTGAAATGACAATTGTAAAAAATATCTGAAAATAACTAAAAACAATGGTAATAAATGTGTACGCCACATCACACACAGAGTAGTCCATATATTCAGGGTACCTAATAACTCTTCATTGGTGTGGAAATCCATATATTTGTGAACGTAGGTTGATCATAATTACGCTAGTGTAAACCCAAATGTTAATATCTATAAGAACAGATCAGGCCGGTTTTGACATAAATAAATGAGTCGTGCAAAAATAAGTGAGTCATGCAAAAATACCATGTCCGTAAACTAGAGTGCGAAAAACTGGCGTCAGCTTACCAGCAAAACATATGCTTCCAAAGCACAGTCATTACACAGCGGTTAGGTATGTTATAAAGAGCCTTTCCTAATCGCCTCTTGCAGGTTTCTGCGTGGTCTAGTGTGCATGGACAAATAAACAGAAAACTTTCATCAGTCCATTGTTGCAAAAAAGTGTAAATTACAGAGCTCTCGTAATGGTTACTATAACCACTGTTTCTGAAGCTTACCATTCACAGCTTGAATGCGTTTGTAACAGGCAGTCGGCTTGCTGATTGCGTCCTCGTTGGAGTGTAGGCGTTGTCCGGGCTGCTCTATAGCAGCTCTGCAGGAAGTATCTAGTAATCGGTCACATGACCTGTCGCAACCCTGGTTGCCTAGCGACCCACCTGGTTATTTTCCCATTCTTCGTGCCAACAAAAACTTGGCATTTAAGTCATGGAACGGGGTACTGTTATCTCTACTCGTATAAGTCAGACTCAAAATGTATGTATGGACAGACACGGCATTCTTAATAGTTGAAAAATACACAATGTATGCCGAGTGTGCAGAACTTAAATGTTTGGTCATTGGTACGGGGAGCCCACCGCCTAAGAGGAGGATGACGCATCCTAGGCCTCCTCTCCCGCCTCTGCGGCCTTCTCTGCCTTCCCCCCGGTCCACTACCCACGGGGATGATACTGGCATGGACACGACTACGACGGGTACGGATGACGACGGAGGCGACGACGGAACGTGTCCCCCGTCGCCCCTGCCCGGGCGTCCCCGCCCGACGAGATTGGATCCTTCCATGCAATGATCTCCAGGGCATCCGAGCGCTTCCAGCTCTGCCCCGAGGAAAAGGAGGGGTTCCTTTATCAGTGACGTGAGGCTAAAAGGAAGACGGTCCTCGCCGTACCGCTTCTTGATGACATCTGGGATGAGGGGCTCGCCCTCCTCAAGAACCCTGCCACGGCTCCTGCGAAGAGGGACCGGTATAAGAAGTAGTACCGGGTCCCCGACGCGGCCCCCTTGTGCCTTAGAGCACAACCTACCCCGGACTCGGTCGTCTCGGCGGCGGCCAAGAAGAAAGCAGGGGGGGGCTTCGGCCTCGACTTCAACCTCCCCTCCGGACGCCGAGGGTAGGAAGCTGGACGCGATGGGACGACGGGTCATCTCTGCAGCGACAACCATCAAGGCGGCCAACGCCCTGGCCATCGTAGCCCGCTACGACAGGGAGTTGTGGTTTAAGATCGCCCCTCTGTTGGACTGATGCCAAGAGGGCTGACGCCCTGGAAATCTTTCAGGAAGGTGAGATTGCCTCGGACCACGCCATTACGGTGGCTACGGACATCGCCGACACCGGTTTTCGTCAGTTGGGCAACGGCGTTTGCCTGAGACGACGAGGATGGGAACAACCTTTTCGGCAAGGCGGTTGATGAATCCCTTCAGGCGATCAAGACTGACACGGAGACGGCCCGTGCACTGGGGGTGCTCCAACAGCGACGGTCGTCCTTTCGGAGCTCCGGAGGCAGACAGGGTGCCTCCAAGAGAGCCGCAGCAGCTCCTCTACTTACTGTCAAGCGGCAAGGTCTTCGTCGCAGGAGGCCTACAGGGGACGCGGCAAGTCAGGTGGATCCCGCCGTCGTCGCCAAGGTGGTCAAGGAGGCAAAGCGGCCTCCAAGCAGGATTGAACAGCCCGTCGGGTCGGGCCCCCGCCGAAGCATCCCGGTGGGAGGCCGGCTGACGAAGTTCGTCGGCGTGTGGGAGTCCATCTCCACCGACCGTTGGGTGCTGGACGCCCTGGCCCTGGGGCACGCCCTCGAGTTCCAGAAGAGGTGCCCCCGCATTCCTCCCGTGGCCAGGAAGGAAAATCACGTCCCTCAACTGCTGTTGGAAGTACGGGCGATGCTCAGGAACGGTGCCATCAGGCTCGTCCCGAAGAGGCTTCGGGGCTCCGGAGTTTACTCAAGATACTTCCTCGTGAGGAAGAAGACAGCAGGAGGGCGTCCCATCCTGGACCTGCGATGACTAAACAAATGCATCAAGGCACAGAAGTTCGGTCACCCTCCAGCACGTGCTGGGAGAGCTGGAGGAGGGCGATTTCCTTTCGTCGTTGGATTTGGAGGATGCTTACTTCCACATCCCTATTCTAAAGAGGCACCGAATGTTCCTCAGGTTCGTGGTCAAAGGGCGGCACTACCAGTTCAAGGCCCTCCCGTTCCGATTAAAATCGGCGCCCAGGGTGTTCACCAAGTGCCTGGCACCGGTGGCGGCACGGCTGCGCCTGCAGAGGATCCACGTCTACCCCTACCTGGACGACTGGCTCATACGGGCAAGGACAAGGGAGCTCGCTGTGGAACACACTGCGAAGTCCGTCCAGCTGCTCACGGATCTGGGGTTCTAACATCAACTTTCCAGAATCCCACCTGGTCCCGTCGCAAGTCGCCCTGTTTCTAGGAGCACAGCTCGACACAGTGGTGCGGCGGGCCTCACCGTCGGAGGAAAGGATAAGGACCATCCTAGGAAAGGTGCAACGTCTACTGGCCACAACGTGGCCAAAGTGAGGTCTATCAAGTCCCTCCTCGGAATGATGTCCTCCTGCATTTATCTGGTGCCCCATTGCAGACTTCGGATGCGGCCCTTGCAAGAATTCCTCGACGCCCACTGGATCCAGACGACGGGCAGCTTCGAGGACAGTATCTCGCTCGACGAAACGTTCCGTCAGGCGATACGATGGTGGGGTGTCCGCGCTCATCTGACAGCGGGAACAGGCTTCCTAGCCCCGGCCCACCAGGTGACGGTGACGACGGATGCCTCCCTGGAAAGTTGGGGAGCGCACACCGGGGGCCTCCACGCGAGAGATGCCTTTGGTGCTCGGAGGAGAAGACTCCACATCAACATCTTGGAGCTCCGCGCAGTGTTCTGGGGCCTCAGGTCCTTCCTTCCGTCCCTCAAGGGCAAGGTGGTGAGGATCTTCCCCGACAACACCACCACAATGTTTTACATTCGGAAGCAGGGCGGAACCAGATCCCCTGCCCTGTCCTCGCCAGTGGATGATCAATTGACCTTTAACTTAATGTTGCGCAAAGCAGCTCAACATTTCAAATTCGCCACAGATGAAGCTGTCCCTGAAGCTGACTTTGTGGAGGACATCCTCAAAGAGAAGACACCGGCCAGCCAGGCTATTCCTCATCAATTCAATAAAAAAAACATCTGGCTCCCTCCTTATCAACACCTGCTCTTACAAGAGGTGTTAATCGGAGGATAGATAAGTAGAAAAGCTCTTTCATCCTTCTCCCTCAGACCCCTTTTATTTCAGAGGTCACTCCACCCCAAACTCTCTGGTGGTGGCGAGGCACCCCCTGATAAAGAAGGTGAATGACTTTATGCCCTTGGAAAGAGTGTTACGGGTGCAGCAGCTTTTTCAACACATATTGCCAACAATACCACCTTTATTGGCCAGCTACGTGGACACTCAGTGGGCCTTGCTACAAGAAGGCCTACATGAGGTTCCCCAACCACTACAAACTCGTCTCCTGGCCATAGTGACCTGAGGGCAGACCAAGTGAACCAAAGCATACTTAAAAACACTTTGGATTTCGCCGAAACAGCTGGTCGATCTCTGGCTCAAGGCACACTCCTGAAGAGACACACGTGGCTAAGGAACTCAGTGAGTTCAAGCCAGAGATGCAAGCGTCACGTGTAAATAAACCATTGGAAGAATCCAACCTGTTTGGGAAAGTGGTCGACGAGTCCTTCGAGACCGCAAAAAAGGAGCATGGCACCCTGAAAACGCTAGACCCAATTACACCGGTCCTCTACAGGACGAGGATCTGGGTCCAGACAGCTTTTTCGTGGCCAACGCTTCCCTCGACAAACAATTGGTCCTCTCCACAGGGAACCAGCAGATACACCTCCCCATAACCCCAGAGGGCTCAGCGTCGTGGGAAGGGAAGGGGCCGGAACTCTACCCCCACAGGCTCCCTGGCCTCAGGTACAAAATGACCCGAAGATTCAGGTCCTCTCCCATGCCTCCCCGGCCTAGGGCCGGCTAACATCGTTCCGTCAGGCATGGGAGGGGATAACTACAGACCAGTGGGTGCTAAAGACCGTGGCCCACGGGTACTGTATAGAGTTCAACCGGTCCCCAACATTCGGACCTCCACAAGCAAGACTGACACCAGACCATCTTCGTATCCTTCTTTAGGAAGTCGAGACACTATAAGAAAAGGGAGCCATAGAGGTTGTACCTCTAACAGGTAAAAGAAGGTATTTATTCAGTGTACTTCCTAGTACCCAAAAAGGATCGAACCATGCGCTCTATATCAGATCTGCACCCAGCGAACACATTTGTAAAGCCACAAGTTATGCATGGTCACTCTGCAGGAAGTAATTCCCCTCCTATCACAGGGGATTACATGGCAACACTGGACATGAAAGATGCATACTTTCGTATTTCAATGTTGCCAGCGCACAGAGAATACCTCAGATTTATCATACAAGACAAGCATTATCAGTTCAAGGTACTACCCTTCGGCATAGCATCTGCACCAAGGGTATTTACAAAGGTACTAGTGATGGCAGCAGCACATCTGCACAGGCAAACTATCCCGGTCTATCCTTACCTCGAAGACTGGCTCATAAGAGGGGACTCTTACGAAACCTGCGTCAAATACCCAAAAGACGATATATCTTTTATTCAGTCTGGGATGCTCCATCAATGAGAAAAAATCCTGTTGGATCTGTTGGCAGTGTTCAAAGCACTAAAAGCTTTCCAGACACAACTGCAAGGAAAGACGGTCCTGATCCCCACAGACAGCACCACGGCCATGAATTATCTGAACAAACGGGGGGGGGGGGGTGCACTCACTCTCCAGGGCTGTCCAAACTGTCACAGAACATTTGGAAGTGGGCTCCCAAATGCACAAGATGTTCCTTTTATCACATGTTCCATGGTAACTCAATCTTCTAGCAGACATTCTCAGCAGAGATTTCCCGTTGCCCATGGAGTCCGAATGGCGATTACACGAAGACACCGTTTCCAACGTTTTCACAGAATGAGCCTTCCGAGAGATCGACTTGTTCGCAACTCTGGAGAACACTCAATGACAAGATTATGCCTCCAGGTACCTCCAAAACTGTTCCAAGGGGAACGGACTCTGGATAACATGAACAGGAATATTTCTTTACAATACCCCCCATCCCCTCCCCCAATTGCCCTTCTCAACAAACTAGTGCACAACATGCACCAGGAACCAGTCGCAATGATGCTGGTGGCCCCCATGTGGTCCCGCCAACCCTGGTTCGCTCATCTGATGGAGATGTGAAACTGTGTTGCCCATACAACATGTCGCAAGACAAAGGGGAGACGCTTCACCCATGCCCGCAGACATTGAACTTAGCGGCCTGGCTCCTGAAGTCATAGTTTGGGCATCTACAGCTCCCTCAGAGATGTATGGACATTCTCAGGGAGGCAAGAAAACCGAACACTCGATATTGCTATTCCAGTAAGTGGAAACGGTTTGTCATCTGGTGCAACTCAGAGCATTAGCACGATTAACTGCTCTCCCACACACATTGTTTTGTACCCAACTCATTTACTTGACTCAGGCCTGGCCTTTAACACTCTAAAGGTCCACTTAACTGCGCTTTCAGCCTACACTACATCACAACAGAAAGTGTTGTGGTGGAAGATGCCCGTTATTAAGGCTTTCATGGAGGGAGTGAAAAGAATTCACCCTCCCATTTCTAATCCGGCTCCCGGGTTTGTGACCTAAATGTGGTGTTCACTATACTTATGGGGCCTCCCTTCGGGCCCATGCACAGAGCTAGTCTTAAAGATCTCACCTATAATATTGCTTTTTTAATAGCTATTACCTCCATTAGGAGAGTAAGAGAACTAGAAGCGCTCAGTCCTAGATCCCTTTGTAACAGTTCACAAAGATAAGGTGGTGCCGCCCAATATTACAACTGTTGGCTCCAGAAACAGACTGGTTTACCCCAAGTTGGCCCCATACAGCTGACGCCACCCTCCCATTTGGTTCCCACCCTGTTATGTCTCCCACTGCTGGTGTCATGTCGCTACATGTGCCACAATTTGTTGTCCCCTCCACTGTACCACGAGCAGCTACCCTCATTCACCCTTTAGGTTTTTGTTTTATCTACCACTTTGGTAACTCATGTGTTTGCTGAAATGTTGCCACAATGCTCTAATGTTATGACAGATGCCAATCTGCAACCTACTGCTACTATCACTAAGTTTCCCACTGCTGTTGCCCAAAATGCACTGCTTAGTGTCAATGATTTGCACACCCTGTTCCCACCGACTTACAACTACAGCATTAACAGCTAACAAAGCCGCCAATGTACTTTGCCATCTCTGGTTCTCGCATTGCTGCCACCTCACAACCTGTTGATGCATTGCGTTTGCCTCTGTCTGACAATGCCATATGTGAACAAATTATGCAACCTACTGTGACTACGAATGTCTCCTATACCTGTTGACCACTATGTGATACTGAAAGAGGACAATCTGAGTGCCCTTTCACTGCCACCTAGGGGGACCATCACCCTGCTGTGTATCATGCAAAATGCTGCACCTAAACAGATCGGAAACTGTCCTACACCACTGCATCCTCCTTTGGATGCTGCCACTGTGCTACCTGCGGACACCTCCAGATAACCCCTGATGCCTTATGCGGCCTACGCTAACTCACTTAGGTGTGCTTTAATTAATGCTCGATACCTTCCAGCTCACGCCCTTTACATTCACAACCTCATCACAAACGGAAACTTGGATCTCTTGTTCATCAGTCCTGGCTCCATGAAGCTTCAGGGCCGTCCCTAGCCTTAGCCCTCCCACAAGGCTACACCATCCTTAGGCAAGACCGCCCCCTTCTTTTTTTAAAAAGATTTTATTTTTCACTTGTGCTCGCAAATTCTCGAGAGCGCCCCATTCTTAAGGGTGGTGGGGTAGCCCTTATCGCCAAAGATTCCATTGATGTCCGAAAGGTCCAAGGCAAACTTGGATTCAACAGTGACTATCTGGTCGTGAAAGACTCCCCTTCACCCAATTGCACCATTATACTCCACTGGCCTTCATTGGATGTTACATGCCATCTCGGGTAACATTAAGAAATCGACCAAATCTATCGTCCTAGGTGACCTGAATTTAGGACTGAATGATCCCCCTGACTAACAGGCAGCCACCATAATAATGCCCTGTCCACTCTAGCCTTTAGGCAGGCAGTCATGAAGCCAACTGACATAAAAGGTTGCACCCTGGATTGGATTGCCCATCACAATCCCTCAATCACCTCATCACCCCTATTCCTTGGTCGGGTCATCACGCCATCCAGTCTGAACTCAAACCGACTAAAGGGCCCATGGCCCGCTCCCTGTAGCCCATGTGAGAAGCTCCTGCCTTCTCACGAAGGAGAGACTTCTACCTCACCTACTTGTGCCAGCTCTTCAACCACTGTTCTCCACAAACCCAGATACTCTGGCCACTAACTACATCAACGCTATATCCCACGCAGTTGATGCCATAGCCCTGCTCACCCTCAAAGGCTAAACGTTCTAAACACACAAACTCCTCTAACTACGAGCCAAGAAAATAACTGCACTTTCATCTTGGCTAACCAAACCTAATGACGCCACCAGACTAACATTCAAAACCGTATCTAAAGAATAAAAAAATGCCATTATTGGAGCAAAATCTGACTCGACATTAGGATCTCTAATGCCAAATCGGGTTCTACGGAGATTTGCCATCTTTAGAGAACTTTAGTCACAAGCTCCCGCCACACCTACCCTCTTGAAAGATGAGGAATGTTGCAATAATGTCCAAGAAGCCATGTTGGACAAGCCTAACTCGCTGCAAAACAATCATTGAGCACCAGCAAGCCTTGTGAAAACTTATCTCAACTATCCTGCAGAAACCCCCTTCCAAGATTCCCCTCTTCTATTTTAAGGAAATGAGCGAGCTAGAAGTGAGAGCACTCATCAAATCTATCAAACCCTCCAATTGTAGATTAGACTCATGCCCAGCTTATTGAAGAGTGTGCAACCACCCTGACACCATTCATCACAGCCTTCATCAATGCCTCTTTTTCATCTGGCCAGGTCCCGGCCTGCCTTAAAGAAGTTCGGGCCCGACCCCTCTTAAAGAAACCGACACTCGACCCAAACACCCCAGATTACCGGCCCATCACGACGGTTCCCTTTTTACTTGACAAGGCAAAGCAGCTTACCGGCAGGTTCACAATTTCCTAGAGTCCAAACAACCTGCTAGGTCTCGGGCATTCTGGCTTCAGGCCCGGCCATGGGACTGAAACCACACTACTAAAAAAAAAAAAAAAAAAAAAAGGTTTTTAAAAAAATCAGATTGACCTCACGGCACAGGAAAACCAGCTATCCTGCTCATAGACTAGTCAGCAGCTTTTGACCTGGTGAACAATGATACTCTGCCACCACCTCTCATCTGCTGCCAACCCCTCAGCAACAGTCTGGAGATCACTTAATTTCTCCAAGAGAGTGATGAGTGTTTTCAGAGAGCCTGTGCTAACCCTAATTTCTTTAAGTGTGGGGTACCTGAAGGATCCTGAATCGTTCCCACTCTATACAACCGAATGAGGCCCCTCTCTTAGCTTTCTGGACGCGCGTGGCATCACATATACAAACTATGCTGATAACACACAGATCCTCATACCCCTCACGGGTACCTACAAACCTGACCGCAAAACTCTTAACTCAATCTATGCAGAAATCCAAACGTGGATGGTGGAAAATTGGCTTTGCCTCAATGGAGAAAAAAAAACTGAGATTCTACTCTTAGACACACCAGGAACCCTCACTTGACTCAAAATACAACTCATTTTCAGTTGACAACACGCCTATCAGTTGCACTTGCAGTGAAAACCCTGGGGGGTATTTTTGACTGAAACCTCTCTATGAACAGACAGGTTAACGCCATCATCTGCAGCGGCCTACCATTCTAAACTGATCACGGCAGCCAGACCATTCCTAACAAAACAGAACTGCATTACCATAACCAGAGCAATGCACTCTTGGCTGGTACCTCTTCCAGAAACATTCGGAAACTCCAGAGAGTACAAAACAATGCACTAAGAGCAGCCACAGGCATCGCCAAACGTGACCATATATCAGCTACCAGAAAACATGTCCACGAATGTACTATGTTCAAAATCCTAGCACTTACCCACAAATGTCTGCATGACACCAGTCCCCTATATCTCTGAGGATTGCCAAACTCTTTGGGAACACCTACCAGAATGGCCTACTTAAACAGGATCACCATCCCCAAAACCCTCAGCAAGAGGAGCCAGCTTTCCCGTCATTGCCGCTTCCAACTGGAACCTGCTCCCTCCACACATAATAACATTGACTCTTAAACAGCATTTAGAAAAGCTGTCAAAACACTTCGGTTTGTGTAACTGCTGTATTTGTTGTATTTACTTGCCTGATTCTTTGCAAAGCTAGGCCTCTTCTCATTGTAACCACGAGCTAAGCCTAAAAATTCTGTAAACGTGCACAAATTCTGTAAACATTCAATAAAAATCGGTAACTAAGTCATATTCTGGGGGCGTGGCTTGGGCAGCCATGGAGTAGGACGTGCTTCCCGTGTAGCTCCGGAGGATCCGACAGATGATCGTAAAAACTACCTTTGAAAGTGCACCATTGGTTCCAGAATTGATCTCACACGCATGGGAATGTATGCTTTGCTCATTGTATAAACATCGAGAGAATAGTAAGCGGGAGTCTGGAGGAATTGCTCGACGAACGACGGCGGCTGTTCGGTCCATTGTCACACAAGATGGCCGACAACAAAGGAAACAAAACTAGGGTACCTGAAGACGAAGAATAGAGGCGGCGGCCATGGGGGAAGAACGACAATGGCGAGGTGAAGATGGAACAAAACCCCGGACGGTAGGGGCCCGAGGGCAGCAGAGGTGTGAAAATGCAGGCCGCACCACGACCAGCACGAGAAGCGCTCGCTCGGCATTGAACTAATAGCTGTGAGAGGAGGTGGAGGTTGCGACTGCCTGGAGACCACTGCGACAGTCGGTAAAGAGTGGAAATTACAGTTGGGGAGACACTCGGTCGCTGAATCGTAATAAGGAGACCCAACGAAAGCCGGAAAATGACGGCGCGAGGGGCCGTGGGTAAGAATAAGGACGAACAACCCACGATGGATATTTTTGTGGAAACACAAGTCTCCTGGAGCCAATCGCAACCAAAGGCCCGATGGCACAGGCTGAGGGCGCCACAGCGGCTGATAATCAGATTTGAGAAGCCATTACGGAGCTTAAGGAATCTTGGAGGGGTTGCGATGTTGGACCTACGCACTTCCCTGGAGGCTAAAATTGAAGCAGTGGGCATCGAAGTCTCTCTGCTGGACAAGATGTCAGGGGACTGGCGGAACGCACAAGCAGCCTGGAGGGCGCGGTGAAATCTAACACGGACACCAGCACCAACAATACAAAGGAGATCCATGTCCTTAAGCAACAGGTGGCCAACTTGGAGTCTCGAGCAGAAGGGAGAGCGAGGAGAAACAATATTTGCGTGGTGGGTTTGCCGGAAGGTGAGGAGGGCCAGGACCCGACCGATTACATTGAGAACTTACTCCTACAAGGAATTGGGGCCGGTACACACTCGCAAGGATTTGTGGTGGAGCGTGCACATAGAGCCCTCATGCGGAAGCCGAAACCAGGGGCCTTTCCACGAGCGATGATTGCCAAAATACTGAACTACAAAAACCGCGAAAAAATACTGGAGTATTTTCGGAAAGGCGGAACAATCGAGAGGGCCTCGAGCACTATCGTGGCATACCCGGATTACACTATGCTGGTCCAAAGGCAGCGGTACAGCTATGTAACTATCAAACGGAGGCTGCGGGCGGCTGGGATAAAATATATGCTGCTGCACCTTGCGAAATTGAAGGTCGTGCATAAGAGCAAAATGCATTTTTTTGACACTCCGGAAGAAGCAACAACATGGTTGGATCTGCAGGGCTGCCCGGATCAAGACACGGAAGAGACACAAAATGGACGTGAAAAGTGACCCAGATACGGTGCGCATACTGCTATGGCGGCGAGCGAACATCCCAAGGGCGCCTAGGCGAAGGCTGAGAACGATGGGCCTGGCTGTAGGAGGCTGATATTCGATAACATATTGCTGATTGTGAGAGACTTGATGGACTGGAATATAGTGGCGGTTACATGCATTCAAACTGTATAGCAATGTGTAGTTCTTCGATGTGCTATTGGAGCGGCAGGGCGGAAGTACCCTACCCCCCCGAATTGGAGTTGTAGTAGGTTGGCCACTAGGGGGGCCTCACCCTGCGGAGCTTCGAGTACAGGCGAAAGCCGGAAAGAGCTAGATGCGGGGGAGCCTGAGATCCAGGGATGGAGCTGGGCAACAGTTGGGGGGGGGGGGGGGGGGATCGAGGGGAGAGTGTTTGGGAAGGGATGGGAGGCGGGGGGGAGAGGGAGTGGGAAGTTTGGTGTTTTTTTGGTTAAAGGGGTTTTAGAAGGGGATGCGACCCTATATAGATTGGAATGGAACCCAAAGGTACACTGCACCTGGGGGGGAGGGAATGGGATCATACCAGGCCATGGGGGACCTTAAAATACTCACATGGAATGTGCGGGGGCTTAATAGCTACTTAAAAAGGAACATGGTGATGCTGTATCTGCGCACGCAGAAAATAGATATTGCATTGCTACAGGAAACCCACCTTACACGTGAGAGGATGGACACGATTGCGGGAAAGTGGAAGGCGGTGTTGGTGGGCTCTTCGTACTCGGCCTACGCAAGAGGAGTACTTATATGGGTCGCGCCACATGTCCTGTTTCAGCGGTTCCAAGTTGTGGCTGAGACCGACGGGAGGATGGTTATGCTGAGGGGATTGATAGAGAACAGGGAAGTATTGTTAACACGTACGCCCCGAACCAGAACACAGCGGCGTACATTAGGACACTGAGTGCGAACCTGAGCATGTGTGTGGGAAGCGCAGTGATCTGGGGAGGGGACTTCAACTGCGTATTGAACCAGAGGGTGGATAGATAGGACGGGAAATTGGATAAACCGGCCCCTGCAGCCAGGGCGCTACAGACACTGCTTGATGACTTTGGGTTGGAAGATGCATGGAGAGTGTGGCACCCCGGGGAAAGGCAATATTCGCATTATTCTGCCCCACAGCAGTTATCAAGGCTGGACTATGTCTTCGCATCACCTGAAATGATAGCAGAGATTGCACACATAGAGTACAGGGCACTCGCCCCTGGTTCTTGCATGGCAATACTGCCCTCCCCTCCCCCGAGGGCGAGGATCCCGTCATGGCGCCTACGAGTGGAGGTGTTGAGAGTCCCCTTCTTTAGAGAGGATTTGCGGGAAACCAACACTGGGAGTGTGGACTCGGCAGGGACACTATGGGAGGCCTTTAAAGTTGTCAGAGGGGCGGCCATGGCGAAATCCAAGAAGGGCCTACGGGGGGGGGGGGGGGGGGTTTCGGCTGAACTGAGGGAGACGGAAGCAAAATTGGAAGAGGCCTTAAAAGCCAGTGACGATACAGCGGAGAAACTAGATTTGATACTTAAGCTGCAGCAAAAATGTGCGGATTACTGGGAGAGGTTGTGTAACCTTAATTATAAAAGGTACAGAGGGAGACAGCATGCGGGAGGTGATAAACCGGGGAGACTTTTGGCGTGGTTATATAAGAGGGAGACCCCCCCAGAGCCACAATAAGAACTATAGAGAGGGAAGATGGTAGCGTAGAGGACACCCAGGAGGGAGTTAATCGAGCGTTTGTGGATTATTATGAAGTGTTATACGGGGAAGATGGGGAAAGTAGCCGTTTACTGATAGAAGAAACGCTTGATGATATGGGGCTGCCCAAGATAAGCGAGGAAGAAAGAGGAACTGGACTCCCCGATTACCCTGCAAGAACTGGGGGAGGTGGTGAGGCAGTTGCCTACTAGTAAAGCCCCGGGGACAGATGGGCTCTTAAGCGAATTTTACAAGGTATATATTGAAGAGGTGCTCCCCCTCCCGCTGCTAGAAATGATAAACGAGGCGTTCGAGACGGGCCGCTTACCGGAATCACAGAGAGGCTGTCATAGTACCTCTCCCTAAACCAAATAAACATGGCCGTAGCTGTGGTTCCTTCAGACCTGTGTCAATGCTGAATCAAGACAGCAAGATATTAACTGAAGTCTTGGCGAATAGACTGAAAAGGGTCATTGGTAACCTAATACATCCGGATCAAACGGGCTATGTCCCCCATAGAAACATCACCAATAATCATAGGCGACTCCAGAGGATCATTGAGTTTGGCAGTGGAAGTGAGGAGGAAATGGCAATCGTGTCCTTGGATGTGATCAAGGCCTTTGACTCCGTCAAGTGGCCGTGGTTGCTGGCGGCCCTGAAACACTATGCGTAAGGGCCTGGCTATGTAAGGTGGGTGAAGATTTTGTATAGTGAACCGCTGGCCAGAGTAAAGACAGGGTCTGTGATATCAGAGAGGTGGCAGCTTAGTAGGGGTACTAGACAAGGATGCCCGTGGTCTCCTATTCTCTACATACTGGCCCTGGAGCCTCTCGCGATCTATCTGAGGCAACAATATGACACCATAGGCATCGAGGTGAGTGGGGAGCGGCATTTGATCTCCCTATATGCGGACGACATGCTGTTGTATGTGCGGTTTCCAGAGGAGAACCTCCAGTACATTTTGGAAGTGCTTGGGAGATACGCTGTGCTATCAGGCATAGCGGTGAACCCCCAGAAGTCTAGCCTGTTCCCGTTGGGGGCGGGGGGGGGTATATATGGGTTCCAGCGGAGAGGTTACCGGTTTTACGGCTACCATGGGCGGTTAGAACTTTTCGGTACCTTGGGATAGATATATATCACACCGTGGGGGAGGAGCATAGGTGTAATACAGAGGTAGCAATCCAAAAAATTGAGAAATGCATGCGGTTTTGGGCGAAGCTGCCTTTGGCGATGATGGGGCGGGGAGCGATGCAAAAGATGCTGGTCCTGCTGAGGCTCCTACATTACTTCTGGAATATACCGTACCTGATTCCTAAGGGTTTCTTTACCAAACTGAATAGCATGTGTAGGGACTTTTTGTGGCATGGCACGCGAAATAGTGGCGTTATGGAGGCTTCAGAACTTCCATGACAATGGGGGAATAAAGCTACCCAACTACGAGGCGTACTATGTGGCGAGCCAGTTGCAGTATGTTGCCAAATGGCTATCTGATGAAGAGACCTCTGAACTTAGGCTGTTTGGGCGTGATTGTGCACCTTTTTATTTGAAAGAAGTTGTGGGCACCCAGGGCGGAAATGGTGGGGCGCCCTAAAATGTTGCTACTAGGGTGGAAGGTGTGGCGCAGGGCATGTCAAATGATGGGGGACCCGTCCACATGCTCACCGCAGATGCCATTGGTTGTTTTGACAGGGGCAGACGCTCAGCTGCGACTGATACTCCGGACCCTCTGGGAGCCGGCTGGGGTGGCAGCGAAGGGGGGATATTTGGCAGGGGGGCCTCTTGTGTCACTTTTGAGGGGCTGCGGGAAGAAGCTGGGTTGCACGAAGGCCAGTACATTACGTATCACAGAATGGTACAGAGGATTAAGAGAACATGGCCCGAAACAACTGTGCTGGAGGAAGAATTGGACGCTATCATAGACGTGATATGATATAGCTGAGGGGGGCCATGATATTTCCAGGCTGTATGAGATGTTGATGTCTAAAGTGGGGAAGGAGGTCACGCAGCTGAGAATGGACTGGGAAACGGAGGTCGTGGCCCAAATGGGAGATGGGATGTGGGAACGGGTGCAAAGGTATCATAAGAAGGGGTCTAGAAACGCGAGGCTGAAACAGATACAGCTGTACATAAGACACAGGGCTTATATGACGCCTTGGAGGATATCGAGATTCGAGAATGTAGGTCGGCAAGCATGCCCCAAGTGTGACGAAGAGAACGCGGGCATTGGTGCATGTGTTTTGGTCATGCCCGATCATAGAGAGGTTCTGGGGGGGAGTAAAAGAGAAACTAGAAGGAAGAGAGGTCAAGATAGTAGTGGATACGGTGTGGGCCTGTCTGCTGGGGGGGGTTCCCCAGACTACAGAAACTCAGGCATGTAAGCAAACTAAGGGACCTGGTTTATGTGCTTGCTAAAAGGATTGCCATGGGATGGAAGTCATGCAATGTGCCGAGGATAGAAGTGTGGTGGAAAGATTTGCAAAAATGGGCAGAAGCCGAAACCATGGCATGGCAAGAAGCGTGTAGCAACGGGGGTGGAGGAGAGTCCCTGATGGCCTGGAAATCTCTGATAGCTGGACTGTTTGGGTCATTAGATGACCCGACTGAGCCTGTGAAGGAGGAAACCGAACCACAGGGTGTGGAAACTGAAGGTTCAATGCAATAGACTCGCAAGGGGGGTGGGGTAGAGGGGTTAGTGGTTAGGAATTGATAAAAAAAAAGTAATGAAACTGTTGGAACATGCACTGTTTGTTTGGTTTTTTTGGTTTGTTTGTAAAATTTAATAAAAACTTTAAAAAAAAACTAAATCATATTCTTGCAACAGCGACTCGATGCCCCAGGGCTGAAGAGCGCTTTACAAACTCAAATCAATAAAAAAGTAAAGGTCTTGCGCAATGTTTTGGAAGTCTTTGTAGAAAAGAAGAAATCAAAGCAGGGCCACAAACTGATTAGGCTTGTAAAGTAGCTGTTTGCAACTCTACAGGGCAACCCAGACAAGTCTCAGCAAAGAATAAGTAAGGTTATAACAAGAGGTAAGTTCTCTTAGACTGTACAGTACCTTTGTTTTATTATTTGTAATGCGCGAACATACCCTAAGGTAACAGGGCGCAGCAGTTACATGTATATGCGAAGCTTAGTTACAACAACAAATATATACATACACGCAGTAATAGTAATACCAGGATTATATACAGATACACGTAGGTACAGTATATGCGAATGGCAGGACTGAGTGACTTGACTGACTCCTGGATGTGTTTGAAGGCCTACGTTTTCACCCATAAGACAACCTTCGATCGGAGGTTTTGATAGGGCAAGTCCCTTCTGAGGGTTGGTGGTAAGGAATTCCACAGTTTAGCTGCTTTCACTGGGAAGCGGTTTCCCCCTAAGGTGGAACGTTTAAAGTTGGGGACAGAAAGACAGTCTTTGTAGACTGTTCTTGTGGGTCTCAGGGAGGTCTGTCTGTGAACTCTCTCGATCAAATAGATCGGGCAGCGTTATTGAGTGATTTGTCAGTAAGTGAAGCAGTTTTTAGGAGAATTTTGTCTTTGAAAGAGCCAATTATTCTGTTGGCTGTGAGAAGTGATCTCTTCTGGAGATGCCCAATGCCGCTCTAAGAGCGTTATTCTGAAGAGTGTAATTTGCTAGTGGTTGCTTTGGAGGACCCAAGGTAAAGAGCATTGCAATAGTCCAGGCGGGACAATATGAGGGCTCTAGCGAGGGTCAAGCAACTAGTGTTGGACAGCAAGGGTTTGGCTGCTCGGATCAGTTTGCACGTGGAAGCCGTGTAAGAAGCCAGGAGTTCTCCTGTCTGTTGAAAGAGAAGTTTGAGTCCAAATAAAAGCCTAGCGTTTTAACCTCTTGTCCTACTTTGATGCTATTGCCATTAATTATGGAAGAAGAATAGACCGGGCCTAATTTCTTTAAACTTGAAGTAGTACCTAGGATGATAAATTCAGTTTTATCATTCAGGCATAGTTCATGTGTGGCCATCCATGCCTGGATGATTTACACTCTATTCACCAAGGCCACTTTGGTTAGAAGAAAAGGGCTTTGGATGGCTTCTGTTCTTGTGCAGCCCTGCAGATCCCGTGATCCTGGGCCTCCGTCGTGGGGACGAGAGGGAGGATGTCTAGAGGACTCCTGCAATGGGATGATCGGTGACAGAAAAGGACCAACTTCTATTCAGTGGCACTTCGCGTTTTCAGCTCCTCGCATCTAAGCAGATAGCAACACCGCAGACTCTTGTCTGTCGAGTTGGGCTTTCCTTGCATCTGGGGTCCAGCACTATGTTGTGGCTCAGGCTCGGTCAGTCTTGCTTCCTCGGAGTCCGGAGTATAATCCTGGAGCTCTTGGCCAACTTAAAAGATGCACAATACAAATATACAAGAAAAATATACAAGAAATATACAATAAAAGGTCAATGAATGGAGCGCATTAGGATCTATACATCAGAATCGGAGTGGGAGAGTTTAAGCAATCAGACGCCTATATTGCTCGTAGAGTCAGGCTTTGATTTTATTCCTAAATGTGATAACACGGTTCTCCCCTAATGGAGCGGGGGGGCATTCCATTTTCTGGCTGCTAGGACAGGGAAGCTGGCTACACCTGCACGTTGTTTCCTGAATCTGGGTATATGGACATAGTGCCTCATAGTGGATCTAATGGGTCTTGATGTGTGGCGAGGGATAGTATTGGACAGGCAGATGGGGGCTCGGTTAGAAAGGCACTTATGGGTCAGAGACAGGTTTGTATGCCATTCTTTGGCTGATGTTGAGCCATTTTAGCGAGTGTCTAGTTTCCGAGATATGGTGGTATTGGGAATATTTAGGGCTGCTCGAATGGCTTTATTTTGCTGGACCTGCATTTTGTTATGTTGAGATGTGCCGAGATAAAGTGCATTGCAATAATCTAACTTGGAGAGGACTAGGGCTCTAGATAGTGTAATGCAATTGGCTGGAGAGAGGTACAGTCGGCAAGCTGTAATAAGCTTACATTTGTAGGCGGATGATGAGGCAAGGCGTTAGTTTCTGGTTAGTGTTAATGCCGAATCTCTATAAATCCCTAGTGTTTTCACCACCATGGCGACTTTAAGTTGCCATCAATGTTGAAGGAAGAGAATGAAGCATTTAGGTTATTCAGGTTGGCCAGTGAGCCCAAAAGGAGCAACTCTGTCTTGTCATTAAGACTGAGTCTGTGCTTCGCCATCCAGGCTTGTATGATGATGTAAATGTTGAGTCCCACTGTCTACAATGTAGTCGCCGGAAATGGGGATGAGTATCTGTGTTATCAGCGTAATTAGTGTAGATGACACCCAGATAATCAAGCTCTTCAAAAAAGGGCTTGGTGAATACATTGGAGAGTGGGGGACACGCAAGAGCCCTGAGGCACCCCGCAAGTGAGGGGGTTGGTGAAGCAGTTTCATGAGGGGGTTGGTGAAGCAGACGGTGCAAAGGCCCTCATAGATCTGTTAAGGAAGGACTTCATCCAAGCATTGGCTTGGTCTGAAAAGTTTGCAACAGAGGACAAATGTTTGCATAAGATTTTATGGTCTACCATATCAAAAGCTGCTGATGGGTAGAGTAAGAGGAGCAGAGCTGATTTGGCTTTGTCTTTCAGTGTCTGGATTTGGGTCTTAAGGTCGATGAGGGCAGTTTCAGTTCCATGTCTTGGTCTGAAGCCGGATTGTCTCAGACCTAGAAGATTGTTAGTTTCCAAGTATTGTAGTTCCTGCAGATAAGCCGTGCATATTTTTAGAAGAAATGGGACCGTCATAATGGGTCTATAGTTAGCCGGGATGTTTGGGTCGAGGGAAGGTTTATTTTTTTTTTTTAGCAGCGGGTGAACCCACGCATTTTTCAGGTTGTTGGGTACTGTGCTAGATGTGAATGGGGCGTTGATAACAGATGTAACGAGGTGGGCTAATTCCTTGGCAGCTTCCTTGACAAGGGGGCAGGGCATGCATCACCTTGACAGTTAGAAGTTTTAAGTTTCTGAATTATGGTTTCAACCTCTTTGATGGAGAATGGAGCGAATTGGGGTTGTGTACCCTTAGTCGATGATTGTGAATTCGGCGTGGAGTCACTGTTAGAGATGAGGGATTTCTTCATTACTATTTTATTTTGTTGCATGGAGATTTTATCTTGGAGTGCGTTTTGTATATTAGTACACCATTGTGTGTCTTTAATGCATGTGTCTGGAGGCAGAGTAGGTGATTCTAGCTCCTTCAGTATATTGAAAAGTTCCTTGGTGTTAAACTGCTTTGGAAATAGTCATTGTTGTCTTTCTTGACTTGGATTATGACTATTTTGTATTTAAAGGAGACTGCAGCAAAGTTGGCTTTGTTTACTGCAGTGGGCATGTTTCTCCATAGTGACTCAGACGTTCTTTTGATTTTCCTGAGGGACTTAAGATGGGGAGTGTACCAGGAATTGAGGTGGGTACGTGGTTTGGATTTGCGTAGTTTCATGGGCTTTAGTGTGTTAATCGCTTTGACAATAGTGTGATTGTATAAGTCGACTAGTACTGTAGGGTCTGAAGAGGTTGTAGTGGGGTTAGTGATTGGCTGCAGTAGTAGGATGAGTTTGTCAAGGGTCAGATTGTGTTTGTTCCTTGTAATCTTGGCTGGTGCTTGAGTGGTTTGTGGAGTAGAGAAAGTTTCGTTAAAGTTGAACGGGATGAGATGATGATCGGTCCAAGCGCAAGGGGGGTTGGAGAGGGACTCGATATTGCAATTAAGGTCAGCTATCCAATTGAGGATTCAGCCTTTATTGTGAGTAGGAGTCGAGATACGGTTGGAAAAGCCTAATTCGGACAGTGTCATCCTGAGGGCCGGCTTTCTGATCATTGGGGTCATGTAGACCTAGATTGAGATCGCCCAGGATGATGATTTGTGATTTATTCTTAGTATTAGATAATAGGTGTGAAATTTCATTTTCAAATGAGGTGGTTGGACCTGGTGGACGATAAACGAGATGCAGAGTAATGGTGGTGGGCGATGTGGATAGTTTGACAGTTCAGCTGAAGGCATGGGAAGATTAGTAATTTTTCTCAAGCCTGTTGATGTTTTATGTATGAAAGCCAAGCTTCCTCCTTTAGAGATGCTGGCATTCCTATCTTCGCGTATAATTGAGTAATTCTCAGGAATGGCGAGAGCAAGTGAGGGGCCTGAGGCTGCGTGCAACCAGGTTTCCATGATTGCAATGAAGTCAGTCGTGTGAGGTTATATTTGCAATATCTAAAGCATGTACCTGAAGGGATCTGGCATTGATAAGGGCAGCGTTTATGGGTGGTAAGGTGTTGAGTGGATCGGTGGGTAATGCCAGGCTGGTTTTTGAGGCATGTGAGGCTGCTGGAGTGACTGAGGTGCTTTCTATGATGGTGTTTTGGAAGTTTAGTTTATGCTGATGACGTGTAAATCTTGAACTAAGTCTATAGTTTCTATAGATTGTGGAGCAGGGCTGGGTAGATGATGCAGTTAGTATGCTTACTTGGTATGGTGTATCATTAGTGGTAACAGGGTGGCAGGTGGAGTGTAAGGTTGTTGTGTTGGGATGAAGGGCTTTCGGTGGATGCAGATCTTTAGGTATGGTGTCAGGACCCAATGGCCTTGTCTTGAGGGGCGGAGTAAATTCATCGTCCAGAAGCTACATGGTGATACGTTAGGTGATGTCAGCCGGACGGTGGGCGTCATGTGGTCAATAAAGGAATGCATGTATCTCGCAGGATGGCAGAATTGGATGAATACTGATACTGGTATGGAGCAGTAAATCGGACAGCTAAGTAGGTTTATTATAGTTGGTGTTCTTTCATGGCTAGGCTAGCTATTCGTTGACCGTGATTTAGAGCAGCACAGAGGTAGCATTATGCAGGTAAGTCACGTTGAAGTGGAGTCCATTTGGTCCCACCAACTCAAGGGGACAAGTCATCCTTACAGGGCTTCTCTATTCGAAATGAGTTTCAGCACAGCAGCAGGGCTTCACCGGGCAAACCAACGGTCCAGGAGTTGCAGCAGGCGTCCAGTTCTTCTTTGGATTCCTTCGTCCAGTGGTCGACTCTGCCTTCCAAGCCAAAAAGCCTTGCCTTTTTATGAAGGTTTCTACCATTCATTCCAGCCTAGCTGTCAGTCACCCAGCAGGGTAGCTGTCCTTGCCGGACAGCAGTGCATTCCTGTCTCGTAGGAGACTAACCACAGGGAGTTTCGGGCACCTTCCTCGCTTCCTGCCCCCACCAGACACCCTGGAGCCAGAGGCGGGCTTCAAACGTGAATCCCAATCCCGCCAAAGACGAAACTAACAAAGGGACCAAACCTTGAGATTTACTCTGCGGGCCAAACCAGAAGGACCTTTCCAAAAGGAAATGGTGAAAAAAGACTGGGGCCAACTGCAGCTGCGACTGCAGCCCTCCCTCGGTAAATGCACACCACATTAATTAAAAGTAAACCACTGCCATCAGCCATTCATAGAGGAAAGGGTAACGTAACACGTTTACATGAGAAGCTACAGAAAAGGGATACTAAGTAATGCCCCCCCCCCCCTGGCCACCAGCACCCGATTGTAAGATAGTTTGTGGTGGGTCTAGAAAGTAACAATGTAAGTAAAGTCAATTTCACTTTACTGCTCTTGGAAACAGTAGTTTATTCAAGAGTAGGTAGTTAAACCTTGGGGAAATCTGAAAGACTTCCCTGTGTCACTGCACTGAGGGTGCTGTGTGACACAAAGTAAAAGATGCATATGGAGTTTCAGACTCCACAACTAAGAGTTCAAGTCACATTAAAAATACGAGTGTGGAAAAAAGGGTCTCTCCAGGTTAAAAAAATCAAAGTCCTAGAGTCCAGCAAAAGAGCTGGGGGTCTCTAAGGTAGAGAGGAATTAGCACATGTCTGAGAATTCTCCCTAACACCAACTAAGGGCTTCATAAAAACATATCTCAATTCCCCTGTCTGTGTATAAAACAGTCACTCCCACCTTTTGTTTGCCATTTTGATGCTCTACACCTAGATCCGGGGATCGGCCCAGGCCTTCGGTATCAATCCTCCCTCAATCATGCACTCTCCTTCAACCTGCGGGCAGGACTTTCATCAGGGGGGAGCCTGACTGTCTCGGCTCAAACATGATTCTCCGATCTCCACAGGACGCTCCGTAGTCCTCAGGCTTGTGACTGGGAACATTGATCACCTTAGCGACTGGACTTTAACCCTCAACTGATACATATGTATGCGTGGTCCTTGAAAGTCCCATGGCTAGTGGAACAGATGTCCCCAGGAAGTACTGCGTCCAATAACTGAAATAGTCAGTAAATGGCAAAGGGTCGTTTTATTAATCCATTTGAAACAGATGGCAAAAAGCACACCAGTCTCTGAGCTCTCTGGGTTCTACAAAGCGAAGTAGTTTATAAGACAAAAATACGTCACCATTGACTTTATACTGCAATCTTGGCTCCAAAACCTTACAGGGATTTGGGATTGGTTCGGGGAATGGTCTATATATGGCATGAGTAGGAGCATGTTTCTTCATTGGTTAAGATTATCTGATGGCCCCACCCCTAAATTGATGAAGGTAAAAAAAGACATCTCATTGGCTACTGCAACAGTTACAAACCGCATTGTTTCGAGACTTGTGATTGGTTGTCATTGGTCTTGCTAACCTTGGATACTTAGCAGGTCATTAGCACATGAGCAAAAATGGTAAGAGGGAGACCAGAATGAGCTGCTTCTTCCAGTTAAATGGGACACATCCCTGATGTCCTAGCAAGCCTGGAACTTTAGCTTTGAACTTGGCCTTGTCTGGCACCTTTGTTCCGAGAACTTGAGGGGATGGAATGCATGGGCCTATATGATTTAGACAATGGTCTCCAATTAGTAGCCACATGTAAGGAGACGACATTTTGAATTATTCTGCTAGACTTTTATTAGGATTTTAGCCCATATTAATGCATGTCTTTACCCGCTCTAGTCCCTGGAGACTTGTTAGAGCTATACTTCATCCAGTATTAAGCCTTAATGGACACCTGGCTTTCAAAGGCTGGCTGTTTTGACCTAATCTAAGAATATACTTGGCGCTTGGCAATTGCTTTCTGTTCTCTTCGGAGCTATCCAAACCTCCCTTTTTGCAGTAACCTTGAAAGTGGCTGTGCAGTTACTGTTTGGCTTGGATGTGTCTTTTCGCTGATTTCAGGAACTCTGATCTCTCTGCAGCTTTGGGGTTTCCTATTCACTGTAACGTGGCTTTGCTGTCAATTTTCTCCAAAATGGCTACTTGGTACTGTTGCGTTTCTGCATTGACCAAGCTTTATATGTATTCTCGTGCGTCTTACATTTCAGCAGATACATTGATTATGATGTCAATAGTGTCTATTGGTGCAGGTAACATTCTTCATTTCCAAAAGCGTGTTTGCCCTAATGTCTGTCTGTGCGTGGTGAATGCAGATGCTTCATGTCGAGTGCGTCTACTGGTGCCAGTTTGGTAGTGATTTGCTATCTTATTCAGTTTCAGTATGTTAATTTCTTCCAGAGTTTTCAGATCCATCTCTTCTTCGAAGGATAAGGCCGGTATAGTTGTCGTAATGAGTTTTGGGTCTCTAGCACTTGCGGTATAGCGGCAGGGAAAGGGCGGATTCCATAAATGAAGGCTTCTATTGTTTCTATGATATGGAGGTGCTTACGCCATGAACGACTAATTTGCTTCTCGACAGAACACTCCAGCAACAATCAATCGTTTCAATTGGGGTTCTCAATCAATGAGAAATTAAGTCTCGTCCCCAGTCAAGCAAAACAATTACTGGTAGCACTAAAAACTCATGAAGGCTTAGTCTTTCCCTCCAACGAAAGAGTCCAGAACATGCTGTTCCAAATCTCCCATTATGTTGCTAGTCTTCAGATAACCCTGCACAATGAAATGCGCTTTCACGGGATGGCTTCTTTCTTGCATATACCTGCTGCCACACACACGTCTGCGCTCGAGTGGCTTGCGAAACAATGGTCTTGCGCAAAAAGACAGTGGCACGATCTAGTGGTCGTTTTGCAGGCCTGAAGTACAGGCTCTGCACTGGTGGTCCAGAGAAAATAGGTTAAAGCGGAAACCCTTTTACAACCCACTAGTGCAGGCCACTGTTGCAACAGACCTCTGGGTGGGGAGCAAGTTTCTAGCAGTCCTCAAAGCCCTACAAGCTTTCCAACATCATTTGGCAGGTCATACAGTTCTAGTCCTCGTCCTCAGACAGTACCACTGCCATGTTCTGTCTTAACAAGCCGGTCAGAACACACTCCTTTCGAAGTTAGTCCAAAAGATTTAGAATTGCGCTCCAACGCAGCAGTTTCCTACTTTCTCAACACGTTCTAGGGGAACACAATTCACTAGCAGACAATTTAAGCAGAAATCTGCAGCTTCCTGCAGAACATGAGTGAAAATTCACTTAACATTTCACACGATGTCTTTCCTCCAAAGGAGGCAACCAGACACTGTTTGCAAGTCGGCAAAAAATGCACCATGTGCCACAAACTTCTGTACCCTTCTTAATCGCTGTCCAACTTATTTAAAATAAGTTTTGCCTTCCAAAGGTACCTTTTTGCCCTTAAACCCCTTAAGAGCTAAGGGCTTCTATGTTTGTCCTGAATTTCCTTTAAGACATTATCGACTCCGCCCACTCCTAAAATAGAAAAAAAAAAGCTCCGTCTTTATCATACTGCCAGATCAGAGGATAATGTTCTTACAGAACGTATCGCCCGAAGTAACAACAAACAAGAGTATTCAAAGTTCTTGAGCCATCTAGGGTCCTCCATGAGAGCAGGAACTGAGGACTATATTATCTGCACAGAAAGCTTCCTGTCAAAACGTTGGTTCGTTGGTTACATGTCTTTATATTGCAATATTGTATATTGAATGCACATCTTATATTTTATATTATGAAAACTTGTATAGAGGGTGCACTTTTTGGGGGGTCCCCCAAAAACCGTTTCCGACTCCTAAAAGCCCACCCCAACTGTTTCCCAGAAATATTTAAACCTTTACTGCACCCCTAAATGCATTCACTATAAAGGTTTTCAATATAAAAAGGTGCTATAAACACTGTATGCCAAAATTTATTGCATTACTCCCAAGTTCATTACAATTCTAAAAACGAGTCATGACATTTAAGGGGCTCGTAACAATGTGATAGATGCTCTTTTGAAATTGAATGATTAGAAGTAATTGGATATTAGGAGATCATGTTGTGTAAATGAAATGAGATTGAAATGTCAATTGATTTGTTTTTTGGTGATATTATGGTTGATGTTTAGTATGCATAACATATAACTTAAGGTTAGGTGTCCAGCACTATTTCTGCACTGGAGAACTACAAAACATTTGTGAAGTCCTGTTGGAGTTGGAAGTCTTTTTGATTTTGTTTTTAGAATTGTAATACACTTTTAGTAAGAGGTTTGGACAGGAATCTTTGTGTAGTTAATATCTAAATTCTAAGTCACTGTTTTAATTTGATTAAACCATTAAGTAATTTGTAAATACATGTAATTTTTCTTTTTTTAATAAAGTTTCTCCAGATCCAAAAACTGAGATAAAGTGCTTAAAATGGGCAATTTCACAGTTTGCCTCTGTGGAGCGGATTGTGGGAGAGGACAAGTACTTCTGTGAAAATTGTCATCATTATACAGAAGCAGAGCGGAGTCTTCTATTCGACAAACTGCCCGAAGTAATAACAATTCATCTGAAGTGCTTTGCAGCCAGTGGATTAGAGTAAGTTCTTTTAAGTGTAGTATTGGTTATGTGAACAAATCTAGAACATTTCTGTAAAACGTCCATTAGTTGATTATGTATTGTGACTAGCATATTTCATTTATTCTTGGCCAAAACAAAAGCAACAGTTCTCCAGCATGGGGTCTGGCATGGATTCACATGCTCATGAATATTCCCCGTCGTCAGGCTGGGAATCCTCGGTAAAGAAAAAAACAGTATCAGTTTCGTTTCTGATCTGTCTTTCGTAGTAGTAACCAATCACTGGTCTCTGCGTCATACTGACCACAGCCAATGACTGCCCTCTAACTAAGCACTGCCTCTGGCAGCCATCTTCAGATTTTTACCGCACGTTCATGTGTTGGGATCCTCGTGCTATTGCTCTCGAGCGTTAGTGCTATTTTTTCACGTTTTTTGCTCAAAAACTTCGTTTTTTCGGTCAAAAGAGCCTCAAGCTCCACCGACTCTCCATCCGATCAACGGGGACCCGTGTCGGATTCGTCTGCGCCCCTCAAGGGTGAAGATTTCGTCGAGCTACGCTTTTGGAGGACTCCAGAAGCTTCTCAGGCCCGGACATGGCCCAGGAGAAGGGAAGCTTGACGCCCGGAAAGCTGTTCAGGGTCTGCCCTGGATGCCAGCTGCAGAACGTCTTTAAGGAGGACGAACACTCCTTTTGTCTCTACTGCTTACATGAGGACAAGACGCACGTGGAGAAGGACTGTGCGTTTTGCGGCAATATGTCGGAGCGGACCATGAAGGACCGCCATCAACGTCTCGCCAACTGGCTGGAAGGGAAGAGCCCGTCAGGCGAGGAGAAGAGGAAGAAATCCGAGCGGTCTTCTAAGACCATTGAGGACGCCCCGGCGACGGGGGTCCAACACAAGGCCAAGCACCGCGAGTCCGCTGGCACTGGGAGCGCCGAACGGTCTGGCTCTACGGGCGCCAGGCAGGGCGCACCCTCCCCGGCACCTTCAGCCACGAGCCAACGCTCTGGGTCGGGTAAGAGGAAGGGCGAGCACCCGGCAAAGCTCCTGGAGAGGCCCCGGTCGAGCTCGAAGGCCCCATCGGAGGGGGAGCGAGGCAGTGTCCCCCCTCCCCCCTCAAGGATAAGGCGGTGAGCGCACCTAAGGTGGTGAAGGCCTTAATCCATCCGGCCAAGCCCTCTATCGATACTGTCGCGGCGACCCTGGCTCAGCCTGTGGAGGCTACACCAGTGGTGGCGACCTCGGGGCTCAGAGTCTCCCTGCCACCTCGGAGGGAGTCCTCTTTTGTGCCCATCGATAGGACCCCCGTGAAATCCCCGGCGGGGAAGAAAAAGGGGGGGCAGGGCGTCGTCGTAGATTCGGCTTCAACCTTGGAGGAAGAGCTGATCGAGGTCTTAAGCCACGGCCTTGGCGTGGAAGAAGACCGGCCCGTCGGGATGGATCCCGACGCAGGTGACGACATCGTCGAGGGTGCCGACGGGGCCCCTGATCGCCCGTCGGATTCCCCTCTGCCAGCGCCGCAAGACAACTCGGCGGCCATTTTGTTGGCTATACAGTCCTTATGCTCAGAGATAAGGACGAGACTACTGTTGCCGACGGAGGAACCTCTCCCGTCAGGGGATCCTGAACCGGGACCTTCTGGTGTTCCCCCGCCCAAGAAAAGAAGGATTCACCCTCCACCTCCTTTTCAGCCGTCGCGCACCGTCCAGCCATCCTCCCCGTCCACCCGAGGGGATGATACGGGGACTGACACGGCAGCGACGGGTACGGACGACGAGGTATACGACGAGGATCTACCGTCGTCACCTCCCACCAGGGCTTCTCCGCCCGACGAGATTGGTTCGTTCCACTCCATGATCGCCAGGGCATCCGAGCTTTTCCAACTCTGCCCTGAGGAGAAGAAAAAGGAAGGATTCCTTTATCAACGGCGCAAGGCCAAGAAAAAGATGGTCCTCGCGGTGCCTCTACTGGACGACATTTGGGATGAGGGCCTCGCCCTCCTCAAGAACCCTTCCACTACGCCAGCTAGAAGAGACCGGTACGAGAAGTACCGGGTCCCGGACGCGGCCCCCTTGTGCCTCTGGGCGCAGCCTACCCCGGACTCCGTCGTCTCCGCGGCGGCCAGGAAGAAAGCGAGGGGGGGGGTGCGGCCTCCACATCGACTTCCCCACCGGACGGCGAGGGAAAGAAATTGGACACTATGGGACGCAGGGTCATCTCGTCTGCAGCGACGACGATTAAAGCGGCCAACGCCTTGGCTATCGTGGCCCGCTACGACAGGGAGCTATGGTACAAACTGGCTCCCCTGCTGGACTTCCTACCGGACGACAAGAGGGCGGATGCCCTGGAGATCCTACAGGAAGGTGAGGTGGCGTCGGACCACATCATCACTATTATTGCGACGGACATCGCCGACCCTGGGTTTCGCCAGTTGGGCAACGGCGTGTGCCTTAGGCGGCGTGGATGGCTCAAGGCTACGGACTTCCGTCAAGACGTACAGACCAGAGTCCTGGACATGCCATTCGATGGGAACAACCTGTTTGGGAAAACAGTGGACGATTCCCTTCAGGCCATTAAAGCGGACACTGAGACGGCCCGGGCCCTTGGGGTTCTGCAGCAACGACGGACGCCCTTTCGGAGCAGCGGAGGCAAGGGCGCCTCCAAAGGTTCCGGCGGCGGTTTCTCCACCTACCGTCAAGCGGCCCGCTCGTCGTCTCAGGAGGCCTACAGAGGACGAGGCAAGTCTGGCGGACCCCGCCGTCGTCGCCAAGGAGGTCAAGGCGGCAAAGCCTTGTCGAAACAGGATTGAACCGACCGTGGGGTCGGGCCCCCACCGATGCACCCCGGTGGGAGGCCGGCTGGCGAGCTTCGTCAGCGTGTGGGAGTCCATCTCCACCGACTGTTGGGTGCTGGACGCCTTAGCCCGGGGCCACGCGCTCGAGTTTCAAAGAAGGTGCCCGCGCGTCCCCCCCGTGGCCAGGAAAGAGCTTCACGTCCCTCAGCTTCTCCTGGAGGTAAGGGCGATGCTCAGGAAGGGCGCCATCGAACTCGTCCCAAAGAGGCTTCGGGGCTCCGGAGTTTACTCGAGATACTTCCTCGTGAAGAAGACGGGAGGATGGCGCCCCATCCTAGACCGAAGTTCCGGATGGTCACCCTCCAGCACGTCCTGGGTCAGCTGGAGGAAGGAGACTTCCTGTCGTCGTTGGATTTGGAGGATGCTTACTTCCATATTCCCATCCTAAAGGGGCACCGAAAATTCCTCAGGTTTGTGGTCCAAGGGCGTCACTACCAGTTCAAAGCCCTCCCCTTCGGACTACGGTCGGCACCCAGGGTATTCACCAAGTGCCTTGCACCGAGGGGATTCACGTCTACCCCTACCTGGACGACTGGCTCATCCGAGCCAAGACGAGGGAGCTCGCCGTGGAGCACACGGCAAGGACCGTCCAACTTCTCACGGACCTGGGATTCTCCGTGAACTACGCCAAGTCCCACCTGGTACCCGCGCAAAACGCACTGTTTCTGGGAGCGAAGCTCGGCAGTGTCCCTTCTGGCCTCCCCGTCGGAGGAAAGGACCAGGTCCATCCTGGGCAAGGTACAGCGGATGTTGGCTTCCGACGCGGCCAGGGTGAGGTCCATCAAGTCCCTCCTCGGAATGATGTCTTCTTGCATCTACCTCATTCCCATGTGCAGGCTGTGGATGCGCCCGTTGCAGGAGTTCCTGGACGCGCGCTGGATCCAAACGACGGGCGGCTTCGAGGAGAGGATCACACTCGACGAGAGTTTCCGCCGAGCGGTCCGGTGGTGGGGCACCCGCGCGCATCTGACAGCGGGCATGGACTTCCAGACCCCAGACCACCAGGAGACAGTGACCACGGATGCCTCCCTGGAAGGGTGGGAGCGCACACTGAAAATCTGCACGCGAGAGGCCTTTGGCTCCCGACGGAGAAGTCCCTCCATATCAACGTCCTGGCGCTCCGTGCAGTGTTCTGAGCCCTCAGGTCCTTCCTTCCGTCCCTCAACGGCAAGGTGGTGAGGATCTTCACCGACAACACCACCACCATGTTTTACATCAGGAAACAGGGTGGAACAGGTCCCCAGCACTGTCCAAGGAGGCGCAGGACCTGTGGCATTGGGCCGTCGCCCAAAGGATGTTTCTGGTGCCGTTTCATCTGGCAGGGATAAAAAACACCATTGCCGACTCACTCAGCAGGGAGCTGCGCTCGTGCCACGAGTGAGAACTACGGCAGGATCTAGTGGATCGCCTCTTCCGACGGTGGGGCACACCCCAGATCGACCTGTTCGCGACGGCGACGAACTCCAAGTGCCGGAGGTTCGCCAGCAGGTTTCCCCAGGCGAGGAGCATGGGCGATGCTTTCTCGTTCCCCTGGGAGGGCCTGTTCCTCTACGCGTTCCCTCCTTTGCCACTGCTAATCCGGCTCGTCAACCAGCTCAAGAGGTCACGGTGCAGGATGATCCTCGTCGCACCTGCGTGGCCGAGGCAGATATGGTTCCCGGACCTTCTGGACTTGTCAGCGTCCCCGCCAATCAAGCTGCCGGTGGACGCGGATCTACTCTCCAGGGAAGGAGGCGCCATCCTCCACCACGACCCGAAATCGCTGAACTTGCAGGCCTGGCTCCTGCAGCGCTAGAGTTTGGAGGATACGACATACCGGCCGACTGCAGAGAGGTTCTTGCAAAGGACAGGGCGTCCTCGACTCTTAAATGCTACGGACACAAATGGAAGAGGTTCTCTGTCTGGTGCCACGCACAGAAGATTAACCCTCTACGGATTACGGCTCCTCAGGTACTGCCGTACCTGCTGACGCTGGCCAAAGCTGGTCTGGCACACGCGTCCATCAAGATTCATCTTGCTGCGATCTCCCGATACACCAGAACCACGGGGCGGACGTCCTTGTGGTCTCATCGTCTGGTGAAAGAGTTCATGAAGGGACTGTTCAGATTGTTCCCGCCGGTGAAGGCTCCGGCCCCGGCGTGGGAGCTCAACGTGGTGCTGACCAAGCTCATGGGACCTCCGTTCGAGCCTCTGCACTCGGCCCCGTTGAAGTTTCTGTCGTGGAAAACAGCGTTTCTTGTGGCCATCACCTCCGCACGACGGGTGGGAGAGATCCAGGCCCTTTCCTGCAAGGCCCCGGACTTGACTTTTCACGACGCGAGGGTAGTGCTCAGGACGCACCCCTCCTTCATGCCCAAGGTACCGTCGGACTTCCATCTCAACGAACCCTTGGTGTTGCCTGTGTTCTTCCCGTCACCTTCGTCGCCGGCTGAGAGGACTTTGCACTCGCTGGATGTGGCTAGAGCGCTGAAGTACCACGTGGACCGCACGAAGTGTTTTCGGAAGACGTCACAACTCTTTGTGAACTTTGGACCTGTCAATCAGGAGAAGGCTCTCTCGAAGGCTTCCATTTCCAGATGGCTCTCCGGCTGTATCATGTACTGTCATCGGTTGGCAAACCGACTGCTGCCTGGCCGTCCGAGAGCCCATTCCACCAGAGCGATCGCAGCTACCACGGCGTTCCTTTCTGGTGTGCCCCTGCTGGACATATGTAGGGCTGCTACGTGGAGGTCGACGCACACCTTCACGAAATTCTACTGCGTCGATCGGGATTCCAGGGAGGAGTCCAGGGTCGGCCAAGCAGTGCTGCGCAACCTGTTCGCCTAAGGTGAGCCTGGTGAGGAGGTAAGATGCTTAATGTTGAGTTTGATGTGATGCTTAATGTTGAGCCTTTGCCACCTCCCGTGGCTGTGCATGTGTGTACTGCTATGTATTCTTTATTCATGACCATGTGAATCCATGCCAGACCCCATGCTGGAGAAGGAACAAGTTACTTACCTGTAACTGTTGTTCTCCAGCATGGGTCTGGCATGGATTCACATGCGAACCCTCCCGCCTACCCCTCTGCGGCTCTTCACTTGGTCATACTGCCACTTCACGTGCTTCCAAATCTGAAGATGGCTGCCAGAGGCGGTGCTTAGGTAGAGGGCAGTCATTGGCTGTGGTCAGTATGACGCAGAGACCAGTGATTGGTTACTACTACGAAAGACAGATCAGAAACGAAACTGATACTGGTTTTTTCTTTACCAAGGATTCCCAGCCTGACGACGGGGAATATTCATGAGCATGTGAATCCATGCCAGACCCATGCTGGAGAACAACAGTTACAGGTAAGTAACTTGTTCCTTAGCACCGACCCTGTGCATCTGTTGTCCATACACTGTGATATTGAATGATATAGAGGACTATAACTGCTTCTGCCAAATGACTCTAATATATACAAATATTCAATTATGCTTGAAAGTTAGCAATTGCACCTTGAAATCCAGGACATCTGCTCACTGGACCAAAAAATGCTGGCACTGGGGCACTGTTATTTCCAATTGGTACTGGAACATGTGGTGTCACTTTTATTGTATTCTATTACTTTATTCTTATTCATTGCTTCCTTACCCTTATATCTTTGTGTTTCATAACCTTTTCTTTCAAGTGAGCAACCTCAACAATTATAACCAATCCCATTTTTAACTAATTTACTTGCCGGGGGCAGCAGGTGCCTCATTTTAAGCTAGACGCTGCACCTGTGCCATTCTGTGTATTCCTAGTGCAATGGTCTCCTAATCCTTCAGTTATTTGACCTAGGTCCCCACATCACTTAACACCTTTCAGTGCTAATGACCACTCCTCAGAAATTTTATATAAGGTTTTTTTCTCCACCTTTTTTGAAGCGTTTCTTTTGTCAGACTTTTTGTGCTTTCTTTACGAGAACTTTCATAAACATTATTTTCACTTTCGGTCACTTTTTGTTCACAGTAGTTCCATCCAAAGTGTTGCTAGTGTGGTTGTGAGATGGTGAGGTATATGAACACTCCAAGTTTCTTTTTGACTTTGTGGTCACCTCAACTTGGCTGCAGACATTTGCAATATAGAATGTGAAGGTAAATTACTGCTGATCCATACTTATGAATGGGCTTTCGTAGATGTATATTGCAGTCACCCAGGATGCAACAGTGCCTATGATAGTGAGGCCGATATGGGTCTCTGCAAGCCTGGCCCACTGACCATGGCCCATTGTGTACAACAGTGACAGTGGCGGATGATCTTTATGCCTCATTTGTGCAATGTGAACAGTGGCTGATGGCCATGGCTGGTGGGAACTGGTTAGGTGTCGCTAGGCATGGGAATATCGGCGCAGCCGTAGGCTGAGGTCACTGATCATGGCCAAAGGCCATGGCCTCCATCCTTTTTAGTAATTGAAGCCATGTGATCCAATTCGCCACAACTTAACGCAGGAAGTTCAGCAGGTGTGGAAAGTGACTACTATATGAACTCCTGCATACCCTCATCCCTTGCTCCCCACTTTGTTCTGCCAATGAGCACATACGTGAGATTGTATCAGGGATTGATGATTTTATAAAGACATCTTGAATGTATTTCCTTGCGGGGAGGAAGGGCCAGGGTTGAAAATGGTAGTCCCATCACACACCACCTGAATTTCCTGGGTTATGTTGCGACGATTTGAAGCATCTTAACTTTGAGCGTTTTTTCAATTTGTGTGCGTGCATATATTTCTGAGGCTTGTGAATATGCTTAGATTCATGCTATGCATAGGCAGACATCTAGTAGTAGCTGCGGAGTATTACATTTTTTGTTTACGAATTTTGAAAAAGGGTCCTTCCAAGCCCCAAGCATGCCTCGGCCCTGCACAGTAGGGAGAGCTGGGGGAGGTTCATATTCCAGTTTCACTAAGAGAATGCATATTCCCCTTTACTCCCTTTTTTTCGCCAGGCTTCCATCCTTGTACATTATGAAAAAACCTCCTTTAAATTCTGCCCTTCCTGTAACAGGAAGTTTCCCTGGTGGAAGGTTTTGCTCAGTGGGTTTTGCTCAATGTGTGTAACCTTTGTCTCCCCAGGGACCACGCCGAAGAACAGTGCAAGTCTTGCAAACTGTTCAGGCCAAAAACTTTAAAGAACCGCAAAACTAAGTGCTGGGCCCACCACGCAGGCCGAGGCCGCCGTGGATGTTGAGGGAGCCTCCAGCGATGGCAACATTGACGTCCTAAGTGACGCTGAGGGTGAAAGGGGGGGGGCTAATCCATCGGATTCATGCATGCGAGCCCTTGACCCCAACCAGCAGGCCACCGGTTCTGCTACGGGGGTAGACACCTGGCGGCTCAAACACTACCAATACTCATCACACCAGCACATCACCCAGGTCTGAAAGTCAACCACATTGCCGGTAAGCCGCACGCGGTGTCGAGGGGAAGGTCCGAATATTCCCTGTCCTCTGGGCCATCATGGTCGCATCACCACTTGCCAGGCACCCGAAACAGACATTAAAATCAGTTTCCGACACCATGTCCCCGGTGCCAGCGACCGGGCGTTGAAAGACGCGTCGACAGCCTCCGGAAAGAGCTCAAAATTGATCAAGTTAATTTAAAAAACACGTTCCCAACACCCCCACTAAAGGCCAGAACTTTAAAAAACCATAAATCTTTGACGCCCCAGGTAAAAAAAGATTACAGGCTACTAAAAGTAGGGATTACACTACCCCTGAGGGAGCACCCTTTCAGTGGCTATGCCAGACCTCTGTCCCAGAACCTCCACCTACACCTGCTCCCTCTGTGTTGCCAAGTTCCTCCCAATGGACCAAAGAATAATTCGATAGCTTCGTGAGGATACCCTCCAGTTTTATAAACTTTTTTGACGATCACACCAAAGTCCTCCACAACCCTCAGGGGACCGCACAGAGCAGGGCAGCAGTCAACTCTGCCTGCTACCACCTCATCACATCAGGATCTGGGTCAGGACACTTATAGCACTCGAGGCTCACAAGACCCTGGCTCATACAAAGACCCAGAGGACCAAGGGGACACGTGAGACTTGGACCAATATTATTCTGAGGACTTGTAAATCATCCAGACGCCAGGCCACACTGACCCACCCGTGGCTGGATCCCCGGTAGACAACCAACTGCAATATAAAGCCCTGCTCCTGAAGGCTGCAGAGCACTTCAAAATAGACACCCAAGAAGTCGACAAAGACTTTGTGGAGGATATCCCGGGGGATAAAAAAATCGGCAACTCAATTTATCCCTGTGTTACAATCAGTCCAGTGACGTATTCAGCCCTCTCTGCTTTCACCCAATTTGACACGGACAGTCAACCTGCGCATCAAAAATATGTTTAGACCAGCGCCCTCTGGCCCCTTATACATTAGGGGGCAACTAAAGCCTGACTCTAGTAGTCCCCACCACAATAAAGCGAGCAGGAACCCCTCTGGCCTCTGCTGAAGACCCTCCGGACAAGGAGAGTAAGAAAATCTACACCCTGGGCAGGCAATTTGCTTCTTCGGCAGCCTATCAAATGAGGATAGCTAATAGCACCAACACTATTAGCCAGCTGTAATTGCCACAAGTGGAATGAGATCGGCCAACAGATCGACTCAGTCCTAGAGCCCCTAAAAACTCAGCTCTGACTCGCCATCACTGAGGGGGAAGCCATCTGCATCCTTAAAAATAACTTGAATGCAGCAGACAATGCGGGAAGGATTGTGGCAGAAGGCACACTGATCAAGCACCATGCATGGCTCCGCCAATCAGCTTTCAAATTGGAGACCCAGGCTGAACGCTTAAACATACCTGTTGAGCCCAATGCTTTATTTGGCAAAGCAGCTGAGGATGTGGTGAAAGGCGCAAAGGAGGAATATGATGTCCTAAAATCCCTGGGACAGCTCACTAACCCTTTGGGCAGAGAAGGGGCTCAAACTCCTGCCGGTTTAGCGGACAGAACTCCCAGCGGTCCTCTAACTACAACCTGGGTGGGCAAGGTTCATCCTGGGGTTCTTACAATGGCAGTGCTCCCAACAAGTATTTCATAGAGGCCAAAACAGGTCTAGAAGTAGGGGCAGATCCTCCTCCTGAAGAGTGGGCTCAACCCCTCCTAAGCAATGACCACCCACTTCAGGTTCCCTCCCATGCCACTCCAGTAGGAGGTCGTATTTCACACTTTACTCATGCATGAGAGGGGATCAATTGAGACAAGTGGGTACTTTCCAGCATGGCGCGGAGGTATTGCATAGAGCCAATTCAAACACCAGCTAACCACCCGCCAAGACAGACCTCACAGGAAGAACTTAACCTGTTGGAAGAAGTCAAAGCACTGCTACTGAAGGACTCCATAGAAATCGTCCTGGCAAACGAGGTAAAACAGGTTATTTATTCAATGTACTTCCTTGTGCCGAAAATACCTGCGCCTTGCAAACACCTATGTCAAGCCACACGAATTCTGCTTGATAGCGCTACAGAAAGTAATCCCACTGCTAAAACAGGGGCACTACATGGCAACCTTGGAAATGAAAGATGCATACTTCCATATTTGAATGTTCCCAGCGCACAGGAGATTCTTGCGCGTCATGATGGCGCATCAACACTACCAATTCAAGGTGGTACCCTTCGGCCTAGCCTCCGCTCCAAGGGTATTCAACAAGGTGGTAGCGGTAGTGGCAGCGCACCTACGCAGAGAATCAATCCGTGTAACTTTACCTGGACGACTGGCTGATCACATGGGAATTCCCCCAAACAATCAATATTCTGTTCCAATTGGCACCCTCCATCGAGAAGAAATTGTCTCGTTCAAAGCAAAACAAAACAGTTTTTAGGAGCTGTCATAAAGTCAGTAGGGGGGTCTCGTCTTTCTGTCAAACGAAAGAGTGCAAAACATACTGCTGCAAATACCACAGTATCTAGCCAGTCGCAAGTAACCGTACGCAAAGCGATGCGTTTGCTCAGGATGATGGCTTCATGCATTTACCTGGTCCCGCACGCACAGTTTGCATGCGCCCAATGCAAGAGTGGTTAGTGAAACAGTGGTCTCGGGCAAGCGGTCAGTGGGACGATCTAGTGGCTGTTTCGCAAACCCTAGTTCAAGCGCCACACTGGTGGACAAAGGAAAACCTGTTAAAGGGAAAACCTTTTGACAACTCTACAGTGCAAGCATTTGTCACAACAGACTCATCACTCACTGGGTGGAGAGCCCTGTGGACACAGATCACAGCCCACAATCATATAAACCTTTTGGAACTGCTTGCAGTGCTCAAACGCCCTACAAGCTTTCCAAGTGCACCGATCAGACCAGACAGTATAAGTCCTTGTTAGGCAAAGTTTGTATGCAGGACCCTATAGGACCACTACTCACAACTCTGACTACAGGTATAGGAAACCCAACCTTTGGTATAAGCATGTACTACACAGTTTTGGTAGCGTGTTGAGCAGCCAGGCTTATCTCAAGAGGGGTCAATGTGAGCTGTAGTGGAGTTCGAGGTTCACAGTTACAAGTATTCAAATAAACTTTCTTGCATAAACCATTATTAATTTATCGTTCAGTTACAATAAGCCTTCTTCAGATGGGAGCAATATAATAGTAACACACAAATACACTTCAATACTGTACACTTAGTTTCTAAATCAGTAAAGACCCTTTTGGGCTGGCCCACAGACACAACCTACACCCACAGGTGACCTCGATAACTAGGGTGCTGGGGACATTACTATCTTACTGTTGGTATTTACAATACTCTTAGAAGTTGGTAAAAGGCAAAGGTTTTTAGAACAAGAGGCCACACATATTCTTAAGCAGGCAAATACTTTTGGATCCCTCAAAAAGTCATACAATGCAATTGGCTAAGCCAAAGGCAATGGGCAAAGGTCTTGTATAGGATGAAGCACTTCTGGTAAGTAAATGGCACTAGTTCTTAGGAGTCTTTGATGAAAGAAGAATCAAATGTAGGGCCACAATCTGATTAGACCTGAGTTGTCAAAGTTGCAAGCACTCTACAGTAAGATGTAAATTCGCTCAGACTTTTTACAGTACCTTAGAAATGAAGAAAAAGTCTGATGACTTCTGTTCCTGTGCAGCTTAGCATATCTCACTGTTCATGGACCTCAGTCGTGGGGACAAGAGGGAGGATGTCAGGGGACTCCTGAAATACACTGGGACGGTAAAAACTCACAACCGGCAAACTTCACCTTCAGTGTTTCAGCTCCTTGTCTTCCGCAAATAGCAACACCGCGGTTCCTGGCTGTCAAGATGGACTTTCCTTGCTTCCGGGATCCTGCACTCTGTTGGTATTTTTACCAGGGTAGGTTTTCCGAAGTAGGTTCTCATACAGGGGGACCAATTTTATGTCCCACTATATCAGTGGTCTTCAAACCTTTTTGGCCGGGGCCCCTGTAGCAAAATTGGGCAGGCCAGGACCCCCCAAAAATGCCAAATGGATAATATGTATGATATGATGGGTTATTTATAACGCGCTTAATACCCAGAGGTTTCTAAGCGCGGACCTGGCGATCACACCTGTGTTGCTTCATGTTGTCTTGCTTCCAAGGCGAGCACGTTGCCGCTGAGCTATCCTCCCTGGCTATCACCACTATTGTGTGCTGTCGCCACACCCTACTCCAAGCGTAGTCCCTGGGCTCCCCCCACCTGCTCCCATCAGTCGCTGGGCTCCCTCATCCCACTCCTACCCATTCCCTGGGCTCTCCCCACCCCATCACACACACCATGGGCTTTCTCCATCTTGCTCTCACCACAGTCCCTGGGCTCCCCTCATACCGGTCCCAACACAGTCCGAGTGCCAGTGGTGGTTGGTGAATTTTTGAAGTGGAGGGGCATAACTATTTCCCCCAAAAATGCCTAAGTGACAGAACGCAGTGAGGGATCCTGAACCAATCAAAGGGGGATTATTTTTAAAATAATGGGTTCAAATGTTGCATTGTAGAGCCTACTTTAAAAAAAGAAATGGGTAAATAGCCAAACAGTTTGCAGTGGTGTTGGGGGGACCCAGAGGGCAGGCATGACATTTATCTATGTCCTATGTCCAGTAAAAGAAATACCATCCCTGGGCCCCACTGGGCCTAACACAATCAACATGATTGTGTGTATGCAAGGCATTGCGGTGCCAAGGGGGAAAGCATGTTATTTTTGACTGGACATCTATGATGGAAATCCAGTATAAAAATACCATCCCTGTTCCTTGGGCTCCACAGTGCCTCAGGAGAGCGGATTTTGGCAGGTGTGTAGGGGTATTGTGCAACAAAGGCATTTGGGTATTTTTAAAATGCCTTTGTTGTACAAACCTCCTTCCCCCTCTATCCACCACTTGCCAAAATCGGCTCCACACACACACGCACCCGATCATTCACACAAGCATCCATCGCCCTACACACTCATAACACAAGCATACACACATCCATACACATGTTTAAATAAAAAAATGAATATAAATGTACCTTCTGTAGGGGACTGCGTGTGGGTGCTGAAACGCCCCGCTCCAAGCTGCTCTGTCCGTATGTGCGAGGAAGCGCAGGAGCTCCCCACCCGCACATAGACATGCAGTGCCCCAGCCAGCATTTCCAATGAGCTATGCAATGCTGGCGAAGCAAAACGCCCCAGCCTTGCATGGCTCAGTGAGCATGTGCGGCTGGGGCACTAAACCAAACTGTCAAAGGGAAATTGTGTTTCCCTTTGACAGTGCAGCCTGCCCAGGAGCACTCCCTCAGCTGAACAATGCCGCTGAGGGTGTGCTCCTTGTTTGACTGGGCTGGCCCCTTAGCTCCTCCATAATGGATGAGGGGGCCACTGGTTGGGCGCCCCCTCGCCATTATGTAAGGGCCACCAGGTTCGGACTGGCCTATAGGGCAATGCCTGTATCAAAAAATGCTAGTGTGGTCCATTTAAAATGGCCCTCCTTTTTGGCCAATGTGGGCCAGTTTGAGTTACTTCACTATGCAGTTAGATTTTGACCATTGAGCAGTTAGTAATTTTGACCATTGTTGCTGAATAAATATTACTTACATTTTAACACAAGGCACCCCCTTGGGTACTATTCAAACAGGCTGTGACTAAAGGAATGAATATCCATTTACAACTGCGGGCCACTTTTTCATTGGTGTCTGAGACAGTTTCATGCTTCTGCCCGACCATGTGAGCCGCCCCTGCCATTTCTTCGAATCTAAAAAAAAAACGTTCATGCTGGCCTCCCACGTCCCCCCAGGGATGTGGCCGCGGTCCGTTGCGGGGCCGCACCCCAGTTTGAATACCGCTGCACTACATACAGACATGTGGAAAAACTATGGAGTAACCTACAAGTTCTCAACGGCCTACCATCCCCAGACCAATGGGTTGATAGAGTGGATTAATATAACTATGAAGAGCACGATAGGTGCTTTAGAAGAACCCCTTAGAAGAAAGTGGGACCTTCTACTGCCATGCCTTCTCTTTGCTTATAGAGAAGTCCCTCAAGAAGGGGTTGGCTTCAGCCCCTTTGAACTCCTCTATGGTCATCCAGTTAGTTCCATTGGCCCTAATCAAGGAGGGGTTGAAGAGTGCTCCTTCTCACAAGCCAGTGAGTTACTGACTATATGTTGGGTCTGTGAAGGAGAATGACACACATGACAGAAGCATCTGATAACTTGAAAGCCGACGCATGCCCATCATTTACCTAGGACAGATGAGCTGGTGGATCAACTTGGTTCAGCCAAGTTCCTCAGTACATTTTAGGGATGTACAGAACTTCCGCTTCGAGTAAGTATTCAGCTGGATTCCGGCTAAAAAAAGCTATCCGCTCTGGTCGAATACTTTGACATTCTCATTTGAATACAATGCAACATGAACTCCGAAAGGCAAATATAGACTTCAGTTTGCAAAACCGAATAGAATTAGGCCAGAGAAATTGCGATCACACAGCTGAAAAAGATCTTGTATTTTAATCTGCTCTATAGGGCATGTTTTGTTACAGATTCTTGGACAAAAAGGGTGCTCATCTTTTATACTTAGCCTGCAACAATACAGGAAAATCCTTTCTTTTGGCGAATGTTTATGTTCATAGATACTTTCAGTTCCTGTTGTCACTTCCCGTTGCGTACGTCATAGTACCGCCCTTTTCTTTTTTTAAGGACTGGAGTCCTGAGTTTAGCATTATTTGATATTTTATCAGGAATTATAAGTTGCATATGTTTGTGTATTGGAACGAGAGTGGCTAAGATAAGTGAGCAGCATTTGTTTGGGTGGGGTGAATAGTGATTTCCTTTTGACTTCCTGCATGTGCCGACATATTTATACATTTCTATCTGAGCTGCAAAGAAATTTTGAAACTCGACCACATCGACTTTGCAACGGGATAGAGAATGCAATGCATCTGATTCACAAAGGCAGTCCTTCTATATTTGTGAAGCCTCCTACTTTAACTGGCACTGAATATACAACAATATTCTGTACATTTGGGCCCTTCATTTTGGTTAAATCTGCTTTATTGCTGGCTTTTATACTTTAAATAAAGATGCTTCGTTAATTACAATGAAGAGAAATAAAAGTATAGAATGCATTTAAAATGGTGCTTTTTAAACTATTCGGTATTCAGCCAAATACTAAATATGCTATTCGGTACAGCCCTAGTACATTTGACTTAACTTCAGGCTATTGGCAAATAACTCTGATAGACCATGCCAAGGAGAACCCCAGGAGGCCTCTACCAGTTTAAGGTAATGCCTTTTGGACTAAAGAATGCACCTGCTACATTCCAAAGGATGGTGAATCATGTTCTGAATGGGATGGAGGACTTCTGAATGGCATACTTGGATGACATTGCAGTGTTCAGCCCTACTTGGAAAGAGCATATGGACCATCTAGGATATGTATTGCAAGCTCTTGAGCAGGCCCATCTGACCATAAAGGCAAGTAAGTGTCAAATTGGTTGGAGTAAAGTGGTCTACCTTGGACATGAGGTAGGAGGAGGTGAAATAAGACCATTGCCTAGCAAATTACAAGCTGTACAAGACGGGGCCAGCCCTACTACTCAAACCCAAGTGAAAGCCTTTTTTTAGGTCTCGCAGGTTACTATAGAACTTCTTTGAGAACTATGGGACCATAGCTTCTCCCTTGAATGTGATCTCACCCAAATTCCCCAAGAAAGTCAGGTGGAATGAGGAATGCACTAGTACGCCCTTTGTCAAGCTCCAGTCTTAAGAGCTCCTGACTACAACCAATCCTTTATTGTACAAAGTGAGGCTTCAGAACTGCACCTATACCTGTATTGGAGTCTGCTAGATGAGAAAGGCAGGGAACTCCCAATCGGCTTCATCAGTAGGAAACTGAAGGACCCTGAAACAAGGTCGGCAATCATAAACGTGAATCTTGTGCCATTGTGTGGTCTTTGAAGAAGACCAGACCATACTTGTATGGATCTAGTTTTGTAATTCAAACAGACCACCAACGCTTGAGATGGTTAATGCAGATGAAGGGGGAAAATCCTAAATTATTAATATGGTCTGTCAGACTGCAGGGGTTTGATTTTACCATAGAACACAGGTCAGGGTGTAATCACCAAAATGCTGATGGTCTCTCTAGAAAGTATAACCGACTGGAGAAAGGAGATCCATCCAGGGGTGGATTAAATCCTCCTGTCCCTTAGTTGGGGATGGGGGGGGCGAGTTGTTGGGGAGAACTCTCAGAAATGTGCTAATTGCTCTCTACCTTAGAGACCCCTAGCCACTTTGCTGGATTTTAGTACTTTTAACTTTTTAATCTTCGAGATCGACCCTTTTCCCCCACTCTTGCATGTATTTTAATGTGATTTGAACTCTGTTTCTTTAAGTATGGAGTCTAACAAACTCATTGTCACACAGGACCTCCAAGTGCAGTGGCACATGGAAGTTTTTCAGATTTCCAAGAGGTTTAAATACCTTCACTTGGAAGAACTGTTTCCAAGAACAGTGAAGTGAAATTGATTTTACTTACATTTGTAACTTTCTATACCCAGCACACACCATCTTACAATAAGATGTTGGAGAGGGTTACTTAGTATCCCCTTTGTCTAGTTTCTCATGTCACATTTTTGTTACCCTTTCTACAATTAATGGCTGGTGGCAGTGGTTTACATTTTACTACAATCCTGTTTCTACCGTGGACTGCAATTGCAACCTTGGTAAAGCACCCATGGGTGCCCATTTTGTCAAAATGACCCCGGTCGTCGTCTTTCGCCATTTCTTGTTGGAAAGGTCCTTGAGATTTACTGTGCGCCAAACCAGTTTTGGTCCCTTTGTTTATTTTGTCTTTGGCGGGATTCACGAGTGAAGCCCGCCTCTGGCTCCAGTATATCTGGCAGGGGCAGAAAGTGAGGCAGGTGCCCGAAACTCCGTGCTTAATCCCCTTGGTTACAGGAATGCACCCAAAGGTGATTGGCCAGCTGGCTGTCCGGCAAGGACAGCCACCCTACTGTGTGACTGACAGCTAGGCTGGAATGAATGGGAGAGTCGACCACTGGGTGAAGGAATCCGAAGACGACACCTGCTGCAACTCCTGGACCATTGGTTTGCCTGGTGATGCCCTGATGCTTTGCTGAAGCTCTGAATTTGCCTCGACTAGAGAAGCCCTGCAAGGACGTCTCCCCTTGAGTTGGTGGGATCAATCGACTCCAAAGTGAACTTGTCTGGACATCCTCTTGGAGCTGGCTGTACTTCCTTGTAGCCGCAGGAACCGAAGTGCCAGGGAGAGGAACACCAGATTGGAGCGCATCACTTAAGTGGGACCAGAGCTGCTGGAAGATCCTCTGGACTCCTAGTAAGGAGGACTGACGAAGCCTGAGCCACCTCAAGAGTGCTGTACCCCAGATACGAGGAAAGTCCAGAGTGGTATCCGAGAGTCTACGGTGGTGCTATTTGCTGAGATGCGAAGAGCTGTAACCGTGAAGTGACGCTGAATAGAAGTTTGTCCTTTTCTGTTGCCTACTGTCCTGTCGTGTTGCAGGATTCCCCAGAAGTCCTCCCTCTTGTCCCCACGACTGAGGAGCAGAATCTGCAGACCCACACAGGAACAAAAGCCAGTTGGAACCATTTCTTCTAACCAAATGTACTGTACAGTCTAAGGGAACTTACCTCTTGTGTAGCCTTACTTGATCTCAGTTGACTCTTGTCTTGTTTACATTTGTAGAGTTGCTAACAGCTTCTTTACCTCACAAGCCTGATCAGCCTGTGGCTCTACATTGATTCTTATTTTCTACAAAGACTTCTAAAACATTGTGCAAGAAGTGCTTCAGCTCACCTTGACCTTTTCCCAATTGACTCTGTCCTGGCCCACTGAATGTCTCTTCTATCCTGTGTTTTTACCATACTTCCAGGAAAGGGTTAACTTGCTCTACATGGGAGGGTTCAAAAGTACTTAACCTGCTTCAGAATATTTGTGCGATCTCTTGTTTTATTCTAATAACCCTTTTTTCTTTGCCATACTGCTCTAAATGCAACTGTGATATACTAATGTCCAGTGTCCTAGTTATGTAAGTTCGGTACAGTTGAAGTTATAAGTGTATTCGGATTCTGTCTCCTTCCCTATTCATGTTAGCACATCATGAGCAGAATCAATTGTCACTTTAAAAAAATATTTAAGCCTTCCGCTTTCGTCCCTAAAAATAGCTAAATGTCCCTATTCCACAGAACAAGCTCACTGTTCCTTGGGGTATGGTATCCCTAGTGTGGCGCTGATGTATCGCCTATTTGGGGGAAGAGAGAAATAAGAAAGCCCTCCCTAGCCTGGCTCACTACTTTCCTATGCTAAAAGGTGCACACTAAGGGCAGTCAACAGTCTTTAATGGTGTTGCTGTCCCTTCATGTGACTCATCATAGAAGACGGTGGTGTGCCCACCGTTTAGTGGAACTAGTTCCACTGAGTTCTGGTAAAACAGTATATGTCCTCTAGTCCAGATCACTGTATGTTTATGGTGAATCTGGTAGGTCGGATTAGCTGCCTAATCCAACCAGTGTCGAGAGGTTTCAGCGGGTTAACTTGTTTGCCGCTTTCTTCAGGACCTTCTATAGTGCCCTATGTGGATACTTGTACAATTATAAAGGACAGTTTGTATTATAGATGTCTTCTAATTTCTTTTGCTGGTGCGGCATCCTCCACAATGTTGAGACATTTCATTGTTGCGTCCATTCCCTAAAAGGGAAAATATATACAAATCAGGGGACTGGAATTTACATGACTACTGTTTGTTATACTGTGATGACCTTAATTTGTTTTACCTGAAGTTCATGGCCTGTGTGGTGTAGGCGTGAATCCGGTCTCTGATGTTTGGCTTCCCAAGAGTTGCAGCCTGATGTACTGCAGTAGTAGTCATACATAGACATTTGGTAAGCCATTGGGGTTCTAGTATATTTTGGAAGTACTATTTTCATATCTTTACAAAAGGCAGGTCTGAAATGGGTACTCCAACGTGTGCTCACTCCAGCACCGCACCCTCAGTTGTGATTTTGACTGGTTTAGACGAGTCAATAGCCCTAGACAGGGCAGTGTTTAGTGCCAGCCTAATTGGCTGGCTAAATAATTCTGTATTTGATTGTAGAGCTGGCTTAAAACATCCCGTGAATGTTTGGTTAGATCTACGGGAGACCGTAACTGCCTCGGTTTTGGTGCAATTTTAAAGCCTGTTCCGGTCATACTAGCCAAGTCTTGTCCTGCCCTGTTTGTTTATGGCTTCTGGACGTCCTCAACTGGCAGCCCGTCCTCCCACTGGCCCGCCAAACCAGATTGCTTGCCATCGTTATGTCGGAAGTGTTTGAGAAGTGTTATTGCAATCTTGTCAAATTAACAACTTGTTGGTGTCCCTTGGGGATACGAAGCTGCTGTTGTCCATAGGTTTGTCAGACGACATTATCCGGTCCTGGGTTACCTCCACAGTTTATATTGTGGGACTGTTTTCCTGCCCTTTGAGCTGTATGCATCAATGTTCTTCATCAATGTTCTATCTTCATGCAGCTGTCTTTGCTGCAGTTTCACTCCTGGCTCCCACTTTTTTTTTTAATTTGTTTTTGGTTAAAAAAACCTTTACAAAATTGCATCGTATTTATCACATATTAAACACATCTTACATATACAAAATCGTAAAACACATTTAAAACAAATATAAAATGTACAGCTTTTGTCATTTCATATTATTGTCCATTTGCAAGACTTATATTCATACAATAAATTTGAAACGCATTCTAATTAGTATATACTTTACGAAAGTTTTTAAAGTTAAATCGTACAACTGTTGATTTTGTCTTGGGTTTCAAATCTTGTGAGTTCCGTTTCTATGATTATTTTAAAATTACCCAAGGCTAAAATTAATGGGTATTATGCGCCGTTCATGAGTCTTTCCCATAGAAATGCGGTACAGTCAGTAAACTCGATATTAACAAATTTAGCCAGATAAAAAGTGCGTAGACCTTTAAAGTAACCATACTCGAATACTAAGTGTTTTAAAGTTTCATAGGGTTCTTTACATACCGGAAATCTACATTGCGTTGTTTGCATATACATTGCTTTTCCTGCCCAATGCTGACACCGTTCTTTTGTATGGAATTGATTTAATTTAAAATGTGTACAATCTCATAATAATCGGACAAGAAAATAGATTAACACAGAGATTTGCATGGAATTCGTTTCCGCGCAAACCTAGCACATTTGGTGTATGTAGAATAACACTTCATTTGGTCAATTGTTTGAATCCAATCCTCCTCAAATAGTTTTTTCTTAACAAAGGCAGGACGTAAGTACAAATCCTCTGAATTTACTTGAAGTCTGTCTAGTATCACATTCATTCGCGTTTCAAAGCTCTTAATCGTGGCTACTGAGTTAGTTTCCATCGCGTGTTGTAAGCCTTGGTATAGACAATTACTAGGCAGATTTAATATCTTCGCATAATTTGATAATAGACGCCATACCACTCTGCATGATGGAGAAATCAAGCTTAGCTCGTGCCTAATCATGCAATTTGGGATAGACATTGCAATATTTAAAACATCTTTAAGTATACGTCCTTGCATAATAGCTAAGTACTCACATAAGTCAAAAGGACACATGTCAAGAATATAAATCAAAACCGCTTGAACCTTCATGGTTAAAAAGTCACGCATAGGACTTAAGGAAAATTGGCAGTATCTTGTAAAGATGATCTTCATTTGGCTCTTTAATGGGTGTACTTTATTGTTCAATCTTTCCTTCCAGATGTTAATTGAAGAGTTACTGCTTAGTTGATAGCCAAGATAACCGATTTCAGACTGTATTTGTATTGCAAGATTGCCCATTTTCCACCTAAATGATTTTAATTTCCTGCCATCATGTAGTATAAGGATATTTGTTTTGTTGACATTTGGTACAAGATTTAAATCCAAGGCATATTTCTCAAAAGCAAATAATTTCGCTTGAAGGCCAGATGGAGTAGTGTCCATTATAAGCAGGTCATCGGCAAATGCCAACCAATGTAATCTTATTGCGCCTAGTCTAATGGGATACATCCCCAGGTCCTTCCAAATCCGATCTAGATTGCAGAAGTAAAGATTAAAAAGCATAACTGCAAGATTACAGCCTTGTTTTAAACAGATCTGAGTTCTAATGGCCTCCGTGATTGCACCATCACTGGATAATTTTACTTTATATGCAGTGTTGGAATGCAGCATTATTAACAAGTATATTTCTGATGGAATTCCTAGTTGTATTAGTTTAGTCCATAGTATGTTCCTTATAACACAATCAAAGGCACAAGATAGATCAATGCTTGCTATGTAGATCGGATATGCTCCTTTCTTTTTTGTACTAGAAATGATATGGGACATCAATGTAGCGTTCAGCGTAGTGCCCATTGACTTCCTAAATCCTATCTGAGATTTTGCCAAAATATCATTAGTGGCGATACACTTTTCCAAGTCGTACAGAAGAAGGCTTGCAAAAATCTTCGCACATGTATTAATAAGCAATATAGGTCTATAGTTTTGTGGTTCAAGAGCATTGCCTCTTATATATTGGTACGATTATAGACATACCCCATTGCTCTGGTATGTTACCGATTTTAAAAATCACATCGAATTTAATTTTCAATATCGCTGCCCATAAAATTGCGTCGGCTTTATACATGCACGAAGGTATGCCATCAGGGCCGGGGGCATTTAAGATAGTTTATTAATTGAAATGGTCCGAAACAGTCATTATATGTGCAAAGTATCCCATTTCGTAAGGTAATTTAGTACAGGGGCATCAAATTTAAATCGCGATGGCATAGCGAATTTCTGTTATGTATGCGTCCCATATATGAGCCGGAATAATATTCACATTAGTAGCAACCTTAGAGCAAGTGGGGTTACGCATAATCGACCAAATATACCTGGAGTCATGTCTACATAATTTGCGCACAATTTCACAATTAACGTTATACGAATTGAATTTTTTCTGAATTCTTGTTTCATTTTTAAAATTCAATATAATGCAATTTTTTTCATATTTGATCTGAGCATAGTTATGCACAAGTTTCTTAACAGTGCGCACATGTTTTTTTCCCTTTTAGGAACTGTATAGCATGGTCAAACTTATTAATATGAAGTAAACCCTTCGAAGTTGATTTACCTTCAACAGTTTGTATAGCATTGCTAATTATTCCGACTGTTTCATCCTTTTTGTCGAACAAAGACACCGAGATCCCAACATAGTGATATTCTAATGAACTCAGTACTGACTTTCTCTGCTATTCGATTGCATAATGCCAAGTTCCATCTCACAGAAAGTTTAGGTCGATGAATTTCATATAGTGGCAACAAATGATTTATTCTATTGCAAGCATGTGTATACATTAGATTTAGTTGAATGGGAGCATGATCACTTAGGTTAATTGGATGGATCAGCACCAGGAAACTAAGTGTATCGGCTCATTCGAAATTGCAAAATAATCTATCTTGGAAGTGTGAATGACACGACTCCATGTGTGGTTGGGACCGTCTACCTGATAGTTCACAAACAATATCTCCCATGTATCAAAGTGGGCAATCCATTTCGTACCCCTGTTCCTAGCTTCCAACTTCCCCAAGTTAACATTGCAGTTCACCGTATTATTCAAACAACATAAGGAGTTAAAATCACCAGCTATAATCATCTTGGGTGAAGCTGCCAGATCATGAATATGTTCAAAACAAAGATCTAAGTCGTCAAACATAACGTCTAAGGATACTTTCAAAGGATTCCAGTAGAGTGATAACAAGTATAGAGAATCCTGGGGATCGCTGCCCAAATCTATTTCTATTGCCACCACCTGGGATGAAAGATGAATCTCAGATAATTTGCATTTAAACCTATTGTTTATAGCAATAGCAATTCCTCCCATTGGGCGCCCCAGAGTACCCCTATTCGCATTGCTATAAATCGTACAATATTCATCTAGAATCTAATCAAAGGTACACATTGTCTCCTGTAAGAAGATCATTGGAGAAGGAAGAAAGCCAACTTTGAAGAGCATGGTAGCCACATGAGTTCCATGATATTATGTTTAAACTTGATTGCTTTTTTTGCTAGGCTGAGGATGAAAGATTTTTAAAAGAGATGGAACGCATTAACAGTTCAAGCCATGCTAAATTTTGATTGCCGGCAGTCATGGCAATGATCTGAGATATGCAGGTTTGTTCTATGGCCATTCCAGATGAGTCAGAAGGGATCACTGTTGGTATTGGAATAGGTTTATGAAGGAACTCGTGAGCATCAGATTCACAATTGAAAGTGTGCAGGCTGTAACCCATGTTCTTCAATTCAGTTCTAGAACTCCAAATCAATTTCAACACCATAGAATTGCCTACATAGCCCAGCATTCTATAGTTATTCTCTAGTGGCAAAGCAATTTGTTCGAAGTCTGTGGTAGTTAACATACGCAATGGTGGTATCTTCGCTAATATCTCTAAAAGGTGAGTTCTATTGATACGTTTACACCTCAAGACTTCGGACTCACCTTCCAGTCCTATATTAAGCTCTTCCCTCGGTGGTGTATCCTGTTTAAACCTTTGTTCGCCAGAAGATAGGTTACCAGCTGCCAAGCTTAAGTTAGGGATTGCTACTTCCGATGAGGCTAAAGGTACTGGGGCAAGATTCTGATTGTTATAAACGGTGGTCTGGTTGAAGATGTGATCGCCAGCACGTGTCCCTAGTTGGCCTTCATTCATTACGCTTGGCTCTGGATATTTCAATTCTGATAAATTAAATTCTCTTGCTAGTGCTTTTGAAGACAGAGCACTACTTTCGACTGCGGAATTTAAGATTTGGATCATACCAGTAAGTGATAATGTATCTGATGGCTTAACTTGGGTTTGCTCATTACTCCCAAGGCCAGATAGTTTAGGTGCTGGCAATGTAGATCCGAACTTCTGGTTTAAATCAACAGCATTGCTTCGCTCATCACTCCTCACTTGAGTTTGTGCATTGCTCAACGGGCCAAGTGATTTTGATAATGGCATTATTAGTCATGACTTAGCTTAGTAGCAATAGTTCGCTCATCACTCCTCGATTCCTGATCTATCCTATGTACTGGGGGAGTAGGTGCTATATCTAATTTTGTGGCCAGACTAAGGTCTGTATGCTTTCCTGGACCACAAATAAGCACGTAATTGTTCCCAGTAAGAGGATGGATTGGTTTTATAGTAACTAAGTCAGGACAGCATACATCCGCGTATGATGGAGCAGTTGTAAGTCCCGAAGGTTTAGGAATCGAGGAAGCAGTTATGGAGCTTTTCTCCTTCAATTTCTTGCCAAATAGTTATAATCCCTGCCTTAGTAGTAGATTTTAGGCCCTTTGATGGGAAGTAGTGCCCCAAGTCATTTTGAGTTTTTATAGATTCATCATTAGATGTCATGGAATCCCCATCCCTGATCCCAATTCCGGGTAACATTTTCTTAGATTTATTTTTGATAGCCGTTTCAGATAGTCCCAGATTGGTCAATTTGGTGACCCCATCTGTCTTTTTTGTTAAATCTTTGGCATTATTATTTATTTTTTGTGATTTTCGGGGATAATAGATGTACTAGTAGTGCACGACTTTCTTCCAAAAGCTGATCTAAATCTATGTCATCTTCTTGGTGGGGAGGTATTTCATGCTTAATTCCTGAATCGATCTTTTCACCTTCAGTACTTAACCGATCTTGGGATTTTAACAGTAGTTTCTCTTTTCTTTGTTTCTCAGCTCGTTTTTTAGCTTTCAAATGCATTTTTTTAATACATCTTGAGTTAAACAAAGATTTATCACTTTTTGCCTTATTCTCCTCATCTGCCGTCTGCTCTTTGATAATTTTTAAGAGTTCAGACGGACTATCAGGAGATACAGACGAGATGTTAGGCTGAGGGGAAGAAGGCTTTGTGTCAAATGTAGTTTTTAACATTCTGATATCCTGCTTCATGGATACGATATCAGTACCTAAGTTTCCCAAGATATTAGTCAAATCTATAGGTAGTAGTCGTGGTTGGTCCTCCTTAATTCCACGAGGTACCAAGTCCTCATTTGGAAAGTGGCACTGAGTTTGTTTATGTTCTAATGTCGGTGTTTCTGAGATACCAGGAGGTTTGTGGGAACTAGCGGCACAGGGGCAGCACAACGGGACAAATGCCTCTTTGGCTAACATAAAGCCTTCGAGATGATTGAGTTTCACAAGTATCTCATTAGATGTGGACTTCATTTCACGCAGTTCTAGATGTGTGAGATCATGGCCTTTGTCTAAGAGGTCAAGAATTCTTACAATCACCGGAAAAGAGTAAGGGCTGGCTGGTGAAGAGATATGCAGCAAATCATTACCCTTCTGTGCATTTGTGTCATGTCCAGAAAAAGGTTGCTGGTTATAATCTATCAAGAGGTTTTCAAATTGCTGAGCAGATATTTGTTGTAGAGTTGGTAGGGTAGGACTAATGATATGGTCTTACAGTAGTTTTTGTCTATTAATGGGGTTAATGCTCCTATAGATGCCTTAATACGTTTGTTCAATTCAAAAAATGGAGCTAGATCATTGCTGAAGGTACCAATGGGACGATTATCTTCCACATAAGAGCTCTCCATAGCCTCATTTATACTACTTGAAGCTAGAGTCCTGTCATACAAAACATTTTCTCCTTCTGCTAAGTTATATACACAATTTTGCTTTGAGGGAGTATTGCATTTACAAGAGACCTTAGTTCCCGCAAGTTTTGCTTCCGTGGGTAGCTCAGCATAACTCTGATTGTCATGATTATAAGATGTTAGTGGCCCATTAGATATTATATCTACATCGCTCGGATGGCAAAGGTCACCAATTGATGCTGCTAATGGGTATTCAGTGTTGCCACTGCATACCAAAGCATCAACATTGAGAATTTGAGCTTCAGTCAAGTCCTTTAAGCGGCCACTACGAAGACCTGCTGCCATTACTCAGTCCTATTTTTTTAGCAATACCTTTGCAACACTGTTTTAGAAAAAAATAGGATCTAGGGCCCACTTACCCACCACCCTAACAGCCAAACGGCCAGTCCACTTGTAATGCCACTTGCGATGCACGGTCGCAGTGTATTTCAGTGTTGCCACTGCATACCAAAGCATCAACATTGAGAATTTGAGCTTCAGTCAAGTCCTTTAAGCGGCCACTACGAAGACCTGCTGCCATTACTCAGTCCTATTTTTTTAGCAATACCTTTGCAACACTGTTTTAGAAAAAAATAGGATCTAGGGCCCACTTACCCACCACCCTAACAGCCAAACGGCCAGTCCACTTGTAATGCCACTTGCGATGCACGGTCGCAGTGTATTTCAGTTCTTTTCCTCTTCCTGTTGGGGCGTGGCTACAGGCAAGGTGAGGCTGCTAGGGGTGGTGGGAGGAGCACAGCGGTGGGAGTGGACACTGAAACAGACAAAGTTCGAGCATGAGTGCCTCGAGTAAGTAAGTACGGTAAAACCTTACATGCAGTTGCTAGAATAACCTGTTTAGACCATTCAAAGAAAAATAATTACTTCAGTCCCAAGTCACGGCAAGTCCGCGTTGCGAATGCGGATGCTTCCTCTTGCAGACTAGTGGCTTTCCACAAGATGAAAGAACGTGATCGTAAACACAACGCAAAAGCACTCCAGCCAAACGGCCAGTCCACTTGTAATGCCAATTGCGATGCGCGCGCGATGCGCGGTCGCAGTGTATTTCAGTTATTTTCCTCTTCATGTTGGGGCTTGGCTACAGGCAAGGTCCAGCTGCTAGGGGTGGTGGGAGGTGGTGGGAGGAGCACAGCGGTGGGAGTGGACATTCAGTCCCAAGTCACGGCAAGTCTGCGTTGCGGATGCTTCCTCTTGCAGACTAGTGGCTTTCCACAAGATGAAAGAACATGATCGTAAACACAACGCAGAAGCACTCCAGCCAAATGGCCAGTCCACTTGTAATGCCACTTGCGATGCGCAAGTTCCCACTCCAAGCTAGGCAGATTGTTGTTTTGGGAGGCTGGGGCCATTTGGCAAAAGTTAGTCTCTCTAACCGGCTTCAGCAACTCGACCTGCAATGGAAGGCTTTTACTCGCCAGGTGGTTTAGAAGTTCCTGAGTTGCCTTTTTTTTTTTTTTTTTTTTTTTTAGCAACTGCCACTGTGAATCGTTAACCTCGGGAGTCCATGGTGAATGGTTTCTGCAGGCCCCCTCCAACTGCATTTGACTATTGCCTGAATCAAGCTGTTTTTCGTCTTTCTTCCGGGGGTTCCTGGATCTCGCACCTAGCCTTGGGAATCTTCCGGGGGGGGGGGGTGTTCTGGTACCCCTTAGGTAGGTTGTTACCGCCACACCACCTCCGTGATAGAACGCAAATTGACATGACTTTCTGTGACTATGCCCGTAGGCTTAGTCCTGTTTATTTCTATGGAGAATCTTTGAACTCATCCAAAAATCTGTCTTGGAAGGTATTTATCGGGGCATTTTCCCCTGGGCTTTCCTTGGAGTTTTAGGGCAAATAACTGGATTCTTGGCATGTACCCTTGATTTCTAATGTATTTTCTAAAGTTCTTTGTTTACATTATAGAGTACACAAAACCCTTGGGCATCAAGGCGCTGTTTCATACAATGTTACATGCTCAATGTTCTTGGGTTGACAAGCTCTACATGGAGCTAAACCGCTCCATTAGTGCTCTGTGAAGAGCCAGGCTTTCAGAAGCTTGTGGAAAGCTCAATATGATTGCTCGGCTCTCAAGGCAAGGGGTAGTGTGTTCCAAAGTTTGACTGCCCTGAGCAGGAAGCTTGAGCTACCTGCTTTGGCCCAGTTTAAATTTAGGCATAGTGAGACATTGAGCGTAGGTAGACCTGGTAGGTCTCGACTGGGATTTAGTGTCTTTCTGTATCAGAGGCATCTGTGTGTGGTAGACAGTGTTTTGAAAGAAAGCCATTCTCGTATTGGTAGCCAGTTAGCATTTCTTTCTTCTGAGATGTTCTTATCTGTGAATATTGAGGGCTGCACAGAGAGCCTTGGGCTGTAGGATTTGCATCTTTTGGATATTAGGCATTGAGGTGCCTGTAAAGAGTGCATTGCAATAATCCAGTCTTGAGCCAATCGCGGCTCGGGCAATGGTAAGCCCACTTTCCTGGTAGAGGAATGGTCTTCAGGCGTTAAGTTTGGTGTTGTCGACGGCCGAGGAGGCAATGGCATTAACTTGGCGAGGGATGGAGCAGCAATGCACATTGTGCCGCAGGAAGAAACTTATTACAGCATTATCCTCAATACCACGTAAAACACCACTGGAGGCACCCTTCCTGTAGTTTGTCGTAGATCTGCACTCTCCATTTTGCGCGTGCTTACGGTGCCTCTACACCCCTCTTTCGCCCGAATCATCCACCCACCCAAAGTGCATGCATTCCTCACCTGCCAGTTGCCTGCAATTACCGTCTATGGAACTGTCTTGCTAATGTGTTTCACTTATGATGGTTTAGAACATTCTTTTTCTAGTAGTGCAATGCGGCCCTATGGGTTTGGCTTTATCAGCCTAATCCTATCCTAACCTAAATTTTGCTGGCTCTCTGGGCTGGAGTTCTAAAGTATGAACACCTTTAATCTCCCTCCAGGTGATGTATTAAAGTATGGTGTGCATCTTTCATTTGTTACTATATACAAGAGTTTTACGATTTCTCTGTTTGTTGGCATAGTGGGTCCTGATCATGACTGTTTTTATTGTCTCGGGTACCCTTTTCTTCCCTTATGCCTAACACCAAGTAGTGGGCAACACATGTAGTTTAGGCGTGGGCTGGGCAATGCTGGCTATTACTGTTTTTATTCAATAAATTCTGCTCAGTGAAAGTACGTACTTAATTTGTTGTGATTTTTATAATAGTGTATGTTTTTCAGTATACAGTGTAGTGCATTCCTTCGGGGTAAATGTGGGGGATCAACTTCACTCCCTCCCTTGAGTTGAGCCCAACTGATTTGCTACATCTACAAATAGTTTGATATTTTCTTTGATTGTAACACTTTTCCACCTTGGGTAAAACGGCTTCACATCCCTCACCGGAGGGGTGTGGAAATCTCCTAATCAAAAGGTCGTTAAAAACTGGTAAACACTCAAACATTGTGTAGTGGCACATTTAGGGCAATGGACCCCTCTGATCAGATCACCTGATATCGCTATGAGGAACATGTTGTGCTGCATCGTTCATTCCTACAACTGATGCTAAGTGACAACGTTCTAGAACTTTGCTCCCACATCACCTCCTACCCCAATGGTTGACTTGTAGCATTGCAGTGGTGCCACCCTGCCCTTTAGCCGAGGGAGAAAGTACCTGATTACATAAGAATTTGCCTTCAGTTATAGAATGTTCATATGGTGAGGTGAGCTCTGCCTCTGATAAAATGCTGTAGTCTGAGTTGTCTTCCAGAGTCGCTTGGTAACCCTACTGAGGAGTTGGTAGTGCTCTACGCCATGTAGAAGTACCTTCAGGGGGCTCCTCCAAGAAAGCTTTGAACATTCCCACCAAAGGAAACCCTGCATCAGTTGGAAGGGGATAGAAAAAGATTAGGACTGCCATCCCATCTCCGCTGTACCAAGTGGTTATATTTTTTGCCGCTTTCTGAGCCTGGCAAAAAGATTACTGTATACATGATGCCAGAACCTCCAACAGCCTCTGATACCGGTATGCCGAGGTGATCTGCCAGCACAGGAAATGAGTGGCACTACCCAACACCCTTGCTAACAGATTCCCATCTAACACCTTTTAAAATGACTGGTTCTGAGCCAGGGAGAGCACCAACTTCAGGAGATTGATTGTGAACTCCAAGTCTAAGGAAGTGCAGTAATAATGCCCGTAGGGTCGTAGGCTCATCCTCTGGGGGGCAAGTAATCGTCCGTATAAGGGTAGGCTAACCTTTGATCTCTGGGTGCTCACACACATTCATTGTCTTGAACTGTCTTGCCAGGCTCAATTTGATTATTTATTGAAAAGGTTGATCCATGATCGCAGATATTTCTGGCGTGCTCTGTAAATGGGTGCATGTAAGCAGGTCTCAAAATGTTCACTCACAGCTAGCTATTGGTGAGTAACAATAGCGTACTGTGTGCATGTGAGGGAACATAGTGGCAGTGTCTCTTTGGGCTTGGCTGGTAGCTTGCAACTTGAAATGTTGACAAGGCAAGTATATGTTGTATCTAGCTTTGCCTGCACCTGTTGCACATGAGTGGAATGCTGTGCTTGAGTGACGTAGAATGTAGAGCAGAGAATGTTGTCTTATGAGTGTTCCAGGGATGTCAGTTGGAAGTATGTGATCCCTGAGAGAGGTGGTTTGTGGATGTTACCTGTCCCTATTATATACCTGACTCAGTGTACTGGACCTGATGTACTTAGAAGTTGACAGTTCATCTAGATAGTCATTACTGGCCAGGGACCCAACTTCACATTGGCGACGAGGATGCTGGCTGTGCTGGGGGGACAGCACCATGGAGGGGACATCCACCACCCCCAAAGGATGAGATCCTCTCTCAGATAGGAGCGCTGCGAGGTGTGCAGTGGGGAGGCGCTGCGAGGTGTGCAGTGGGGAGGCGCTGCAAAGGCGGTGGGCCGCTGAGGCATATAGATTAAAAAAAAATATGCCACGCGGTCCATTCATTTAAAGGCGCTGCAAAGTAATGTGGAGGTTTGGCGGTTCAACCAGTGAATATTGAGTGCCAGGGCCAGGAGTCGTTGGATTTTGGGCTTGGGAGTCCATTGCTGAGCATTGGAGTGGCTGCGAGCCTATTAAAGAGTGTTGAAAAGGCCTGGGCCTATTGATTTGACAATGAGAAACATTGCATTTGTCTGTACTGCTGCGCCAGTGTCCTATTATTTTTGAACAATTTTAAGGGCACAGCAGTGTATGGGGCAGAGCGGTGCGGGCAGTAACAAGTGTACCTTTTTGTCAGTGAAGAGGATTCTGTAGGCTGCTTTGTGGAGGTGCTCATAGGATTTGGGGCAGGCTCGGAGCCGGAGCTGCGTGGGAGCGAGTTGGTGTTCTGCGGAAGGTCCGCTGCTGTCGGAGTCCGTTGGAACTGTGGGCTCCGTTTCCCTCCATGGTGCTCCCTGCAATGGTGACTTAGGAGGGAATGCATGGGGTGCTGGCAATGGCCCCGGAGTAGTGAGGTTGTCACTGCAAGAAGCAGTTGTTTGTTTGGAACGTTGGAGGAGGGAAAAGAACCCTACAATGTCCTGAGATGTGGCAAAGTGGGGTCAGGAAGGTTTCCATGGTTCTTTACTCGTATTGGCAGCAGTGACCGGGTGACGCACTGTGTGATTTGTGCTGTATTTGCGAAGGGAGAGCGCAAAGTTATGTGGAGAGAAGAGCAGCACACGAGGAATAATTCATAATTTTTCTTTGAAGAATTATTCAATTTTTTGGTAGTCCCTTCAGCCGTCAGTATGGAGATCTCTTTTCAGAGTATGATTGTGGCGCCGCCTCTGCGCTACAATGGAAAGAAAGTGCGGCATGTGCAGTGGGCTGGGTTTTGCCAGAATTGTTCTCATGGGTTTTCAGCCGGAAGGAGAAGTGGGACGAGTTCCCCCAAAGGTACTGTTTTGAGCTGGCACTGACTGGAGGAGCAGCAATTAATGGAGTTGGGTTGGCTGGTGGAAATTTGGGTTAATTTTATTTTATTTTTTCATGGCAATGTTCATTTCAAAGGGAAAAGTAATTAGCATAATGGGTTTTAGTTTCTGCAAGTGCAGCGGTGATATTTTGTTTATATAATATAGTTTTCTGGTTACATTGATAGTGATGTGATGAATGTTGAGTGAAGTGAGTGGTGAATGGAGTTGTAGAAGAGTGCTGCAGTGAGTTTGATAGTGTTGTAGATGAGTGCTGCAGTGAGGTTGATTGTGAGGTGCACAGTTTGTGGCAGGATGGCTGGGTGGGTCCTGAGGCACGCAGTATGTTTCTGGATGGCCATGTGGGTCCTGAATGTGGTTAATATGGTGTGCAGCAAGCTTGGTAGTGAGGTGCAATGTGTAACAGGATGGCTGGGTGGGTCCTGTGTGGGTGCAGTTTTGGCAGGATGGCCGGGTTTGTCCTGTATTGAGTGAGTTGAGTGATGTCAACATTGAGTGTATGTGTTGAGTGAGGGGAGTGAGTATAGAATGGTGTGGAGTTGTGTGGTGTTTTGAGAAATGATCGTTCTCTCCACAGATGGACTTAGTATTGTATTGATCTCAAATTTGAGGGATTATCATAACATGTTGTGAAGATGTGTATTAACCTTTTGGATTTCAGGTGGGACTTTTATGGACAACATGTTGATGAAATGTTAAATGTGTCGCAATGTACAGATGAGGCATAAGTCAACGAGGTACAAGATTTTGTAATGTGATTAGAGAAATGTTTTGTTGCAGATGTATGATGGTTGATTGCTCTCTGTTGTTGCTGGTGTTAAAGGGGAAGATGTTTTATATCTAGCTTTGTCTGCACCTGTTGCACATGAGTGGAATGCTGTGCTTGAGTGACGTAGAATGTAGAGCAGAGAATGTCTTATGAGTGTTCCAGGGATGTCAGTTGGAAGTTTGTGATTATTGGGAGAGGAGGCCGGTGGATGTCATCTGTCCCTATTATTTACCTGACTCCATGTACCGGACCTAATGTACTTGAAACTTAGAAAAGAAGTTGACAGTTCATCTAGAGATGTCGTTCATTATTGGCCAGGGACCCAACAACAATATGCTTGCTTAAGATCCACTGTGCGGAGCCAGTCACCCTCCCAGAATTCCAGTCTGTGCTGAACTTTGCCTGAATGTTTCTAGTGGGAGAACAAAAGCACTACCTACTGGTCCATCTGGTTCTTTTTGGGAACTAAATATATTGGGGTGGGAGTGGAGGGAAGTAGAAACCCAGACCAGTCTCTGGGACCCGATCCACAGAGCTCATCTGAATGAGATTCCAGACTGCCAGTAGAAGGGCCAGATTTATAAATGATGGTTGAGGTGTAGATGGAAGGGGAAAGTCTGAAACCACAGAATCCATGGATTTGCAAAATGGTGACTCGTGTGGATGTGCACGGCCAGTCTGCCTTCTATCAGCGTCTAGTGAACCTGGATGCTAATCTCATTGCTTCTTTTTCTCTGTGGCAGAGTGGAGGAGGGAGGCGAGTAAATCTTCCCCATACTCGCCCAGCCCTTCTCCACCCCTGACATTCCCCAACCTTTGCACGCAGGCCTGGGTGACTTGTGGCTGTGTGCTTGGTAACCTTTTTGGTGCTGTGCCAGTCTTTCCTGATAGCTGCGGAAGCCACTGAAAGCCCTTGAGATTGTTATCTTGAGTGACTTTGCGTGAATGATTTGGCTGTCGGCTAAGTAAAGACTGCAACCGACTTCGCTTTTGGAGAGTAAATTGAAAATGACATTGGTGCGAAATGGATGGCCTGGAATACACTTCTGAGCATCCGGAATGTATTAGTAACGGGTTGCATCCTTATTGCAGTTAATGCACTTTATTCTATATTAAATGTAGTAAATATGATTGATGCCTCTTACTCTTTCTATGTGGATTACACTGTATAACACTGTATGATAGACTTGTCCTCCTAGGTGTATATTTGTGTGCATTGTGTACATTTTGTGCATATTAACTGAGCATTTCTTAATTGGAAAAATTAGACTTTTGTTGTCAACATTTATTGGTAATGCAATTTTCTTTTTGTCAAGGTTTGACGGCTATGGTGGACTCTCCAAGATCAACACACCTCTATTGACGCCACTCAAACTGTCACTTGAAGAGTGGTGCACAAAGCCAACTAGTGACATATATGGACTATTTGCAGTGGTCATGCACAGTGGCATTACAATCAGCAGTGGTCACTACACAGCATATGTTAAAATCACAGATCTTAACAGTTTCGAATTGGATACCAGAAATGTCCTTGTTGACGAGATGCACGAAATGATAAAGTCAGAACCATTAAACGAGCAATCAAGATCTGAAGAGTATGATGATGGTGAAATTTCATTCAAAGCTGGTGCAAATGTACCATTGCCAAATAAAATGTTGGGCAAGAAAAATACAGATACTGTTGGACTCCTTGGAGGACAGAAACATAAATCGGACAGTGAAACACTTGCCAGCAAGTCATCAAATTCTGAAAAAGTAATAAGTACATTTGCTGAAAACAAAGTGTCTGATTTGGCCAAGGCTGGTGACATCTCGGAGTCTAGCAAAGAAACAGAACTTTGCAATCAGAATATTATCACCAATAACGCATTAGAAATGAAAACATTGCAAGCAATTCAAGGTTTGAAGGAGTATGAGGGAAAGTGGTTACTATTTGACGACTCTGAAGTGAGAATCACAGAAGAAAGGGACTTTTTGACTACTCTTTCTCCTACTACGACATCTACATCCACTCCTTACCTGTTGTTTTACAAGAAACTTGTAGAATGAGAGCAAATTTGATGCTATCTGTAAATATAAGTGCTTGCAATTTCTAATGTAGACTTCGAGAGAACACAGTATCATGGAATACTCCTGAAATGTGTTTATAGGCAGTGTGAAAATGTCTTCTATACCTAACAAAATAATGAAAATTAATTGCCCTTTCCATTCTTTCTTACACGCCATTACTTATGCCTCACATACTGAAAACCACTTTTATATCATAGGTCAAACATGTTCATATTTATGACCTGCTTAATGTACTAGCTTTTTCAAACTAAGCTTTTCTATTCTGCAGTTCTGAAGTCATTCTGCAGATTGTTTGGTGTCAAACTACAATATTTCGCCTGAAGCCAACCCTTGTATTATGCCCTTTTAGAATGGAATAGTGCAAAAAACCCTACGAAAATGTTTTTATACTAGATCATTTTGTTCTTTCTATTGTAGCATTCAGGGACTTTTGTAGCGGTTATTGCAGCTAGGCTGTGACATGTATATTTTTCTATTTCCTGACAAATGTAAATGGTTTTGAATCAATATATTGAGGAAATATGTAGATGGTGGCAAATGATAGTTATGGTCATAAACCACGTATTCCCTAACTATGTTGAGAACGTGTGTCTATCTCTTTGTGTTCCTGGCTTCAAAATTAAATCCTATCTTGTATATTTGTACATGGTTTACATGCTTGGCTTTGTAGGTTAAAAGGAGCACCTGAGCGAGTACTTGTATAGTGAAACAATGCAAATGTAGTAATCGCTATGCAATTTACATTCAAATTTGTTTCCAACACATTGGTGTTGCATTATGGTCACTCGGTAGCTCTCCCAAATATTGGGGTTGTGCAAGGTAAGAAATTGTAGATGTGAACCTTTAAATGTGCCTTCATAAGTTGGTGGCTGGGGCAGATGGATCTTGGGAAACTTAATTTGACATTTTGTTCTCACTCATAGGATCTTCAGTTGTATTCCTAAAGGACGTATCCATAAAACTGGTGTTGAGGCCTCAGTTTCTAATTGAATACCATTTTGACTAACAATTTGTCTGCAGTGATGCCTTCTGTGTCGCAATGTGGGAAGCTGTTCCTCCATCCTGGTTGGGGGTGGACGGGGTGGCTGGATTCAGCTGAAGACTGCAAGGGAAGGCTACAGATAGCAGATTTGATGTAGCATTGGTGCACCCATAGCATTAAGGTCTAGACGAGAGCCAGGTGACCAAGCTGACAAGCCAAGGTTGTCTGTCCCTGTGGGGGCCCAACAGCAGGAGAGAAGCAGAACACAAGTGGGGAGAATCGTATCTTAACTGGGTACAGGAAGGTATGGGGAGCAAGTTGGTGCCGTGAGCTTCAGTCCTGTGTAGTGGCGAAGCAGAAGAAAATGGAGTTCCTGCCTGATTTCATTGACATTTAAGCCCAGTTTGGCCTGGTGACTTGGTGGTGGAGCGTGATAAAGCCAATGAGTGTTGGGATTTTAAGGCTGAACAAAAACTCTTGTGTAGTGTTGGGTCACTGTTGGTAGCAGCCCCCGACTGTTGGTAGAGAACAAGAGGTTTGTTTCCCCAACAGGACACTGGTTAGACTGGGGAATACCTTGCTTAATTGTAATTTTCCCTTAATACTGGCCTTTGCTGCTGAGTGGCCTATTACTGCAGCAATAGGGGCGGCATATTCCACCTGTACAGGAGTCTAGGCGCATGTGCATGAAGGCCAATGCATTGGCACACAAACTGTTCCAGTCACCAATCCAAGATTGGTAAATATGCCAGCGTATCAGTGTTTTTGTCAGCAACACCAAGACATACAAGTTCAGTCCATGGGCAGACATTCTGAGGGTGATACAAAGCCACCCGAAGACAAATAAGCCTGTAAGAGTCGGAGCCATGACTTATTTGGCAGTACCTTCGGCGGCATTAAGAATCTCTGTAAAAAACGGTGTTGAGGAGGGGATGGAAGGGTAAATTCTCTGCAATATAGGGTTCTCCTGGGTGCATTCTAAGAGTCTCTAACAGTTGCAGAGCCTCGAGGGGCAAGTCCTGGAATAGATTGTGGTGGAATAATATGGGCTTCCCCAAAGAGCTGAGAGGAAAGGACAGTCATTTGATGAAAATTCACTTATGATCTTGTATGGTTCTATTGCCTTATTGTGGAAAGTGTGCACACAAGGCGAATTGATCCTGTACAGTGGCTTATATTCATTTGAATTGGATCACAGAACACTTATTAAAATAAGATTTCTACTCTGGTCCTTTAGTTATTTTAAAGTGATTACTTTTTTATAATTAATCACAGAAATAAAAAAATACATATGGATTCTGGTTTTCATTTCTCTGATTAAAATGGTAAGAAATATAATAAAACACATCTTGTTTTTAAATCCGTAGTGCCATATCCTTTAATGCAGTGGCAGTTGGTATCCAATTTTTCTGTTTGTTGTATGAGTTCTTCATAGACAAAAAAGTTCAGTCACATTGACTGCTCCAACCTCACCGCTGACTTCCCACCCATCTTCCTGTGAAGCACCAAAGGTAGACCAAATTTAATGTTCTCAGACTGCATCCTTATTGAAATCTGTCTAAATGGAAAAATTGTCACCTGACCTATTCACTACTGCCTCCATATGACAACCATCAATAATGCACTGCAGATTAGTTGTATTCTCCCTCTACTAAAGAAGCCCACACTCCATTTAGAATGCTTAGTCCGATGTAAATCCACACCTTCTCTCTTTTAATTATTTTTAAACATTGAAAAACTGGCCAAGCGTGCCAGCAGTTGGTGGAAGGACTTAGGCAGTGCTAAGCCATGCCCAAGTGCTGGATGGAGTGTGTGCGCCCTGGAATAATTATCCGGCTCTCATGGATTACTTTGGGTCACGTAAGGTACCATTTAATTGTCTGTATCTTCTCCAATTGAAGCAGTCGGTGCCCCTAATTGTTAGAGCCACATTTTCTTTTTGCAACGAACATTTGCAAAGATTTAGAACTATGAGATAGTTAAAACCGAACTCATTTATGCTTCCTGGGCCCTCCCCATTACAATTAAACATTTTAATGTTTTAGGCTTCATAAAATATTTTTAATTAGTCTAGTTTGTACATTTGAGCTTGCTGGTCTCGGTTCCTCATGATTATCCTGTCAGGTACATCGCTTTGCACATTTGAACAATTTTGCTTTCTTGCACATACGCCGTCACAGCATTATTTTGCGCAATTGGACAATCCAGCCTATTTCCACAGTCCTGAATGAATGATAGGTGAATTAAGGAGTGGAATGTACTTTAAAGCACAAGCTGCTATCAGAATTTGCACATGGAGTACTGCAGTTATTTTCAATATTTAGTATTAATGCAAATACTGTGTGGCTCTGGGTGTGCTTAAATGGCTATTCCAGAGTTGTTTGGTTCTGAGGAAGAGAGACCGACTATGGCAGCCCCCTGAGCCAGTTGGGTATTTCCCCTTACATCCTTCACTCATATCACCCACTTTGACATTCTTTCATAGAAAATGTAGCAAAGGTGCAAAGTGTAAAGCAACGACTACCATCTCGAGCTTCTGGATCCGTTAGTCGCTCAAGCCATTGCACTGATAAGTGAACTCACTGATGCAAGATATTGAATGTTCGAGTGATATGAACCATAAAGATGGTCTGCCCACCAGAGACGATGGCCAAGGCAAAGCCTGGTCAGATTAAATGTACAGCCCCCTTATCAGTAACTGCTACTAAGAAAAGTCAGACATCAAATTTGCCATTTACCAAACTCCATGAATAAGTCAAGCGGGTTGATAAATCTTAACACTGAACCAGTGAGGATTCTCAAAGACCCTGACCAACAAGGGCGTGCAACTCAGCTATCCCAGCTGAGAGTCCTAACCTAGCCAGGATAAACAGATAAATGCTCATGTGTAAACTAGCTGAATTGGAAACCTCTAACTGTGGCAAGGTACTGGGCCAACAACTACAGTAGTATAGAAATAGGATCTATTGTTAAAGCTGTTGGATAGCGTTACCTAAAAGACATCACACACAATATTTTGTAAATAACTGTTGTATTTTTCAGCAAGAATGTGTAGTTTTTCCTAAGTTTGTCAAAGATTTAACGGTAGAAATTACTGACATCAAAAAAGATGTCCAGGAAACTTTGTACCTGGGTGCAATTCACCTGGCACTTGCAGACTAAACGTTACGTGGATCAATCCGAAATTGAGTCAATAAGTAGTAAAGTCCTTATCACTAGTGTCAGCCGCAAATTAGGAAGCAAATAAATGCTTGGGAGAAACTCCAGAAGCTCACCTGCATGTCGGTGTGAGAAAGGAATAGTAAATAGCCATGTGCCAATATCTAGTAATGGCTATCCTAGATTAGCAAGTTTTCCAACTAAAGTGGGCATGATATTCATTGTTTATATTCCAAGATTACAATTAAATTTGTGAAGTGCTGAAATTATTTTGGTAACTTGATATTTTGCCAATCTGGAAAAGAATCTTCGATCCAGAGTGGCTTAGCGTTATAAGAAAATGTGATATTTGTTTCCCAGAAAAATTGATGCGCCGGGCTACTTTACTCGAATGTTGTATGCATTGATATCCCACCCTTCCTGGGGAAGGGGAATTGGGGTTGATCAAGTGGGAGCCTGAGCATTTGGTTCAGTACAAATGTGAATGCACAAATAGTAGACCTGAACACTGAACCTTCAGGGCATACAATTAGAACTACCTAGGAGTAGCTCTTTACTAGTGTGTAACATCTATAATTTACCGTATAGGGTAAAGGCTATTTCTCCAGCATTGGATCTTTCATGGATTCACATGCTTAGAATATTCCCCGTCATCTCATCAGGCTGGGAATCCTCGGTAAGTTATATATAGACATTTTCCATAGGAAAAATTCAGACACTTTCGTGTCCTATCTACATCGTTTTGGGCCCCGCACGCCGGCGCCACTAGGACGTAGGGGTATATATAGCTCCGTCCCTGCGGCTCCCTCAGATTTCAACCGTCTTCCAAAGTGGTGGGATTACCTCGCGTATCTGCTATTTGGTTAGGTTCTTTCTACTTCTGCGACTGTTTGTTCTTCTCAAGAGAATGTCTGGAAAGGCGGTTTTGTCCGTGTGCTACGTGCGGCCTTAAGGTGTACGAAGGGGATGGTCATATGGACTGCATTTACTGCCTTCATCCTCACCACACGGCGGACACTTGTGAAATCTGTCAGGGTTTCTCCCAAAAAACCCTCAAAGATCGAAAAAGACGCTTGGTCGATTGGCTCAATGATGGAGCGGGTGCGTACCTGGCATCGGAGGTGGGCTCCACGGCCTCAAAAAGTAAGTCGGAACCCCTGACGAAGAAGGCACGTGCTGCTGAAAAACGAACCTCGGCAACGACCCTCGGAGAAACATTCGAAGGCCTCCTCCTCTTCACACAAGACGCTGTCTTCTTCCTACTCATCTAAAAAGGAGAGAAAAGAACCATCTAAATCCTCCTCAGGAGACCGTCATGAGTCTACCTTGAGTCGAGAGGCCGCGGCCAGCAAGTCGGCCCCAAAAGCGGTGGGAACACCAAGCCCTGCGCCACTGGCTTTGCCGACAACCCGCTCGTCGACGCCTGTGTCATCGGTGGCTCTTCCCATATGTCAGACTGCGGCGGTAGGAAACATATCGTCGACGGTGGTCCTGTCGATGGGATGGCAACCGGAGGTTTTCGATCCCATCCCCCCAGAGGCGACTTTCTCCATCTCGTCGGCTGACGAGGAACGCGCCCGACTGATCCGGGACTGCAGCCCACCAGTTCGATGTCGCTCTTGGGTGTGGGTTCCATCCCTACAACCTCGTCATTACTGAACCCCCCCCCCAGGCGGTTCTGTCCTTGGAGGTGCTAAATACGCTACAGAAGCTATTACAGCGTTGAACACACAAATACCCCAGCCTAGGGCCCCGACACGGATACAGTCTACGCCATTCGTCGACGCGCTGGACCCGGCTCCTTGCTCGGCGACCAGGATTAAGGCCGCTCCCCACGCGCCGGAAGATTGCCCTATCCTGCAAGAAGGAGAACTACAGGAGTCTGACCGTGAAGGATCAAGTTCAGACATCTCACTATCCCCCTCAAGGGACCCAACTTGGGACTCTGAAGCAGAGATGGAAGCTCCAAGAAGCCCGGCACAGCCATCGCCACCGGACGACATGGGGGCATTCCATGCCATGAGTAAGGCGTGTTCGGAGTTTGGCCTAGTCCCTGAAGAGGAGAAAAAGGATTGTTTTCTTTTTGATCATATGGGCAAGAGAAGAAAATCCATATTCGCCATCCCGATTTTTGGATCATGTCTGGCAAGAGGGCCTGAAGACCATGTTCTCTGAACCGGCAGTGAAAGGTCGTTTGGAGAAGTTGTTCAAGGTTCCGGAATCGACTCCCAAGTGCCTGACGTCTCAGCCTTCGCCGGAGTCGGTGTTAGCGGCGGCTAGAAAGGCCAGGTCTCAACATAAATGCACGACCCCCTCCAGACAACGAGGCCAGGAGACAGGACGCTTTCGGCAAGAAGGTGCTGTCCGTCGGCGTGACTACAGTTAAAGCAGCCAACTCCTTGGCGATTATGTCTAGGTATGACAGGGAAATGTGGCACCGACTGGCTCCTATCTTGGAGCATTTGGCCGAGGAACATAGAAAGTCCGCCATGTTGCTAGTGTGGGAACGAGAGGAGGCCTCCAACCATGCTATATACATTGCCGTCGACCTAGCCGAGTCCGGTTTTAAGCAAATCAATAATGGCGTAGTTCTACGTAGACAAGCCTGGCTCAAGTGCACTACGTTCAGACCGGAGCTGCAATATAAAGTCTTGGATTTGGGAGCAACTGTTCGGTGAAAAAGTTGATGAGGCCTTGAAGGGCATGAAAGAGGATACTGACACGTCGCGGTCACTCGGAGCCCTCCAGAGTGGTAGGAATTTTCGTTCCTTTCGTCCTTTCAGAGGGCCCTATGGTAACTCCCGGTTTGGGTCATCTAGAGACCGAGGTTTCAGCAGACCCTCCTACTCGTCCCAAGGCTACAGGCGTGCGGCCCAATCTTCTCGTAGAGGCAGAGATTACCAAACCTCCAGACGGTGGGGTGCCTATCCTTCGATGAAAGATAAACAAAGAACCAACAATGACATGTTTCAGGACGTCCTGGGGAGCCGAGTGTCTCGTCGCATCGACGAGTGGGAGAGCATAATAGACCGATGGGTTTTGAACACGATTCATCTGGGCCACTCTACAGTTCAAGGGCAAGCCACCACACATTCCACCGGTGTTCTCGGCCCAGCCCCACCTTCAAATACTACTACAGGAGGTGGCGCTTATGCTGCAGAAAGGGGCTATAGAACTGGTCCCGGTGGCAGAAAAAGGACAGGGAGTGTACTCCCGGTACTTTGTCGTCAAGAAACCAAATGGAAAATGGCGTCCCATTCTGGATCTTCGAGCGCTCAACAAACTGCTCAAGAATTTAAAATTCAAAATGCTGACGCTTCAGGAGGTGATCCGATCGATACAACCTGGAGATTATTTGTCGTCGCTAGACCTTCAGGACGCATACTTCCATATCCTGATGCGTCGACGGCACAAAAGATTTCTGCGGTTCATCGTCTGACGAACCCACTATCAGTTCAAGGTCCTCCCGTTCGGTCTAAAATCGTCCCCCAGGATGTTCACCAATGTGTACCCTTATTTGGATGATTGGCTAGTGAGGGGACTGTCTCCGGAAAGGGCACAAGAAAGCCTAGATGCCACCGTGTCCCTCCTGCAACATTTGGGCTTTGCAGTGAACTTCGACAAGTCCTTGTTAAAGCCTTCAAGGACCTTGGTCTTTTTGGGGGCAGAGTTCCACACACAGTCGGGGCTGGTGAAGCCATCCCTCGAAAGGATTCAGACTGCAACAAAAGGCATCGGAATGGGAGGTCGACACCAGAGTGTCAGTACGAAGGTACATGTCCCTGCTGGGGACCATGTCGTCCTGCATACCCTTGATGGAGAACTGTCGCCTCTTCATGAGGCCTCTTTAGGAATTCTTGGTGGATCGATGGCACAAAGTCGAGGACGCTGGTTGGACAAGTTGACCATCAACGGCCAGCTCGTGCAGGCGCTTCAATGGTGGAGAATCTACATACACCTAACGAAGGGAATGCCCTTACTGGAGCCTGCGTTCCAGAAGACAGTGGCTATGGATGCTTCTCTAACTGGGTGGGGAGCTCATCTGACTTACAGGTTCAGGGTCGTTGGTCATCAGAGTCCTTCATCTACATCAACCTGCTGGAGTTGAGGGCGGTGCGTTGGGTCCTAAAATCCTTTCTGCCACAGATAAAGGGCTCGGTGGTGAGAATCATGACAGACAACACGACAACAATGTTTTATCTACGAAAGCAGGGAGGAACTGGCTCCAGGAGCCTGTCGACGGAAGCCCAGGAGATCTGGCATTGGGCCCTACAACACGACATACATCTGTTGGCGTTCCACTTACCAGGAGTAAACAATGTGCAACCGGACGCGCTCAGCAGGGAGATGAATTGTCTACACGAATGGGAACTGAATGATCAGCAACAGCACCGTGTCTTCGCGGAATGGGGTCATCCGGCCCTCGATCTCTTCGCGACGAGAGACAACATGAAATGCTCCCAATACGCGAGCAGGTGGCCACAACAAGACTTGCTAGGGGACGCGTTCTCCTTCCTGTGGACGGGCAAGTTTCTGTATGCACCCCTCCATTCCCTCTCATCCGTCAGACTCTGCAATGGATCCACAGATATCCTTGTCGGGTGATCCTGGTGGCCCCGTATTGGGCCAGACAAGTGTGGTTCTCCGATCTACTTCACCTCTCAGCGGCAGAACCAATGAGGTTCCAGAAGATCCCCAACCTTCTGTCTCAGGAGAAAGGGACCGTTTGGCATGACGACCCGGACAACCTCAGTCTGATGGCCTGGCTCCTGATTTCACCGAGTTTGGCGCATTAGCGATTCCAGCGGATTGTCGTATTCTGCAAGCTGCAAGGGCACCTTCCACGAACACTTCATACACATACAAATGGAAAAGGTTCTGCATATGGTGTGCAGGTCAACCAGGTCTGGTCCCGCGGGCAATCACACCGGAACAACTCCTACCATACTTGTTGCTCCTGGCAAATAACGGTTTATCTGTTTCATCCATAAAGGTGCATCTAGCTGCCATCTCAAGATTTACTCGGAAGAGAACTTCCACTCCACTGTTCAGTGACCGCCTAGTTAAACACTTCCTTAAAGGGTTGTTTCGAACCTTTCCTCCCAAGAAGTAGTTCCCTCCGATCTGGAGTATGAACCTGGTCCTGGCAGCCCTGATGAAACCCCCTTTTGAACCAATGTCATCGACATCATTAAAATTTTTGTCTTGGAAATTGGCTTTCCTGGTGGCCATTACTTCTGCTCGTCGCCTGACAGAAATACAAGCTCTTGTGATCGACCCTCCGTATTTGAGGTTTTTCAGTAATAAAGTTGTGCTGGCCACTAACCCGCATTTCATACCTAAAGTACCTGCCATGTTCCATAAACACGCTGCTATAGTGTTGCCTACATTCTTTCCAACACCGTCTTCAGTGGCAGAGAAGGCTCTCCATACATTGGACGTGAAAAGAGCTTTAAAATATCTCCATCGCACTCAAAGCTTCTGAGACATGAGACAACTGTTCGTAGTTTATGGTCCTGTGGCTAGGGGTAAAGCAATTTCGAAACAAGAACTATCCAGATGGCTGTCTTCGGCCGTTTCTTATTGTCATTCCAAGGCCGGGAAGCCGCTAGAAAACCATCCAAAGGCCCATTCGACGAGATATACATTGTCGTCGACGGCTTTGTGGTCCGGAATTCTGCTGGGGATATCTGCCATGCGGCTTCCTGGTCGGTACCACACACGTTTACCCGACATTACTGTCTCGCACAGCAACATGCTGAAGATACACAGATGGGGTGGGCAGTACTACGTCACCTGTTCCAATAAGGTAAGCCCCAAGTGGGGTGGCATCCCTCGGCAACTATGCTTTAAAGTGTCATGTCTTTTACAGTTAACATGCTATAATGTAATGTGTTGCCATAGTAAGTGGGCACTGTGATTGTTGTGATGTTGGTTTGCATACACGCCTCCAATGTTGGGGGATACTGCTATACAATCTATTCTAAGCATGTGAATCCATGAAAGATCCAATGCTGGAGAAGAGAATAGTTTCTTACCTGTAACTCCATTTCTCCATCATTGGCATCTTTCATGGATTCACATGCGCCCGCCGGCCTCCCCTGAGCATGCAAACCAGAGATTCCCCCACCCCCTCATACTACTTTGGGGGCTGAAATCTGAGGGAGCCGCGGGGGTGGAGCTCTATATACCCCTACGTCCTAGTGGCGCTGGCGTGCGCGGCCCAAAACGACGTAGATAGGACACAAGTGTTGGAATTTTTCCTATGGGAAATGTCTATATATAACTTACTGAGGATTCCCAGCCTGACGACGGGGACTATTCTAAGCATGTGAATCCATGAAAGATACCAATGCTGGAGAAATGGAGTTACAGGTAAGAAACTAGTCCCTTATTCATGTGTAGAGCGCGCAGAATCCCGCAGGCATCGGGGCGCATTTAGTGGTTACATAGGGCCCATGTAGAAGCTCATGTGTAAGCTTTGCGATGGTAAACTTGCAGGCATAGGGCATTAATAGTAGCATACAGGCATGGAAGGTACATGGCTAGGAGGTTTCAATTAAGAGGCAGGTTTCGAGGGCTTTACAGAAGACCCAGTGGGATTGTTCTGCTCTCGGGGCCGGTGGAAGAGAGGTCCGGTACTTGGCACAAGAACTGGGAAGCTGCACCCCTCTGCTTTGGCTTGTTTGAACTTGGTAATATGGGGCTCTGGTGGGCCTACTAGATTGAGCTTTGATGCTTTTTCTGAACTAAAGGTGGGGCTACATTGGGAATACACTTGTGGGTGATTGATAGGGTCTTGAATAGGATTCTTTCGTTGATGGGTAGCCAGTGAATAGCTCTGCGGGCGTCCGAGATGTGCTCAGATCGTGGGATAATGAGGGCATCGCGCAAGGCAATATTTTGGGTGCTTGGAATTTTTTTTTATATTCTGTGGTGACGTGCCAGCGAATGGGACATTGCAAAAGTGCAGCCTGGCACCCCCACTGCACGGGCGACCGTGACAGTTCTCTGGATAGGAAGGGCCTGGCTGCATTGATCAGTTTCGTTGAGGCTATGGAAACTATAAATTAGTACTAGTTGGACCCTGGTCCAATAGCAACAGGAAAGTTATTATCCTTATCTTGGGCAATATCAATCTACAATGTCAACCAATAGATGAGATGATGGATCTTCTTGAAGAGGAATATTCTGTTTGGGATATTACCCCATTAACAACTGGTTTGTATTTTACATTGGCATTAACATTGTAAATGGCAGATATTCTTTTTTAAATGGGTTGTTTGGGCCTATAACGGGTAGAATTCAAGTTGATATTCAATCAACCTAGCCGATCTGATACATGCCACATTGATTATATCCTAATGATCCTATCGCCGTGGAAAAAAGCATGTGGTGAGTGACCGCAAGGCTCTCTATTGTTTTGAATACCTCCAATAAGGATTGGTTTGTTGAATCAAATTCTAGCAAAGCCACCAAACGGAAGAAAGCTAAAATGGGAAGGCAGACCTAACTTTGTTTTAACTAAAATATATAGTGGTGTGATGCCCATTTTTGTAAAGGTGATGGTATCCTTACAAGTGTATCAAATAGCTGTTTGGAACACTAATGAAACAACTGCTACTTTGGCTCCCTTGATATCAACCAGCAAAAATAGTTGCCATAGGTCAAGTTGATAGAGAGCACAGCCCAAATGCTGGATACCCAAACTCTGCTCAGTGCTCCGCTGCTCTTGAGATAGGTCTGCACTATAATAAAAGAGCTGGTATTATGGCGAGAGTAGGCGGAAGGAGGGTGAATTGGTACTAAAGGACTAAGATGTGTAGGTCCCACTAGATGCGTGTAAGGGGTGTTTTCAGGTGAGACTCTATACAACAATTCCTTGGTATACAGACCCCAACTCTTAGTTTAAGTCTGTACTAACAAAGGTTTGGTAGAATTTCAGTGCAGCCAGGCTGATCTCACAAGGAGGATGTGAACGGTAGGTAAGTACAATGAACCCAGTAAATACTTTATCCGAAAGAAACTCGTACACACTTTGTTATGGTAAAAAATACATTTATTTTATATACACAAGCAAGTAAATACTATTCGAATGGATTGTGTCCTCCCACATATTCCTCCTGTAAAGCTGCTACAGGAAATAAATGTTCGGCAGAGGGTGCTGTGTGTCGATGCAGACGACTTGACCCTCGAGGCCATCAGTCTCGATGTCAACATCATTTGTATATATAGCACGTGCTAAGCCAGTTGGCAACAGTTCTGTTTTTCAGCGATGGATAACTCTTTGAGAATTACGGTGAGCTTCGATTTGTTATAAACTGCAACATACTCAAACAATGACCTCGTCATCGACACTATCAACCACGAAGACCGGGTTAAAAAAATGCCACAATTGCGGTGCCAAGATGATGCTCAAGGACCCTCAAGTGTCTGTGGTGTCTTGGCGTGGAGCATGAGATGGCAAACTATCGATCCTGTCGAGCAATGACTAGTAAGGCATTGAAAGAGCGAAAAGGGAAATTAGTGGCTCTTAGGCCTCCAACTAAATCCCCCTTGACGACTGTAGCAAAAGCACTCGTCTAACAAGTCGAGAGGTGACTCGCCTCAAAGGAAAAAGCGCTTTCGCTCCAGGAGTAGGTTGCACCATTCTTCTTCCAAGAAGATAGACGCCATAGGTCACCTTCCTCCGATACTTCTGAGAGAACAATATCTTGCCCGACCAAATCAACTCCTGCTAAATGGGAGGCATTCAGACATTTTCGAGGAGTAGGCCCGACTCCCTCGAAACAGAAGACCAAGAGTCATGCTCCTGTTGCGCTGCTACAAGGAGAGCTCCAAGCCAGAATCCTGCACGCCTTTGAGCCCAGGACAGGCCAGAAACCCATGAGAATCTTTGAGGACTCTATGAGAAATCGTCAAAGACTCTATCGAGTCAGGGATAAAGCCCCTCGAGGGGTTCGATAAAGTCTTTGAAAACATTGACGCCATTCGCGTTCAAAGCATTGACGCATTAGCGTTGACATAATGAACTCAATCAGAATTGAAACCATTGATGCCATGTGTGTCGCAGCCATCGAGGTCGAGACCATAGATGACTTTGCCCTCTAAACCTGCCATTGTCATTAATGAGGTTGAAAACGCTTTTAAACCTTTATCTAGGAAGGATTTCCTCAAGTCTTGGTCTTCAATTTATGGGGGACATGAACCTTCAGACACAGATACCCCCTCCATTTGGTTTACAGTATGGTACGCCAAACGTCCCAGAAGCCCTGATCTCGGAAGAGTTGAGGCTAAAAGACTTCTATGAAACACGTCAGCCAGTGGGATTGACACTTCACCAGAACTTGAATTTGGTAAACCGGACCCGGCAGAGCCCGCTGATGGTCCATACAGACATCTTATGTCTAGGGTAATAGTTTCTAGAATGAGGCAGGCCTGCTACCCCATTCCAGCAAGGTGACCTGACCGATATCCTTGATAAGGGTCCTCAGAAGGATTCGGTACTCCCTTTTCATATTGCCCTGCAAAAAAGGGTAGAGGCAAACTGGGAGCCATCTGAGGTAAAGTACAGGCCATCCAGTAGTGATGCTGACGATTTGTCGAAAAATATCCTATGCCAGAAAGCCTGGTAGTTCAGGATGCGACTTTAACTTCTAAAACGTCTACCTCTAAACAAGCCGCTTATCCAACAATTCCCCCAGACAGGGCTAAGTGTTTCAACGCATGGACAAGGAAAGTGTTTTCTGCTGGGAGCATGTTAAAGGTATTTATATTGCGTACAGTCACCAACGGAGTTGGTCCCCAGGCGCCATGGCAGATCTGTAAATAATAAGGGGGGTGGGTTAGTCGGGAGAAGAGGCAGTAGGAGAGAGGGGTGGTTTGCTGTTGGCGGCTTCAGCTCAGTATACACCGTGCGCTTTGGTGTTTGTATTGGACCAAGACAAGATCACGTGTGCTGTTGGTGCTGTTAGTTTGTTGTTGATGCGGTGTGGTTTGCTGGGTGCGAGTAGGTTGTGTGAATTTTTGGGTGAATTAGGTATGCAGAGATTTGAAGGTAGGGTTAGTGGAGTGAGAATCCTGGTTGTGGCTCATCTTGTTAGGTTTAAATTATATTCCTACCGGTGGGATTAGTTGCTACTTTCCTTTCTTGGCCCTCTGACTGACTGTAGAGGGTTTTAGCAAATGCGGCAGCCAATTCCCTTGGTGCCGCGATCAGACAGCCACAACCATCTCACCCCAGCAGATCATCTTGGAGGGGTAGGTTCTTTCGTTTCTACTTAGTTGAAAGAGCAAGAGGACTTGCAAGTCAAAGGGGCCAAAGAATATTCCCTCGTGGATGAGGGAGAGGTGCAAAGCCTGCCCAAGCAACAGCTACTTTACCCTCCGCTGCTGCTTTAGCCACCTCAAAACCTCTAAGGCCTTAACCCACAAGATACCGGCCTCCGAGGCAGACTCTCATAATATCTGCAAGAATGGTGGGGTATTACTTCAGATGCGTGGGCGTTGGAAGTTGTATCCCAGGGTTACTTGCTTCCCTTTCTAAAAAAGGCCTGCAGACCATCCACTGGGGAGCCACTTATTCAAAGTTCCAGATCCGTTCCTTGTGCAGGAAATGTTGAACCTGCTAGAGAAAGGTGCTACATAGACATAGAACCAGTTCATGCAATGGAGAGGAACAAAGGGTGGTACGCTCCTAATTTCGTAATCCCCCAAGGAGGACAGAACAAGCCCTGAAACATCTCTGCATCACCTGCCACACTCTCCAGACTCTGCTTCTCCCTCAGTTACAAGTAGTCTCACATGATGCCATCTAAAAGCCTTGCCACCTGAGGTGAGGGCTCGGCACATTCTGCAGATGGTCACAAAATTCGAGAGTGCCCAGCGTCTTCCACCGTTCCAGTTTCTAAGGTTGCTTGGCATCCTGCATTTTCCTGATGCCACAGGCTCGCCTGAGAATGAGATGCCTCCAATGGGCTCTCAGGACTCGTGGTCTCAATTCTCAGGCAAGATTTCAGACCTTCAAGTTTCGAGCAGAGTTACGCAGGATTTCCTGTGGTGGGCCTGCGAGGACAACATTCTGAAGGGAGAATCTTTTTGATAACCAGGGCAGGAGATAACCGTAGTGACGGGTGACTCACTCACGGGGTAGGGAGCCCACGCCAACCATCTGACAAGCAGCAGTCGTTGGTCTCCATCGGCATCCAAACTACACAACCTTTTGGAGCTGAGGGCGATCAGAAAGAATGTTCTTATAATGATGGACAACACACTGGCCATGTACCACCTCAACAAAAAAGGTGTCATGTTCACTACTACTGTGCAGAGACCATGCAACTCTGGTTCTGGGCAATTCAAGAAGGAATCTCCCTGTCGGTGGTTCACCTGGCTGGAAAGTAGAACACGGCGGTGGACGCTCTGACCAGGCAGAACAGTCTCCCACGAGTGAGAACTAGCTTAGGAAGTCCTTCAAGAGATATTCACCCTTTTGGGAACACCTTGTGGATCTGCTTGCGGCCAGTGTCAATCGGATGTGCAAACTCTTCTGCTCCAGGGAATTTCCCCCAAGAGGAGCTCTGTGAGACATGCTTGTAATGGACTGGGAGTTTGCACTCCTGTACATGTTTCCTCCAGTCCCCTTCATTTCTCACGTGATCAGGAGGTTGAGAAAGTTTGGTAAATCCATGATACTAATTGCACTGGATTGCACCAGGACGACGTGATACCCTGACGTTCTGGACATGTCCATCTGCCCTCCAGTAAGTCTTCTGCAAAGAGAGGACAGTCTCTCGTGAGAGGAGGGTCTGGTTCTCCATCTACAGTTCAAAACACTCAACCTTCATGCATGGTTTTTGAGATGTAAGGATTGGCACGCCCTGGATAACGTAATGGAGATTTTGCTTTCAGCCAGAAGGCCAGCAACAAAATAACTCTGCCGTTGGAACAAATTTTGCAGCTGGTGTAGGGAAAAGGATGAGAACCCTTTTATGTGCAGTACACATATGGTATCCTTTTTTGTTACATTTGGCAAATCTGGGGCTCCAGGTTGGGACCATTAAAGGACACTTGGCAGCGCTATCAATCTTCAAGCCCACATTGGAGGGGGTCTTGTACTTCAAGATACCGTTAGTCATACAATTTCTGAAGGGACTTGCGTGTTCCCTCCATTCAAAGAACAAGTTACTGACCCCCTGGTAACGTTCTTTTGATTGGATGTTCCTGCCACGTATTCCTCATCGCCCCTTCCATCCTACCCAGCAGTAGAATTTCTGTGCATTACACTTTACACTCCTTCAAAGTCCTACACTGCCATGGGCACACTGATAGTGGTAATTCTGTAAGAAGAAAAGGGGCATAAAAACAACTGACGTGAGTGTGCTGCGTGTGGTTTATGTACCAGTGATGTTGCTAATGAGACGGAGGCCCTCAAGGGACATTTAGTCGACTGCATTGATGCACATTGCCCTCTGCCAATGTTTGTTTTCTGAAGAAGCTGGAGACGAATAAATCAAAAGATTAGGAATACGTTGGAGGAACATCCAATCGAAATGTTACCAGAGGTAAGTAACTTGTTCTTTTAGACTAATCAACATAAATGGAAAACCTAAGCAACGCTTTTTTCCAGTTGACTGCTTAAATGGTAGTGGCTTGCACCAACAATTGACAGTCAAATCACAGTTTCATTCATTTGTAAAGTCATTCAGAAAATGGTCTGTTGGAAGGAAAAAGTGTTATTGAGCACTAGCAACACCAATATACTTCTTGGTAACACTTCAATTGTTCTAATGCTTTAGCAGTCCAATCCCTAACTAGTTAAAAGTTCATCAAAGTAGAGGACCACTGGGGGTCTGGGGAAAGATGGCTGCATAAGCGTACAGCTCCCGCCAGCAAAAAGATGAGATTGAATGCTTACAAAACATAACTGAGAAGAGGTGTAGAAGTGGGGGATGACAAATGGAGAACGGACAACTGCAAGCGGGAGGAGGAAATTGAACAGCCAGGGGAAAACTGGATAAACCGCAAAGGCATAGTCTACTGCTGGGAAGAGGGAAGAGACGACCGGTGTCCTGAAGCGAACAGAAGGGCCTAGGAGTGCCATGTACTGCACGTGGTGCCTCTGGAAGTTCAGCAGTGGCGAAACGAGGGGCTGGAAACGCCAGTGGAAGAGCGAGGAAATGTCAGCATGAGTCCTGCAAGCTGAATAGGTGCCTGTGAAGAAACCTGGCTGGTAGCGGCAAAGCGTGACACACCAAGGTGAAAACAGTGCAGAGCTGCAGCCCAAAGAGAGGAGTCGGAGCAGTGTCTGCAATCCAGGTGGAGAGGCTACACTGCAGCGGAGGTAGGAGTAAGCCCAGCGGGCGTGGGGAGATCTGGTGAGGTGATCTCCTGGTGAGGTGTAGAGAGGAGATGGCGAGGGAGAAGCCCGCAAGGGAGGAGGGCGAGGCAGAGATGAGATGCTGTAGTAAAACAGTGCAGCTGCCCCCCCCCCCCAATCTACCCTGAGCCTAGTAGTAATAACTAAGAGGGCAAATGGTGCAGCTGGCTGCCTCAAACCCCCTCCTGACAGCCCCCCACAGAGAAGTGGAGGAGTGTGTTTGTTGGGGGGGGGGGGGAGGGGAGCCAACCCGGTTCCTTTGAGCGGGCACACAAGGGGCCTTTTACTCCCCTGGAGCACCAGACCAGATTACTCTGAGGGGCGCACAGAATAGCCCCCCACCCACCCGTGGGATACCAAAGAAACCAGCCAGGGCTGAAGAGCCTGGGGGGGGACGAAAAGTGGTTGCCAGAGGACATATAATTGGTAACATGCCCCCCTCCGTCCTGTAGCGGGACACTGAATACATAACGTGTGGTGATGGGCCAGTGGTGCCCAGAAAAGTGGAAAGGAGGCAGTAGAGAGGAGAGCCACAGCCCAATTAGAGGCCAGTATCCAGAGCTGTGGAGTGGCTGAAACAACCCAAGGGGCACAAACATGCACAGACTAAACAAGACGTACAGGACAAGCAGGCAGAAGAGTAATAGACTAAGACAGAAGGGAGGAAGAAAGAAAAGAAAAAGGATTCAGAGGAGACCCCTCGGTTGCGGGCAAGAAAAAGATGGCTAAAGCAACGCCACAATCTGGGAAGGATGGAGGGTCGGCGAGGAAGGCCCTAGAGGTGAAAAGAATGATGGAGGTGGACATGTCCCTTTTCTCGACGAAGGACTTTGGACACATCTTGGCCGGAATGAAGGCCCTCGGAGGAGACATGCAGGTCTCGTTGACCAACCGAACTAGCAGGATGACGACGGTAGACTGTAAGGTAGAGGGCCTAGAACTGTCATGATGCCTACCCCTGGGCATCCGGATCGAGTCCATCAGCCCTGGGAGCAGGCATCCAGATACTCATTAAAACCCCAACAGTCCCGGCTGGGGGCTGTTTGGTTTCAGTCCTGGCGCCTATGGTGCCAGGCTCATAGACTTTACTTACCTTATGCAGACCATGCTGCAAATGAGTCCAAGCCAACGTGATGCCTGGATGGGACTATTTTATTACAGGGACTATTTTTTTACTCGGGTGTGGTTCTGGGGAACTTCTTACCTGGGACTACTTTGCAGGCTATTTAAACCACGCCCGAACAGCAGCTCATGCTTCGTGTTATTCTGCATCCAGCAGCGTAACGCTCACTGTGTCTGCAAGTCAGCATCCAGTCTTCTGCCACGCCCGCCTCAAATCTGGAGCTCCTAGACAAAAGGAAAAGAGGTTACATCACGGACATTATTTGATTCCTTACCTGATTCCGGACCCAGTACATCTCCAAGCCTGGAAAGGACATTATTTCAGCACGCGTAGCTTCACCAGCAGCAGCGCCGCGTTATACTCACCAGTCCACCGCATCTTTGAACTCGGCGCTGCCTTCATCATTTTCTTCGTCGAAACCCAGCACCTGGGGGGGGGGGGAACAAAAGGAATAACAAGGTGAGCCGAGAAAACTGACAAAGACATTCTCTTTGCCACCATAGGCTTACCTACCGGAGGTATTATCCTTTAATTCGCTGCATCTTTCTATGCCGCACCTATAAAGGGAGAGAAAACAGCAAGTTAAACTCATGCAACTTTTACCAGACAGGGTTTGGTAATACAGTCTTATCTGAACGCCATCAGCTGCCTCCCCGCAATATTCTTTTGGACCCAGCTGCAATCTAACGAGGGAATGGAACAAGAGTGAACATCGGACATATTGAACTCTTTGAACTTTATAGACACGAGTCAATATTCCTCCGGAACTCCTCCAGTACCTTCAAACCAGTGAAGTAACTGGTATCTACGTGCCCCTGCATGCCATGCAGGATGGAGAGCTCATCATTTAAAAACATAAGGTGAGGTTACCAAGAGGGGATATCGGAGGTGATTAGTGGTGAGAACGAGAACAGTTGGGGGGGCCATCACTAAAGTCCACGGGTGGCTAAATCCCTTTCTCCACTTGCAGGAGAATACTTCTACGAGTCCAGCAGACAAGATTATGCCGGCCAGTCCAGCCTGTCATCTCTTCACTATGCATCACGTTGGTGGAGACTGCAGCTGTCCAGGTCCGATCGACGCCCCTTTGGGAACCAGATGAGCGTAGCAAGAACATTGCCAGCTCAATGCAGACATGGTAGAAATGAGGCTGGACGCCAGACTAACGGAGATGGAACTTCGAGAAGAGGAAGTGATGCTGAAAATGGATGACCTAGGAAATAGAGAGACAGACTAACATAAGGATACTGAGCTTGGAGACAGCAAGAGAGACCCCGAGGCAAGTAAAGGAGAGTGTACAGGCCATAGTGCACCATATTTTTGAAGCAGAGGGGGGGGGGGGAACCGGTGCAACTTGAAAGGGCGCACAGAGGAAGACCGTATGGGAGTGGCCCCCGCTCCATAGTGTTAATATTTCTGAGCTATAAGGACAAACTGATGTGCTGAACAGAGCGAAGCAACAAAGGGAATTGGACTTTGAAGGCTTCAAGGTCATGATCTATCAGGACTTGTCCAATTTCATGCTCTCCAGGTGCAGAGACTGCAGGCCCCCCTCAAAGTGACTGCAAGACAAAGGCGTTGGGTATAGATGGGGCTATCCATTCTCGCTCCAATTTTAAGTGGAGGCGGTTGATTATCAGTAACCTCGGTGGAGGAGGCGGAGCAAGCCGTATGTCACCTCACTGCAGACATGGAAGTTGACCCGAAGGGCTGACTACAAGCGGGGAGAAACCAAGATCTGCACCAGGACTGCAGAGAAGAGGACGAACAGGCAGAAAATGCATAGACTTAGCGGATCGTTGCCCCATAAAACACCCTCAACACCGGAACAGCCGAGAGAGAATAATTCCAGAGAGAAGAATGTGTGACGGATGGTGAGATATTCGTGAGGCAAGGAGGAAAGCTAAGGTATGAAAAATGGATTGCTTGAGGGAGGCAAATGTCTTTGCTCCAAGGTGGCCCTCTGTATGACAAAGGGGGTCAACGACTCTTATGGAACACAATATGTTAAAGTTACAAACAGTTATAAAGTTGATGGGGGTTGGGGGGGTTCTGTAACGGGTTTAGCCACGGGGAGGAAGGCAATGGTGAACGGAAAAGTAGTCTCAATGACAGTGAAGAGGAGGGAAGGAAAGGGTCACTAACAATACAAAGGAGGACAAAGTGGAGCAACCGTAATGGGGAAAGGTGAAGCTAACAAGGATCTGGTTGTGGGAATGCTAAATGTAAGAGGCTTGAATTTCCCAACAAAGAGATCCCTGGTCACAAGGGAATTTTGCAGGGCCTCCCTGGACGTGCTCCTTTTGCAGATGTGCCTAATGCAAGGAGAAGAGCAGGCGCTAAGAGGAGCAGGGATAGGACAGGTACACTGGGCGTCTGGGAAGACTAAGGGAGGGGTGGAATTGTTTTACACAAACAATGTAGACTATGGGAATGTGTAGCAACCAATTTGCTGGAGGGAAGGCTGCTGATATTTCAGGGAACCATGGAGGGGGCAAGAGTATTGTTGGCAGCGGTATATGCGCCCAACCATGGGCAAGCACAATTCATGCTGAGTGTGCTCAATACGATACAACGGTTGGAAGCCGACCTCTACATCATAGGGGGAGACTTTAACGCCTGGGCAAATGAGACCTGGAACAGAAATGTGAGGGGGTGGGGGAGGGGAACACAAAAAAGGAGAAGATGGAATCGGGCACCTAGGAAGTTCAATATAGACAAGGAAAAGTGGATGTGTGGAGACAGCAGCACCCGTAAGTGGAAGGTTATACATTTATTTTTCAGCCCCACATAAAATGTAAACTAGGATTGATGATCTACTATTAAATAAGGACCAGGGAACAAGGGTGATTAGCAGCAGTATCAGGCCAGTGGGGTGGACCGACCATGACCTGGTACTAATGACCTTAGACATGGAAGGATTGCATAGGCCGGATAATAGCTGGCGCTGTAATGAAACGCTCTGGAGAGACCCATTATTTACAGACCAACTGGCTGAAGCAATTACGGAATACTTTGAAATAAACACTGGGGATGTACAGACAGAGGTTGTCTGGGACGTAGGGTAGGCAACCTGGAGGGGACTCTTGATTAGGGAGGGTGCAAGGCAGAAAAGGGAAAGATGTCTGCAGGAGGAGAGGTTGAGAAAAGAGAAAGTGGAGTTGGAGGAAAGGGTGCATGCTACAGAAGGAAACATAGATGAGATTAGAGAGGAGCTGCCATCAAAGAGAGCAGAACTGAAAGTGCTAGGAATGGGGGAGACCCTGTGGAAATTAAGGTACCTTAAACAGAAATATTACAAAAAAAGGGATAAGGTGGAGGCGCTATTTGCTGCGAATTTCCAGGCGCAGAGTGTGGAGAGATGGGTGTCCACCTTGAGTGAGGGCAGCATGGACACACCAAAAGAAATTGCAGGGGGTTTCGCGCAATATTATGAGAAGCTCTACAAATCGGAAGCTCCCTACGGGGAAACTATGGTGATGTGAAAATGACTAAACGCACAAGCTGAGAGGTGGAACACCTAGAGAGCCCAAAAAATACTGAAGAGGTGCAGGAAGCGATATCGCGCCTCTCGAATGGGAAGGCACCAGGAGAGGATGGATATACAATAGGGTTTTATAAGAGCTACGCTTCGGTCCTGTCACAACATGTGTTGAAACTGTATAACCACATCCTAGGCACGGGGAAGGTGTCAGCGACGTTCAGTAGGGCATTAATATTGGTAATCCTGAAGGAGGGAAGGGATCCAACTCACTGCTCATATCATCCCATCTCACTTCTAAATGTAGGTGAGAAAATATTTACTTGAATCTTAGCAACGCGCTTTGCAGGGAAATTGCCCTGTATTCTCCACCCAGACCAAAAGGGGTTTATAGCAGGTTTGGCAGGGCCCTGATGCAATTCGAAGACCTTGGACCTAATGGAGCATGTAAAGGGAGACCCAGCAGGCCATGCACTGCTGAGCTTGGATGCAGAAAAGGCCTTTGACAGAGTAGAGTGGGGCTTTTTATTTGCTATACTGTGTAAGATGGGAGTTGGAGACAGAATGTGTCGAGCCATCAGGGCGATCTACTCTGGACCCACAGAAAGGGTGGTCGTAAATGGGAAGTAGTCAAGGGAGTTTGGTCTTAGCAGGGGTACTAGGCAGGGATGACCTCTGTTGCCCCTTCTTTTCGCTCTGACGATGGAGCTCCTGTGAGAGAAGATACGCTAGCATAACCAGATAAGAGGTGTAGGGGTGGGGGAAGATGGCCATAAAATAAGTATGTACGCGGATGAAATATTGTAACTCTCTAAAATCATGGCATCATTCCCGAGGGTACTTCAGATACTGGTATCAGGTTTCAAAGTAAAGGTAAATAAGTCTGTACTCCTTCCCCTGAAAGGGGTAACTATGGAACAAAAAGAAGAGTGGGAAGGACAAGGGATGCCGGTAGAAAATGACGGCATAAAGTACCTTGGGGTGAGAATACCCAGGGAGCTGGATGATCTAAACGAGCGGAACTTCTCCACCCAACCCAACCCCCCGCCCCCCACTACTGCAGAGGCTTTTTGGGGAGCTGGAAACATGGGCAAAGCACACCATCTGGTTAGGACGACTAAATGCAATTAAGATGATGCTACTCCCCAGGGTACTGTACTGATATCCGGCACTGCCAATAGAGTTGCCAGAGCTGTATTTTACAGAGTTGAAAAGGATGGTGATATTTCTGTGGCAAGGGAAGAAAGAGTCGCTTACTGAATACTGGTGCAGCCTAAGGAAAAGGGTGGGGTGGGCCTACCTGGCATGCGTACCTACTAGAGAAAGGCCCAATTCAGGGCCATGGTCCCCCATTTGCGGGTAGACTAGCAGAAACAATCGGTGGGCATTGAGAACTACCTATTTAGACCAGTTATGCTCAGGGAGTGGCTGTGGACACCGCCGAATGCAGCCCCGAGAAAGGTAATGACACATAAGATACTGGGTCCGTTTTGGAGTTTGTGGAGGATGAAAAGGGAAATGGCGGGTGTCTTAACATTGCCCTCGCCACTGAGTCACACATGGGCCTCCCCGATAGGAGATCGTATGCCTGATTCTGAGAGGTTCCAAGATTGGTTTGAGGCAGGGCTAGAGAGAATAGGGCAGGTCCTCAAGAAAGATGAATTTATAGAAGTGGGGGAGCTTGAAGAGAGCCTGTCTATCGGTAAAATCTCTGTATTGAAATACCTGCCGCTTAAAGGGGTGCAAATGTCAGACGAATGGCAGGAATCCTTGCTTATGGAATTGACGGTAACGGAAAGAATACTGAACACAGATATGAGAACAAGGGGTTTAATATCTAGACTGTATCAGGCTCTACTGGAGGCACGGGGTGAAGAACTCGAAACATTTATGCGTAGATGGGATAAGGATTTGGGAATGGAAATGGAAGTAGACCAGTGGAGAAGGTTATGTGTGAACGCACACTGTACATCAGTGGCCTGTCAGTATAGGTTACATGGGCTCAAACCTATGAATAGATGGAAGTGGGATCCACTAAGATTATCTAAAATGTACCCAGGGGCTGACTCCCACTGCTGGAGGAAATGTGAGCAAACAGCAGATTACTGGCACATGTGGTGGGCGTGCAAGAATGTACAGAAATATTGTAAGGAAATTCGGGGATGGATAAAGGCCCTAGACGAGGTAAACGGGCACCATGGCACCTTGTTTTTACTGTTTGGAATGTAGAAGTGGGATTAATGAAACTTCCACTCATGCCCCACTACCTGCTCTTAGCAGCTACGACTTGCCTGGCATGGAGATGGAAAAGAGAGGAATTTCAAAGCGAAAGACAATGGGGCTCGAAAGCCTTGGCCTTATACAGAATGGAGCAACTAAGTACACGACTTCACCCCATCGAGGGAAATTAAGTGGGTAGTCTTTTTTTGAGAAATACGATCCTGAGAGCCTGCACTTAGGTGCTAGGACTGGGACCCAGAAATCACAGAAAGCCTCACGGGGAAAGAATAAACTGAATGCCACATTCACGGCTAGTGAGATAAGAGGCGGGGAGAGGTGACTCAGGCCAGAGACTAGGGGAAATGGGGCTGAAAAATGCAAGAGTACTCCAATCCAGCCCCTGGAGGGATGATGCAGATATCACAAGTGAATATGGACAAAAGACACTAACCAAGTGGTGGAACAAATGATTGCCGGAGCTCGGAAAAAAGACACCAATGAGACAACTGATATGGCAAACCTGGGGCCAGGTAAAACTGAGAAGGGGTTGTGGGGGAATGGGCAGGGGGGTGGAGGATAACAAAAACTCACTAATAAAATATATTTGAAAAATAAAAGTTCAGGCAAGTCAGTTGCAGAGGCGTGCAAACTCTTATGAAGCAGCAGAAAAGGCAACATTCCACAGGATACTTTACTTATATTAATAGAATGCTTTAGTGGAATAAAAGGTGCACAAGCTGTTAGGCCTGGGCTAGGGGTATGGGTGAACACCCAAACACCTGGTATCGCACTCCAGTCACATAGGAACGATAATTCGGCTTAAGGAAAGTACCACCTTGAGCCCCACAGTACGTTAGGTGTATTGAAGTAAATGCAGCTGGGTTCTTTCCGGTGTAGTGTCGATGGACCCGGTCTCAGGATTCCTCGGTCTGTTGAGGAAAGGAGGGACTCTGGAAGGGATGTTGCAGCAGCAGTCGTGAGAAAGGACCCTCAGCAAGAAATGCTTTGATCTCTCATGTCGGTCTGTGGTTTTGGTGCTTTATTTTTTTTTTACTTTCTATTCTTTTTTTTAAACTATTTTTATAGATTTTTACACATAATCAGAACAACATACACACTGTTAATGATCAAACAATACACATTCTACAACATAACAACTTCCCTGCCCTCCCAACAACTCCCCCCACCCACCCCAGGCCTACGCAGTAAAGCAAGGATTCTATATGCCCCAAGTGTAAATATGTTTAGGTTCTTTACATTTCCTTTTCTTTCTACGGCGAGTACTACCCCCTCCACCCACTCTTAAACACAGTACATAACGTCCGTAATCCCCGCTCTACTAATCCAGAAGGCCCTTTCAGAGAGTTTCGCTACCCCTTTATGGTCTGTTATCACCCCATTTTCGTATGAACATTCCCCAATCCATTTGAAAGGCTTCCAATTTATGTTTTACCATTGCTGTAGGTTTTTCGAATAAGATGATGTCCCAAAGTTCGTTGAACCTGTCTGCTTTTGAGGGGTTGGCCTTACTCTTCCTTCTTTGTGCTATTGCAACCCGAGCCGCTCTTCGCATCGTCTCCCATATTCTTGGTAACCAGCTTTCCTCCCTATCCCTCTCAGGCACCCCAATAACATTTGTAGTGGATCCAATGAGAAGTCTATTCCCACCACTTCTTTCATCCAGCACCCCTGGATTTTGGGGCAGGAACAACACATGTGGTAGGATGTGCCTAGCATGCCACATTCCCTTGGACATAGGTGGGACACCCCGGTGAACATTTTAGACATTTTCTTGGGGGGGGGGGGGGTTAGGTGCCAACCATGTAACATTTTAGTTATTTCCCGTTGTTGCTGTGAATAGATTCCCATGAAACATGATCTGTGATACCTGATCTCAAGTCTCCTCAGTTATTTCCCTCCCGGGTTCTGCCTCCCAGACTTGCTTAAACTTTTGCCTCCTTTCCAAGTTTGCTGTAACCATGACTCTCTATACATTTTGGACATGATTGCTTTCCTGGTGGTGGCCTTATTGACTCGTTCAAAGCTGTTAATGTGCGGGAGAGTTTTGGTAGTCCTTGAACTGTTCCTTTTGGAAGAGTTGGCCCGCTCTCCAGGCCTTTGTCAGACCACATTTGTGCATTTTTTAATCCCCTTTTGCCTAAATCTATGGGGGCAATGGGGGTCCCCATAGTGAACTCAGTCGAGATGCCCAGGAGGAGAGGGTGTTGTTTAGTCCATTGTTCTTCCACAAAGCCCAAGTTGCTCCCAGCATTGGATGTTCCCGGAGTCTCATTGGCACATTCTTGGTTGGGGACCCCTGCAGGTCTCAGTTGGGCTGCTTTCTAGTACAGGAAGAAATCTGGTAGAGCGAATCCTCAAGTCTCTGGGGAGGGTCAGAGTGGCTCTTTTGACTCTGGGTCTCTACCCTTGGCATGTAAATCGGGCGATCATGGAGTTAAGTTTCCCAAAGAAAGTGTCCAGGAGGTGTGCAGAAATCGCTGTCAATAAGTACAATAGGCGCGGGAGGACCGACTTTTTGATTGAGGTCATCCTGCCGTATCACGACAAAGTCAAGGGGGCCCAACGTGTAAGGTCTGCACCCAGTTTGGCTAGGGCGGGGGTGAAGTTAACTTCAATCTGGCAGGGCAGGTCAGGTCTCGGGGGAGACATATGCCTATGCCTAAATAGGTAATTTCTTTGTTTTCAAGCCTCAGCAGTGATCCCTGGGCTTTCATGTGTATGCTTTAGCTGTAGTGGCATTACACTAGACTTTGAGTTGTTGATTTGTAAGGTGTTAATTTGGTCAATTAGACACGAGAGGGAGTGCTGTACTTCAGACAGGTAACATAGGATGTTGCCTGCAAACAGGGACAGTTTGAACTTGATTGCTCCACACCTTATCCCTCTGATGTCCGAGGTCCTAATTGCTATTGCAAGGGGTTCCATGGTGAGGGCGTATAGGAGTGGGGAGAAAGGGCATCCCTGTCTAGCTCACCTGGTTAAATGAAGGATTTGTGATATTGTGCCATTAACCAGGACCTTGGCCATTGGGTCCCTGTATATGGCCGTGATCCATCTATGAAAGTTGGGAACAAACCCCATTTGCTGAAGTAACTTCCTCATATACCCCCACTCAACCCTATCGAAAGCTTTTTCAGAGTCGATGGAAACCTGGTAACTATACAGATTCTGATCTTGGGCCAGGTGCATTAAAACAATTGTTTTCTGGATATTGTCAGCGCCCTGTCGTCCAGTAATAAATCTGGCCTGGTCGCCATGGACTAATGAAGGCATGAGTGATACACCAGTCTGATGCTTAACGTCTTTGTGAACATTTTTGCACCCGAGTTTAACAGGGAGATCGGTCTGTATTGTTAAGGATTTTAAAGATGCGGCACACTCTAGACCAGGACTCTTTCTACTGGCCAGGGATGCAACGCATATTAAAAAAGCTTTTAAGTTTATTACATTCAGATTCTATTTTTGAGAAGGCAGCAAACCCGTCTCACACCCCTTTTAACATACACCCCGTGTCGCACGAACCAGGCCGGTTTATTCATTTTGAATTTTGAATAAAAATCAAACGCATTCAATATAGGGCAGCAATCACCAGTGTGGTGATATTTACACAGTAAAGTGATAGCATACTTAGTTTAACCTTCTAACATCAGATACACAATGCACAAATGAATGAAAGCAAGATTACTTTTGGGGAATTACCTTTAAATGGCACCACAGTTAGGCTTTCCCCCTGCAACACTCCCTCAAACCTCTGTTAGCCAAGTTGTGTGTGTGTGGGTGGAGAGGAGAAACAAGGAGTCGGGAATACTAGGCAAAAATCAGAATGAAAATCCGACCTACCACCCCTGAATAGGAGGACAAAATCAGATGGTACCATTGAAAAATGAGCAAAATGTGCGGTTGAGCGGATAAGACCAGAATGAGTGAGGCTGTACTAAAGAGGCAAGAAAACGTACAAGCTACAAGACAAAGTACTAAACAACATGCATAGAGGTTAGAAAATCAACTTGGGGAAGGAAATACTGTGCAGCAAGAATCAAACATGGCAAAATTGCAATTTCTTAGTTTTCAAGGGATTAAAATAGGCGAGCAACTTCAGAAATGAGCTAAACAGACAATCGAAAATCGGTTTTGTTGATGAGGTACAAAGGTACCTAACGGGTATGATATTAAAGTGAAAGGGTGACTCTGGGTGGTGACAGTATGGGATTATTAGTGGAAAGGAAAAATTGGATTTTTAAAAGGGAAACACTTTCACAGACAACTCGGTTCCGTTAGCAAAATTATTTATTCTACTGCTACTATATTTTAGTGGCTAGATATTTAAAGAAAGACACAGTACGCACGTTACTATCTATGGGAAATTAATTTATTCAAAATAATAGTAAGTACTTACACAACGGACTGAATGATTTGAAAAGAATTACGCTACACATGGAGACTAACAGATTTTTCTTTGGACAGGATACACAGATGATTCTGACAATTTAAGTTATTTAGGTATTTATAGGATTTCTTATAGAGTTTCTTATAGGATTGGATAACTAACAAGGTAACAGAATGGTGTATGCAGCTTTTTGATATTGGGGAGGGGTGATACTTACAAGAAGCACTTGGATTGGGTAGTTTGGACAGCTAACCGGGTCTCTGGACAGCGGGACAAGGGTCTGGTCACTGCGCAGCGGCGGGGCTCTCCTCTAGGGACACAGTGAGGTAAACTGGGGTCTGGTCTCGGTGGACAGTGGGTGCATCAGCTGGGCAAAGACAGGTCTGGTCACGGGATTCTCCCAAAGGGGTCCGCAGCCTTTCCTCCTTTCTCCCTGAATTATTGGGATTTTTGTAGGGTTTAATTCTGGATAAATGGTTCTGCCTGGATAGGAGGTTCTGGATCTGGATCAGCTACCCCTGGCCTGGCACTGGAGTCTTGCAGGGTGAATGTGGAAAGTCTGGATCTATGGATGTTGATTTATGAATGAATGATTCTTGAATGTCCTGACTTTCCCTAAGCTTTCTCCTTTTATAAACAGGATGACATCAGAGGATTTTTACTTTGTGGGCAGAACTAAGATGGACATACCTCTAAGATCGGATAGGTCAGGCTGTGGATGTCGCCGCCTCTCTGTAAGCAGATTGGACTCTGGGAAGTGACCTCAGTTCTAGTGTGTGTGTTTATATGATGTGGTTTGTTCTACCACAGTTACTTTTGCCAAAATCAGTTATGAAACAAAACGCTTGTATTTACAATTGTTAGCCTTCTGAAAATCAGATGGGCAGACCCCATATTTTACAAGGAATATGCCGTTCCAGCTCCCAAGTTTGTACAATGCTGTTTTGTTCTTCTAGCAATCTTTCGCAATTTCTATGGAAAACATTTCCCGTAAAAATCTACAAATGGATACCCAGAAGCCCATCCATATCGGGCATATATCCCAGCAACTTTCATAACTGTGTCATGTACGCTTTCTCCAGAAATGTCTTTTTTTCTGTCGTTCGCGCCCAGCACCTGTCAAGAAGACCCACATGGTCTTATTTTAATTGGTACATCAATTACATAAAAACTGTCATAATTTCACATTACTGCTTCTTTAGGTTACTGAAATGTCTTAGTTACTGACCAGTAACTGTATTTCTCCAGCATTGGTATCTTTCATAGATTCACATGCTTGAATATTCCCCGTCGTCAGACTGGGAATCCTCGGTGATAAATTAAATAATATATATTTTTTTTTTAAATATATATATATATATATAAATATACACTGCCACCTAGCAGTGCATGTACATAGCCCATTATAGCCTATGAGCCACTTTATTATGTAGTCCCTCCACCTCACTTTGGTCCTTTATGGCCCCAGCCAATGAGGTGGCAGGGCTTAAGCTCTGCCCCCGGCAGCCATCTTCAGATTTTGAACCGTAGAGATTACAGTATGATGGATGCCGAGCATAGGAGCAGCCTCTCAGGGGAGGCGGGCGGGCGCATGTGAATCTATGAAAGATACCAATGCTGGAGAAATACAGTTACAGGTAAGTAACTAAGACTTCTCCAGCATTGGATCTTTCATAGATTCAGATGCTTGAATAGAATACCAAGCAGTTAAAACATGCCACCATTATAAAAAGATATGCATAATTACAGAAAAACATATTTCTGATCAAACCTTTACCATGCAGCAACACAACGGTTACATAATTCGGGAAAGGTGGGAAAGGAGGCTGGTCCTACCTTATACAAAGAGATGGCGGAGCACTGCCTGTCCAACTGCAGTTTCTTTGTTGGTATCTTCAGTCAGGCAGTAGTGTTTCGCGAAAGTATGCAGAGTGCTCCACGTGGCAGCTCTGCATATGTCTTTCAAGGCCACCCCTGCGTGGAATGCTGTTGACGCCGCCCTTCCTCTGGTGGAGTGCGCAGACGGCGGTCTAGTTAAAGGGCCGCCTTTCAACTGATGACAGTGGGTGATGCAGGACGATACCCAGCGTGCCAGGCTTTGTTTGGATATATGTTGGCCCTTGGTACGGCCAGAGAAGGAAATGAATAGCCGGTTTGAGGAGCGGAACTCCTTGGTTCTTTGCAAGTAAAACTTCAACACCCTAGAAACGTCTAGAGAGTGTAATGTCCTTTCCGCTTCCGAAGCGTGATTCTGGAAGAAGGTTGGTAAAACAATGCGCTCAGTGAAGGACATCTCCGAAAGTACCTTGGGGAGGAACTCCGGGTGAGGCCTTAAGATGACGCGGTCCTTCTGGAACAAGGTAAATGGAGGTTCCGAAGACAAAGCTTGCAACTCACTGATCCTTCTGGCCGATGTGATGGCTACCAGGAAGGATGTCTTCCAGGACAAGAATTTCATATCGCATCTATGTATGGGCTCGAAGGGAGGTTGCATGAGGGCTGTTAAGACGGTGTTGAGGCTCCAGTCCGGAGCTGGTGTAGGTGTAGGCGGATAAGTACGCATCAGTCCTTTCAGGAAGATCTTGATCGCTGGTAAGGAGAGTAAGGCTTGCGTCTCCGCGGTTACTGTGTAGGCCGCTATGGCTGACAGATGGACCTTGATAGAGGACAGTGAGAGCCCTGATTTAGCCAGGTGCAACAAGTAAGGCAGAATTTGATCAACCGAGGCCGTGAGGGGATCGATCGCAGAGGTCTCGCACCATTTGGAAAACCTGGTCCATTTTCTGGTGTAGGTGAGTTGCGTGGACGGGGCTCTAGCGGCCCTGATGATATCCCAGCATTCTGATGGTAACTTTAGGTGCATCAGTTTACGCTGCTCAGGAACCATGCTTTGAGGGACAGGCTCCTCGGGTCGTGGTGGAGGACCTTGCGGTTCTGTTGTGTCAGTAGATATTGATGTGATTTGAGACGAATCGGGGTTTTGCAGGATAGATGTCTCAGCGTCGGGTACCAGACTTGCCGTGCCCAATCGGGTGCAATAAGAATCAAGGAACAATCCTGTTCTTTCACCCTGCGAAGTACCCTCGACATGAGGGGAATGGGTGGGAAGGCGTAGAGGAACTGCCCCGACCAATCCACTGAGAACGCGTCTCCCAGCGATTGGTGCTCGGGGTATCTTGGCGCAAATATCTTGCATTTTTTTTTGTTCCTGGTGGCAAAAAGGTCGATCTGCGGATGGCCCCATAAGGCAAACATCCGTCGGGTTTCTCTCTCGTCCAACTCCCACTCGTGTGACGCTGTGTATTCTCTGCTTAATCTGTCCGCTAGGACATTGTCCACTCCTGGAAGGTGCTCTGCCCTGATCTGTATCCCGTAGCGCAAGGCCCATGCCCATAGCTGTTGGGCTTCTTGCGACAGAATCTGAGACCTCGTGCCTCCCTGCTTGTTTGTATAGTGCATGGAGGTCGTGTTGTCTGTCTGGACTGTAAGAACTTGACCAGCTATAACCGGTAGGAAGGCTTTCAGCGCCAACCTTACGGCCCTGAGCTCCAACACGTTGATGTGGAGCTGGGACTCTTGTGCCGACCAAGATCCCTTGGTTTGGAGGTCTGCAAGATGAGCGCCCCAGCCTGATAAGGAAGCGTCCGTCCGCAGCAGGAGGGTCGATGTCGGTGCTTGAAACGGCATTCCCTGTAGAAGATTCCTCGGAGCGTTCCACCATCGAAGGGCCTTGTGCAACTTCGATGGAATCTGGACAATGTCCACCCAGCATCCGAAAGCTTGTTTCCATTGGTGGTCCAGAGCTTCCTGAACCGGCCTCATGCGAAGCCTGCAGTTCGGTATGAGGAATATGCATGATGACATCATGCCCAAAAGGGATTTGTAAGAGTGTACAGATGTTGTCTCTTTCTGTATGAGGTTCGAAGTTAAGCGTAGAATCGCTGCTATTCTCTCTGTGGATGGTCTCACTCTGGGAATGCTGGAGTCGAGCTCGGCTTCCAGGAAGAGAGCTACCTTGCTGGGAATAAGGCAGGACTTTGTCTGGTTGATGGAGAAACCTAACTCTTTTAGGAGGTTGACCGTCCTCGACACTGCCGAACGAGCCTTTGCAGCTGAACTTGCCTTTATCAGTCAATCGTCCAGGTATGGAAAAACGTCCGTTCCTGCTCTCCTGAGACTTGCCGCTACCGGTGCCAGGCATTTCGTGAAAACTCTTGGCGCCGTTTTAGACCGAACGGAAGCACTTGAAACTGAAAGTGGAGCCCTCCCACTGTGAACCTGAGGAACTGCCTGTGTGCTGGATGGATCGGAATGTGGAAGTATGCATCCTCCTAGTCTAAAGTGGCCAAGAAGTCGTGCTTGTTTAACCAAGGTAGCACCCCTTGTAGAGCTACCATCTTGAAAGTTATGCGCTTGATGAACTTGTTGAGAGCCCTCAGGTCCAAGATGGGCCTCTATTGACCGTTTTTCTTTCTGACGAGGAAGAATCGGGAGTAGAAACCTTTTCCCCTCTGAGAATAGGGTACTGGTTCTACTGCTGCCTTCTGGAGCAGTTTTTTCACTTCGGACGTGACCGGTCTTAGCATATGCACTCTGCGGGGAGTTGGAGGCAGGGAAGGAGGTTGGTCCAGAAATTCCAAGGTGTGACCCTTTCGGATCACCTGTAACACCCATTTGTCCGATGTAATTGACCGCCAGCGCTGGAAAAACTGGCTCACCCTTCCCCCCACCGGGGCGTGGCGAAGGGGGGGGGGGAGATTGGTCGTCAGTTCTGCTTGCCTTGCAACTTCCCTTGGGCGGAGCCACGTCTGCCTCTATGGGCGTATCTGTTGGAAGACTGATATTTATTGTCTTGGTACGTGCCGCCTTGTGCTTTTTGACCATAGGAGGAACGGCTGTATCCCCTGAACTTGGAAGATGAACCTCTAAAGGGACGAAAAGACCGATGGTCCTTACTTTTGTCCTTTAAAGAACTGATGGCTCTGGCTGTGTCAGTGTCTGTCTTGATTGCCTTCAAATGGTCGTCTATCTTTTTCCCAAAGAGATCTTGGCCGTCAAATGGCATGTCTAGTATCTGCGCCTGAACTTCAGGTCTAAAGTTAGTAGCCTTCATCCAGGCCTGCCTTCTGAGCACTGTGCCGTGCGCCATCTGCCTGAAGCCTGATTCGGCCACATCAACTGCTGCGTCGATCATGTGATCTGATGTTGCTTCACCATCCGCGATTATGGATTTTGCCTCCTCCTGGAGCTCCGGTGGTAATTGTTTCGCCAAGTTAGACATGCGGAGCCAAAGCTCGCGATCGAATCTTGCGGTCATGGCCAGTGCATTACCCGCTCTGATTGTAAGTGATGCAGAAGATGATACTTTCCTGCCCATGGCTTCCAATTTACGTCCGTCCTTATCCGGTGGTGCCGACAACGGTGAGGAGGGGTTGGCGAGTTTCTTTCTGGCCGCCACTGTAATAACTGAGTCCGGTTTCGTATGACCCCTTAAACAAAGCGGTGCCGAATCCGGAGCTTTATATTTCTTTTCTGGCCTGGACACCAACGCCGGAGTCGATAAGGGCGTAGATAGGATCTTGGATCCGGAATCCCAGATTGTATCGAGGAGGGGAATTGTGGTCACTGTCCTCCTTCGTTTGTCCCTGTGCTCATAGAGCACTGATTGCCTTTCCTCCGAAGAAACCTGAATTTTAAACAGTTCTGCAGCTTTACCTATTATGGTGTGGAAAGAGACGAGATCATCCGGTGGTGAGGCCTTGCCCGGCGAGTCTCTCCTCCTGGGCTTCTCGACGACGTAGTCATCCCAATCACTGGGTGCGTCTGGCTCCTGAGTTATTTCTCCTTCTTCTGGTTCCGAAAATTCACCAAAAGGATCCTCCTGCCAGTCTGATACCGAGATGGTGGACGGTACCATGGTGGGATCTACGTCCGGAGATCGCGGTCTGTGCGATGACTGTGGTGACGGGACTCTTGTAGGTGAAGCACTGTGGGTGCTGCTCCTCGGTCTTCGAGCAGGTAATCTCATCCGTTTTTGTGGTCTACTCCTGTAAGGAGAGCAACCCGATGTGCCTGGAATCGGGGATGACTCTCTAGGAATGGGATTAATCGGAATTTGCTTCTCCCTTTGCCATTTGTAAAATTCTTCTACAATCCTCTGCACGGATAACATGAGCACCGGGTCATGAGGATATTCGGATTCTCCCGTGGACGGGTGCCAAGGAGGGCTGTATTGTTTCGGTAAGGGACCGATGGACTCTTCCACCACTTCCGCATCAGAGAATTCTTCCTGAAGAATTATATCCGGAAGTTCTGCCATGTGCCCCAAAGGTGAAAATTGCTGCACCAGAGGTTCAGTTACAGTATTCTTCTCAATGATATTGCTTGTAATGACAGGAGCTTCAAGAGTGAGAGGCAGTAATTCCTCTGTAACTGCCGAAATTTGCGGTGCCTCTGAAGGCGTTATGGATGATGTTATCCTCGTCGACGACTGAGATTTTCCCGTCGACGAGGGTTTCGCCGCCGACTGAGATTTTCCCGTCGACGACTGAGATTGTCCCGTCGACGAAGGCTTTGCTGTCGACTGAGATTTTCCCGTCGACGACTGAGATTTTCCAGTCGACGAGGGATTCGTCGTCGTCGACTGACATTTTCCCGTCGACGAGCGCTTCGTTGACAAACGTGGAGTGTGTTCCGTGGACGACTGCGTCATGGATGAATGCTTCGTGGACGAGTGGTGTTTCTTGCTCGTCGACGATTGCTTCGCGGTCGACATGTCCGATGACGATGATCTAACTGTCGACGATGTCTTAAGCGTCGTCATCGTCGATGCTGGTTTCGTCGACGGTATGGCCGATGACGGGCCTTTACCTTTCCCTTCATTCGTGGGCGGTTTACCCGCCGACGACTGCCCCCCCCCCCCCCCGTTTTTTGCAAACTCCTCCTTACCTCTGGAGGCAGATTTTGCTGACTTTTTCTGGCTTGATAGGTCAACTGGAAGCAGAAAAGGTATCAATTCCAGCTTCCTCTTTTTGGATTTGGGAGAGGAACTCCTTTCCACTGAAGAGGCCCTTCTCTTTGAAGTTTGCCTCTCAGATGGAGTGCTGGATTGGACAGGAGCTGTTCTGACAGACTCTTCGTCCGAAGATTGATCCCTGGATTCCAGGTATGAAAGGAGTCTTCTATGCCTGTCATGAAGGGTCTTGGTGGAAAAAGTTTTACAAATCTCGCATTTTTTAATGTCATGTGGGTACAGACAATAAATGCAATGCTCGTGGGGGTCCTTGTAGTAAACCAATTTCTTCTTGCACCTCGTCCAGTCCCTGAACAGGGAAGGCTTCCTGACAGCCTGAGGTGCCTCCATTTCTGAAGAGAAGTTCAGTCGACGATTTTGAGAGGAAAACAACAAGTTTTGCCACCAAGGTTAATTGGAAAGAAAGCCCCTAAGAAGGGGAACAAGATGGAATATATTTTACAAATATATTCCACACAAAAGTAGAAAGAATTTGAAAAAGCTCAGAGAGCTTGAGGATTCCCTGTGTCTGATAGACTGCGGCGAAAAATCTGAAGATGGCTGCCGGGGGCGGAGCTTAAGCCCTGCCACCTCATTGGCTGGGGCCATAAAGGACCAAAGTGAGGTGGAGGGACTACATAATAAAGTGGCTCATAGGCTATAATGGGCTATGTACATGCACTGCTAGGTGGCAGTGTATATTTATATATATATATATATTTTTTTAAAAAAATGTATTATTATTTAATTTATCACCGAGGATTCCCAGTCTGACGACGGGGAATATTCAAGCATGTGAATCTATGAAAGATCCAATGTTGGAGAAAAATACTTTAATATAAAAAGTTTTTTTAAACTGTTTATTTTTGCAACAGAGCAGAGTGAGTACATTACAGGTAAAATCAGTACATGGCAGTCAACCCCCCATCCGTCCCCACCCCCGCATTCCCCCTATACTTCTTCCTCCACTCGGTTCGTTTCTGTCCCTTCCAGAACTCTTGTGGTGTTCCAGGGTAGGTAGGTGAGGGCCGGGAACCTCCGATTATAGTCTAAGAATGGGGCCCAAGTGTCCTGGAAACGGTGCAGAGTTCCTACTCTGGCCACCGTTATCTTCTCTGCAATTAGGATGTCTCACATCTTCCCCCACAACAATGCCACAAACGGACCCTCAACGGTCTTCCAAGTGTGGGCTACCACTATTCGCACTGCCAGGAGGCATTGAGTTAGGAGTTTGGCTTTTCTTACCAATCTTGGGTAGCATACCGGGACCCCTAGAAGGATAGGTTCAGGTTCGAGTGGGATTGCCTTCTGGGTAATGTCCGCAATTATGGTTATGCACTGGGACCAAAAAAGTTGAACCCTCGGGCACAACCACCACATGTGGTAGAAGGAGCCCGGTTGCCCACACAGTCTCCAACAGGCGGGGCTCAGAGCCCGGTTCATATGATGAAACCTTAGGGGGGGTTAGTACCAATGTAATAAGAGTTTATGTGCGCATTCTCGGTTTGTGATGCAAGCGGACTCTGAATAAGTTCTTGACCAAATGTCCACCCATTTCTGGTTGGTTAGTGCGTACCCTAGATCTGCTTCCCATTGGTCCATAGCTTGGGTTTTGGAGCTAAAGAAGTCTCCTGCAAAGCGTTTGTATAGGGCCGAAATCCTTCCTCGAATCGGGAGCTCTTGTAACGTTAGTTCAAGTGGTGAGGGCGTGCGCATTGCTGTTTGCCGGGTTTGCGGGTGGGAGCACCAGTGTTGGAGCTGAATATACGTAAATCTGTCTGCTTCCTTCAGCTGAAAAGTCTCTTTGCATTGTTCAAATGTTCGGGGGTGACCTTCCATTAAAAGCTGGCCCAGTGTCTCTAGGCTTCCCCTGATTCAGTTCTTGAAGTTGTTGGGAATGGTTCTGGGAGCAAAGGAGGGGGTTCATAAGACCGGGAAGAAGGGGCTTAGGCCCTTCGGGATCTTTTGTCGTCGCCACGCCCGGTCCCATGCCTTAAACATGTGTTTAGTGGAAAGCAGAAGCTCATCCCCGCTTTGTCGGAGTTGAGGTTGGGTGTGCGGGAGAAAGCGTAACGGGAGGGGCCCCTGGGATTGCTCTTTCTCCACCCACCGGGGGTGCCCCGAAGTCATTAGCCAGGCATGGATGTGGGCTAGTTGGGCCACTATTTGGTAGTTCTGCAGGTCGGGTACTCCCAATCCTCCCAGGCATGTGTTCCCCAGCATCGTTCTCAGGCGGATACGGGCCTTTTTGCCTTTCCAGATGAAATGGAGCAGTTTCCTCTGGAGCCCCTGGAGGGCAGCCGGGGGGATCGTTACTGGGAGAGCGGAGCATGCATACAGAAATCTGGGAAGAAGATTCATCTTGCTCGCTGTGATGCGCCCCATCAGGGAGATTTCCTGCATCGCCCACCTCTTGAGGTCCTTTTCCAATACACAGAAGAGTGGGGGGAAGTTTGCCTGATAGACCGCTTTTGGGTCCGCTGGGATACGGACTCCCAAGTAAGGGATCACTTTTTCCTTCCATTGTATGGGACATAGTGAAGAGAGGGCCTCTCGGTCCCCCGGCGACAAGCCCGTCGCCAGAGCCACCGACTTGTGATAGTTAATAGAAAAGCCTGTGACTTTTCCGTAGTTGTCTATTTCTGCCAGGGTGTGACGCAGTGAGCGAGCGGGTTCCGCAAGTGTGAGTAGGACATCATCTGCATAAAGGGCTATTTTGTGTTCGTTAAGGCCGATTTGAGGGCCCTTGATGTTGGGGTTTGCCCTGATTCTCTGAGCGAATGGCTCCATCTCCATGGCAAAAAGTAATGGGGATAGTGGGCATCCCTGTCTAGTCCCACAGCCAAGCAGAATCGGAGTGGAGAGAATGCCATTGACTCTGAGAAGGGTTTTCGGGACTTAGTAGTTCGCTAGGACCATCCTCTGGAACATGGGCCCGATGTGAAAGGCTTCCATAGTTTGACCCATAAAAGCCCAATCCACCCTGTCAAATGCTTTGACAGCGTCTAGGGCCACCAGGACTAGTTTCTGCGATTTCCGGGTTGTGAGATCGATCAAGATAAAAGCTCTGCGGATATTGTCACCCGTGGATCTATTGACAATAAAGCCAGATTGATCTGGATGGATTAGTTCGGGTAAAATGGCTGAGAGGCGGTTGGCCAGGATTTTTGAATAAATGTTGGCGTCAATGTTCATCAGGGCAATGGGTCTGTATGAGGCCGGGTCTTTTCCCGGTTTGGGCAACAGGATTGTGATGGATTCTGCCATGGAGGGGGTGACCGTGCCCGAGTCCCAAATGTTGGCGTCAATGTTCATCAGGGCAATGTGTCTGTATGAGGCCGGGTCTTTCGGGTCTTTTCCCGGTTTGGGCACCAGGATTGTGATGGATTCTGCCATGGAGGGGGTGACCGTGCCCGAGTCCCTGAAGGAGTTAAAGAGGGTCACCATAGGGGCCACCAGTTGAAGCCGGAACATTTTATAGAATCTTGCTGAGAACCTGTCTGGACCCTGAGGGACTTGATAACTTCCTCGATTTCCTCACTTGTGATAGGCGTGTCAAGGTTTGTTCGGGCCGAATCCTGCAGGTGGGGCAGAGTCATTTTTTGTAGATATTCCCTTTGTTTGCTTCGGTCTCTAGGTGGGGGACATCACTTGAACTAGGTGGTCCGCTGCCAGTTGTTGTTTCTCCTGCTCTGCGTAGTGAACCCTGCCTTGAGTCATGTAGCCCGGTCATGGTATTGGTCTGTCTTGCCTTGGGCAGTTTGCTCACTAACAGTTTTTTCGCTTTATTATTTTTGGCATAATAAAATTGTTTCGCTTTGGCCGAGAGATGGGCTGTATGTTCGCTGTAGTGCGCCTAGATTTCGTTGCCGGCGGTGCAGATTGCCCGTTGTGTCTTCGGGGACCATCCCTACAGCTTGTGTTTTTTTTCGGCTTCTTGGAGCTCTTTCTCAAGGGAGAGGTGAGTCTGACGCCTGGCTTTATGGAATGCCGCTCCCTGAGCGATAATTACCCCCCGGACCACCGCTTTCATAGCATCCCATGTGTTCGCTGGGGAGGTGTCTTCATTGCGGTTTTCATTGAAGAAGTTTCGGATCGTGGAGGGGATTGCATCTCCCAGGGACATGTCATTAAGGATTGGGTCGAATAGAGCCCAGCGGCGTGGTGGAGGGGGTGTGGCCTGGAGGGCTCGAAGCTCTAGAGTTACTGGTTCGTAATCTGATGGGGTGCGTGCTCCAATTGAGATTTCCTTGACGTAGGCCAGAGTTTGTGGTGACGTCAGAATGAGGTAAATTCTGGAAAAGGTCCTGTGGACGTATGAGTAGAACGAAAAGTCCCTTTCTGTAGGATGAAGCACCTTCCAGGCATCCACCATCTCCAGGATCCTAAAGAGGCGCAGGATTCCTAGGGCAGTGTTGAGATCTTTAGGGGAGGGGGGATGTTACTTGTCCTTCGTGGGGCCTGGAACTCCGTTAAAGTCACCTCCAATAACCTTCAACCCTTCCGAGAAGGACGAGAGGGTCAAGCCCAAGGAATCATAGAAGGCCGTCTGGCCCACATTAGGAGTGTATACGGAGACCAGCGTTTATAGTTGGCCCAATAGAAGGCACTTTATTGCTGTTACGCTCACCTGGTTCCCACGGGGGCGTCGACCGGAACTGGGCCGCTGTTGTTCCCACCAGCGTGACGTGTAGCGCCGAGATGACTGGACTGGCCCGCTCAGCCTAGTTTGTCTGGCTCGCAAGAATATTCTTCTGCAAAGAAGAAGAGGAATTAACCACCCGTGGAATTGAGTGTCAACCCACCTTCCCCACTCCCGTTGTCTTCCCACAGATCACTCTTAATGTCCCCTCCTTAGTCTCACCTGATGGTTTGGAAGGATGAGCTCTCCATCCTGCGTCGACCGCAGGGGCGCGTTGATGACCAGTTACTTCACTTGCGTAGAGGAATTGGTGAGTTCCAGTATTGACTCTAAAGTCCAATTGTTCATAAGAGTTCAAATGTCTGATCTTCACTCTGTCCGATTCCTTGCAGGTTGCCGATTAATCCACTCGAAGATTTGCAAATGGCAATTGGTAAGATTCAGGTAAGATTCAGGTAAGTACCCCGGCCCCTTAGGGGCCGGGGTACGGCGATGAAGCAGAGTTGACTGCGCCGACCCGAGATGAGGTGAGTACCTCCCGTGGTAAATCAGGTAAGTCCTTGGGGGTAGCTTGTATAGCCTTAGAGAGTCCCCTTGCTCACTTTGCTGTCTTTGTCTCCTTAGGTGTCGGAGGGCGGCCGCGAGATGGAGAGAGCGAGATGGAATGCTGAAGTACCGCCAAGCAGGTGAGTTCAGCGCGGCGCCGTATGAATGCGAAGCGATGCTTCAAAGACTTCTGTCTTCCAGTTCCGTGGCGAAATGGATCAGGATTCAGGTAAGGATTAAAGTTAAAACTCCTGTTCTAACCTTTATCCTTCTTTTCTTCTTGTTTCAGGAGTCCCAGGACTGAAGCGGGCGTGGTTGAAGACTGGAGCTGCTGAAAACACGGTGAGCGTTGCGCTGCAGCAAGCAGAATAACACGAAGCACGTGTGGCTGTCCGGGCGTGGTTTAAATAGCCTTGGAAGAAGATCCAGGTAAGTATTCTTCCACAGCCCCACCCAAGTAACAAAATAGTTCCTTCAGTAAAATAGTCCCTCCTAAGCCTCATTTGGCTTGAGTCTTCATGCAGCATGGTCTGCCTCAGGTGAGTATGCTGCATGGTCTGCTTCAGGTAAGTTTTCAATAATGAGTCTGGCGCCCATGGCGCCTGGACTGACTTTATCTTTATGAGCCTGGCGCCTTAGGCGCCAGGACTGCACCCAAACAGCCCCTAACTGGGGCTTTTGGGCATGCTCCAAGTGGCATGATGCCTGCTTCCGGGACTGCTGGGCCTTGTCTGGTCTTCCGGGGGCAGGCATCATGACAGCACTCCCCCTCAAGGCCCCTCCTAAAGTCGTTCTCCCCTTGGCCGTGGTTTGTCTGGAAATTCCCGATGGAACCTCTTCACTAAACGAGGTGCATGCACGTGGTCACTAGGTTCCCAAGACCTTTCCTGCGGACCATAACCTTTCCAGTCAATTAGGTAAAAGAGTTTTGATCTCACTCTTTTTGAGTCCAAAATATTCTTGACTTCGAACTCGGGCTCCCCGTCTATGAGGATAGGTTAAGGTGGAGTGGTTAGCCTAGTTCCTGGTTGCACTGGCTTCAAAAGAGACACGTGCAAGACGGGATGGATTCGCATATGAGCAGGTAGGTCCAACTTGACGGCCACTGGGTTAATAATTGCCTTGACAGAAAAAGGACCCAAATACCTGGGGTTAAAGGTCTGAGTCCCCTTGAGTGGTAAGTGCCTAGTGGCTAACCATACTTGGTCCCCTATTTGGTATTGAGGAGCTTCACTTCTGTGCTGATCCGCATCCTTTTTGTATTTTTCCTTAGCCTTTTGCAAATGGATGGTTGCTTCTTAAAGGCTTGTGTAATAACAGTGTGGAGATGGTCCACTGCGGGCATCTCTAAATGCTGGGGTGAGTCCAAATCCGAGGTTCGAGGATGGTGCCCATAAATGGTAAAAAAAGGACTTTGTCCAGTTCCTGAGTGTACGGAATTATTGTACGCATACTCTGCGATCCACAGAATGTCTTTCCAATTCCCCTCAGACTGATGTAGCATACAACGGAGGTACTGTTCAAGAGTCTGGTTGGTCCTCTCCGTTTGACCGTCGGTCTGAGGGTGGTGACTGGTCGAAAGCCTAACATCAATTTGTGCCAGTTGGCAGCATTTCCTCCAAAATGTGAAATGAATTGACTGCCCCGATCTGAAATTAACACTGAAGGAAAGCCATGCAGGCGGACAACATTTTCAAGGAATTCCTTGGCCAGGATTGAAGCTGAAGGTATCCCTTTTAAAGGAATGAAGTGGGCCATTTTAGAAAAAAGATCTACAATAACTAGAATGGTATTGTAACCTTGGTACGGGGGTAAATCCGTGATAAAGTCTAATGACAAGGTATGCCAAGGGGTAGGTGGTATGTCTAATGGTTGCAATAATCCAGCAGGTTTTTTCTTTTGCCCTTTATTTTGTGCGCAAATGCCACAAGACATGACAAATGACTTGACATCCTTTCGCCAGGTGGGCCACCAAAATTGCTTCCTAATTTTAGCTTCGGTTTTTGCAATACCCAGATGCCCTTCTATTAAGGTGTCATGGTAATGGGAAATGACAAGTTCCTGTAGTTCTTTTTGCGGTAAAAATAGCCGGCCTTGGTAATAAGGTAAATCATCGATGACAGAGTACTCTGGACCTTTCTTTGCCCAGTCCTGTAGGGCAACGGAATCAAAGAGTTGGTGGATCTTGTTTTGAATGTCCTCCAGTGTCTGTATGGATGTCAGGCCAAGGATTCTCTGTTCCGGAATTATGGGTACGGGTTCTAAAGTTATTTCTGCTTCTCCCATTCCAATCTGGGACAAGGCGTCTGCTTTACCATGGTCGATAGGTTATTACAAAATCAAACCCGGCGAAGAACAATGCCCAACGGAGTTGGCGCGAAGATTGGGCTTTGGCTGTCTTTAGGTATTGTAAGTTGCGGTGATCGGTGATGACCGTGATGGTATGTCTGGCACCCAGTAGATAGTGCCGCCAAGCCTTTAAGGCGGACTTGATGGCCAGCAGCTCCTTGTCGGTTATGGCATAGTTTAATTTGGGGGCTGAAATTTTTTTTGACCAAAACGCCACTGGGTGAAGCTGGTTAGTTTCGGGATCCTTTTGGGAAAGCACTGCTCCCATGGCTGAACTGGATGCATCTGTTTCCACTATGTAGGGAAGCTCGGGGCGCGGGTGTCTTAATAAGGGAGCAGATGTGAATTTAGCTTTTAACTCTTGGAAGGCGTTCTCGGCTTCCTTTGTCCACACAAAGCATTTGTTTTTTCGCAATAGCGTTGTAATGGGATGTACAATGTGCGAGAAGTCCGGGATAAACCTGCGGTAGAAATTGGCAAAGCCAAGCATGCTTTGAACTCCTTTGATTGAACTTGGCGAAGGCCAATTAAGAATGGCATCCACTTTTCGTGTATCCATCCGGATTCCTCTCGGGGTCAGAATAAATCCAAGGAATTCCACTTCCGTAGTGTGGAAGATGCACTTTTCCAGTTTAGCATATAATTTATGCTGGCGTAACTTCTCTAGGACTGCTCGGACGTGTTTTACATGCTCAGATTCTGATAAAGAGTATACGAAGATGTCGTCGATGTAAACGACACACAAACGTCGATAAGCTCTCGGAGGACATCGTTCATGAAGAACTGGAAGGCTGCTGGTGCATTGCATAGTCCGAAGGGCATCACCTGGTACTCAAATAGTCCGTACTTGGTGCGAAAAGCAGTCTTCCATTCGTCACCCTCTTTGACACGTACCAGATGATATGCCCCCCAAAGGTCTAGTTTCGTGTATATACAAGCGTCCTTCACCTGGTCTAGTAGTTCTGGGATCAAAGGCAGTGGGTATCGATTCTTGATGGTTATCTGATTCAGTGCGCGGTAGTCTATACATGTTGTAAGGTCGCCTTCCTTTTTCGGTATGAAGAACAAAGCTGAAGATGCAGGGGACTTGGACGGGCAAATGAAGCCATTAGCAAGGTACTGGTCTAGGTATTGGCGCACATGGAGATTTTCGGGTTCCGTAAGGGCATAGATTCTGCTGCAAGGTGGTTGTGCTCCAGGTACAAGATCTATTTGACAATCATACGATCTCTGAGGTGGTAAGGTGTTTGCCTGTTCCTTTTGGAAGACATCCTGAAAGTCTTGGTATTCAACAGGTAATTGTATGGCTACTGGAATTACTGGGGCCAGGACTGAGTTTTGAGTTTTCCTTGGGTAGCAGGTGTGAGCACATTCTGGGAAGGTTAGTCTCTTCTCTCGCCAATCAATACAGGGATTATGTTTTTCCAACCAAGGTATCCCCAGTATCAGCTGAAATTGTGGGGCCTTGATTAAGTCAAACATCATAGCCTCTCGATGCCCATCTTTGAGTTCTCCCCGAAGTCCTCGATGGAATAATGTGATTCGCTTGGCTTCAGGCCATTCGGTTTCCACTACTAATCTATTGAAAGTTGCAATGTAAGATAAAAGATCCTGGTTACCTTGACGTAGGGATAAAGGTTCGTTGTCCAAAGCCTGTCCTCGGGAGTGTCGGGCGAATAGTCTTTCCATGCTTGTTCGAAAACCCTAGAAATCTCGAAGAATCGGGTCATCCTGGTTAACTAGTGGAATGGACCAATCCGCCGCACTGCCGCTGAGATATGACAGTACAAAGGCTACCTTGGCCTGATCGTTTGGGAAAGCTCCAGGTCTACATAAAAAGTGCAAGCGGCATTGATTCATGAATGTTGCAAACCCTTTTGGGTCTCCGGCAAAGCGTTCAGGCGGAGCCAAAGGAACGGCTCCAGGTAAATTTATCTGCACCGGGTTACTCGATGGTACAGGAGCTGGACTTGCCCCAAGTCCTGGTAGAGGTGTTTGTCCAGCCTGGCTCTGTAATAGTTGTCTGGCCAACTCATCAGTTCGTTCTTTTGACACTATCAGTTCCCTCCTGGGGGCATTGGTTTCTTGGCGAGCGGAATGCACTTTGGCCCTTAATTCCCCTAATAATTGGGCCAACTGATCAGTTTCCGAGGTCTTCATGACGCCCAGGTGGGTATTTGTGGGTAGTCTTCGCGTTCTGTTACGCTCACCTGGTTCCCACGGGGGCGTCGACCGGAACTGGGCCGCTGTTGTTCCCACCAGCGTGACGTGTAGCGCCGAGATGACTGACTGGACTGGCCCGCTCAGCCTAGTTTGTCTGGCTCGCAAGAATATTCTTCTGCAAAGGAGAAGAGGAATTAACCACCCGTGGAATTGAGTGTCAACCCACCTTCCCCACTCCCGTTGTCTTCCCACAGATCACTCTTGATGTCCCCTCCTTAGTCTCACCTGATGGTTTGGAAGGATGAGCTCTCCTTCCTGCGTCGCCCGCAGGGGCGCGTTGATGACCAGTTACTTCACTGGCATAGAGGAATTGGTGAGTTCCAGTATTGACTCTAAAGTCCAATTGTTCATAAGAGTTCAAATGTCTGATCTTCACTCTGTCCGATTCCTTGCAGGTTGCCGATTAATCCACTCGAAGATTTCCAAATGGCAATTGGTAAGATTCAGGTAAGTCTATTGTGGTTTTCCCCTTAGGGGCCGGGGTACGGCGATGAAGCAGAGTTGACTGCGCCGACCCGAGATGAGGTGAGTACCTCCCGTGGTAAATCAGGTAAGTCCTTGGGGGTAGCTTGTATAGCCTTAGAGAGTCCCCTTGCTCACCTTGCTGTCTTTGTCTCCTTAGGTGTCGGAGGGCGGCCGCGAGATGGAGAGAGCGAGATGGAATGCTGAAGTACCGCCAAGCAGGTGAGTTCAGCGCGGCGCCGTAGGAATGCGAAGCAATGCTTCAAAGACTTTTGTCTTTCAGTTCCGTGGCGAAATGGATCAGGATTCAGGAAAGGATTAAAGTTAAAACTCCTGTTCTAACCTTTATCCTTCTTTTCTTCTTGTTTCAGGAGTCCCAGTACTGATGCGGGCGTGGCTGAAGACCGGAGCCGCTGAAAACACGGTGAGCGTTACGCTGCAGCAAGCAGAATAACACGAAGCACGTGTGGCTGTCCGGGCGTGGTTTAAATAGCCTTGGAAGAAGATCCAGGTAAGTATTCTTCCACAGCCCCACCCAAGTAACAAATAGTTCCTTCAGTAAAATAGTCCCTCCTAAGCCTCATTTGGCTTGAGTCTTCATGCAGCATGGTCTGCCTCAGGTGAGTATGCTGCATGGTCTGCTTCAGGTAAGTTATCAATAATGAGCCTGGCGCCATAGGCGCCAGGACTGCACCCAAACAGCCCCTAACTGGGGCTTTTGGGCATGCTCCAAGTGGCATGATGCCTGCTTCCGGGGCTGCTGGGCCTGGTCTGGTCTTCCGGGGGCAGGCATCATGACATTTGCCACGTAACGGCCCTCTGGGTCAGTTTTAGAGTTTAGGATCTGCGGATTCAGGTCCTTTCTGAAGAGGATCGCCGTCTCTCCTTTTTTGGTGCCATCTGAGGCCAGAAACTGTAGTGGGAAGTCTTTAGATCTGAGGCGCCCAAAGTTCCCCGGTCTCCTGCAAAAAGGCCCCACCCGTGTCTTCGTCCAGGAGTCGTTGGATGATCGATTTGCGCTAAACGGGGTGTTGAGGCCCTTGACGTTAAGGGAGATAAATCAGAGAGTTCGAGAGCCCGGGGGTCTATCACGGCAGTGGGCGGAGGACTAGCTGCCATTATCGGGGGTGCGGGGGAGGGTCGCAGCTGTTGGTCACTCTGACTCTGAATTTTTAAACGGAGGCTCCAACGGGGCAGCCCCAATTTATATAACATGGGGGGGGCGGGGTTTCAGGATCAGACCCCCCACCTGGACAGTTTGGCCAGAGCCATGCACCCCGCCAACGTGGCACGGCCTGGCGTTTGCATGAAAAAGTAATTCCAAGGACTCATTGGTGGTCTGTACCTTGGAAAAGTGCATGAGCCGTGGGGGGACCGTCGTTAGGCTTGTTTCTCAAAGCTGAGGAGTTGGCATTTGCGGGAGGATTAGTCGAGGACTCGAGAGGGCCCGGGGAGGGCCGGGATCCGCAGGAAGCGTGTGGATAGTTATTTTCTTTTCCCATATCTCGGGACTCAAGACCAGGAGGACCCCTTGGGTTTTGTTGGGGTGGCAGGAGCTTTGCCAGTGTTGTCAAGTACTGTGCGCGCGGAGGCGCCTTCAGGGGAGTCTGAGTGTAGAATTTTTTCGGCATCCTCCGGATGGGTAATTCTGCGGAGGGAACCATTGTGAGTGAGCTGGAGGGCTGTTGGAAAGAGCCACCTGTATCGAATCTGGTGGTTCTGGAGGTAAAGGGTGAGAGGACGGAGTGATTTTCTTTTTTGTAAGGTAAGAAGTGAAAGGTCCTGGAAGATCTGAAGAGGAGTCCCCTGGAAGGATATTTCGTCTCGGGTATGGCTTATCGCCGAGATGGCTTCCTTGGTTGTAAAGAAGTGCACTCTGGTTATCACGTCAGGAGGGGAGTCAGTTGTCACCCCCCCACCCCCAACGAGGGCAGAGTCTGTGAGTTCAGTCCAGTAGAAGCAGCGATTTATCTAGTTATCTAGAAGGGGGAGAAGGGCTTGAAAGAAATTCTCGGGGAGATTTGTGTCCGGGACCGAGGCTAGAATGCCCCGGATCCGGAGGTTGTTACGTCGAGCCCTGTTTTACAAGTCTTCTTGTTTAAACTCAAGGATTTTGCACCTATCTGACAGGGATTGGATAGAGCGTTGGATCTCCCCCATTGATGTTGCTTGGTCCTGAGAACGGTCTTCAATTTCCCCTATTCGCTGTTCCATTTCTGTAATCCTTTGGTTAGTATGCTCCAGCTTTGTAGTGAGTTCCATCATGCATGATCTGAACTCGGTTTTGATGTCTGCCATAAAGGCCTGGATGTCCTCTTTGGTTGCTAAGGATTCTTTATCATCCGATGTCTTCTGTGGGGCCATTTTGAGAGGGGTATCAGTTTTCTTGGCTTTAACGGCCGCCAATAGCATTGTGGAGATGTCCGCGTTCTTGTTGGCCTTCGACTGCTTAACCATGGTGGGTTCCCGTTAGAGTGGGGGGTGTCGGCTTGCTTGCATTTGATTAGCAGAGTCAGTTAGACAGGAGTCACTGGGCCTGGCCGCAGCAACTCCTCAGGTTGGTGGGTTCTTGGTACCCTTATCCGATGCTGTTGGTGGGGGTGTTACGGTGGGTGACCTCAGATCCAGCAGTGGGCTGGACTTGCGGAAGCAGCCAGACTCCTCGGGGGGGGCAGGTGGTTGAGTGTGCCGTGGCGCCCCAGGAAGTAGGAGGGGGGAGAGAGTCTTCTACTTAGGGCTGTGTTGCTCGCCGTGTGCGTGGGGGGGCCTTCTAGTGGGTGCAACAGTGGACAGGAGGTGCTGGCTTACATCCATATGCGAAGTCCCCTTTTGGGGGGAGCAGATCCAGTAGGCCTTGTTGCCGTAGCTGACTTTGTGGGTTTTCTTGGGTAAGGGGGGGCTCGCCAAGCACTGCTGGATGGGCAGGGGCACCCCAGGAGTAGGCTGGAGGGGTCTGTAGGCAGCCTCAGAAGAGTGGTGGTTAGTGGGGATAACTTGTAAGCAGGGATGGGGGAGATCGGTGCAGGGGCTCCCCCTCCTCCAGGAGCTGTCAGGGCGAGCAGGTGAAGCCCTGAATGGGCCGGGGTACCCCAGGAGATGGTGGAGGGGGCCCTGGGGATGTCTAGCCCCCGTGTCGCAGTAGCTCTGTATGGATCTGCAGGGTGGTGTGAGGGGGCCTCCAGGCAGGCTGTTTCCTGCCTCTGTGCTCCGTGGGCAGGGTAGCGGGGGACCAGGAACGCGCCCTCCACAGCGTGGGACTTCACAGGACTCATGGCTGTAACCGCGGCAAGAGGTGGGTCCACTGTGGCCGGGGCCCCCCTTGAGGCAAGTCACGAAGCAGTGGGGGCCTCGGGTCAGCTGTCGGGGGGAACCGCAGTCTGGTTCCGGTCGCATGCGGGGGGAACTGCAGTCTGGTCCCAGTTGCATGTGGGGGGGCTCCTCCTCCGGTTCACTCAGGGGGGAGCCTTCAGCGAGGCTCTGCTTCTTTGCGCCGGGGACCTCGTCAGCGCACGTCCCCAGCCACCGCAGCAAGAGATGGGTCCACCATGGACGGGGTCCCCCTTGAGGCAAGTCACGAGGCAGTGGGGAGCCTCTGGTCATGTTTCGGGGGGACATGCAGTCCGGCCATGGTCACGGGCGGGGGGGGCTCCTCCTCCGGTTTGCTCTGAAGGGAACCTGCAGTGAAGCTCTGCTTACTTGCTCCGGGGGACCGCGTCAGCGCAAGTCCCTGGCTGCCATCTCAGCGCTCTCAGCGTGAGGAGTCGGGAGCTGAAATTCGGGGTCCTCCAGGCTCCGCTAGCACTCACACTCGCCCTCCAGGGTCCTCGGGTCCTCGGGTCCTCCCACCATGTGGAGTAGCAGGGGGACATTCAGGCACGTGCCAAACTCCTATAAAGCCGCATTTTCGGCAGGCCTGGCACAGAGGCTCTCAAAGGAGCAGCCGCATCGTCTGGAGGGTGGTCCTTAAAATTTCCACAGCCATCCTGCCCCCTCTGTGTCACTTCTGGGCAGCAGGGTTAACGTAGCACCCTTTGATTCTCGCAGATGCAGCTGAGGAGAGGTGTCACAAGGAATTCATACTTTTCTGTGAAGTGCTGATTCCCCTTGATCAATTGTCCCTTGCTGGGGAAATGCCAGTCAGTCTGACAAGGTCGCAAATTCTCACACCTTGGCCCTTTCATAGTTTGTGCATGAGATTCCTTTCCCAGGAAGGTTTAGAGCCTTTGAATTTCCTGCCCAGGCCCCTTTGTTCTGCTGTTTTCAAACACACATTTTTTTCTTCCTTACTTTCTTTCACAGAAACCAAGTCTTTAGTAAATAAATAAACTATACACTTAAACCACTCCAGTTCCACCCATGACATACTGTTTCTGTGCGACTATCTGGGATGATGTCACATTTTCAGTTTTAAAACATATTGTTTCACTGCCTTTGCAAAATGAATTTACCCATTCTCATTTTACATGGGGATTTCACAAGATGCGGTTTCTTTAACACACATTTTCAGAAAATCCTTGATGGGTCAGATCAGTTTCAGGGAATGGAAAAATGCTGGAAATAGTTTTTCTTTTGTAATTGACGCATAGCCAGGAAGAAAAGCTTTCTTTTTGAAGTTCTCTGAATGGGTTACTTTGTTGTAAGAGTGAATTTGGGTTTTGCGACCTGAAATAGATCTCTGCTCTTCACAGATTTTGCTTGACACAACATGACTTTCAGTGAGGTATGCCCCCATTTTTCTGGTGTACAACCTGAATATTAATGAGAATGGCTGTGTTTTACTAAAACCCAAGCTGGGTGATGTTCAAAAATGAAGATAAAACCAGTGCAAAGTCGTTTTACATAGAACATTTTATTTGGCAGTTTGAAGTTTTTGCCAATCCCAGCGCTGAGCCAGGCTGCCTTTGAATTCCTTTTTTTGGATTCCCATGAAGAAAATAAGTGCAGCTATTCTCAGGGTGTCTGTGCTCCATCTCGCCCCATGTGTTCACAGCAGACACAGCACAGCCATGATTTCTGTAACTGCTTAATGCAGTTTTGTGAGGCAGGGATTTCTGTTGGGCTGGCAAATGTACCCCACAGTATGACTGGCATTGTGTCGCGTCCTTGCCCTCCTTTGGAATTACTACTATCAAGGCCCCCATCAGGGAGTCAGGAAGGACCCCTGTTTCCAGTGCCTGGTTATAAAGTCTAGTCAGAAAGGTGCTAGGGTTGATCGGTATGATTTGAAAAAACGAGAGGCTGTCTTCCCCAGGAGAAGCTACCGATTTCATCTTCACAATCACTGAAATAATTTTGTCGGCTGTGAATGGGGCATCCAATATTGCTGCTTGTTCTGGAGAGATGCATGGTATTGGGAGAGCATTAAGGAATTCATCTATCTGGGCTCCCTCCCCCTTGTATTCATAAGTATAAAGGGCCTCATAGAATTCATCTGCTATTTGTTGGTCTTCACATACCCCTTCTTGGCCTGCCTGGCAAATTGGCCCTACTCTTAGCATCGCTCTGCACACACAGTTTCCAGGCTAGGATTGTATCCGCATGTTCACCTTTCTCCATGTATTTCTGCTTGGGAAACGCAGGTTTTCTCTGTCTAATATAGGAGAAGGTCCCTCAACTGTGTTCTGTATTTTTGCACTTTTTGCCAGTTTATCTGGGGTCATTTGAGTTTTTGACGTCCTTAGGTTTTAGTGTGTCTCTTACTCCTCGGGTCCAGTTCTCTTTCCCTTTTCTCTCTACCTCCCAGTCATATTACTTGTATCGTAGCCTTAAATGCCTCCCAGACGGTCATTAACCTCACCTCCCCATTCTTGAGCTGGAAGAATTCCTTTATCACTTTCAACAAGTCTTCTGCCACCTCTCTATATCGTTACACATCTATCTCCCCTTTTTCTGCTCTGACATCCACTCGCCCAGTTTCACATTGACCAAATCATGGTCCGACCAGTCAATCGGTTCTATGGTTGATTTTCGACACTCTATGTATCAGGACATAATCTAAGAGGACATAATCTATCCTTGAATAGGTATTATGGACTATTGAATGAAATGTGTACAGTGGGTCAAGTTTTCCCTTCAGGCCATTGCATCTACAACCCTCAGTTCGTTATTTATTTGAGCAAAGTGTCGAGCCATTTTCCACTGTGCGTTGGATCCCCTTGATGGTGTTGCTCCCTTCCTCTCCATTATCGGGTCCAGGACCATGTTAGTCGCCCCAAATAAGTAGATGCCCCTCTACAGAGGTTTGGATCTTCCCTTTCACTTTATCCCAGAACAAGACCAGTCTCTCATTTGGGCAGTAGATTGAAGCTAAGGATACTTTACACCCTTTTATCAATCCTTTAACCAATATGTAGCGTCCCTCTGGGTCTCTAAGGGTGGTGAGTTCTGTCAAGCCCAACTTGTTAGCAATAACCACTGCAACACCTCTTTTTTTTTTTTTATGTTCACCCGCGGCTTGGTATATTATATCGATAGACCTCACTTTCATGGCTGGTTCATCCGCCAATGGGCAAGCTTTAAGCGGTTGAATTCTCAGATCGCTATGGTTCTTTTCGCTGGAGGGGTGAAGACCTCTGACATTCAGTTAGCCTAATGATATCTCTGTAGTCGGGGTCAGACATACTGGAATCTGCTTTAATATTGGATTAAATCACTGTCACTGAGCCCTAAACTCCCTCAAAGAATTTTTAAGGAGAAGAGTAGATGTGCCTTGGACAGGGCTGGTGTCAGCTTATCTTTTCATGTATTTTTAACCCTTTCTTGCCATGCAAACTGTGTTTACCGGGGTTGGCACAAGAAGGTGGACTGGCTCCAATATGGCCATTCCACGAGGTGCCTTGTCCTGTCCTTTGGCCATCTTGCCCCTTTGCCTTCCCCCAGGCCGAGCCAATCCGGCTCAGTCCTTATTTGGGCATGCATTCTCCCGCAAAACGCCAAGCTTTTGCGTGCTTCTGCATGCCTTGTGTGTGTGCTTCCAGGATGTGGGCTGGACTGTCCAGTTCCAATACACATCCTCGGTGCCAGAGAGTGGGACTTTGTGTGTGGACCCGACTGTCTCCTTCCCTTGCTTTTCCTAGTGTTTGATTATCACCCTCTGTTGTCGCATTGTAAAAATGATTAAACCCCCACATAAGCAAACTGCAAAAAACATTAACTTCCCCTCTGCCCCCCCATTTTGATTGAGTCTGAGCCTCTGATGAGATGCATACGACCATTGCTTCAGACCATCAGTTTTCCCTCCTTCTCCAGGCATAGTTTTACCCCTTAGTAGTGTTTGGTTGAGCCCCCCCCTTTCAGAACTTGCACATTATACTGTTCACTTTGTGTGCCACCCTTTGGCCCGTCCCCCCCGAACCTGCGTTTGGATTATCGTCCCACTTTTTGTAGTCTTCACCCCTGGAGTCTGGTCTCCATCCCCTGTTAGCTGAGAGTAATGGGCGTCAGGCTTTACATCTTACCACTCTGCATCGTTTATTCTACCTCCGGCTGTACACATGAGTGATCCCCCTTTCCGGTACGACAGTTCGGTTTCTTGATTTCTGCTTCAGGTTTGTGCTGGGGAAGGTGATTCAACTTCTTGAACTTGCAGTATCCCCTAACCCGTTGCCTGTCGTTAGATCTCTTAGGCTTTGGGTTCCTTCCCCGTACTTCACCCACTTGCATGGACGCTTCGCTCTGTGGTGAATCTCCAATTAGTTCTCGTGATACCCTGCCAATGTCGTCTTCCATAGTTGTTAGGGAAGATTCCCATTTATGTGAAGTTTTCCCTCCCGTTGTGTACCCCCCAACTTTTTGCTGCTGTTTAAACACCATAGTCTGACTTTGCCAGTGAAGCACAGCCTACAGCTGCACTCCACTGGGCTTTTGCTCACTTTAATATGGGGAAACGGACATGCCCTTAAATACAGTGGGTACTGGGAGACTTTGTTTCCCTTAGTCCATTCCAATGTTGCTACTTTTCTGCAACATGTTACAAGTGCACAAAGTACCTTACAGTACAGTGCGCTTGAGTCGTCCTTTCGTTTTGAAAGGCCCTAAACTCCCTCAAAGAATTTTTTAGGAGAAGAGTAGATGTGCCTTGGACAGGGCTGGTGTCAGCTTATCTTTTCATGTATTTTTAACCCTTTCTTGCCATGCAAACTGTGTTTACCGGGGTTGGCACAAGAAGGTGGACTGGCTCCAATATGGCCATTCCACGAGGTGCCTTGTCCTGTCCTTTGGCCATCTTGCCCCTTTGCCTTCCCCCAGGCCGAGCCAATCCGGCTCAGTCCTTATTTGGGCATGCATTCTCCCGCAAAACGCCAAGCTTTTGCGTGCTTCTGCATGCCTTGTGTGTGTGCTTCCAGGATGTGGGCTGGACTGTCCAGTTCCAATACACATCCTCGGTGCCAGAGAGTCTGGTGTACTGTGAATGACTGGGACCACCGTGGTCGGTGATTGGGCCACGTTTAGTGTGCCTGTATGTGAGCAGATCTCCCTTGGGATCCTCTTCATTTTGGCACAAAGGAGATTCTGTATAAGAGAAGGCCCCAAACACCAACACCAGGTCGATCTCTTCAGTTCTCACTGAACCTAGGATAGGATCCAGGTACCCTGAAACTCAGAAGCCGAGTCGAGGAACCGCTGGTGACCCGCTAGAAGGTTTGGCACCCTGAGCCCGCTGTTGTCCCGCTGGGCCCCTCTGCATCTAACCGAACTAGAAGGTCTGCGAAGACGCTTCGGCCCATTGGAATAGTGGGACCAACTATTCTCTGCACCGTCATCAAACCCTGCAAGTAAGCCTTCTCGGAAGTGTCCCTGGGCCAACCAGTGGGCAGACCAGCTTGCGCAGGTCCTTGCTCTGACACCGCTGGAGTTTCGAGGAGATCCTTGAAACTTGGTACATCGCAAGCTCTGTGTTCATGGCACTCCCACACTGAATTTTGTACACTTGGCATTGCCAGGTCTGTAATAAAGAGCACCCGAACTGGAGTAAATGCGGTTATTGTGTCGCCCAGCCATGGTGACGAACTTCACAGGTTCCTTGCTGCTGTGCCCCTCTGTGCCCTGAAGCCTGCTACAGTGAAACTGGCCTGATCCATCCACCAGGACCGGATAAATCACCACTGTCCTGCCAGGGAATCATCGCTGTAACTTCACAGCTAAAAGCCACAGCGCCATACAACTGCCGCATTTTAACCTGCAACTGAAGTGGACTCTACTGCCTAGGTTTGGTCCAGAGTGCGCCGGGGTGGGTTAGTACCTGCAACCCTTACCGGTGGCCCCTAGCGCATCCATCCACTTTCTTTTATGCACGAGTGTCCCCTGAGGGCCACTCACCTTTCTACAGTTAGCCTGTGCTACCGCCCCATTCCCAACTCCTGGAAACTGTTCTGCCCTCTTGGGGAGACCCTCCACGAGTAGACGAGTAGTGGGAACTTTTTCTTCATTGTGTCACCCACCTTCCTGAGCTGCTAGAGCCCCTGCAAGAGACCCTGTTTTCGCCCTTCTGCACCACCGCATGTACCAGCATTTGAAAGTACATTGAGCGCTAGGCCCCTCTCTTCATAGGGACTGGACTGCCTCTCAGTTAGGGTTAATTTAATGAAGAACTGCCTAAAGACTATTTGCACTGCTTGTTTCCTTCCCTTTTAGGTTGTGGACCCATGCTCTGCTTTTTAACCATTGCCCTGGCCTTTTCCAAAATGTTGGTTTTCTCCTGGTAGTAATGGAACCTTGCCAGCACGGAGCGGGAGCCTCAGGTACCTCCCCCGGCTCTGTGGGATCTATCAATGGTGGGTTCTGTGGTATTTTCATTGTTGAAGAGATTTTTGATGATTTCATTGATTGCCTGTTGGATGTCTCTTTGAATTTCTCCTTTTTCAAGAAGCCCAAAGAAGCAAAGATTGTTTCCGGCGCTCCCTGTTCTCAATCATCAATTTTTAAGGCACATGCTGCTTCCCTTCTTTCTAGCTTTGAAATCCTCATATCTAACTGGGTTTCCAAGACATCTACTGATGACTGGTTGGCCTCTATCCCTTGAAGTCTCTCGTCAAAGTCATCCACTTTTTTTTTTATCTAGTCCATCTAGCCAAAGAGTGATATCAGACCTGAAGCCTTTCAGTTCTTCTAGGATTGCCGCCATGTCCCTCCTCATTGATGTCACATCATCTGCCATGGCTGACTTCCCCGGGGCTTATCTCCACCTGGGGATTCAGGGGTGGGTGTAGCAGGGAAAAGAGTCTGGGCCCCTCCGTCTGGGTGGTCCCCACCCTCCCCGGAGGGGAATGCTAGCCCCGAGTCGGAGGCTGTGGGGTCTTGGACTTTTTTATTTTGTATCAATTATTTTATTTTTAGGGGCACTCTGGGCCATGTGCTCGCAGTACTTGTACTGCTGGATCTCCAGATGTTGCCTGATGGGAGTGCCCTGCATGGGCCTCTTAGCCCTCCACGGGCCGTTGCCTTGCTCCCTGGGCCGGGGCCTCGCTTACTGGTAAAGTTGCTGCTCCGTAATGTCCTCCTGGTATGTCCCCTACTTAGTACCGCTTGGGACGCCCCCCACACCTCGATGTAGGCCGGTCCTCAAGGGGTGAAGTGCCAGAGTGTCCCGCTGGCTGAGTGTTCTGGTGTGCGCTGATGGGGAAGTGGAGCCCCATCCGCTGCGGTAGACCTCCAGAGTCCTGGGCAGTTGGGCACCTCACTTGTCTTCCTCGCTTGTATCCGCTTGCTAAACTCTCGGTTAGGAGGTGGGGTGTGAGTGCCACCTGGGCCCCTCCCTGGGCCCTGGAGACCTTCAACGGACTGCGGACAGGGGGCTAAGGTACTCTTCCCCCACCACTGGTGTTACTCCTGGTGTGTGCTCTCCCCCTTCGGTCATCTGTTTTCTGTGAACTTTGGCAGAGATTGGATAGGGGCGAGCTGTGGGTACACTTCCGAGGCGATTGTCTGTCACGATGCGCTTCACCACAGGTGGCGCTGTTGCTTCTCTGCGGCGTCACTCTGCTGCTGTCTGGAGCCTCAGGCGGCTCAGAACTTTTGCTTTCACCGCTGCAGCTTCCTGGCAAATTTTCTGTGCAATTTCGGGGAGCTCCCGGTCTGTTTCACCACACCCCCCCCTCACCACCCCTGCCGTTACTCAGTCTTAGCTGGGTCAGGGGGATCAGTGCAGTGCTCTGGGTGCTAACGGGGGGGCTCTTCTCCCAATTGTACCCTGCAGGAGGGGAGCAATGCAGATGTGCTAGCACCTTACTGCGCCCCCTGGTGGCCGATCATTTTGGCGCCTCTTTACAAGCTTCAACAGTGACTGATTTTGCCTGGTCAATCTGCCTTGAGTCTGCAGTCCTGCACTCAAGTGAGGAGACTTTCAGGAGAGGGCTCTTACCTCTGGCGATCCAACTGGAGCTCACCAAAGTTCTGGGCGGGGTTGCGCACTGGAAGATGATACACTGCAATTGGGTTGGATGTCCCCTGGTATCGTGGTTTGCAGCTCTGGAAGGTCACAGCACGTCGGGATGGTTCGTTGTGCAGCTTGTCTTTTGGCTAGTTGTACCCATCAGCCAAAGGGAGAGAGTCGTCCTCTTGGAGCTCCTCTGTCGATTAGAAAACGGGGTCAGGACAGCAGTGGTCTCTTCACGGTTTCTGGAAGGGTCTGCCGGCCTCTCTGGTTGTCTTCTACTTCGGATCTTCTGTTCCAGTGGTCAAATTACCTTCTGCCTCAAGAACCTTAGCTTTTCTTAGGATTTCCCATTCATTCCTAAGTAAACTGTCCCTGCAGCCCCCCAATGGGAACTGATACCATTAAGACACATCAGCATACAAAGGACAGGGGAGTATCAAACTCCTCCCCTGCTTCCTGTCCTCACACACAAGCTGGAGCCTTGGCGGGCATGCAAAGGGTTCCTGCCAAAGGCAAAATTCACATTCAGACCTCCCCGAATGGTAGAAAGGTTAACAAAGGACACCCACACAATAAATGGCAAAAAAAGAAAGAGACACCATGTTAGAACATAGGTGACCCTTTTGTGCTTAACCTGGGCTGTGAATACAGCCTGCAGTGGAAAATTGCACAAATGTTTTTAGAACACGTCCACTATCACCAGCCATAAGCCTAGGGTTGTCACTGTAACCAAAAAGTTACAGGAGTACAGAGAAAGGGATACTAGGTAGCCCTTTAGCATGCCACATAAGGTGGGGTGTGCTAATCTCTCATAAGTTAAGGTTTTAGGAAGGATACAAAGTGTCCCTCTTTCCTTAAGAACAGTAGTCCTTAGGGAAAATGAAAGCGGGATGCAAGATCCTATTCAATCCTAGGCCCACTCGGTCTGGGGGCAGAGTCACCCTGATTTTCCCTGAGTGGGTTCAGGCCACCATCCTTCCCATTCAATCCTACTCCTTCTTTGAATGTCTCGTCTGCAAGCTGTCCGTCTCTCCTATACTCTCCCTCACTCTCACCACCATTTACACGCCTCCGGTTCCACCAACCTTTTCCTCTGGGAATGGGCTGACCCCTCCTCCTCTCTCCTGGCCACCTCCCCCAAACTTCTCTTCCTTGCGGATTTTAACATCCAGGTTGACTCTTCGGACTCGGCTCCTGTATTCTTTCGTGACCTCTGAGTCTTTCCCTCACAATTCTTCCCTCTGGTCCAACCCACTCTGCCGGACACAACTTGGATGTTCTCATCTGATATCCCTTTTTCCAACCCTCTTAGTACTCCTCTCTCCTGGTCTGACCACTCTCATCGCCTCTCACATTAAGCTTCCTGGCCCCGCAGACAATGCCTCCACCGGCAGTTCCAGTCTCCTTCTCTGTCATTTGAATGATGACGCGTGTGTCAGTCGGTGCGTTTGCTGCCACTTTCATCCCCCTTACTGCCCCTACCTCTGAATCTTCTACTGACTGCTCTGGCTAACCTCCATCTCTAACTCTCTCGACAGCCTTGCCTCTGCCATGAGGAGCTGCATGAAGCCTGCCTCAAAACGCATCTTTTGGTATGACTGACTTGACAGCTTTGAAACGCAAGTGCAAAGCTGCTGAGCGCAAATGCCAGGCATCAAGTACATTGTCTGATAAACTGGCCTGCCGCCTGCTCCAATGGCAATATTGTCTCACCATCCTCTCCAAGAAGAGTTTATATCCAAGCCTGCATCCATGGGGCAACTAAAAATATGGTTAAGCTTTTCAAAGTCTGCAAGGAACTGGGCATTCCTACTACAGTTTCCTCCTCTCAGCCCACCTTCTGGCCCTCTGCACTGCTCTTGCCTACCACTTCTCCACCAAAACTCAGGACATCCTGTCCTCACTGTCATCTACCTCCCCCGCCCCCATCTCACCCAGCCTCCCTTGACACCCACCCGATTCTCTCATCCTTGCCCATTGCACTGGATGAGGTTTCTATAGTAGTCCGCTCTATGAAAGTCTCCTACAATCGGGTGCTCCCCTGCTCTTGTAGAACCATCAAGGACAACATCTCCTCTTTCACCCCTTCCTTGGGTGACCTTTGTAACCACTCCTTTGCCAGCGGCTCCTTTCCACAACCCCTCAAGCACTCCCTTTTGTACCCTCTCCTAGAAAAGCTGTCTGCAGACCCTTCATGCCCGGCTATCACCCCCTCTCTATCACCCCTTTCTTGGGCATTCTCATGGAGAAGTTGGTCATCCCCCAACTGACCCTCCACACAGTCGGCTGGCTGGCTCCATGTCTGGTTTCAGAGCATCCAAGAGTATTGAAACTGCTCTCCTGAACACCTGATCCTAAATCTAGACTCCAACTCTCCCTCTGTTTTGATCCTTCTTGATCTTTCCTCTGCCTTGGACACTATCAATCACGCCATCCTTGTAAAGCGTCTGTGATACCCTTGGCATCACGGACTGCAAACTGGCCTGGTTGACCTTCCTTTCAAACCGGCCCTCCCAAGTGCAATTAGGCCCTTTCCTCCACCTCACTCTCTACCTGTGGCGTCCCTCAGGGCTCTATCCTATTGCCTTGGCTTTTCAACATCTACCTCGCCCCCAAGGCCCACTTGATCTCCACCTTCTCTCCTCACTTCCAGTGCTCTGCTGATGACACTGCTTTCCTTTAAGCTTACATTCTCTACCTCCTTACCTTCCTCTCTCATACCTGACTGCTATTGGTGCTCTGCTAACGATCTCTGCCCTAATGCCAGTAAAACAGAGCTTATTCTTGTTGGGACACCTGCTCCCTGTCCCCATATCTCTGGCCACCTTCCTTGGGTCCCTTCCTGTGAGACAAAAAATCTCAGGGTCACCTTTCACTCCTCTGACTCCTTTCTGCACATCACTGACCTTGACAAGAAGTTAAACTTTCCACTCCACCACCTCAGAGGCATTCTCCCTTTCCTCACCTTCCCCCAGAAACTGTCTCCAGAGCTCTGGTTCTCTCTAGGCTGGACTGCTGCAACAGCCTCTTCCTCAATCTGCCTCTCTTCCCTTTGTCCTGTACAGCTAATCCAGAGTAGGGCTGTAAGACTCAGCCTTGCCCCCAAGCTCAGGGATAGCATCTCATCAGCCCGAAAATCCCTCCACTGGCTCGCTGTGACCGCAAGGATCAAATGCAAGGCCCTTTGCATCATCCACAAGGCTGTCCAGCTTTCTCTCCCTTAATACCGCCCTGATAGTTATTCAGTCCTCTAGATGCAACTCTGCTGGTTAGATGCTTCTCCAAACTGAGATTGAGAGGTAGATCCCGTTCCTCCCTGCCCACCTTTGACTTGAGCTGGATCTTAAATTCTGGAAAATGATCAAGACGTTCCTTTTTTTTTCCTCCTCCGTCCTCCCCCACTCCTGTGCTAATGTCCCTCTACGACTGGTGCCTGGTCCCTTATGAGTCTTAATGTGGGCCAGGCCCTCCTTGACCAGTCTTCCCCCTCCTCCCCCAACCATGCCTACAGCACTTGCCCTCCGGTATCCTTCCCGAACTAGCCTGTTAAGGGTCCACCCCATCCTTTGCACTTTTTCCTCCCATTTCCCCTGTGCCTTACTTCTTTCCCTCCCTTGCACTTTTGTTCTCTGCTTTTGCATGGTAAGAACATCACAAGGCCTAGTATGACTGTTACTGTTGTTTTTTCACTATGTTACCCCTCGCCTTTTTTTTTTGGTGTGATGCCTGGAAACACTTGTGTATAGGCGCCATACAAATGTCCACTAAAGAAAATAAATAAAGAATATAAAAGGAGAAGCCAAAGGGCCCCCAGCAACACTGCACATATGGTGCTGGGTGCTCCAAAAGTGAAACTCAGATGCCTTTAAGAGATATGGAGATCAGCAAGACTCCATAAAATAAGGTTAAACATAAAGAACGGAGCAAATAAGAATGAATGAGGGGGACAAAGGCTCCCCTCATTCAGGAGAACAAGAAAAAGGTCTGGAAGTCCAGCAAAAAGTACTGGGGGTCTCACTAGGAGAGGGCTCTAAGCATAAACAGGGTCGGATTGGCCCCTCGGCCATCGGCCTTGGCGATTGGGGGCCGGTTTCTGGCCATTACTGGGCCGGTTTGAATTAAAAAGAAAAAAAATGTTTAACATTTTTTTTTCACTTTTTTAAAAAAATGTTATACAATAACATATTATCATGTGGCCTTGGACGTCTGCTTGGATTCACAGTAATTTGACAATATGGATCTATACACACAGATATTAATGATACATATGGTGATCCATTCTTGTATGACATGTATATCACCTTAGTGAAATCATAACCATATTTTTCTTAGTGTAGTTTACTTAGCAACAATGCTATTTGATGCCACTTCCTGTTTTGTCAAAGGGTGAAAGGTTGTGTTTCATCGCTTCCGGGATGTCACTTTGGTGTGGGGTCAAATGACATCACTTCCGGGAATGTCATCAGAGGCCAAGGGTCGTGAGGCGAGGGTTGGGCCACTTTTTTGAGGTATGGGCCACTTTAATTGGGGTGACCGGGCGTATTTCTTGTCCCAGTCCGACCCTTAGCATAAAACTGATAAATTGTGAGAAGTGTTGCAAGCGGCTGACTCAAGAAACTGAGGCTGCAAAATTGTTTAAGTTCCTTTCAGCGCGCTTGATAAGTACAAATTGGTGGGGCTGTTCCTCTAACCTTGCAGGATCACAGGTGGGAAGCATACTGGTGGTGTTGGAGTTGCTGCCCGTGACCTGGTGTAACCCACACCTGCGTGCTCCCATAGGATCTTGCCGGTGTTGCTGTCACCAGGGTGTAGCTGGTTCTGTTAGTGCAGGGAGCTGGATTTGTTAACGGTGAGGCAGTGGTGAGCGAAGTGGAATTCTTCAGTGCGTTTCAGCCGGCTGCTGGTACAGTGAGTTGAGAATAGCAGGCGACTCAAGGGTTATTGGGACCTCTGTTCCGGGTCGAGCAGATAGTAGTGAGTGGCGCAGTGTCTCTGCCTCTTTGATAGGTGTGCAGCGAGTGCATCTGCACCCTGCGTCTTTTCGCATTTTTGGCAGAGTATTCTGGGGACATCTGCTCACCCAGTTTGGCCCCAGTGACGAACGTGTGAGAGTTCTTATTAGTTGATAGTCGTATCTTCTCTACACAGCAATTCCAGAGCGCAGTACTTGTAAATTAAAGTTGGCTAGTGGTCTTCTTTTTACATTTATTTCGCTAGACTAGCGATTATCACGGTTTCATCAACTTTAACAGTAATTAGGGCTCCTGAGTAAGATCCAGAGGGAGCTCATGCTGTTTGGTCCATGTTGAACGCTTAAAAGTATGTCTGCACCCTGTGCAAGTCCTGGCAACTTCGTTGCTGAAGCAGTTAGCAGTTTAAAGACTTGCGGATCAAGCACTACTGCGTTACTTTTCTGGAATCATGCCAGTGGCGTACCATCTCTGCAACTGGAATAACTCTAGGGGAAAGCGCTCATTAGACTCTCTAGCAAGATCTTCTAAAAGCATGTATGCAATAAGTTGCATGCAAACGCTGCAGTTGAAAGTATTGTACTGCAGTAGAGGCTGCCCTGCACTTGTCTGCATTGTGCCGATCAAAATAAAATCACGGTATTTGAGACCTACTCACTGTACCTCAAGTTAAACCGATGAGGGAAACTCATGTTGTTCATACTCGTGATGAGACTACGTCTAACCCCCGTAGACCAGAATTCTATTTTCAATATCTGCCTTAGTTTGCAAAGAGGTTTTATAGGTGATTTCCTGCACGCAGTGTATAAGCTTAATTTGAATATATCAAAAAATATAATTGCCACAGCACTAATTCATCTAATTTGTCAAGATCCCTGATTTGGACCAAATATCAGAAATTGTGTACGCTTCATCTTCTATTTATGACACTTCTTATACTTCTAGCTCCACTTAGTCTTATATTATGGAATTCCCTGAAGCTAAATCAGTGACTATGCTGAAAACAATTTTAGCCTTGTGTAATATTCTATACAATGACCAACAAAAGCTGAAAGCAGGGCTTATGGATTTAGTGCTGGAAGCACACACATTTGAACCTAGTCAAACGCCAAAGGCCACAAGACCATTGGGTGAAGATAAATATGTAGATCGGTCATGGGGGTCTCTGAAAGAAACGATTGAATCAGAAGTTGATTCTCATCATGTAGTGTTGGAATTAAAAACCAAAGCAATTGATGCACGAAAAACTATAATTCAAGCTGAAACTGAGTTTAGTCAGGCCAATAGAAGTACGAAGCAAAATTTACCGAGTAAACTGGGCCCCTCGAGAAGACAATATAAAAAGCAACATAAAGCCGAGCCCAGAGGGCACCAAGCAAGCAAGTAAGAACAAACAAAAAGTGGTGATGAATGAGCCAACTAACTCCCCACAAAAACGCCACTCAGCACATGTCCCGCAGTCCTCTGCTTAATTAGGACTGCTAACCGATTCTGCTCTTTGACAAACCCAGCTCTTGGCTGTATAGCACTTACCTTACCTGGCACTTCATCCACGGCTCACCCTTGAGCATGGACAACACAGCACCAACCCCAATACCCTCTTCCTTGCTGTACTTGCACGTTCTGAATACTCACAAGGCATAGTAGGTCCGGCCGTCCCTACTGCTATCCCATGTTCCCTCCGTGCTGCCCTGTGGGTGCTTTGAAACAGAATACATTTCCTGTATAAGCGCCTAATAAGCAAACAATAAAAATAAAATAAATAAACATTAACCGTAAACAGCCAATGGCTAGAGCTCAGAATAGAACATTATTAGATGTATGGCTGTTAAACCAGGGAACTAATTTACCATCGGAATTAGAGAATGTAGATTCCTATAATCCTGCTAGTGCTGCTAATGATTTAAATAAAGCTGAAATCCTATCACAAATTAAAGTTTATAACGTTTTAGCTTTGTTAAACTAATCTTGTATTTTAGAACTATTACAGAGCATTCCGCAATTTCAATTATTCTTATCTAAAGATATATTTTTGTTTTTTGCGTTTTAGTTTATTACCAATTTCTTTTACATATAAACATGCGCGACGTTTATTCCTTTGAGACAAACAAAATTGTCTGTCCATTCTCAATGTTGTCTCCTTCTTCGTAGATGACGTCATTCATGTCCATGTCCATCATTACAATCATGTCTCCACTGTGGCCTCCGTATCCGACATTTCCAATATTTTATCCCAAAAACGTATTGCTGCACAGACTAGCGCTGTTTTTTCTCCTAGTAGAAACCAGTTCCACCATTCAACAATCGTGAGTGTTTGCATTTGCAAAGCACATTCCGACATGTAGAGTTTGCTGTGTCTTTACTGCTGGGCATATCATTATTAGATGTTTTATCGATTCCATAGTCTCAGCCAATTTGCAGAAATTACATATGTTATTGAGGCAGTTCTGTTGTTTCCTTCTAAACATGAGCTTGTTAGTGTAGTATAAATTAAGTCTTAATCGTAAGAACTGATTACAGTGATACCGACTAGGACATTTCTGCAGGTATCTTGGAACCGTGTTTATTCGTCGTGGTTCATTTGGAAAAAGTATTAGCGCTTTATCATCTGATCTGTGTTTAGTTGTTTCGATCCAATCTCTTTCTTGCAGGTTTTTTCTGTACAGCTCCAGGGTTCCCAATGAAGAATGAAGGTTTCTTGATCCGCGTCCACGTCCTCAAGATGCTTTCTGGCTATTTCATTCCATTCATTCATCAGCCATATCTCTGGCACTTTCCCTGGAATGGTTAAAATACGATAGGGCGCAGCTACATCTTTCATTCTTAGTTTTCTATATAGAGAAAACTTTTTCCATACTATTATAGAATACAGTGATTGGAGTCCCAATTCCTTCTTAATTGTACTCATTGTGATGCTTTTTCTTAATTTCCACGTTAGTTGGAGTGGATCGTGGTCACTCTTGTTCAATGATATTATAATTAGACTTTCGATGGTGTGTCTAAAATTCCAGGAGCTCCATTTGTAATCTATTGTATATGCAATACTGGTCCCTTTACATATTGGTTTACCTGGAATATCACTGTTTGTGTTTACATTTAGCATGTAACCATTTCAAAGGGTCATCTCTCGATGCCATAAATAATCTCCTTTTCAGTCGTCGCCAAACTAGAGTCAAAATCTTTTGGCATTCCTTTTTGATCCAGACATTTAATGTTTAGATCACCACATATTAGTATTTGAAAATTTGCTAGCTTTAGGTGGCATTTGTCAATAAATGTTTATATGGCTCCAATTAAGCTTTTCGTAGATATAAGAATAGGATTCCAATACAGATTAAGAATCATTGTTTATCATCAGTATATATATGCTGTAAGATGGTCATCTATGTAAAAGGATTGATGTTTTCATTTTTCTTGATTGTGACTCCCAAGACATTTTAATCATGGTTAGCAGGCCTCCTTATGGTCTGCCATGATGGCCTTTTAGTGCTGGATTTAAGAACGTGACATAACCGTCTCGCACTGGAGGTTCGCGCATCCATGTCTCCTGGAGACAGATTGTCATTTTGTTCCAAGTTTAGAGGACATTCTCCAAGAAGATGTTTAAATCCTCGAGTATTCCACGAGATGAGATGTCCGCCATCTAGTTTCCGTTTATTTTGTGGCTGATCATGATACTTGGGTGCAAGGGCTCGTGAGATCAAGCTTCAATCTTTGGCATCATCTTCTTTGTTTTTTTATGTTAATTTAGACACTTGTTTATTTGTTGTCACTCTATTTTCAAGGTTACAGTTAAGTAGTTGCTTCCCGCTCTAAATTGTGGCACAGATTTTTGCTCTCTATTTTTCGTACATCCTTTAATGTTGGTCTGCCTCTTCTTTTTTCCTTTAAGTGTCATGATCCTTATAGCAATTATAGTCTCTTATTTCAAAGCCAAATGAGAATATTGACGATTTAGCTGTTAGTATCAGGTCTTTTGTCAGTTGAGATCTCATGTACAATATTACCCAATTATCGCTTGTCTCTTTTGCATACTCGATGACAGCAATGTCATCTGAACTGACTGTTCTTAGAGTTGGCGTACAGTGTAATAGTTTCATTACATTTTCTCTATTCAAACTTACCTCGTTTTTTTTGTCAAAATGTTTTCAATGATCCCTTTATTTGAATCTCCTCTAGACTATCTCAGTATTTCTCCATGGCTTTTTACTTTGTTGATTTTTGAGTTCGACTACAGGGTTTTAAAGGATGTAGGATTCTACTATTTGAGACTTCTCACAAGTCTCTTTTGGTGCTGGAGTTAGCAGCCATCATTTCGCGCACCTTTTCTCATTTCTGTGATAGCGTCAGAAATTGTATGTAAGTACTCTCTATTTAATCTGTTTACAAACTAGAGTCCCAATTCATTCCTGATTCATTTGTTTACAGTCTGTTCCTTTTTTTTAATTTCTTGTTGTTGGAAAAGACGATTTTTTTATGAGTTTTATTGATTTGGCTTTCCTGCAAGCTTGTTCTTAGATCTTCATTCTCTTCTAAATATTGCAACAAGTCTTCTAGGGGATCATAATCTTCTACTTGACTTGATTCATGACTTGTGAAAAGCACCCGTGGTGTTATCCTCTTTATTTTGTTGCTTTGATGTAAGCATTTGCTCGTCAATCTCAAATGTCTCTTTGTTTTGCTATGTGACTTTGTTCGCTCATTTGGTTTTTATCTCTTTTGTATTTTGTTTCAATGCTCACACCTCGCACCAGCAGGTGTAGGTTTCTTAAAAATGCTTGAGACCTGTGTGGTCTCTGTATGAATTTCTCTTTAATGTTTTTTGATTTTGCTTCTTTGATATTCATATGTTTCGTTTTCTGTTTGTTTAAATTCTGTACTTTTTGAAAATATCAAATATGTCCTCTGCACGTCTTGCTGTTTGATTACTCAGATCAAATGTTGCGTTTGGTTCCTTTTGATCTGAGATTAGTGATGCATTTAAAACAGACCTATCATGTCCCATATTACTTCTTTGTTCTTTTTGAGCATCCGCCTTGTTCTTTCTACTTAATGTAGAATTACTTTCTTGTTCATTTAATGCGTTGGCTTATTGGATCGAGAGTGCCACTATTGGGTCTTTCCTTTTATTGTCATTAGGCTGTGCTCTCAAATCTTTTTGTTTGCATATCTTTACTTATTTTAAGTTCCTCATTCAATTTTCGCCCACAGCATCCTCTTCTTCCAGTATGTTAACATCAATTAATTTCTCTTGTGTCTTACTGTTTGTCATTGAGTTCATGTTTTTCCTCAACCACTTCAAGGATTCTAACAATGCATCCATCATGTTGGTTTTTTCAGTGTGCTGTCCTTGAGCCATGTCACATAACCGTGCTTGCCACCTCACTGAGGCCTCTGCCTTGACATCTAATCTTTCTCGGATCGTAGTTGTGAATGCCTGCAAGTGAAGAAGTTTGGCGTGGACCATTGAAAGCAAAGTATCATGATCTTTTGGATTGCTATGGATATCTTTGTATAGTTTCAAGAAGAAGGGCAAGCGAAATGGTGAGTGCAGCCATTACGTTGTGAATTTGCATCGCTGCCTCACTTGACAGATACATTCTCTGTGCATTTGTTTCGCAATCCAATGAGTGATTGCTTTACAGTGAATAGGTTGGCGAGCACTGCACACTAGACGAGTCAAGCTTATTCACTTGACCTATGTCGTCATCGTGTATCTGGCTAATGTCGTCCAGCAACTGGCTGTTAACAATTGCAGTTTCCGCTATTTGACCTAGATGTTTTTTGTCACCCCTCTCTACATCCTTTGACCCGTTAGCAAATCTCCACTTTGGGAAAAACTTTTCCTTCAATATCTCTATAGGAGCGTATGTTGAAATGTATTTACTGGTATTTTTATTAGTGTCTTTCCTCGAAACGCAGCGATTGTTCACATATGCGCTCTTTCATTTATGCAGCGTCTTCCTTCCATTTTACGAGGATAGGTTCCTCTTGCTCTACAGTGCACTGCTGCCATATTTTCACGACAGGATGTTTTTCGCGACTAGTTTCTGTTGGACTTGCTTTCCTCAAGTCATCTGCATCACTAGCAATGCCTATGTTTGATTCACTGTGGTCATTTGGACATGCGCAGACCTAAACTTCGTCCTCATTACTGACACTTTTGAACAGATTCGACTTCTTCTTTTCATTATCTTCTTTTTTTTATTGGTCCTTTCCACTGTATTTGAGTTAGATTGTGTATTTGCGGGCACGTTATCTCGCTTACGGCTTTGATTTTGTTTCCACGGCGTTCATGATGGTATTTTCGTTCGTGTTCATTCAGATTGCCCAATTCCAAGTAATTCGCTACTTTGTATTTTATGTCCGGCCTCCCCATTGATGTTGATCTTTCTTGCTGATAGCCCTTTGAATGCATAATTTCACAGTCGGCTTTCAAAGGTTTGACTTTTGTCATGTCAAGGATACTCATGTTTGTATTTTAATTAATATCGGTATTGATCACAGTGTCAAAAGTCATATTCTATGTTGCACTGTATTTGTAGCTGTGCTTGACCTTACTTCTACCTTGTGTGTATTAATGTCATTTTCACACGTTCCGCTCACATTGCCATCTGTTCGTTCACTCACCTTTCTGGTTGCGTCAGTTTCATTTTGTTCAAAGGGAGCAGGAGCCGTTCAGAGTCTTTGCTTCTGCCGCGTTCGAGGGCCCACTTATTCCATAGGTTCTGTCAGTCAAACAGGACACTTTTGTAGTCAGGAAATGGCCACAATATTGGCCAAGGCCTTGCAGCCACTTGTGAGGGACTGGGGAGAGACTGGGACTCTCATTGCCAGACTCATGTGCCAGCGCTAAGCGCCACCTTGCATAGTTATAGGCAGGGCTTGGAAATTAAAGTTACAGCAAGGTTATTTCTCCACACCACCTTCACGGACAGCTTCCAACAGAGAATAATGTGGACTGCGGAGAGACTGGGACTGAGATATCATTCAGGTTGAACTCCCAACAAGCTTTAAAGAAGCAAACTGGGCTCTGGTCCATCTGGTCTTGCCTATATTAGTTGAACTTTTTATGGCCAATGCTCAAGTCTTGTTCTATGTTGGTTCTGAATTTCAACGGATACCGGAGATCCATCCTAAACCTATTTTGCCTACTAGAGAGACGCTGAAAGGAAATCAAGACTGCCAAAGAAATAGAGAATTGGCTGAAGGGTATAACTGTTTCTTATAGAAAATACAACCAATAACAATGAAAGGGGGAATTAGAAGTCTGGTGGGACAAGAACAGATTTCTAAAGATTCCTTTGAAATTTTTACTTGAAATACTCAGGGTTTTAATTAATCTGCAACTAATCAAATTGGTCAAATTCAGCAAAATGAATCGGATATATTTGTTTTACAAGAAATGTGGTTGAAACATGAATTTAGCGTACTCGGATACCTAGTAATCTAGAGATCGCCTTTAACCCAATTCGGAGGCCGGCCTCTGGAAGCCATATTATTGGAGCAAAAACCGACCTAGCGTTTGAAGAGTTTAAAATTAATTTAAAATCGCAATTTGTGCTTGCTGGCACTATATCCTTTAAGTGTCGTACCTCTCTGGATGTACATGGCTGATTAAAGGCATGGTCTAGTAAAACATTTTTATTTAAAAAATAGATAGGCAACATAAAAAAAAAAATACTAGCATTTTCTTTTTTAAAACTTCCTATGTAAAATTTTGAGCTAGTCAAGCTCAAAATTCGCAAAAGCAAGCACATGGGCGCATCCATTTTGTGAAATGGATGCCCTCCTGTGCTGGCTTTTGCTTTTGCGGCACTAATGAAGGAAAAGCCAGCCAGCTGTAGTAAACAAAAGCTACCGCTGGGTGGCTTTCCCTTCATTAGTACTGTACGCGGAGGACGGGGACCGGAGACCAGAGCAGGAAAGCTGCAGCTGAATCTCGGTAAGTGCTATTTATTTTTTTTTTAAATTAAGCACTAGCTGGGGGTTTTTTTCTAAGTTTTCCGGGCTGGAGGAGCCCGGAAAACTTAGAAATAAAACTGCAGTTTTAAAAACTTATTTATGTTTGCGGTCGCTTTTGAAGCGACCGCAAACATAAATACAACGTTATTGTGTTGGAAAACGCTGCGGTTTTTCTTTCCGAGTTTCTCAGGCTCCTCCGGCTCGGAGGAGCCTGAGAAACTCGGAAAGAAAAACTGCAGCGTTTTCCAACACAACTGCGTTGTTTCTGCCTGAATTTGCTTTCCCATTTGGGGCTCTCGGGCTCTTGGGGAAAATGGGAAAGCAGATTCAGGCAGAAACAACGCAGCATTGGGGAAAACAACCGCGTTGTTTCTGCCTGAATCTGCTTTCCCATTTGGGGCTCTCGGGCTCCCCACGGGGAGCCCGAGAGCCCCAAATGGGAAAGCAGATTTAGGCAGAAACAACGCAGCATTTAGCGTTTCCCATTTGGGGCTCTCGGGCTCCCCACGGGGAGCCCGAGAGCCCCAAATGGGAAATCAGCTGTAGGCAGAAACACTACGCGGCATGTAAACACAACCGCGTTGTGTTTCTGCCTGCTGTGGCTTTCACTTTGGGTCTCCGGTGCTCCCCTGGGAGCACCGGAGACCCAAAGTGATAGCCACAGCAGGCAGAAACACAACGTGGTTGTGTTGGAAAACGCTGCGGTTTTTCTTTCCGAGTTTCTCAGGCTCCGAGGAGCCTGAGAAACTCGGAAAGAAAAACCGCAGCGTTTTCCAACACAATAACGTTGTATTTATGTTTGCGGTCGCTTCAAAAGCGACCACAAACATAAATACGTTTTTAAAGCTGCGGTTTTATTTCTAAGTTTTCCGGGCTCCTCCAGCCCGGAAAACTTAGAAAAAAAACCGCAGCTAGTGCTTATTTAAAAAAAAAAAAATAGCACTTACCGAGATTCAGCTGCAGCTTTCCTGCTCTGGTCTCCGGTCCCCATCCTCTGCGTACAGCACTAATGAAGGGAATGCCACCCAGCGGTAGCTTTTGTTAACTACAGCTGGCTGGCTTTTCCTTCATTAGTGCCGCAAAAGCAAAAGCCAGCACAGGAGGGCATCCATTTCACAAAATGGATGCGCCCATGTGCTTGGTTTTGCGAATTTTGAGCTTGATTAGCTCAAAATTTTACATAGGAAGTTTTAAAAAAGAGAATGCTAGTATTTTTTTTTATGTTGCCTATCTATTTTTTAAAAACATTTTTTTACTAGACCATGCCTTTAATATTTACAACCCCCTGGGTAATCACATGATGGAACATATTTTTCATGTTGAATACATTGTAAATTAATGTTCAATAATTAACTTGGGAGGCAGCCTTTATAGTTATGGGTGACCTCGACTTTCAAAGGTATCCCTCTAGGTCGTTCAACCTCCCTAAAGATGCTGGGGTCTGGCTTATGAATCGATATGAAGTCACGTTTCTTGATGTAGCTATGGAATTTGACTATACTTATTGTGACACTTGCAGATGGGAGAATGTTATCTTTAGTTGGAACCTGTTACAAATTTATACAGATACTAATTCTTCTAAGTTTGGACCATACACATGGACCAACGGCAAATACTATTCATAGATTGACTCTTTATTTGCATTTGTAAAACACCTAAGCCCGGGGGCATCAAGGTGCTGTTGCGAACCAGTTACATGGTACTTATACCTAGAACATTGAGTATTTACATGATCTTAAGACATTGCACATTTAAAATTTGGTCAGAGTGAGACAACAGGAGGGACTTGTTACACTCACCTGACTCCCACAGAGGCGTCGATCTAAACTGGACAGCTGCGGACTCCACCAATTTAACACGTAGGGCCGAGATGACGGACTGGACTGGCCCACCTAGCTTTGTTTGCTTGGCCCGTAGGAATATTCTTCTGCAAATGGAGAAAGGGAATTAACCACCCGTGGAGTTGAGCGTAAATCCCCCCACATATCACCTTTGATGTCCCCTCTTAGAGCCTCACCTGACGGTTTGAAAAGATGAGCTCTCAATCCTGCTTTGAGCACAGGGGCGCGTTGATATCAGTTGCTTCACTGGCTCGAAGGAATTGGTGAGTTCCAGAACAATATTGACTCCGAAAAGTATGTAGTTCTTAAGAGTTCACATGTCTGACTTTCACTCTTGTCCGATTCCTTGCAGTTTGCAGCTTGAACCCAGCGAAGAGTTCCTCATGGTAGCTGACGAAGTTCAGGTGAGGATTTGGCTTATCCTACACAGTTCAATAAAATAAGGCCAGAATGTAACCTGTTGCTTGCTGCCTTATTCAGGTGTGGAGAGAAAATATGAAGTTCGGGGAATAATGCCTCCAGCGGTAAAATTAGGTAAGTCTATTGTGGTGAGAAGAGTTCCCCTTGTTTGTCCCTTTGTCTCACCTTGTTGTTCTTTTGTTCCCCTTAGGGGCCGGGGTACAGCGAGTATGCAATGGAGGCTGAACTGACCCGTGAAGAGGAATAGTACCCCCGGCGGTAATCAGGTAGGTCTATGGGGGTAATTACTATTGCCTCTGTTTATTCCCTTGGCTCACCTTTGCTGTTCTTGTGTCCCCCTTAGGTGCCAGAGTGCGGCGTGAACGTGCAGAAGGACGCGGTGGATCGTGAGGATGCTGCGAAGGCCGGTGAGTTCAGCGCGGCGCTGCAGCAGGCGAGGCGGCGCACGTAAAATGCTTCTTTCTTCCAGCTCGAAGGCACGGTGGATCCGGAATTCAGGTAAGGATCGAAGGTTTTGCTCTTATCCTAACCTCTTCTCCTTCTGTTCCTTCCTTTTTCTAGGAGCTGCAGACTCAAGGCTTGCGTGGCAGAAGACTGGATGCAGGCTTACAGACATGTTGAGCGTTACGCTGCTGGATGCAGAATAACACAAAGCGTGTTCTGCTCTTCGGGGGTGGTTTAAATAGCCTCCAAAGTAGTCCCAGGTAAGTATTCCTCCCCAGCCCGACCCGAGTAAAAAATAGTCGCTAGGTAAAATAGTCCCTTCCAAGCCTCATCTGGCTTGGAGCTCTGCAGCATGGTCTGCATCAGGTAAGCTTGAAGCATGGTCTGCATCAGGTAAGTTCTACTCTATGAGCCTGGCGCCATAGGCGCTAGGACTGACTCTCTATATGAGCCTGGCACCATAGGCGCCAGGACTGCACCCAAACAGCCCCTAGCAGTTGTTTTTGGGCTTGCTCAAAATGACTTGATGCCTGCTTCCGGGGTTGCTGGACCTGGTCTGGTTCCCCGGGGGTAGGCATCATGACAGCACTCCCCCCCCCCCCCAAGGCCCCTCCTAAAGTCGTCCTTCCCCGTGGTTTTGGTTTGTCTGGGAAATTTCGGTGAAATCTTTTCACCAATCGAGGTACATGCACGTGATCACTAGGTTACCAAGACCTTTCCTGTGGTCCGTAACCTTTCCAGTCGATTAAATAAAAAAGTTTTGACTTCACCATCTTGGAGTCTAGGATGTTCTTAACTTCAAATTCGGGTTCCCGTCTATAAGGATGGGGTCTGGTGGCTTGGTTAGTCTTGTCCCTGGTTGCACTGGCTTCAAAAGTGACACATGAAAGACGGGGTGAATTCGCATATTAGCAGGTAAGTCCAACTTGACGGCCACCGGGTTGATAATAGAGTAAGGTCCTAGATATCTAGGGTTAAAGGTCCGCGTTCCCTTGAGAGGTATGTGTTTGTGGCCAACCATACTTGGTCCCCTATCTGGTACTGTGGAGTATCACTTCTATGCTGATCAGCATCTTTCTTATATTTCTCCTTCGCCTGTTTTAAATGTGCAGTTGCCTCCTTAAAGGCTTGTGTAATCGTAGAGTGTAGATGGTCCACTGCGGGCATTTCTAAGTGTTGGGGTGAGTCAAGGTCTGAGGTTCGAGGGTGGTGCCCATATAGGGTATAAAAGGGGCTTTGTCCAGTTCCAGAATGTACTGAATTATTGTATGCATATTGGGCGATCCAAAGAATGTCCTTCCAATTACTCTGTCTGATGTAACATACAACGCAGGTATTGTTTAAGAGTCTGGTTGGTCCTCTCCGTTTGACCATCGTTCTGGAGGTGGTGACTGGTCGATAATCTCACATCGGTTTGCGCCAATTGACAACATTTCTTCCAAAAATGTGAAATGAATTGACTGCCCCGGTCAGAGACCAACACGGACGGAAATCCATGTATACGAACAATGTTTTCGAGGAATTCTTTGGCCAGGATTGAGGCTGAAGGTAGTCCTTTTAAAGGAATAAAGTGGGCCATCTTGGAAAAAAGATCCACAATAACTAGAATGGTGTTAAACCCATTACATGGAGGTAGATCGGTAATAAAGTCTAACGATAAGGTGTGCCATGGTGTAGGCGGAATGTCTAAAGGTTGTAAGAGTCCAGCTGGTTTTTTATTTTGACTTCTGTTTTGGGCGCAAATGCCACAAGACATCACAAATGATTTAATATCCTTTCGCCAGGTGGGCCACCAGAATTGTCTTTTAATTTTAGCTTCAGTTTTTGCAATACCTGGGTGCCCCTCCATTAGGGTATCATGATAACGGGAAATGACTAGTTCTGTCATGATGCCTACCTCTAAGGAACCAGGCCGGGCCCAGCAACCCCAGAGGCAGGCATCATTTCCCCCAGGAAGGTCTCAGCGGGCCCAAGTCGGGGCCCTTTGGACTGAACCCTGGCGCCTTAGGCGCCAGGCTCAAATTGGACCCCAGTCCTGGCGCCTTAGGCGCCAGGCTCATAATCTAGGACATGTGTTTAAGTGCTTGGGTGTACACTTACCTGATGCAGACCTTGCTGCAACATCCAGGCCCCTTGAGGCCTGGATGGGACTATTTTGTCTCTAGAACTACTTAACCACACGGGTGTGGCCTGAGGAAGAATACATACCTGAGTGGAAGGATACATACCAGGGACTTCTTGAAAGGCTATTTAAACCACGCCCGATCAGTAACTCACGCTTCGCGTTGTTCTGCATCTAGCAGCTGGACGCTCACCGTGCCTGCTCCTGCTTCTGAACTTCTGCCACGCCCGCCTGCATCCTGAAACACCTGCATGTGGAGAAGGAGAACAAATAGGACAAAAGAAGAGCCCTTACCTGTTTCAACCTCGTCCAAGAGTCGTCACGTCGGCGATCCTGAAAAGGAAAGACTTTCATTTTAAAAGGTCAACTCACCCGTCGCTGCCGCGCCGCATTTCACTCACCTTGCTGCCAGCCTCCATTGCCAGCGGCGCTCGTCCGGATTCGCTGCATCAACCCGGCACCTGGGGAAAAAAGACAGAAAAACAAAGGTGAGAGTGAGAAGAGCATAAGGAAAGCCCGAGCTTCCATTAGACTTACCTGTTTGGGTCATACTTCATTTCGGGTCTCTGCCGCATACAGGCACCTGCAGACCCCGGCCCCTAAGGGGAAAAGAAAGACAGCGGAATTAATGAGAGAATGAAAAGACATAATAAAGACTCTCATTAAAGACTTACCGGAACTTACCTCTCGTTTCGGGTCTATGCTCGTTCAGCATTCTGACCCCGGCCCCTATGGGGAAAAAGACATCTGCATTAGCTTTTAATATTGCACTCAGAGGAAAAACATTCTTTGAACACTAACCTGAGCATTCTTCATCGTTTTCATCGCTCATCTCGGGATCCACGTTCTGCACCTGAAAGAAAGACAATAGAGACTTTTTATTTTCGCACATTAGCAGAACCAACATGGATGTATGAGAGTGAATCCAGTGAATTAACTGGGTTTCAACGCGCCCCTGCACCAGAAGCAGGAAGGAGAGCTCCCCATCACAAAACCAAAGGTGAGATTCTAGGGGAATTACAGAAAGGGGGTTCGCTCAGGAGGTGAAGGGAGTGGGAAGCTGCACATTGCCCCGCAGATCATTAACGTCCCTCCCTTTTTACATACAGAACCGGCCCTGCCATACTCTGAGTCCGGCGCCTCACCGGAAGAAGCAACTTCATTCCAGTCCTGGTCAGCGCCTCTGTGGGAGTCAGGTGAGCGTTACAAGCTCTTGTAGTTCCTTGTGTGGCAGAAATAGCTTCCCTTGGTAATAAGGCAGATCATTGGTGACAGAGTAGTCCGGGCCTTTCTCTACCCAGTCCTGCAGGTCTGTAGGAACAAAGAGTTGCTGGATCTTTACCTGAATGTCCTCTAGTGTCTGTAGATTAGTCATGCCAAGAATCCTTTGTTTGAAAATTATAGGTACTGGTTCTGGGTTCACTTCTGCCTCTCCCATCCCTATTCGGGATAAGGCGTCTGCTTTACTATTCTTACAACCTGGTCGATAGGTTATCACGAAATCGAACTCGGCAAAGAACAATGCCCATCGGAGTTGACGTGACGATTGGGCCTTGGCTGTTTTTAAATACTGTAAGTTCCGGTGATCGGTGATCACAGTAATGGTATGCCTGGCACCGAGAAGATAGTGCCGCCAAGCCTTGAAGGCGGATTTAATGGCTAATAACTCCTTGTCGGTAACCGCATAGTTTAACTCGGGTGCAGAGAACTTTCTGGACCAAAATGCTACTGGGTGAAGCTGGCCAGTTTCAGGGTCCTTTTGAGACAGGACAGCTACCATGGCTAGACTGGATGCATCAGTTTCCACTATGTATGGAAGTTCGGGGTGCGGGTGCTTTAACACAGGTGCAGACGTGAATTTCGCTTTCAGCTCTTGGAAGGCATTTTCAGCTTCTTCAGTCCACATATAGCATTTCTTTTTTCACAAGAGTGCTGTGATGGGATGTACGACATGTGAAAAATCTGGGATGAATCTGCTGTAGAAATTGGCAAAGCCAAGCATGCTTTGTACTCCTTTAACTGAACTTGGTGATGGCCACTTAAGGATTGTGTCCACCTTTCGTGAGTCCATTTGGACTCCCTTTGGGGTCAGGATAAACCAAAGGAATTCAACTTCTGTGGCATGAAACACGCATTTTTCTAGTTTTGCATATAGTTTGTGCTGGCGCAATTTCTCATGGACTGCTCTGACGTGCTTCACATGGTCAGTCTCTGAAGATATACTAGAATATCATCGATATACACGACAACACAAACGTCAATGAGTTCACCAAGGACATCGTTCATGAAGTATTGGAAGGCTGCTGGTGCATTGCACAACCCGAAAGGCATCACCTGGTATTCGAATAACCCATACTTAGTGCGGAAAGCAGTCTTCCATTCGTCGCCCTCTTTTACACGTACCAGATGGTATGCCCACCGGAGATCTAATTTAGTGTATATACAAGCGTCCTTCACTTGGTCTAGTAGTTCATGGATCAGAGGCAATGGGTATCGGTTCTTAACAGTTATCTGGTTCAATGCGCGGTAGTCTATGCACGTTCTGAGGTCACCTTCCTTTTTGGGCACGAAGAACAAAGCTGAAGATGCAGGGGACTTGGATGGGCGAATAAAGCCATTGGCAAGATACTGGTCTAAGTATTGTCGCAGGTGAAGGTTCTCAGGTTCCGTAAGGGCATAGATCCTGCTACAAGGGGGTTGTGCACCGGGTATGAGATCGATTTGACAATCGTACGATCTGTGAGGAGGTAAGGTGTTTGCCTGTTCCTTTTGGAAGACATCCTGGAATTCTTGGTATTCTGGAGGTAGTTGCATGACTGCTGTGGTTACTCTGGCCAGGCCTGCGTTCTGATTTTTCTTTGGGTAACAGGTTTGTGCACAAACCAGGAAGGTTATTCTCTTCTCTCGCCAATCAATACAAGGATTATGTGTTTCCAACCTAGGTATCCCCAGTATTATTTGGAACTGTGGGGCTTTGATTAGATCAAACACAATAGTCTCTCGATGCCCATCCTGACCCAATAGTGTCATCTCTGCGGTGGAATGAGTTACAGGCCCAGAGGCAATTTCAGTTCCATCGACTGTGGTGATGACATCTGAGGTGGTTTTTCGGCAGAGAGGTAGATTCATCCTGGAAGCCAATTCATAGTCCACATAGTTTCCTATGGCCCCGCTATCAATGTATGCCCTTACTGCGTGCATACGCGATGGCTGCCTTGGATCTACGAGGACCATTGGTATGATGAAATGCGAGGTCAGAGTATCCTTCTTCAAGCTCGGCAAGCGGACCTCTACGCTTGTTGGGCGTGGTTGTTTCCCGAGTCTGACTCCATATGGCTTTTATCAGCAGCTCCTACCACCTTCTTGGGTGGTTTTACAGGGCAATCCCGTAGAAAATTGCCAGAAGTTCCACAATATAGACACAATTGCATTTGCCGTCTCCTTTCTCTTTCCTTCTGGGTTAAGGGTCCTTTAACCCCTCCGATTTGCATGGGTTCTGAAGCATCTGCTCCTTTGGGGTTAGCGTGGGTTTTGACCCCCACCCGATTCTCAAATTTGGCTCGATCAGCCTTTCTGTTCTGAAGTCTGTGATCTAACTGGACCACTAAGTTTATATATTCAGCGCAGTCTTGATGTGGGTTCACGACTTGAGCCAAGACATCTTTGAGTTCTCCTCGAAGCCCTAGATGAAATAACGTGATTCGTTTTACCTCAGGCCATTCAGTTTCCACTATCAACCTATTAAAGGTTGCGATGTAGGATAGAAGGGCTTGGTTACCCTGTCGTAGGGACAAAAGTTTGTTATCCAAGTTCGTTATCCGGCCTGTCCTTGGGAGTGCCGGGCAAATAGTCTTTCCATGCTAGTTTGAAAGCCCTGAAAATCCCGAAGAATTGGGTCATCCTGAGTAACTAGTGGAATTGACCAATCAGCTGCAATGCCGCTGAGATATGACAATACAAAGGCTACCTTGGCTTGATCGTTTGGGAAGGCTCCAGGTCTGCATAAAAAGTGCAAGTGGCATTGGCGAACCTTTCGGGATCTCTGGCAAAGCGTTCGGGTGGAGCTAATGGAATATTTCCTGGTAGGTTTATTTGCACAGGGTTACTCGATAACACAGGAGCTGGATTTCCCCCGGAACCAGGTAGGGGTGCTTGTCCAGCCTGGCTTTGCAATAGTTGCCTAGCAAGGTCATCAGTTTGCTCCTTTGACAAAATCAGTTCTCTCCTAAGAGCATTGGTTTCTTGACGGGCAGAATGCACTTAAGCCCTCAGTTGCGCTAGTAATTTGGCCAATTGGTCAGTCTCTGAGGTATCCATAACGCCCGGGTGGGAATTTGTGGGTAGGCTTCGCGTTCTGTTACGCTCACCTGACTCCCACAGAGGAGTCGATCTGAACTGGACAGCTGCGGTCTCCACCAATGTGATGCGTATGGCCGAGATGACGGACTGGACTGGCCCACCTAGCTTTGTTTGCTTTGCCCGTAGGAATATTCTTCTGCAAATGGAGAAAGGCAATTAACCACTCGTGGAGTTGAGTGTAAATCCTCCCACCCCTGCTGTTCTCCTCACAGATCACCTTTGATGTCCCCTCTTATAGTCTCACCTGATGGTTTGAAAAGATGAGCTCTCCATCCTGCATTGAGCGCAGGGGCGCGTTGATACCAGTTGCTTCACTGGCTCGAAGGAATTGGTGAGTTCCAGAACAATATTGACCCCGAAAAGTACGTAGTTCGTAAGAGTTCACATGTCTGACTTTCACTCTTGTCTGATTCCTTGCAGTTTGCAGCTTGACCCCAGAGAAGAGTTCCTCGTGGTAGCTGACGAAGTTCAGGTGAGGATTCGGCTTATCCTACACAGTTCAATAAAATAAGGCCAGAATGTAACCTGTTGCTTGCTGCCTTATTCAGGTGTGGAGAGAAAATATGAAGTTCGGGGAATAATGCCTCCGGCGGTAAAATTAGGTAAGTCTATTGTGGTGAGAAGAGTTCCCCTTGTTTGTCCCTTTGTCTCACCTTGTTGTCCTTTTGTTCCCCTTAGGGGCCGGGGTACAGCGAGTATGCAATGGAGGCTGAACTGACCCGTGAAGAGGAATAGTACCCCCGGCGGTAATCAGGTAGGTCTATGGGGGTAATTACGATTGCCTCTGTTTATTCCATTGGCTCACCTTTGCTGTTCTTGTGTTCCCCTTAGGTGCCAGAGTGCGGCGGGAACGTGCAGAAGGATGCAGTGGATCGTGAGGATGCTGCGAAAGCCAGTGAGTTCAGCGCGGCGCTGCAGCAGGCGAGGCGCCGTGCGTAAAATGCTTCTTTCTTCCAGCTCTAAGGCGCGGTGGATCCGGAATTCAGGTAAGGATCGAATGTTTTGCTCTTATTCTAACCTCTTCTCCTTCTGTTCCTCCCTTTTTCTAGGAGCTGCAGACTCGAGGCGGGCGTGGCAGAAGACTGGATGCAGGCTTGCAGACACGGTGAGCGTTACGCTGCTGGATGCAGAATAATGCGAAGCGTGTGCTGCTCTTCGGGCGTGGTTTAAATAGCCTCCAAAGTAGTCCCAGGTAAGTATTCCTCCCCAGCCCCACCCGAGTAAAAAAAATAGTCCCTAGGTAAAATAGTCCCTTCCAAGCCTCATTTGGCTTGGAGCTCTGCAGCATGGTCTGCATCAGGTAAGTTCTACTCTATGAGCCTGGCGCCATAGGTAACAGGACTGACCCTCCATATGAGCCTAGCGCCATAGGCGCCAAGACCGCACCCAAACAGCCCCTAGCAGTTGTTTTTGGGCTTGCTCAAAATGACTTGATGCCTGCTTCCAGGGTTGCTGGACCTGGTCTGGTTCCCCGGGGGTAGGCATCATGACAGGGCTTGACGCTTCAGAATTCAGACCTCTGCCATGACAAAGTTGGGCGAAGACCCAAGTTTTTAATGTTTTCCTGAATGCCCAGTGAGAATTTTCCACTCTTAGCAAAGGTGGAAGGGAGTTCCATTGGGATGCCGCTATGGAAGGGAAGCTCGCCCCTCCTCCTCTGTAATGCTTCTATTTCATTGGGATGATCTGGTGGGCATGGGGGCTCTAACAGGTCGGGTAGGGTTAGATATAACAATTATTTGAGCAGTGTATTCTGGTGCTGTGTTTAGGAGGCATTTGTGAGTCATGGTGAGGATTTTGATGTTAATCCTTTCCTGGATGGGGAGCCAATGCGCCCTTTTTCTTGCTGCAGTGATATGGTCTCTTTTGGAGATGTTGAGTGCAGAGCGTAGCACATTGTTTTGGATTACCTGAATTTTGCATATGCTTTTCTTGGATGTACCGCAAAAATGGCATTGCAATAGTCAAGTCTAGCTCCAGTTATCGATCTAGCAATGGTCAGCTAGCCGGTGTGGGGGTATTGCTTAGATGCATTGAGAAGTTTGGTGGTATATGCTGTCGACAAAGCAATAGCATTAGCTTGTTTAGTCAGCGAGAGGGTGGCATCTAGGTACACTCCTAGGGTTTTCACAGAGGGTGAGACAGGGATTTTGATGCCATCAATCAGGAACGATGAATATGATGGGGGTCATTTTTTTGGCATTGCTAGGGATCCTACTCCCAGTATTTCCGCATTGTCATCATTTAGGCAGAGATTGTTCATGGCCATCAAAGTCTGGATGGGGAGGTATATTTCATTGCTCATCATAGTGTCTTTCTAATGTGACCCGAACAAGGGAAGAAAGATTTGAGTTGTTAGCATAGTTGATGTAGACTATGCTGAGGTTATCCAGTAGGTCAGAGGAGTTTAGTGAAAATGTTGTAAAGTGTAGTGGAGACTGGGGGACGCCACAAGGTATGGCTTCGGGTGGGGCATTTGCCAGGTCTGAGAAGACTCTGATGGATCTACCTTCTAGGCACAATGCAACCCAGGTCATTGCGTCCTCTGGGAAATTAGATGTAGTTGTGAGGTGGCGACACAGAATTCTGTGATCAAGTGATCAACCAAGTCGAAGGTCACTGATAAGTCAAGGGGAAGGAGTAGGGCTGTCTTGCCTTCATCTCTGAAATGATCAGGTGGATTTTTCAAGACTAGTAGTGCAGATTTGGTTCCATGACCAGGTTAGAATCCAGATTGGCGTTTTCCTTGGAGTTGGTTTGAATCCAGGAATGGTTGTATTTGTGTGTACGCTGCCCTGTCCAAACTCTTTAGCTGGAAAAGGTTTTGTGGTGATCAGCCGATGTTGCTGCAGGGTCCAAGATGGTTTTTTTTGAGAAGTGGGAGGACCCAAGATTCTTTCAAGCTAGTAGGAACACATTTCACCGAAAGGAAGCTTTGATCAAACTGGTGATGAATGCGGCTAAGATGTCCACAATACGTGCTGGGCAAATGTCCTCTTTGCATCTTGACGGGTTAAGCTTGTGGATAATGTTAGCAGTCTCTTCAACCAAGATATTGCTGAATGGAGTGGCGGGGCAACTAATGGTAGAGGGTAAGGGGATGCCAGTGGTAGGTGTCTTGGCCTTGATTAGATTTTGTTTCAAATTCAAACTGTCTTAATTCGGGGAGAACTATCTGAACATTAAAAAATGTGATCTTGTATTAAATACCCCCTAGCGATCATTGTGCTAGCAAATTTAGAATCTCTGCCATTGTGGCTGAGCACTTGGAATGTATGCCTGGAACATATAATAATACTGTGAATCGTATCATCTGGTCGAACAGGAATGTAGACATAAAACTAAAGACTTACAGGCTGATTCATGGAATAATTAGCGCGGCGCAAGTGGCCAAAAACGTGCGAATCGCAGTGGAATAGCGAAAATCACAGTGCAAGTGCGAAAATCGCACGAAAAGCAGCGCACATCGATTCATGGTAGGCCGTGCGCGAGAAAACCATCGGATGTGCGATAAAAAAGTGCGCGGCGCACGTTGGCGCACAGGCCATCTAACTGCGTGCGCCAGGTCACAGCGAAAATCGAACAGGCCACAGCAAAAATCGCACAGAGCGCGGCGCACGCAACAAAAGTAGGCGGAACGCGGGGCGTAACACTCGGAATGGGGAACAACTTGCCAAAATGTGGTCGTCACGGGGGAAGTACAGGGCACAAGTGCGCGGAACGGCCACACGCTCGCCTACAACACGTATTCATGGAATAGAATAGGGCAAAAAAGCGCACGCTCAAAGCAGCGCACAGGCACAAACACGACCGCCACAAGAAAGCAGGCGGTCGCGTCTCTGCGCCTGTAAGAAATGTGTGCCAAAAGGTGCGCCAACAAATAGCACCTATATACTGCCATGATGAATGTCCTATACTGTGGCCCTCCAGGACAAATGACGTGCAAAGGAGTACCAACAAACACGGACACCCGCTGACAAAAAATACGTGTGCGTGTATACCGGGGTGCGCGGGAAGTCTCACACGCGATTTGGCCGTGTACGTGGATTTCTGGGGTGCGCGGGAAGTTCCACACGCGATTTGGCCGGGTATGTGGATTTCAGGGGTGCGCGGGAAGTTCCACACGCGATTTGGCCGGGTATGTGGATTTCAGGGGTGCGCGGGAAGTTCCACACGCGATTTGGCCGGGTACGTGGATTTCAGGGGTGCGCGGGAAGTTCCACACGCGATTTGTCAGGGTACGTGAATTCCAGGGGTTTGCGGGAAGTTCCACACGCGATTTGGCCGGGTACGTGGATTTCAGGGGTGCGCGGGAAGTTCCACACGCGATTTGTCAGGGTACGTGAATTCCAGGGGTTTGCGGGAAGTTCCACACGCGATTTGTCAGGGTACGTGGATTACAGGGGTGCGCGGGAAGTTCCACACTCGATTTGTCAGGGTACGTGAATTCCAGGGGTTTGCGGGAAGTTCCACACGCGATTTGTCAGGGTACGTGGATTACAGGGGTGCGCGGGAAGTTCCACACGCGATTTGGCCATGTACGTGGATTCCAGGGGTGCACGGGAAGTTCCACACGCGATTTGGCCGGGTACGTGGATTTCAGGGGTGCGCGGGAAGTTCCACACGCGATTTGTCAGGGTACGTGGATTTCAAGGGTGCGCGGGAAGTTCCACACGCGATTTGGCTGGGCACGTGTATGACAGGGGTACGCGGGAAAATCTACACGCGATTTGGCTGTGTGCTCCCAGGTATTCCCTGTACACCCTCCACGGCCCCTGCAGGCAGCACACACCACAGGGGACTACCCTGCACACCTGCTCATGTCACCCAGCACCCCCACCCCCCAGCTTCCAGGGGCATCCTCCACCAGGCCCCCACTCATGTCTCCCACCACCCCCACCCGCCAGCATCCAGGGGCACCCTCCACCAGGCCCCCACTCATGTCTCCCACCACCCCCACCCCCCAGCCACCAGGGGCAGCCTCCACCAGGCCCCCCACTCATGTCTCCCACCACCCCCACCCCCCAGCCACCAGGGGCACCCTCCACCAGGCCACCACCCATGTCTCCCACCACCCCCACCCCCCAGCAGTGCAGGGGCACCCTCCACCAGGCCCCCACTCATGTCTCCCACCACCCCCAGCCACCAGGGGCACCCTCCACCAGGCCCCCACTCATGTCTCCCACCACCCCCACCCCTCAGCATCCAGGGGCACCCTCCACCAGGCCCCCACTCATGTCCCCCTGCACCCCCACACCCCAGCATCCAGGGGCACCCTCCACCAGGCCACCACCCATGTCTCCCACCACCCCCACCCCCCAGCAGTGCAGGGGGGTGCACCCCCCCTGCACTGCTGGGGGGGCACCCTCCACCAGGCCCCCACTCATGTCTCCCACCAGCCCCAGCCACCAGGGGCACCCTCCACCAGGCCCCCACTCATGTCTCCCACCACCCCCACCCCCCAGCATCCAGGGGCACCCTCCACCAGGTCCCCACTCATGTCCCCCTGCACCCCCACCCCCCAGCATCCAGGGGCACCCTCCACCAGGCCACCACCCATGTCTCCCAACACCCCCACCCCCCAGCAGTGCAGGGGCACCCTCCACCAGGCCCCCACTCATGTCTCCCACCACCCCCACCCCCCAGCAGTGCAGGGGCACCCTCCACCAGGCCCCCACTCATGTCTCCCACCACCCCCACCCCCCAGCCACCAGGGGCACCCTCCACCAGGCCCCCACTCATGTCTCCCACCACCCCCACCCCCCAGCAGTGCAGGGGCACCCTCCACCAGGCCACCACCCATGTCTCCCACCACCCCCACCCCCGAGCAGTGCAGGGGCACCCTCCACCAGGCCCCCACTCATGTCAACCACCCCCCACCCCCCCCAGCAGTGCAGGGGTACCCTCCACCAGGCCCCCACTCATGTCTCCCACCACCCCCCGCCACCAGGGGCACCCTCCACCAGGCCCCCACTCATGTCTCCCACCACCCCCACCCCCCAGCAGTGCAGGGGCACCCTCCACCAGGCCCCCAGCCATGTCTCCCACCACCCCCACCCCCCAGCATCCAGGGGCACCCTCCACCAGGCCCCCACTCATGTCCCCTATCACCCCCACCCCCCCGTCACCAGGGGCAGCCTCCACCAGGCACCCACCCATGTCTCCCACCACCCCCACCCCCCAGCCACCATGGGCAGCCCCCACCAGGCCCCCACTCATGTCCCCCTGCACCCCCACCCCCCAGCATCCAGGGGCACCCTCCACCAGGCCCACACTCATGTCCCCTATCACCCCCACCCCCCTGCCACCAGGGGCAGCCTCCACCAGGCCCCCACCCATGTCTCCCAACACCCCCACCCCCCAGCCACCAGGGGCAGCCTCCACCAGGCCCCCATTCATGTCTCCCACCACCCCCACCCCCCAGCAGTGCAGGGGCACCCTCCACCAGGCCCCCACTCATGTCTCCCACCACCCCCAGCCACCAGGGGCACCCTCCACCAGGCCCCCACTCATGTCTCCCACCACCCCCACCCCCCAGCCACCAGGGGCACCCTCCACCAGGCCCCCACTCATGTCTCCCACCACCCCCACCCCCAGCATCCATGGGCACCCTCCACCAGGCCCCCACTCATGTCCCCCTGCACCCCCACCCCCCAGCATCCAGGGGCACCCTCCACCAGGCCACCACCCATGTCTCCCACCACCCCCACCCCCCAGCAGTGCAGGGGCACCCTCCACCAGGCCCCCACTCATGTCTCCCACCACCCCCACCCCCCAGCAGTCCAGGGGCACACTCCACCAGGCCCCCACTCATGTCTCCCACCACCCCCACCCCCCAGCCACCAGGGGCACCCTGAACCAGGCCCCCACTCATGTCTCCCACCACCCCCACCCCCCAGCAGTGCAGGGGCACCCTCCACCAGGCCACCACTCATGTCTCCCACCACCCCCACCCCCCAGCAGTGCAGGGGCACCCTCCACCAGGCCCCCACTCATGTCTCCCACCACCCCCACCCCCCAGCAGTGCAGGGGCACCCTCCACCAGGCCCCCACTCATGTCTCCCACCCCCCCCAACCCCCCAGCAGTGCAGGGGCACCCTCCACCAGGCCCCCACTCATGTCTCCCACCACCCCCACCCCCCAGCAGTGCAGGGGCACCCTCCACCAGGCCCCCAGCCATGTCTCCCACCACCCCCACCCCCCAGCATCCAGGGGCACCCTCCACCAGGCCCCCACTCATGTCCCCTATCACCCCCACCCCCCCGCCACCAGGGGCACCCTCCACCAGGCCCCCACTCATGTCTCCCACCACCCCCACCCCCCAGCAGTGCAGGGGCACCCTCCAACAGGCCCCCAGCCATGTCTCCCACCATCCCCACCCCCCAGCATCCAGGGGCACCCTCCACCAGGCCCCGACTCATGTCCCCTATCACCCCCACCCCCCCGCCACCAGGGGCAGCCTCCACCAGGCCCCCACCCATGTCTCCCACCACCCCCACCCCCAGCAGTGCAGGGGCACCCTCCACCAGGCCACCACCCATGTCTCCCACCACCCCCACCCCCCAGCAGTGCAGGGGCACCCTCCACCAGGCCCCCACTCATGTCTCCCACCACCCCCACCCCCCAGCAGTGCAGGGGCACCCTCCACCAGGCCCCCACTCATGTCTCCCACGCCCCACCCCCCCAGCAGTGCAGGGGCACCCTCCACCAGGCCCCCACTCATGTCTCCCACCACCCCCACCCCCCAGCCACCAGGGGCACCCTCCACCAGGCCCCCACTCATGTCTCCCACCACCCCCACCCCCCAGCAGTGCAGGGGCACCCTCCACCAGGCCCCCAGCCATGTCTCCCACCACCCCCACCCCCCCAGCATCCAGGGGCACCCTCCACCAGGCCCCCACTCATGTCCCCTATCACCCCCACCCCCCCGCCACCAGGGGCAGCCTCCACCAGGCCCCACCCATGTCTCCAACCACCCCCACCCCCCAGCCACCATGGGCAGCCCCCACCAGGCCCCCACTCATGTCCCCCTGCACCCCCACCCCCCAGCATCCAGGGGCACCCTCCACCAGGCCCCCACTCATGTCCCCTATCACCCCCACCCACCCGCCACCAGGGGCAGCCTCCACCAGGCCCCCACCCATGTCTCCCACCACCCCCACCCCCAGCATCCAGGGGCACCCTCCACCAGGCCCCCACTCATGTCTCCCACCACCCCCACCCCCCAGCAGTGCAGGGGGACCCTCCACCAGGCCCCCACTCATGTCTCCCACCACCCCCCAGCCACCAGGGGCACCCTCCACCAGGCCCCCACTCATGTCTCCCACCACCCCCACCCCCCAGCCACCAGGGGCACCCTCCACCAGGCCCCCACTCATGTCTCCCACCACCCCCACCCCCCAGCCACCAGGGGCACCCTCCACCAGGCCCCACTCATGTCTCCCACCACCCCCACCCCCCAGCATCCAGGGGCACCCTCCACCAGGCCCCCACTCATGTCCCCCTGCACCCCCACCCCCCAGCATCCAGGGGCACCCTCCACCAGGCCACCACCCATGTCTCCCACCACCCCCACCCCCCAGCAGTGCAGGGGCACCCTCCACCAGGCCCCCACTCATGTCTCCCAACCCCCCACCCGTGCAGGGGCACCCTCCACCAGGCCCCCACTCATGTCTCCCACCACCCCCACCCCCCAGCCACCAGGGGCACCCTCCACCAGGCCCCCACTCATGTCTCCCACCACCCCCACCCCCCAGCAGTGCAGGGGCACCCTTCACCAGGCCACCACCCATGTCTCCCACCACCCCCACCCCCCCAGCAGTGCAGGGGCACCCTCCACCAGGCCCCCACTCATGTCTCCCACCACCCCCACCACCCAGCAGTGCAGGGGCACCCTCCACCAGGCCCCCACTCATGTCTCCCACCCCCCCACCCCCCCGCAGTGCAGGGCACCCTCCACCAGGCCCCCACTCATGTCTCCCACCACCCCCACCCCCCAGCCACCAGGGGCACCCTCCACCAGGCCCCCACTCATGTCTCCCACCACCCCCACCCCCCAGCAGTGCAGGGGCACCCTCCACCAGGCCCCCAGCCATGTCTCCCACCACCCCCACCCCTAGCATCCAGGGGCACCCTCCACCAGGCCCCCACTCATGTCCCCTATCACCCCCACCCCCCCGCCACCAAGGGCACCCTCCACCAGGCCCCCACTCATGTCTCCCACCACCCCCACCCCCAGCAGTGCAGAGGCACCCTCCACCAGGCCCCCAGCCATGTCTCCCACCACCCCCACCCCCCAGCATCCAGGGGCACCCTCCACCAGGCCCCCACTCAAGTCCCCTATCACCCCCACCCCCCCTCCACCAGGGGCAGCCTCCACCAGGGGCAGCCTCCACCAGGCCCCCACCCATGTCTCCCACCACCCCCACCCCCCAGCCACCATGGGCAGCCCCCACCAGGCCCCCACTCATGTCCCCCTGCACCCCCACCCCCCAGCATCCAGGGGCACCCTCCACCAGGCCCCCACTCATGTCCCCTATCACCCCACCCCCCGCCACCAGGGGCACCCTCCACCAGGCCCCCAGCCATGTCTCCCACCACCCCCACCCCCCAGCATCCAGAGGCACCCTCCACCAGGCCCCCACTCATGTCTCCCACCACCCCCAGCCCCCAGCAGTGCAGGGGCACCCTCCAACAGGCCACCACCCATGTCTCCCACCACCCCCACCCCCCAGCAGTGCAGGGGCACCCTCCACCAGGCCCCCACTCATGTCCCGCTGCACCCCCACCCCCCAGCAGTGCAGGGGCACCCTCCACCAGGCCCCCCACTCATGTCTCCCACCACCCCCACCCCCCAGCCACCAGGGGCACCCTCCACCAGGCCCCCACTCATGTCTCCCACCACCCCCACCCCCCAGCCACCAGGGGCACCCTCCACCAGGCCCCCACTCATGTCTCCCATCACCCCCACCCCCAGCATCCAGGGGCACCCTCCACCAGGCCCCCACTCATGTCCCCCTGCACCCCCACCCCCCAGCATCCAGGGGCACCCTCCACCAGGCCACCACCCATGTCTCCCACCACCCCAACCCCCGAGCCACCAGGGGCACCCTGCACCAGGCCCCCACTCATGTCTCCCACCACCCCCATCCCCCAGCCACCAGGGGCACCCTCCACCAGGCCCCCACTCATGTCCCCCTGCACCCCCCAGCATCCAGGGGCACCCTCCACTAGGCCCCCACTCATGTCCCCCTGCACCCCCACCCCCCAGCATACAGGGGCACCCTCCACCAGGCCACCACCCATGTCTCCCACCACCCCCACCACCCAGCAGTGCAGGGGCACCCTCCACCAGGCCCCCACTCATGTCTCCCACCAACCCACCCCCAGCAGTGCAGGGGCACCCTCCACCAGGCCCCCACTCATGTCTCCCACCACCCCCACCCCCCAGCATCCAGGGGCACCCTCCACCAGGCCCCCACTCATGTCCCCCAGCACCCCCACCCCCCAGCATCCAGGGGCACCCTCCACCAGGCCCCCACTCATGTCCCCTATCACCCCCACCAGGGGCACCCTCCACCAGGCCCCCCACTCATGTCTCCCACCACCCCCACCCCCCAGCAGTGCAGGGGCACCCTCCACCAGGCCCCCAGCCATGTCTCCCACCACCCCCACCCCCCAGCATCCAGGGGCACCCTCCACCAGGCCCCCACTCATGTCTCCCACCACCCCCACCCCCCAGCATCCAGGGGCACCCTCCACCAGGCCCCCACTCATGTCCCCCTGCACCCCCACCCCCCAGCATCCAGGGGCACCCTCCACCAGGCCACCACCCATGTCTCCCACCACCCCCACCCCCCAGCAGTGCAGGGGCACCCTCCACCAGGCCCCCACTCATGTCTCCCACCACCCCACCCCCCAGCAGTGCAGGGGCACCCTCCACCAGGCCCCCACTCATGTCTCCCACCACCCACACCCCCCAGGGGCACCCCCCACCAGGCCCCCACTCATGTCTCCCACCACCCCCACCCCCCAGCAGTGCAGGGGCACCCTCCACCAGGCCACCACCCATGTCTCCCACCACACCCACCCCCGAGCAGTGCAGGGGCCCCCTCCACCAGGCCCCCACTCATGTCAACCACCCCCCCACCCGTGCAGGGGCACCCTCCACCAGGCCCCCACTAATGTCTCCCACCACCCCCACCCCTCCAGCCACCAGGGGCACCCTCCACCAGGCCCCCACTCATGTCTCCCCACCACCCCCACCCCCCAGCAGTGCAGGGGCACCCTCCACCAGGCCCCCAGCCATGTCTCCCACCACCCCCAGCATCCAGGAGCACCCTCCACCAGGCCCCCACTCATGTCCCCTATCACCCCCACCCCCCCGTCACCAGGGGCAGCCTCCACCAGGCACCCACCCATGTCTCCCACCACCCCCACCCCCCAGCCACCATGGGCAGCCCCCACCAGGCCCCCACTCGTCCCCCTGCACCCCCACCCCCCAGCATCCAGGGGCACCCTCCACCAGGCCCACACTCATGTCCCCTATCACCCCCACCCCCCTGCCACCAGGGGCAGCCTCCACCAGGCCCCCACCCATGTCTCCCACCACCCCCCAGCCACCAGGGGCAGCCTCCACCAGGCCCCCACTCATGTCTCCCACCACCCCCACCCCCCAGCAGTGCAGGGGCACCCTCCACCAGGCCCCCACTCATGTCTCCCACCACCCCCAGCCACCAGGGGCACCCTCCACCAGGCCCCCACTCATGTCTCCCACCACCCCCACCCCCCAGCCACCAGGGGCACCCTCCACCAGGCCCTCACTCATGTCTCCCACCACCCCCACCCCCCAGCATCCAGGGGCACCCTCCACCAGGCCCCCACTCATGTCCCCCTGCACCCCCACCCCCCAGCATCCAGGGGCACCCTCCACTAGGCCACCACCCATGTCTCCCACCACCCCCACCCCTCAGCAGTGCAGGGGCACCCTCCACCAGGCCCCCACTCATGTCTCCCACCACCCCCACCCCCCAGCAGTGCAGGGGCACACTCCACCAGGCCCCCACTCATGTCTCCCACCACCCCCACCCCCCAGCCACCAGGGGCAACCTCCACCAGGCCCCCACTCATGTCTCCCACCACCCCCACCCCCCAGCAGTGCAAGGGCACCCTCCACCAGGCCACCACCCATGTCTCCCACCACCCCCACCCCCCAGCAGTGCAGGGGCACCCTCCACCAGGCCCCCACTCATGTCTCCCACCACCCCCACCCCCCAGCCACCAGGGGCACCCTCCACCAGGCCCCCACTCATGTCTCCCACCACCCCCCACCCCCCAGCAGTGCAGGGGCACCCTCCACCAGGCCCCCAGCCATGTCTCCCACCACCCCCACCCCCCAGCATCCAGGGGCACCCTCCACCAGGCCCCCACTCATGTCTCCCACCACCCCCACCCCACAGCAGTGCAGGGGCACCCTCCAACAGGCCCCCAGCCATGTCTCCCACCACCCCCACCCCCCAGCATCCAGGGGCACCCTCCACCAGGCCCCCACTCATGTCCCCTATCACCCCCACCCCCCCGCCACCAGGGGCAGCCTCCACCAGGCCCCCACCCATGTCTCCCACCACCCCCACCCCCCAGCAGTGCAGGGGCACCCTCCACCAGGCCACCACCCATGTCTCCCACCACCCCCACCCCCCAGCAGTGCAGGGGCACCCTCCACCAGGCCCCCACTCATGTCTCCCACCACCCCCACCCCCCAGCAGTGCAGGGGCACCCTCCACCAGGCACCCACTCATGTCTCCCACACCCCACCCCCCCAGCAGTGCAGGGGCACCCTCCACCAGGCCCCCACTCATGTCTCCCACCACCCCCACCCCCAGCCACCAGGGGCACCCTCCACCAGGCCCCCACTCATGTCTCCCACCACCCCCACCCCCCAGCAGTGCAGGGGCACCCTCCACCAGGCCCCCAGCCATGTCGGCCACCACCCCCCAGCATCCAGGGGCACCCTCCACCAGGCCCCCACTCATGTCCCCTATCACCCCCACCCCCCCGCCACCAGGGGCAGCCTCCACCAGGCCCCCACCCATGTCTCCCACCACCCCCACCCCCCAGCCACCATGGGCAGCCCCCACCAGGCCCCCACTCATGTCCCCCTGCACCCCCACCCCCCAGCATCCAGGGGCACCCTCCACCAGGCCCCCACTCATGTCCCCTATCACCCCCACCCCCCCGCCACCAGGGGCAGCCTCCACCAGGCCCCCACCCATGTGTGCCACCACCCCCACCCCCCAGCCACCAGGGGCAGCCTCCACCAGGCCCCCACTCATGTCTCCCACCACCCCCACTCCCCAGCAGTGCAGGGGCACCCTCCACCAGGCCCGCACTCATGTCTCCCACCACCCCCAGCCACCAGGGGCACCCTCCACCAGGCCCCCACTCATGTCTCCCACCACCCCCACCCCCCAGCCACCAGGGGCACCCTCCACCAGGCCCCCACTCATGTCTCCCACCACCCCCACCCCCCAGCCACCAGGGGCACCCTCCACCAGGCCCCCACTCATGTCTCCCACCACCCCCACCCCCCAGCAGTGCAGGGGCACCGTCCACCAGGCCCCCACTCATGTCTCCCACCCCCCCACCCCCCAGCAGTGCAGGGGCACCCTCCACCAGGCCCCCACACATGTCTCCCACCACCCCCACCCCCCAGCCACCAGGGGCACCCTCCACCAGGCCCCCACTCATGTCTCCCACCACCCCCACCCCCCAGCCACCAGGGGCACCCTCCACCAGGCCCCCACTCATGTCCCCCTGCACCCCCACCCCCCAGCATCCAGGGGCACCCTCCACCAGGCCACCACCCATGTCTCCCACCACTCCCACCCCCCAGCAGTGCAGGGGCACCCTCCACCAGGCCCCCACTCATGTCTCCCACCCCCCCACCCCCCAGCAGTGCAGGGACACCCTCCACCAGGCCCCCACTCATGTCTCCCACCACCCCCACCCCCCAGCCACCAGGGGCACCCTCCACCAGGCCCCCACTCATGTCTCCCACCACCCCCACCCCCCAGCAGTGCAGGGGCACCCTCCACCAGGCCACCACCCATGTCTCCCACCACCCCCACCCCCCAGCAGTGCAGGGGCACCCTCCACCAGGCCCCCACTCATGTCTCACACCACCCCCACCCCCCAGCAGTGCAGGGGCACCCTCCACCAGGCCCCCACTCATGTCTCCCACCCCCCCACCCCCCAGCAGTGCAGGGGCACCCTCCACCAGGCCCCCACTCATGTCTCCTACCACCCCCCAGCCACCAGGGGCACCCTCCACCAGGCCCCCACTCCTGTCTCCCACCACCCCCACCCCCCAGCAGTGCAGGGGCACCCTCCACCAGGCCCCCAGCCATGTCTCCCACCACCCCCACCCCCTAGCATCCAGGGGCACCCTCCACCAGGCCCCCACTCATGTCCCCTATCACCCCCACCCCCCCGCCACCAGGGGCATCCTCCACCAGGCCCCCACTCATGTCTCCCACCACCCCCACCCCCCAGCAGTGCAGGGGCACCCTCCACCAGGCCCCCACACATGTCTCCCACCACCCCCACCCCCCAGCCACCAGGGGCACCCTCCACCAGGCCCCCACTCATGTCTCCCACCACCCCCACCCCCCAGCCACCAGGGGCACCCTCCACCAGGCCCCCACTCATGTCCCCCTGCACCCCCACCCCCAGCATCCAGGGGCACCCTCCACCAGGCCACCACCCATGTCTCCCACCACTCCCACCCCCCAGCAGTGCAGGGGCACCCTCCACCAGGCCCCCACTCATGTCTCCCACCCCCCCACCCCCCAGCAGTGCAGGGACACCCTCCACCAGGCCCCCACTCATGTCTCCCACCACCCCCACCCCCCAGCCACCAGGGGCACCCTCCACCAGGCCCCCACGCATGTCTCCCACCACCCCCACCCCCCAGCAGTGCAGGGGCACCCTCCACCAGGCCACCACCCATGTCTCCCACCACCCCCACCCCCCAGCAGTGCAGGGGCACCCTCCACCAGGCCCCCACTCATGTCTCACACCACCCCCACCCCCCAGCAGTGCAGGGGCACCCTCCACCAGGCCCCCACTCATGTCTCCCACCCCCCCACCCCCCAGCAGTGCAGGGGCACCCTCCACCAGGCCCCCACTCATGTCTCCTACCACCCCCCAGCCACCAGGGGCACCCTCCACCAGGCCCCCACTCCTGTCTCCCACCACCCCCACCCCCCAGCAGTGCAGGGGCACCCTCCACCAGGCCCCCAGCCATGTCTCCCACCACCCCCACCCCCTAGCATCCAGGGGCACCCTCCACCAGGCCCCCACTCAAGTCCCCTATCACCCCCACCCCCCCGCCACCAGGGGCATCCTCCACCAGGCCCCCACTCATGTCTCCCACCACCCCCACCCCCCAGCAGTGCAGGGGCACCCTCCACCAGGCCCCCAGCCATGTCTCCCACCACCCCCACCCCCCAGCATCCAGGGGCACCCTCCACCAGGCCCCCACTCATGTCCCCTATCACCCCCACCCCCCCGCCACCAGGGGCAGCCTCCACCAGGCCCCCACCCATGTCTCCCACCACCCCCGCCCCCCAGCCACCATGGGCAGCCCCCACCAGACCCCCACTCATGTCCCCCTGCACCCCCACCCCCCAGCATCCAGGGGCACCCTCCACCAGGCCCCCACTCATGTCCCCTATCACCCCACCCCCCGCCACCAGGAGCACCCTCCACCAGGCCCCCAGCCATGTCTCCCACCACCCCCACCCCCCAGCATCCAGGGGCACCCTCCACCAGGCCCCCACTCATGTCTCCCACCACCCCCACCCCCCAGCAGTGCAGGGGCACCCTCCAACAGGCCACCACCCATGTCTCCCACCACCCCCACCCCCCAGCCACCAGAGGCACCCTCCACCAGGCCCCCACTCATGTCTCCCACCACCCCCACCCCCCAGCAGTGCAGGGGCACCGTCCACCAGGCCCCCACTCATGTCTCCCACCCCCCCACCCCCCAGCAGTGCAGGGGCACCCTCCACCAGGCCCCCACTCATGTCTCCCACCACCCCCACCCCCCAGCCACCAGGGGCACCCTCCACCAGGCCCCCACTCATGTCTCCCACCACCCCCAGCCACCAGGGGCACCCTCCACCAGGCCCCCACTCATGTCTCCCACCACCCCCAGCATCCAGGGTCACCCTCCACCAGGCCCCCACTCATGTCCCCCTGCACCCCCACCCCCCAGCATCCAGGGGCACCCTCCACCAGGCCACCACCCATGTCTCCCACCACCCCCCAGCCACCAGGGGCACCCTCCACCAGGCCCCCACTCATGTCTTCCACCACCCCCACCCCCCAGCCACCAGGGGCACCCTCCACCAGGCCCCCACTCATGTCTCCCACCACCCCCACCCCCCAGCATCCAGGGGCACCCTCCACCAGGCCCCCACTCATGTCCCCCTGCAACCCCCCAGCATCCAGGGGCACCCTCCACCAGGCCCCCACTCATGTCCCCCTGCACCCCCACCCCCCAGCATCCAGGGGCACCCTCCACCAGGCCACCACCCATGTCTCCCACCACCCCCACCCCCCAGCAGTGCAGGGGCACCCTCCACCAGGCACCCACTCATGTCTCCCACCACCCCCACCCCCCAGCATCCAGGGGCACCCTCCACCAGGCCCCACTCATGTCCCCCAGCACCCTCACCCCCCAGCATCCAGGGGCACCCTCCACCAGGCCCCCACTCATGTCCCCTATCACCCCCACCCCCCCGCCACCAGGGGCACCCTCCACCAGGCCCCCACTCATGTCTCCCACCACCCCCACCCCCCAGCAGTGCAGGGGCACCCTCCACCAGGCCCCCAGCCATGTCTCCCACCACCCCCACCCCCCAGCATCCAGGGGCACCCTCCACCAGGCCCCCACTCATGTCCCCTATCACCCCCACCCCCCCGCCACCAGGGGCAGCCTCCACCAGGCCCCCACCCATGTCTCCCACCACCCCACCCCCCAGCAGTGCAGGGGCACCCTCCACCAGGCCCCCACTCATGTCTCCCACCACCCCACCCCCCAGCAGTGCAGGGACACCCTCCACCAGGCCCCCACTCATGTCCCGCTGCACCCTCACCCCCCAGCAGTGCAGGGGCACCCTCCACCAGGCCCCCACTCATGTCTCCCACCACCCCACCCTCCAGCCACCAGGGGCACCCTCCACCAGGCCCCCACTCATGTCTCCCACCACCCCCACCCCCCAGCAGTGCAGGGGCACCGTCCACCAGGCCCCCACTCATGTCTCCCACCCCCCACCCCCCAGCAGTGCAGGGGCACCCTCCACCAGGCCCACACTCATGTCTCCCACCACCCCCACCCCCCAGCCACCAGGGGCACCCTCCACCAGGCCCCCACTCATGTCTCCCACCACCCCCACCCCCCAGCCACCAGGGGCACCCTCCACCAGGCCCCCACTCATGTCCCCCACCACCCCCACCCCCAGCATCCAGGGGCACCCTCCACCAGGCCCCCACTCATGTCCCCCACCACCCCCACCCCCAGCATCCAGGGGCACCCTCCACCAGGCCCCCACTCATGTCCCCCTGCACCCCCACCCCCCAGCATCCAGGGGCACCCTCCACCAGGCCACCACCCATGTCTCCCACCACCCCCACCCCCCAGCCACCAGGGGCACCCTCCACCAGGCCCCCACTCATGTCTCCCACCCTCCCCCACCCCCCAGCCACCATGGGCACCCTCCACCAGGCCCCCACTCATGTCTCCCACCACCCCCACCCCCCAGCATCCAGGGGCACCCTCCACCAGGCCCCCACTCATGTCCCCCTGCACCCCCCAGCATCCAGGGGCACCCTCCACCAGGCCCCCACTCATGTCCCCCTGCACCCCCACCCCCCAGCATCCAGGGGCACCCTCCACCAGGCCACCACCCATGTCTCCCACCACCCCCACCCCCCAGCAGTGCAGGGGCACCCTCCACCAGGCCCCCACTCATGTCTCCCACCACCCCCACCCCCAGCAGTGCAGGGGCACCCTCCACCAGGCCCCCACTCATGTCTCCCACCACACCCACCCCCCAGCATCCAGGGGCACCCTTCACCAGGCCCCCACTCATGTCCCCCAGCACCCCACCCCCCAGCATCCAGGGGCACCCTCCACCAGGCCCCCACTCATGTCCCCTATCACCCCCACCCCCCAGCAGTGCAGGGGCACCCTCCACCAGGCCCCCACTCATGTCTCCCACCACCCCCACCCCCAGCAGTGCAGGGGCACCCTCCACCAGGCCCCAAGCCATGTCTCCCACCACCCCCACCCCCCAGCATCCAGGGGCACCCTCCACCAGGTCCCCACTCATGTCCCCTATCACCCCCACCCCCCGCCACCAGGGGCAGCCTCCACCAGGCCCCCACCCATGTCTCCCACCACCCCCACCCCCCAGCAGTGCAGGGGCACCCTCCACCAGGCCACCACCCATGTCTCCCACCACCCCCACCCCCCAGCAGTGCAGGGGCACCCTCCACCAGGCCCCCACTCATGTCTCCCACCACCCCCACCCCCCAGCAGTGCAGGGACACCCTCCACCAGGCCCCCACTCATGTCCCGCTGCACCCCCACCCCCCAGCAGTGCAGGGGCACCCTCCACCAGGCCCCCACTCATGTCTCCCACCACCTCCACCCCCCAGCAGTGCAGGGGCACCCTCCACCAGGCCCCCACTCATGTCTCCCACCACCCCCACCCCCCAGCAGTGCAGGGGCACCGTCCACCAGGCCCCCACTCATGTCTCCCACCCTCCCCACCCCCCAGCAGTGCAGGGGCACCCTCCACCAGGCCCCCACTCATGTCTCCCACCACCCCCACCCCCCAGCCACCAGGGGCATCCTCCACCAGGCCCCCACTCATGTCTCCCACCACCCCCAGCCACCAGGGGCACCCTCCACTAGGCCCCCACTCATGTCTCCCACCACCCCCAGCATCCAGGGGCACCCTCCACCAGGCCCCCACTCATGTTCCCCTGCACCCCCACCCCCAGCATCCAGGGGCACCCTCCACCAGGCCACCACCCATGTCTCCACCACCCCCACCCCCCAGCCACCAGGGGCACCCTCCACCAGGCCCCCACTCATGTCTCCCACCACCCCCACCCCCCAGCCACCAGGGGCACCCTCCACCAGGCCCCCACTCATGTCTCCACCACCCCCACCCCCCAGCATCCAGGGGCACCCTCCACCAGGCCCCCACTCATGTCCCCCTGCACCCCCCAGCATCCAGGGGCACCCTCCACCAGGCCCCCACTCATGTCCCCCTGCACCCCCACCCCCCAGCATCCAGGGGCACCCTCCACCAGGCCACCACCCATGTCTCCCACCACCCCCACCCCCCAGCAGTGCAGGGGCACCCTCCACCAGGCCCCCACTCATGTCTCCCACCACCCCCACCCCCAGCAGTGCAGGGGCACCCTCCACCAGGCCCCCACTCATCTCTCCCACCACCCCCACCCCCCAGCATCCAGGGGCACCCTCCACCAGGCCCCCACTCATGTCCCCCAGCACCCCCACCCCCCACCATCCAGGGGCACCCTCCACCAGGCCCCCACTCATGTCCCCTATCACCCCCACCCCCCGCCACCAGGGGCACCCTCCACCAGGCCCCCACTCAGTTCTCCCACCACCCTCACCCCCCAGCAGTGCAGGGGCACCCTCCACCAGGCCCCCAGCCATGTCTCCCACCACCCCCACCCCCCAGCATCCAGGGGCACCCTCCACCAGGCCCCCACTCATGTCCCCTATCCCCCCCCACCCCCCCGCCACCAGGGGCAGCCTCCACCAGGCCCCCACCCATGTCTCCCACCACCCCCCAGCAGTGCAGGGGCACCCTCCACCAGGCCACCACCCATGTCTCCCACCACCCCCACCCCCCAGCAGTGCAGGGGCACCCTCCACCAGGCCCCCACTCATGTCTCCCACCACCCCCACCCCCAGCAGTGCAGGGACATCCTCCACCAGGCCCCCACTCATGTCTCCCACCCCCTATCCCCCCAGCAGTGCAGGGGCACCCTCCACCAGGCCCCCACTCATGTCTCCCACCACCCCCACCCTCCTGCCACCAGGGGCACCCTCCACCAGGCCCCCACTCATGTCTCCCACCACCCCCACCCCCCAGCAGTGCAGGGGCACCCTCCACCAGGCCCCCAGCCATGTCTCCCTCCACCCCCACCCCCCAGCATCCAGGGGCACCCTCCACCAGACCCCCACTCATGTCCCCTATCACCCCCACCCCCCCGCCACCAGGGGCAGCCTCCACCAGGCCCCCACCCATGTCTCCCACCACCCCCACCCCCCAGCCACCATGGGCAGCCCCCACCAGGCCCCCACTCATGTCCCCCTGCACCCCCACCCCCCAGCATCCAGGGGCACCCTCCACCAGGCCCCCACTCATGTCCCCTATCACCCCCACCCCCCCGCCACCAGGGGCAGCCTCCACCAGGCCCCCACCCATGTCTCCCACCACCCCCACCCCCCAGCCACCAGGGGCAGCCTCCACCAGGCCCCCACTCATGTCTCCCACCACCCCCAACCCCCAGCAGTGCAGGGGCACCCTCCACCAGGCCCC